>NC_050074.1:114280618-115648118 GCF_009764565.3 Dermochelys coriacea
TCGGACGGGGGACAAATCCTTGAAAAGCAGGACTGTCTGATTTAATACTGGGTGAGTCACCTGCCTAGCTTTCACTCAAGCAAGTAGCATCCATTTTGCTGGGAGGACATAGGCTAAATTGCTTCCGTGCTGATAGTTCTCCAGTGCTGTCCCACTGTATGCCTAGAAGGACAGACAAATTCTCCCATAATTCTCTGGGGAAGGACTGTAGAGTATCTCATCTTACTGCGGCACAAAGAACTATGGGATATGACCCTAGAAGTTCTAGCAACACACATGGGCGGAGTACAGCACCAGCAAGGACACAGTAACTCAGGTATGGCTTTGCAGTGTGACTGCTCACATCCAGGCTAAGCTAAGCCAGGTGCTTAGCGTGGGTGATCAGCAACTGGGTCCAACACTGAAGTGAAAACATACCCTTAGATGGTAGACTCTCTGGGGCAGGGACTGTCTGTTACTATGTATATGTACAGTGCCTAGCACAATGAGGCCCTGATCTTGACTGTGGCCTCTAGGTGCTGCTGTACTACAAACAATAAATAAAAATGTTCAAGAGGCAAACATTTTAGTGAACTAACTTTAGATGTAGTTGTGAAGCAAATAATACTGACGGTCTAATACTAAAAGTGAGCACTGTCTTTAATTTTAAAAATTTTAAAAAATTTCCAAATAATTCCTCACATTTGGAATGATTCAAATTTGACAGCTCACTGACTTGGAAAATCATAGTGGATGATGAAGTTTCTGGGGGCCCAATGCAGGGGGTTTGGGGCTAGAACCTGAGCATACTCAGATGCCAATTATGAGTAATGTCAGGATTACAAATCAAAATTTACAATCCAGCAGAGTTTGGAGATGGCTCCACCAAAGAGGCAAGCTGTATTTCCTTCTTCTTCCATTGCTGAGCCTAATGCCAGCCCTTTCCAAGAGGTACACAGAGAAATGAGCTAGCAAGTGGGACTGACCATGGAAGCACTGCTGAGGTTCCATCCTGTGCAGAATGCAGCCTTCCTCTTCAGCCATATAGGGCATTGAAAGCCTATTCTTCACTGACTTCTAAACTGTTTCTGTATCCAGATCGAGGCATTGATCTTGATCTCCAAGACTTTCATAAATAGGTCAGGACCTAGCTATATCTGTGACCTTCAGGTCACTGGAACATGTAGAAGAGATTAAACTAATTGGGCTATCTTTAGGGCATGCTACAAGTCCCTCCTTTCTGAGAAAGCTTTCCCACAATAACCACCAGAATGAAGAGAATCGCTCTGTTCTAGGAAGCAGGAAGAAAATAAGAGATGGTCTCTTCAAAAACAAAATTATAGCTGTATTTCCCCAGGACAGCCATGTGTGGCAAGGAAAGGAGAAGAGTGGGAAACTCCCTGAAGTCAACTGCAGCATAGTGATGTAACTCTAGGTACTGAACTCCCGTTGATTTCCTACCTTTAAACATCTGGCTCTTAGATACTAAACTGATGGGTGCTATAGAAAATCCTATCATAATCAAGATGATGGCAAAATTAGACATTTAAGAGAACAATTGTTTGAGATCAGTAGGAGCTGCTCATTTTCTGCAAGCCACTGGTATGTTTACTTTAAATGTCATTAACTACAATGCTCTCAATTCTTGTGTTTTTGCTTTACGTGCCAGTTCACTGCTAACAGCGTTGACTGAATGAGACAGTACTGATTCTTTATATGCTTGAAGGAGCTCTGTGAATAGATCTGTCCTTTGGCTGTTTCTCTCCCCCCCCCCCCCCCAAAGTTTAGGAATGAGGTAGAGTGAAATGAAATTTATCGCCAGCATCCTTGGTTTTCTTATTTATAATCTTTCTCGGAAGACTTCTCATCTGGATAATTACAGCCAAGTTCTCCAAGGCCAACCTTTGACATTTTTCCACTGATTGCATTTTGTGCAAGGTTCATTTCCCCCAGACCCATAAGTGACTTTGATCTCCAGCTAGTGCTTAGCTTAATGTGAAAGGTGTTTTAAGTGGTTCAATGATTCTTACCACTGTTTCCGGCATGGTGTACACAACACTGATATTTCTTATGGGAAGCTGTCACATTGCTATTTTATGTATGACTATTATTCTCCTACCATTGTGCTTCAAATGCAGCTATTGGTTGTTATAATGCCAAAAAGAAAGTGAAATGTACACACATCAGACACGGGCAGAAAAGTTTCTTCTGTGGAACGTGATGTAATTTGAAAAGATTACTCCTGTTCATCAGTATTCTGAAGAAAATATAATAAAGCTGATTGAACAGAACTAAAACCAGCCTTTTGGCTATGGACAGGCAAACCAGTTAAATTAAAAATCTAATGTGACCTGTTACTCAGCCATTGTGCATGGTATCAGTTTAGTGGATATTTGCATTATATGGTTGGAGGCCTCACTCTAGTTCCTATTGGAAAGGTATCCACACCCTAAAGATCACCTTTACAACTGGCAGTAATGAGGGCCATCCCAGGCAATCTCTGCAGAGAGACAGAGGACTGCATAGCCTATGGAGATTAGCGTGACCAGATAGCTAGTGTGAAAAATCAGAACGGGGGTGGAGGGTAATAGGTCCCTATATAAGGAAAAGCACTGAATATTGGGACTGTCCCTATAAAATTGGGACATCTGGTCACCCTAATGGAGATGGAACTTTCCCCTTATCCCTAGGGATAATTCAGCAGCACAGTGTTGAACCACATGGATGATCAGTGTAGGAATCTTACTTTGTGGCTATCTGTGCTATACCTGTCTGTGGGTAAAGAGAGACTGTCTACAGAAATCTTATCAGTCTGATATCTTGATGAGCATTTGAAAAACAGCAAACCTAGTTGCACAATTCTATCAGCAGAGAATCGCGTAACTGCCAGTATGGGAGCTGCATAGATGCATTGGAGTGCAGAATTAGATCCTTAGGGGCAGGTCTGGTCCCCAGTACCCAACTTGAGTATTTTGTCAGGGTTCTGAGTTGATCTGTTTGGAGCAGGAAGAGGGATGCAGGGACCTTCACCACCAAGAGTGCCATCAGAACCACTCTGAAAAGGCTACACCAGCCTAATGTCTGACAATTCTCTGTGGCCTGAATGTTGCCTTCTTGGAGGAAAGGACTAGAGAAACCATGTGGGGCTGGATGGCAAGAAAAACTTAAAGCACCAGGATGTGGTAGTATGAAATGAAGATAGATGATAACCTCAGTGCTGACAAGTCATTAGAACCTTTCACTGTCAGACCCACTAAAAAGAACAAATGATTTGATATAGTTGGTACACAGAAGACTGGATAAGAATGAACTGTGGCATGAAATAAGAGATTGTCAGGAGGATCTAAGCTGGCTGGGTGACACTGGAAAGTAAATACCTTTTGGACTTGACTAAATTTTGTATTGATTATTGTGTTCATATTATAAATTGAATCGCATAATAACTCAGACAGCAGGTACAAAACGTGAAGGGGGAAAAAAGACACAATGCAGCTGAACAGAGAGTAAATTTATGTAGAGAACGATGCAAGAAGTGACTGGTATTAAGAACCAGGAAGGAAATATCATAAAATAAACAGCTGTCTGGGAGGCAAATGAGAGTCAGAGGGATTATATGCAACATCCGAGTACACAAGGGGAGTAAATGGGACATCCCACTCACAAATAGGATGACAGAAGAGCCAGACTGGTGACCTAATGGGACCAGATTAATGACCAGATAAGGGCCAGACTCTAACCTCGCCTACAGTTGTTTCTCATGGGCATAACTAATGGAGTTGCTCGTGATTTACACCAAAGTGAGTGAGAGGAGAATCCAGACCTACAAAAAATGTCAAAAGAAGCACCAAATAGCTGGGATCAAAACTTGTGTACCACATGTGTAGGGTGGAAGAGAAACTGCAGTGACAGCCAAGTATAAGATGAGGTTCTCCAGGTCTTTGTCACAGTCTTTGCAGTAGGCTGAATATGGCTCGTAATACTGAGTAATAATGCTTCTATAATTCTAATACTAGACTTCTGCAATGTGGCTTCTGATCCTATTCATCTGCTCTCCAGTTGCTTCTTATTTTGCCGTAGACTCACTCATTAAATAACTCCAAAGCACAGGAGAAAAGTGCTGATAAGAGGAACTTGAAGTGAAGAGAGGAACAATCATCAGTTCATTTGAAATGTAGAAACTTTAGCCCTTAATAAGAATATTAACCTTGTTTCCATAAATACAGAATCTGTTAGGCAAAAAAGAAATAGATTTTTGTGTGTGGTTGTTTAGATGTAAACTGATACATTGCCAAATTTCTTCTTACCTTCAAACAAGGAAATCGTTGTGGTTAAGAAATACAGTCTGTATCCATATTGTTTTGCTTGAGAACAGCAAGAGATGATCAGTGACACAATCATTTCTTGAAGCTTAGAAACATAAGAATGAAATAAAATATCAGCCTTAAACTGAATTTGCACTTTAGCCTGTGTTGGTGCTTAGAGCACCACCATAAATGATTAGTCTTCTTGTTAAAGAAGATCATTCAACTCTATTAGTTGCCATATAGAACCCACTCTTACCAGTGTTCTCGCCTGCCTTCATTGCTTCTGTCTTTTAGCTATCTTCATTTATCTTTGATTAATAGAACATGTCGTTATTTTAACCCACTTCCATCCTATCAGGACCCAGTCCTGCTGCCCTTACTGACTAGTATTTCCATGACAGTTGGTGGGAATTCTCACGTAAGAACAGCAGAATTGGGCGCTAAATTCATGTTCATTTTGCTTCTGAAAAAGTCTGACCCCTTTTTACATGCATCAACTCCATCAAAGCTTGGAAGTGATGGTTAACCAATGAACTGCTTACAAATTATCCTGCCCTCCTGGGGAACCTCAGTGACTGATGTTAAGCTCCTAAGCAGCTACCTTTGACAGGAATAGTTAGACTTGCACACCATCGATCCTGTAGCTTTGAGAGCCAGTAGCGCTTGGCTAATAATATCTCAGGTCCAGCTGGGTGCCTTGTATTCGGAGGATAAGTTAAAATAGCTCCATGTAGTTCAACAGAGAGAGAGCTTGTGTTCCTATGTTCTCCACATACACTGTGGTGTATGCCTTTGTTCCAGGACACTCTTCATGGGGGAGAAGGATCACATGCTTGGAATGTAGAATCCCTTGAGATACAGCCTCAGTGTAACAAAGGCTGACTTTTTCCAGTCCTGGAGAAAGATTATATTAAAAAGAGCAAACTAGAGAGTTCCTGTCATTTGTGCTTTTGATTCCCCAGTGAATACAGATCTATGTGGAAATGCACCTCAGTGTCTTTTATCTTTCAGAAGAGAGGTTCTGATCATGTAAAATGGAATTTCTTTCATATTATCAGACAGGAAAGGTCCTGGAGGAAATGTCACCTGTTCTTGAATAGAACTGCTTGGCAGGTTTAATTCTTGTTGACAGGCCCGTCCCCTTATGATGGATGCCTGCCTAAAGAATATCTGTTGGCTTTTGCTTTATCAAGCATGACATATATGTCATTACTGTCACAGCTAATCAATTCTTTCATAGCTCTTCCAATGAGCATGGGAAGGGAGAACCAAAACTGGAGGTACTCTGGTAGCTGTCCTCCTGGCACTCTTCATTTTTTCCCTGATGACATGATATTTGTATTGCAATAACTTGACAAGAACACCCTGTCAGGGACAGGATTCATTGTGCACAGGTACTGACCGCTGCCCATTTGTCCTGCTTAACTGCCTGGCCAGGCACTAATGCATGGAACATGAATGGTGCTGGGCAGATGCTCTTCCTTTTTACATAAAAATGAGAACCACAAGCTCCTCTTCTCCCTCCACCCCACAGTGATGTTTCTGTAACGATTGTAAGGAAGTGCACTAAGAAAAATGTTAAGCTTTGGGGGAGGTCTGTGGACAAAGGGATGGTTTCTGCATAGTTGCAAAAAAAACAAAAAAAACCCACAAAAGCTGTTCAATCCTGTCCCTGTTTGTATAGCAAATGCAGATAGTCTTTAATGCAACCTGTCTATGACTCAGAGTGAACGCAGCCTGCTGCAGCAGCACTTTTCTGGCTGCTGATGTTAATGGCCTAGCTGAACTTCATTTTGTCAGTGTAGCCAAAAGCCCTGATTAGCAACTGGAACACACATGCTAAATTGTCTGGGCATATTCCCTTTTAAAATAGGGTTGCTGGGACTCATTTTCAAATCCTCGGACTAGTACATGCCCCCTGATCTTGATATGCCAAAGAAGAGGAATCTGCTGGTGATTCAGATTGCAGTTAGCGCTGCCTTGTGTTAGGAATGCTTGTAACTGAATGCAAGGCTTACTGGTATGAGGGGAATGAACTGGGAGTCAGTTGGCAATGGACAAAGAGCATGAATGGAGAACAGGAGACTGAGGGGAAAGGAGGCTGGATTGGAGAATTTGCTGTTTAACCACTATTACCAATTTTTTAAAAATATACTCCCAAGAAGAGTTTTGATACATCTCATTGCTGCTGCTGAGAGATACCTGTATAAATCCTTGTGGTTGTGATGAGAGAATAGAAGCTAATAGTTGTGTTGATACCTTTCATCCAAAGATTTCAGTATGCTTTTACAAACGAGGTAGCTGCCCAAGACCTCTGTGTGGTACATGATAGGAGGGATTTTCAAAAGTAATTAACAGATTTAGGAGCACAAGTCCCATTGATAGATTGTATTAGGTGCTTTTGAAATTCCTGTCCTATTATTATAATTGTGTAGGTGGGTAAACTGAGCCATGATTCAAGTGATTTTTTTCAAAAGGTGACTCATTGGCAGAGCTGGGAGTGGAACCCTTGGCAAAGTGAAACCTAGAAAGATCATGTACTGTTTCTAGGTCAGATCCTGTGACATGTTGACTACTCTTAATGTCAAGCTTTTTTAAAAAAAAAAAACGTAAGTGTAAATGCTCATGTTTTTCAGGTGCAAGCTAAATGCAAAGTGATGGAGGTTAGGAAGAGATTTCCTCATCAGCATGTCAAGGCACAATAGTTCTATACGAGGGGTTTA
Organism: Dermochelys coriacea; assembly: GCF_009764565.3. NCBI lineage: Eukaryota > Metazoa > Chordata > Testudines > Dermochelyidae > Dermochelys > Dermochelys coriacea. The sequence continues at coordinate 114,287,625 of NC_050074.1, forward strand.
CCCTCCTTAGCGACTGGGTTTGGTCGCTGTGGAAGACATAGTAATGGAGTAAATGGACCAGAATTACAGTTACCATGTTGCTGTGACTAGTAGCACCTTGCAAGAGCCATGATCCATTTAATGTGACCATACTAGAAGAATCTGGTTTAAGTATCCATCACAGTATTTATATCCTACAAGAAGACAAGTAGTGATGCAGAGCGGGGGCCTCGTTATTTTCTAGACATCAGCTTACATAATCTTGTATTCTTCATTTGAAGAAAATGCTTGAAACAAAGAGGGGAGAAGAGAAAACAAGAGGGAGGTGTACTTGAAAACCAGCATTAGAGATTTTGCAGCATAATAAAGCCTTACCAATGTGTTTGTAATTCTCATAAGTCATTGGTAATTGACTTTTTGGCTGGATGTAGTTTGAATGCCACCGTGAAATGTAATTTGTTTGCACATGAAATATGAATGCTGTGTTCTGCAGAAATGTGAAACCCAGGAAAGAATTGCCAGTACTGCACTGTTCACTGCACTTAAATACTGTTCCATTTCTCCCGAGCATTTTGATTTAGGTTGTTGTTAATTGTTTTGTTTGGTTTTTTTTGTTACTACATTAGCATGTGGTGACTCTGTTGTATTAGGTATGTATAGACACAGTGAAGCAATGATTGTCTCACTAAGAGCTTGCAATCTAAATGGTCAAAACAGACACAGGATATTAAAATTTTATTAAAGCTAATGTTAAAAAAATATATATATAATACATATATTGAAAAAAGAGTGTCTGTACATCTGGGTGTAGTGCTTAGAGTATCCACAAATACAGAGTTTTGTTTTAAATCATATGATACCATATCATATGACATAATCAGCAATAACCCAAATTTAGATGAATAGATTTAACAATACAGTTTAGATACTAGAATCCGAATACGCGGATACATCACTCAGGAAAAGTTGTACAGAGATTTGGTTGTGGAAAGCAAAATACATCAATGAGTGGAGATTGTCCCTGAGTAACTGAGAATTGGGTAGGTTGTCCATTTAGATAATACAATCCATGAGGAAAGTGTTTCAGTTACTTTCCTGACTGCAATTCTCATCGGGCATTCTAGCTCATCCCTCCTGTTATTGTCGATGTCCGGTGATGTGTTCTATGTAGATGTCCCTCGACCACCTGATGGCATCTGACACCATGAGTTGCCGCATCAGCCAAACGTAGTGTTGACCGATTGCGCATTCTCTCAGCACTCAGTCGTTACTTAGCGCAACTCCAATGTAACAGATAAAGGTCTGAGGCAGAGAGAGAGTGAGTGAATTGCCCTAGGTCTATAAAGGAGTTTGTAGCAAGCCAGGAACTGGACCCAGATCTCCTAAATTCTAATCTAGTACCTTAACCATGAGGCCAACTTTTTTTTTCCATTTTTTCCATGACAGGAAAGCACCTCGAAAGCTGCTCATCTAATTATCACTTAATAACAGGTTTCAGAGTAGCAGCCGTGTTAGTCTGTATTCGCAAAAAAGAAAAGGAGTACTTGTGGCACTTTAGAGACTAACAAATTTATTTGAGCATAAGCTTTCGTGAGCTACAGGAATGCATCCAATGAAGTGAGCTGTAGCTCATGAAAGCTTATGCTCAAATAAATTTGTTAGTCTCTAAGGTGCCACAAGTACTCCTTTTCTTAATTATCGCTTAGTAATCGTGGCTTTGGCAATTTGATCTAAATTCATTCAGCAGTTTTGAAAAAAAAATCTGATGGGCTATCTTGAACAATAAGGCATATGGCTGTGTCCTCTTACAATGTGGAAGGCAGCTTCTCTTACTGAATTTCACTGACTCAGTTGTAGAGGATGTTGCAGTAGAAGTGAGTGAAACCAAAATGCCAGATACCTTTCTTACTGTTCGGTATGAATCTTCAGATGGTTTATATTATGTCACCTTGTAAAGATGAGTAAAAATTCCTTTCAAAGCTTGGGACTATGACTTCTCTCTAAAACTAGAGGAAAAGAGTAAATTCTAAAATACACAAATATTTGAGGCCCAATTTTCCCCATACACCTTGTATAGAACGTAACTCCCTTGAATCAGATCCATAGGAAATATCTATCACTGAAAAGACCAGTGCACTCAACTACTATCAATTCATTCACAAACAAACTTTCAATGGGGATTCTGCCAGAGGTGGCTGATGCTTAAGCTACCATTGGACCTTTTAGAGAGCTCTGTAGTTTCATAAATTTCCCAAGGTAATTGCTGGAGAAATTGCATCCTATTACCAGTAAAATCGCTAAAATTACATCCTTGTCAGTAAAACTCTTGTAGGGAATTGCATGTTATTCAGGCATCAGTTGTATCAAAGTGCTATTTGATCTACGTGGGGGTGATGTGACACATGCACACGGATAACCAGTATAAAAAACTTACTTAAGAACAACTTCCAAATTGCAAAATCAGCAGCTCAACATGCTCAGGATGGCAACTTGTCCAGAATACACGCGCATGTCTGGACTCTTTTAACGTTTGCCTTGTTTAGTGCAAACTGTAATATTCTATTCTATTCTATTCTATTCTTCTCTTGCATCATAAACTGTATTGGAAGAACAGTATGGCCGAGCTAACTGTGATGCAACCCATCCGAACTTCCTGGGCTATGATTGCCTAAGTTTCCCCCATTTCTTGTTGAGAGGTCTGACATAATGCATCTGCACCACTAACTTCTCCTCATAGCAGAGGTTTAGCACCCAGCCACCCAACAGCTTCAACGCCCAGAGGAATGTAGTGCTAAGGACTGAAGCAGTGGAAAGAAGTTAATGCAATGATGGAAGAGTGACCCAGTCCTATCTGCTGGTGCATGTGGTGGGGGAGAGGGGCCTTAACCTAACCCTAAACCAGAGACCATTTCTAAGAAATACATTATTTTGGACAGAAACGCCAGCCAGCTATGAAAACCTCTTAAATGGGACATGCACTTACAAAGAAATCATTCCTGCCAGACTGCGCTAGTATTAAATAGTAAAATCTGTTCTGTTTTTAGAGCTCTCTGTCTTCCTCCTGCATTCCTTGGTGCAAGATTCTGTTGGTACAGGCCAAATCTTCCTTGGATGAGTGAATGGTAGAAGGGCAGGATGCTTGAGCTGTGGGGGCATCTCTTGTGTAAGCTGCTTTTACTGTCTGTCTGGGGCTAGTTACTGTACTGTACCTTTGAGAAATGGAAACCACTAGCCCCCCTCATGAACGGCAGGTGACTGATGAGTAGGCTTAAAGGGACACTGTCAAGGGTAGAGGTTCTAAATTTGACTTACCGTGGTTGCTCCCCTCCTCCCTCACCAGCACTCTTTTTGTAGCTCCAGGCTCTCAACACTCTACTGCAGCTTCACAGCTAGATTTTAAAAATGGGAGCATTTTATAGTGTTCTTCATGCAACTATTCTCTTGGGTCATGTGATCAGAGATCCGCTTTAGCCATCCAAGCAGATATCGGTATTTTAAGGTATTGGAGCCAGGACTTCAGACGAGGGGTTATGTGCTGGCTTTTCAGTGAAATTGGAAACCAGTCAGGAGAGATGCTGGCTGTGTGTGACCTCTGGGAGGCATTATCTGACCACCAGTCCAGATGGGATTAGCTTTCGCTCGGCTTCTTCCTGTTCTTCTTGCACAGGTGGTTGGGGGGGGGTACCCGCAGCCCCCATTGGCCTGGAGTGATGAACCGCAGCCAGTGGGAGCCATGATCAGCCAAACCTGTGGATGTGGCAGGTAAACAAACTGGCTCAGCCCTCCAGGGAGCTTACCATGGCGGGACGCATGCCAAAGGTTGCTGATCCCTGATCTAAACCTTCAGGTATTTGTCTAACCTGCTCTTAAAAATCTCCAATGATGGAGATTCCACAGCCTCCCTAGGCAATTTATTTCAGTGCTCTATCACCCTGACAGTTAGGAAGCTTTTCCTAATGTCCAGCCTAAACCTCCCTTGGTGCAATTTAAGCCCATTGCTTCTTGTCCTATCCTCAAAAGGTTAAGAAAAACAATTTTTCTCCCTCCTCCTTGTAACAACCTTTTACATACTTGAAAACTGTTATCATGTCCCTCCCTCAGTTCTCTTTTCCAGACTAAACAAACCCAGTTTTTTCAGTCTTCCCTCATAGGTCATGTTTTCTAGACCTTTCATCATTTTTGTCGATCTTTTCTGGATTCGCTCCAATTTGTCCACATCCTTCCTGAAATGTAGTTCCTAGAACTGGACACAATACTCCAGTTGAGGCCTAATTAGCATGGAGTAGAGCAGTAGAATTACTTCTCATGTCTTGCTTACAACACTCTTGCTAATACATCCCAGAATGATGTTCACTTTTTTTGCAACAGTGTTATGCTGTTGGCTCATACTTAGTTTGTGAACCGCTATGACCCCCAGATCCCTTTCTGCAGTACTCCTTCCTAGGCAGTCATTTAACATTTTGTATGTGTGCCACTGATTGTTCCTTCCTAAATGGAGTACTTTGCATTTGTCCTTATTAAATTTCATCCTATTTACTTCAGACCATTTCTCCAGTTTCTCCAGATCATTTTGAATTTTAATCCTATCCTCCAAAGCACTTGCAATCCCTCCCATCTTGAGGCAACAGCCCCTGTATTTTCATGCAGTCTTCTGGCTCTGAGGACTGCATTTGTGAATCAGCTGTGAGAGCAAACAGAATATAAAGCAGACACTTCCCAATAAAGATAAAAATTGCTGATGTTCAGGAACAAATTTTAATACTAAATGTATCTGAGGAGGGCCAATCTCTTCTTCAGCGATTGCCTCCAAGTGCATGCACCTGCATCTACAACAAAACCGAAACACTGGCCCAGTTCTAAGCTACTGCACCATGCACATCATCAGAACTGGGAAGCAAAAGGGGTGTAGCTCAGTTAAAATTGCCCATAAGGCATTTACTAGATGATACTGTGTGTGCATTCACTGGAATTCAACTAGGAGCAGTTTCACTCAAAGGATCTGCCTTCAGGGTTTTGTTTTCTTTAATAAATAAAAAGGGCAATCATTGTAACTCTAAATCCTATAGACCTCTGTGGTGGCTTCCAAGGACACGTTCCCTCAGACACTGCAATCTGCACAGAATGTGCAATTTCTTAAAATCGGACCCGAAAGGCAGATTAGATAGTATGATCGCAGAGTGTATTGCAGGGGTGAGTGTTTGCAGAAACTTGCGAAAAAAGCATGGCCTTTAGTAATTGCTGAACGTGAAGCCAGTTCCTTTGCAGCCAGTCTCTTCTTCTACACCCTTTAACAATACATAATCTAGACTCTCCAGTTTTATTTTTCTTAACTGTTTTTCTTTGCAGCTCTGGTGAACTATAATGTGCATATAACTGACAGACTCATGACAGTGGCTAGGGCCTGCCACACAAGCTGCTACTGTGCAGGTTTTGATAGACCGCTATGCCAGTGAACAACCTCTTGTAGCCAGAGAATGTCAGTCATTCACACATCATGTGCTTGGCTGAAGAAAAAGGGGACTGAGACTACCAAACTCATCTTGTTTGTGACATAACCCAGATCTCCTAAAGCATATGGGGGAGGATGCTATTTGTACAGCTATATATTTCCAGCCTGCCAGCCTGGATCTGGCTTGTAATTGATTTGTGCTTGTTTTGTTTTTCCAGTGTGTGGCTGTGACCTGGCCCAAGGAGGTTTTTTCATTAAGAACGGGGAATACCTCTGCTCTGTGGATTACCAGCGCATGTATGGAACCCGCTGCAATGGCTGTGGGGAATTCGTGGAAGGAGAAGTAGTGACAGCTCTGGGAAAAACCTACCACCCGAACTGCTTTGCCTGCACTGTTTGCAAGTGAGTGAGTTCTTTCTGTGATGTAAACCGTATAACACAAAATAACAGGGAGAAGAACTGCTTTGCCACAGCATGCAGTTCTAAAGACGTTTTTTCTATTAGAAGGTGCTTGGTTAGGAATGATTCGTTGTCACCTGAACTTTAGGGAGTTCAAAATGCCCATTAGTTTATCTGAAAAGCATCTACCAGCAAAGCTGTGCTGCTAGATATAATACCCTGTACCCTTTCAACACTGCTGCTGTCACATAGGAAGGAATTTAACATCCGGCTTTATGTGGGATAGGTTATAAAGGGCATTTCGATACTGGGTTTCACATTTGGCTGAACTCAGAACCAGAGCTTTTCAGTGCCACATTTTAAAATAAGGAATCTTCTGAGGGTTGGGTACATACTTAGTCTGCCCTTTTCTGTCTGTGAGCTCTGGTGACTCTTGGGCAGCTACAAAAAGGGCTCTTCTTGATCAGGGCCCCAGGCTCCCAGTTCCAGTGTGTCTGTCCCTCTTTCCCCTTCACACCTGCTACACTCCCCTGTGGTCACTAGGAGGAGCTCTAGAGTGGGGCTCACTAAAGCATGAGCTAATTTTATTCACATGAATCTATGGGAATACTTGTGTGGGTCAAGTTACTTGTGCTTAAATGTTCTCAGGATTTGGGCTTAATCTTCTTACTAAGGACTGGAAATATTGCCTCAGCTGGTCCACAGTTGCTCCCAACCGATACACTCTGACATAGTTTAAAGCTCTTTTCAGCCAGGCAGCTGGTCAACTCATATTGTCATCAGTTTCAGTCAAAGAAACACTCTTTCTGTGAATGGAATAATATGGCTTAGAAATTTTAGACAAATTTCATTTCTTTTTTCTTAAATCCCAAACAAAATACATAAAAGAAAGTGAAGAAGGAACGTTCCAGTCTTTTTTGGTTTGAGTACTTGGTATTATCGGGCATCCAATATGCAAAAGTCAAAATGATTTTACTGGATTTATTGTAGTCACTGGAAGGACCCAACGAAAGAAGGAATGGATTCCCAATGTAACGGGAGTAGCATCTTCTGAAACCATAGTATATGGTATGGAGGATAAAATTTCATTGTAACTATTAACATAGTGGTAGTGATTAGAGGCTTCAATCGGAGATCAGTTCCTGTGATGGAGTGTTAACATCTTCAAGACTTAAGTTGTGGTCTATATTTACAGTTTGCTTTTGGAGTGACTTGGAAGAGATTCCCACATTTCAATGGCTAGCCAGCTGGCATGCTGTGTCTGATGCTTAGTGTATTAATAACTGTCCCACTCTTACTGTGAACGTCCCCCTCACCCCATCTGTTGTATCCACCGTTGTCTCATCTTATACTTAGATTAAAGTTCTTTGGGGTCGGAATTGCCTTCTGTTATATGTTATCAGCTCATGGCCCAATGGGCCCTTGATCCTTGCTTGATGCCTCTCAATGATATCACAATGCAAATAATATAATTATAATTTCCTATTTTCCATACTATATATTACTGTTTCTGAAGATGCTACTTCCATTATGTTTCAGATCCATTTTTATTTCATTCTATTCTGCCAGTGACCAAGAGAAACTGAATAAAACCATTTTGGCCTCTTTGCATATTGGATGTATGAAGAAAGGAGGTAGCCACTAATAACCAGAAGTCATCTTGAGTGTGGAAAGTTTAAAAGAAGCTGGAACTTTTTTTGTATGATCTTAACTCTCTATCGGATATAATCCCTGAATGTTGGAGGTTATAGGGCAACTTCTATACATATGCTTGTAGGCTATTTCATTTGGGTAGTTCCAGCAGCGATTAACACTTACTACCTCTCTATTCAGCCCAAGCAGAGATCAGCATAACTGAAGATATATTTTGATCGACATCATTTTGGCTTTTTCCTGGTGAGCATGGAGATGGACCTAAGCTATCTGTTTCTGAGAAGTTTAAGCTTTCATTAAAAAGCAAAACCAAGAAGAAATAAAGCTTCCAAGCTTTATGATTGTGAAAATAATCTTCCAAAATGAGCCAGAAGTAAACTGATGCAGTGGTTTTCTTGAGTTTGCAGGCACCTTGAGGTGCCTCTGCCTCTGCTTATAGTTTTACCAGCAGAAACAGACTGAAATTAACAAGACAACAGTCTGTGTCACTTCAGAAGCATGTAGATAGCAGTGACACCATTCCATCTTGTGCTATGAGCAGCAGCAGCAGAGACAGGCACAGGATTTTTCAGGGGAAGAGGAGCCAAGAGAAAGTGTCTAGGCTCAGTTACAATAGCTCCTGCTTGTAGCAGCCAGTAGCCCTGCTGAGAGTAGAGCAGTGAAGTTCTCCAGCAGCCAAGAAGCTCTGGAATGGGGAGAGGTTCCTCTCTTCTACCAGCTAGAGGTAGAGCTAAATTTATTTGATACCTAGAGGTTGATATGAAAGAGGGAGCCATTAAGCAGGGTTCAAATGTGGTCTCTGTGTCTCTATCAGGGGGATGGCAGTGGGCAGGGCTTCTGAATTACCACACTTGTCTTTCATAGCTGCCTTGGACTAGTAAATTTAGTCCAGTGGCAAATAGGTGTCTGGTCAAGTTTTCAAGTCCTGATCTAAGTGTTTTGGTCATTATTTTTAAAAATAACAATGTGTATGGACTGGCACTGCACTGAAGAATTCATATCCCATGTATGTTACAGGAGTATTTCCTAAATACATTAAAAGTAAATGATGGCCTGAAACTTGTCGATAAAATGTAGCCCATCGACTTGTGTGGAACGAATAAAAGACTGGTCATCCGTGATGTTTAACTGTTTGTTTCTGCAGAAAGAAACTGATGCTGATTTATTAAGGACACTTCTCCTGCTAATATACACTTCTGGGTGGGTTGAGATGCAGGCAGTTTGAGAATTTTTGCCTAATTTTAGTGAACTGGTATAAAGTGCTGGATTTGGCAACCTTAAAGGCAGAAATGTTCTGTTTAACCACAGAATGGGTACCACAAGGTTCAGCAGCATTGCAAGCTTCTTTCCTGCTGCCCCACCAGTAAACTTCAACCTTGCTTTAGGGGTGGCCCTTGTCCTCTACTGACACGGTGGGGGTGGCTTTGTAATGTAGGTACCTGTTTAAAGGTCTAGGAACTGGCACGTAGCCACCAACTCATTTCATGCGACTATAGTCGTAGTTCTGACAGTCAGTCACTGAACCTAGCCCAGTTTGGTGAACCTTTGAATTGAACAACTCTATATTCTTTCACCAGCCCTGTGAGCTGTCCATCCACCATTTCCCTTTTGCCTGCTCCTCCCTATTTTTGGGTGCCATTAGTGACGTGCTGAGGCTATCATTGCTGTAGCTGTTGAGTCTAAGTGAACTCCGCTGTCTGCTTCTCTTTAGATACTGTGCATCTGATATCTTTAGGAAACCAAAATACCAGCCAGTCTAATCTCTGCTTTCCTCACAATTGAGAAACCTTTGGCTTTCACTCAGCTGCCTGATTTTGCCATGGCTGCATTTCAGATGTAGTGTCTGTAAGATTTGGAGATGGGAGCTCAGGAGATGGGAAAGAGAATGAATTTGCTGGATTAAACTTGAATAAAACTCACTTTTCTCTTTCCCTCTCCAGACGCCCGTTTCCACCAGGAGACCGGGTTACCTTCAATGGAAGGGATTGTCTCTGTCAAATGTGTGCTCAGCCAATGTCATCCAGTCCAAAAGAGATCTCCAGCTCAAGCAGTAAGTATGCAAAAGTCTTTCCTAAGCTTCTCATTTGTCCAGGAGCCTCAAAAGTTTGCCATGTTTTAGTTGTTTTGAAACTAACTTGGTTGATCCTTATTTGTTATGAGGATTGTGGCTAAGTTCCAATCTCTGGGAACCCATTACTTCTTAGCAAGGGCCCTAGAAAGGCCTGTGTTATTGTGGATGGCAAACACAATTGCAAGTTACGATCTAAACTAAGTCACCACAACCTCTGTCTGAAGTTATTCTGAAAGAAACAGAGTTCTTTTTTAGGCACCAAATGGGCTATTAATGATGAAGAGGACATTTCAGAATTTGTTGGTCATAGTTTTTCTCATGTGTAATTGCACAGGGTTAAGTGTTCCGTTTCAGAAGAGGATGGTGTCAGGGGAAATACATTCTTGCCTCTAATCTGTAACATTTAGTGTAATTACATTATCTTCTAAAAATAGTGCCAGCGTGATTGTCTGAATCATGCCTCCAGTACAATGATAGTTATGTGAACAAAATCTCAGGAGATATTTTTATAAAGGCTTGGGGGAGAGGATATAAGGAGATTGGAGAATATATGTGCTTTGTTCCTGTATTTGAATGCTTTTTGAAGCAAATAAAAGTTCACCCATCCACAATATATTACAGGGCAACATTATCCATGGGCATCATCAAAGTTAGAGATGGAAAAACCTTTTAAATGCTCCAGCTCCTCCCTTGAGAATGCAGAGTTGTTCCCTGCAGCACATTCTTTAGTGGCTTATCCAGTCTAGTTTTAAGTCCCAAGTGATGATGCTTTTATCACTTACCTACCAGTATTGGACCTGTGCAAGGAAAACTGCTCTATATTTTGGGGGGAAGAGCGGTAAATGCTTTGAGATCCTAGGATGAACGGTGCTATATAAGTGTAAATCTGGTTTATATCCCTATTCTGTTGATGAGTAAACAGAGCTTCAGATGTTATGTGACTTGACTGAGATCTCAGTCACTTACTGAAGTAGGAAATGAAAACCTGGTCTCTCTACTCCTTGTTTCTCTCTAACTACTAGACAAACACTCTCCCCAGTGTCATGAAATGCCTTGGAAGTGAGTCATCTTATAAATTGTAAGTGCAGGGACCAAATCATTTGGGGAGAATCCAGTTACTCTAGGGCTGTTCTGAGATCTAAGGGACGATCTGGTATTTTAATATCAAACACACTTCTGAAGCCTTATGAACTAATGTAAATATCCCAGAGGTACTGCAGTCATGGGAATGACCTGGGATCTGAGTGATCCATGCTGGGATCTAACTCCTTGAATTATTGTCTGTTCGGGAGGGTAGTCCTCTATGAACATATAGGCTATAGGGATTATAGATCAGTAAGGCTACATTTTAGTCACAGGTATTTTTAGTAAAAGTCATGATCATAGGCAGTAAACAAAAATTCATGGCCTGTCACCTGTACAGGTGTTGTACTATTTACCCCTGACTAAATCTTGGGTACTCGAGGGAGAGGTGGCCTGGGGGCACCCTGGGTGCTCTAGGGCAGGGGGCGACCCAGGAGTACTCGGCAGGGGGGGAGGTGGCTGTGGGTGCCGCTGCTGCTGCTGGGGAGAGGGGATTTGGCAGGGCTGGCAGGCTCCCTACCTGGCGCCGCGTGGCTCCATGGAAGTGGCAACATGTCTCTTGGCTCCTAGGTAGAGGCATGGCCAGAGGGGCTCCGTGCACTGTGTTGGGTCTCCGCCTAGGAGTCGAGGGACACATCGCCGCTTCCGGGGAGCACCTTCCCCCCCGCAAGATAAGCACGCCCAGAGTTCTCGCCCCCTCCCACACCCCAACCCTCTGCCCCAGCCCTGAGCTCCCTCCCACACCCAAACTCCTGCTGCTGCTGTAGGGGCTGCGGTGGCCGAAGACTGCCCCAGCTGCACTGGCCGCTGCATAAGTCACAGCAGTCCTGGAAAGTCTCAGATTCTGTGACTTCCATGACCTCCGTGACAGACTTGCAGCCTTATAGATCAGTCTGTACCAACAAAAAAGCCAGATATTCTGTGTTTGGGGGAGGGAGGTATTAGTGACTTTTATTTCAGAAAAAATGTTTACATTGGTTCTTGTAATCTATTATAGCAAATTTCTGCTAGTTTCAATGCTTCATGAAATGATAGTTAATGATTCTAAGGAATGGTAGGAGGAAAAACAGCAGAATAAAGGCAATGGACTTCCAGGAGGCAGATTTTAGGAAACTCAGAGAATTGATAGGTAAGATCCCATGGGAAGTAAGTCTAAGGGAAAAGAGAGTTCTGAAGAGGTGACAGTTTTTTAAAGAGACATTGAGGGTAAAAGAGAAACCTACACTGATGTGTAGAAAAGATAGAAAGTATGGTAAGAGACCACTCGGGCTTAACCAAAAGATCTTCAGTGACCTGAAACTCAAAAAAGAGTCCTATAAAAAGGGGAAGCTAGGTCAAAATACATAGGATGAATGTGAAAAACCAACACAAGCATGTAGGAACAAAATTAGAAAGGCCAAAGCCCAAATGTGATTAAACTAGCTAGGGAAAGCATTTTACAAATATATGAGAAGCAAGGGAAGACCAAGGACAGGATAGGCCCACTACTCAATGAGGAGGGGAAGGCAATAATAGAAAACGCAGCAGTGGTTGAAGTGTTAAATGCCCTTTTTTGTTTCAGTTTTCATCAAAAAGTTAAAAAGGATTTGACAGCTAAAGTTCTGAACATCAGTATAAATGGAGTAGGATCTCAGGCTAAAATAGGAAAAGACCAAGTTAAGAATTACTTAGGCAAGCTAGGTGTTTCCAGCAGGTCGTGATGAAATACATCCTAGACTACTTAAGGAACTGGCTGAAGAGGTATCTGAGCCATTAGCAATTATCTTTGAGACTCATGGAAGATGGGAGAGAGACCAGAGGTCTGGAAAAGGGCAAATATAGTACCTATCTATAAAAAGGGAAATAAGGACAACCCCAGGGAATTATAGACCAGTCAGCTTAACTGGAAAGGTAGTGGAGCACATAATTGAACAATCAATTGGTAAGCACTTAGAAGAAAATAAGGTGATAAGTAACAGTCACCATAGATTTGACAGTAACAAATCATGTTAAACCATCCTAATATCCTTTTTTGACAGGGTAACAACCCTTTTGGATAGGAGGAAGCAATAGATGTGGTATATGTTGACTTTAGTAAGGCTTTTGATACTGTCTTGCATGACCTTCTCATATACACTGTAGAGAAGTATAGCCTAGACTAACCTGCTTTAAGGGTGTACTGCTGGCTGGAAAAGTGTACTGAGAGTAGTTATCAATGGTTCACAATCGAGCTGGAAGGGCATATTGAGTGGGATCCCACAGGGATCTGTCGTGGGTTGGTTCTATTCAATATCTTCATAAATTATTTAGATAATGGCATAAAGAGTACAGTACACTTAGTTTGCGGATGATACCAAACTGGGAGGGATTGCAAGCGCTTTGGAGGACAGAATTAAAATACAGAATGATCTTGACAAAGTGGAGAAATGGTCTGACTGAAATAGGGTGAAATTCAGTAAGGACAAATGCAAAGTGCTACAATTTGAAAGGAATGATCAGTTGCACAAATACAAAATGGGGAAGGACTGCCTAGGAACGAGTACTACAAAAAAAGCTCTGGGGAGTTGTAATGGATCACAAACTGAATATGAGTCAATGTAATACTATTGCAAAAAAGTGATCATTCTGGGATGTATTAGCAGGAGTGTTGTAAGCAAGACACTGGAAATAACTCTTCCAGTGTACTCAAAACTGATAAGGCTTCAGCTGGAGTACTGTGTCCTGTTCTGGGCACTACACTTTGGGAAAGATGTGAGCAAACTAGAGAAAATCCAGAGGAGAGCAACAAAAATTATTAAAGGTCTAGAAAACATGACCTACAAGGAAAGATGGTGAAAAAGTGCGTTTGACTAGTCTGGAAAAGACCGAGAGGGATCATAACAGTTTAATTACATAAAAGGCTGTTATAAAGAGGAGGGTGATCAATTGTTCTCCTTAACTGCTTAGGATAGGATAAGAAGCAAGGGAGATTTAGGTTAGACATTAGGAAAAACTTCTTAACTGTAAGGGTAGTTAACCACTGGAACAAATTACCTAGGAAGTAATTTCTGTCACTGGAGATTTTTAAGATTAGACCGTCACCTGTCAAGGATAGTCTGCTTCATTCTGCTGCAGTGCAGGGGACTGAACTAGGTGACTTATTGAGATCCTTTCCAGTTCTACATTTCTATGATTTCCTGCATTCTGAGAGAGACCACAGACAATAGTAATTTTGTATTATGCTTGTGCCTAAAGGTCCTAATGAGAGGTGGGGTCCCACTGTGCTAGGTGTTGTAAAACTGCAGTAAAAGAGCCTCTAACAGCTTTAATATACTGCTGGGAAACCTGTGTGTGTCTTGTGATTTTTGTGAATGGACTTGTAGCTAGATACAGTTATAATTTCTGGAATTTCTGGTCATTTTAGTGCAAAGTTTCACCAAAAAGAGAGAAAAATAAAGATGGGTGCAGGATGTGTTCATAAATCTCAGAGAGTCTAGTAAAGAGTCCTCTTAATGTATTTCTTCCAAGCTATGCCAGGTGTCACTTCAACTCTGTGGCACAGTAGACTGACACATCTTGCTGACATATCTTGCTGGCACCAATGGATAAATTGTAACTAGTGTAAAATATTCCAGATCTCCTCCACTTGCTCTTGCAGGCTGAGTCAGTCATCATCAATCTTTCCTGATGTCTTTTCCCGTCTTTTCAGTAATGTTTGTAATTCAATTCCATTCAGAAGATACTCTCATTCTTTGAATGTGTCTGTTTTATGTCACGTGCTGTGGTCATTTTCCTCTCGTTACTTTTAAGTAGATTAATGAGGAAGCTTATTTCAAAGAAAGTAAAGGTGGGGGTGGAAGAATGTGGTAGGCAGAAAGTTCAGGATTGACTGATGGATGTCAATCCACTCAGCACACTGGTGCCTCCTACTGGCCGTCTTGGGGATTAGCTCTGCCCATCAGTACACACTCTCCTGATGGTGCCTTGGCTGCCATCACGTCTGCTCCCGGACCCATGTTGCTGCAAGGACTGCGGCATCATCTTCAAGACACAGCCCTCCGGCCGTGTCATATTCTGTGCTCCCCCCTTTCAGAGGGCGTGCAGTCAACGGTCCAGCTACTTCCCCAGTAGTGAGTGGGGGGGACCTGGGCCTACTCACTACCCTGGGTCCTGGCCCAGGGACATTGTAGATTGCAACCACTTGCTGTGTCACCTCTAACTCAGTACATTTCCCTGGGCCACTTCCCCATGGCCCGAGCATCTTCTTCGCCCTTGCCTCAGGGCCTCAACATGCTAGTTCTATCAGCCAGCCAGGAGCTCCCCTGTTTCTGCCCAGCACTGCTCTGTCCAGGGTGCTAGCTTCCATTCACCTGCAAGGCACCCAGTCCTCCCTCCTTGAGCTCCAGGGAGGAACTGACCCTGCTCTGCCCTGCGGCCTCTTCTTATATGGGCCTCTGGGCCCAAATTGGCTGCTCCTCGCAGCCCCTCTTCTATTGGCTGCTTCCTTCACAGCTTTCCTATGCCTGTTAACCCCTTACAGGCCACAGTGGGGAGGGCGCCCCATCGCAGTTCCCACTAGAGTTTTTTCTGATTTGCAATAATATTAACATGCAGTTTGCTCATCAGTGTTACTTCAAAGTTCAGACAAATGAAAGGCAAGTTGACAACTCTTCTTGGAAAGTTTCAAGTGAAAGCAAATGTCTTTTATATACAAGAGTTAATTCTCTTTAACATAACCCTAATATTACTGCAAACTTTTCTAATGCAATGTCAGTGGAAATCAGAAGAAAAAGCTACTGAATAATTCATCTCTTGATTTTCCCTGGAATTACCTGGGGTCCTACTGCAACCTGATACCTTTTACATGCTTGATGTATTTCCTCAACTCCAAACACATTATCTTTAACAAATAAGGCTATTTTTTAAAAAAAGAGCTGTTTCAGTCTGTACCTCTTTCTTCTGGTTTCCTTGGACGACCTCCTCTCTCAAAGTACCTCAGCAAAGTCTTAGTAGTCATCATTTGTAATGTAGGCCATGCCAGCCCCCTAAATACCGCAAGCCCTAGGTGGTGAATTATTCTTATTCTTATTGATGTTAACAGAGAATCTGAGGTAAATGCCTGTGAATAGCTCTAAAAATGTAATAGACTTTGTTCTGGTACCTTAACTTTGTTTCATTTGACGACTTGATAAATGTGAAATGATCTACAAAGGTGAGGGGATATATAGCCAGATGCCTAGTAGCTCACATCTGATGAGAAATGGTGGCATTTAAAGATGCCAACTCCGGGTGAAGAGAGGGTGTAGAGACATCAACTGGAATTTTAAAAGTGCATTGTTGGAGACTAGGAATCTGGATTTCTGGGTTTTGTTCCCAGCACTGCTGTGTTGTAACTATGGACATATCAATTGATTAGCCTCTGTTTACCCAGCTGCTAAATGGATAACATGAGTCCTAACTCTGAGAGCTGTTGTGAAGGTTAATTTAATCACTGCTTATAAAATGCATTGAGATTCTGCAATGAAAGATGCTATGGAAGTGTACAATATTGTTAGAATTCTAACTCCTGTGCACCAGGAAGCAGAGTAGCATTCTAATTGAGTGTAAGAGTCCTTGCAGCTAGAGCTAGTCAGAAACTTTTCAGTGGAATAGTTTTCCATTGGAAAATGCTGCTTTGCTGAAATCTAAATGATTCTTGGAAATGTGGTGATCCTGATGGCATTTTCGACAGAAATTTTTTCAAAATGATTGAAAATTGAAATCGTATTTTGTTCTTTCTCATTTCACTTAGCCTTCATATTTTGACTTCATGTTAATGTGTTTGGACTTAATGTTAATATAATATTAAAGATCAATAATATTTTACATTTACATATTATAATATTTTGACATTACAAAACTAAAGTTTTCAATAAGGTTGTTTAAATGTATCTGAATCAAAATGTTATAGAATTTCTATTTCACGAAACGTTTTGAGATTTTGACTCTTGATCTTGATTTGGGAGAAAAACAAATTTTGAAATCTCAAAATTTCCTGTGGGATGGAAATTCTGTTTTCCAACCAGCTCTACCTCCAACAGAGTCATGCTGGGCTCAAGGAACACATCTGCCTGCTCAATCTATTAGTATTTCCCACTGTTCTGTATTTTCATCCCTGTCTCGAACAGGCCGTCCCTAGGATGGCATTTGGTAGACAGAGCTCTGCCTTTGACCTCTAGTCGGTCTCTAGTATGCAGGCTGTGCAGTTGTCCCTACTACTTCCGGTGAGCTAACCCCAAGTTATGAAAGCACTTTGCTAAGCCTTGCTCCTTTTTATTTTTGTCTTGCCATTTCAAGGGGGATCATAGGATGTAGCTCTTCTTTTGTAGTGCTTCTTTCCGATGTGTGGCGCTCATAGGTGATATTGAGCAATAACTCAACGGTGCGAGGTTGGGACCATTTTGCCCTTCCCATATTACTAAATGACAAGAGCATCCTGACCCGATCCTGGGCAGATTGGAAAGGGGCCTGGGAGTGATCTAGTATCAGGCAGGGTACAGAAAAAGTTGAGAACTACTCATTGCTGCCAGCCATAGAGGAGAGGCAGTCACCCCACGGACAGCTCCTTCACATCAGCCAGGATGCTAGTGTTACAAGGTAGATAATGTAGGGTGGAGCAAAGATTGATTGCTCAGTGATTATTTGGTATTTTCTCTCCCTCCACTTATCCAGCACTTCAGTAAAGACAGGGGTCTGGATCAAAGCCTTTCTCTCCACACACATATGAGCTTAGTATGGAAGCTGTGGCTTCCATCAAATTCTAATTTCTTCCCCCTATGGCTCTAAATTGAAACCACCATCTATTAAATTGAGTTGCTTTTCCTGGATACTTTGTATGTAAAGGGGCAGTTACTAAATGAGGATAGTTACAAAATAAGCATACATGGTTATTGTACTGCATGCCCTGTATATGCATAATGGTAGTGACAATGGCTTCATTGGCCAGGAATGCCTTTTAGTCTGTGTGCATTAGGCATGGCACAGGCAGCCTTTCCCTGCTGATGTGGGTCTTGTCACTGCTATCCAGACCAGATCTCCATACTCTGTACATAAGGCTATCCTGGAAGACCACTTGGCAGTTTCCTCAGGTGCAGAATCAGGTGGCCCACTTTGCAGGGCTGATAGGCAGGAGGAACACATTTCATCAGTGCTCTGCAGACTGCTTTGGCTTTCTTTTCACTTCCAGTTGCAACCTGTGGCATTGATGATGATCTGCAAAGCCCTGTGTGTCACCCTTTGGATAGGTTTCAGAGTAGCAGCCGTGTTAGTCTGTATTTGCAAAAAGAAAAGGAGTACTTGTGGCACCTTAGAGACTAACAAATTTATTAGAGCATAAGCTTTCATGAGCTACAGCTCACTTGAGCTATAGCTCACAAAAGCTTATGCTCTAATAAATTCGTTAGTCTCTAAGGTGCCACAAGTACTCCTACCCTTTGGATAGTGCCTCTCTCCCTATCTATCACCATGGTATTCGAGGTCACGTAATGTGCTTTTGCTAGCAGTTCTAGATTTGTACATATGGGGGTTTCTGGCAGGGCGTTGGTCTGAGAGAGCCAGTTTGTTAATCTTCAAGGCATAGTGCAAAGCTGAGCTGTTCACATAGGCTTTTGGCAGAGGGGTGTATTTGTTTATTGGATTCTGACTTTTTAGCTAATATTCTGACTTGTTTTTAGTGTATGTTAACGGGCCCAGAAACAACTGTGAATAGTGCATAAAAATAGTAGTCTGTGTACTGTAATTCTTTGATGTTAATGTAACCCTGCTCTGAGCCCTTTAACCAAACAATTGAAACATATTAGCTCTTACTATATAGTAGCATTATTCAAAGTACCAGTCAAAAGAATATTACTCCTGGGGGAATTCTGTGCCAAAAATTTCAAAATTCTGCACACAATATTTTAAAATTCTGCAACATTCTGAATATTATTTTGTCAAAATAACACAATATAATCACATCAGTTTCAATTATTTTTGGTCATTTATTTCAAAATACCTGTCAGCAAGTATGTCTGTAACAATACAGACAACAAAAAAGATTCAGAAAATGTTTTTTGACAAATAGATTCCTGACTAGGCATATTAATGCAGAACTCTGAGTAATAATTCATTTAAACTACAATACAGAACTGTATTTCCCGCACCCCTTAGAAGCAGTGCAAAAGCTTGGGGAAGTCAGTGGTAATGGAGGAGCTGAGGGAGAGGGAAGTAAATTCCTGGGAAGGAGCCTGGGTGTGAACTTGGAGGGTTGTTGGTTATGGGAGGGAAAAGTATGGAATAGGTCTTTTGGGGGCTGGGGTGGGATTGTTAGGGAGCTTCCCCCATGCAGATGCTGGCTGACCCCTAGCCTCTCCCATTCAGTCAGGCACATCTGTCCCTGTCCCCATGTGTTTCTATACCCCCATGTGTCCTTGCACCCTCTGTCCACATGTGTCCCTCCACCCCCACTTAGATGCCCCTTCCCCCATCCCCATGTGGTCCTGCACCTAAGTTCCCTCTAAGCCACAGCTGCCTATTAAGCCCCATTCAGGGGCTCAGGGCTGCGGCGGGGAGAAGCGCCCCTCCCCACCAGCCCCAGCAGGGATCTGCCCTGGATTTGCTGCGGGAGAAGAGCTCCTCCCTCGGTCTGGCTCAGGCCTGCCAGAACTGCTGGGGAGAGGAGCTGCCGCAGTGGGGGAGAGACACCTCTCCTCCAGCCCCAAGCTGCTGCTGCGGTGAGAGAGGGCTGGGTGGAGTCCTCTCTCTCTCCCCACTGCAGCCTCGGGACAGCCTGTACCCCAAACTCCTCATCCCCAGCACCACCCCAGAGTCTGCAGCCCAACCCTCTGCCTAAGCCCTGAGCCTCCTCCTGCACACCAAACCCCTCATCCCCAGTCCTACCCCAGAGCCCACAACCCCAGCCAGAGCTCTCATTCCTCCACACCCCAATCCTTTGCCCCCTGAGCGCCTCCCACATTCTGAACCTCTCGGCCTCACCCCCACCACATGAATTTAGTTATGTGCACCAATATGAAGGCGATGTGTCACACATCGCCTCCATATTGGTGCACATAACAAAATTCATTCTGCACATGGATTTAAAAAATTAGAGGGAACATTGCCCTGCACCCCCTTCCCCTGTCCCTATGTGTCCCTGTCCCGCCTCCCACTGTCCCCATGTGTCTGTATCCCCACCCAGCCACCCCCGTCCCTATGTAGCTCTGCACGCCCTTCCCCATGTAGCCCTGCACCTCCCTCCCACCGTGGTCCTGTGCCTCCACTCCCATTCAGCCCCTGCCCCAGCCCCAATCTGTCCTCCCCCACCAGCCCTTATGAGCCTGTCTGGACACCCCCCCCAGCACCCCGTGATGTCTGTGTCTCCATAGCCCCTGTCTCCTGACCTGGCCCGCTGTGAAGAAGGCAAGCTCTCTCTCTTCCCTCACTGGTGGAGATCTGCTGCTTTGTTCTGTTGCCACAGCACCCTCTGGTGGGCACCCTCTACAGCAACATTGCAGCAGAAACTTTTTTCTGTGCAAAAAATTAAAAATATGTGGGGCTCATTAATTATGCGCATGTTCAGTAGCACAGAATTCCCCCGGAGTAGAATATGTAGAGTATTGCCCAATAACTGGGCATTGCATTAGCAGATATGTAAGTGCAGTTCCAGGAAAAGTTTCCCCAGAGATGAGTGTGGCAGTTCTGGGAACATTGGAAGCTCAACTGTCACATTCAGAAAAAGTATGTCAGGAACCCAAGGTCTCTCCAGGGGCATGTGGGGGAGAGAATTAGTTGTTTCAGGCATGGCGTAATGTAGGTCTTGGATTGCTGGTGTTATCAGGACTAAAAAGCCTTCATAAAAAGTGCAATTAGATGTGCCTTGTTGCTGCTGCTGGAGTAGAGACCTGTTTGGGTTAGTGTTCTCCAAACACAACAATGGAATTTTACTCAAGATAGTCTCCAGAAGTGGTGACACAGAGGTTGCTGTGCTGGGGGCAGGTGTAAGACAGAGGGGCTAGTTTGCAGTGTTTGCAACTTGTTCAGAAACAGGAACCTGTGTGAATGAGTCGGTATGGTCAGAAAGGATGACATAGTGCAGCATAGTACTAATGGCATTGTCAGTACCTGCTGCTGGCTTCTGTATCACCTCTAACTGGCCAAGGAGAACAATGGCCATTGTAGATATTCAGTGGGGAAGATTCTGGTCTTGATCCTATGCGTGCTGAGTGCCTATTCTGAGATGCTGTGTCCCCTCAATCCTAAGGATCTTGTGGGTTTTTGTTCAATGAAAACCTAACGCTCAGTGTTAAAACTGAAATTGGTTCTGTCACCCAGACTCTGTAATCTGCCTTTGTGCAAAAATAAATAGGTATGTGGGTGTCAATTAAGGACAGAGAATCAGGCTTAAGTTAGGAATCTCTGCTTCGTTTGGTCTCTTTCACAGCCCCAATTTTCATATTATTGAAAAGTGCTGCTGCTGCCCAAAGGGTGTTCAGGTAAAAGTTTTTGTTCCCGCAGGACATGAACCAGTAGCTGTTTTATGCTGAGGCTTTACATGTTGTCCCATTTACTGGGTATGTCAGAACTGTATAGCTTGTGGCTTTTTTCAGATTTCTTCCACCTTACTCTCACTGAATGGTCTCCAACTCCACAAGCAAGTCCATGAAATCAGATGGGCTTTCAGAGCAGGATATTAGCAGAATCTCGCCTGTTTTCTGCTGTATCCCAGGCCATGAGCTGTTGCAACCAATGAAGCATTGTCTCCTCCCACGGCTTCAAGAAACTCCATACTTTTGTTCCATGGACTAACAGGCCAGGGAATGCCGCAGAAGTTAAGATGGCTGAGTGATCAGACTAACAAGGGGGTGAAGTAGTATCTTTTATTGGACCATCTTCTCTTGGTGAAAGAGAGAGGCTTTCAAACTACACAAAGCTGACCTGAAGAAGAGTTCTGTGTAGCTCAAAAGCTTCTTTATCTTCTTTCACCAACAAAAGTTGGTCCAATACAAGATATTACCTCCCCTACCTCGTCTCTCTAATATCCCGGGACCAACACAGCGACAACAACACTGCAAACAGTGGCTGAGTGATGGCAGCTAAGATACGGTGATGTTTACAGCTATACAGGTTGTCCTGCAAATCCACCATGCTGTTCAACTAGTGGCATTACATACTGAGAAATCTTATAGCATGCTGGATTCAATTAAGAGTGCAACTGTGAAGAGAACCACCTACTCTTCGTCTATACTGCAGAGCAGTGACAGCTCCAGCTGTTTATCCCCAGGGCAGAGGGGCTTCAGCTGTGAGTGCTGCTTGGGTGGGGGTCAAGCTGTCAGTGTCCCACAATGTCCCACACAATGAAGTAGGTGGAAGAGCCCCTGGTGAGGTCACATACCACTGACAGAGAGGGACATGAACTATGGCAGTAATTATGGAGGTGGCTGTATGTTGACCTAACTTAGGTCAACTTAATTTTGTAGTGTAGACAGTGCCCTAGGATCTGGAGAACTGATTTTGCATGCGGTGTATTGGCCAAATAAACAGAGTCTAACTCTCAAATCGGTGGCATTCTGTCTATTTCACAATAACTTTTGAGCGTCACATCTGATCAATTCCAGGATATCAGTGAATGTTCTAGGCATTAATGGCCAGAACCCTCTTGATTTTGGGGAAAATTGGAAAAACCAAAAGGGGGATATGGGGGAGACAAAAAGCCCCTGGCATCTGGTTAGCACCTCTGTTGGAGGCTATAGATCAAAGAACTGGTTGTTGGCAGCCATTAACACCTTCCAGCATAACAATCCCCAATCTCAGCTCTGTCCAGATTCCCAATAGCTAGAGTTTTAAAATGCTGACAACCTGAAAGAGAAAGGAAAGAAAGAAAAATGTGGGGCGAGGAATGGGAGCACATGCAGAATCCTGGAAATAGGGGAAAGAATAATGGGGGAGCCACACATGCCCCCTGGCATGGGCAGAATGGAGAGAAAGGTAATACACAGACCCTGGCAGGTGGAGAATAGGGGACCCTGGTATTGAGGGGAAATTGGGGTACACAAAGCCTCTGGCATGGGAAGAATGGGACACACACAGAACCTCTGACGGGGAGAAGAGGAGAAGGGGATACACAGACCCCTGGGGGGAAGGGAATGGGGTGTTCTTGAATGGGGAAAAAGTGGGGTGTTGGGATAAAGGGGGAATGAGAAAGCACATACCGCCCCTGGTATGGGGGAAAGGGGCTAGATGAAGGGTTGGTGGGAGTCTCTGAAGTAGAAGGGGATGTCACACAGGAAGGTTTAGTGGGGGATGGAGGGATGCAAGAAGCCCATGGGGTGTGCAATGCACTCAGTCTACAGAAGCAAAAAAATGTGTGCAATCTCTAGTCCCAAACTCAACAGCTTTTCTCCACTTAGTTTTACAATGCCAGCATCACAAGGTTATTGTACCATTGAAACACAGGGCAAGCGTGGGGCCTAAGATCTGGAAAATGCTGAATGATCTCTCAGGTAGATAAATATTTTGATAACTCCCAGAGCTATTTGCAGACATAAGAGGATCCTGGCCACCTAGAATGTTCTGTATGATTGAAGACCTGGTAAATATTCAACCCTTCACTTCTGGAGAGCTGGCTTCCTGTGTCAGTATCTCTACTGGTTGGAGAAAAGCAAAGAGCACCATTCTCTCATTGCCTGTCGGGAACACACAGAACTCATCAGAAGAAACAGAGGCGACTCCAGCTGGGTGATGTGGCTGAGGGTTATTACAGACTGCAGAGTAACTGATTATGCTTGGTGAAGAACAGCTTGTTTCCCAGGCAGCTAAAAGGGAAGCTGGAATCCCGTGCAGCTAAACAAAGCTTTTGCTTTCGTGAAGAGCCCTTCATAATCGAGGCATCACAAAGCCCAGACTAGTGAGTCACT
Organism: Dermochelys coriacea; assembly: GCF_009764565.3. Taxonomy (NCBI): domain Eukaryota; kingdom Metazoa; phylum Chordata; order Testudines; family Dermochelyidae; genus Dermochelys; species Dermochelys coriacea. The sequence goes on from NC_050074.1 coordinate 114,311,146, forward strand.
GCTGATAATGATAGTGTAGTGCCTGCACAGGCAAATGTGTCAGCCATCATGTGCTCACAATAACTCGTGATCAGTGGTGACTGAACCATTTGTGATGGCCATGGTTCCAAAGTGCAAGTTGCAGCCTGAGGCTTTCCAAGTTCTTCTGGGACCTCCAGTGAATGAAAGTGAAGATCAACTAACAAAAACATTTAGTGGAGGCCAACCATCCTTGGATAGGTAGTCTGGACTCCGCCAGATCCATCTTGACCATCTTGACCAAGCTAGGAAACTTGCCACAGTGAGAAGCATTTTGATTCTCTTTTTGAGAAAAGGCTGCTTTGATTCACCGGCTGTTTATCACTCAGAACATTTTGATCAACTGGGACTTTTTGGATGCTGCCAAGGAGAAAAAATAAACATATTTTCATGTCCCTCATAGCCCCTGCACAAGAGTCCTGAATTCTTTACTCCACTTACCTGATGGCTTCCAAATCTCCCTGTCCCGCCTATTTACATCAACCCTTTTTGCTTTCTCTGCAGAGAATCTACTGTTAGAGGGAGGTGCTGACAATGACTAGGTGGACTGAGGCTGCTTTGTTATATTGATTGCAGTGGGAGTTTTTCAAGGAGTAATACTAAGGAGTGATACTAGGCTGCATGTGTATCAGGAGGGAATGAGATGTGATGCTGGGAGAAGGTAGATGTTAAAGTGACAATACAAAGGCTGGAAAATGTCTGATGAAAATAGAAGAAAAATGGGTGGGAGGGTTTATAAAACGGAACAGTGAGTGTATAGGGAGTAAAAGAAAAGGAGGACTTGTGGCACCTTAGAGACTAACAAATTTATTTGAGCATAAGCTTTCGTGAGCTACAGCTCACTTCATCGGATGCGTTCAGTGATGCTTATGATAAATGTCTGGTATGGTCTACTGACTTCTTTTAATCAAATCCAATCTGGCCTCAAAGCACCATTGCTTTTTTCTTACCCTTCCCAACTGGCATGTTTAGAGGAAAAACTCCTACAGTCCAATGGAGCGTGTTTGTATACATGTGTTTGCACACCAACTAGAATGCTCAATCGAATTTAAAGGGAATCTGTCCACTTGAAATCTAATCAGTTACATGAAGTTCCTTTCGGCTGTTACACCTGCCCTTGAGATCTCACCCCCATTTGGTGGCTTTACAGTCATGTTTCCCTATTACTTTTTGTTTTTCCTTTCCCTGTTGGTTACTATGCGAAAAACCCTCACAATCAGGAAAAACTAACCTACTACACTGGGGAAATGGTGAAAATAACTATTCGCAAAGTGCTGTCAAATGAACCAAGTAAACAAACTGGAAAAAAGAATTTTTGTTACCCCTGTTGGCTAAAGTAATCTGAGGAGATGCTTTATAAAGATAGGTCAAAGTTGTTCAGACAACGTGGTCTTTAACTCAGTGGAGTCCCTTTTACATTTTACAGAAATATTAACCAGTGTATTAACAAGACAGGTTATCATTAAGTTCATATAGATTTGTGTGTTAAAAGCCAATGCTACCAGGCTGCATCGTTTGTGATTCGTTTCCATATTTAATCTATTAAAAGGACCTTTATCAAGGTATTTTTCATAATTTTTTTAATTGCCTTTTTCCCTCCAACCCCCCCCCACTTGCCATTCACAATTCTCTTTGAAGCTGAGCCCAGTTTCCCTCAGGAAATTTATCTCCCTCCGTTGTGTGCACACTGCTTTTTATTTTAAAATTGCCCAGGAATGCAGGGCTGCTGGCATGGATTTGTTTTGCTTCTAGTGAAAAGGGAACTGGCACCTTTTATTCTGACATGGGTGGGCAGATCTGATTGCAAGATAGATGCCTTCAACACTAAACTTGGACCCAAATTCAAATCTGACATAAAAAAATCCTGATTTTTAGTGGGAAGGTTCAAATCCATATTCTGATCTGAACTTTTGTAGCTCAGCCTCTCTTAAAAATAAACAAACTGTTTTATTATTCTGGTAGTGCCCAAAGGCGTCAATACCATACAGATGAATAATAATTGGTACTTGGCAAACGGATAGAGGTTGGTCACATTTTCAACCTTTCGCAACTCGAGTTCAATAAACTTGCACAGTCCTAATGAAATTCCTGCATTTTTAAAACCAGAAGCAGTTGTTAGGATTGCCTTATTCTGTGGCTAATTGTTTACCTGGATGAACCCATCACGGTGCTTTGCCAGCTTTCAGGAATAAGAAAGCAAAAGTGATCAACTTTCAATGGCCCCAGGAGCCCTGTTGGGAGTATCAGTACTTTACCTGGGTGTATGAGAGCCATGTGAAAATAGTGAATTCTGCAATATGATTTCAGTGCTGCTATTTACTGCTACTCATCTTAGCCCTGATTCAGAATGATCTTTAAGCACATGTAATTTTAAACAGCGAGTGAAGATTCCAATGAAGACTGTTTGCTTCCTTTATTTAAAAAAAAAGTGGAAAAAAAACAAATAAAAATACACACTCTGATTTGTGTTTCCCCATGCTGGTGCAGAAGGGTGTCAGTTCCATGTCTCTGTACCAGCTGATGCCTTGGCATCTGGATGGGGACATGGATTCCCTTGGGATTTTCACAATAGGGGAGGGAGCAGCTTCAAGCTCTGGCTAGATGCCTGCTGCCAGGGGCTACTCGGGAGGATGAGTGCATCTTTTAGGAGACCTACAGGTGTCCCTTAACGTCCAGCACTGCTAATGTCTCAGTGCAGACTCTCCGGGGGTGAGCTGGGGAGCACATTCAGGTGTGCTTTCCCTCCTGAGGCCTCTGCCAGTTAGTATGGTGGCAGAAGCCAGAGCAGAGCTGGGTGACCTCTTTGCGTAGTGAATTTGTGAGGTGTACGGGAGGATATGGGTATACTCGCTGGCAGATTTCTGGGAAGGCAATCCAAACAGCCTTGGGTGAAGTTTGTACGCAGCTTGCTCACGGTTAATGCAGCAGTATCGGCTCTGAGCCCATCACGCTGGAGTGCGGCATGTGATGTGATCAAGCTGTGGGAAAACTATGCTGCCATTGGTCAAGCGGGGGGGGGGGGGGGGGGGGAAGAGGAAAAACCCATTAATTTAGACGGTGACAAATGAGTTGCTGTGCAGGATGCCTCGCTGTTTTGTCAGATGTGGGGAGTGATGCAGAAGCTGCAGAGGCAAATGTATTTTCTGTCCAGATCTTCACAAGCGGAGCATCGTGGATGGCAGCTCATCTGTCATTACTATCACAGTGTACAGCTTCATAGGGCTCTCTAATGAGGCTGTACATGGTGCTTGAGGGATGAGCATAAATCTGGAGTAACCTCATTGCAGGCCTGGATTTATACTGGGATAAAACTACCACTGTGAGAGTTGGTTGGGATTTCTCAGGCATCCTCTATCTACTGAGCTTGCACACTGAAGATCAATGACCTTTTTGAGATGCCTAGAGATCAAGAGTTTAACTGATTGGGTAGATATTCTTTCAGCTGCAGTGACTGGGCTGAACTGTTTTCATTATTCTATTAATGACACTTGTGTTCAATTGCTTGATGTCATTGTGAGGATGTGATATTCAGCTCAGGGTCTTTAAGGTGTTAAGTTAGATCTCAGCACCCTCCAATACAGTTTTCAGCCTCTTTCCTTCCCTGCAGCTTTCCCTGTGTTTATCAGGTTTCTCTCTCATTCTTAGTCTTATGAGTCTTCCTTTACCAAAATTGTGCCTGGGGGAAGTCTGCAACTCTTCACTGGTCCCCAGCATGTCATTTTCTTTAAATCTCAGTGCCCACCGTGGTGCCCCTTAAAGGGAAAGCTTTGACTATTTTGAATTGGAGTGGAAAGGCAACCTTGAGCCAGAGATCTACAAGATTATATGAAACACCATGGCAGAAATAGCCCTCAGAAATAAAGGGCATTGAGTGCCATTGCCTGGGGCTCTCTTTGCTTGATTCCTGCCATCAAAGGATCTCAATATATCAGTGTTCAGTGTTCACAAAAAGAAAAGGAGTACTTGTGGCACCTTAGAGACTAACAAATTTATTTGAGCATAAGCTTTCGTGAGCTACAGCTCACTTCATCGGATGCATTTGGTGGAAAATACAGAGGGGAGATTTATATACACACACAGAGAACATGAAACAATGGGTTTTATCATACACACTGTAAGGAGAGTGATCACTTAAGATGAGCCATCACCAGCAGCAGGGAGGGGAAGGAGGAAAACCTTTCATGGTGACAAGCAAGGTAGGCTATTTCCAGCAGTTAACAAGAATATCTGAGGAACAGTGGGGGGTGGGGTGGGGTGGGGTGGGGAGGAGAAATAACATGGGGAAATAGTTTTACTTTGTGTAATGACTCATCCATTCCCAGTCTCTATTCAAGCCTAAATTAATTGTATCCAGTTTACAAATTAATTCCAATTCAGCAGTCTCTCCTTGGAGTCTGTTTTTGAAGTTTTTTTGTTGATGGATAGCCACCCTCAGGTCTGTAATCGAGTGACCGGAGAGATTGAAGTGTTCTCCAACTGGTTTTTGAATGTTATAATTCTTGACGTCTGATTTGTGTCCATTTATTCTTTTACGTAGAGACTGTCCAGTTTGACCAATGTACATGGCAGAGGGGCATTGCTGGCACATGATGGCATATATCACATTGGTAGATGCACAGGTGAACGAGCCTCTGATAGTGTGGCTGATGTGATTAGGCCCTATGATGGTATCCCCTGAATAGATGTGTGGACAGAGTTGGCAACGGGCTTTGTTGCAAGGATAGTTTCCTGTGTTAGTGGTTCTGTTGTGTGGTGTGTAGTTGCTGGTGAGTATTTGCTTCAGACTGGGGGGCTGTCTGTAAGCAAGGACTGGCCTGTCTCCCAAGATCTGTGAGAGTGATGGGTCGTCCTTCAGGATAGGTTGTAGATCCTTGAAGATGCGTTGGAGAGGTTTTAGTTGGGGGCTGAAGGTGATGGCTAGTGGCGTTCTGTTATTTTCTTTGTTGGGCCTGTCCTGTAGTAGGTGACATCTGGGTACTCTTCTGGCTCTGTCAATCTGTTTCTTCACTTCAGCAGGTGGGTATTGTAGTTGTAAGAATGCATGATAGAGTTGAGTTAGAGTCAGTATTGACTCCAGACATAGAACTGACGTCCTTTTTTATGCACAAGGAATGCCTATGGGAGTTGTTCCTTTCCTTATGTACAGAGGCGGATACGCCCTATTATACTGCAGTTATTGCCAAAGCCTTTGTTATGTTATCTAGCTGTAAAAATGTGTCTCTTACCACTCCTGAATCTTTGAAAGTTTGCTACCTACCAAGAACCCATTTAACGTTTAGTGCTTTGCTGCCATCTGGAGGGGGGAAAGTAATGCCTGAGAATGATGACTACTGATCTAATTTTAGATTAGAAGTAGCCAGTCCATGCCTACTATGTATGACTTTCTTTAAGCCACAGAGACTTTGCTGATAGCAAAAACAAATAAACAGTGGCTCCTCTTGAAGACATTCTTGTGAATGAATTTTGTTAATTGCTAATAAAATCTGCAGGGCTGGCTGCAAATCATCATCACCAAATGTGTGGCAGTGCCTTCTGTACTACTCTTAGGTATGCTTGTTATGGAGGAGAATGTGTCTATGGTTCCTTGTTCCCTGGGCTGGAACCTTGGGGGTGAGGGTGGCGTGCTGACCACTATGGGAATGTAGGTGTCTTGCATTGCTTTGTAATGACCCCTTCTAGCTAATCTAGGAGTGGTGTTTGTTAGGTAAGTTAATGAAGATTAATAAAACTAACTCACTGACAATGAATGTATGTATTTATTTATTTGCAGATTGTGCTGGCTGTGGAAGAGATATAAAAAATGGCCAAGCGCTGCTAGCACTGGATAAGCAATGGCACCTGGGATGCTTTAAGTGCAAGGCCTGTGGCAAGGTCCTGACTGGGGAATACATCAGCAAGTAAGGAGCCGCCTATGTCTTTTTTGTTGCCTGGCATGAAATCCATCCTTGCTTTCCAAAAGTACAATGCAGCCAAATTCTTCTTTTCCAATCTGTTGGGCAAATTGCACTTCCGAAAACCTACTCTCTTGGCACATGCTGATCATTCATGGGGTAGACGATGGAGGACATGGGTTGGGGGGTGGACTATAGACTCCCACCCCCAAAATTTTAAGAATCTCAATAATAAATAAAGGAGACAATGAGCTTGGAACTCATGGAGCTTTTCTCACTTTATTAAACGTGGACAAATTTAGTCATTGAGTCATTTAGTCATTCTTTTTTTAATTCTAGACCCCCTCAATAAAAAAATGTCCATGCCCAGTTGCCCATCACTATGTGCACTGAAACCCTCACTTGTAGTAGGAGCAAAATATCGGAATTGGGACCCGAGGGGAATTTTTACCTGTAAAGTGGCTGGAGAAAGTAAAGAAAAACGGTGATTTAACAGTAGTTGGCAAAATAAATACTATGAGCGGGACGATTGCAAGTCTTTTTCTGGTCAAGGAGAGGGTTGTGTGAACTCCTCCATTGTGTTTCCAAGGCACAGCTTTTCCATCATTTTGTCCAGTTATTTTCAAGTTGTGAACTTGAGAATAAAGAAGGAAACGGCCCGTCTCTCACTGTGCTAGAACAAAGACCAGACACATTGATGTGATTGACCTGACACTGTATTTACCTGCCTCGGATTAGGAACTAATGAAGAAGAAAGTTAGGAGCATATCAAGGCAAGGGAGAAAAATCAGAGAGAGTGAGTGCTTTAGCTGCAAGATGAAGGGAGTCTAGCCAGACCCCTTTCAAACATATAGCGGGGGAGAAAAAATATAGGGACACTAGAGTATGTGATACATGCAAACCTTTCATCGCTTGTTTTAGTGGGCGCACATATAAGCAGACTGACATCTATGACTAATTAAACAAAGGAACTTGAAAGGTGGTGCCTGATACTGTGTAAATTCTTTAAACTGGCTAATTCATTCCTCAGTCATACAAAGAAGTTAAGGAAGTATGGGCTGGATGAATGCACTATAAGGTGGGTAGAAAGCTGGCTAGATTGTCGGGCTCAACGGGTAGTGATCAATGGCTCCATGTCTAGTTGGCAGCCGGTGTCAAGTGGAGTGCCCCAGGGGTCGGTCCTGGGGCCCGTTTTGTTCAATATCTTCATAAATGATCTGGAGGATGGTGTGGATTGCACTCTCAGCAAATTTGCGGATGATACTAAACTGGGAGGAGTGGTAGATACGCTGGAGGGGAGGGATAGGATACAGAAGGACCTAGACAAATTGGAGGATTGGGCCAAAAGAAATCTAATGAGGTTCAATAAGGATAAATGCAGGGTCCTGCACTTAGGATGGAAGAATCCAATGCACCGCTACAGACTAGGGACCGAATGGCTCGGCAGCAGTTCTGCGGAAAAGGACCTAGGGGTGACAGTGGACGAGAAGCTGGATATGAGTCAGCAGTGTGCCCTTGTTGCCAAGAAGGCCAATGGCATTTTGGGATGTATAAGTAGGGGCATAGCGAGCAGATCGAGGGACGTGATCGTTCCCCTCTATTCGACACTGGTGAGGCCTCATCTGGAGTACTGTGTCCAGTTTTGGGCCCCACACTACAGGAAGGATGTGGATAAATTGGAAAGAGTACAGCGAAGGGCAACAAAAATGATTAGGGGTCTAGAGCACATGACTTATGAGGAGAGGCTGAGGGAGCTGGGATTGTTTAGTCTGCAGAAGAGAAGAATGAGGGGGGATTTGATAGCTGCTTTCAACTACCTGAAAGGGGGTTTCAAAGAGGATGGCTCTAGACTGTTCTCAATGGTAGCAGATGACAGAACGAGGAGTAATGGTCTCAAGTTGCAATGGGGGAGGTTTAGATTGGATATTAGGAAAAACTTTTTCACTAAGAGGGTGGTGAAACACTGGAATGCGTTACCTAGGGAGGTGGTAGAATCTCCTTCCTTAGAGGTTTTTAAGGTCAGGCTTGACAAAGCCCTGGCTGGGATGATTTAACTGGGACTTGGTCCTGCTTTGAGCAGGGGGTTGGACTAGATGACCTTCTGGGGTCCCTTCCAACCCTGATATTCTATGATTCTATGATTCTATGAAAGATAGCACTGCCCACCTCCCTTTTGAACCTTCATGATGCCACTGATGCTCAGATATGTCTCTTTATACGCTATTAAGATTACCAAGGATTTATTTACTGAAATGGATAGAGGTGCAGCAGGCTCATGCATGTGTATGATAGAATGTTGACAAAGGGTCGGATCCTCATCTTGTGTAAAGGGGCATAGCTCAGTTGATTTTTACACCCATTGATACCAGCAGAGGATCTGTCCCACAATGTGCACATTTGTGCTTGAATGTCTCTCCTTTATTCTCGATGGCAATTTAAATGCTGATCCTAAATGATGCTAACTGTAATGCCATTTCATTTGAGTTGCAAAATAGTTAGCTTGGTTTCGTCCCCATTCGCCTATTGCTGTCAATGGGAATTTCCACTAGGGACAAGGGAAGAATACAAGCTGCATTGTAACTTGCACCTTCTGGATATTTTATTTCAGGGATGGTGCCCCTTATTGTGAAAAGGACTACCAGGTTCTCTTTGGGGTCAAATGTGAATCGTGTCACCAGTTCATTACTGGGAAGGTCCTAGAGGTAAGTAATATATAATCTATTGCTTAATCGCTGGGTTTACTCACCAGACTGCAGGGTACACAAAGAATTTGATCCGTGGGATTTTTGCCATTGACTTCAATGGGAGCAGAGTTAGCTTGTTGCTAAGTGCTTTGGAAAAATTCTAGCCACTGGGAAATGTGTAGGTGAGAACTGATTGCCCTGGTTTCTGTGGAGATGTCAGTGAGATGATTTTTTTGTATGGTACTGCACAAAGTCGGTGTTGAGTTATACGTCTGGAGCATCCTGGGTAGCTGGGGTGAGGATTAGAAAAAGTACTGAAGGAGATGCATTTGTTTATATCATAAAATAATTTATAGGTTATGCTCTAATAAATGTGTTAGTCTCTAAGGTGCCACAGGTACTCCTGTTCTTTTTGCAGATACAGACTAACACGGCTGCTACTTTGAAACATATGGGGATAATAAATGTTCTCTAGTTGACAGCTGTGAAGAGGGGTCGGAACACTAGGCTTCTATTTTTTGGAAGAGAGGAGATTGAGATAAGGTGATATGCATGATACTGAGAACATGAAAGGGAGGAATATTCTTGAGGAAGTTAAATAATTTAGGTATGAGAAAGCACAAACAGAAGCCAGGATTTCTACCCAAAGTATCCCTTCTCCTGAGTCACTGACTATATGAAGGGGAGTATGTCCTTAGCATGCTCCTCAATCAGATGTGGGTGACTCTTGTTAGAGACACATCCCCTTTTTGCTAAAATTGATCTTAGTCTCTCATTGGTAATGATTGATAGCCCTTAGAGTTGTGGTCCTTATACTTTGACATGGAGCTCTCCATATAATTGTAGAGATGGTTGGTGGTGGAACTCTACCAAAAATTCAGAGGATCCTCTCCAGTGCAGGGCATGCTACTGTTTAGATCTGAGAGGCAAAATTGATTCCTGACTCCATGGATCCATTTAGGAAACTGGATTCTGTGTAAAGAAAGAACTGGCTTAGATTAGGATTCAGTTCTTGATCTGAAGTACATGGCTTGGGTTCATCTTTAGCTTCAGCATCGCTTAATACTTCACATTACCCGAAAATGTGCTTGATTTTACTTTGCAAAGTTAGTTGGTGAAAGAAAGAGGGCAAAGCATTCCAACCAGTGGTGTGTTTTTGGAAGAGTGTATGAGGACCTAGTCATATAGTTCCTATGAGTAACAAAATGTCCGCCCGTTAGGTGGCATCAACTTTATGAGCTCCTACAAATAGCAGTGTAGCCACAGGAGCGTGGGTAGCAGCAGCAGAGGCACAACTGAGCCGTACTGAGTACAAACCTGCCTGAAACTGGGTCAGCCGCGTGTCAGAGTAGCAGCCGTGTTAGTCTGTATTCATAAAGGGAAAAGGAGGATTTGTGGCACCTTAGAGACTAACCAATTTATTTGAGCATAAGCTTTTGTGAGCTACAGCTCACTTCATCGGATGCATTCAGTGGAAAATACAGTGGGGAGATTTATATACACAGAGAACATGAAACAATGGGTGTTACCATACACACTGTAACCAGAGTGATCAGGTAAGGTGAACTATTACCAGCAGGAGAGCGGGGGGGACCTTTTGTAGTGATAATCAAGGTGGGCCGTTGACAAGAACGTCTGAGGAACAGTGCGGGGTGGGGGGGGGAGGGGGATAAACATGGGGAAATAGTTTTACTTTGTGTAATGACCCATCCACTCCCAGTCTCTATTCAAGCCTAAATTAATTGTATGCAGTTTGCAAATTAATTCCAATTCGGCAGTCTCTCCTTGGAGTCTGGTTTTGAAGTTTTTTTGTTGAAGAATTATCACTTTTAGGTCTGTAATCGAGTGACCAGAGAGATTGAAGTGTTCTCTGACTGGTTTTTGAATGTTATAATTCTTGACGTCTGATTTGGGTCCATTTATTCTTTTACGTAGAGACTGTCCAGTTTGATCACTGTACATGGCAGAGGGGCATTGCTGGCACATGATGGCATATATCACATTGGTAGATGTGCAGGTGAATGAGCTTCTGATAGTGTGGCTGATGTGATTAGGCCCTATGATGGTGTCCCCTGAATAGATATGTGGACACAGTTGGCAACGGGCTTTGTTGCAAGGATAGGTTCCTGTGTTAGTAGTTCTGTTGTGTGGTTGCTGGTAAGTATTTGCTTCAGGTTGGGGGGCTGTCTGTAAGCAAGGACTGGCCTGTCTCCCAAGATCTGTGAAAGTAATGGTTCGTCCTTCAGGATAGGTTGTAGATCCTTGCCATTGCCTGTGCCACGACAGCTACACTTCTGTTTCTATCGTGATAAGAGCTAGCATGAATATTTGTACACAAGCCAGGGAAATACACCCCTAGTTCATAGTGTTGACAGAGTCTTACAGCCAAAGAGATGAATGCAGCTGTAACCCACTGGTGAGGGTGTGTTATCTCTCTTCCCCGATCTGCAGAGGTTGAGTCTGATACAGCTGTAACTGAAGCACGGTTCAAGGTTTTAGCACTGGAGGTCTCTGGTTCAATTGCTGGTGCATTGGCCAAGATGGCGGCCATCGCATAAGGGAGCCGGAAGACGCTTGGGCACTCCAGGCACTTGTCATTGATTCTGTTAAAATGAAATCTTTTCTTTATTCAATTAGTCAGGCTCTTTGTCTCCCTCCCTTCTAATATGTGCATAATCCTTTTGGAGACCCACCTGAATAATTAGTGAGAAGAGATATGACACTGTGACCAAAGTAATATAGGGGAGGATGCTGGAGGCTGACTAGAGTTTGTAAGAATGAGCTCCCTTTCTTCTGTATTGTTCAAGAAAGGCTGCTTTTACTGCAGTGGCTGTGTGTAAGGGAAGTTTGAGCTCAGATAATTTTGGCTTGAAAATGCATCATCCTTCAGAAGAAACCTGCCTTTCTGAAGGAACCTCAGAGTAACTTGAGCTAAACTGTGCTATAAATGAATGAATTCCTTTGAAAATGGTGGCTAAGAAGCTCAACACAGCCAGGCCTCAACTGTCCATCCAGACCCCCCCTGGGCAAGTTGAAGTCCTGGCTTTCACTCTGTTTGCGTCTGGCTGTGGAGGATGGAGAGCACTAAGGCCATGCAAATTTTGTTCCTGAGGTTGGTTTCTCTCACTGTGACTTTGGCTGCATGTTTATTATTGAAAATAGGAAATAACATTCAACTGAAACAGAAATCAAAGAGGAAGTTGAGCTGGGGCCACAAAACCACGTTTCATTTTCTAGAGCTCCGTATGTGACAAAGTACTGGTAGAGATTTTCCATTCAGCCTAAGCCTTAAGTAGTCATAAGCTTGCAAAATATAGAGCCATATGAGTGACCTTTTGAATATGTGGGAGCATTAAGCATACGTACTCAAGCAAGGGTTTTGTGTACCTTTTTGAATACTTTTTACCTTTACCATGTTGTTTTCTGGTAAGTCTGGGGAAGTTTTGCTTGAACATAGACACAGACATTGATCCAGTACTAATATGTCAGTAGCATAACTAGTAGCAATACAGCAGGGGGCAGCTGTAGCCCCTAGTATGCAACGAATATCAAAATCCTATATAGCCCGTGAAAATCAAACAACAAGTATGCTGTACCTCCTTCCTAATCTGTTAAAATCAGTTTTAATGTCTGGTTGCTGTCAGTAAGGCATAGACTGAGAGACTAACTGGAGACCTTCACTTAATAAGTAGTAATATCTTGCCAAATGAGGCATATGCACAGTCTGCAATTAGGAGATTTGGCTTAAACACATTACAGTATATTTTATTAACCTGGTTAATCCACAAAAAGTTCTTCAACTCTTATTGTAGAAACTGAGAGGCATTAAACACTCAACCAATGGCACTCAAATGGAGTGATTGACCAGTTTAGATACACTAATTAGTGATGCTGAACTGAAACATTTGGCTAAATCCTTGGCTGCTGCTAAGGTCCTTTTGCACTGTTAGAAAAGCATTGTTCTAAAGGGGATGATGCCCTTAAATCAGTTCTCGGGGGGGCTGATAAGAATTCTCCTAGCCTATGGGAAACATGGGCTGACACAAACCTGGCATAGCTTTTGCTCACACAGCTCTGTGTCCCTGTCTTCTCCTCTTCCCTGCCTGCATTGGGCGTATCGTGGCTGGTTACAGGCAGGGAGATAGTGTTTGGGGACACAGAAAAGACGTGATCAGGGACTGGGGCCAAAGCAGCAATCGCTAGTTGGCAGAATGGTTCCTAGAACATAAGAACAGCCATATTGGGTCAGACCAAAGGTCCATCTAGTCCAGTATTCTGTCGACCAACAGTGGCCACTGGCAGGTGCCCCAGAGGGAATGAATAGAACAGGTAATCAAACGATCCATCCTGTTACCCATTCCCAGCTTCTGGCAAACAGAGCCTAGGGACACCATCCCTGCCCATCCTGGCTAATAGCCATTGATGGACCTATCCTCCATAACATATCTATTCGCAGAATATTGTAGACCTGGAGCAGAGGAGCAGTTGACGACTCCTTCATCTAGAGAGGGTGAATTACTCACTAGATCCCATCTAATAGTTTAATTTAGATTTAGCCTTTTCAAATAGAGATTAGTATTTTCCCTCTGTTTTCTTTAGCAGCATTTTTTTTTCCCCAGCAAAAGCAAGACCTGGAAGTTTTTTCACGGGAGCAAAGTCTGTTGAGTTATCTCCTGCTTCCTGTGACGCAGACTAGATACAAATATTGTTCTTTCCATTAAGCATCACATTTGCATGAGCAATTAGGCTGTAGGTTGTGACATAACAGGCTAGCCAGATCTGTCCAGTGGGAAAAGGCACCTAGTATTTTGTCTTTTCCAGTTAAAAACAAAAAGTGGATTAATTGATCCCCACAGAGCTTTCAGTTTATTTCCTAAAAGGAGGGTATATATTATACTGTGATCTTGGAGGAATGTTATATTTCATCCCACTGAAGATGCAAGTTGCAAAGGCAGAGGAGAAATGTCACCCACCATCCATCACACACACATACCACATTAGTGAATCAGTCGGCAGCAAGAGGCAGTATGCTGTCCCTTTGGAAAGCTCATTATTTTTTGCCAATTCCTGTTGCACTTTATACAGCGTAACTGTGTTCCTTCACAGCTGGTTACAGTAAAATGGGAAGAGCACAGAAGGATGGCATAAAAACTCATTTTGTTAAATAAGTTTAATGGCATCAGTGACCAGGGCCTACATTTTTAAAAGCGCCCACCCATTTTGAGTGCTGCTTAGAAAATTCTAGGACCTGCAGCCCCCACTGTCAGCTCATGGGTACTCGACACCTCTAAAAATCAGGCCCTAGATGTCTTAAATCTGGCACTCAAAAATGAAGACACCCAAAATTAAAGGAGTCTTTTGTACCACATTTCAGAAAGCCGCACCCCCCACTCATACTCACAGGCACCTTTGACGTTCTCTGTAGAGAGACCAAGTACTGAATGGATGAGGAGATTGAATATATCCAGCCTTCCCCTGGCACTGATCTCTTAGGTCAAGATCGAGATGTATTGTTGGAGGCAGTGATACAGCTGCTGGTATCCTGATTCTGTGGTAAAATGAAGGACCCCATTTTCCAGGCTAGCCATCTGAATCACTAAATCCACTAAAAAGGAGCGAGCTGAAAAAAAATGTGTTTGAGCTAGGGAGATTTTGCTTATACTTTTGAGCTTTACTGCTTATGACAAATAGCAGGTAGCTGAAGCCTGCACAATAAACATTGTAAATGATAAATATCCAATATCTAATGAATGTATGAGAAATCATAAATTGTAGTGTACATTAAGCATATGTGGAATTGTAGTCAAGGCAACAGAGGTCAGTGTTCCTCCACAGGTTTTGCTATCAGAAAGGAGCGATTTCCCAAAAATAATGGTTCATTTTCTGTTAGCTCCAAGGAAAAGTTTTCCTTATCAGGATATAATGGTATGAAAGGAATTTGGATTGATCCTTAAAAGAACATAGACTTTCCACTAAATTTAAAGTTTTCTTAACTTTAGGGTTTTAAAGCTTAGCCAGTGACAGATGCCAGCTTGACATCTTGGGCCTGATTCTGCAAACTCCTAGGCATTTGTGTTATTCTGCTCACATGAGTAAAGGTAAGCACGCGCTTAGATATTTGCAAGATTGTGGCCCAACTTATTTTCCATAATCTACCACCTATAATAATACTTAACTCTCAAAGCCCATTAAAGTCAATTCGGCCCATGTGCATGTATTTCATCCGTACATGGAAAAAACCTTTGACAAAGGATATAAGTGTAATTATCTCAGTTCTTCAAAAGGGGAAACTGAGCAACACACAAGTAAAGTGACTTGCCTGAGGTCACACAGCAGAACTGTAGTAAGACCCGGGTCTTCTGACTCCTACTTTAGTGCCATGCTGGCGCGTTTGATCACTACTGTTACAAGCAGGATTTGAACTGGTAATGTAATGATCAAAGGCTCCATATGTGTTAACAAATCCCTGAACCATCTGATTTCTCTATCCATTTATTTCTATAACAGAGCTTACTTAATATTCACTGTCTCAAAGAAAAAGCAGGCATGTGATCTCTCCTAGCTAAAGTTGGGTATGGCTCTAGTCCCTACTGGTGAAGCAACTCTTCCCTTTTGGTGATTGTTTGACACTGGAAGTATCACATCATGTGTTCTGAAGACTATTCCTTTTTTATATCTATATTTGCTTGTCTCCTATGAGCTGTTAAAACTGGTTCACCCACCTTGTAAGTTATGGCACAATGCCCCTTAACAGATGAACCTGAAGAGAGAAATGCCAAGGACACAACAGGCTCATCTAACTTCAGCTTGAAAGGCCAAGTTCCTATCTACTATGGTCCATGTGACAGTTTATGCTGAGTCTCCCCGGATTTTAACAAGAAGCACAGCAATGTGTATAATACAGAAATATGCTCTTAATTTAATGAGTTGGCATTCAGGAATCCATCATCTATTGTATGCTATACCTCGAAATACCTAGATAGATAGCAGCTTAGAGATGCACTGATGATGGAAATGTAAAGAGAAATGCCTGCTCTAGTTGTGTAAAGAATGTTTATTGTCCTTGTTGAAGAGAAGAATATGATACTAAGGAATAGCTCTTCACAAGGAAGAGGTTCCCACCAGTTTCCTCCAAAGTGTTCCTTCCCCTCATGCCCCGCCCCCACAACACGCAGCATAGAAGCGTGTGCTGTCAATGATTCCAATAATTTTCTGCTGAGTCTTATATACGTAATAAATAAGAACTAGGGTCATTAATTTCATGGATTTGGGAGAACCTCTTAGCTGAGTTTCAAACAGGATCCTCTGAAGACCATTGTTTGCTTCCGTTAACAAATAAATAATACTAATAATATACTTGGTATTTATATAAAGTGTTATTGAAGTAGTAGAATAAGACATGTTTTAAGAAATATTGTCTCAGGCTATGAGTCTGTCAGCATTTAAGTGGGACTAGTCTCATGTGTAAAGTAATCTACCTACTTAAGTGCATTGACTTTTAACAAGACTTAAGTGCCTAAGTCACTTTTGAAAATGGGAGTTAGGCTCCTAAGTCATTTAGGGCAAAATTTTCAAAAGTGCTTAAGTATCTAAGTTCTACACTAGATGGGCATTTCTTAGTAAATACAAATAAGTGCTTGGGTTTTTGATATAGGTGGATCCTGTAAAAACAATGGAAAATGCTATTCAGAAACTTTAAAAAAAATACTCATGCATTGTTTTCTTTCTCTTTCATGTGCCATTTGGATGAGCTGTTTTCATGGCAGTCATCCATTTGATATCACAAAGCACATCACTTTCTGGGCTGTCGATGTAGTAGTAATAAGACAAGTCAAGGCTTGTCTTGCTTTAAAATGAAAAAAATCCAGCTTTTGCATACAAAGCATTTTGTTGCTGCAAAGAAAAGATTGAGAATATGAGGAGTTTTAAAGTGTTGCCTCTAGGGTGACCAGATGTCCTGATTTTATAGGGACAGTCCCGATATTTGGGCCTTTGTCTTCTATAGGCTCCTATTACCCCCCACCCCCGTCCCGATTTTGCACACTTGCTGTCTGGTCACCCTAGTTGTCTCTGATGTTTTCTTAAGGTATTCTGGTTTATAAAAAGAAATGAAACTTGTGAGAGACTCTATTGCTATTTAATTTCCAGAGCACCAAATATATGATGGGTGCTTTTCAGGTGTGTGAAAAGACACAGTCCCTGATCCAGATTGCTTGCAGTCTGAATGAACATACAAACCCAGAGAAAAGAATCAACAAAGAGCAGTGTGAATGGGTGATGGAAGATAGCATGTGGTGTTAATTCTGTGATTTACCTTCTTTGCAATTTGGTGTATTACTATTATAGTAAATGGGGCTTTGTGAGCATACTAAATAAGTGACACAGGCTGCTGGGAAACCTTCAGAACAGAGGCACACAGCAGTCGTCTGTTCTGATTCGGCCATCTCAGTCATGGAGGTGGGTAGAATGGATCCTGGGTTGTTTGATTATAGACCAAGCAATGGTCTCTCCGTCTTCTTGATTCAGATCAGGGACTTGAACCTGGGTCTACCACATCCGAGGTGAGGGGCCTAACCATCAGGCAATTCTGGGGCATAGCGCCATCTGTCGCTCCACCCTGAACCTGCGATGCCTTCCTGACAAAGGTTTTGTCAAAACAGATACATTTCCACAAAGTTTTGGTTTGGTTGAATTCAGCATTTTTCACTGAAAAACATTTTGTTGAAAAATTCCTGTAATACAACTATACATGGATATGTGCCTAAATACAGGTTTCAGAGTAGCAGCCGTGTTAGTCTGTATTTGCAAAAAGAAAAGGAGTACTTGTGGCACCTTAGAGACTAACAAATTTATTAGAGCATAAGCTTTCGTGAGCTACAGCTCACTTCATCGGATGCATTTGGTGGAAAAAAAGTTTTTTTCCACCAAATGCATCCGATGAAGTGAGCTGTAGCTCACGAAAGCTTATGCTCTAATAAATTTGTTAGTCTCTAAGGTGCCACAAGTACTCCTTTTCTTTTTGCCTAAATACAAGCTCTAAATACAAGTATACATGGATATGTGCCTGACTGAGCAGGGCTCTTCCTCACTCTTCTCACTTTAGTTAGAATTTGGCTCAGCAACTGGAGTAGAATCCCACTGTAAAATAACAGTCCCTGTCAAGGGTAAGGTAACACACAAGAGTGGCTCCCACTGCCACAATGAGGTTAAAATGAAAGTCTATCCAGCAGCCAATTTTTTAAAAGACATTCGGAGTAAAGTGGCTTTCTGGACATTTTCTAAATTATCTCAAACTGGTACAACCTTAGAGAAGTGCACTTTATCTGTGCTGTTGAGTTCACAAACCTTTTAAACTCCTCAAAAGCCCTGGAAGGACTGTTAAATAACCCACACAGACTCTGATTTCAGTCTAAACCAACACCTCTCTCTGAAGGTGAGTTGTTGTACCATCATATTATTATGCTTGAACACCAAGGAATGGTACTGTCGTCACAGGGGCATATAGAATCATAGGACTGGAAGGGACCTCGAGAGGTCATCTAGTCCAGTCGCCTGCACTAATGGCAGGACTAAGTATTAATATATCCTTCCCCTTTACTTTTTTCACAATGGACTGCCCCAGTGACTGCTAGAATGTGTCTAATGGACGGACAGAAGAATCTGTTCTTTCTCCTTTTTGGTGCGTCTGCTGAATAGTGATTGAAGAGCAGTGGAGGTGAAGGGGCGGTGGCTGTGTTTTAGTTCGAAACACACTTATCTAATCGGAAGCTCTGAAAGCTGGCTCAGTGAGAGCATGAGCTGGGGACTGTTTGGTGTCTGCAAGGCATTTCTCATAGTGCTCTGAATCTGAAGAGAGGTGGAGTGCACTGCTCACCAGACTGAGGAAGACTGGGAACTAGACTAAAGAAGCCTTAGCAGAAGGTATATGTCTCCTTGTGAAAACTAGATGTAGATGCCACTTCTGGCTGAGAAATGGGAATATTGTGCTGGGGAGGAGAGATTGTGTGTCTCTGTAATGTGGCTGAATATATTTTTGAATCACAAGAGACAGTGGCGATGGATTCAGATACTTTGCATGTCCTCATGCATCAGAGGGATTTATTTATGGGCTCAGTGTCATTCTGCTTTTTAGAAAAAGAGAAAATAGCTAATGCACTTTTATGTCTACATGCTGAATGGAGTTTATGTAGTTTCTAGTTGGTACTGTGCACTGAAGTAGTGTGGGAGCTACAAACTTTTCTTGTTGAGTAGTTTTTAATAGATATGTTGTTCTTTGATTATTTCTGTGGGTTTTGTTGTATAGTGATAAAGGTTGAGATCACTTTAAAAGTTTTGCTGCCTTTTAGCTCAACTGGTCTTATCAGTTAACACTGCAAACACTGCATGTTTTTTTAAAAGATGTGTTTTGTTTACATAAAAATGAGGAAATGAAAAGTTTAATAATAACATATGGAAATGGTTGGATGCCTCAGTCAGATTGACTGTGTAGCATCTTGCCATAGTAAAAAGTAGCATGGATTTGATTTGTTTTTATTCAGAGAATTAGCAATTCCTCCTGGATAAAACATAGGCTATGGTAATTGCACAGGACGCCACAGTGTAAGCTGCAGTGTTTGGGATCAATACTGTAGAATCCTGTAGTCCCTTTTTTTGTCAAGGCTTCCAAAACCCTAAAGTACTAAGCAAAGTTGCATGATATGGAAAGCCTTTCTGAGAGAGCAGCCAGTATTGCACAAAAGTTAGGGGGATTCTTAGCCAAGAGCATTATAAGGCTGATGAGAGACATCTCCATTCTGAAAAGATCAGACTTCTAATTATGAAAAAAGATAATATCCTGAAGCTGGCAATGCCCCAGCAAAAGTGTGGTTGCCATGGCAGCTTCCAGGAGAGGGTGTAACTCTTGCTCAGCAATAATTCGGAGACTGACAATGAGACTGACGCTACACAGAGGAATGTTAAGAGGACCTAGGGGATGCTGAATAAGGAAAAACAGGTTCTGACACGTCACTGCCAAATAACAATTTACAGTATCATTATTGTCTCAAAAAGGCTTGTGAAATCTTGCAGGTACTTACAGAACACATGGCTTATTTGCATGAATTACTTTTTGGAATATTCCACTACTAACTAGAAATTTCTTTTTACAGCACCTTTCTACTTGGTTTTAGCCAAGTATTTCCCTATGTGTTACTTTGGCTTTATTTCTAATCTCTAATGTATTGTAAAAACTTAACTTTACCAAGCTGGTCAAAATATAGCCGAATGGCATTGCAGGAGGTTCCTTTATATCAGTAGTGCCACTGGTAAGAGGGAATGGCAGCTGTCGTCATCACATGGTTTTGTTTCCCATTAGTATACATATAACAAAATACTAATTATAAAGGTACGTGGGGCAAGTATCACTTTTTCAGTGGAATATTTACTTGGCAAAATATAAGTAACCAAGGGCTACTTTAGTCATCTTGCCATTGAGCTTGAGAAGATGCACTAAGAATTCCGTTGTTTGCCGTCTATGCTACTATCAGCGTGACAGGTTTCCTCTTGATATGACTAAAGTGAAGGCAAACATACCATTGCTTTTCCACTTTGAGTTCAACTCTGTGCTTTCTATTGTCATTATAAGTTTTTTAAACTTTGTATTGTGGTACTGTTATAGGCCACAGCCTGGTCACTGTACAAATATAAAAGAAATGAGCACAACCTCTTTGGGACAGTAAAGCCCCAAAGAGCTTACAGTGGAAATAAACCTCTGTCCAGGTTGTTTCAGGGCCAGACTTTCACTGTGTGAGAGGGATGTGGTTAAGTTGAAGCCATTTGCAGCAGTTTGAAATTATTGTAACCTAAGATGGGTTACTTCTCATTTCTATCTCACTGAGCAGATCCTTCTTTAAGGCTTGGTGAGCTTAAGTGACAAGACCACAATGCATTTTGTGGTGAAATGACTTGCAAAGGGTTCCAGAGTGTAAATAGAAAAGGAGTACTTGTGGCACCTTAGAGACTAACAAATTTATTAGAGCATAAGCTTTCGTGAGCTACAGCTCACTTCATCGGTATTTCACTTTCAGGTCCTACTCCTGCTCCTATTGAAGT
Source organism: Dermochelys coriacea (assembly GCF_009764565.3). NCBI lineage: Eukaryota > Metazoa > Chordata > Testudines > Dermochelyidae > Dermochelys > Dermochelys coriacea. The sequence goes on from NC_050074.1 coordinate 114,331,829, forward strand.
TACTGGAAATTTACTATCGGCTTCTAGGAGAGTAGGATTGGACAAATAATGATATTGGTGAAAGATGTTTGTTAAGCAGGAAACAGCAGCGCTCAGTTGGAAGCTTAAAAACCCCCACCATAGCTTGAGACTTGAGAACCAATTTGATAAATGGGGCACACGCCTAATAGATTTCAGGTCTTGATGCGCTTAATGATGTATCTAACAGGGCTCAGTGTTTTGACGGTGCTGGCCTGTCAGTATGGTTTTCCTGGGGGGATGAAAAAAGCAAGTTTGGAATCCCTGCAGAGACTTTGATGCACACTGGGTTAAGTCCTGACTCAGCTTTCTGAGCAGGCGCTTTACAAATGAGGACATATTACACATATTTGTATTTTATGGATGATTAAATGATGGATGATGGAAATGGCCACCTGGAGCAAAAATAGGGCAAGTTGCAAATTATTTTTTCATAACAGAAGACCATACCGATCTAAGGACTATTGTGGACAGACATCTGGGTTGTTCAGTACTTTTGAGTTGGAATCTGGTAAGCCTTTTCTCTCATAGGAGGAAAGTAGCACTCAATATGAGTGCACTTATTCAACAGCTGTGACATATACAGCTATTCTTGCATCCAAGTACTGTTGCAAACTGGCTTTGAGTGTTTTGTGCATGGTAGAGGTCTCTGAACTGAGTATCATAAACCACCTGGAAATGACTTAAGGCTTCATCTTCCATATGCAGGGGTCAGTGAAATTGGAGTAGCCTAATGTTTATGCAAATAGATCTATTGTGTCTTACAATTCACTGAATTAACTGCATCTGGACTGGAAAGCTGTGTTCCCTGATGATGAGGGGAAAATCTTTCAGATCTATGCTATTTCAATGGCATCCTTGAGCTGTTTCCTTTAGAATAAAAATGGAACAGCTGTGTGGACAGCCTGCTATACAGGTTGAATTAAATAGTAAGTAGTGGTGCCAGATATTGCCTTGTTATTTTGAGCCAGATCTTCAATGGTGTTTAGGTCCTTTGAGGATCTGGGCCTTTGTTCCTATCTTACCCATCACATTCATCTTGATGGTATTTGAATGCCCTGTGCTAGTTATGATAGTCTGATAGTTTTCCCATGGTGCATGGAAACCCTGATTGTATATGAAAATGAAGGAAACAAGGTAGGAAGTAAAATGCCTGGAAACTCAGCTTTTAAGGAAATGCTCTCATGTGATGTTCATGCAGGGGAAGATTTAAGGAGCTGCTTCCATGGTTCTCCCTAATTGGATATTTTGCATATCAGAGGTGAGAAAACTGACCAATGTGGGGGGGGGGGAAGAAATGCATTATTGTGAAAAATAAAAAGCTCTGCTCTTAGAGTACACTCTGAGCCTCTGACAGAGAGAGACTCTGTTAAACATTTCTAAGTTATTCTATTTGAAAAGAATTAGATGCTTCTCTGCCTTCGCTATCTAACTGATTGTTCTGCAGTGTCTGATATTTGCATTTTGAACCTAGTGTTGTGTGAATGCTCCAACTAGCATTACAACTACAGGATTCCTGAGAATGTGTGTACTGGATGTAGTCAAATCCACTCTAATAATTACTTTGACTTTGGGATTGGGAACAATGCAGTTAGAATGAACAAAGGATGAAGAGTATGTACCCTTTCCTTAGATGGTAGGAGTGCTAGGATGATGTTTATCACTCACTGTCCCCAGGCTGTTGGAAGGACTCCCCAAAGGTACCAGCTAGCCTTTATGATTGCATTAATTAAGTAATCAAATTATTAATTAATTATTAATTAATTATTAATTAATCAGAGGGCATAAAACCTATCCAGCCCTATGTGTTTATATTTGTTGAAACACATTGTAAGATCATATTAATCAGAGTGAAAAAAGCCTCTTAAATTAGTTTCCCTAGAAGGACAGAACATAGTTCCCAGTTCAGAAAATATCATACTCAGGTGATCTTAACATGTTTGCACATATGTGTCAGTTCAGAGAGTACTTTATGAATCCTATGGATGCATATTATAATAGACTGTTTTTATTTTTATTTTGCTTGTTAATGCCTGCCTTGGTTTTATGTCTTATTGTTCTTTGATGTAGGTGTCTAGCCTCATGCTTAGTGTCTGTCTTCCTTTTTTTTGTTTGTTTGGTTTTTTTGGCCCTTGCAATTTTATTCAGATTTTTTTGGACCTGTCCTATGAAAAGGATGCAAATTGGGCCAGGATTAGTGCCAACAAATATGTTTGAAGGTTGCACACTTTCTATAACTATAGCTCTATAGCTCTTTATAGAAAAGGGCTAGCAGGGTGCTAAGCCAGAATGACAAGAAAATCAAGCATCAACCATTCCGTTTTAGTGGGAGTGTTTGAACAAGTTCTCAGAGTTGCGCAAAGGATGGTTGTTTTTTGTTTGTGGTTAAGCTATAGGGCTGGGCGTCAGGAGACTTGATTTCTAATCCTGGTTCTGCTACAGACATCCTGTGAGATTCTGGGCAAGTCACTCAATCTCATCTGAAAAATGGGGCTAATATTTACCCACTTCCCAGGGTGATGTAAGATTTACAGTGTGGTTACAATGCGAGTTTCCATATTTATTGCATCTTAATGATTTCCATAAGAAATGAGCTCATTATACATGTTTGTTCTTTTTAATAACTGCCATCTTTGCAAAACCACTGTGAGATCTGAGTCAAGCTGGATTTTTTCCTTCTTATACCTGATCTGCAATACAGGCTCTATACATGAAATTAGGTTACCCTGTGTAACTTCACCTTCTTCAAATGATGCCCTCAGTGACATCTGTTCAACTCCAATGCCTACAGTGGGTTTGCACAGGTGTAACTGATGGAAACTTTATAAAACTTCCCTTGGTGACACACAAAGAGAGAGTCAGCTGGATTCAGCTTTCCTTAAATGTGCTGGCTGTGCAGTGCCACCAGAAGTAAAAAGCTGTGCAAATGTGTTTGTCATTCATAGAATATCAGGATTGGAAGGGACCTCAGGAGGTCATCTTGTCTAACCCCCTTCTCAAAGCAGGATCAATCCCCAATTCCCTAAATGGGTCCCTCAAGGACTGGCTTATAACCCTGGGTTTAGCAGGCCAATGCTCAAACCACTGAGCTATCCCTCCACCCATTGAAGTAAGCAGGTATAGGATGCCTCACAATGCACACAATGAGCACATCTGTTGAGTGAGAGAGAGGTTTTTTTTTAATAAATATTTTTCAGAGAGCAGAATATTATCCTTGCATGCGAGCCTCATAACTAGCATTCATCAACAAACCAAACAAAAAGTCCATTTTTGCTTAGTTTCTTGCAGTTCAACATGTTGGAAGCAGGTTTCAGAGTAGCAGCCGTGTTAGTCTGTATTCGCAAAAAGAAAAGGAGTACCTGTGGCACCTTAGAGACTAACAAATTTATTAGAGCATAAGCTTTCGTAGCTGTAGCTCATGAAAGCTTATGCTCTAATAAATTTGTTAGTCTCTAAGGTGCCACAAGTACTCATGTTGGAAGCAGTGTTTGAAGTGGGCTTCTTTCTCTTGCTGCAGAGACTGGTCACTGAACTGTGATGCTCATCAGCCTTGAATAGAAACATCAAAGTCGGCACTATTATCCTGTTAGCAGGATGGGAAGAATTTAAGGCTCACGTCAGAATTGAACAAGCTGCTGTCCCTAGGATGAAGCTACTGTAAAGCGTCATAACTGAGAGACTCTGATTACCTACGAAATAGTATAGCAATACTGGCTCTGGTTATAATCAGCCAGGCCCTTTGTGATTTTTGCATTTCACAGCCATGATCCCCACTTCCTGCATGGAAACAAAGCATAGAAGGCAGCACAGCACATAGCGTGGGAGGCTGGCAATATATTGTGAGACTGAAGGTTACAGAATATCGACAAAGTTCACATCTCTGCTTAGGAGTTGGAACTGTTCCATCACATTATTTCATAGAAAAGAAATGAGTATTTGGCCTTGCCAAGGAATTTTCTATGAGAAAATTCCTAGTCAGAATTGCTGTGCCAGAAACCTGGGTGTAAAGGAAAGGTAAATATAGATATTCAAGGGGCTAAATTCTGTCCGTATATATACCCTAATAAAGACAGTAAGTTTGCATTATTGTAATGTAATTAAGGATGGAATATGGCTCATTGCTGGATCATCCATAAAGGACTTGACATCATTTGCTTCATTTTATTATTGGTTCCTATTTAAATAGCGCCAGAGATGTACATGACAATGTACAATGGGTAAAGTGTTTGCCATGAAAATAAAGTCCCTGCCTGAAAGAGCTTAAAGACTAAAGATATTTGGAGAATATTGTTGAGTCTGCCAGAACTTTATCAAAGCATATACATATTGGCCATCTAGCGATGGAAGACTTTAATGGTAAGGAGCTGGGGGATTGATCAGAACGTGATATTTAAAGTGCAGAAAAATTACTGAAGTTGACATGTGGTTCCCAATATATTGTCTCAGTGATTCCATATCAAATATACTCAGGTTACAAGTAAAAATCTGTTTTTTCCTAACTGCCATCCCTTCACGCTTGACCTGGAATCTGAAAATCTAGCTGGATTTCTTTGTTTTGCGCATCACCAGTGATAGATTCTCTCATTAGAATCTTGGGTCTGTGATGGGAACAGACACTACACATTTACTGCCCTTCCAGATTCAGTCAGTCCAAATACAGCAGAAGTGTAGAAAATAACAAGAGGAGAATGATATGCATCCAGTATATGGGGGATGAAACTGGATGAAGCAGACATGTCAAAGATCCAACATAGTAACCTTTATTAAAAATCTTAAAATGAAAAACAGCACATCAAAACTCGCTATGATTAGCTTTGTTACTCACTGATATTAACCCTCACTACGTGTAAATGGTAACACTGTGATCCCAGCATAGATGTTCATATAATTCTGGTAATCAACAGTAAAGATAATTGTTGTTAGTTTCCCCAGGTATACAGAAAGTACATATTCTATGGTAGCATTGTTATACATATTCCATCTGTGTCTGCACCTTAAACATCATCACACATTCAGAGTTTTAGTAAAAACTGAAGACATGGAATTATCAAGAGGTGCAGGTTTCAAAGAAAGAGGTCATAGAAAACCTGTCTATGAAGTCAACGCAGTAGAAAGCTTGATCCTCAGCTTATGTAAAAGAATATTGCTTCATTAAAGTCAGTGGACCATTTATATCAGCTCAGGACCTAGCCCAGAGAACCACTTATTTCTTTGCATGATTCCCACTCTGTTATAACAATCTTACATAAATGTCAAAGCATCCTGTCAGGAGGGAGATCTCAAGTGGGGTTCCACAAAGATCTGTTCTGTATGCAGTGTTGGTTTGCATCTATAGCAGGAGGTTGACCCCTGCATAAAGTCACTGAGTAAATTGTGCTCTCTTTTTAAACCAGCTTGCTAACTCCACCCAGATAAAAGAGAGGAGAGTGTGGCCCTCTGGTAAGAGGGAAATTGAGAGACAGGGATGTCCCGTAGGAAACCCTGGGAACAACCAGGTGTGGAGGAGGAGAAAGTTTTTAGTTTCTGGTGTGTGTTCTCTGTGCGGTTTGATTTCCCTGTAAAGCCAGACCCCAGGAAGGGAGGAAATTTGACCTTTCACAGCATGTGCAGCCTACTCGGATCCACTTGCATACACTCAGTCACTCATTAGTGGTTCCACCTGAATGTGGGGCCTCTGCAGCTGTCTGCTTGGGGAATGACGTCTGAGCGTGAGACTCTAACTCAGATCCAGAGCAGCACATTTTATATGTTGGAAGGGCAAGACAGAGCATTACCTTCCTGAGATGCATAAGAGTAGCCCAGCATGAGGCTCATGAGGGTCGTAAATGTGTAGTACTTGTTCCCATCACAGACCCAAGATTCTAATGAGAGAACCTATCACTGGTGATGCACAAAACAAAGGACCCTGACAGTTATGATTTGTAGAGCAGCAACCAAACTAAGTCAAATCGCCTCAAGCTTATTCTTGAATATGTACTAAGAGGGTCTCACTTCCTTTTGGCCATGTGGTGTTCACCTGCCGGAAACCTCAGTGAAAAAGGAGAAGAGACTGAGACAATGTGGCTGTCAAAATATATCTGAGGAGAAGACACTTTTCTAATTTGGATTTACAATAAATGCATGTGGGCAAACCTACCAGATAAGGATTTATTTAAGAAATGGGAGAAATCTGAGCTGTTTTCCCACTTCTCAGACCTAATTCTGGTTGCAAATGTGTAGAAAGATACATGTTTAGGTATTTGTGGTCCTCATTGCAATAGTAGAGCATCTGGGGTCTGGGCTTTAGAAGTACAGTACCCAAACAAGAACAAAGATTTATCACATTAGAAGTCTTTTCTCAAAGTTTAAATTCTGCTTCACTTCCCCTTCTGCTGGTAATTACAGCGGCTGCTCCGTGTAGACTGAAGTCCTTCCAAGCATAGGAATCATGCATTTAGTATTGTGTCTGCATCCGATGAAGTGATCTGTAGCTCACGAAAGCTTATGCTCAAATAAATTTGTTAGTCTCTGATGCATCCGATGAAGTGATCTGTAACTCACAAAGCTTATGCTCAGATAAATTTGTTAGTCTCTAAGGTGCCACAAGTACTCCTTTTCTTATAGTTTTTCCTAATATCCAACCTAGACCTCCACCCCTGTAACTTGAGACCATTGCTCCTTGTTCTGTCATCTGACACCACCCTGAGAACAGCCTACCATCCTCTTTTGGAACCCCCCTTCAGGTAGTTGTAGGCTGCTATCAAATCCCCCCTCACTCTTCTCTTCTGCAGACTAAATAAGCCCAGTTCCCTCAACCTCTCCTCATTGGTCTTGCGCCCCAGCCCCCTAATAATTTTCATTGCCCTCTGCTGGACTCTCTCCAATTTGTCCACATCATTTCTGTAGTGGGGGGCTGAAATCTGGATGCAGTATTCCAGATGTGGCCTCACCAGTGCCAAATAGAGGGGAATAATCACTTCCCTCAATCTGCTGGCAACACTCCTACTAATGCAGCCTAATGTGCCATTAGCCTTCTTGGCAACAAGGGCACACTGTTCACTCATATCCAGCTTCTCTTCCACTGTAATCCCCAGGTCTTTTTCTGCACAACTGCCACTCAGTTCCCAGCCTGTAGCAGTGCTTGGGATTCTTCCATCCTAAGTGCAGGACTTTGCACTTGTCCTTGTTGTACCTCATCAGATTTCTTTTGGTCCAATCCTCCAATTTGTTTAGGTCACTCCAGGCCCTCCTACTCTCCAGTATATCTCTCTCTCTCTCCCCCCCAGCTTAATGACATCTTCGGTAACTTGCTAAATAGATAAAAGGTTGGGAAAAGTGGGTGGAAAATTGAGGCCAGGATGAAGTTTAAATTCTCCTACTGCTATTAGAACTTGCCTTGGGGCATCAGCCGAGCACTGCAGAAGTGAAAACAATTGTGCTTGATAACATGTCCTTCACACAGGGATAAAATTGCTAACATTTGCAAGATTATTAAAATTAAGCTTTGTTGCAAAACAGGAGACTTCTGTGAATTTGTTTCACAATTCAAAGCATCCTTTAGGGGACTGGGAGCCATCAAATTGCAGCATTGGGGGCTATTTGTAGTGGTCTTTGGCTTGGAAGATTGTCATTAAAAACTACGGTATCATAGCTGGCATGGTAGAACTAAATATTTGACTAGATACAGTTGTCAGAGTGGAGCAGCCCTTGCATTGTGGACAGGGAGGGTTTTAGTTGTAGAATGCACATGACTTAGGGGTGGTAAAAACCTGTCATAAAAGTAAAACCTTCTGCACGTTTCATAACTATTTGTCAGGTGATTGCAAAGGCGTATCAATATAGGAGGCCTGAGTACAGCTGTGCAATTGTAATACACCAAAAATGCATGTAATCATGTCTATGGCCATTAGAAAATGTCTGTTGGTAATTAGTTCTTCCTTTGCCAGACCTACTGGCATGGGAGAAATCCTAGGGGACTTCTGTTATTCTACATTTCTGGCTCCCATGTGCTGTTGTTTTGGAAAGGAGGACAGGAATGAAGTAATAAATAATAGGAAATCTAAAGCTCTTATATTTGCACAAGAGGAAAACATTTGTGTAATCAGATCAGAGTTCTAAGAGCACTTGCAAGATAAAAGTTTGTTTTGTGGGTGATGGGGAAAGTAAGGGTGGAGGCTCTTTGAAATATACTCATTAGGTTTCCTTGGGTAATAGTCAGGTTGCAGAGTATGTTGTATGTGCATTTGCATAGTGGGTTTTCTTTATACTGTGTTACTGGGATGTTGTTACATCAACCCAGATACACCTGCATTTGTACCACACATGGGAATGGGTGCTTTCTTGTTACGTAGTCCCTGGGACCCATGCCTTTGCCTTCTCCTGGCACCTATGAATAGTGCTCCATCCCAGCTTCTTGACAAAGTGGAAATAGATTTGAAAGCACATCGACATTTTGTGCATTGTGAACAGATTTAAATCACAACTCTCTCTGATGTGGGATAATCAATCACAGTAAGAAGGGGAGGCACAAATTACATTGAACTTGGGTGGAATTTCTGACGACCTTCTGCCACTCAGCGTGGCACTTACAAGATGCTACTCAGGACCCTGTATATGTAGCGTGATGCAAAAGGCTGTGATCTGTGACCTGTTCTATTGTAGACAAAGATAAAGGTTTACCACTTCTCCATTCTGGGGCTAGCAGTGGTTAGTCTAGAATCAAGCAAAAGTGGCACTGTACACATAGATAATATGGGAAGTGTTTTCTCTACAGTTGTTAAATGTTCTAACATATGTAGGTCTTAGTATTGTCTTAGATGTTTGTGTTACATAGTTTACACTGTCACTCAGTGCTAAGTGTGTGGTGGAGGGCGGGCATGCACAAGTGTGTGTGTGGTGGGGGGGTGTGCATGCATGAGTGTGTGCGAGTAGCTTATCAATAATAGCACAATATTCCCTGTCATGCATTGTTCCTGCATCCTGACTGGAGGAACTCACCTCTGCTTCTAGGCCTGTAAGGATTTCATTACTGTTAATTTTGAACTTTTTCTGCTCAGACTGGCAACACTATTCTGTGGAAGAAATACAACTCTTTTCCTCTTAAAGGACTTTCCAGAGTGAGTTAAATATTATTTATCTCAGTTTTATAATTGGAGAAAACTTTGCCTAAAGTCACCCAGTGAGTCAAAGGCAGAGCGGGAAGTAAAACCCAGCTCTCCTGACTACCAAGCCAGTGCCTCCTAGATCTTGTTCCTTTAAAGACTTGTGTTCCCAGTGTTGTCAGTCATGATCCTTTCATGAGCACTGAATACCGTATCTTTTTTTAAGGAAAGAGAACCCAATCCTGGCTTCTACTACAGCTATGCATCGCTGTTGAAACAAGTGGAGGAGGGGAAAATTGGCCCAACATGGGGTGGCTTTAATATAATTCTTGAAATTATCGAAATAGAATGGGTAGTAGTATATTTTTTTAAATTCTTTTGGGCCAATCTTTCCTCGTTCTGCAAAGTTTTGCAGTTCAAGAAAGTTGGATGAGTATTTGGTGAATGCATAAGATTTGCATTTTACTTATACATTTGCATATCCAATGTGTTCAGACAGGTCTCCCCGATTAAAACACTATTCCAGGTTTGCCTGTGGGAAAAGAAAAGTAACAGGAAAGTCATGATATACTGTATATAGTCATCAGTTTAAACTGATAACAGATACTGCTTACTTTGGCTGTATGAGAGATTTATACAGACTTGAGAACAAAGCAGTTTAGAGAATAATGCAGTTTTAACACTCCATTTACCAAAGGTTACTTTGTAACTCAGTACCATCCAAGAATCTGTGGTCAATTAACCAAGCCTACTTTATGGTTTTACCTCATAATTTAGCCTGTCTTACATGTTGGTGTCCAGTAGCATCTCCCCAGTGAAGGGTCGGTTAGCTTCCATTATATACCTTTTATTGTAAGGGTTGTGATTTTCATTTATAATAATTTACTTTAGGCTGAAATTTGGCCAACTGTCCAAGGTCTCAACCTGGGGGGAGGGGGGAATTTCTTTTAACCTTAAAATCAGTTTGACTGTTTTCAAAGGAGACCTCTAAATCTTTTAAACCAATTTTCTTCAACTGTAGCATAATTGCATACATTTGAAAAAGTTTTTCCAATGACAATTCTTCAGATAAGCTCGAGATTTGCATATAATATTGTGATGAAGTCTGGGTGAGGTTTTTCTATGAATAGCTTGATGCTTGAGGACATCATGAAAATGTAAACCACCTACAGTGGTTAGGAATTGCACTTTAAATAGTACACTCTAGCAGAACAAATGCAATGTCTTCTTCTGAGGACAAAGTGGGGATTGACTTCAAATAGAAAGGAACAAACTACAGAGGAAAGAACAGGAATTTCAGAAGCCAGGTGAAAGGCCAACACATCAGCGGTACAACATCCCGTGAATCAACAACTTTTGATTGTGGCTAACCATGACATTTGGTTGATATATGGGACTATGCATTTCTTGTTCCTAACACAACATGACTCCAAGGCCAGAGCTGGAAGGATGAAACGGGAATTAAAACTGTATGACTATGTATGAATAAATTCCATTCCCTTTCTAGCTTGATGCCCTAGCTAAATGGGTAGCTCTACTTCTGCTGATCATAACCGGCCTTTACAAAGTTACACTGCCTTAGCTTAGCATCAAGGTATTCAGTAGGGGATTATCTTCTCATACAGCCCACTTCATCTGATAACGTTAACTAACAGACTTTTGGCAATCAAACTTAAGAAAGCTTTTGACCACAGGTTTGTTTCACTAAGAATTCAGACAACATGCAGTTAGAATGAAGATCATAGAATCATAGAAGATGAGGGTTGGAAGAGACCTCGGGAGGTCATCTAGTCCAACCCCCTGCTCAAAGCAGGACCAACACCAACTAAAGATAAGCAGAAAGGTTTGATGCAACTGCAGAACAAGTTGCTTCTTCTCTTAATTCCCACTGGCACTTTCCAAAAGTTGAGAGACTAGGAGTTTTACTCCTGAGAAATTCCTATCAATATTGGGTACTGGAACTATATAAAACACCAGAAATCCTTGCATTTCTCAATAGGGCAGAAAAGTACCTCAGAAGAGGTGTTGTAGAATGGGGAGAGAGCATGGAAAGGATTTTTTTTTTCTTCTTCTTCTTGAATTATTATTATTTCCCTGTTTGGGGAAGATCCATTCAGAAACTGGTTTAGCTTTCTCTAGAGTCCTTTTTCTCTAGAGCCGTATGGCCGTATTCTCTATATATGGACTATATATAAAGGATGCGCCAGAAAGTTCAGATCAGGATTTCAGCTGTCCAAAGTCTTGGGTCGTTTGAAGCTAGGGTTTGGCTTTGAGCCTGTCTCTAGTATATACTGGGATGTACATTGTATGTACTTCTGTGACTGTTTGCCTCCGCATACATGCATCCAGCATCAGGCCATGACAGCCTGGATTCCATCGTTAAGTTTAAAAGGCCTACTAAGCTTTCTTAAGTTTTCTTTTATGCCAGTATCGACTGGAACTTTTATAAATCATTATTACAGTATGTCGGAGCCAAACAGGAGAGCACCTAAAATGAGACAGGATGAAAATGGTAGGGGAGAATTCAAAATAAGGATATAATAATTTTCACCTTCATTTGTGTATTGACTGTACTGCTGTGAAAGTGTTGCAGACATTCTATTGTTCCTTCATACTTATCCGACCTTTCTTGAATGAACACGTCTCTCCTCTCTTTTCCCTGTACTCTTCCCCTTCTGCCAGTGCCCCTTTGATGGTCCATTCATCCACATCTTAAACAGCAACCTCCCAGCTTTATTCCATGTTACTCCTGTGCATCGAACACTATTCTTGAGCCAATAAGCCAAGCCTTCACCCTCTCCCCTGTCAACTCCTCTTCCAAACCCACCTCTGCTGTAATGTCAGCAAGAAATGGGGTCAACAAAGATTATAGAAAACCTTTGCTCCATCATGCTGTGTGGTAGCTTCTGCAGGGTGACCATGTAATTACTGTAACAGCTCCCCATCTTCTCTACCTTATTCTTTTTACGTGACACCTGCTCCTTTTCTGCATAGTAGGAGCACCTCATGAATCACATCCTCACAATATCCCCATGAAGCTTTTTACAGATGGATAGCTGATGGATTGCGCAAGTTTACACATGCTTATGGCAGAGCCAGGAATTGTACCCAGGTCTTCAGCCAGAGTTTAACCCCAGCATAACTCTTCCCTCCTTACTCTTCTCCCTTAATATCACAGGGCAGGGACCCATGTTGTCTTGTATGTATTCTGGAGTACCCAGCATACCTTTGGGTGCTATAAAATAATGAATAATACTAAAGCATCTATCATTCTAAAAATACTGCAGCATTCTCCAGAGTAATATTCCACAGGCACTGTTTTGTTGTAAGCTGTAGTATTTTAGGGATACTGAGTATATTTTCATAGAGGTGGATTAAGATTTATTGGGGCTCCACACAAAGAATATTGGGGGTCCTCACATCCCCACCATGGTGCCTCACCCCCTGCTCCTCCCCTTGGCCCTGTTTCCGGGCCTGGCCGGAAGTCGGGCTGTGATAAGAACTGCCCCAGGTTGCTTTGGGGAGTCCTGGACCCTCCATCTGTTCTGGACTACGCACCCTGTGGGGCAGGGACATGGGCAGGGGCTGCTCTAGGGCATCTTGGCTCCTCGCACAGGGCAGGTGGAGGATCTGGGGCTCCCCTACAGCTACCCCACAGTCTAGGGTGACCCTATGTCCTGGTTTGGCCAGGACAGTCCCCTCTTTAAGACCTGCCCTGGACATCCCGACTTTTTTGGCAAATTCGGGCATTTGTCCATCATCAGTTGGCAAAAGCAAATGGGACAAATGCACAGTTTTGCCAAAAAGGGACTCGGGTCCGAGGCAGCTCTGCATGGCGGGAAGTGGCTCGGGGACCCCTAGAAGGGAAGGTCTGATTCCAAATACAGGGAGCACAGGAGCAGTGTGTATATATTTAAGAGAGGGGGAATTTTGTCTGACTAAAGGCCTATTCACATAGGGAAGGAATGAATCTAAGTGAGGGTGAGAGGGGAGCAGGGAAAAGCCTAGATAACTAATGTATAATGTACTGGGCTGGCTGGAAAAGTCTTTTTAAAAAAAACAGCTCTGGGGGAAAACCAGCTGCTTATTGAAGATAGCAAAGGAACCATGTACAGTTATTGCACATTATTTTACTGCCTGTATTGTTTTAAATGAGTTAGAACTGCCTATCTTAATGCAACTGGTTTCATAAAGAAAAACACGTAATGATTTAAAATACTTCAATTATTCCTGTTTCACTTAGATACGATATGTACATTTTCCTTTTTAAGTGGTTTGAGAAGCTGATGTAGTCAGAGCATCCAAGCATAGGCTGTGGAGCCAGAAAAATGAGTTCTCCTCCTTGCAAGGTGATCTTTGCTTATTGCATAGCTTTGCATTGTCTTAAGTTTCCACATCATAAAATGATTTTTACTTACTTCCCTCCCAGTAGGGACTGAGGATTATTTTTATAAAGCAACTTGAAGTTTAAAAACACTAAATATAAGCTACATATTTATTGGAAAACTGCTAGATTGTAAGCTGATCAGGGCAGGACATGTCTCTTTACATGTCAAAGAATCAAATATAAAATAGGTAGCATAGAAATAAATGTGAATGAAAATAAAAGGATCAAAGCCACATTTTTAGTGCAATCTTAAAGTTCTTATCTTGTCAATAAATTGGGTTTCCAATGAATAACCCTGCTGCTACTTGTGACAGTAGTTTTGCAGCCTGTAGTTTCAGGTGCGTGAGTGTGGACAGCTGCAGCTGTCTGTACACATAATATAGCATTATGCCAGAGAACCCTGCCTTAGTGCCAAATATTGTAATAGGTGAGACATGAGGGCTTTTTTTATTATAACAGTGTTGTCTATTGGCAAGTGTTGGAGACTGGCAGTCAAGACTCTTGAGTTCTCTAACTTGCAGTGATACTTGATTCACTTTGTGCTTGACTGTAGGCAATTCAGGCTATGTCTACATTAGACACTTCAAAGTGCTCCCATGGCAGTGCTTTGAAGTGTGAATGTCACGCACGAGCGCTGGGAGAGAGCTCTCCCAGTGCTCCTGGTAATCCACCTCCACGATGGGAATAGCTCCGAGCACTGGGAGCGCAGCTCCCGGTGCTTGGAGCCTGTCCACACTAGTGCTTTAAAGTGCTCAAACTTGCTGCACTCAGGGGAGTGGAGGGAGGGGGGAAAGAGAGGAGTTGGGGGAGCAACTCCCGGGGGGGGTGAGGAGAGGGGCTGGGGGGGCAGTTCTGTGCGGGAGGGAGGGGGAAGGGGGACAGCAGAGGGGGTAGGAGGGGCAGCTCCACATGGGGGGAATATGCTCAGTGCTCACCCTATCACAGGTCCTGCATCTGTCCTGGTCAGGGGGCTGGGCCCCAGGAGGAAAGGAGAGGAGGAGTGAGGGGCGGGGCCAGAGTTCCGGCCCGATTTTTATAGGGACAGTCCCGATATTTGTGCCTTCATTTTATAAGGCACCTATTACCCCCATCCCCGTCTTGATTTTTCACACTTGCCATCTGGTCACCCTAGCTGGGACCCCCCAGTTGGCTGGGGCACCGTGGGCCCATAAGGTAATCCGCCACTGGTTGTAACTCTGTAAAAAAAAAAAAATATCCAGCTGCATGCCTGGACTCTTGGGGATCGAATTTAAAAGGGGTGTTAACTTAGTATGAATGTGCATATGGCTACAGGTAGTACCAACATTCAGTATCATCTTTAACAAAAATACAATAGCTGAGATAAAACTTCTATTTATAGTGACACAAAGGAAACAAGTATCATGTTTATACAGCTGAGGGGAGGTGGAACAGAAATGCCAACAGTGTTCTGTACTGGACAGGCTCTATCTTGTTCTGATCTGTGTGTGATTTGAAATGTCTTTTGTTGCCTGCAAAGCATTTTATTCCCATTGCTACTTTAAACCCAAATTTAAGTGTCATCTCAATGTTCTATTTTGTTCGCTGCTGTTGCAGCTGGATTTGATATGGCTGAGATCTGATCACTTCTCTTCCTTCTGCTCAGTAGAGCTCTGCATGTGATTATGTACAGCGAAGGGAGTGGACACGTGAGGTGTTAACAGTGTTCCAGTGGCAGATTTAGAGTTAGTGGGGCCCTGTGCGCAGCTTCATTTTTGCCCCCACCCCAGGACCCAGCCAAGAAAAAGAACATTCTCTCTTATTTCCCCCCCACCCCTGTTTTTCATTCTTTTTTCCTTCATTCTCCTCCTATATTATAAGTAATGGGAAGTAAATGAAAATAAAGTGAGCTACCTTGATTGGGGCAGGGGGTTGGGGTGCAGGAGGAGGTGCAGGAGTCGGTCTCTGGGAGGGAGTTTGAGTGCTGGGTGCGGGCTCTGGGCTGGGACAGAGGGTTGGGGTGCAGGAGGGGTGAGGGGTCAGGCTCTGGGAGGAAGTTTGGATGCAGGCTCTGGGTTGGTGCAGGGGGTTGGGTTGCAGGAGGGGACCAGGGGGGCAGTGCTTACCTTGGACAGTGCAGCTCCCAAAGCAACCAGGGGCACATGCCCTCTGGCAGCAGCTCCTAGGTCGGGGAGACCAGCTGTGCAAGGAAGTGCTAGGTCAGGTTAATCTTCTATGGCACCATAGGCGCCAACCTTTCCAGGCGCCAGTGGGTGCTCGACCCTCCCCGCCTCCAGCCCTGCCCCGACTCTACCTCTGCCCCGCCCCATTCCAACCCCTTCCCCAAAGTCTCCGCCCCCTCCCTGCCCCATTGGACTCCTTCCCCAAATCCCCAACCTGGCCCCGCCTCTTCCCTGAGTGCACTGTGTTCCCCCTCCTCCCCCCTCCCTCCCAGCGCTTGCCTGCCCACCTTTCTCAGAGGCCTTGTCTACACTGGCAAGTTTCTGCTCAGTAAAGCAGCTTGCTGCATTGTAACTCCTGAGGTGTACACATTGCCAAGCCACTTAGTGCACAGAAACTGCACAGTTGCAGCGCTGTAAAAAAAAAACCCACCCCAACGAGAGACGTACAGCTTTCTGCTCCATGGCTACAGCGCTGTGGTACCAGTGTAGACATTGTGGTGATTACAGCACTGCGGACATGCTCCAGGAGCTACTAGCACTGCAAACCGAGCAGCTCTGTGCCCACCCTCCCCTGCAGCTGCTGTTGCAAAACTCTTTCCCATGTGCTCCCCACACACTGCCAACACACTCTTATCAACCTCCTGGTCCAGTCTGTACCTGTGCATTCCACTCCTGCCCGTCACAGTCCAGCCCTGTGGACTCTCAGTACCCATTGCACTCAACACCCATCCCTCTGCAGTTTAGCCCTGCTGAAGTACAGTACTCGCTGCACTGTACTCCAAAGGACAAGGTTGCATAGGATACCTGGACATACATAAATCTTTAACTGTCCCGGGACCCCACCTCCTTCTAGGACCCTCCATTCCCCCATCCCCCTCAGTGCTGATGTGTTTTTTTTGTTTGTCTATCTCCTCGGGTTGTTGTTTTTTAATAAAGAATTTTTGGTTTGAAAGCAATCTTTTTATTCCATTAATTGAAAGCAAACAGAGATCTGAAAAGCACCAGGCAATTTTCTTACACCTTCATAGTGCGGGGGGGGGGGGGGCGGGGAGGGGTATGCCTGTGGACGGTCAATCTAAACAAAATGTCTCGCGGTCCACCAGCGAATTACCCTGATGGGCTATGTGCTGAAGGTTGCCACCCCTGTCCTAGCATTACTGCACTCCCGAGCATAGCATTAATATTAGTCCTGCGCTACGCCACTCTAATGGTTCTGGTCTCTGGCTGTTCAAATTCAGCCTCCAGGTGCTGAGCCTCAGCCATCCAGCCCAGGGTGAAACTTTCATCCTTCGCTTCATAAATATTATGGAGAGTACAGCACACGGCGATAAGCATAGGAATATTGTCATTGGCCAGGTCCAGCCTCCCATATAGGCAGCACCAGTGGGCCTTTAAATGGCCAAAAGCACACTCAACAGTCATTCTACACTTGCTCAGCCTGTTGTTGAACTGCTCCTTGCTGCTGTCAAGGTTCCCCATGTATGGCTTCATAAGCCACGGCATTAAGGGGTCGGCGTGGCCTCCCAAGATCACAATGGGCATTTCAACTTCCCCTATGGTATTTTCTGGTCTGGGAAGTGATGTGATCCCACCACTCAGTGCTTGTTTCCTGAGTCCAAAAGCGGCGTTCCACTGTGGTCAATACTTCCGTGAATGCCATAAGCAATCTTGTGTCGTAGCTACTATGCGTGGCGAGATCAATGTCGCACTCCTCTTGCCTTTGTAGTTTAAGGAATAACTCCACTGCCACTCGTGACATGTTAGAGAGAGCAGCATATTGGTCAACAGTGTGGAATCCATTCCTGCACACTGAAGAGGCAGAGTGCGCAGTACACAAACCATTGAAAGATGGGTTTCAGAGTAGCAGCCATGTTAGTCTGTATTCGCAAAAAGAAAAGTAGTACTTGTGGCACCTTAGAGACTAACAAATTTATTAGAGCATAAGCTTTCGTGAGCACAAAAGCTTATGCTCTAATAAATTTGTTAGTCTCTAAGGTGCCACAAGTACTCCTTTTCTTTCATTGAAAGATGGGGCCAAATGCGGATGGAAGCACAGGGATTTCTGGGAGGCATAGCAATGCATCACGGGGCATTGGGACAGGATCCAGGATGCCCTGCGACCCCCTCTGCCTTCTCACAATTCTTAGCAGCAGAAGAGGAAGAGATGCTCTGTGGGATAGCTGCCCAGAGTTCAAAGCTCCAAATATCGCTGCAAGTGCCGGAAATGTGAACATGCTATTGTGCAGGCAGCTGACAGTGTGAACACACAGCAGCGGTTTCCCTTCAGCGCTCTCTGAGCGGTGCTGTAACTCTGCCAGTGTAGACATACCTAGAGAGTCAGCAAAATCCACTTCTCCCTTCCCCAGCAGAATCAACATATGCTAGCTGTGTGGGGTATTGCAGGTAAACACTGCCAGCCTCTTACAGCCATATGCCTACAGTTACATCTGTGTGACCTCATGGGGTTAAGCAGGGGTGATTTGGCCTGTGTGTTCTCAGATAAACTAATAAACAACTGCCCAGTGCTACTGGGAGAGAGTAGAGCTGTGAAAGGGGACCAAAGCTGTAGAATGGAAAACCCCATTCCTGTTGTTCACGTGCTTTGCTGCATTAATGTTTGGCTTTCGTTGTTTACATTGTGTTGATTAGTTGTTAGGTAAAGTCCCTGGTGAAAGTTTGTGAGGCATTTATTGTGGCTTGCGTTTCATACCGTGCTTCGCAAGAGACATTCCTGCTAAAAGTCTGCCCAGCCAAAATCCCCCCTCTGCCCCAGGGAAGGGAAGGAATCCTGGACTGTTTCCCTACACTGATTCTAAATGCAAAGAGTACACACACACTGCTGCTACCTCATACTGGGGGAAGCATTGGGGCAGCAGAGGTGGGTTTTGAAATGTGATACTTTGGCATGAGAGGTGTGCCTCGGGCAGCCCTCATGGAAATGCCAAGGTCTCAGGGCAGGCTGCAAAAGGGAGAACAGATATTCCCAATACTGGTGGGTAACACTGAAGTTAAACTCCCCAACCAGTCACAAACTGCTCCGGATCCCCCACCCTGGTTATCAAGAAGCAAAAAAGAAATCTCACAGCCCCTTTCTTGCATTCCAGTGCTCTGCCTCCCAATCAGCACCTCGGTCCAGTACAGCGAGAAGCTATTTAAAAAACTCTGTTCACATATACAAAATGTTCTTCTGACCCAAAGGGTCAGCCACGTTACCAGGTCAGGTTTCAGAGTAGCAGCCGTGTTAGTCTGTATTCGCAAAAAGAAAAGGAGTACCCGTGGCACCTTAGAGACTAACAAATTTATTAGAGCATAAGCTTTCGTGAGCTACAGCTCACTTCATCGGATGCATTATGAAATGAAATGCATCCGATGAAGTGAGCTGTAGCTCACGAAAGCTTATGCTCTAATAAATTTGTTAGTCTCTAAGATGCCACGGGTACTCCTTTTCTTGTTACCAGGTCAGTATATGTTTGGCTCTTACCCCAAATACCACGCTGCCAGCCAATCCTTTAGTGCCTAAACTAAAGGTTTATTATAAAGAAACAAGAAAGAACAAGAAGAGAGTTATTAAATCGTAAAGCAGTCACACATATATACAAAGATTCAACGTCCATGTATCAGGTTCTTAGCAGTATTGGTGAGATTTCTGGCTTGCAAGTCCCTCTGGAATACATCCACAGTTTGGATGGGTCATTCAGTTCTTTTGTTCAGAGCTTCAGTTTGTAGCAAAGTTCCTCCAGAGGCAAGAAGCAGGACTGAAGACAAAAACGTGGATTGGGGATGATGCAGCTGCCTTTTATAGACTTTTGCCATGCAGCTTGTATTTCCTTTGTTCCAAACACAAGCTGCCCAGCACACAGCCTGGAGCCATCAGACTTCTGCCCCTGCATGCCTTGCTGAGTCTTAGAGTGTATCTCCTGACCCATTCAATGGGTTCATTGTACAGTTGATGTCCCTTGATGGGCCATCAAACAAGTTCAGTGCTGATGCCATTCTGTCTGGGGGTGTCACCCAGAGACACAGCACAAGTTTGGAAATACAGATATACCCTACCTATCTATAACTCCTAATACAAAGGTCATACAAACATATAAGCAAGTTTATCATACTTGGCAAAGTGTAACATTTTCGCAGATACATCACACGGCATATTTGGTCAGATTTCTTGCAGTTTTATAACATTGGAATCAACAATATCACCAAGTGTCTCCCATATTCCATATAGTGACACAGAGGGGAGAGAGGATCCGATGGGAATCCATGGACAACGTGGTATAAATATGATAAAGGAAGAGTAGAGAACAGGTGGGTAGAGAGAGGGAGGAAAGGGGTACAGGAATCTTCCATACAGAACTTTTGAAATGTCCTCAGCCTGCAAATCATAGGAATAGCTGTGCCAGGGTCTTGCTCTGAGGAGCATATGTTCTCACTAATCTGATTTCATTTCTTTGAATTATAATACCAAGGAAAGGAGTGCATATTCTGGGCTAGGTAGGTGCCTTGGACAGAATATTAAAAAAGACAACAACAAAAAAAGCAGCTTCCCCCCCACATCAGTTGACAATCAACCAGCAGTGCCCAAATCTGTGACATCCTGCAGTACCCAAATCAATAGTATCCACAATACCAGCTCTTGCCATGTGCCTCGGTCCCAAAAATTCATGTAAAAGGATGTATATATCTTTCCCAACATCTCTCTGTGGCTTTCAAGTTTAGTCCTCTGGCTATTAGATTTTTGGTGAAATTGCCATGACCTATGTGTGGGTGAGGTGGGGGGGAGGAGAGAGACTGAGAGATTTCTTTCTCATCCCAGCAAAGAAGGATGGTATTATGTGTGTGAGAGATTTTGGCAGGAAGAAGGAAAATATGGGGGATCGGGAAATATGGCAGAGGAAATGGAAGATGCAATGTGGGGAAAGTAATCAGGAGATATCCAATTGGATAGAGAGAGAGAGAGAGAACAGAACTGAGAACAACTCAGGAAAAGAGATACTGTTGTCAGAATTTTTGATGAAACTGACATTTCAATTAAAACAAAAATCAGAAAAAGGTTTTAAAAAATTGTTGCCAAAATTGTTTTCTGACCAGCTCTTATTCATCACAGTTGACTAACTGGTCCTTCTCAAGGGCCCAGAAGTGAACTAGTTGACTCACAAACAAGACAAGCCCCCCAAAGTCATACAAACGTAAGCTTCATATGGCACAATGATGGAGGATCACAAAAAGAGAAGGTGAAAGGAAGGAAAAGACAGGACAGTAAAGATCATATGGCGCATAGAATGTGCACATTATTATTATTATTTATTACTATTAATTTATTATTAATAAACATGTATATTATAGTATCATCTGATGCCAGCCAGGCCATAGCTCCATTGTGCTAGCTGCTATACAGATATATAGAAAATGTTTGATAGTCCCCACTCCAATGAGATTATGTTTTTAAAAGATGAGATGTAACAGGTGGATGAGGCAAACAAACAGATGGCGATTACAAAAATAGCAGGAGGTGCATATAATAAATCGGATGGTTGATGGTGGTTCTTTTCCTTTTCTAAAAACAATTCTTGATTGGGTTATTGGCCTGATCCAATACCCAGTGAAATTAATAGAAAGACTCCCATTGACTTCAGTGGGTTTTAGCTCTGGCGTGTATCCTCCCTTCTCTTCTGTTAGTAGAAATTAAAAACTGGGGTAACTCTGCATGTAGACAAGCCCTCAGGAAGGTAGATCTGATTGAATAGTACTTGACAAATACATTATTCCATTTATTTCACAAGTATTAGACTCAGTTTATTTGACCAATACTTTTTTTGAGGGTAGTATTCAACCAGCTCTATCACTAATCAGACATTTTTAGTACATATGTTATGAGTTGGCCCCAGTTAAAATTAATCAAAGATCTAATTAGTAGCAAGTTCAATTTTTAAAATATTTATTCACTAGGAAGCTGATTAACAATATGTGACAAGTAAATAAACTACAGAACAAGCAACTGTTTTGCTCCTTTACATTTCAGTTGGCAGGATAACACAAGTATTTTTCACTCTGCCCCATGGGATTGGTCATTAGGCTGATAAGGTGACCAGTAAATTTGTCAAGCCTTATATGATTTAGTGGTTAGTAGGTCTAGTCTAAATATAGTCACCATGACGGTGATAAAACGTGCACTAAAGATACTTAGCTGGGATGGCTGAATAGCAGCATTTTGGGAATTGGGAATTTGTTGTGGAACTTGATATTTTATGGCTGGAGGCAGTATGTTTTAAGTAATTTGTGGTGGTTTTCTTCCAGTTTTTCTGGTTTATTTTCTTTCATTATTTTATATAAAACAAAGAGGAAGTGAAATAATTGGGCCAGACCTGCAGCTGCTGTAAATCAGCATAGCTATATTGAAGCTACATTGATTTACACCGTCTGAGGATCTGACCAAGTGTGGTGTGTGTCTGTCTTTCTAAGGCCTTGTCTACACTACAGGGGGAGATCGAACTAAGTTATGCAACTTCAGCCACATGAATAACGTAGCTGAAGTCAATGTACTTAGATCTACTTACCATGAGGTCCACACTACATGATATCGAGCGAAGACATACTCCCGTTGCCTCCCCTTGTGCTTCTCGTTCAGGTGTAGTAAAGGAGTTGACCTGAGAGCAAACTGCAGTCGATTTAGCGGGTCTTCGCTAGATCTGCTAAATCGACCACCAATGCATCGATCACAGCGCTTCAAACCCCCAGTAAGTGTAGTGTAGACAAAGCCTAAGAGGCAAGACAGGAACTCTCTAGAGTGTAGATACACCTAGCTTACCCAGGAAGTTCCTAGCTCAGTTTTACTCCTCCCATTCCTAAGTTTCTTTTGCAGGTTAGGTCGCTAGAGGACATAAATTGAACCTGACTTTTCCTGTTGCTGGCAATTGTTGTTTTTTGTCAGACATTCATAACACATCATTTGGTGCAAGTGTAATATGGTTTGATGGCTGCTTACGGTATCACTCCAGTGTCCAGTTGTACAGTTGCTTCAAGCAAGATGGCACCTGCAGTGATTATTGTTGTGGCAGCATCTACGACACATGGGGTTGCTTAGTTTATAGCACTGCAAGCACTAACCTCATTCCTTAGTAAGTGTCTAATCTGATGTGGGTACTGTATCCGTATGTTCACTTTCTGATGTGAAAGAGTTAATGCACTAATAACTCTGGTCCTTGGTGAGATGAAATCGCTTTTAATATCTGTGCTCTTTGTTTTCCAGTCTTTAGAATAGCACCAAATTCTGATCAGATGAATTTATTATGAGTATCAATGTATTTAAGAGACTGGATAACTCAGGGGATTTGGATTTGGTAATATGATTTTGAGTATTTAGCACCTTTAGGTCACTTGTTCAACTTCAGGTCAGGCAGCTGGTGCTAGCCCATGAATTGAAGTTACTCTCTGAAGTCAGATGACCATGCTCTAATAAGAATATCTTAGATCTATTATTGACCACATACCCAGTACAGTCATAGTCACTATGAAATGCTAAGGGAGATTAGAGAGGCTATCAAAATAAAGAACTCAATAATAGTGGGGGATTTCAATTATCCCCATATGTACTGGGTACATGTCACCTCAGGATGAAATGCAGAGACAAAATTTCTCGATACTTTAAATGACTGCTTCTTGGAGCAGCTGGTACAGCAACCCACAAGGGGAGAGACAGTTCTCGATCTAGTCCTGAGTGGGGCTCAGGATCTGGTCCAAGAGGTAACTATAACAGGACCACTTGTACATAGTGGCCATAATATAACAACATTTAACATTCCTGTGGTGGGAAGAATACCTCAACAGCCCAACACTGTGGCATTTAATTTGAGAAAGGGAAACTATTCAAAAATGAGGAGGTTAGTTAAACAGAAATTAAAAGGTACAGTGACTAGAGTGAAATCCCTGCAAGCTGCATGGACACTTTTCAAAGACACCATAATAGATGCCCAACTTAAATGTATACCCCAAATTAAAAAACACAGTAAAAGAACTAAAAAAGAGCCACCGTGGCTTAACAACCATGTAAAAGAAGCAGTGAGAGATTAAAAAGGCATCTTTTAAAAAGTGGAAGTCAAATCCTACTGAGGTAAATAGAAAGGAGCATAAACGCTGCCAAATTATTACATATTAAGTGTAAAAATGTAATAAGAAAAGCCAAAAAGGAGTTTGAAGAACAGCTAGCCAAAAACTCAAAAGGTAATAACAAAATGCTTAAGTACATCAGAAACAGGAAGCCTGCTAAACAACCAGTTGGGCCCCTGAACAATTGAGTTACAAAAGGAGCACTTAATGACGACAAAGTCATTGCGGAGAAACTACATGAATTCTTTGCTTCAGTCTTCACAGCTGAGGATGTTCGGGAGATTCCCAAACCTGAGCTGTCCTTTGTAGGTGACAAATCTGAGGAATTGTCACAGATTGAAGTGTCATTAGAGGAGGTTTTGGAATTAATTGATAAACTTAACAATAACGAATCACCGGGACCAGATGGCATTCGCCCAAGAGTTCTGAAAGAACTCAAATGTGAAATTGCAGGCTTATTAACTATGATTTGTAACCTGTCCTTTTAAATCAGCTTCTGTACCCAATGACTGGAAGATAGCTAATGTAACACCAATATTTAAAAAGGGCTCTAGAGGTGATCCTGGCAATTACAGACCAGTAAATCTAACGTCAGTACCAGGCAAATTAGTTGAAACAATAGTAAAGAATAAAATTGTCAGACACACAGAAGAACATAAATTGTTGGACAAAAGTCAACATGGTTTCTGCAAAGGGAAATCATGTCTTACTAATCTATTAGAGTTCTTTGAAGGGGTCAACAAACATGTGGGCAAAGGGGATCCAGTGGACATAGTGGACTTAAATTTCCCTCGCCAAAGGCTCTTACGTAAATTAAGTTGTCCTGTGATAAAAGGGAAGATCCTTTCATGGATTGAGTACTGGTTAAAAGACAGGGAACAAAGGGTAGGAATAAATGGTAAATTTTCAGAATGGTGAGCGGTAACTAGTGGTGTTCTCCAAGAGTCAGTCCTAGGACCAATCCTACTCAACTTATTCATAAATGATCTGGAGAAAGGGGTAAACAGGGAGGTGGCAAAGTTTGCAGACGATTCTAAACTGCTCAAGATAGTTAAGACCAAAGCAGACTGTGAAGAACTTCAAAAAGATCTCACAAAACTAAGTGATTGGGCAACAAAATGGCAAATGAAATTTAATGTGGATAAATGTAAAGTCATGCACATTGGGAAAAAATAACCCCAATTATACATACACTATGATGGGAGCTAATTTAGCTACAACTAATCAGGAAAGAGATCTTGGCGTTATAATGGATAGTTCTCTGAAGACGTCCACGCAGTGTGCAGCGGCAATCAAAAAAGCAAACGGGATGTTAGGAATCCTTAAAAAAGAGAGAGAGAATAAGACAGAGAATATCTTATTGCCCTCATATAAATCCATGATATGCCCACATCTTGAATACTGCATACAGATGTGGTCTCCTCATCTCAAAAAAGATATACTGGCATTAGAAAAGGTTCAGAAAAGGGCAACTAAAATGATTAGGGATTTGGAATGGGTCCCATATGAGGAGAGATTAAAGAGTCTAGGACTGTTCAACTTGGAAAAGAGGAGACTAAGGGGGGATATGATAGAGGTCTATAAAATCATGAGTGGTGCGGAGAAAGTGAATAAGGAAAAGTTATTTACTTGTTCCCATAATATAAGAACTAGTGGCCACCAAATTAAATTAATGGGTAGCAGGTTTAAAACAAATAAAAGGAAGTTCTTCTTCACTCAGCGCACAGTCAACTTGTGGAACTCCTTGTCTGAGGAGGTTGCGAAGGCTAGGACTATAACAGGGCTTAAAAGAGAACTAGATAAATTCATGGAGGTTAAGTCCATTAATGGCTATTAGCAGGAATGGTGCCCCTAGCCTCTGTTTGTCAGAGGTGGAGATGGATGGCAGGAGAGAGATCACTTGATCATTACCTGTTAGGTTCTCTCCCTCTGGGGCACCTGGTATTGGCCACTGTCGGCAGACAGGATACTGGGCTGGATGGACCTTTGGTCTGACCCAGTATGGCCGTTCTTATGTGTGAAATAAATTGATGGTCCCAGGAATCCACTTATAAATCCCTCATTAGATTAGTACCATGGCTGACCGTGACAGAAGGATTGCCAAGGAATTAATTGGCCATTGAGACCCACTTTGTTGAGACAGTGTGGGGAAAGCTCACACTGCTACTAAGTGTCTGTTCTGTGACAATTTCAGACCAGCATCATATACATTAAAAAGAAACAAGAGGGAGATAGGCAGGGGCCTATCAGTGCATAATAATAATATGGTGCATCACTTTCTTATCGCGCTGTTTATATTTCTTTAGGCAGGTGACAAGCATTATCATCCGAGCTGTGCACGATGCAGCAGATGCAACCAAATGTTCACGGAAGGAGAAGAAATGTACCTGCAAGGTAAGGATGCCTTCATTCCCCAACAGTGCCAGCAACAGGCTTAGGGTCAGACAGCCATCCAGGAAGTAGCATATCATCAGCGATCCTCTAACAGCCTTGTTGATATCTGATAGCACACTCACTTGCCCGTCAGGGACTTCCATTTTCATTTTCCCTTCTCAAAGTCATGGCAGTTTAGAAGACATCCATTGAGATCTTAGGTAACTGGGATTACAGCTGCCTTGCCATCACTGATGTTCTCTGAAGGATAGATGTCATCATCCTGGTGAATGTTGCATATTAGGATGCTCTAACAATTACCCTGCAGTCACTCCAAACTGTGGTTGCCCCAAACTGTGCTTTTAAAAGGTATAGCAACAGGTACATTTTATTGGGCAGCCTCTGAACTTCGGTGTTTTACATAATCCTCGGTGAACAAATATATGTGGGACACCAGAGTGAGTGAGAAATGGTTTTGAGCAATCATTTTTGTTGTTTCCCCCAGTTATTTTGATCATATATTCTCCTTCTCTTTTGGAACCTGATCCAAAGCCTGTTGAAATGAGCGGAAAGCCTTCCAATAATTTTAATGGGCCTTAGTTCAAATTGTATGTGTGTGTGATTTCTCCCCCACCCATCCATACTTCAGTCTCTGAACCACTCTTTATGTTTGTTTTTCTATCTGAATTCCCTTTTTGTCTTGTTATTTTGCTCTTTTAATCCCCATGTGCTTGCTTGTGTGTTTGTGTGGTCTTCAGTCTTTTTTCACATCCACTTCTTTTTTTCTGTCCATTTTCATCTCCTTTGTGTTTTATGTCTAACTCTTTCTATCACTTCAAGTACTGCCAATCACTTTTTTTTTTTCACATTTCCCCCACATGCACTTCCCCTTCTAGAAGAAAATGTTCTTCCCTTTGGTTGAAATACACATTTGATCCAAATCTTGATCTGAAATCTTCAACTCTTAGGCTACAGTTATTTTTCCCACTTGGCCTAATTTAAATGAATGTAGGTAGGAAGATGTCTAATATGCAGCCTTACTAACCAGAAATTAAAGTTGGTGGATGCCTGAATGGTTGGGAATTGTCCAAGTGTGCACATGTCAAGAGAGCTTTAAGTACATGGTTAAGGGCCCTAAGTGACTAGGGAAGAGATAAATAGGATCTGGAGTCAGGCAGTCTAAGTGAAGAGTGAACTGAACAGTAAGGATTTAAGAAAGATTCCCACTGGAGCAATCCTGAAAGAAGAGAAGATAGTTGAAAGGAGAAATAAATTCCTGGGCTGGTAGTTTTCTGTGCTCCCTTTGCTGTTATTGAAGACACGTGTTATAATGAGGACTTTCTTTCCTCCCAGCCCAGCTTCTCCTCTCTGCTTGACCATGCAGAGAATTCATAGTCCTGTATTATCACAATTTGTAGTGCCTTGTAAATTATGTGCACATCAAGATCTGTGTATTTGCACCTCACTTTAGGGTCAAAAAGGAGGAGGAGGAGGGTTGTCGGGGAGGGAGGCAGGGAAGCAGTTTTGTGGGTGATAAGTAGGGCCCTACCAAATTCATAGTCCATTTTGTTAAATTTCACGGCAAGGGAGTTTTAAAATTAGTCAATTTCATGTTTTCAGATGTTTACATCTGAAATTGTATGCTTAAATGTAACTGTGGGGGTCCAGACCCAAAAGGTGGCCAGGATGGGAGGGTCCCAAGGCTATTGTAAGGGCATTGTGGGATTGCTACCCTTATTTCTGCCCTACTACTGGCAAATGCTGCCTTCAGAGCTGGGCAGCAAGAGAGGAAGACTGCTGGCCGGGTGCCCAGCTCTAAAACCAGAGCCAATGTCAGTAGCAGCATAGAAATGAGGGTTGCATAGTATGGGGGTGTACCATATGTCCGGTTACCGGCAGCCTCCTGCTGGAGTGCGGGGCTGACAGCTGGAGCCATGGAGCTTCCTGCAGCTGAGGGAGATCCCGGAGGTCTGATCCACCTGGGAGCACCCCTGTAAGGGAAGAGGAAGTCTCAACCCTCCCCATCCCCAGCTGGAGTCCCGCGCAGAGTCCCACCCCCTAGGAGCCCCTGGCTGCGAGCAGATTTCACGGGAGGGATCAGATTTCAGTCTGACGTTTTTTTACGGCCGTGAATTCAGTAGGGCCCAGTGATGAGTTAGAAAACAAAGGGCAACATGAGGGTCTGAACAATATGAACAAGTGAAAAGTAAATGGATTTGTTCAACCAAAAATCAGTGGTGATGTCTGCCCTGCTGTTTAGAGTGGTTCACAACTGTGAGTGCCAGCCTCTGGGCAGACTGTCAAAAAGTAGGGCAGAGCCCCCAAACTGGTTGTATGTCCTGTAATTAGATTTCACCAAACCAAATGTGAGCTCCTGACGCACTATAACTGTCTTACCATGGGGTCACAGACAGTCTCCTTGGACATTCCAGTTAATCTTGCCACCCAGGCAGGCTGGACTTAGTGATAGTTGGTTGCCATACTCGAAAGATCACAAAAGATTCAGGTTGCTTTCAGTCCCAAAAGACCAGTCACTTATCCCAAGTCAATTTGTTCCTCCTATTTCTCACTCAAGACAATGCTTATAGCCACTCCTATAGTAAACTAAGGCTTTATTAACTAAGAAAAGAAATGTTATTTACAGACTAAAGCAGGCAAACATATATACACAAATAAGTTAGTCTGTGGTTCCAAAAGATGACAGATTTATAGTAATCTGTCTGTGCTGAATGTCTTTTAGGGCTAACCCAGGTTGACCCTGGGTATCTCTGCTTCTGTTCCTAGCTCCCACAAAGAGAGAGGGAAATTTTTCTTTTGTCCCTGTTTTATCCCCTTCTTCCAGCATTCAATGGATGGCTTTCTTGCATGTAGCACCTTCAGTGGTGTGAGAGGGCCATTAAACAAGTCTTTATATCATAATGTTCCACAATGGCCCACTGAGTTTTCATAGCCCATCTTGATGAGTGGTGGACCATTCCTCCTGACACAGGTTCAGAGCCAGAGTTTTTACCGTTATAAAGCAAAACGTACATATCGCCTTATAGCATGGGATGCAGACATTACAAGTGAAATTAATGCATGCAGTAACTTGCAAGCATTCCATAGACTTTAGACACTAATCCCATTCTGATAAGTCTAATATCTGTCTTGAACAATACTAATGTACAGGTGAGCTGGTCTGGTTTCCAGCTGTGAATTTGTCAGTGCTCAGCTGATGCCTACAGCCTTGGCAAGAGCTGGCATCTGGTCTGACAGCGTCACAATGTCAGTGGTAGGAAGGGCTGAACTGGTGTAACTTGCACCAGTAGTAAATATGGCAGACGACCAGCTTGGCTTAATGGTGAAATCTTAGCGGATCTTAAACATAAAAAAGAAGCTTACAAGAAGTGGAAGGTTGGACATATGACCAGGGAAGAGTATAAAAATATTGCTCGGGCATGTAGGAAAGATATCAGGAGGGCCAAATCGCACCTGGAGCTGCAGCGAGCAAGAGATGTCAAGAGTAACAAGAAGGGTTTCTTCAGGTATGTTGGCAACAAGAAGAAAGCCAAGGAAAGTGTGGGCCCCTTACTGAATGAGGGAGGCAAGCTAGTGACAGAGGATGTGGAAAAAGCTAATGAACTAAATGCTTTTTTTGCCTCTGTTTTCACTAACAAGGTCAGCTCCCAGACTGCTGTGCTGGGCATCACAAAATGGGGAAGAGATGGCCAGCCCTCTGTAGAGATAGAGGTGGTTAGGGACTATTTAGAAAAGCTGGACGTGCACAAGTCCATGGGGCCGGACGAATTGCATCCGAGAGTGCTGAGGGAATTGGCGGCTGTGATTGCAGAGCCCTTGGCCATTATCTTTGAAAACTCGTGGCGAACGGGGGAAGTCCCGGATGACTGGAAAAAGGCTAATGTAGTGCCCATCTTTAAAAAAGGGAAGAAGGAGGATCCTGGGAACTACAGGCCGGTCAGCCTCACCTCAGTCCCTGGAAAAATCATGGAGCAGGTCCTCAAAGAATCAATCCTGAAGCACTTAGAGGAGAGGAAAGTGATCAGGAACAGTCAGCATGGATTCACCAAGGGAAGGTCATGCCTGACTAATCTAATCGCCTTTTATGATGAGATTACTGGTTCTGTGGATGAAGGGAAAGCAGTGGATGTATTGTTTCTTGACTTTAGCAAAGCTTTTGACACGGTCTCCCACAGCATTCTTGTCAGCAAGTTAAGGAAGTATGGGCTGGATGAATGCACTATAAGGTGGGTAGAAAGCTGGCTAGATTGTCGGGCTCAACGGGTAGTGATCAATGGCTCCATGTCTAGTTGGCAGCCGGTGTCAAGTGGAGTGCCCCAGGGGTCGGTCCTGGGGCCCGTTTTGTTCAATATCTTCATAAATGATCTGGAGGATGGTGTGGATTGCACTCTCAGCAAATTTGCGGATGATACTAAACTGGGAGGAGTGGTAGATACGCTGGAGGGGAGGGATAGGATACAGAAGGACCTAGACAAATTGGAGGATTGGGCCAAAAGAAATCTAATGAGGTTCAATAAGGATAAGTGCAGGGTCCTGCACTTAGGATGGAAGAATCCAATGCACCGCTACAGACTAGGGACCGAATGGCTCGGCAGCAGTTCTGCGGAAAAGGACCTAGGGGTGACAGTGGACGAGAAGCTGGATATGAGTCAGCAGTGTGCCCTTGTTGCCAAGAAGGCCAATGGCATTTTGGGATGTATAAGTAGGGGCATAGCGAGCAGATCGAGGGACGTGATCGTTCCCCTCTATTCGACACTGGTGAGGCCTCATCTGGAGTACTGTGTCCAGTTTTGGGCCCCACACTACAAGAAGGATGTGGATAAATTGGAAAGAGTACAGCGAAGGGCAACAAAAATGATTAGGGGTCTAGAGCACATGACTTATGAGGAGAGGCTGAGGGAGCTGGGATTGTTTAGTCTGCAGAAGAGAAGAATGAGGGGGGATTTGATAGCTGCTTTCAACTACCTGAAAGGGGGTTTCAAAGAGGATGGCTCTAGACTGTTCTCAATGGTAGCAGATGACAGAACGAGGAGTAATGGTCTCAAGTTGCAATGGGGGAGGTTTAGATTGGATATTAGGAAAAACTTTTTCACTAAGAGGGTGGTGAAACACTGGAATGCGTTACCTAGGGAGGTGGTAGAATCTCCTTCCTTAGAGGTTTTTAAGGTCAGGCTTGACAAAGCCCTGGCTAGGATGATTTAACTGGGACTTGGTCCTGCTTTGAGCAGGGGGTTGGACTAGATGACCTTCTGGGGTCCCTTCCAACCCTGATATTCTATGATTCTATGATTCTATGCACCAGTCTGGCATTCAGTGAATGGGGATCCAGTGCAGCCCTTGGTGTAAATGCAACTCCTATAATAGAGTCATAGAACTTAAGGGCAGAGGGGACCACTGGATCATCTAGTCTGACCTCCTGTCTATTACAGACCATCAACACTACTGAGCACACTAAAGCCAATGAGAACTGTACCCACGTACACCTTGGTGATAAATTTAGCCCAAGGGGATGGTGCAGGAGAGGTGGCTGGCTCCTTTATCTCTCCATTTCTTTCCTGCCATTCCCCTCCCTCACCTCCCTGCCCCTTGGATACAAGTTACACTCTTTTCCCCACCGAATGGCAAATCAGTGCAAGTTACACTACTTTCCTACTTACGGCTGTTTTCTTACCAACTTATTGCTCTGATTGTATCACCAGGCTCTTCAGGAAGAATTTTACCTGCTTGCTGCAGGCTGCATTTAGCTTGTTGGCTCTAAGTAGAGTGTACCTGAAAGTCTTTCCCATGGTGAAAGTCCCTCTTAGCTTCAGCTCATAGGAATATGGTGAAGCCATCCGTATAGGTTCCCCCTGCACCGAATGGAGCGGTAGTAGCTTCCCAAGCATTTTGCTGTGGTGATATGGGGATGGGAACAAGTGTGCATCATAAAATGAGTGAAAGCAGGAAGCTCCCTTCTTTCATAATTACCATCTCCACTGGGCATTGCCTGTGTCCTCCATTGCTCTCGATGTAAGAACACAAATGCAATCCTGGGCCCACGGTTGTCAGTGTGAGTTTTGGGGCCAGCATTTCATCCAGTGTGTTTATTGATGGCTACTTGAATGTTACATCTAATGAAAACAGAGGAATCTGCAAAAAGAACAGTGTGTGTTGAAACAAACTAACCCACCTGTGTTTTCCAGCCTCAAGTTACCATTGTATAATAATGGCAGAGAGTCTGTGGGTTTGCCTGGGAAAATGGCAAGGAATAGCACCAAAAATTTTCTTTCTCCCATGTATTTCCTTGTAACATATTTTTCTTTCTTACCCACGGGATTGGTGCCAAGGTGAGACATTGCTTAGTGTTTAGAGAAAGCCTGCTGTAGTTGGTTTTCATGTAGCCTTTCATGCTTTCCAGGCTTATTCTGTTATTCTGAATTAGTATGTTTCAGAGCTTGCTCTGTTTTGTAGTGCTGGTGCATGCAGAAAAAACATTTGGACAGCTGAACATTTTGTTTGGTGTCTGCCAAGGGAGCAAACACACACATGCTAATGGAGGGATTAACAGCAGTGTACTGTAGAGTTTCCAATAGAAAAGTAATTAAACTGAACTAGGATGGGTCTGGAAGATTTACATAGCTCTGAGCTGTTTCAAAATAAATGAGCACATTTGGGTGGATATAAAACCTAAAATCTGTGACTGGCTTGAAGTATGGAACTGTGCAAAATAGTCACATCTAACCTCATACTGAGTTTGGGTTTGAAGTTTGCTGTGTTTCAAACCTCTCATTGAGTTTGTGAAGCAAAATTGAGGTTGTTAGGTGAGCTCCTCCCTGAAAATCGCAGCACAACTCCACTCTGCTTCACCCCAGAAGCCGGGGAACTGCTCCCCACTCAATTCTGCCTAAGGAATGTTCACATCTAGAGGCCCCAGCTGAGATCAAGTCCCCATTTTGCTACATGCTGGACACACACATAATCAGACCCAGCCCTTGCCCCAGAGAGTTTGCAGTGTAAATATTTAAGACAAAGGGTGGGAGAGAGGAAATGTTGCTAGCCCTGTTTTACAGAAGGGGAGCTGAGACCCAGAGAGAGGGCGTGAATTGCCCCAGGGTCCCACAGGGAGTCTGTGGCAGAGCTGGGAACTAAACCCGACTTTTTTGAGTCCCGTTTTAGAGCCTTAACCACAAGAACGTCCTGCCTTGTGAACATTCCTGTTCATCAGGCCTTAAAGTAAACCTTCAAGGGCTGGTTTCAGAGTAGCAGCCGTGTTAGTCTGTATTCGCAAAAAGAAAAGGAGTACTTGTGGCACTCTAATAAATTTGTTAGTCTCTAAGGTGCCACAAGTACTCCTTTTCTCTTCAAGGGCTGGTTTCCTTCTGACCTTTGCGGGGTTTGTACAGCCCTAGCTCTGAGGCTGGTGTTTCGGTACATGCCATCCTTTGTTATGCTTCCCCTGCCGAATGAGCAGTTTCTTCTCCTTACTTGGCTCAAACTCAGAGCTAGACATCT
The DNA here is from genome assembly GCF_009764565.3 of Dermochelys coriacea. NCBI lineage: Eukaryota > Metazoa > Chordata > Testudines > Dermochelyidae > Dermochelys > Dermochelys coriacea. Next base: position 114,365,440 of record NC_050074.1, read on the forward strand.
GATGCTGTGTGATTGAGTCCACGTGTTCCTTCCTGTTGATGCTGTTTACATTGTGTGCTGCTGGCAACTGGAATTGCTGCTGGCAACTGGAATCGCTCCTGGTGGTTTGTGCTTCAGCACAAGAAAGGGACCTTTTGAAATAGAGGCTCCCCTTGGAGCTGCCCTGACCCATACCTTTTAACTTGGCCTTTGTTGGGAGGGATCTCCTGTGCCTGCATGTGAGATAATATTCATGCTGAAATGCCATATATTTTAGTGTTTCATTGTGGATGCAGAGGAGTGGGGTGGGGAGGTTCCTTCTTGCAGACAAACATTTGGCTCCATTGTGGTTGGAATGGCGATTTGGCTTTGACCACAGTAGGGTGTAGTCAAGATTAAAAATCCATTTGGGTTTAGCCTCTGCTCAGAAGCAGCTTCAATCTGGATAGTAACTGGGAGCAGCATTTCAGTCCTTGGGAGGCTAAACTGTTGTGCTACACAGGCAGAGAGCAGGAGAGACCGAGGTACCCCCAGTGCCCAAGGCAGGGAATTGATTAGGTGAGCTATGCCCAGATGATCCTAGCAGGCGATCCATTCCCCGTGCTACAGAGACAGTGAAACCCTGCCCCCAAGATATGGGTTTTCAGTGTATCGAAGGAACCCAGGTATGGAGCAGTTTTAACCACCCTGTCTGCTGCAGAGGCAGCAGAACCTGAGCCTTTGGAGCTCCTTGTGCATCCCTGGGCAGAAACACGTGGGAGTGGGGCTGGCCAGGTGAGAAGCTGAATCTAACCCTATGCAGATCCACTGGCTAATGCCCCTCTTATAACAGCAGGTGTGGCAGGTGTGCAACCTCAAGGGTGCTGCACCATGGACGAGGGGAGAGGATTCCTTGCTCACCAGGGTGCCCTCCTGAGCTGGCCACTCAGGCATAGTGCAGCAGTCAGGATTTTAGCGCAGAACATGCTCTTGTTTCTTTCTCTGGGTCCTCATTGCATTCTGCACTCTCAGGGATGGGGAGTGTGGGGTGGGAAGGATTAGGTGATGCTAGGATTATAACACTCTGCACTTACTGAAGATAGCGCCTTCCATCCAAGATGCTCCACGACACTTACAGGTGTTAATGAATTGAGCCTCACAGCACCACTGCGGGGGGGTGCGGGGAATGAAGTATTGTTACGCCTTTTTGACCAAAGTGGTTAGCTGCTTTTGGGGTCTTGTGGATTTTTTCCACTAGGAGGAGAAATTGGTGATGGTCAGGTATTTCTCTGATACAATCCTGTTTGTTTACGAAGTCCCATTTCCCTGAATACGGGAGGAATCAAACTGGAGATAGTTTCTTTGCTCGCGGTTCGAAGCCTCTTTCAGCCAGCACTATACCAAAAAGTGCTTTCTTTTTTTCTCAAGGTCATGCCACCAGGACTCCCTCTCTGTCTCTGAGGCAGTTCTGCTCCTCTCTGTTTCTGCTGCTTTTCTTTCTCTCGCTCTCTCACACATACCCCTCCACCAATCAATGCTAGTTTCAATCAGATTTCGCCCAATCCCTGAGCATAACAGTATTATGACCTCCATTTTGCAAATGAGAGAAAAGGTGAAGGGACTTAGTGGGAAGGGTTTACCCATGACTGCATAGGAAGTCTGTACCAGAGCTAGACATAGGACCCACTTCTCCTTCTCTCACCTCTGTGAACCAACCACAAATCCAGTCTCCTTCCCTGACCCACAGCAACATGACTCTTCCATCTGCAACCTCTGAATCGAACAGATCCTAACCCTGCTGCACAGGCTTGTGCGTGAGGTTTAGTTCACTCATGTGTGAAAAGTACTTTGAGACCCACAGACAGATGCCACTGTAGGCGGGCAAAGTCTTTGTTTTTAATGTTGTTGCATTTCTCACATGCTGGGGTGGAATTTGTAGGTTATTCACAGCACACTGCAGTGCAATGAGGGGTCCATCCTAAGTATTTGAATGTTCTGCTCTCTGTGACCTGAAGTAATCTGATTTAGTCTGAGTAATGCATTATTTTATTCCAGGTTCCACTGTATGGCATCCCGACTGTAAGCAGTCCACTAAGGCAGAAGATAAGCTACGGGTAAGATAAACAAACAGTAGGTAGACACTAAGCTCAGTTACACTCCAGATAATTTGAACACACAGTAACTGATCTTTCTCCTTGAGAGTGTGATTTCCCATGGTTTTTATTGCCTCACTATGACAATCCTGGCAGCAAGTACAGTGTTCTACTCCAGAGGTGTTCCTGCACTTCCCGTGTTCACCATCTCAATGTATTTGTTGCAATGTATTGTTCCAAAGAGGGCATTGTTTCCAGAACAAAGTCCACCTTACAGCGTAGTTCCTAAGAGGGGAAAAATCTCAAGGGAGAAATGTGAACAAAGCAAATGCGTCAATAAATCTTTTTATTTTCGCACAGTCATGACATCTCTGTACTTTGTTTGTCAGCTGTGCTGTGTTCTTTAGAGCCATTTGCAGCATTACTCAGCATGGCCTGATCTTCCTTCACCATCTAAATGAACCCTTTAAACCTAATTTATCCTGTTTTGAATGCAAAGAAGAAATATGCTTAATGCTAGATGTGCCCTCAATATTTAGGGCCACATTTTAAGCCGGCCTGAACCGAGACTTAAAATTTGTGTGGACAAACTTTATGGATCAGATTCTTGATGACTTCAGTGGCGCTAAACTGATTTACACCAGATGAAAACCTGGCTGTGTGTGTGAGAAGTGCCAACAGGTCTTTGTGGGTTAGTTCACCATGCAGTCGGTTACCCCATCTGTGTTTGCACGTGCCTGCTCATACACACAGAAATGAGAGAGTGCGCATCTGTGAGCCTGGTGAATGTTTCTGGGCTCAAGTTTCAGAGGCCACAGATGAAAAATGGGCCAACAGGCACTTTGGTGAACGTAGGTTGTGCATCATGCTGTGTTCATGGTGTGCTCTGTTCGTAGTATTTCTCTTCTTATGAAACGTGATGCTGGCACGCCACACTACAACATTCTCCTTAACGTGTTTACTATGAATGTAGCTAACGTGCTGTTATATTTGTGGGGAACAGTGTAAACTGGGAGAACAGTCCAGCGGGGCAGATTCAAACCTTCAGGAAAACGTTGGGGAAGCAATGCAAAGCAGAGCTTTAACAGATGCAGCCTGATCCAGCACTTGCAAGTTGTTCTGAATAGACATTTTCTCAGAAAAGACTTTGGCACTTCAAAACTGGGTTATTTTTCATCGGTAATTTGCTGCTGAAAATAACAATGTGAACACTTTTTAGGGTATGTCTACATGGCAAAAAGAACCCTGTGGCAATGAGTCTCAGAGCTTGAGTCTACAGACTCAGACTCATGTGACAGGTTTCAGAGTAGCAGCCGTGTTAGTCTGTATTCGCAAAAAGAAAAGGAGTACTTGTGGCACCTTAGAGACTAACAAATTTATTTGAGCATAAGCTTTCGTGAGCTACAGCTCACTTCATCAGATGAATGTGACAGTGCTAAAAATAGCCATGAAGCTGTTGCAGCTGGAGCTCTGAAGCCTGCGGAGAGGGGTGGATTTCAGAGCCTGAGCTCCAGTCTGAGCCCAAATGTCAGCACGACTCTTTTTAGTACTGGAGTGCAAGCCCTTCAAGCCATAGTCTGTAGACCTGGGCTCTGAGACTGGCTGCTGTTGGGTGTTTTTACCATATAAACATACGCGTAGGGTATGTCTGCACTGCACACTCAGACCAGGCTCCCGCTCAGGTTTCAGCCCAAACCCCACTTCTGTCCACACACAAATCAGTCTGTCTTGGGTCAGCCAAGCCCTCAGGACTTGTGTCCTAGGACCCTTCTAGGGAGTGGGTCTGAGCCTGAGTCCAGGTCCAAGCCCTGACCTTTTGCAGTATGGACGCAGATCAAGCCACAGACACCCATCAGAAGGTCTGCGTAGTGTAGTATGTACATGTTAGCATGGCTGTGAGACCAGGTCCAGCAATTACAGACCCAGGTTTACAATGCAGTATGGATGCTCAGGCACAGGGTTGGGAACACCAAGTCCACAAGCCCGGGTCCCAACCCAGGCTCAGTATGCAGTGTAGGCATACCCTTATATATCTGGCCACATAAACGATACATAATACTATAGCGTGGCCTAGTGGATGGAGCATTGAACTGGAACGTACTTCTGTTTTATTCCTGGGTCTGGTTCTGGCCTACTGGATGACCTTGGAAAAGTCACTTCACTGCTCAGTGCCTCAGTTTCCCCATCTGTAAAATAGAGATCATGCTACTGACCTCCTTTGTACAGCACTTTGCAATCTACTGGTGCAAAGTGCTATATAAAAGCTAGGGATGATTGTTATTGGGAGCTGATTCTGCTCTGATTGCTGTAAATCAGGTATAAATCTAAATCAGTAGAAATACACTGGTATCTGAGAGAAGAATCAGGCTCACACTGTACTTTATGCAGGTTCATGCCATTTGGCTGCAAATATCTATAGAAATTACTTTACAATTACAGAGTATGGTTATTAAATAGTAGAGGTGGTCAAAAATTTTCAAAGATTTTGAAAAAATTTTCTCAAAATTTGTAGTGAAATATCATCACCATTTTCCTGTGCATAGGAAGAGAGGGGCTGGTTCAGCTTGGGGAAATCTTCGAAGTCCATAAACATGTTGGATGTTCTCTCAGGCCAGTGGCTTTCACCAGACTGAATTGTGTCATTTGTACAAGTACTACTGTCCATGACCAGCGTATCCCAGCATCAGCCGATACCGATTATCCAACCCTGGGACATTAGTAGAAGAATAATTTCTTTCAGGAGAAATATAAGGAAGTGATCATTGCCCTAGTAACAGACAGTCTGGGTATTTTGATGCCTCTTCATCTAAAATTAGAAGGTGGAGACATGTCCTTAGGTGAAGAGTGCTCTAAAACCATCAGCCATTCCCTGATTAAGGACCAGTGGGTTGAGCTGCTGGTGAACATCTGGGTGGAAGCCACTGTAGATTGTCAGGCTTTTAGGTTGATTTAGGGCTTGTTGCTCATTCAGCTGTATGGGTGTAAAACAGTGCGTTTTGGCAGTCTGGGAGTCTGACTGCTTGTATTTATCGGTGTGTGGCCGGTATACAATATGTTCCCTTGTCAGTGACCCAACAGATTTGTAATTGTTTCAAAGTACTCCTGACTACATCGCTGCCATTGCAAATATGCTCCAAGCTGACCTTTTAAACCTTCTGGCTTATTTCCAGTCCCCATGAAACTGCAGATGTTCCTTCCAAATATCTTTACTTTTTCTTTATACATCCAAGCCAGCAAGTACTTTTCACTCAGATAATCTTAATTGAAATCAATTAAATTAACAGACATTCATACCCGTGCAATGTAAGAACACAGCCTTGAAATGATAGGTTTAGACTGCTTGTGAGCTCATAATATTGGGCAGGACCAGATTTTCTGATGATGTGGACTCTCTGCACTGCTAGATTTCCTTTCCCTTTGAAACCAAACAAACTTACTGTTGAAGCGGCTTCAGAAGTCCTCGGCGAGCTGTTTTATCTCAGTGACTAAACTGCAATACAAGTTAGTCAGTGCTCTCACTGGCTAACTCTTAGATCAGGGGAGGGCAAACTATGGCCTATGGGCTGGATCTGGCCCTTAAGGGCTTTCAGTCCGGCCCGCAGGATTGCCAGTCCCGTGGTGCAGCTGGGCTAAGGCAGGCTCCCTGGCTCCGTGCCGCTCCTGGAAGCGGCTGGCACCATGTCCCTGCGGCCCCTCGGAGAGGGGGGCGCAGAGGGCTCTGTGCGCTGTCCTCACCTGCAGGCACTGCCCCCCACAGCTCTCATTGGCTGGGAACAGGGAACCACAGCCAATGGGAACTTCAGGGTTGATACTCGCAGGTGAGGGCAGTGTGCGGCGGAGCCGCCTGCCTCTCTCCACCCCCAGGAGCCACTGCTGGACATGCTGACCACTTCCAGGTGTGGTGTGGGGCCAGGGCAGGCAGGGAGCCTGCCTTAGCTCCACTGCGCGCCACTGCCACCCCGGAGCCACTCGAGATAAATTGCGCCGGGCTGGAGCCTGCATCCTGAACCCCTTCTGCACCCCAACCTCCTGCCTTGAGCCCTCTCCTGCACACTGCACCCTCTCCCACATCCTGCCCTCCCTCCCGCACCTCAACCCCCTGCCCCAGCCCTACATTCATGGCCCTGCATACAATTTCCCCACCCAGATGTGGCCCTTGGGCCAAAAAGTTTGCCCAGTCTTAGATGGAGTTCATAAAAACAAGGAGTACTTGTGGCACCTTAGAGACTAACAAATTTATTAGAGCATAAGCTTTCGTGAGCTACAGCTCACTTCATCGGATGCATTTGGTGGAAAAAAAAAAAAAAGTTTTTTTTCCACCAAATGCATCCAATGAAGTGAGCTGTAGCTCACGAAAGCTTATGCTCTAATAAATTTGTTAGTCTCTAAGGTGCCACAAGTACTCCTTTTCTTTTTGCAAATACAGACTAACACGGCTGCTACTCTGAAACCTATAAAAACAAGGGTTGCTTAAGACCTTTTCCCCATTAGATTTTTGCGTGGCGTGTTATGAAGCCAAACAAGCAGGAAATAAAGCAACTCTACATGAGTGCTGAGATTTATTTTTTAATTTTTTGACAATTGTCTGTCAGTTGGTGATTCTGCAGCTAACCATATGTGACATTGATGTTACACTGCACAGTTTATTGTCCAACTTAGTGAAAGGGGATATTAGTGACTGTGTTGCAAAAGACACTCTTGATGCTTATGTGCTGTTCCGTATCCAGGAGAAACATTGCTTTTTTCACTTTTTTTCCCCTCTTATATTTCATGGCAGTGTTCCTCATCTGATTTCTTTTATCCAAAGAGTCTGGTTCTGCGCAGACCATGCTCTACAGAGGTTTGCTGTTGTGTTTTCATACAGTTGTTAATAGACTTCTTTATTGAGAAGATTTCCTTATACTGCCTTACTGTCATTGCTGCTGCTGCTACTTATCTCACACAGCTTTCCTTGCCTTCACTCACCCCTTGGAGCACAAACTTTGTCTTTTGCATTATGAAATGCATCTCGTTTGCTATTTCCTATTTCTGCTTAATTTGTTTGTTTAATATCAAGGTTCTGATTTTTTTTTAAGCACACAAAAATAGCTTTTTGCTCATTCACTTCGGTGTCATTCAGTGGGTTGTAGAAAGTGGTTGTTCTGGAATAAAAAATTACAAATGAAAACACTACACTAAAGATCTGATCATATGAAAACTATTGTGACTTTACATAGCTGGTTGAGGAAATTTTCACAAACAGTGTTTAAGATTTTTCATGAAAAAATGTCATTGTAATGTCCCATTCTGGGAAAGTGTTGACCAGAGCCAACTGAATATTTGAACTGAGCTAAACTGGTCGTTAATTGTTTTGTAAAGTTTCTATTTTTGAATGGTTTCTGAGCATGGGCTGATTCTTGTGCTGCCCATTAGCTCTAGCCACCGTTAGTAGTGACTTGACCTGTGGCTTATCCAAGCTGGAGTTATGAAGCCCTCTCTTACCTATTCATTCTGGGCTGCCTTTCTTCCTCCAGACTTCTGAGTCCAGCAGGTACAGAGTGTTTGATATTTTCTTGCAGCATAGTTTTCTAGGGCTGAATCCCATTCAAGTCAGTGGAAAGAGTCCCATTCTTTTCAGTAAGAGTTGGCTAGAGCCTATATCCAGTTTCCTTTGTGATGCTTTCTTCCTGATTAATTCTAGGAAATGCAAGTCCTGAACCACTCCTAAATGTGGACTTCCTACATGTTAGTTAAGAGAGCAATCCAACAATTTAGCATGCATGCTAACAACTATAAAGATGCTTTATCACTGGTTCTGGGGTAAGGAAATGTTTCTGGAGAATTAGAGTTGATGCAGTCAGATATTAAAGGTTCTAGATAGTAATCTACAGAACAATTGCATTCATCTGTTTGACTGCGGACAAGGTTTTTGAATGGCTGTAGACTTTGCCTTGTGTGCATTTGATGATGAGATTTCAGACCAGTGGTGTTAAAGAGAGAGAAGAAACCAGCTTAACCATGAAAGTTATTTATTGCCAGGTAATAACCATACAAGGGAAGCCAAACAAACAAAATAGTTATAATATTAAATCTAGTCAGGTTTAGGAAACTATAACTGATCACACAAGTCAGGGTCAGAAGGCTATACCTGGAGAGAGAGCTGGGTTCTCACCACTCCATGAAGCTTGAATTGATCGGGGTTTCCAGGTGGTGGTGGTAGCTGAGGGTGGAGTGCTGGAGACCCTCAGCATGATCAGTCAGGAGAAGATGAAGTCCCAATGGAACTGATTCAGATTTTGGATCCAGGCATCAGAGTACTTACTTGAGCATGGGTAGGGGTTTTTATAGGGAAAGAACAATGGTTCAAGGGAGAAAACTAGATTTGTTTATGGGTAAACTGATGTCTCAAGGGAGTATACCAAAGTTGTTTTGTTCAGACTAGACAAGAGGATCTGATCATTTCTGGCTATGGGTGGTGTTTCTTTGAGGGAGCTCACAATGCAATTAGACAGCTTCAGTATTTTGGATACTACTAAAGGATTTATTGGTCTGATAACTAGTGAGCTGGGTGTGTGCAGGCATGGGTTCATTAATATCTGGAGCAGAGATCCCCCATCATGCAGTGCTTTCCAGCTTTTCTGATCCCAGAGTTCCGTGTGGTTCTTGCCTTGGAATCTCTGCTCTCCATTCTGTATGCTAATGGAGATGCCTCCCTGTCCCATCTTTGATGCAAATGAGGCTAGGGGAGTTTACTTAATACTGTCACCCTTGTCTGGAGTGGTTTAGGTGTGTCTCCCACTGCCTTTTCATTGCTTTTTTGTAAGTCTGTCTTCTGATCGGCTTTGGTTCAAGCAGAGGCTGGAGGGGGGAAGGTCTTTTGGGAATCAGACAGACTGGGTACTGTGCCCTGGTTCCCCAAGAACACAGAGCTGATAGGTAACAACATGCAAGTTTAGATTCCTGTTCCAAGCTTATCCAAAGCTATCAAGTCTTCAAAACAGGGCAGGAAATCTCTTGGGCAAATGGCATTCTTGTGAGATCTCCTGTATTCCCTGGAGCTGGGCTTGAAGGAAGATGCATTTAGTATTTTAGGTCTTGCAGTCCTAATACCAGCAGAGACCTAGACATGTAGAGAGACATGCACAGAGGAAAAATGTGTGGAATAAGTGGAATATTTCAGAACCTTGAGGTTCGATTGGGTTTGATTCTAGCAATGGCCAAAGGCTCCAGGGAAACTACAGTTTTTAATATTTTCAGAACTGGTTTGCTCATCCCTACTTGCTGTACCTCCCTTTTGCACATAGTGAGCCAATTCCTGTAGCTCATTTTGTAAATACAACCTCTCGTTTTCTCAAAACAGTAGTTAGTTCAGTCTTGTTACAGTGTGTGACTGATTAAACCAAACATACTTCAGCACTCTGGGATACATCTGTGCTTGGAGGAAATCGAGGCTTTAGCGAGATCAATGCTCAAGAAAGTCCACGGGTATATGGTTTTGGACTCAGTGGTTGGAGGCAAGGAAAACCAATCTGTAGGTCTTCTCATCTGGGACAAAGATAAATTTCCATTATGTATGAATGAAAGATGTGGGTCTTTAGAAAACTAAAATAGATAGTTACAGTGGATGCCTTATAGAAACAAGTCTTTCATCCAAGCATATATCCCCAGGCTTGAGACCTAAATAGAAAGGTTTTAACTGATTACAAAATGTATGAATGTACCTGGCAACATGCAAGAATAAATTGGCTTATGGAAGGGAAGTTTGTCATAAATTACGTACATGCCGTAGACTTTAAAAACCACATTTACAATCTCTTAAGAAAATTGTGTATGTTAGCATTCTGTAAGAAGATCAAACCGTGATAGTAGAATCTAAGAACATGGTGTGAAATCCTGGCCTCATTGAAGTCAAAGGGAGTTTGGGAGCCAGGATTTCATCCTTAATTTTCATGGTGCAAACTTAACACGGGTATTGGAGGAAGCCTTCATTTGCATGAGTAGTTTTGTGGCATAGCTTAAGTTTGGCAATGACTAGTATGGAATGACTTGTCCTGAAGACCAGTTTTGCTTCACTGCACTTTGCTTTTAGGACGGAAAGAAGTTGCTCCTATCTGTGAGCACATGTGTATGTGCGTGTTTTTTAAAACTAAACCACACCTGTTAATAAAACTGGTCTTTATGACTGCTTAATTAGCCAATGAATATGCATTGTAGATTTTTAGGAGAGGAAATAATTAGTCTCCACATGAATGCTCCTGGAAAGAGAAACTTGAAGCGATGATTAATTGGCAAAATAATGGACATGCATAACGGATGCTTTCAGATTTTGTTTCTTGATGGGTCACACATACACCACCATTTATAGTAATCATGATGCAATAAGAGCCTGATCCAAAGCCCACTGACATGAATATGAGTTTTTCCAGTGACTTCATTGGGCTTTGGATCTATGCCCTAAGTAACTTGTCTCCTTTGAAAAACCTTACAGTCAGTGATACAAATGATCAAAGTAATCTATATTGTTACTTCTATAACAAAATCCTGTTTAGCAAGGAGAAGTGATTGCAGAAAAAGCTAATTTCTAATGAGTTTTTATATGTACATCTTTACCACACTTAAACTAGCCTCTGTAGCTAAGGATCTTTTCTTTTAACTGTATTAGCAATGTTATTGTTAAGTGACTGTGTGTAGAATGAAAAATTATCCCTTCTTCTGCAGCTGTTCTCACCTCCTTGCATAATGAACTCAATCAAAAAACTAAGGCAGGTACTGTAAACAACACTGGCATTGTCTTTTATAACATCATAGTGCATCCAGTTAGCCAGATGTTCATGGGATCACTTCTGATCTGGCTTGCTTGCCCCCATATCTTTCTATAGAGCATGACGCTGAACATCTGTAGCATAGAAAAGCACAGCCATCACATTGCTGCATTCTGGTGATGTGGATGGCCCTAGTGTTTTTGTTTTTTCTTTTAAATAACTTATCCGTTTAAATGGTGTGCCATGCATGATGATCTAAAAACTGAGGTAAATCAAGATGAGCCAGCCTAAGTTGTATGAACTAATATTAAATAACAAATCGGGGCATGTGTGTGTGTTAGATACGATAATCCAGAACTGACATACACAATGGCCCCAACAGAATTGCCATAAAAATAGCATGAATGACCTTTTGCATTAAAGACACATGCATGAAGAGAGAAAAAAGAAATAAAAATAAGAGATTGCCGAAGAGGAGGAAAATATGAAGAAGTGATGCAGATGCTTTCCTTGAGATTTGAGTCAATCATTTAGCTCCATTGATGATATGCATGAATTTTTGTTCTTACTATACATTCTTCAATTTCCAGTATCCAGCAAAGAGGTCTAAGATGTTATTTGGGGGGAAGGGGGGAGGAGGAGGAGAAGAGAAAGGAGATGTAGAGGTGGAGATGGCTCTTACCCTCTTAAAAAATGAGGAGGGTAAAGAGAGCACACTGAAAATAGCAGGAAGAGGAGTTTAATGGAAGTACTGAATGGTTCGTTGCTTGTCACCGCTCTGAGTGAAAAATGTCCTATAGCAGAGTAGGAAATGTTTAGGAAACAGTTGGAGAGACTGGTTGAAATTCATCCTGTGTAAACAGGAAAAAAGGGGCAAGAGAGGCCAGTGTGGCTAAGTAGGGATGTAGAGGTTACTTAAAACAATGGGAAAACTTCTGTCTCTTAAGAGGACAGTTGTAAAACTAAGCAAGACACAGGATGGGAACAACTAAAGAAACCCCTACAATGCTGATCACTGGGTTTCCAGAAATACTTTGACTAAGTTCGTCAGGGCAGGATTGCCATTGTATTCTGTATTTGTACAATGCCTGGTACTATAGGGTCCTTGTCTGTGAATGAGGTCCCTGGGTGCTAGCACAATACAAATAATAGTAACTAACAAGAAAGGGTCCTGACAGAGGTTTGAAGGAGATTGAATGTGAAATTGGTGCACTCAGAAGGAGACTAGCAATATTGGGTATAAGGAATGGCAAATCTGGCAAACAGCCATTTTACTAACAGTCAGATTGATGGGAAGCTAATAAGCATGATTGGATCCGAGAGTAGAAGAAAGGGAGAACTGTGGAAAAGGAGACTAGGTCCCTAATCCTGCCAGTGTTTATGTGCATGATTAACTTTCGGCACTTAGTCCTGCCATTGACTCCAGTGCAGTATCTCCTGTGCTTAAAGTTAAGCACCTGTGTATATGTTTGCAGGACTGGGGCCTAAACTTGGAAAGCAGGCTCCACCAACTACACTTGGTATGAAAAAATACAATGGAGAAAGTTGCTTAATAGGACGGGTGAACTAGTATACAGTGAATTAGCAGATCACAGAACGTATTTTTAAGGACCAAACAGGGAGGTGAGACTTAGCCTAGTGTTATTCTAGTGTTATTCTCTTGCAATGTTTCTAAGTGACTGTTTCCTGGCAACTTCTGATTCCCTAAAGTAATTATGAAAGCCTCTTTTTCTTGGTGTACAAACTTCTGTCTGTTACATTCCAAAGAAAGTATAGGGATAGAGAGAGGAAAAGAGAAGACTGTAGTTTCTCTGAAACTCACAATCTGTTTGTACTTATTAGAAAAAAATAAATCAAAAAGACAAATCTTTGGCCAAAAGAAGGTGAGTAATGAGGAAGATGTCCAGAATTATACCTCGGCTATTTAACCTTGTTCCTTGTGCTTTGTAATAAAAACAATCGCTTACCATGGCAACTGCAACAACTTTCTACATATGACCATATGACTCCGCTCAAGCAGCAGTATGAAATGTTAGAGTTTTAAAGGGAATAAAATGTTTCTCATTAACAGCCTGATTTTCCCATTTAATTCTTGATGTTTGGGGGTTTTGTTGGTTTTTTTGGCTAATGTAAATAATTTTTCTCTTGGTTACGTTATGGGAGGAGCAGAAGGGCAGCTGGGGCATCTTAGAAATTTCTGTGCTCTCTTCCTGCGATATGGAATTTTGTAGCTACTGAGCGGGTCCAAGGTCCCACTGAAAAAATATGCTTAGATTTGCTAGAGAGAAAGAGAGAGAGGTATCCCTCAGTGTCCTCATCTGCTCTCCATTGTAGCCTGCTGCATTTGATCTAACTGCTTAATTTTCGTGGTACCTGTTCCAAGTCCTTGATTCCCGCAGTGTCCCCAAATGCATGAGTTTCTTTGATAGGATTCCTAAAACACATCTCAAATCAGGTATAAGCTGAGGAATACTCTATTCAGCCTGTTTTTTTTAATGGTGTCCCGTTAGATTGCTCACTATAAAGTAAAAGCTAAAAGGACCCTGGGAAAGTGGCTGCTACTTAGCCGAAGGCTCCTTTCAGGAAATATCTGCTGAGAGATAAGAAAGCCCGACTGGGCAGATATTTCCTGTATGAGATCTGTGAGCCACACTGTTAGGTTTCTTTTTCTCTCCAGTGCTCCTTTGGTTCTGTGTCACAGCCAACAAGCGACAGGAATAAGTTTACCAAGAGTTTAATTGTTCAGTGGCATTAGAGTAAAATACCCCACTGCATTCAGCCAGAATCACCCACCAGCCAGCAAATTGCTTCATGCTTTAGGGAGCTCCTTTACTTTGCATCTGGTTTGAGAATATTGTTGTAGATTTTTGATTTTTCAGGAGGAGGTAATGTGGACTTTGATTTCTTCAAAGAGAAATCTTGGGCCTGATCTAGAACCCATTAAAGTCAGTGGGAGTATTTCCATTGACTTCAATGGGCTTTGGATCAGGCTCCTGGTATGTTAATTTTTAGTTCAGGAAAATTTAGTCTAACACCTTTAACAATGTGCAAACTGCTTCCTACACTTAGGAGGAATTATCATACGTGGAAGAGCATTGGTAGCTTTTTTAGAGTAGGTTCATCGAAAAGGAGACCAGGGAGATTTTTGGCTCAATAAATGGGTTTCTGATTCATGGAGGTTTGAACTCAGATACCTGATGACACTGAATTAATTTCTTGATGCAGTACTGCCCTACCTGGAGGTAATGTCACTTGGACATTGATGAAGTGCCAGAAGCTGCCTTTCAATTTATAATTGCACTCACTTTGAACTGGTGTAAGTAACTACACAGGATTCAAGTTGCAAACATCAGAGGCATTGTAGAGTGGAATTTCAGCCTGACTTTCACCTGCAATTATTGCACCTAAATTGTGTTATGTGGATTGTGAACTATGCCAAGGGAGAGAGTTTTCTGTCCCTCTACAGTCCAGTGCTGGGCCCAATTCTGCACTCTTTTACATTGATGTAGTTCCAGTGACTCAGGCCCTGATACAGTGAGTGATAGCAGGTGGGTAAGCCGCTGTGCAGCCCACTTGCATACTACAGGATTGGAATCTTGCTCCGCACCAGCGGAACTGCGAGAGGTTTAGCCATTTGTCAAATAATGTTTTTCAATAGGGACATTGACAAGAATATCCTGGAGTGCTCCTACAATGCCTCTGTGAGATGCTTTTTTTTGTTCATTATTGTCAATCTTTTTTTTCCCACAGTGTGCCTTAAAACTAAGAAACTCCCTTTTCCCACATGCCACCCTCCCAAAAGAGAAACCAGGCCTGCATCACAAGGTTGTGAAATTTCCTGGAATGCTGGAGTTTGCATTTACATTTTTCCACTTTTTGATTCATTTGAAGACAAATGAATCTTTCTGCCTTTTAATAATAATCTAAATTCTCAGTGTTACGCCTGCAGACAGATCACTTACAAGTGAACATTTGTTTTACAGCCTACAAGAACATCATCTGAAAGTATTTATTCCAGACCAGGATCCAGTATTCCTGGCTCACCAGGCCATACTATCTATGTAAGTATAATTTTCTATTTGTAAACCATTGCGCCCTTGATGACAAGATAGAGGCTGGGATTTCCAATACCCTCTAAGGGTTTTAGAAGGCCAGTTCCATTAAAACTAATGGGAATTGATGCACTAGTTCCATAGGCATCTTTGCGGCATCTCAGATGGAATGTTTGTGTAGCACAGTTGTAAGCTACAGTGTGCCAAAGTTGTTAACCCAGAGTTGATGCAGCTGTCAGGTGTAGTAAACGGCATACCAGTTTGCTTTGTGAAAACTGACAAATTCAGAGCCTTATTCCCCTTCTAGTGGGTAAAAAAAAAAAGGGGGGGGGCAAAAGGGCTAAAAACCTCAAAACAATTACTTCATAATAGAGTATTATATATGTGCACTACTACCTCTACTGGCCAGAACTGGACTGCTCGGCAGTGTGTGTCATGGGCCCTCTGCTGCTAGGGTAACCCACGCTAGGAGAATCTGTCTTCCCTCTGGTGGCTGGCCTACATAAGAAGTGTAGAGGTGTGCTCTGCTTCCACCTAAGAAACTTCTTTAGTCCAAGTTCTTTAAGTGCTGAGGTCTCAGGTTCAAAGCTCGCTGGCAGCCCAAGCAGGGTCAGTTTCATTCATACATAATGGAAATTCATCTTTGTCCAGATGAGAGGGGCCCGTGCTGCTAGGACAAGACAATTTGGAGGAAAGGGCCACTGCCTATAGAAGATAGATGAGCCCCACCCCTTCTCATAGATTATAACTTGCCGCTGATGGCTTACACATCCACTAATAGGCTCATAGGTAGCCACAAAAGGCTGTGGACATCTGTCAACAGTCATTCAGTGCAGCGGAGAGCAGCTTGGCTTTCGCAGTGTTGTATAGTATCTTGCTTTGCTGCACTTTGGCATTTCTCTGATGTTTCCTGTATCTTGGGCTTGTCTACACTAGAAAGATTTGCTACTTTAGTTATACCGGTATAGCTAAAGCAGGAACCCCTGCTCCCCAGTGTGGATGCAGTTACATCAGTAGAAAAGTGCTTCTACCCTTATAGCTTATTCCAGTTAGGAAGTGAAATAAGCTATCCTGGTATCAGGCATCATTTTTCTGGTACCACTGTGTCCACGTTAGGATTTGGTTATGTAGGAAGTTACTGTTCTTCTCAGCATGCAGCTGCTGGGGGCATATTGCCCTAAATCCTGGAACTTTTGGAGTTTCTGCTATGCTCAATAAAGCTTGCCAGTAGAACAGAGATTTTGGTCCTGGGGAAGATTTCTTGTAAAAAAACAGAAGTGTTGAGCATCTATCTGTGTTACCTTTACAGTGCTAAATATGAGGCCATCCTCTAGAATTTTTGCTATGCTATTCTAGTTTGATGAGTTTTATATTCACAGAATAGTATGAGAGTCCTATAACCCCTTCCTGAAGGGCCTCTTTTCTTCAGGACTTCAGATGATCTTGCTGGATACATAGATTTCCCGGTGGAGCCTTTTGTTCCCATGAGGCTCCCATAGTATCCCAAAAATTAGAGATGGAAAAGCTCTATTAAATCATCACCAAACTAGGAGTGTCCCAATATTTTTAAAAGAATGTGAGTCCTTCTCTGTTTTTATTTATCTTTCTTAATTGGAACTTACCCAGGTATCTGAGTGCAGCAGATGTCTCTTTCCTTTTTCTGGCTAGAGAAGTCCCTGCATCCAAAAGGGGCTATCTTCTTAATCCGTGCTATTCATATTCCAAGCCTAAGAAACAGGGATATGTGTCAAAGGAATACCTAGGGAAATAACAAGGTGCATGCTGTGTTTTAAGACATACAAGGCACAGATCTACTGATTGTGTGCAGGGTATGTGGAAAAATTGACCAAGGGGTCCAATCCAGTATCCACTCAAGGCAGTGCTAGTTTTGCCATGCATTTTACTGCAGAAGGAGCAGCCAGTAAATTAGACCTGTTACACAGTGCTGGTTTGAAACCCTAGAGTAAAATATGGAGTGTTGTCACCATGCTGACATGTGCAGCTTCATAGCTTTAGGCCAGCTTATGAAACTTACTTCTTGTTATCTACAGTCGGAAGCCAATTCAGTGTTAGTGCTGTATATTGGTATAAAAATGTCTGTTTTACCTTGCACTGCGTTAACAATGCCCTGACACATTTTCAGCTCATTAGTGTGTGTGTGTGTCTGTTTAAGAGCTAAAAATGCTTAGGTCATTTTTGTTACAGTCAAACAAGTTTCAGGTAATTTTTGGAGAAATCGTTGTTTAACCATTTAAAGTATTATTTTTTTAAAAATAATTTTAAAATGCAGCATTTTGTGAGCTCTAACTCAAGGGATTGCATGGGAACCACCATGCCAAATGGGCTAGAATGAGAGATGGATGGCTAAATGCTATACAGCTCTGAAAATTTGTGTCAGCCTTTAGTGTGGGTGGAAATGAATCTGAGTAGAAATGGACCAACCTAATTTTACTATTCAGCTTAGTGAAATACAAAAGGTGTAAACACAGCATAAGAGACGAAAAGAAAACTAGATGTTTAAAGCTTATTCAGTTTCAATAATTCAAGGTGTTTCCATAATGCAGGTAAGAACTGACCATGTTTTTTTTTAAATCTCAACACTCTCTCCTTTTAACCAAGGAAAAATAAAAACAAATGGCAGCTTTCCTTTGTCTTTTTGGTGTATCTCTTCACAGCACTTCCTTCTTCATGTTAGTGAGTGAGCAGCTCTCTTTGGAACTTATTTCCAAGGTTGGCTCTCTAGGTGCAAACTAGCCATGAAATCACACAGTGGAATGGATGTCGAAGTGTTTGACATCTTATCAACATCTCATAGCCAGGCTCACAGATACTGTGGTGATGGGTGTCAAATAAAAATATAGATATATGGGGATAGTTCTGAAGACATCATGCACCATTTTATTGCTGCATTTTGCAAGCTGGAGTCTTATTTGCCTTCTGTTTCGTGTTAGGATGTTCTTTTCTCTAATGAGGGAAGGAATCAGCTTTCCATCTTCAGAATACCATATGCAATCCTCTCAACATATGTGTGAGCTAGGAAGCCGGTGTTATTTATCCACATTTTGCAGGTGGAGAAAAGCTGAAGCAGTGAGGTGAAGTGACTTGCCCAAGGCCATTCAGTGGGTCATTTGCAGAGCTGGGATTTTGACTTGAGAACTAGGAACCATGAGCTCCTATGTTCAGTCTATTTAGATCATGCTGCTTCTTGCCTAAACTCTCAAATTAAACATTCTGTGCTATTAAAGGAGGCATGATGCTGAAGAAGAGTCAGTCACTTCATACGTTAATGGAGTGGCAAGAAGGATTTTCTTTAAGTGAATTGTGAAAGCAAATTCCCCCAAAGAATGAATTGTATAAAATAGAAATTACTAGTGCATTTGTATGTGTTAATTTATCTTCTGTCTTTGACCTTCAGGCAAAAGTAGACAATGAGATCCTTGATTACAAGGATTTAGCAGCTATTCCCAAAGTCAAGGCCATTTATGACATTGAACGTCCAGACCTAATTACTTATGAACCATTCTACACTTCCGCCTACGAGGAGAGACAGGAGAGACAGAATCTTGGAGAGGTAATGAATTCATGAGCGACCCGTTCTGTTATACGCTATCATTCAAAGTCGGCTACGCTTCTATCCTCTTTTGAAACCATTTGTAACTGACGCTATTCAATGCCGTTGTTGTTGCTGTTCAGTCCAAGTGCTTGCATCTATCTGGTCCATATTTAAAGGAAGGAATTGTGATGTTGACTCATACCTCGCATCTCCTCATGTGGCCAGCTGCAGAAATAAGTGTATGGCTGCTCTGTATATCTCACCTTCAGTTAACACCAGCATCTAACTAAGGGGTGGTGGGGTGTGGTTCTTCCTCCATGTATATTCGTAACTCACATTGACTGTCTGATGGCTGCTTACAAGCTCAGTGCATGAGGCAAACACAACTCCAGTGCTGAGTCACGTACGAAGTATATCACTTTAACGCACTGATGTTCCCAGTGGGTCGCTAGGGTGCTAAATGAATATCACAGCAATATGGCAATGAAAGGGTTAACAGCACTGGGATGTTGACACACACATCTCATGGGGAAATAGAGGCCCAAAGCATTTTTTCCAGATGTGGAATAGATCCAGATGAGGTGCTAATCATTTACATAGATATATCCAGGAAGGTGCATTGGCTTGCTCTATAGAAGCATTTGCTTTCTGCTTTAATTAATGTATCTGCCATTTGATAGCAAGCCTTATATCCTGCATCAAAAAGAGTATCTGGTCTCTCTTCTGAAAGTTGTGCTTCAAAGGGTGCAGGTTTCTTTCTGTTTCTCCAGGTTTTCTTCCCTGCTCATAATTGCCCCTTGGTGGTATTGCCTTCCCAAGTCCCAGTATGTTTGATTCTAAGTAGATTGGTCATTTCATGCCTTCCAAGGGAGTAAAAGGCACTTTCTGAAATGAAGATCTAAACAGATAGTGGGCCCAAATCTGCTCAGTTCCACCCTGGCAATTCCTATGGTCCCTTGTGTGTATTTGAGTGCAGCATTTGGCCCGTTGTTTCTGACAGTCTCAGAGTCTTAGGAGGAACCAGCCTTTCTCAATCAAACAAATTGTGTAAGTGCTCGGCATACATGCTACTGCTTCTCTCAGCAATTTTCATGCCAACCCTTGGCAGAGCATCTACTTCTTCCTTCTCTAATAATATGGAGGAAATGAGCCTGAACTGAACTGAACCTTATTTGTCTTATCAGTGTGTGAAAGGGGATGGGGTGGAAAGATTATATAAATTATTCACATTGGGGGAGACTTTTTCTGAGGCACTAGTGGCATTTAGGCACCCAACTCCATGTCTTTGAAAATCTCCCCCATTAAGAAATTAGTCTGCCTGCCAGTGAATGGGAGAGCTGGACCATGCTGACCATTATAACTAAGGACCCCAGTTTTCTCACTGTTGTATTTTCCATTTGCATAGTTCACAGGGGCTGTTCTCTTCATATATGTGTAGACTACAACAGTGGTTGAGAGCGCAGGGAAAGGACAGCTCAGAAACTTGGTAATGAATTACAGAACCTTGCACTTCTAGTCCAGGTTGGTGGTGAATCTAACTGATGGCTAATTAGAGGTGTGTGTGAAATGAATGGTGGTTTCTGACTCCAGATCCCAGTAGACATGAGCCCTCCTTGCAAAAACCACCATCAGAATCAATACCAGTTTGTTCCCTGACGGTCACAGAAGAGAGACCTGAATGGATTAGGGGAAATGAAGAACACTCTCCCGTTGGAGGTGGTGACATCCGGTCACTTTTGATGCTCTTTGACAAAGCAGCATGGTGGAAGCTTGTTTGCAGCTGCCCTCATGGTACCTGTTATGGATAAATAAGAGACTTCAGAAAAGTCTCTTCAAACCAATGCTTTTCAGCAGCACTAAATTCACTTACATTTTTTAAAAAGAAAAGTAATAGAAAGAATACAGAAATAGGGAGGCAGCATTGGCTAGTGGCTAGGGTACCGGCCTGGGAGTCAGGAGAACTGGGTTCTGCCACTGACTTCTGTGTGACCTTGGGCAAATCGCTTCACTCTTTATGCCTGTTTTTCCTCCCAGCCCTTGTCTGTCTTCTCTCTTTAGACTGTAAGCTCTTCAGGGTAGGAGCCGTCTCTTGCTATGTGTTAATATAGTGTCAAACACAGTAAGATCCTAATCTTGGCTGGGGCCTGTAGGTAGTAGTGTTAAATAAATCCTATCCTTAAGATATAAGAGAAGATACATACAGACATGGAGAGGAATTGCACTCTATATGAAAAAAAGTTTATACTCTGTATGTAAATTAATTATACATATTTCCAGTCAACCATATCCCTCTTTGTGGAGTGTTTGCATAGCATTTTAGTCATCAGTAAATGTTATGTGAATGTGTGAACAAAGATTGATTTATAGTCTAAAAAAATGTTCAATTAATGAACTTAGTTAAAATTTAGTTGTAAACCAGCCAGATAGTCTAGCATACTGACCTTTACTCACTCAGGGCTAAAGACTCTGATACTTAATTGAGTACACCTCGCATTCACTTCATTTAGAATTGTGCTGAATTAAGGACCACAGCATTTGGCCCTAAGAAAGAAGTGATTTCCATTTGTACATCAATGACGTGCCCTTAATTGAAGGTTTGGCAAACATTATGCTTCCAAGATAATGTGGCATCACATTTCACAGTAAACCTCATTTGCCGTGCAGCTCTATGCACTTTGGGCACGGTAAATATTTCTGGAGACATTTTATGGGTAGTGAAAACACATTCATCAACACTCTGGCTTTTGAGGTAGACACTAACAACCACAATCTCGATAAATATTTATCACACAGAATAACTAATTAAATTAAACATGCTACTAAATTGACTTTAGGATTTAGGTGTGATTAATACACGTTCACACTGAAATCTACATTCAGCCAAAGCAGTTTACTGAGGTGATCTCAAACACTTTGCATTGTGCATTCCTGGTTTTTCTTCAAGTGATTGCTTATGTCCATTCAACTTCGGTGCATGTACTCGCCACATGCACTGGTGCCGGACGTTTTTTCCTCAGCAGTATCCGTAGGGGGCTGGCTCTGGCGCCCCCTGGAGAGGTGCGCATACGCCGCAGAATATAGGGTACTGCCATCCCCGTCCGCCCTCAGTTCCTTCTTGCTGCCAGTGACAATGCATGGAACAGCTACCACTGTTGCTTCTCGTTTGTTCAAACCCATTTACCTCTTATATGTTGTTGTCTGTAGTTTCCCTCTACTTTTATTTTCTCTATTTGTTAAAGACTTAGTAGGTCCCAAACGGGACTTCGCCTCAGGACGGTGCATGCCCCAGTCCCCACGCTTTAAGCTCTGTGATCGCTGTAAAAGGCCCATGCCCATTAGCAATACACATAACAGTTGTTTATGGTGCTTGGGCAAAGGTCACATTATTAAGTGCAGAATCTGCAAGTCCTTCAAGCCCAGGATGAAGAAGGAGTGAGACATTCGCTTGAAAGCACTTCTTATGGAGTCTGCCCTTACCCTGATGCCGGAGCAGCACTCTGATTTGGTGCCAAGCACCGTGACCTCATTGCGCAGCTTCCCACAGGTACCGTCTGCACGGCACTGGTCCCCTTCCATGGCTCCAACGAAGAAGCCCAGGAAGACAGGGCAAGGAAGGTCTCCAGCTTCCTGCAAGGGAAAGGACATGTCTGGGGTGGACCCTGTCTCGGACACCTCTTCACCCCTTTCGGGATTGCTCGACCTGAGCAGGGGCCCAAGGTGTAGCTCAACCTGCTCCCCACCAGCTACCCCAGATATCGACGGAGGTCCTCGTCAGCTCCAGGTGTCATCCATGCCAGAGGCCCTGCAAGCAGTGCAAGAGATTATGTCCCTCCCAGTGCCGCCAACTCTGGCCCCTGCGGGGTCCTGGTCACGGAGTAAACCCACATTTGGACCACCACAGTCTCCACCTCTATGGCAATGCTCCCTGTCGCGAGGGACCTCCTGCCAATGGTCGCCCTCTTGCAGCCATCACGCTTCTTGACCATGATAGGCAGAAGTTTCACAGCCCCATCCGGTCTCCAGACCTTGGACATGGGCAGGAAGGCTCGAGGTGCAGCTTGCCGGTAACCGGGCTCAGACCTCTGTAGGCACGCACTCCCTGGAAGGACTTTCAAGTTGGCGTCGGAATCTCCGCGGCACCAGTACTGTTCCAGGGACAGGTCAAGGGACTGATAGTACCGTTCCCTGAACCGTTGCTGATTCCCCAGCATCACTGCATGCGGCTTCACACCAAGCCCGCTCTGGTTCCCAGTCCTGCTCGACATCCCAGTGCCACTCGTTGAGCATGAGGCATAGATTGCCAGCCCGGGGCCTTTGCAGATTCGCTGAATGCCGCCGGTTGCTGAGGCCCCAATCCAGTTGCTTGTCAAAGTCAGCCAGATCCAACTCTGGGAGGAGTGACCGGTACCAGTCGGGAGAGAGCCACCACTCAGCCCCATCTTGGTTGCAGGGGAGCGACCACTCCGACTTTAGATCAGGTTTGAAGTGAGCTTCCCTAGCTGTAGGACAAGCTACGATACCTATGGTGCAGACTACGTCAATGGCACCGCGGTCTTAGACTCCGTGGCTGGCACAGTGGTACCTATGGGGGTTCACTCAGCCCTCCTGGGCTGCCCACTCGGTATCCGGTATCTGAGAGATCAGCTACCTCCCTCTCCAGTTCAAGAGGCCTCAGCTGCAGGCACCCTGGAGGCACAGGAGGAAGTGGGTGAGCAAGCTGTCGGACCACCTCTGGTTGTGGAGGACCCCTTTGCACCGGCTTCCTCCTCCTTGTCACTAGATGAGGCTATAGTGGGGCCACTCTACCGGTTCCCCAGAGTGATGCTGAGGTGCATCAGGAATTGTTAAAGGGGGTCAGTTCGCGGTCCTTCCATTTGGCTTAGCGACAGCACAACAAGTGCATGTTGGTGGTGGTGGTGGCTTACCTCAGACGTCAAGGTGTCCAGATCTGCTCGTACCTCGATGACTGGCTCGTCAAGGGCAACTCCAGGTCCAAGGGGATGTCGCGGAGCTGCTGGCCATGTGCCGTCGCCTTGGCCTGTGGGTAAATGACAAAAAATCCCTGTTACTTCCAGTACAGAGAATAGAGTTCATCGGAGCAGTGCTCGACTCGACCCGGGCCACTGCGTTCCTGCCACTGGAGAGATTCAAGGCACTGATGGACCTCATCGCAGAAGTCTCCACGTTTTCCCCTGGCCACAGCCAGGGTTTGCCTGCATCTACTAGTCACATGGCAGTGTGTACATATGTGGTGCACCACGAAAGGCTCCGGATGTGACCCCTGCAGCAATGGCTGCCGACGGTCTACTCCCAGTCCAGGGACCACCTGGAGAAGGTCATCACTTTCTGTACTTAACTCGCTGCATTGTTGGACCGATCCCAGGAAAGTCCTGTAAGGAGTTCCCCTCATCAGCACTCCTCACTCAGTTGAGTTGGTTTCGGATGCCTCGGACCTCAGTTGGGGGACCCACCTCAGCACTCTCCATACCCAAGGTATGTGGTCCCCAGAGGAATTGACGCTACGTATAAACGTCAAAGGCCTCAGGGCGGTGCTCAGAGCATGCATGGTTTTCCTACTTCACCTGTTGGGCAGAGTGATCAGAGTCCTCACAGACGACACAGCCTTGATGTTCTACATCAACAGGCAAGGCGGAGTGTGATACTTGGTCCTCTGCCAAGAGGCACTCCGTCTCTGGGACTTCTGCATTGACTATGAAACCCACCTAGAAGCGTGTCACCTTCTGGGTGCCAGGAACACACTAGCAGATAACCTAAGCAGGGACTTCTCCTCTCACCACGAGTGGATTGGATGCTCCACCCAGATGTAGCCGGCATGATCTTCCAGAGGTGGGAAACTCCCCAAGTGGATTTGTTCACCATCAGGCAGAACAGGAGGTGCTACAGGTTCTGCTCTAGACGAGTCTGGGCAAGGGTTCCCTCTCCGACGCTTTCCTCCTGCCATGGGCAAGAAGCCTGATGTACGCGTTCCCTCTGATTCCGTTCATCAGCAAAGTCCTAGCAAAAATCAAAAGGGACAAGGCGCAGGTTATCATCACCCCAGCATGGCCGCGCCAGCACAGGTTTGGGATGCTGTTGAGCTTGGCAGCAGTTCCCCCATGGCCCCTGCCAGATCGACCAGACCTGCTGTCACAGGACCACGGTCACCTCTTGCAACCCAACCTTGTATCTCTCCACCTCACGGTATGGATGCTGTGTGGCTGAACCCTGAAGAATGGACTTGTTCACAGTGGGTCCAGCAGGTCCTCCTCGGGAGTAGAAAACCCTCAACTAGACAGACCTACCTGGCAAAGTGGACAAGGTTCTCCCGCTGGGCCACCAAACGGGGCATCTCTCCTTCGCATTCTTCGGTGCAGTTGATCTTAGACTACCTACTTCATTTGAGGAACCAGGGCCTGGCACGATCCTCTATCAAGGTGCATCTGGTGGCCATCTCCGCCTTTCATCCACCCATCCAGGGGCAGACAGTGTTCTCCCATGACATGATGGTCAGGTTCCTCAGAGGTCTCGAGAGACTTTCCTCAAGTTCAGTTCCCCAGTCCCTCAACTTGGTTCTGTCCAGGCTCACAGGCCTGCCCTTTGAGCCTTTGGCCTCGTGCTCGTTGTCTCACCTATCATGGAAGGTAGTTTTCCTGGTGGTGGTGATGTCGGCAAGATGAGCCTCCGAGCTGCGAGCCCTGACCTCAGAACTGCCATATATGGTCTTCTGTGAGGACAAGGTCCAGCTCCGGCTCCACACGGCCTTTCTTTCCAGGTGGTGTCCGCTTTCCACATGAGCCAGGACATCTTCCTTCTGGTCTTCTGCTCCAAGCCCCATGAGACTAGTGAAGAGAGGTACCTCCATGCTTTGGACGTAAGAAGGGCCCTGGCTTTCTACCTAGACTAGACAAAGCCTTTCTGTAGGTCAACTCGGCTTTTCCTCTTTACAGCTGATAGAATGAAGGACCCATGCAGTGTCCATGCAGAGGATTTCTAACTGGATTGTCTTTTGCATAAGGGCTTGTTATGAGCTGGCAGGAGTCCCGCCACTGCCGCTCATTAGAGCCCACTCAACTGGAGCGCAGGCATCCTCGATGGCCTTCCTGGCACACATTCCGATCCAGGACATCTGTATAACTGCGACTTGGTCCTCGGTGCACACGTTCACGGCCCACTACGCCATCACTCAGCAGGCCAGGGATGACACTGGGTTTGGCAGAGCTGTGTTGCAATCTACATGTCCGCGAACTCCTTACCCACCTCCGAGGGGTACTGCTGGGAGTCACCTAAGTTGAATGGACATGAGCAATCACTTGAAGAAGAAGAGACAGTTACCTTTTTCCATAACTGTTGTTCTTCAAGATGTGTTGCTCATGTCCATTCAATGACACACCCTCCTTCCCCACCATTGGAGTTTCCAGCAAGAGGAAACTGAGGGTGGAAGGGGCCAGCGGCGTCCTATATGCCGCGGCATATACGTGTCACTCCAGGGGGCACCAGAGCCGATCCCCTACGGACACTGCTGGGGGAAAACTTCCAGCACCAGTGTCTGTGGTGAGCACACACACCTAAGTTGAATGGACATGAGCAACACATCTCGAAGAACACCAATTACGGGAAAAGGTAACTGTCTTTTACATCATATGCCATATTATTTACTATTCATATTCATATTGTACGACAAGAGCAAAAAAAGAGAAACTAAGAGAGGTGGATTGTGACAGTCGTCATAACTCAGCCTTAAAAATCCAAAAAGGAACTCAGCGGCAATTTCTCCAATTCATGAAAATCTGTTAAAGAGTTCCCTTCTTTCGCTGCCTGATGATGTTCCATGTTGACTTTAAAGGTCCATATGATAGCCTTTCAAGAAGCCATTGCATCCTCTCAGAAATAACTCCTCAAGTTTCCGTGTACAATGTTACAGGTAAGCTTTTCCTGAGTAGGGAGTCTGATTTTGCACCTCTGAAGTTAATGGGCATTTGCCATTGGCATCAGTGAGTGCAGGATCAAGCCCTAATTTAGGGCCATATCCTCAAGCTCTCAGTTACCGTTTAGGTACAAAAAGAAGTGACCATGTTTCGAAAGGAGAGCAGTGTGTTCAGTGAAAAGCTCTTGTGAAAATCTAACCAGTAGTGGCTGCCACATTTGCCCTCAAAGACACTGCATTACCATTGTCTAAGGCCTTGCCAACACAGGGTCTACACATGGAGCCATTGTGAAATGAGTGATTGCCATGGTTGCTGGGGAACATATTAATTTTCTTGGCACTGGGATGTACATATTTGGGGTGTTCATTGACAAGGGCTGTCCAGTTAAGCAGCGGTCAATCCTAATGTATAACATGGGGGATAAATCAGTTCCCTGGGCACACTCCTGATTAGCTATGTCCCTCTCTGTAGTTTGTTGCATGTGACTTTTAATCTGACATTATAAAAATGAAATATGATAGACTTGCATGAACCTTCCGTTGGGCTTTAATTGGTTTTGTCACAATTCGTAGGAAGGGCTGTATTTTTTCAACGTCCATTTCATACAATTAAATAAAATTTGCTACAGTCCCCTCAAACAAGAGGGGTCATCTTATGCAAAAGCCCAGTGGGGGTTAGAGCAGTGCCGGTTTAAGGTACAGGAGTTTTGCTGAGTGCTGCAACCAAAATCTCCTATTGGGAACTTACCCATGAATGTTTCACAATATAATAGATAGTCTTATTCATTTCTGTTTTTTTTGTGTAGCAAACAGAGTTCAGTGCCGTTACCTCTTATAAGCTCTGTGGGGTCCGCTCTCCCCTCACCATGCACACAGCTCCAATTATAGTCCTGTGCACCCAGACAGGAGAGTGTAGAGAAACTCTGAGATATTTTCCATCCATCCTTCATGCTCTTTTGCAGTGAAACTTTATCAGACTGAATTTTTCTCCCCTAAGTTGTATAGAAACCCCATCAACATAAATAGGGCAAAGCTGTGAGTCAGCAAGGAGGACAGAGCACATGGAACTTTTTCTCCAAGCACAAGTTTGCTAGCAGCCCCAACCCGAGGGATACAAACTGTTGACACTGCCTCCCCCCTGCACCAGTCTCTGGAGCTGGCTGGGTGCTGACTACTCTGAATTTTGGGACCTATTTATCAGGCAGAAATGCTCTATGGCAGCAGAGCAGATGAAAAGCTGCTTCAGCTGTTCCTTGGGCAGCTGCTCTGCCCCTTGTTTTCGTCTTCTCTGTGGTTCCAGGCACAATATAGGGTAGCATTAGACTTTTCCTTTTAATCATTTTTAAAATGGCTATAATAGTCTCTCTCTAATCTAATCAGTTCATTCCTTGATAAATCCCTGTACTGTGTCTTTAAAAGTCTACAATGAAAAAAGTTTTCACATAGCACCATCTAGTGGAGGCCAACCAGCTAGTAATTTAGTTACGGTGGCTATGGGAGTTAGTTGGGAAGTGAAGCTAAACTCAGGATGTGAAGTACTGTGGGTATTAACTTGTTAACATAATAGATACACAAATAGGAAGAAATCATTTTGTAATATATAGTGGCATTAGAAAGGTTTGTTGTTTGGGTATAAATATACATCTGGGCTGACAGTTGAAGATGTTTATAAGCGTTCCGAATGTTCAAGCTATACAGAATCCACAAGTCTGCAATTTCTCTCCCACTGTAGTGCCCTGATCGGTGTAGGAGTTGGGTTTCTTGACTTTTGGTGCATTAATTATTGTGGGAAGTTGCTTTTCATCAGTATTCCCTTTATTTCAAGAGACTATAGCACTGAAGGACCCTGACCATCTACTGCTGCTTATATCGCCGCTGTTGTAATCTGGAACAGTTTTTTCTTGAACCTCTCTACTGCTGTACTAGAGAGAGACCAACCCAACAGTTCTAAAGCAGGGAAAATTCTCATTGAAGTCAATGAGAGTTTTGTTGATATCAGGACTAAAGGCTTAATCCCAGAAATGCTAAAACTACTATTACCCTGCCAATAAAATGACCCATGTAAATGTGGTGTAACTGTGGTGTGTGATGATCTAGCAAAACACTTAAGGTCTTGTGTAACTTTAAGCACCTGAGTATCCCTGTTGATTTTTAAGGGCCTGTCTTCACTACTGGTGGGATCGACACTGCAGCAATCGATCCACCTGCGGTCAATTTAACGGGTCTAGTCAAGACCTGCTAAATCAGCCGCCAATTTCTCTCCTGTCAACTCTGGTACTCCACCAAAATGAGAAGAGTAAGGGGAGTGGAGGGGAGAGTTTTTCCCATTGCCTCAGCATGGTGCGGGACCCGTGGTAAGTAGATCTAAGCTATGTCAACTTGAGTTACGCTTCTAATGTAATTCAAATTGTGTAGCTTATATCGACTTTTGCCTGTCGTGTAGACCTGCCCTAAGGAACTGTAGGTGAAATCCTGGCTTTATTGAAGTCAATGGGAATTCTTCCATTGACTTCAGTGGAGACATGTTTGATCCCAACTGCTTTTTTGAATCAGGTTAGTTTTGAAATCATTACGTTCCATTTGCATCAGTTTACTCCCCTGAACTTTTCCCTTTTTGCTTCTAAATATGCATCTCAGTATATTTTAAACTGAATAGTTTAAAGACTTCAATGTGGTAGAAAGCCAGACACGTGGTCATATAAAGGCATGTGATAAATTGCCCATAATGAAATGTCATGCACTCAAGCCAAAACAAGTCACAGATGTATCTACATACTTTGCAATCATATGTGACACCAACTCCTTTGGAGCTTGTAGTATTAGAGCAGGGAGTGTGTAAGAGAGAGCTTTATTGCACTTCATATCCGCATTGTCTCACTGGTCAGCTGATGTGTGTGTAGGCCTGAGGGACTCGCATCCACACTTGCTACCAGTGATTCTGCATACGTTTCATACCGTTACCATGGTATGTTGTTATGACAGATAGGCCAGAACCAGCAGTTTTATCACTGAAACACAATCTTATGAGCTGTATAGTTTTGCAATAACTGTGGTATTATTTAAAAGCACCAGCTGGGCCTGAGTTTACTCTGGCAGTTAAATAAATAATACTAATGTTTAGTACATATGAAAAACATTTTAAATTCTAATCTTTAGGGGAGGAGAGATTGTCTTGTGATGAAAGGCATGTGACTGGGAATCAGATGTGGCTTTTATTCCCAGCTGTACCACCAACTTTCTGTATAACCTTGGGCCTCACTTAAACAAAACAACCTCCCCCCCTTGTGCCTCAGTTTCCCCATCTGTATACTAGGAACGATAGCACTTCCCCAGCCTTGCAGGGGTGTTGTGAGATGAAAGGTGCTAACAAAGAGCAATGTAGTCTTATTTTTTCTGTCCATTTCCTTCACATATATGTAATCCCAATCTGTTCTCTCTCATGCATAAGTATCAAAGAGCACGGAGCTGATTTAAAGATCAAGCACATGAAGGAAATACTGTTGACAAGGCTTTGGGGACAGGTTGACCTTGGCCAGAAGGTGAGGGGGGCTGGAAAATGTGCCTGACACTGAAAATGGGAAGTTGTCCTCAGTGGCGTTGTATACATTTTATAGTGGGTGTGCTGAAAGCCATTGAACAAAACTGTAAACCTATAAGATGGAAACCACTTCAAGGTGGGGGAACTTCTGCACCCCCCAACACCCTTAGTTCCAACACCCCTGGTTGTCCTGTATTTCTGGTGCCACTCAAAGCCCTCAGTTAAGATGAATTTACTTTTGATTTCCACTTTAAAGCTTTCTGGATACAAACATAGTTATTACACTAATAACACCTTTTGATTTTTCATCTTACAGCTACCTTATAATTACCAACATTGTTAGATGGTTCAAAGACAAAAATGCAGGATATTTGACTGAATTAATCACACTTGCTTTTTGGTGGCCAAAAACTTAAGCTGCTTCAGAGCCCAGGCCCTGGGCAGCATGGAGAAAACCCAACTTCAGGGCTAAAATGGCCCCAGTTACTCCTATGCTTTTGGGGTCTAAACACACCTAGGTGTTTAGATCAGCATTTGCTGGCAAAGCAGGAGTAAGCCTGTTTCTGTAACATTCTCTCTTTCATGTCTTGCAGTCTCCAAGGACACTGTCTCCCACCCCATCTGCAGAAGTAAGTCTGATGGAGCCCTTTGGGCCAATATGTCATAATTGCTAGAATTATTGCTGCCAGGAAGTGCAGTTATTGATTGTTCTAGGCAGCCCAGTTCTATTTGCTATTTACATAGCACAGCTTTTTTGATTATTGAAAGTACAGGAAAATCAAAAGAGGACATTTAGTGCTATCTGCCTGATTGCTATGGAGAATGAAGCCACTGCGGGATTTGATGTCTGCAAAGTAAAGACATTTATCAAAGTCTATACAGCGAAAGTCACTTTCATGAATTCTTTTTTGTTGTGGCGCATAAATCAGAGCCAAATCAGGAGCAGTGCTGATTTACAACACCTAAAGATCTGTCCCTAAGCATCTGAATACTGTACACAGTTTACCATTAAAATTTTTGTGAGAAAACATTACTCTGGCATTCCTCTAGAGGGTACTGTGAACCATTATAGTGACACGCAACACACGTAAAGACAAGTTTCAGAGTAGGAGCCGTGTTAGTCTGTATCCTACATGCATCCGATGAAGTGAGCTATAGCTCATGAAAGCTTATGCTCAAATAAATTTGTTAGTCTCTAAGGTGCCACAAGTACTCCTTTTCTTTTAACACATGTAAAGGCATTTGTCAAGATTTTAGAGTTGCTAGCCCTATACAATATATACATTATCACTTGTTCTGTTTTCTTAAGTAAAATGTACGCTCACTTCTACATGCTTCCAGTTCTATAGTAATTTTATGAACATGCTTATGGTCTTGGAGTTTTCCAGTTGCACTTCTCCCACAGGAAAGGTGTGTTGCAGGGGGATTGTTTGCTTTTTTTTTGTTCCAAGATTTACAAAAGTGACCAGTGATCTTGGGTGCCTCTGTTTTTGGAAGGCCACATAAGAAACATTTAAAAGGGCCCGATTCTTAGAGGGTGGTGGCTGAGCCCTGAAAACCAGGCCTTCTTAAGGAATCTCAGGATGAAACACCCCAAGTCACTTGTCGCATATGAAAATTGAGGCCTAAGTGTTACTTACCAGAATTTAGCCTGCAGGTCAGATGGAATTATAGGACTCTAGAACTTAGCTGTTAGTCTCTACAGCAGTGGATTCTATGAGAGAACTTTTGATGACAGATAGTACTGTGTGATGATGAAACAGACATTAAGATGAAAGGATGTTATTCATTTAGCAGGTTCCACTGACATCTCGAGGCCATTGAAAGCCAAGTGTAGTTGGCAAATTGTCTGGAGTACACTTAAGCATTTTTATTATTATTATTATTATTAATTCTTCTAATGCTTCTTATTCTTCAGGGTTATCAGGATGTTCGGGATCGGATGATTCACAGGTCAACCAGTCAGGGCTCTATTAGTTCTCCGGTGTATAGTCGACACAGCTACACTCCCACAATGTCACGTTCCCCTCAGCATTTCCACAGACCTGGTAAGAGCAACTGCATCAGCGATTTACAACTTGAAGCATTGTATTTCTTATTACGTCACTTAATGAAATAGAGAAGAAACTATTAATTGTTTAGCACTGAAAAGCTAGTGGCAAATTTTAAAACTCTCATTCCTATTTATTCCTCTCATTCTTTGACAAATACAAGACCAATTAGTGTATGAAGGTATTGTAAATTACTCACCTGTTTTATAACAAAGTCGAATTAGGAATATTTTTATGTATTTGAACGTAAACCATTTTTTGCTGTATGAAATTCAGGGAGGCTGCCTTGTGTCTGAAGGAAAACAATACATCTTGGAAATAAAAATCATGGCCTAAGTTTGTAAAGTGACTAGTGATTTTGGGTACCTAACACCTTAGGGACTCCTGATTTTCAGAAAGTGCTGAGCATGCACCCTCTAAAAATGAGGCCCCTTTAAGGTGTCTCAAGGTGGGCACCCAAAAATTCAGACACCCAAAATCACTAGTCACTTCTGAAAATTTAGGCCCATATTTGCCAAGTAGAATTTCTTAATTAAAAGCCTAGTCTGTTGCCAAGGACTACATTTAAATAATATGGATCTAACTTATTCACTCAGAAGTAATACAGTTGCATGTAAAAATAGACAAATATACACACTGCTTCAGGTCCCCAGTGCATTCATAATTATTCATTGTATGTATGAAATATAAGCATATGTTTGCATTTTTATAAATACACGTTAGGCAATCATTTTGTTGAAATGTGGTTCTAAAGGTTATTTTTAATCTACTTCTCCAGATATGTTTAGTTTTCACATTATATTGATGAAATAAAATCTTTGTAATGAAGTCTTAAATTAAGCAATACATACAGCTATATTCCCATCACTGATTTTGCAAGGGAGGGATAGCTCAGTGGTTTGTGCATTGGCCTGCTAAACCCAGGGTTGTAAGTTCAATCCTTGAGGGGCCATTTAGGGATCTGGGGCAAAAATTGGGGATTGGTCCTGCTTTGAGCAGCGGGTTGGACTAGATTATCTCCTGAGGTCCCTTTCAACCCTATATTCTATTCTATGAGCACCAAAATGGTTGGGATACCAAAAGGGCCATATGCAGTAGGAGCTGTATTTTTAAAAGTAGGGAATCTATGAAAGAATGATAATTGTGGAGTCTGAGTGACTTAATTGTCTTCTAGTGGTGGCGGGCTGAAAACTGCTAGTTACCTATATCAAAAAATACTTCATTTTAAGGACCTAATTTCATGATGTGGGACAAAGTCAATATTGTACATTACAAGATACTGATAACATGATGATGATGTTTTAAGATGTGCATTGTAGTTAAAACCAAAGGCGGCTGACAAAGTATAAAAAAGCTGCAAACTTCTGTTTAGTGCTATCAGATCTCTTAAGGTTTTTTACATTTTGTTTATGTCATTGATTTGGGCTTTATTCCAAAGTTTACTGTGACACCGAGTTTCACTATTTCAGTTAAAAAAAATGCCATGTGTTTGTGTAAAGTTCTTTCCTGTGGAACAATCTCTCTGTTTATATGTTCCCCAGCTTTCCTTCAATGTAGAGATGAGCTCAAGCCACAAAGTTTGGATGCAGATCTGAAATCTACCTAAATTTGTGGGGCACAGAGTATTTTGGGGGCTTTTGTTTCAGATCATAACTACTTAAATATCATATCTTTGGCTCATTTCCCAAGAAATTTGTATTACTCACTTGTTTCTGTTCTATACATAATACCATTTGCCTTTAGCATTCTTATTTTTTATCTTTCCAACATGCTTTGAACTAATCATTTGTAATGCTCTGTAATTCTCTCCCAGAATTACTGGAGTTGATCAGTTAAAGCAGTACCTATCTGATCACCTTATTGTTGGCAAGAACATAGATACTTTTTGCATGATTAAGCTGAGTTCTCTTACATAACTTCTTGCTTTGTCTGGCTCCAGGGCAACCCTTGAGAAAGAAGTGAACCACTTTGGAGTGGTCCCTTTTTGTTGACACTGCTAGCGCATTACATTTCTTTAAGCAATTCATGCTTTACATGTTTTACAAAAGTTTGCAGCCTTTTTCCCCCCCACCTCAGCTGCTCTTTGAAATTTCTTAAAACAATAGGAAACCTCTTGCATGCCTCTGGACTGCTGCTGTTTGGTTAGGCACTTATCAAAGCAGCTGCTTTCTAAATTAATTTGGATTCAGAATTTGTGATGTTTGCAGAGGATAACAGGCTGATTTCTGGTAAATCAGTAGCTCTATATGCCAGAGAATGTTGTACTAAATGGGACGTGCAATATAAATCTGAGCCTGTTTTCAAATACTTCCTACAACTTTGCATAATATTTTTGAACCCTGGTATTACTTTAACCTTTTGTCTTCCTACTTTTCAGACTCCTAATTGTTCAGTGGTGTTTCCTTTGAAGCCTCTTTCCCTGCCTCTTATTTTTTGTTTTTTCTTTGTTTTCATTTGGTCTTGCCCCACGATTCCTTGCTGCTGCAGAGCTGCTGTCTACTGGTGTGCAATGGTTGTCATACCTGCGCACTAGCAGTCTCAGCTCCACCCACAATGACTCCCGCCCTAACTCCCCATTCCGACACCACTTCATTCCCCATGTCACAGGTAAGGAGCCAGGCCTTTCCAGTTAGTGCCCTACAGAATGGAGATTTATTAGCATTCGGACAAAGCTAATAAGATGCATCTCCATAAGGTGGCCATTGGCTGCATAGCTCTCAGCATGCCTGCTAATGTGTCATTACACCTACAACTGTGTTAGACTGACATAGCATCTTCTCTCTGAGGAAATATGTCATTTCTAAGGGCCCTAGTTAAAGAGTCAGAATGTATATTGCGTGTAATAAATATACAGGAAAGCATTATCATCCACCACTTAGAAAAGAGATGTACTGAATTTTGCTTATTTCCATAGCAGTCTGTAATCCACATAGGACCTCTCATGTCCAATTTAATTCTTATTAATTCTGGATCCTTAAAATATAAATATTTAAGTTTAAAAACCTCCTGCTAATATTGCCTGGATGAGGTCAAGCCAGTTGAGAATATTGAATAAAAAGCTTTTACATCATATAAAGATCAACGGCAACAATGAAATGCATCACTGTTAATTATGACGGCACTGATTGCTGTCTGACCAAATGTTGTTAAAATCTCAATATTATTTTTTTGTCTAAAATTGTTCAAACTCTCTTCTGTTGATTTTTTGTGTGGAGGAGGGGGGATTTGTCATCTTTGCTTTCTGCCCCTTCATTGAGCTCATTCCAAATAGTTAACCTCTATTTCTGCTTCTCGCCTTCTGTGAAAGTTGTATTTTATTTTCATTTTTACTGGAGCAGAGGCCAGCTGGTGTTCTCATTTCCCCAACATGCTTGTGAAATGGAGAGTATCGGTTGGGTGAGGAGGTCACAATTTACATTTGCTGTGAGAGCTCAGGGAAGAGGCAGTAGCATGAGCTGAGCATATTTTATATTCCTGTTCTGTTGTCCAATGCTGACAGCATTGGTGTTACCAGTAAAAGAGTTTTAAACAGATTGTTGCCATGGTCTTTCAAGTAATGCTAATAAAGCTCAACCTTCTATTTCCCTCAAACACTCAGGTCAATGTTACTGATTTTGATCCTTTCATTTTTTTTAGATTTTTTTTTATTAATATGCACTTCCAACCCATTCCTTCCGATTCTTTTAATTGTGTCCCAGTAAGAAATCTCACTTCGTTCTTAAAAGATGGGGACCCTTAAAAATAGATGCACTGCTCATTTCAGCATGCAGTTGATCCATAAACTTTGCAATTTCAACATTCTTTTGCTGTAAATATAGATTAATGCTCACCCTCCTTCCAATGACACTTCTGTCCCTTTTCCATTACAGTTAAGAGAATAGCTTTTTCAAAGATAACACAGGAAAACTCTCTTCATATTCCTTCCCAATTGTTTTCAGTCATCTAAAAAATAAGAGTCCTGGAGGTTAAATCTGTCAATCCAAATGGGACACTAGGAAAAGGACGTGTTTCCTATAAGATAAATGTGTAGCAAAAAATAGAAGATTCCACCATTGTACCAGGAGATTTTGTATACAAAACTTTGGCTTAAGTAAGATTTATTGGGCTAGATTCTTAGCTGGTATAAATCAGCATAGATTAGCAAGGAAGTTGTATTGATTTATGTTAGCCAGAGATGTGGCACTTTGTTTCAATTTCCATTTATTTTATCATCAAAGAGGGGGAAATCTTCACTGTAACTAATCGAAAAGAAAAATGTTTCCCTGTTTTCAGTTGGACAACAAGCCTTAACTCCACTGGGAGGTGAGGGCACTCAGCACCTACAGAAAGCTCAGAGTTTCCCCAAGGATTGAATCCAACCTCAGGATTTTGTACCCTTTTTCCCAGGATCTAAATAATTTACAAAGGTCAAGGTACCGAATTCTACTTTGCAATGGGCCTGATTTTCCTGTCCCACAAGTGTAAATCCACTGAAGTCAATGGAGTTATATTGCTGCAAAGGTAGTATAAGTGAAGAGAGAAGTAGGCCTGATATATTGTACTGCAATATAATAATCCATACTACATTCTGTACTCTGCCTTCCTTGTGCCATTCCTCTATGTCCAAGTACCTTTCTTCCAGATCAGTGTAGCAGAGCACAAGGGAGCTGGCATTGGCATTATAGGGTCTTGTGAGAACTTCATGAATATGTAACCACATAAGGTGTCTTGTCTATCCCAGGTGTCTCCTTTTCAGGATAGATGGTGGAGAATAGCTGCATTTGACCACTATGCTCCACATTCATATATAATGCAGGGACAGAAAAAAACCCTCAGTCACTCTCAAATGGGCTTTGCAATCCTGTTTGTGGATACTTTGAAATGATGGATACACTTGGCCAAATTCAAAGGTGAGATGTAAAGTGAATTCCCATGCACTTGGTCAGACTCTCTTTCCCTATCTACCAATCTGTAAGGGCTGTTGTCATAGCCAGGGTGGTCCCAGGATATTACTGAGATAAGGTGGGTGAGGTAATGTCTTTTATTGGAGTGACTTCTATTGGTGAAAGAGCTTACACAGAGCTCTTCCAGAGGTCCTGGAAGCTTGAAAGTGTGTCTCTCTCAACAACAGAAGTTGGTTCAATAAAAGATATTCCACTTTCTCTCTATTGTGTAAGGGAATATAAATTGATGTAATTTATATGCTGATGAGTCAGAAGAAGGTGTACATTTTCTCTTCTTTAACGTACACCTTCCTGTTTGTTAGCATTGCTGGTGTGTGCATTAAACCAACATAAACTCACTTAGACCTGGTCTAAACTTAAAGTTGTTGTTAAGTTTAACTTTTGTTAAGGAGTGACCTAGTTATACCAGTAAAAGCCCTAGTGTTGACACAGTTGTATGAGTATAAGGGCTTGTCTACACTTACATTTTATAGCTCTCTAACTTGCTGGCCCAAGGGTGTGAAAAATCACCCCTCTGCGTGCAGCAAGTCTGAGCGCTTTAAAGTGCTAGTGTAGACAGGCTCTCCCAGCACTCGGAGCTAATCCCCTTGTGGAGGTGGATTACCAGGAGTGCTGGGAGAGCTTTCTCCCAGCACTTGTGTGCGACCACACTCACACTTGAAACGCTGCAGGAGCGTTCCCGCCGCAGCGCTTTGAAGTTTCCAGTGTAGACATACCCTAAGGCACTTTATACTGGTACAACGTATTTTGTTTTGCCAAACCAGAATAAACTATACTGGTATAAGGACTTTTATGTCAATATAACTGTGTCTACACTGGGGAAAGAGGGTTGCTGCTTTACCTATGGAGCATATACAAGCACACATCCATAGGCAAAACCTTGACCCCATTAAAGTCAATGGAAAGCTCCCATTGACTGGAATGGGGCCAGAATTTTGCCCCCTCTGCCTAGGATTTTTCAGAGGTCTTTCAGAGCATTGCAGAGCCCCAGCAGGCTCATGGGTGAACTGGGCCTCTGAGTTTAGAGAGGTCACCTGCCCTCCCAAAATGTGCCTGGCACTGGAGTGGTGACTTTAGACCTGTGTTACCACATGGGGCCACATCCATCCACACACACACACCCCCTCGATGTCACTCAGAGCACCATTCCCCAGTGCCTGCCTGTATGGTACTGACTCCAGTGCTCGCAGGCTGCAGCAGAAATTGAATGCTCTAACAGCCCTGCCCTAGAAGAAAGCTGTGCTTTGGCTTAGTTTCCTGGCTTTTTGCTCCACATAGGAAGTAGAGGCCAGAAATCCTTACAAATGGGTGGACGGTGGCTCACCACAGCCTGAGGAGGGCTGCAAGCTGGCAGGAGTTGTCCTGGCATGTTAGTGCAGTGGTTATTCAGAGGTGCAGAGACTCAGTGATAATTTGACAAGGATCTGGATGTGTCTGGGTATTTTAGCCTGTGCCTGGTTCTGTGAGCTTGGCCCTATTTCTGCATGGAAGTCATGTGGCAGTAACCATAAAGATCTGGAGCTGTCTGAAATGGGGCTTCTTTGGTCATAGGCATCCCAGAATGCACTGAGCTATGAGCCAGGCATGGGATTCCTAGACTGCTGGCTGCAAGACAGCCTTGCAAGCAAAGAAAGTAGCAGCGGTAAGCAAAACAGAGGGCAGCAGGACGATGGGGAATCTGCATGAGAAAGGCATATACAGATTGCCGTTCAGTCAGTGGTGCCTCTATGGGTGGGGCCAATGTTGGGCACGTCAGAAAGAACCAGAATCATGCAATATTATACAAAAGTTTTTCCTGACTCTAAATGGTTATCAGCTGATCCCTGAAGCATAAGGTACCTGAGCTTAGGAGGAGGATTAGGTAGTGAAAAGGAACAAATGGAAAGAGTTAAGAGAAGGGAAAGGTCTCTGAATTCCACTTCCCTGACTGCATCCCAATGATCTATGTACATTAAAACCACTTCCAATTTTCTCCTCATCTCCGGCCTGTTAGAGTTGATATTCCTAGGGGTTTGTTTCCTTCAGTGCTGGCAGACTGAGGGTATGGCTACACTGCCAAAAGAAAGATGCGTTCTTAGCTCAGGTTAGCTAACTTGGGTTAAACTATCAGTGAAGATGCTCGAGTTCCAGTCCAGGCTCCCTAATGGGCTTGAATTTAAGCTGCTTACTTGAATTAGAAGCTGAGTTGCTGTGTCTTCATTGCTATTCTAACCTGAGTAAGCTAACCCGAGTTAAGAACACACCTTTTTCTTCAGTGTAGCCGTTCCCTGAAGCGCTCCAGTGTGCTTTGTGGCTACATAACTAGAACTGCTGCAATGCTTTGGAAGTTTACAAAGTGCCACAACACAGGCTCATGTTTGAGGCAATATGAGACATGTTCCTTTGCAGACATGGAAGGAATCACAAAACACAAGCATACACCTAATGGCTGCACACCAGTCAGGGGTTATCTGGGTAGATGAAGGAGCAGGGGAGTGAGTCCATTTTTACACATACATGCACATTCATATGCACACTTTTTCCTTATATTCCAAAGAGACCATAGAGACAACTCACACACCAGAATTCTCTTTGTGAGGTCCATTATGTATGTTACTCTGAAAGTATCATGATAAGGAACATTTGCTTCCTGGAGCAGCATTCCCTAATGCAATGGCTTTCCATACGAGCACCCTCCTCCCATTTGGTCCCATGATCCGTGATACCTGTTGGGGTTGAGGACCCCTGTCCTAGACATTTTGAAAATGAAGCACACTATAGATTTCACTGGCTAGTGCCAGGTTTTCCCATTCCATTATAAACATGTTCTCCTTTTTAGTTGAATTTCACGGCTGATTTCATTTATCCAGTTCAAAGAAATTCTCCTCAGCAAGGAGCTTCTGGTACGTTTGGAGTCAGAAGAAAAGTAATTTAATTCTGCTGAAAGAGTGACCCACCTTCTGGTCATTACTGTTCAGATGATGTCCTGCATGTCTGGCAAAGCTTTTCTCCAGCACACCCCCAGATTGAGGTCTCCATCATGACTTGGGTCTCAGAGCTGATAAGAACCACCTTCCATTTCTGTTAATCCATTATGTTCTCATTTCATCCTTATTTTTTCCCGGGCTGTGTGTTTATTTTTTTCCCTCCTATCTTTCTTGCAGCTTCATTCTACATAGGTATGTCATGTCTCACCCATGTGATTATCCTCATGCATGCTGGGTGGGTGTGCTTTTTTCTCTCCATCTCAAAATCTGCATGTTTTTCTTTAACTCAAATGCTGAAATAACAAATTTTCCATTGCTCTGTCTAGCGAGATGTTAAATGGCAATACATTTAATGTAGTGGTGTTGCGGTAGTCCCTCCCCCTCTAGGTCGAAGGTTGGCCAGACTGCCTTACCAAATTGCTGCCTATTATCGGGGGAATTAGGAGACCAGGTGTTAGCGTCCTGACCGTTCTAACGGGGCTGAATCTCAAACAGTCTGTAGTGCTCTGGCCCTCAGGCAGGGCAGAGCAGTGGATAGTTCAGGGATACAGGCCCTCAAGGAAGGTGGGGCACCAAACTGTCTAAGAGCTTAACCCCCAGACAGCGCAGAGCAGTGAATAGTCTAGCATCCTAGCTCTGGCGGATGGTAGGCTAATACAGGCCTCCTGGCCTACAGTGGGATCTGAGGGGGTGAGAGTACAGTTTTATTTGCCCAGAAATTCTTTTCTTTTCACTCTGTATCATATCATATATGATGCAGAGCCAATATAATGTACAAGTTGTAGCTATTGGTGCTCTTCTTGCTAAAATACTAGTCTTCATAAACCCTTTTTTCTTAAGAGCCGTCATGATCTAAGCCTTTCAGCAGATCAAGCTATAATTCCATGTAACTCTTCTCAGCAAATTTTTAGGGACCAGGTTCTTGAGAGCAAATGATCTGTTGTAACACAGGACTCCACTTTCTCAAATTGCAGCTGCTGCTGTAACTGTATCTGAAGCTTTTATGCAGCACTACAAGGCTCTGGTACAGAAGTGCTGTGAAGTGCACCATTCTCTGCAATAGTGGTTAGGGTTTCACGTCTATCCACAGAAGCATCATTCATCACGAATGACAGGTGTCACTGGGAAGACATTACAGAGGAACCTCCGGGAATAAAACAGAATGGAAACATCTGTGAAGCAATAAGTGCAGGGAGACCTGATTCAATTCAGGTTACCCTGTCAATGGGGTCTGTTATAGAACTTATTAGTGATATCATCTGGATTCCTAGATGTGGGATTATCCAGCACAGTTTAGTCGATGTGATTGTGCTCACTAATTTGTAGTCAATATAGAAAGGGGTATAGAAGGGCTTCTTCAGATATTTACAGAACAGCTAATTATTTATGGAGGCACTAACACATTCACATTCTTGCAAAGCCACCCTCAGCCTTACCCCAGACATGGCAGTCACTTCTCTCTACATCCCATTTTCCCATCTGTCAAAATGATGATATGAAAGTCAGCCGTGACCCACCTTGATGCCATGTTGTCACCAACATTCAGCAGGCAAAATGTACCTCTTGAGAACAAGGTATGGATTGCAAGCTTCACTCACAAAAAACCCGTAATTTGCTTGCTGCAAGACTGCATAGTTCAAGAAGTCTCTTCTGATTACCCTTTCTCATTAATCGTTTTTCCTGCTAAATGCATGACTGCTCCCAACCAGTGGGAGCAGGAAGAGGGAATGACATGTCTGCATACAAGTTTAAAATATATCAAATTAGCTATGTTTTGAGATTTACAGTGGGGGTGGCAGTCTACAAAACACTGACCTTAATAAAAAGGAGTTTATAATGTTCTAATAGAAACAAGTCTCTGTCGGAAGTCAACATAGGCAAAATGATATATTCTCCAAAGCATGACTTCAGAACACAGTATTACATCCTTGAATTGCCACACACAGATAACCATAAAACCAATGAGGAGGCTTGTGGTACATTAAAAACTAACAGATTAATCAGATTAAAGATTAATTTGTTAGTCTTTAAAGTGCCACCGGCCTCCTCGTTGTTTTTGTGGTTACAGACTAACACGGCTACCCCTCTGATACAGATAACCATGTCACTTTAAATAATCATGCATTCTGCTACTCCTAGCTGATATGTA
Organism: Dermochelys coriacea; assembly: GCF_009764565.3. Lineage (NCBI taxonomy): Eukaryota > Metazoa > Chordata > Testudines > Dermochelyidae > Dermochelys > Dermochelys coriacea. The sequence goes on from NC_050074.1 coordinate 114,407,408, forward strand.
GTTTTCCAAATTAGCCATTGGTTGAACAGGACTCAGGAACAGTGAACCTAAAATAGAAGAACCACAGCACATGGAACATCTGATGGCACAAGACATTTGGGGACTGTGTAACAAGACAGGGCCAAACGATCAAAGTGGTACATATACTAGTTTACACATGCATTTGTATGGACAAATTTTGTGCATGCAAATCATGCCCCAATATAGTGTTTGTGCATCAATTCATCATGTGCATAGACTAGTCACAAGGATGCAAGTGACTTCCTTAAGCACAAGTGGAGGCCTCTTGGAAAATTTGTTATTTAATCGCATGCCTCAGTCAAGGTAGCATGTATGGTGAATTGCCTGGCTCTTCTGTCTCATTTTTAGCTTACTGGCCACCCTTAGGAACAAAAATACTTTTATCTGAATATTGGATTTATAAAGTATAAGGAAGGTGCTCAGCCAACAGCTCTGGGTGCTTTGCCATTGCTTGGAAATACAGGTTAAAGTTCGCAAGGACACCTGGACTGGAAAATGTGACTTCTTTTGGGAACTGCAATTCCACTGATGTCAAATTTTAAAGCCCACTTTTCCTTCTCTCTTTCTTTTTTCACTAAAAAGAAGAGGAGTACTTGTGGCACCTTAGAGACTAACAAATTTATTTGAGCATAAGCTTTCGTGAGCTACAGCTCACTTCATCGGATGCATTTGGTGGAAAATACAGTGGGGAGATTTATAAACACACACAGAGAACATGAAACAATGGGTTTTATCATACACACTGTAAGGAGAATGATCACTTAAGATGAGCCATCACCAGCAGCAGGGGGGAAAGGAGGAAAACCTTTCATGGTGACAAGCAAGGTAGGCCATTTCCAGCAGTTAACAAGAACATCTGAGGAACAGTGTGGGGTGGAGAATCGGAGAAATAACATGGGGAAATAGTTTTACTTTGTGTAATGACTCATCCATTCCCAGTCTCTCTTCAAGCCTAAATTAATTGTATCCAGTTTGCAAATTAATTCCAATTCAGCAGTCTCTTGTTGGAGTCTGTTTTTGAAGTTTTTTTGTTGAAGGATAGCCACCCTCAAGTCTGTAATCGAGTGACCGGAGAGATTGAAGTGTTCTCCAACTGGTTTTTGAATGTTATAATTCTTGACGTCTGATTTGTGTCCATTTATTCTTTTACGTAGAGACTGTCCAGTTTGACCAATGTACATGGCAGAGGGGCATTGCTGGCATATGATGGCATATATCACATTGGTAGATGCGCAGGTGAACGAGCCTCTGATAGTGTGGCTGATGTGATTAGGCCCTATGATGGTGTCCCCTGAATAGATATGTGGACAGAGTTAGCAACGGGCTTTGTTGCAAGGATAGGTTCCTGGGTTAGTGGTTCTGGTGTGTGGTTACTGGTGAGTATTTGCTTCAGATTGGGGGGCTGTCTGTAAGCAAGGACTGGCCTGTCTCCCAAGATCTGTGAGAGTGATGGGTCGTCCTTCAGGATAGGTTGTAAATCCTTGATGATGCGTTGGAGAGGTTTTAGTTGGGGGCTGAAGGTGATGGCTAGTGGCGTTCTGTTATTTTCTTTGTTGGGCCTGTCCTGTAGTAGGTGACTTCTGGGTACTCTTCTGGCTCTGTCAATCTGTTTCTTCACTTCAGCAGGTGGGTATTGTAGTTGTAAGAATGCATGTTAGAGGTCTTGTAGGTGTTTGTCTCTGTCTGAGGAGTTGGAGCAAATGCGGTTATATCGTAGAGCTTGGCTGTAGACAATGGATCGTGTGGTATGATCTGGATGAAAGCTAGAGGCATGTAGGTAGGAATAGCGGTCAGTAGGTTTCCGATATAGGGTGGTGTTTATGTGACCATTGCTTATTAGCATGGTAGTGTCCAGGAAGTGGATCTCTTGTGTGGACTGGTCCAGGCTGAGGTTGATGGTGGGATGGAAATTGTTGAAATCCTGGTGGAATTCCTCAAGGGCTTCTTTTCCATGGGTCCAGATGATGAAGATGTCATCAATGTAGCGCAAGTAGAGTAGGGGCATTAGGGGACGAGAGCTGAGGATGCGTTGTTCTAAGTCAGCCATAAAAATGTTGGCATACTGTGGGGCCATGCGGGTACCCATCGCTAACCCAGGAACCTATCCTTGCAACAAAGCCCGTTGCCAACTCTGTCCACGTATCTATTCAGGGGACACCATCATAGGGCCTAATCACATCAGCCACACTATCAGAGGCTCGTTCACCTGTGCATCTACCAATGTGATATGTGCCATGTGTACCATATCTACCATGTGCCAGCAATGCCCCTCTGCCATGTACATTGGTCAAACTGGACAGTCTCTACCTAAAAGAATAAATGGACACAAATCAGACGTCAAAAATTATAACATTCAAAAACCAGTCGGAGAACTCTTCAATCTCTCCAGTCACTCGATTACAGACCCGAGGGTGGCTATCCTTCAACAAAAAAACTTCAAAAACAGACTCCAACGAGAAACTGCTGAATTGGAATTAATTTGCAAACTGGATACAATTAACTTAGGCTTGAAGAGAGACTGGGAATGGATGAGTCATTACACAAAGTAAAACTATTTCCCCATGTTATTTCTCCCACCCCCCACTGTTCCTCAGATGTTCTTGTTAACTGCTGGAAATAGCCTACCTTGCTTGTCACCATGAAAGGTTTTCCTCCTTCCCCCCCCCCCCGCTGCTGGTGATGGCTCATCTTAAGTGATCACTCTCCTTACAGTGTGTATGATAAAACCCATTGTTTCATGTTCTCTGTGTGTGTATATAAATCTCCCCACTGTATTTTCCACCAAATGCATCCGATGAAGTGAGCTGTAGCTCACGAAAGCTTATGCTCAAATAAATTTGTTAGTCTCTAAGGTGCCACAAGTACTCCTTTTCTTTTTGCGAATATAGACTAACACGACTGCTTCTCTGAAACCTGTCTTTTTTCACTGTGTCACTCGGTTCCAGCTGGCATTGGTCCCCTTCTACACATTTAAAAAACAGAAGGGGCTTGGTTCTCCTTTGGAGTCACTACATCTGTGTAAAGTAAGTGCACGTGTTCTATTTTGATTTGCGAGCTCTTCTCGTCCACTTTACACAGGTGTAAATGATGGCACAAGGTGCAGGAGAGTGGAGAGTCAGGGCCAAGGTTTCCTTAGTTTTGGTTAGTGTCTGCTGCCATGTGGATGGAAAACTTGCTCTCAAATCTTGATGTCTGGGGTGGGAGGATAAGCACTGCAGAGAGGCCTCTGGCTCATTTCATCAACTTTCAGGGCTCCTGGGTTAATATGGTGGATCTGCTGGGAGGGGAAAGAATGTTCCAGTCAGAGCAGTCGTATAATGAAGACCTAAGTTTAAGAATTTTAACTCCTGTGTGGTTAAGCTAATAGATTTGTGAAGAACAATGTTCTGAGATGGCCTAGGTGACCTAACATCTATTTTCCTTTTCTAATATCTGTGATCCTTTGATTTAGGGAATTGTATTCCAGCTGCCAACATCTGCTTCTACATGCTTGGAAACCAGTTTCATTTTGGGTTTGCATATCAACTACTATACCACATGCCTGTGATTTATAACCAAAACTATCAACCTCTGTACTGAACCATTGCCAAATAACCTTCCATTCCTCTCTCCCGCCCTGCCCATCTAACCACCAGGCTGCCAATACACAGCTCCTACATGCATGCCGTCAGAATGAATGTGATCTGCTTAAAACTCAACTCCAGTCTGAATGTGAATCTCTGTCTCTGCAGGAATATTGAAAAGCAAAGTCACCCAGTGCTAGTCAAGTCTGTTGAATATTGTTTGTTTTTAGTTCTGTTTTAAACCTCTCTTCCTCCCTGGAGTTTTTGAGTTGACCGTCTTTTGGTTGGGTTTTTATTATGCTTGCTTCTTTATCACGCTCCGTTTTCTCATTTTGTTTTCTCCATTCTTCTCATTGGAGGCAATGAGCCGTCCAGCGGTCGGAACTCCCCTGTCCCTTATCGGCCAGACAGCCGCCCTCTAACTCCAACTTACGTTCAGGCCCCTAAACATTTCCATGTTCCAGGTAGGAGCTGGCACTCTGTGTCTTGGTGTCCTGTCACAGTGTAGAATGTAGCCTTTTTCACCTCTGTCTTGTCTCCATTACTTCACGCTGTTTTACTTGGTATGCGCACACAGTGTTCTGACTCACAGGGATCTGCTGAGAGGAGTCTTGTGTTTAGCAAGTGTGGAGGGATGGATTGTGGCTTTCTCTTGCCCTGTGCTTCAGCATTAGAATGGGTTGAGGTTCAGTGTTAGTCAATAGACAGTGAGCTGACCATTTAGGGCCTGATTCTTCTCTCACTTCCCCAAGCTCTGAGCCATGCTTGGAAGAGTTACTCCTGACTTTACACTAGTGTATGTGAGAGGCGAATGGGGCCTGGAGCAGTTATGATGCTCTCCAGCAAGAACAGTTACATCTAAGCATGCTCGTGATTTTCATGTCTGATAAAGACAACTCCTGACTTGCTTCGTCTTCAGCAAGACCATTCCAAGTTAGGTCTTTTTTTTTTTAACTGGATGAGAACAATTCTGTTTTTGTTTTTGTACAATAACTTGACTTCCCATACAAGGATACATAAAGTCAACATGCCCTGTTTACAAGGGACACACTGTTTTAAGTCAAATTTACAACTTTTCCACTGTGGAAAAAGTTTCCTGTTCCTGTATTTAGATGGAATGAGGGAATGTCTCTATTTATAACTTTCCAGTGTAGGCAGGTGGGAATCTATCGCATGACTTAAATACCCTGATAGCGTTTAGTTATTTGTTATTCAAGTAGAAACAGTGGTCCACTAGCAGGAACAAAAAATGCCTCTTTGTCTCTGGGTTCTGAATTTGCCTAGTTTAATCAGTGATGTAGGGCGTTGTCAGGCAGGATTTACTTTAATTTTCATAGATTTGCAAGGTTCCTTTCCTTGATACCAAAGATAAAGTTGTCTCCTTTAGCACTTTCATTGGACCCATGATGTGCATTGTATGCTTCTAAACATTTTCTGTGACAGTTGTGCTAATGTAACCAAAATCTATATTATACAGTAGCAAATGGTTATTTTGCAATGCAGATTTTCAGCCCCTAATAGAACTCATTGTGAATAATGGGCTTCTGATACTTGGTTTTTCACTGTAGCATTAATTTTGGATCACCTTGCCTGTTGTTTCTGTGATGAACTTGTACGGTTTTTTTTTTAGAACGAACCTTTGCCTGTTTCTAAATCAGCATCTATTTAAAAAAAAATTCCCAGTTCTTGAAGAGGTTGCTGTAGAAATACTGTGTAAGAGTTCTGAGGGTTGCAGTTAAAATCTAATGCATAATGTAATTGTAATGCTGTACAATATTTGTCACATAGAAATGCTTTTAATCTGTCCATGTTGTGGTTTGGTATTAGCACTACACTAGTTAGCATTGCATGGAGCATCCCTCTGGCCCAGTGCAGTATAATCGTTGGCTGTTCTCCAAAATGGCAGACTGGACCACATGTTCAGTAGGTTTTAATGTGAATTGTATGTTCACTGCATTGCTCTATACTCGGTCCAACTCATTGGTTGGAAGGGAAATGAAGCTGCTATTGCTGAAGCACAATTTTCCAGAATGTAGTCATTTGGGGTTGCTGTCCCCAAATTGCTTACATATTCACCATTGAAATATCTCCTTTGCTTGCATTTCTTCTATAATCTTTATGTTACTAATACACTTCTAAGTATTTAAAATGAATGGCTCATGACTTAGATGCATCAACATGTTGCAAAATAAATGGCAAAAGATTTCATACCACATGTCTGTGACTTTTCACCTGTTCTAGTATTTTCTCGAGTAATCCAGCTATATGTAATGCTAGAGCTAGCTTTCTGGCTTCTTCTTGTGCTAACTCCTTGGTTTAGTGTGTCTGTTGGTTTGGTGTTGCAGTTTTGCTTCCCCGTATTCACACATTTCTGCTTTTTAATTCCACAGATCAAGGCATCAACATTTACAGGAAACCACCCATCTATAAACAACATGGTAAACCCTCTTTCCTCTCTGTATTTTCTAAGTAGGAGAGTCCGCTCAATTAAAGATTTGTACAGCATAGCAGAAAACATCCAGTGTGTCACATTACACATTGGAAATATTAGTTTAAAAACAGCTTTTATTGGACAAATTGCCAAGTAGAAAGAATGAGTGGAATCTTGGCCCCAGTGAAGTCAATGACAAAACTCCCGTTGATTTATGTGGGACTAGGATTTTACCTTGTGTCTTTAACATGATTTAGATACCATACCTATTCCTACAGGAATTCATCATGGTAAGACTGATTTTTCAACAGGAGGATCTCAGCATATATCGTATTAACTTTGTTTCAGGCAAATAAACTACAACTCTTTGCTTCCACCATAAGGATGGAGATTTTTATTGGCAGACCAGTATTCCAAATGCAAATTTGCTAAAAGAGCTAAGAACAAGTAGAATTGTTGAAAGTGTTGTATGCAGTGTATCTCTGGGGAGCTGATTTGATTGTCAAAGCCAGTGGAGCAGCTTGGATAGCAAATTCTATTTGTTTTTCCAATATTCAGTTTCATTGCTACTTTAAACCTCTTTCCAAGCTGCCCATTGTTTTATCATTCCTCATAATAATAATAATAATAATGATGATGGGACCAGCCAACTGATTTGCCACTGCCTGATGCTATGGAACATGGTCCCTGTTATTACTGAATTCATTCACTATTGCCTTCTGCTATGAATATAGAATGTTTAATAGGAAAAAGCTTTTTTATGTTGGTAAAGCACATGTGACTATACTTCCTGAGGGAATTCTTGCATTTGCCTTTAGAGATCCTACACCAACCAGTATAGTTTCTTTGTAGGATTAGGTAACAGATGGACAGAATCATAAGTTTTAGATGAGCAGCTAATAGAGAGCAGCTGAGCTCACAAGGAAGAAAAAATATGGAGACCTAGTTTAGAAACCAGAGTCCCATTACTGCAGGTTTAGAGCCTCTTTTAAAAAAAATTATTTTAAACCATATTCTCATTTAAAAATTTTTCTTAATATTATTTTTTGTTTTTGTTATGTGTCTTCTCACCCCCCCATTAACATGTGAATGTTTAACCACTGACCTCACCAATTGTAATACAGTACTGTTTGAAGTCATGCTTTTGTTATCTCCTGACCAGCTTCTCCAGATTTCTGTATGTTTATGCATAGAACTTTCCCTGCCTTAAAATTGCCAACATTCCCAATACACAGTAAGACAGATATTTTCAAAGTGGCCTAAAGGATTTAGATGTGAAATTCCTGTTAATTTCAATGGGAATAAGGGTATCCCAATTCCTTATGTTGCTTTGACAATCTCAGACTAAAGCCGTAAACATTAAAATGGAATGAATCCGTTATTGAAAAATATCTGTCTCAGCTTCCTAGTTGCAGAGGTCTTTCAATAAAAGTAGGTCCAGGAATCATCTTCTAATTTGATCAAAAATAAAATGACTTGACTGAGGCTGATATTTTGCATTTTAAGAAGTAACAAGGGTGTTTTTAATACAAAGTAAAACACTAGATATTTTTTTGTCTAAGGTCAACAAATAAAAACCACAATGCACATCCCCACATTATATGATCATTTTAAAAGACTTTGGCTCAATTTAAATTTTAGATTTGTGCCACACTGCTGAGATAAGACTCTGGAATTCCTGATGAATTTTTTTTTTAAATATAGTACAGTGGTAAATTTAATTTCTGAAGTCTCTCTCCCTGTTGAGTTGATCTGAATAGAATTTAACGTTTATTACTAAACTCAAGCTCACTTTTGTTACTGAACTTGAATGAGTTACTAGATGCAGCAGAGATGTTCGAGTGATAAACACCTTTCTCTGCTTGCTACAGACCCCTTTGCTCTTGCAGTTTTTCACAGCAGCATAGGAAATGTTCTTAAATGTGGTGGAATTAAAATTAGTGCAGCTCCACTGAACTATTCCTGGTTTCTTGCCCTAAAGGGAAGACAAGTCAGCACACTGACGGCTTCATTAATGATCAGCTATCGCCAGAAGATACAGCGAAATACTGCTTGATGTATTTGCCTGAGTTCCCTCTATCTGTCTAATCATTTTAACTGGGTGCTACTCCACTGAAATCCTGTATTTTGTGCAGAGGGGGAGAGCATAGATTTGATTCTAAGACATTAATGCGGGGAAGAATTTAATGTACTGCAAGCTGAAACTAGGAAGCCAAAAGATCAGTGCATACACTTTTAATAACTGAACAGCTGTAGAGTATAAAATATTAACGAAGTAAGGAAAACCATGACACTGATGTAAGCTATAACATAGCTAAGTTCCCCTGATTGCCATCTAGATGCAACTGCTTTGGCAGCACAGACCAAGTCCTCCGAGGATATCATCAAGTCCTCCAAGTTCCCAGCAGCCCATGCTCCAGAACCCAACGAGATACCAAAGATTGAGACAGACCACTGGCCAGGTCCTCCCTCACTTGCGGCTGTAGGTATGCAAAAAACAATGAACTAAGTGACATGGATTAAGAGGTACATATAAATAAATTAGATTAATATTGAAACTGTAAGCTCTCGGGGGCAGGAACTGTGTCTACCTCTGTTCACCACATAGCACATTGAGGCCTTGAATCTGATTGGGGCCTCTGTGGATGCCTGTGCTGTAAATAATAATAGCAAAGAAAACAGGTCTCATAAAAGAACTTTGGGACTGTTAACATGGACATTCTCCCATAGAGGAGATGCATACTGTGCAATTGGTTATGGGCGGTTCAATGTCTTGAATGCATCATAGAAGCCTGACTTCTTTCAGTTATTAATTATTTCACATTCTAGTTCTATGCTAACAGTAAATGTATTTGTAAAGAATGTCATTTCTCTGGCCATGGAGCTTTTTCTGTGGCAATGATGAGCACTGTGAAGGAACAGTCATTGCATAGATACCTTCTGAATGAGACCAGCGTAAAAGTTGTTTTTCTCATCTACACCGCATCCACAGAATGTATATCTTTCTTTTCCATGTTATTACACTTCAGGTGTCTCATTCATTGTGTTTTCTTTGAATCACATACACAATCATTTTTTTTATGTCTTTTTCTTTGTGCTTTTAATGATTCCTGACCAGAAGGGATGCTAGGCAGCTAATTTAAACATTATTTCTTTAGAGATGCACAAAGCAAACTCTTTAGGTTGGTTATTTCAGTTTTGTGTGAAGAGTTTGACACTCAACAGTACATTCCGTGTAACTGTTCACAGAACTGTAACAAGGGTTAGGAATTCAGTGGTGTGAGATGAGGCAAATAATATGAATGGCTAATGTAGAGGGAATCAATTCACTAGAAATACCTTCTACATGCCAATTGAAACTTCACAACCTGTAACATCAAATCGATAATTCATGGGTATTTTTAATCTTTCATTATAACACCAATGATAACTATAACGTAATGTGGTGTTTGTCTGTGATGGGTCATCACCTCCTCCCAGTCCATTACCCACCTGCCAATGGACTGCATCTTGATTGTTACTATTTTAAATAAAATTGCTTCATACATTGGCTCTCAGGTTGCTCTATTTTTCCTGAGAAACTAAACATGACTGTGCAGAAACTGTATTGGCCCTAATGCACTCGGGGCTTTTCTGTACTCGGCAGTAAGTGGATCATTTACATATTAATTGACATGATTAAAAACAAACTCTTGAATCCGTGTTTAGGTTGGGTGCCTGATTTACTGAGTGTGATGTTTTCCATACAGAGCTAAACTGGACCGAACAATTGAAAAATAAAAAATGTGTATTCCTATTATTCTGCAGAAAACTCTACAGAAAGACTGAGGAAAATGGCATGTTTAGCAAACAAATCTTAACCTCTGTAACCTTTTAGCTACCTCCATGCTAGCGCGATTTTACAGTTCCCTGTATAATATTGTGTTGAATTTCAGCATCCTAATGGTTCAATTGCAGGGTTTGGTTTTTACTCAAAAACTCCCATTTGGTTATAATGAGAACTTTGACTGAATTAGGACGGATTGAAAAATTAGTCAGGAATTCAGGATTTGGCCCACAGAGGGAGAATACTGCTGTCATCAAAACTGCCTGTAGCCTGTTCATGACTATGTTCTAAAAAAATCATTGAACCTGATTCTCATTTACTCTACGGCTGCTTTACTTTGGTGGTCTAAATTGGCCACAGAGTGGATTGAATATAATTCATACCTACTTTGAGACCCCTCCATTCTGTCAATGTGGTGTAAAGTGGCCTTTGTGTAAATGAGAATCAGACCTATTGTTCTCGGCCATTTTGGTACATGTACCAGTGCTTTTAAAGCCAAGTCTCTGTGACTGGTGATTGAGGCTTCCCCTCTCTCTTAAGCTGATTGCAAGCCTCTGTGCTAGGTCCTGGAACACCACTGCTGCTTTCGTTCTGTTCACTTGGGGGTATTCTAAGCAAGTGTGAAGCTTTAGCTACTCCAAACTCCAATCTTGCAGTGGTGAAACTGGGACTTCAAACAGCTCCAGCCTCATTGCTATGTAAGTGGGTTTTGGAGTAGCCCAAACTCCATTTCTAGTTAGAGTATGTGCATATTTTTGGGAGGTGGGATGCACTGCCTAGTGCAACCAAGGGTTTCGAAGTCTAAACTGATAAGGAAGCCTAAACAGTTTGGGAACCAGTGTTCTATTTAGTATAACTTCTCGCTGTGGATAGTGTGAGACCAGAAGGGTGATGGCAGTGGGTTGACTTGCTCAGTGTTCATTTGGATTAAGGGTAGATTTTGAAAAGGTTTTGCATTTATTTTTTTTATTTATTTAGCAAACTAAGTTAGGTCATAATGTGTAGTAGTCCTTATGTTTCTGGTGTGGTGGGACTGATATGAGAAAGCTCTCTTTGTACCATGGTTTTATGGAAGCAGGAGCCGACATGAGACGCAGATCAAGTGGCAGAGAGGAAGAAGATGAAGAGCTACAGAGACGTCGGCAGCTACAGGAGGAGCAGCTTATGAAGGTTGTTATAGGCTTATCTTAATACTATTTCCGAATCTTCAAAATCCTCCACTGTGCACCGTGGACAGACTTTTCATAAGCAATTTCAATTGTTTTAATAAACCAATCCACCATTGTATTTTGCTAATATATTTTTTTTTCTTCCCATTTATAGCTTAACTCTGGTCTCGGGCAATTAATACTAAAAGAAGAAATGGAAAAGGAGACTCGCGATAGGCCAGCTCTTTCAGCCAGTCGTTATGATTCTCGAGTTAATTCATGTAAGCAACAGAGGTGAAAACTATCTCTAAATGGTCCATGGAAGCCCACATGGTGTGTACCTGGATCCTGGGCTTTCACTCCTGAAAATCTTGGTCTATATCTGTTGGCTTTATTGTTTAATCTAGAAATAATATTAAATTGAGGATTTTAGAAGGAACTTCTTGGAGGAATAACTCCTTATATACATAATGTGTGATGTAAAGTTTGGCCCTGGTAACTGCATTGCGGACACTTATCACAAACTAGTGGGCTAGCTTATTAAATTACAACAAACTAAACACACCTTGCCTAAACTTGAGCTTCACATAGCCTTTTAACCTTTCCCACAGGGGAAGAGGAAATCAGCAATGCCTTAGAGAGCAGGGCAACACATTCCAAAGTGCTGGATCCTAGCGAGTCAATGTCTGTCTATCTAAGCTAGCATTTCAATCGGATACATTACATTCCAGAGAAAAGGCAAAAGTATCAGCTGTCTTTAACTGTTTGCTTACAGGGAGGTCAGTGATGCAGCCAAGAGTTTGGCCTTTTATGTATATATATTTTTAATATATTCTTTTATCCCTGGTGTACCTATGTGCCCTTCTCAGAGCTCCAAGGATTATTCCTCACCTGTTTTACTTCATTCTCCTTGCCCTCAGGGCCCTGCATCATAAGTCTGCTCCAAGCCAAGAAAAATCAAGAGCAGCTCCCTGTGGAACCTGTCATTGCCATTATTCCATCATTCTCGTGGATGGCTGCACAGCAAGATAAAACTCTCTGTTCTTCCATGTTATATGAGTATGCTGTCTCTACAGCACTGCAAGCCCTTATTGGTCAGGAAGAGAAGAACCAGGCTAGGGCTCAGATCTCTCCTGTGACCTTTCATGGTCACAGGGCTGGTGTCTTTCTAATAATATCAGAGGTCACAAAGATGAGCAAATGCACTGGCTAGAGAGTCACATTTCTGGGTGTCTGAGGAAGTGGAGAGGGGTGCTAATTGTGGGGAAGAGAGAAGAAAGTCCCTGTAATGGAAAATGAATTACAATGTTAACTCCAGAGGCACTACTGTAGGACCATATGACCACCCACTTAAAACTGAAAGCCAAAGAAATGCCATCGTGCCGCTGCACTTTCTGGCATCAGCTAAGACATTAAGCAGAAGCACCGTGGTACCACAGGAAAGCCTGTTTCCTTGCTATTTTAGATGAAACCAGGAGTGGTGGAACCTGTGATCTGGTCATGCAGGATTTCCTAACCCAGCTGGGATAAGCTTTGAAGCTAGATGCTTAACCAATCCAAAGCCCCCAACTTAGAGTTGAGGTTCAGCCATTACTATCACTCGAATCCTGCTCCCAATGAAGTCATGTGGTTGGGTACATATTTGGCTCTCTTAGCCAGGTTGTCAATGTTTGCTTTCCAAAGTCTATGCCGTTTCTCAAACTTCATTGTACCGCTACCCCTTCTGACAACAAAAATTATTACACGGCCCTGGGAAGGGCAATCGAAGCCCGAGCACCGCTGCCCCAAGTGGGTTGGCCAAAGCCAGAGCACTGCCACCCTAGCAGCGGGGCCAAAGCCAAAGCTCGAGGGCTTCAGCCCTGGCAGGGAGGCTGTAACCTGAGCTCCACCATCCAGGGCTGAAGAAGCCCTGGGGCTTCAACTGCAGCCCTGGGCGATGGGGCTTGGATTCGGCTTCCATCCCAGGCCCCAGCAAATCTAACGCCGGCCCTGGTGACCCCATTAAAATGGGGTCACAACCCATTTTGGGGTCTCAATCCACAGTTTGAGAACTGCTTCCCCAAATGTTCTGACTTTGAGTTTCCAGTGGATTTTTGGTGTTTTAATAGGACTTTTCTCTCCTCCCCATTCAGCCTTACATGCCTCGGCCTCCAAAACCTCCTCCCTCCCTGGATATGGAAGAAATGGACTGCACAGGGTAAGATGGCAGCAGTGTGGGGAATCAGAAGGTGGAGTTAATGTACAGTCTGCATATTTATTTCCCTATTGATCCCAAAAGGTCTATAAATTGGATCAATCTTTCTTTTAAAACTAACATCAGCAGAACAAAAACCACCTGCTACCAAGAACCTTGCCCCTCCCCATTGACTAGATTCTGCTAGTGATGTGTACTGTGCAGCAAGACCTGAGAGCTGAAGGCCTTTGTATGAGAAATACCTGCACAGTCATACATATGTGAACTGTGCATTCATATGTCCATGTTTTCCTTCCTGTTACAGCCGGTGTCTACAGACTTTGGTCAGTACAATAGTTATGGGGATGTGAGCGGTGGTGTTCGAGGTAAGACTGAGTTGTTTTAGTTTTTTGTTTTTTTCTTATTTTGCTTTGGTCCCTGAGTGAGCTGTGACTCTTGCTTTGGTTTCTGCAGTTCCTTTTAAGGCATCAAATGTGGTTGGTCTCCTGTCTGCGTCTCAATTTTTACCCTTGTCTGGTAAACTCCAGAGTTAACGTAAAATGTGCAGACATTTGTCAGCATTTTTTTTCCTAACCACTTTATGGGTTAGAGTCTCATTTACAGCAAGGATCTGTTCTAGCAGTGCAAAGGGGTCTCAGTGCAAATGAGAATCAAACCTTATGTATTTATTCAGGGATGTCCACTGAGTTCTGTTTTGCTATATTATAGAGCTGCAAATTATACACCATGAGCAGCATGGTCTGCCACCATGAGCCACAAGATTAGGAGCTAGGGAGCGCTAAATTCTAATCCTAGCGCTGCCACTGGCTTGCTGTGTGACTTTGGGCCAGACATGTAACCTGCCAGTGCCCCAGTCTCCTCATCAGTAAAATGTGTTCATGATTAATATTTACAAAGTGCTTTGAACACACAAAGCCCTAGAGTCATGCTCCATATTGTTGTGTTTCTGTTGTGAGAAATGTATCAGGTAAAAATGACATGGTGCTGTTACAAAGCACTCCTTGATCTGCTGCTCAGAGGTGTGGGCTCCGTTTTTTAGTTTACAAATGAGTCTGGGACTGCAGTGGCCAACATGTCCATGTCTTGGGTTCAATCTGAAAGCTTGGGCACATGAGTGTATTGGGTCTGGTTCCCATATCTGCTATGCTGGTGTAAATCAGGATCAATTCCACAGGCTACGTACGTTGTGTACAAGTGCTGAGAGTGAGACTGGAATTGGGCCCTTTGTATACATCACTTGCCATTACTGCAGTTAGTCAGAAGTTGCATTGATTATGGCGCGCAGATGCCAAAGCATGAAGTGATGCAAGATTTCACAGGGGAGTTAATCCTCTCTGAAGCAGGAGAAACACTTTTTGTCCTTTTAAAACATTTTTTTAACTTCACCTTTTGAGGGCCAGCCCAGTCACTTTAGAGGTCGTGCTGCCAGTGTCAGTGCTCCATAAACTGGCAACCACCAGGAGAACCACAGTGGCAACATGGCATGCCTCTTCTTGGAGTAGCCTTTTGGGGCGGTGAAGAGAGTCCCATGTAGGCCTCTCCAGCCAGGGAACATTGCTATAGTATGGTGAAGGGGAAGGGAAGGTGTCCTTCATTCAGCTTTTCAACTATGAATCAGGCCCTATCTGCATCCTGACTTGTAAATGAGCATGTAAAAAATGGTTAGTTTTAAACGAGGTTTGTGTTCCCATGAATCACGTTAACTACATGGTTAGTAGTGGTGACAACTAACCATGTGTCATGCAGGACAGTGGGCTTGGCTGTCTCATCAATGTCTGAGGAGATCATAATATTATTTTCTGCTCCTATGGGTCCCACAACCATGCCAGTGTAACTGGACTGGCCAGACTTTCTTCCTCCCTATTGTTCGGTAGAACACTCCAGAATGCTTTGTCCCATATGCTGCTTGTACTGCCCTGTGTAGCTGCCAACCCAGAACTCAGAGGTGCTCTGATTTTCCCATAATGCGAACACTGTCAGATACTGATGGGGGTGTGCATGCTCAGTCAAGGTTGACAGATGGTTGCACTGAGCAAAAAGCTCATGAGTGCTCACAGCTCAACCTGTTTGTGGTAACAGGTCCGATGTGGGTGTCATGACCTGGCTACAAAAGCATGGCTGAAGTTGTCATGTAATCTTAGGCTTAGAAAATGGATGGGACTGTGAACTCAGGCCTCATTACATGATGCAGCTGGGTTTGCTGAGCTGCCTTCTGCTATTTATTGTGGTTTCTCCCCTTTTCCAAAAGGTCTTAATGTTGGGAAATCCCAGGTCCTAGTGCCAGTGAGGTTAACTGCTTATCTGACAAGTGAGGAAGCTCTTGGGATAATCTTCAGTGCATTCAAGCAGAAATGATGGTCCCATATGTGTGGACCCAGCCATTTGTGTTCACAAATGTAGCATCTAGGAGTTTCAGTGAGCTATCCTAGACCTACAAAGCACGTCAGGTATTTCATAGCCTTGTAAAACATCAGGAGACTGGATGAATCAGTCAGTTGATGGAGAAGCCTACAGGATGAAAATCAAACCAGCTTCTCTGGGCCTCATCTGTATTAAACAGTGCAGAGCCTACACTTGTTTTCTTCTCTCTGACTTTTGTTATACACATCAGAACAGAAACAACTGGTACTTTTTAATATCTGCATTTCTACTAAATATGGAGACAGACAGTCCTCCTCCTTAGTACTAAAAAGTCAAACAGCAAATTCTGCATGTGCTAAAGGCTTTAGGGATCGTTCAGAAGTATGTTATATGTATCAATAGGCATGTACTGCTCCAGGCATGATTATACAGTATTTCTCAAGATGGATCTAGCCAGGGATGGACAACTGGTCAGGTACATCTGAGTTAGTTAGCTGAAAGCTCTCCTATTCCCTATGACATTTTCTTCACTACTCCTAGAATGTGGTTTATGTTGGATATTCAGCTCTCCTCTGCAAGTGAAGGGACCCTGCCCAATGTCCGGCATAACAGCATGCAGCAGAGTAGCTAAGTACTGCATGTATATTTTGTACCCTGTACACAGAGAATATGAACTTACTTTCTGTAAATGTCACATTAGGGGAGTGGGCCTCTGGCTAAGGTTAGTTAGGATTTCTGGGTTCTGTTCCCAGCTCTGCCATCATCTTGTTGTGCAGCTTCTGACTTTCAGTGGGAGTTCCTGCAGATCCCTTTGACAATCTCACTCTTCGATCCTATTTGTACTGTAAAATGCATAGAGCCAGCTAAAACAATTTGTTGGGTTCTTTTTTTAAAAAGATACCTTTTCAAACAGTCTGAAAATGTCCACCAAAAATGTTTGTATAATTTGAAACATTGCAATTTTTGACTCAGTGAAAGTTTTCCAATTGAATCGAATGGGTTTGGAATAAGCTTTTTGTGAGATTCCCCCCAGACCTATCTACAGTAGGACTCTGTGGCTCAGGGACAGTTAGAAAATCCCATGAGAGACAGATGGGTCCCTACTCTTTGCTCTGTGAGGCATAGCAGTACTGCAATGCCGATAGGAGTGCCATGTTTGCTGATATGATGGGAGTTCAATGCACTTGCAGAGACTAATATTTTGATGGTGATTACTTTAAATAATAATTTGCACTTTTGTACTTATGAACGTTACTTGAATTGACCCACAAGAAATATATTTCTACTAGCTATGCCCTAGTGCTTATATTCTTTACCATAATGACTTAGGACTTGCACAGGAAGCATGTACTGATTTAACTAGGACTGTCAATTAATCGCAGTTAACTCATGTGATTAAGTAAAAAAAAATTAGTCGCAATTTAAAAAATGTATCACGATGAATCACACTTTTAATCACACTGCTAAACAATAGAATACCAATTGAAATTTACTAAATATGTTTTGATGTTTTTCTACATTTTCAAATATATTTATTTCAATTACAACACAGAATACAAAGTGTACAGTGCTCACTTTATATTATTTTTATTACAAAAATTTGTGCTGTAAAAATGATAAACAATTTTTCAATTCACCTCATACAAGTACTGTAGTGCAATCTCTTTATCGTGAAAGTGCAATTTACAAATGCAGATTTTTTTTGTTGCATAACTGCACTCAAAAATCCCAAAACAATGTAAAACTTTAGCGCCTACAAGTCCACTCAATCCTACTTCTTGTTCAGCCAATCACTAAGACAAACAAGTGTGTTTACATTTACGGGACATAATGCTTCCCACTTCTTATTTACAGTGTCACCTGAAAGTGAGAACAGGCATTCACATGGCACTTTTGTAGTTGGCATTGCAAGGTATTTACGTGCCAGATATGCTAAACGTTCATATGCCCCTTCATACTTCGGCCACCATTCCAGAGGACATGCTTCCATGCTGGTGACACTTATTAAAAAAAAACGCATTAATTAAATTTGTGAGTGAACTCCTTGGGGGAGAATAGTATGTATCCTGCTCTATTTTACCCACATTCTGCCATGTATTTCATATTATAGCAGTTTCGGATGATGACCCAGCAAATGTTGTTCATTTTAAGAACACTTTCACTGCAGATTTGACAAAATGCAAAGAAGGAACCAATGTGAGATTTCTAAAGATAGTTACAGCACTCAAGCCAAGGTTTAAGAATCTGAAGTGCCTTCCAAAATCTGAGAGGGATGAGGTGTGGAGGATCCTTTCAGAAGTCTTAAAGGAGCAACACTCCGATGCAGAAACTACAGAACTGAACCACCCAAAAAAGAAAATCAACCTTCTGCTGGTGGCATCTGACTCAGATGATGAAAATGAATATACATCAGTCCGCACTACTTTGGGTCGTTGTCGAGCAGAACCTGTCATTGGCATGGACGCATGTCCTCTGGAAGGATGGTTGAAGCATGAAGGGACATATAAATCTTTAGTGCATCTGGCATGTAAATATCTTGCGATGCCAGCTACAACAGTACCATGAGAACAACTGTCCTCACTTTCAGGTGACACTGTAAACAAAAAGTGGGCAGCATTATCTCCTGCAAATGAACTTGTTTGACTGATTGGCTGAACAAGAAGTAGGACTGAATAGACTTGTAGGCTCCTAAGTTTTACATTTTCATGTTTGAATGCAGTTATTTTTTTGTACATAATTCTACATTTGTAAGTTCAACTTTCATGATAAAGAGATTGCATTACAGTACTTGTATTAGGTGAATTGAAAAATACTATTTCTTTTGTTTTTTACTGTGCAAATATTTATAATCAATAATAATAATATAAAGTGAGCACTGTACACTTTGTATTTTGTGTGGTAATTAAAATCAATATATTTGAAAAGTAGAAAACATCCAAAAATATTTTAATAAATGGCATTCTATTATTCTTTAACAGTGCGTTTAATCGTGATTAGTTTTTTCTAATCGCTTGACAGCCCTAGGTTTAACTAATGTATAGGATGTTGCATTTAATTAAGCCAATTTCTAAACCAATGTCATTAAATTGGTACAGTTTTCTCATTTGGATAAGGTCTTAGATTCTAATTCCCTTCTCCCTTAAATCTTTCCCTTGACTTTCAGTAGAAACTGGATCAGGCCTTTCGATTCAAGTCAATCAAAAATTCTGACCTATCCCCAGCAACATCAGTACATCACATCAGTTACAACACTGTAGATTGACTGGGACAGAGAGACTGTTACCTTTTTCATGTTTAATTATAAAATAAGCTGAAAAGAGTTACTGGAGCTAATGCACCCTTTTGTGAATTGATAGCAACTATCTTCCAATATCTCTGAAAAACATCAATAGTATCAAAGTGGTGAACAGCAAATGGATGTCTGCTGGAGTCTGCAAACTGATCTGATATTGCTTTTGCTGAACAATTAAAATTTTCTGTTCGGTGTTTGTGACCAATCCATGTTCTTCCGCATTCTAATGCTGACGAGATTTCCCTTTGCTTTTCAGATTTCCAGGTAGAGTACGGGTTTTCATCCTTCAACTGACAGCAGAGATAAAAACATCCACTCTGTTATTCAAGTCTGAATTACTGCTACAGGGAAGGGTTTTTTAAAGACATTTGTTCAGTTTATCTGCATGTTTAAGCATAATCAACGATGTAGACTTGTATCAACAAGAGACAGGCACAGCTAAGATTCTTCCTGGTACAGCCCCAGAACTGTATGGGTGAGGAGGCCCGCACACCATTTTTGTGACCTGCTTTGTAAAGCTAATTGATGTTGAAATGAAAGTTATCTGTAGTGGTTCCTTCTTGGCATCTGAGCATGGGTTCTCTCTCCCGATGTCTTGTCCCAACCAAAGGGTGGTCTAGACACATTCTTCTTCATTCTGGGGGCCCCCATCTTCCATACTACAAGCCCTAAACTCTCCCTTTTTGTCTGTGGCTGTGAACATGGAATTCATCCTCCAGCTGAGAAAGCTGGCCAGTGGCCTCCTATGATGCTGTCACCATAGATCTTCCAGCAGTAGATGCTCTTGCAAGTGCCAGCCCCTCCTCTCCGGATCCCAGTGATAACTTTTTGCCATTGCATATCTTAATGAATGTTCACAATAATACGTATTTGTACAGCACCTAGCACAATGAAGCCCCAACATGGTTGGCCTGTAGGCGCTATGGCAATATAAATGCTAAATAATTATTATAATTTAAATACTTGGGAAAATTGATTATGTACCATATCAAAGACGGATCTGCAGTGAGAGGATAACAGATTACAAGATATATTTGTCATGCCATGCATTATGCTTAAAGTGTGGTTATGCTATGAACAGTAACTATGTAGAAATGGCACCTTCTTAACCAAGAGCTGCCTCCTTTGTGCATTCCCAGTAAAATCTGCCTATTGTGACAAAAATAAGTTGATGCTACTTTTTCACTTGCTATCACTGTAGAGCCAATACACCTAGCAGAGTGTAAACTGGAGTCTATTCATGCTGGTACATATTCAGCAGAATTGTTCATTAAATGCACGAATTAACTCTAACTAAGGTCAAAGAATCTCTTTCCATTGACTTTAGTGGGAGTTACCCTAAATTTCAATCAGTTGTTCCTGTGGGAAAGGCATTAGGTTTTCCCAGGTGTCAATGAAGATAAAATGGAAAAGTAGGATACACAGGTGTAACAGAGCCTTTGTAATAGGACCTGCAAAGCCTTTATTACTGATTATGTGTGAAATGGAAAGAACTCAGATTGACTGTCACATACAGGTAGAGTTTGCAGTTAGAAATGACACCATTTTACTTGTCAACTGAGCATATCCGATATAACTGAGTGCCGTTTGTTATGAGAAAAAAGACTTGAGAGGAATTTCATGGTGCCATTTTTGCAGTCATTTTTTCAGAGTAAAGCCACACTCTAACACTATCCAAGTGATAAAGTGACAGTTGCAAGAGGCAGCGTGGCCCAGTGGTTTAATAGTGCCTAGACATATTGTCATGTGGGATCTGAGTTCACAGGCGCCAACTTGAACTGGCGCCGGTGGGTGCTTGTGCCCCAGCCCCGCCCCGACTCCGCCCTCTCCCTGCCCCTATTAGATCCCTCCCTAAATCCCTGCCCTGTCCCCGCCTCTTCCCCAAGTGCACCGCGTTCCTCCTCCTCCCCCTCCCTCCCTCTCAGACTTGCCATGCAAAACAGCTGTTTTGCAGCGCAAGCACTGGGAGGGAGTGGGGAGAAGCAGGATGCGGAAACGCACTCAGGGGAGAAGGTGGAGGTGGAGCGGAGGCGGAGGTGAGCTGGGGTGGGGAGCTGCCAGTGGGTGCTCTGCACCCACCAATTTTTCCCCATCTGCGCTCCAGCCCCGGAGCACCTACAGAGTCGGCGCCTATGTCTGAGTTGAGGTTCCAAGCTGCAAGCCCACAGAGGAAGCCATGGAGACAGGAAAGGTGTGGCCACTCTGTAGTAACCCCCTGGTTGATTGGGAGTGGTATGGATGGGTTTCACAGTGATCCATGTCCAGGCCTACTGAGCCAAGAGCAGATCAGAGCCTTTGAGGGAAGGAAAATTGGAGATGGGATCCAGACCTCACCTTAGAAAAATAATAAGCCGGAGTTATGACAGTGTTCCATATGGTAAGATTAATTGTTAAGATTTGCAGAAAGTTTGAGCATAAATTCACCTCTGTTTTCACCATTACATAAGTACCTTTTCCCTGTGTGTGTGTGTATGTGTAACCTGTGTGTCTGACGTATACCTGTATCCGATGCAGTCCCTCACGGATGGTCATGTCCCCGGAATGAGAATGGACAGAGGAGTGTCTATGCCTAACATGTTGGAACCAAAGGCAAGTGCAGCTATTATTCACTTTCCTTCGAGACAGTGAAGGTTTGACTATGTACTGCAGATGAGATACTATAGGAAATGTCTTGACTCCCTGTTGTTTCTCTTTCCCTCATCCCAATCATTGCTCCTTATGTGCCAAATCTCTCTCTCTGTGCTGTCCCTCACCTTGCATGGGTGTGCCTCCTGTCTGCTTCAGGGGTGGGACAAGAGCAGCCACAGTGTGCAGCCCCAAGCAGGGATTTCAGAGGGCAACATTGAGAGGCTGAAAGTGCTTGAGTGATGCCAAATGCAGCTCATTCCCTGTACAGCTGTGATTCAAAGAGCCAAAACAGCAGGAACCCACAGTGCTTAAACCTGGATAGACGCATAACTCAGGAACAGGCATATTTAACTGCAGTGAGGCAGGGTTAGTTACAGAGTATTAGTGGAAAGGGAAGGGCTTAATTCTCATACTAGGGCCTCTTTATATCACTCCAGCTGTGGAAAGAAGCCTTGGTATAAATGAGCATCAGATCCTAAAAGTTAAATAGGGTTTGATACTCAAGTTATTGGAGCAGGAAGAGAAGTCATTTATACACAGGCATTGTCCAACTTACCCAACTGTGTATGCTGCTTGTTAGTAAAACAAATGCAGTTATCAGCATAGCTGTTATGCCTCTCCTTACAGTACATCTGAAACCTGTGGGTTAAAGCAACACACCTTTCTAGGGGTGCATGCTAACCCATAAGAAGAGATCATTCTCCTTATTAAGAGATAATGTGAAGCTGCCTGCTGCAGTGAACAGATGCATTTTCCCCGCCTCTGCTTTTGAGCAAAGCTCACTGCCTTTCTGAGATTCTCTCTTTCAATTTATTTCCAATCCTGTTTGAATGGTATAGTGAGCCAAAAGGGAAGCATGAAAACATTATTTTCGAGAGTAATTGAAACACAATGGTGAGGGACAGCAGCAGTGCATCTTTTCCTGTGTATTAGTACAGCACCTGCCTTGATGGTACTGTATGTAACAGATTGGCACACCTACCTGTCCAGTTGGCAGAAGCCCTGTATAATCTCCAGATGACTCCTGTGTGACCAAGAGGAACATTCCTTAGGTGTACCTCCGTTTCCCACACAAGCATTTAGACTGATGCGTGCTCACCAAAATCTGTCATTTCTCAGTATTCAAATGAAACACTCTCATGACTCATGTGACCCAGGTGCATTAATCCCCATGTGACTAGATTACACTCAACTCTTATGGTTCTACAATATCTTGGATTTTCGTGTAAAACATAGTGAAGGAAGTAAGGAGAGGCATTGTTCTTAGTCATTACTGTTAATAGTCACAGGGAGAAGATTGTTACCCACTAATGTGAAATGTGGCTTATGAGAAATGAATTGGGAGTTGCGGGGGAGTTTTAGTCCATTTCCTAGCCTGCAGATGGCACCATCCCAAATTAGCTATCATTTAAATTGGCACAAACTGAGACCCCAAGTTGGTAGCCTCAGTAGAGAAGCCAAAGTCTTAAGCAGGCAAAGAGGCTGGAGCACCCAAGTAATCCATCTAGCCATTGAGCTGCCATCTCTACTGAATTTTATGGGACAGTCCCAGTTTTGAAGAGCTTGAGAAGTGAGACAGATGGTAGGAAGCTTGCGCTGCTGGTGCCCATACTGTACCTGTTCTAACAATGAATAACAGACTCACATCTCCAGGGCTGTCAGTCCAACTGCCTTCATCAGCCCTAAATTCCATTTTGAAAAGAGGGATTCTTAGGGTGTTTGTTGAGAAAGGGATGGTATCACCTCGCTATAAAATGTAATACTTTACAACTGTGGCTAAAGGCATTTTGGGACTGAAACGGAGTGTTAATAGTGAGAGGGATTCAATTAGAGCTGTGTTTTACATTGTGTATATTTCTCTATTGATGGTTAACCTGCTGAAAAACTATGGTTTTGCCAAAATCCTAAGGGTTGATGTTTCTGCCTTTAGGGTGAGCAATTTTTACAGACAACATTGCCTTTTCTGATTTTGAGCCAGCATCAGACATATTATAGAAGGCCCAATCCCCTGGCTTCATAAGCCTTGACCTAAATGAAATGCATATTGTAAAAATATATTTATATATCTACCTTGGGGAATTCACCACTCCCTAGATCCTGCTTTATTCTGGCTCCTTATTCCAATATAATGCCTGCTTTGATGCAATATAACTCCTTACAGCCACCATTTCTGTTGATGGACCCAGGTAATATATTTTTAAATAACTGTTGTTCTTCCTTTGAGTGGCAAATTCTGACATTTTCCTAAGGGTAAAATTTATGGGAATTTTGCTGAAGTTAAAGTTTAGTTTGTGTTGACATTTAATAATGTAGGGCCAGGTTCTCAGCTACTGTAAATTGGTGTAGCTCAATTAACTTGCCAACACCAACTTAAATGAGCTGAGGATCTGGCTCAAAATGTGTGTTTATTGCCCATGAAAAATATGGGATGTGGAAATCAGTGAATTTCACGAAACTTCACCCAATAGAAACAAGCAAAGGGTACCTCAAAAGGGGTTAGAGTTTGTGTATTCTGAAACCAAGAATTATGAACTATGCTATGTAGTGAATTTTTAAATATAAAACGTGACGATGACCTCAAACCTTTGAAATAAGCTTTCCCTGTGTTCACTGTGGTTATTTTATGACAAGTTACACTTTTTCATATAAAATTGTATATTGTAGTTATTTTAAGTGTTGAATAGAAACAATGTAACTCTTAAATTATAAAGTAGAACTAATTGTACAGTTATGAGAATGTCAGACTCTACTAAGACATACTGGTTGTAAGATATGGTTAAGTACACATTATTTAAGTTATTAACTACAATAAACTCAATGGTATGTTTATTTATGGCTGAATCTTATTTATTGTGCTTCTGAAATATTTGTTGGGATAGTTGGTGGCTATGGAATGAACTTAGTGAGGCAGGACAATACAAAATTTTGTCACCAGAGACAGTCTTAATTTCTAAGAATGTTAAGTGTATTTATAACATTGGCTGGCTGCATAGCGGTTTCTGTGAGAGGAATTGGTGGTCTCTGTCCTTTCCCCAGTGGACAAATATGCACATCACTAAAACCACCACCACATCTGGCAGTAAAGGCTAATCCAATTTGCACTGAAGCCCATGTTAAAACTCACATTAACTTAAATAAGAGTTGGGTCAGGCCCTAATTGAGAAGCTTGTGGGCATGCTCAGCACAACGGCCAAAGGTGAAATGGACAATAGGAGGTGGACCATTAGAGGTTCCATTACCATTAGAAATGGTCTCTCTAAGTTATGGCAAAGACACATAGGTGTCTCGGCAAAGGGACACCTGCACTATTGCTGTCTGTGCTGTAGATATTTGATAACTAAACAGAGGGCTTCAGTTTCCAGGGCTGTGAATCCAGCACTTTATTTTAGGCACCAAATTTTATTTATTCCTTTCTTTGGCATATCATTTTGATTGGGTTAGATTGATTAGGGAATAGCTGACAGGAAAAGCTCCAAGTCTTTTCATTTTAAAACTGTGGCATTAAACCCTGTCCAAATAAATGAAGAGCATAATCTTCCTTAGTCCCAAAAATTGATTAATGTGGAATATCTGACTATTCAGTACAATATTAATCAAACCAGAGAACCTCATAAAATATTGTATAGAAGATTGAATGGATGTATGCCATGTTAAAGAAGGGGAAGGCATGCAAGATAAATTCCTACTACAAAACCTTTTTCTGCAATCCATCCATCGATGTCAAGGTCAAAATGCACACTGGGGACCCATTTGTTTGTAAACAAATCAGCAAACAACATGAAAATAATTCATCTGATAAATTTCATTCAACACAAGGCCCAATGTGGTAACTAACAAAGTTGTTAAGAGATGCTACTTTTTCTGACTATTTTCAGGTGGTGGTGGTTGAAGTACAATAAACATTAGTTCTTTTCCTTAGAACTGTGCAAATTATTGCAACCATCAGAAGTGTTCATGAATGCAGTATATATATTTATACCTAAAAAACTCCATGCTAACTTACCAAGTGGCAAAAAATTGACTAGAGATGCATCTTTGTGGCTAAAAACAAATGTATATATTGTACCTTTTATATAAGTCTGTGGGAAGTGTGGATATACACATCTCTGAAAATGGTGCTGACGGGTAATGTATTTACAAAATGTGGTTGACTTGGTTTTGTTAGCGAAGGAGTATTTGTTCAAGCCAGACTGGACTTCACTTTCAGGCAACTTGAAGCTTTTTTTTTTTATAGTTTTGTAATTTCCTTCTAAGAACAGTGGTTGTGTGGTTGGGTGAAGAATACATATATGTTCTTTTGTTTTTGAATGTAAATACGTCTCTTCTCCCTCCTCCCCCCATCCCTCTTATACACGAACAGATTTTTCCATATGAAATGCTCATGGTGACCAACAGAGGGCGAAATAAAATATTACGGGATGTAGACAGAACCCGGCTTGAGGTAAGGAAGCAAGTTCCTAAATATACTTTCCTACTGAAGTTTATTATTGTTCCTCATTTGAACGATCAAATGTAGAAGTGTGGGCCCTTGGTTAGAACCAAGAAGCCCTCTCAGAAATGCCTTGCTTAGCAATGGAGATTTGTCAAGAGGAAGGATTCCGGAGGTGGTAGCAAAGGCAAAGCATTAAATACTATAGCAATTGCAAATCTGCATTGAGGAATGAGTATGAATGTCTCATTTAACCTCACCGATAGAACTGCTCAAGCATCCAGTTGTATTTGCTCATAAATTGATGAGAAGGCAGATATTGGTAAATCATTATCCAATAATCATAGGATCATGAGATCCGGTCCAGTATCACATCTCTGACAGTGGCTGGTTCCAGTTGCCATTGGTGCTGGGGGTGCTGGCTTGAAGTGGTTTCCATCATATACAGGGTTTACCGTTTGATTCATTAGCTCTCAGCACCCCCACTGTAAAGATTGTTCCAGCCCCCCTGCCAGCTGCTACGGAGGAGCCAGGGATTCCAGACTGCCCTGTTATGGAATAACCTGCCCACAGCAGAAGTTTCTTCCCAGCTGCCATTAGTTAGTGTTTGCCTTATGTCTAAAAGCATGAGGTTTATGTCTCTACTTCCACATTAAAAATTGTTCATGAATGTGAGTTAAGGAGACTTGGGCAGTTGTGTGATGTTCTGATTCCTTGTGGTTATAAACCCAGTTTCTTTGAAGGGGGCCACCAATATCCAGACAGCATTATGGTCATTTCTATATGTTTTTAAAGGAATGGATCTGTGACCTATAGGTGTAATACTGCCCTGTGTTTTGCTTGTGCACCATGGAGAGCTTCGTGCTCCCCACCCAGCATATTCTAAGAAGCAGTGGAGGAAGAAACCTGTGTACAGTCTGAGACAGCACTATGAGGGGGTGTGGCCAGTGCAGGTGCTGGTGCACCACAGCTTCAAGGGAGTGTGATTTGCTGGAGAGATGGCTTGGTCAAACCTTGCTCTCCCTAGCACGTGTTGTGCATGCTGCTGCACATGCTAGCTGGCCCAGCGTATTGCCATGCAAGGAAGGCAGTCCTTTAATCACTCTGTCTGTTTCCCCCTCTTAAAATGGAAACAGTAATACCTATGTCGCAAGCTAGCTGAGAAACCTAATTAATGGGGGACAGTGAAACCTAGTGGATAGAGCACTGGAGTGGGATTCAGGAGACCTGGGTTCAATTCCGGGCTCTGCCGCTGGCTGGCTGGGACGTTAGGCATGTCACTTCCCTTCTCTGACCCTCAGTTTCCCCAGCTGTGCAATGGGGATGATACTGACCTCTCTTTTAAAGTGCTTGGGGGACCTACTGATGAAAATCACTATATAAGATGTAGGTATGATTATGCATTCATTCGTGGTGGATAAGCACTTGGAGAGCTTTGTTAGCATTATTTCAGTGCGTATCCTTGGACCTTTAATCAAGCCCCTAAGGCTAGCACTGAAGCTGCTTGCCAGTTTACCCTAGCTCCCTGAGACTTGCTGTGCTTCAGAATACAATCTTTAATAAGCCCATTCTCCATTGGCATCTCCTTGATTATTACTGATTGTGATTTTCTCCCTTTCTCCAGCGTCACTTAGCACCGGAAGTTTTTCAAGAAATATTTGGCATGACAATACAAGAGTTTGACAAGTTACCTCTTTGGAGACGCAACGACATGAAGAAGAAAGCAAAACTCTTTTAATTCACTCTACATTTATAGCCCTTTAAACAAAACAAAAAACAAATTGCATAGGATATTGTATGATAAAGTCCAAATTCTCTTTGGAGAGCAACTTACTCATCCACCAAAAAGGGAAAATCTGAAAAAGGCACCTGTATTCATAGCAATTGGGCCAAGATGAACACTTGCCAATGGGGTAAAAATTTCTGTGTTCAGAAACTTGATGGTAGTGTGTAAACTTTTTACATGTTGTACACATGATAGGAAGCGGTTCTTTTCTTCTCCCTCAATAATATTCCCTTTATTTTTGTCCAGAATATGACGAACTTTATTGCTAGAGCCAGGAAGTGCTCTTAGGATGCCTAGTAGAATGAAAGAATTGTAATCATTTCAAGAAATGAATATGTATACATATATTCTGTAGTATACCCATATGGTAAAATTAATCCTTTTTGCACACCATTTCTTAACTGGCACTGTTTTAAAAGAGCATATTCTTTCTGTTATGAAAGAACGAGGTAGGCAGTTTGCTCTGTTCCGCTGCATACCAACCAAATTATTGGAAAACAAATTCCCTGCTTGTACTTGTACTACATATATGCTAGGATATCAATAGTGAATTGCTGTGTATGTTTTCAGATCTTCCCTCCTCCATACTTTCTGCTTTAATTAACATGGCCTGGGCTTTACTAGTCATTTAAGTAAAGGGAATGGTGTAGAAGTGGCAGTTTTCTTCCTGTTTAGTCTGGGGATTTAGGGTGGCTGGAGGAAATGAAAGGGTTAAAAGGAAATTCTTCTCATGTATGCTCCGGTGCACACCCAGAGACTTTGGGCCAAATTCCCTGCTACTGAAAAATGGCTCAGCTGCACTGAGTTGCACCAGCAGAGAATTTTTTTCTGTGTGGGCAGACATGCGATTTAACCCCTTTTGGAAGAGGAAGGGAGGCTTCTGTGTGAAGTAGCCCTATCTTGCACCATGTTCTCCCAGTACAGTCTCATTGGTTAAATCGCTGTTGCAGACATTGACGATACTGCACAGTGTATCAAGTTGAGCACTTTTTTTGTTGTTTGTTACCGTGTTTTCACTTATGCTTTGAAAAGAGGGTTTGGAATTTTTCATGCTACAAAGATGCAGCCTTGGTATTTTGGTTTTTTGTTGTTTTTTTTTCCTTTGTGCCTGGCACACTTTGTAGGGTGTAGGAAATCATGCAGGATAGTTTTTTGAATCAAGTTATGTTTATTATTGTTTGCATTCTTTTCCCACTGTGCTCCAGAGTGTGAGGATTGCCTGTATATAACTTCACTGCTTGGAAGGCGGTTGTGTTCACACAAGGACATGAGGAACACATTAACTTCCCCGAATGAATGCTTAGCTGCTGAAAGGTCAGCATCTTTTCTACGTTGGTGCTGAACTGCTAATGTATCCCTCTCTTTTATGAGTGTGCTAGTCTACAGAGGGATGTCAAGATTTTCCTTTTAGATTTGATAGTCTTCATGGGAGACACCAGAGCCTTTTGTGTTTTCCGTTACTGGGGACTAACACATAGACATCAGGAGGAGGAGGTGGTTAGGTCTTTAAGGTCGTGTAGGAGATGTGAGATTCTAGATCATTGTATTGAGTTCTGCACTTCTGCTCCAGCAGGACAGCATGCTGTCCTATAACTAATCTTCTCAATGTGCAGAATTAAGCAAATCCTGCTTTCTGTTTGCAGTCTCAGAGAGGCCTGATCCAACAGAACCAGTGCAGTTCCACTGAAGAGATCTGGGCAGAGGGTTTAGTATTTGGAGGACCTATCTAGGGAATCCATACAGCCTGCATGCTAGAGAGCACAGCCAGGGGAAAAGGATGGTGCAGACCAGAGGATGAGCTGGTGGAGGTGCTGTAATTCCAGTGACTTCAATGGGGTTACAGCAAGGATCAGTTCAGCATGTTGTTTGTTTCACGTTCCAGCACAAGCATAATAAACACTTCCAGATTACTATTAACAAGTAAATGGGAGTGGAATAACTGAAATGTGAGAAGCAAATCCGGGTTACCAATGAAACCAAACACAGCATACTGAAGGGGCAAACATCTTATGATTAGGGCGTTTGCTAGGGTTGGGACTGACTGAAATTTGCTATTTGTTTCTTGCAGATTATGGCTCAATTTCAAGCTGGATATTTTGGGTATCAGTTTTAAAAAAATCCCTGAAATTGTTTAGGCCCCAACCCTGCAGATGACTCCTCATGAACATAGTGTGACAGATGCTGGTGAGCAGTGATTTCGAGGGTCAGCCTTAGTCTGCGTCTTTTTCCCCGTTCTAATTTTCAGTTCAAAGGATGCTTTCCTGCATAGCACAGGAAAAGCTGCAAGCTTGCAGATCACATTGTTCCCTCCATCTCTAGATTTATTAATAAACATCTGCACAACAGACACGGGAACTTTATCCAGCGGAAAAGTTGAAAATGGGCAAAGTTTGAATTTCAAAATATCTGATCTGGTTATTTTCAGTGCTTTATTTTCAAAAACCCAAGCTATGAAAAATGACTTAAGGTTAGATTGTATCTATTTCTTACCAGTTTCTGACCTATCGTCACTATCCCTGCTTAGAAAGAAATGAAAGAGAAGCCAATTTAGATGCTCCAGATATGTTAGCAAAATCCTGAAGATGAGTGTAGACTATGTAGAAGCTGGTGTCATTGTTCTTTACAACCATAGGTTTCTCCATTACTAAGAAATACATTGAGACATTCAGGAAAGTTAAGATGAATCAAATAAATGTGTGAAGTTAAAGTACATTAATTACAGAGGATTACACCCCTGTGTAAATGCTGTCATTCAAAACAAAATGATGTTAGTTCACTGTAGCTAAATTCTCCGCTACTGTGAATTAATGTTGCTTTATCTCACAACTTTAGTTATTTCATCTTAACTTTCCTGAATGTCCCCGTGTACACAAACCCTAGGAAATGCCATGTCTTTAAGGATCACTGCTGCAGCCCTGGGGCCTGTTTTCTCCAGTAAGCAGCTAGTAATTCTCACCACAGGTTTTTCTACCTTCTCGTCAGGTGGAGAAGGCAAGTAGCAGCCTTATAAACAGAGACATAGCCCCAGGGAGAGGCTCCTTAGTCACTTCGTGAATCATTTCCCTAGTACCACTCCCATATTCTGTTGTTTTGAGGCATATCTTCAAGATGTAGGTAAATTTCCCCCTCCTTCTTCAACATTCCCTGGAGATGTGCTGCTGCTCATGTAGGTTCCCATTTGCAGATATAAATGCATATTTGGAGCACACAGTTACCTGATTGCTGATGTGTTCGCATGTTCTGAGTATTAGCCTGGGTGTAAATCAGTACAGAATTTGGCCATAGGCACTTCTTTTTGAAAATGCCGCCCATTATTTATTGCCTTTCATTCAGGTCTGCAGTACCTATACCAGCAGTGATGAGATTGCTGAGGAATGCTGTGTGTAGCTTAGCAATATTTGTCAGTGTAGTTGGGATCAAGTAATATGACTTACCATTTTTGTCCCCTCTCCCGTCAACTAAGAGACAGAAAAAAGACACAAGAATTTTTATATAAACCAGAAAGAAGGAAGACTTGGCCAGTCCAATGTCCTTGCACTATATTGTAAGTGAACTCATTTCCACTCAGGCTTGAAAATCAGAATAATAGTGCATTTATCTTAATATGTGCATTGTGTCTTTTCTGCAGATTTTAGGATTTAAGCCAGTAGCTGGAAGGATAGATTTGGAAGATTTTAGACATATCTAACACTTTCATCTTCCCGGTGAAACATGAAACCATTTTTTTCCCTTTCAAAACTTGTTTGAGAAGCTTCATTATATTATTTTTTCTTCCTTAGTGGATAACTTCATGCTGGTGTCACTTAAAACAGATTGGAGTGCTGTTAAGAGTTTGAAAAGATTGTCTAACGACAATACACATTTGTTCTCAGTTTCTGGTTAGTAACTGCTCCTTAAATATGCTTTGTGGTGACTTGTAAACTCAAATCAGCTTCCATATGCGATGAAAAGAATCAGGCTGAAAAAGTAATGAGAGGGTTATTGGTCTTACAAGGTGAAAGACTTAATTTTGTGATTCTGATAATTTCCTGGTGTTTCCTCTCAGGCATGGACTGTCTTTTCTTTGACGTTTGCCTGTTTTAAACTTTGACTTGCTCTGATGCTGAATGTTTTGCCATCCTTTCCCCATTCAGAGGCACACCTTGGAAAGTTGTCTTTGCCCAGATGGTCCAAAAGTCCTATCATTTGGGGAGAGTCACTAAGTCTTTTTGGAAAGATTTGTTAAGCTTGAATTAGCCACCACCCTTTGAAGCCAAATCCCTTTGATACGTAGTTGCCTCTCTCAAGATGTTTATGCTGTGGCCAGTTTTAAAATTCAAGTTAATCTTTACAAAGAGAAAATTATTTTGTTCTGTTATAAATATGGCAGGGATGCCTTGAGGTGGGGAGTGAGTCTGGTTCAGCTAGGGTCCTCCAGGGCTCCTCAGAAGTGAGTTTAAACCACTTAAGAGGAAATAATTGCAGGTCAGCCAAGTGCTGCTCGTTCTCAAAGCCCCTTGAAGTCACTGGAGTCATGGACAAATGTAAATCCAGAGTAACAGGTGTAAATCAAGAGTAAGTCTACTGAAGTCAATGGAAAAAAGCTGGTGTAAAAGGTGACCACAGAATCAGCCCCTAGAAAGAGAGGAGAGCACTCAGCACTGCCAGTGCTGTATCCCAAAGACCTAATACTGAGCGATCCTCAGCACCTGTAGGTCCCATTGACTTCAATGGAAGTTGGGAGAACTTAACCCTTAGAAGGGCTGGGCCTTAGGATAGAGGAGTATGTAATGAATGAAAAACCTCCTCTTTCTCTCCATCCCTTTCCCCTCTTCGATATCTATTAACACCCTTTCAGGATTCAATTGTGGGGGTAGGGGCGGTTTGGTCTTTGTTTTGTTACGACACACTCCACATGTTGGACATTACTTTATATCCACTGAAAAGAACATTCACAAGAAGATTCGCCACCCACCCCCATTGGAGGGAACAAGCAAAGCACCCAACCTGTCCTGGAGCCATGGTCATCTCGGTCCACCACACACACTTGGGTCCTGATCCTGCTGTCAGCACTCCCTTGAGCCGTCCCAGGGCCACTGCACTGTTCACCCACTCAGACTTCGTGGGGCCGCTCAGGCAAACAAGGGCAGCAGACACATACTGGGGAGGGCTGGGGTATGGTCTTATGCTATTGCAATGTAATGAGGAGCACAGAAAGTGCTACTGAGCTCTGTGATGAGAGAACAATGTGCCTTTCTCCTTTGGTAGGAAAACACCGCCAGTGGTTGGCTACAAGGCCCACAGTGGGTGGCAGCTGGTGTGGATTTTGTCTTGTGATTCCCTCCCCCACCTTGTGTGTCCCATTTAAATGATAAGAAAACCAGTGTCATGCACAGATTTGGATGTTCCAGTTGAAAGCCCCCCTTGTCAGGCATCATCTCTGACTCCAGTAAGCATATTAATTTAAATGTAAGGCACTGGTTCAGGAAGTGGGGAAATAATTGGCCATCAGTGTTGTTGCCATGAATTACTTTATTTCCCAAAGGGCTTCTAACAAGGAAATGCATTTATGTTAATTACTTCCTCAAAATGTTCATCCAAAGGAGAGAATATTGATCCTACATGCTTTGTGATTGAAGCAGGCCTTACTTTTTGTTCTGGAGGCAAACAGGTGTTTCAGCTGTACAATCTAGCAGAGTGTTCACAGTTAGTGTATCAAACACAGCACTTTGGGCCAGATTTTCAAATGTATTTATGTGCCTAATCCTAAAGATGCAGAGAGGAATTGAAAGTCACTGGGAGTTAGGTGCCTATATGCATCTTTTGGACCTGATCTAAAGCCCGTTGAAATCAATGGAAAGACTCCCATTGACTTCAGCCTACTTTGGATCAGGCCCTTATTCAGCTGGCTAGGCCAGAAAAATATCTATCCCAGAAGTCATTTCTTCCCATAGTAATGAGATTTTTGCATCATTAATGAAATTGTTCTGTGCAAGCAGTGTGACTGTTTGAGTTGCTAACAACCCTTGCAGTAAGGGTGCCTTATAGATGGTTAGGGTTTAAGTTTTGGGACATAAAACGAACTTTAAAAAGATATTTTGTTTTAAGTTGATAGATTTTAGTGATGGGGTTTTTGTTTTGTGCTAGGTTTCATTTTGTTTTCTCCCCTTCCTTCAGAAACCTGACAAACCAGGCTTTTTTGAAATATTCCCTTTCTTTTTCAATGGTTTGTGGGACAGCTCTATTTCCGAGTCTTTCTGTAAAAGTGAATTGGTGTTTGTCTATACAGTAAGTCTGCTTGTTTGCGAAATGAGAAGTTGACCGAGGTTGCTGTTCTGTACATTTACTGATCTTCTCTACTTTCATATTGCAAGCAACACATATTGCACTCCTATGGCACTATAATCTGCATCACTGTTGTACTCAGATCAAGTTAATGAATAAAGTTTTGTGCTTTATTCTTAAGGGGTGAATGCAAACTGTTTCATTCCTTTTTTATTTATTTTTTCATATTCATGGGCTTTTATTAAAATCTTTTTATAAATCAGGATGTTTGCTAAGAACAAAAAAAAACCTCACAGAGCTGAACAGATGGAGGCAGATAAGTTGCAAAGGATATTTACTAGCAGTACAGTACTCATGGTTTCCCACAAGAAAGTCACTAAGAAAATCTATATATAAATATATATACACACACACCCCTGCAACCACATGTGTGGTTATGGTAATTCATAATGGTAATTCAGCACAGTTACTTTATGGTTCTGAAGTATGCTAGTAACTGTCACAGCAGACAGAAAGGGAAGACTATTTTGTTGACTGGGTATCTAAATTATCCCATTTTTTTCCTTGCAGCAAGACTACTCAAACTTGCATGCGAAGCGATTCAGCAAGGTTCTTCAACCCATGACTCATTAAGTCAGTGGGATTTCTCATGTACTTAAAGACACGCTGTGATGAGCAGAACCATCCTGTTTAGCTTCCTACAAATGCACCTGAATGATCCTGAGACAATGAACAGCCGCAACTCTACCTAACTTCAATGGCAGTTGTGGGCACTCAGCACATCAGGGAGATTCTCAGCACCTCCCACCCTACGCCCAGAAGAGAAATGCTCTGAAGAAAGCAGACTCTTTTGGCCTGGAAGTACCGTGTGAAGCTGCCAAGACAGTCTTTGCTTTAGTGCAAACAGAATCTACATGCAATTGTACTTTTCATTTTATGCAGCTCTGGGTCTCATACCCAACCCACCCCGACCCAGCTCTCCAGGTGAGCCACAGTGCAGCTGCACTGAACTGCTCTGATCCCTGGGCACAGCAGGCAGGGCTGCCAAAATGGGAGTGTCGTCATGTCTCTGCTGTTGCTATTTGAGGTCAGGTCCTTAGCCAGAATAGCTGGACTGGGTGCTGGGGATATGCATGTGGGTAGGGAAAAATCCCTCTTCTGGAATGGCTGTGGATAGCAGCCCTTAGCCCCAGTGTCCCCTGTAGGGGGAGAGGACAGGGGAACTGATGTAGCAGCAATCCTCCAGCCTACCTTCCACAGATTGACACACAGGAGTTCAGGCAGTGCAAGCCCTGCTGTAGTGTCCCCCAAATCCTGTTCTCTTCCCCCCCTGCACGCACACACATAGTGTTTGCTGCCCCGGGATTTTCCATAGCCATAGGGTGGGGATGTGTTTGCCCATTAAAGTTTTTTTCCAGCATACCTTGCTACATGTGTGTAAGGCTTGAATTCCAGAGGTGCTGAGCCCCCTCCCCACCTGTTTTCCATTGATGAATCTGGCCTTTCATGAATCAAGCTCAAATGCAAAAATAGTATTC
This sequence comes from Dermochelys coriacea, assembly GCF_009764565.3. Taxonomy (NCBI): domain Eukaryota; kingdom Metazoa; phylum Chordata; order Testudines; family Dermochelyidae; genus Dermochelys; species Dermochelys coriacea. The sequence continues at coordinate 114,442,889 of NC_050074.1, forward strand.
ACAGCATGGAGACGGTGCTGAATGAACCTGCAGGAGCAGCTCCTTGGAATCCAGATTATCGGCAGTGGGGCTTGCAGAAAGGAGGGAGTCTTTTTGTGGTGGAATCCCCAAATGCAGAGTGTGGCGGCTCTAGTGACACCTGGCCTGTTTTAATGGCTTATCTGAGTGGATTAAATTTTCATTGGGGTTGGGGGGCATCAAGAAATGAGTTTAATTTTTTGTTTAGTCCCAGAAATGGCACATAGTGAAAAGACTCAGGGACTGGGTCAGCAAGGTACATAAGCACATTGCAGTTGTAGTTCATATTGTGGTAGCATCTATGAGACCCACTCATGGATCAGTACCCTTCTCTGCTAGGTGCTCTACAAACCAAAGTCAGTTCCTGCCCCAAAGAGTTTACAATCTCAGTATAAGCATGTGCGCAGTGCCACTGACTTCAGTAGAGCTGCAAATATGCTCAAGTACCTTGCTGATCTAGAACTCCCATGTTTCTCTTTGTATTTTCCATTTTGCAGTTATTTCCTGTCCAGCCCTCAGCTGTGACAATGCAACTCAGACTATCAGAAATAAGCTGCCCGTTACTTAGTAACTTATATTTTCCCCTCCTATTTTAAGGACCATATCAGCAATCTCTTGTGGGGAAACCTCAACCTGGAGGAGTACATGCTGTGCTGGTCAGTTAGGATATCTGCTACTGGGGCAGTCTCAAGAGACGGTCCAACAAGGGCCTGCTGTAGGTATATGAAAGAACATCTTTTAGCAACCACAATTCACACCCCCTCTTGCCCTGTTCTAGTAAGAGTATCAGGGGGCTAGCTGTTCCTCTCTTGAAGGATAACACCAGGTGTGAGTGATGAGTGGGGCTATAGCCAAAAAGCTTGCCAACTGCCCTCAAAGTGTTAAGCAGCACTCTCTGGATTTAACATGACACATGGTAAATCAGAGGAAGGCAGCATGGCTCACTCAGAGACAAATTCAGGACTGGGGCCTGGTGCTGGAGTTGCCATGGCATCACTTTCCTCATTGGTGGGGAGAGGCTTGTGGGGAGCTACTTAATTTGTAAGCTGTCCCCCTCTGACTCCATAGCCCTGCAGGGAAGAGGAACTGTTCTGCAGGGAGGCTTCTGTTCTGCTGGTTCCCCTTTCTCCAAGCTCCATTACTTCCCATCTAGACTTCTGCATAGAAATCCCTAGGGAGTGCCAGGGCTTGGTGTGGTGGAGAATGGCCCAGTCCCTGCCCACCCCTGAACATTGAGCTGTTCGGTGATCAGTGCTTTGTTCTAGGCCCGGGGTCCAACTGGCTGTACAAAACAACCGGAGTTTCACAGGGCCCTGCCTAGACTCACTGGTTGGGAAGCTCAGTCATTAAAGGCAGTGTCTCCAAATACCACAGCATCCACACAGTGCAAGGGAGGTGGAAAGGTCCATGCTCCGAGCATCTACTCCACATGCAAATTCTGGGCAGATGTTCTGGCCCAGATTAACAACCAGTGGCAATTCAAGGCTATGCCAAGGGCACCCCTTGTACTAGTGAGAGCTGATGGAGGGGGAAGTAGGATTCACCTGCCAGCTTTAATATCTGATTAGATCTCCCTAGGAACCCCACCAGCAGAGCCTACCTGAGAGAGGTGCACCAGCTGTGTCTGAGCCCCCTATTGATTGTGGGGTTGCAGGCTTGTGCTTCTATGAGCAGGCCACTGGAGCCTGGGCCCAGCAGCACAAAAGGAGAGAGACATTGTAGAAGATCACCTGGTATAAAAGAGTGGTGTATATTCCTGTGAGGTTATCCATAGAGGCTGGGGACATGAATATCTCCACATGCTACGAGGCATGGCATTTGGATGCTCATTAATGATCTGTTCAACTCATCAATTCCATTTATGTATCTATTCCATATGTTACAAATGGATTTTTAGTCACTCACCATTTAAATACAGGAAGAGACAATCCAACAAACAAAAAACTGTTAAATCCAGTCTTCCCCCACTGCCTCCCCCTACTAAAATAATCTTGGATTGCTAACCCTTGAGTTAGGGCTGTGGAATGCACTTCATCTTACAGCCCAGCAAGGCATCTGGCTATGCGAATCTTCATAGCATGTTAAAAATACCACTGTAAATAGATAAGATCAAAATGAGTCAAATGTCAGTGCTAATTTGGTGTCACTCTTGAAACCACTTCCTCCTGCAAGAACTAACATCACAAATAAGTTTCTCTGGACAGCAAAAAACAAAACAAAAAAACGCCACTAATTCCCCATCAAAAAACTCTTGAAACGTTGATGCAGCAAGCCTACGCTATCCCCTCCTCCCACTATTCCCTCCCCCCCGCCCCCTCGCCTTGCATTTCTGTGTGCAGTTTGGGGCAAGGGTGGGAAATAACCGAAATTACAATCCTGCTTGCCATTTTCTATTGTAAAAAGGGAGCCGGGAGAAACATATTGACTGTTTTCTGTAGTTTGGTGAGAGAGAACTTGTTTGAGGAGTTCCTGTTACCCAGTGTTCTTTCACGTGCATTCACCTTTATTTTCAAGAATTTGCAAAGATTGGCAAACCAGCAGTGTATAAACAGGAAGTTGGCCATGTGTCCAAAGGGCCACTGGGTTTTACACAGCTGCTGTGTCCAGTTTTCTTCATGAACGACCTCAAGATGAAGATGATATAACTACACAAGTTTCTAATTGGGACCCAGGTTTTTAGCACTTGTGTACTGCATGAGCCAAAGGTTTTGTGTAGAGATAAGGTGTGTGCACATTGCTCAGATTGGAGCCCATAATTGAATTGTGGGCACAACAATGATGGGGCCAAATGGTAGGTTGAAACCCCAGTCTAGTAGGTGTCTGGTGCAATGCTGAAAATTCCATCAGCCCAAAGAGAAAGCTGGGCCTGAGCTCTGTTGAAAGCACGTCCCCGGGTGCGGCCGCAGCTTTGGTTAATATGGTCCTACGATTAAAAGTGGCTATGTAAACATGGTATCTTCTTACTCCGCATCTTAAAAAATCTGCTGTCTAAGGGGACCAGGGACTGGTGTGAAGGGACCCATTGCTGACCATTGTTTTGGGGAATGTGTCAGCTAAGGCTTGTGCTGGGTATATTGAAAAAAAAAATCCCGTAGAGTCAGTTCCACTTATACTGAGTTGGGAACCCAGGTGTCCTGGCTCCCAGGCCTGTTGGTTCTGATCCAGTAGGTAACCAGCATAAGCAAGACTCTAGTCAGATACGGTCATTATAAATACCATCTCATCCAAGACCTGGTCTGCACTAGAAAGCTTGAACAGTACAACTTTCCTTCTGTTATGTCCTTGCTTGCATCCACACTTGGTTTTGATCCCAGATTTCCACAGTTCCCTGAGAGAAGTGCGGGCATCCCACAAAACATATTTACTGCCACACAATACATAGCAAACGTTTCCCACGCGATGGGGTGCTAGAAGAAGGTGTGGGGGACACTGATGCCTACCCACAGTGCAACATGTCTTGCCAGTACAACCTAGTGCTGCATATGTAACCCATGCACCATCTAGGTGTGGTGCTCTGTCCCATCTAGTGGCACTGAGACGACTTAGAGAGAGAGAGAGATTAATGAGTTTGCTCTACAGCCTGAGCTACAAGCTATATGGCTTTTAGCTCATGCAGTAGAGGCTCATGCACTTAGGTCCCAGGTTCGATCTTGCCTGCCCCCAACATGTTACACATGGACATACTGCACCATCACAGGCAGCTACATGTGAACACATGCTGCCAAAATAGTTTTGTTGGCTTTTGCCTGTAAATTTTCTAGTGTACACAAGCCACAATTCTCTTCTAAGCAAATCTACGTGTTACAGTGCTTAGAATGCCAGTGGATGCTGGCACTTGATGTACACTTCGGCTCCTGCTGTTGCTACCACTGGTGGAGATAAACTGGCAAAGCAACAGTTGGAAATTTTTGGTATAAAACCTATTGTAGAGCAGTTTAGCTTGGGATGTATTGTGGCCTTTTGAACAGGACCCTGCCTGGAGTGGGAGCCAGGAGAGCTGGTTCTGTTTTTAGTCCTGGTTCTGTGGCAGATCTGCAGGGAAAGTCACTTTGCTTCTGTGTGTTTCTGTTTCCTCTCTGACCCTTTGACTCTCTTCTTTATTTCACCTGTAAGCTCTTCGGGGCAGGGCTCTAACAGTGTATTTGGACAATGCCTAACACAACGGGGCCCTGATCTTGGGTGCTTCTCCAATACAAATAAAAACCACTAATAATGCAGACCGGGTTAATGAAATACAGTTGAGCCTGATTCAAGGAATCCACTAAAAGAAAAGGAGTACTTGTGGCACCTTAGAGACTAACAAATTTATTAGAGCATAAGCTTTCGTGAGCTACAGCTCACTTCATCGGATGCATCTGATGAAGTGAGCTGTAGCTCACGAAAGCTTATGCTCTAATAAATTTGTTAGTCTCTAAGGTGCCACAAGTACTCCTTTTCTTTTTGCGAATACAGACTAACACGGCTGCTACTCTGAAACCTGTCCTTATGCAAGAAAAGGAATCCACTGTTCACCACGTTTTGAGACCTTTAAGCAAACCTGAATGTGTTTTGTGAAGCTGTAGACAAGCTAATAAGAATAATCCAAAACAGTTCTAGGGCAAATGAGCAAATCATGGCTGAGAAATACCTCCTTTAGGCCTTAATACCAAACTGGATGTTAAATGACTGCTAGGAAAGATCTCTGTGGTATCTCAGTTAGCCCTGAGTCCTGATTATCACTGCATAGAGGAATCCCAGCTAGGTAATTGACGCCTGCAACACAAAAGGTCTTAAGCAAGATTTACTGGAGTATTTAAATGAATTATTCCACTATCACCGATTCATTTAAGGGCACAGATAGTGTGGAAGAAGGTAAGCAAGTGTCTGAGATTTTGAAACACAAGTCATTTAAGCTTGAGTTTTCTTTTTATCAGTTACACAATTAATTGGGTTTGTCTCACTTAGTGAGCTGTGAAAATAAGTAACTGAAAAATAATTTCATCTGAGCTCAATAAATATTTGAGCAGATCTCTCCTTGGGGGCAGCATACTAAGAAGCAATCTGTCACTTTAACAACCCTGAGTGCAACATACAAAGACATTTCAATCCCTTTGGATGTTTAGATGGTTTTCTCTGACCAACCAATTCTCTGGGTTAGAGATCATTGACCTCATCTGGTGTTTTTCCCTTTGGGCACCAACCAAACCAAAACATTAGGAAACTCATACAGGTTTTTCATGTTCCTGTGGCAGGGGTGAGCGGACCACAGAGAAAAGGTGTTTGAATGAAGTCATGTACAGCTCTTACCAAGCCCATTCTGATTTCTTTGTCCAGTTAGGCTCACAGGTATCACCCATACAAGGATAAGGTACCACGTCTCCACTATGCGTATGATCTTCTGTAAGATAAAGTACACATTCAGGACACCTGCAAAAGGGCTAGGGAGAGCTATAAAAGTGCTCCTAGGTTTTCCTAGAGCTGGTCTGTCTCAGGAGGTACACGCTAGCCGTTGATCTAATAATAGTGGATCAAGCAATAAGCTGGGCCTCTGAAAACTTGGATCCAATTCCCAGCTCTGGCACTGGCCTGCAAGTCACGTCCTCCGATATGCCTCAATTTTCCCCTCGGTAAAACGGGGATAATGATACTGGCTTCCTTTTGTAATGCACTTTGAGAGCTACTGATGGAAAGCATTTTATAACAGCTCGATATTATGTTATGCCAGCATTCTATAGCACAAACAACAAGACAGCTTCCTCACTGGAGCGCTTTACATCCCCCTGTTGCAGGGGAGTCCTACAATCCTACATTTTGGGGAAACTGTGGCAGAGAGTTTGTAACCCAACCAACTGCAAAGTCAGGGGCAGATCTGGATTAGCATTCAGGTGGTCCTGGATCCCAGCCCTGGTTGCACTCCGTCCTCTTCAGTCTGCCCTTATTACACCGGGCATAGGTTGCAAGACAGTCTGTCACAGGGTGGCTGGCTCTTTAAGGGGTGTCAGGGCTCAGTTTACCCACAATAGGCTTCTTTCAGGAGAATAAGCCCATCCTTAAGCAATTAGCTGCCAACCAGACAATTGACTAACAACACCTGAGCCTGATAAAATGCTGCCAGAGCTCATTGGAGGGAGGCGTTCCCCTAGAGACTCGAGCAGGAGCAGGAGGACTGTGGCCTGTTAATTTCTCTAAGCTTAAAGCAATGGGGCTAGGTGGGGAGATGCTGATTGAGGGGCCAATCAAAGGGATCATCTTGCGCTCAGCTCCCAGGTCTGAGTAAATCATTGCCAGACCCAAGAGGAACAAAACAAGGGCAGCAGGCCTGTAAGGCCCCACTGCAACAATGTGATGCACTCTAGAGCGCTCGCCCGTCAGACAGTCCGTCACCAACGCAGTGTTTCTCCTATGTAGGGTTGCCAGGTATCCCGTTTCCGATGGAACGCCCAGTTGAAAGGGGACCCTGGCGGCTCCAGTCAGCATTGCTGACCCCGCCATTAAAGGTCCGGTCGGCAGCACTGCAGGTCTAAGGCAGGCTAGTCCCTACCTGTCCTGGCTCTGTGCTGCGCCCTGGAAGTGGCCAGCAGATCTAGCTCCTAGGCGAGGGGCCACATGGCTCCGCGCACTGCCCCTGCCCCGAGCACTGGCTCCACACTCCCATTGGCTGGGAAGGGCGGTGCCTGTGGGTGAGAGCAGTGCATGGCGCCTCCTGGCCCCTTGCCTAGGAGCCAAACCTTCTGGGGCGCAGCATGGAACCAGGACAGGCAGGGAGCCTGCCTTAGCCCTGCTGACCAAGGTAAGCCTGTGCCCCAACCCAACCCCAACTCCTTATTCTTAGGCCTACCCCAAAGCTTGCACCCCCAGACAGAACGCTCACCCCCTGCACCCCAAAGCCCTGTCCCATGAACCCCTTATCCTTGGCCCCAGCACAGAGCCCCATACCCCCTCCTGCATCCCAACTGCTGGCTCAACCCACATCCCCCTCCCACACTCCAAATCCCTTGGCCCCAGCCTGGAGCCCCCTCCTGCACCCCAAGCTCCTTATCCCTTGGCCCCAGCCCAGAGTCTGTACACCCTTCCACACCCCAACCCCCTGCCTCAACCCACAGTCCCCTCCCACATTCTGAATCCCTCAGCCCTACCTGCTCCCCAAACCCTCATCTCCAGTCCCACCCCAGAGCCTGCACCCCCAGCTGGAGCCCTCACCCCCTCCTGAATCCCAGCCCCAGCTCAGAGCCCACACCCCCAACCTGGAGCCTGTACCCCCTCCCACACCACAACCCCCTGCCTCAACCTGCAGCACCTCCCATATTTCAAATCCCTCGGTCCCCACCTGGAGAACCCCTGTACCCTGAACCCCCATCTCCAGCCCCACCCCAGAGCCTGCACCCCCAGTTACAGCCTGCACCCCAATCCTCTGCTCCAGGCTAATGAAAGTGAGTGAGGGTGGGAGAAAGCGAGCCACTGAGAGAAGGGGTATGTAGTGATCGGGGGCAGGGCCTTGGGGAAGGGGTGGGGCTAGGGTGTTCAGTTTTGAAAGTTAGCAACCCTGCTCCTGTGCTCCTACAGGGTAGTCGTGCCAAGCTGTTCTCATTTTTGGTTCTCCTCTCCCCCGGCCCTCTCGTTGACCTTTGATCCTTTGGATGCAGACAAAGCATTAATCTCAGCTCTATTTTTCATATGCATCCAGCTAAGGCTCTATGAGCAAAGGGTGATATTCTCTCTCTCCCCACCTGCTTGAGTACACACTTGTGCTAGCTTTCATCGAGTATATAGATGTACACAGAGGAGTCGCACCCCAGCTTGGTGTTGATCTCACTTTAGAGATCAGACTAGAGATTTTTTCACCGGTTGTAGCTATTCTGGTACAAGCCTCCAGGGCAGATGCACTGAATTGCTTTGAAAGTTGGGTAAGTAAGTCACACTGCTTTACTGCAGTGCATATACCCTAGAGGTGCAAGAATCCATAAGGTAGACAAGCACTCACAGAGATGGAGAGCAGGGGACTGCCATGTCCTGGTGTTCATGAAGAGCCATGCCGTGTGAAGCTCGGCATGTTGGGGAGAGAGTAGAAAGGAATCCTTGCATCCCATGCTGTGGAGTGGAAGGAGACTCACTCAATCGCTGATGATGTAGCCCTGAGATTGCAAATAACCCCAGCTGATGTTCTACTCAGGAGTACTGGTTCATCATGGTACTGTACGACACTGGATCCAGCATCTCCATTGCTTCCCCTGAATCCCACAACCTGGCCTGACGGACATCTGCTTCACTGTAGATGCATGCATGTCATTCTAGGAGTCACAAGACCCACTAACCAGTGAAGGCCCCTTGCTCACCACCATCTCTTCTACGTCTTTATGTCCATTCACTCTCATGCTGGGCCTTTCTTACTTGAAACTTTCCAAAAACAAACTCTGCTGTCGGAGCCGGTGCCCATATATGACTTTTAGTGAATATCTTAATGGATTACCCAATCCAGCTCCTTGAGGAAATTCTGCAGTAGCCAGTTGCTTTGCAGCTGCATATTTTTCATCGTTCGCGCTCTTTTGGGTGGCGGATGCAGTTTGGTACTAGCAGTAAATTCTTTGTGCACTGTCATGCTCTGAGAAGAGCCCAGTGTGATGGTGATGCTGCCTGCATCTGAACAGATGATGTTGCTCTAGCTTCCGAGATTAGCCCCAATTGCCTGGAATTGTCATTCCCAAACTATCAATCAAGAGCAAGATTAGCTGCATCCAGGCTTTACAAGGTGTACCTATCTGGGAACACTTAAGTGATAAACTTTTTTCCCCCCACACTGATGCTACCAATAGTGTGGAAGCTGTGGTGTATCCCAGGCATGTGGGTTACCACTGTTTTCATCTAATCCTAAACTCTCTGGGAATTAACCCCTAAAACTCCAGGTCATTGGCTGGTTTGGTGGGGTCTCTACCACTTGGACATGGTGTGGCAGAGTTCTGGGGTCCCCTCCAAGGGGCACCGAAAAAACTGGCCACCATTTGCATGGTTTGTGGTGTTGTGCTGTATTGGCCACATACTGTGTGTTGTGCTAAAACTTGCCATGTGTATTGACTGCATATAATGGAATTGTGAAAACTTTTTTTTTCAGCCAGCTGGTCTGTAGGCACTCAGCCTTCTAGTGTTTTGGGAGGCAAAATGTATGTTGACAGCCTAGATATTAAAGTTTAAAAAGTAATTACTGAGCATGAGGGAGAGTTATTTTTCCCATCATGCTTATGTCCCAATTACTCAACTATGCCTAGCAGTGAACTGGCAATAACAAGACACCATCAAAAACAGATTCACAGCAACAACTTCATAGTTAATCACTTTGGGCTAGAATTCTTTGCAGTCCCATTCAAAGACATCAAATATGGTTTGTGGTGGATTATGGGCCTTTAAACCAAGCTCTCTCTCTCTCTTCAATGGTGAATTTCAACAGGCATACATGCACGTGAAGGCTGAGGAGACCAAGCTCCACGGGTGTTTGGGCAGGTTTGGAATTCTTCCCCAAAATGCGTAGAATTGCAAACGCTATTCCATCCCCTGTTTTACAGTAGACCACACTGCCCCTCTGCAAGCCTGCATGGGAGTTCCCAGTCAAACAAAGTTTTCCTCCACCCCAGTTTATATGGAGGAGCCAGCCCTGAAGCTCTCTGCTGTAGTGCATGGGACAGGACCTGTTGTGTGGCTACTTTAAGCAGGACTAATGCAGGGAGAGGAAAGGGCCAGCACGTTCAGTGGTGTAGCTAACCTAAAAAAGGGACTGGGGCCCAGTGGATTCAAGAAAACCAAGTTCTGTTCCTAGTTCTGCCATTGGCCTACTTGAGCACACCCGTGTCTCCATTTTCCCCATCTGTGAAATGGGGATAATGTTTACGTGCTTTGAGAGGTACAAATGGAAGCACTGTTAAAGGCATTAGCGCCCATGATTAAGAGCCACCCAGGAGGATTTTGTCTCAAAACAAACAGACTGCTCTGTTTCTAAATGAGCCATTTCAGCCTTTGAGGGGAAACTTGAAACCACTCAGGAAACTTTCAATTCAGAATGACCCCAAAGAAGAATATCTCTCTAGAGATGAAGTGAGCTATAGCTCACGAAAGCTTATGCTCAAATAAATTTGTTAGTCTCTAAGGTGCCACAAGTACTCCTTTTCTTTTTGCGAATACAGACTAACACGGCTGCTACTCTGAAACCTCTCTAGAGACTGCGGAAGTCGGGAGCTGTCCTGCTACTAACCGATCTAGTGTTGTTGTCTGCAGTGTAATTCTCAGCCTGTTGTTGTTTGGACTGCTAGAACCTCCTGGCACGGCAATGCAGTCAGGGAGAGAGACTCTCCTTTATCCTCTGATCCTCTTCCTTTGCTCTCATGCTGTGAATTTTAAATGACCTCTCTGGACTAACAGGCTCCTTCCCCTGCATTCTGCTTTTTTCTTTGTCTGACAGGTCCCCACGGGCCTGAGGCTATGTCCTGCACCAGCATAGCTGATAACCCTGGAGTGGAGACACAGCTTGTACTCACAGAAGTGTTTTTTCTGCCAGTGTAGGAATAACCCCCCATCTTTCCCTCAACACAGCTGCCTCTAAACTGGGGGTTAGGTTGATCACAGGTGTGTGGGGGGGGAAGGGTGGGTTCTTACCCCCTCAGTGTTGTAGCTATGTCAACTTAACTTTTAAATGTAGACCAGCCCATAGTCTCTCCGTTTTCATAAGAGTTTCATAGTGGACTGGTCTGGGGACAAACTTGCTCTAGTTCATTTAAACTAGTGCAAACCTGTGGCTTATGTCAATGTAACCTGTTCCTGACTGACTTAAGTAAAACCAGCAGAAATGTCAACATGGCCTTTTTCACCAGTTTAACTCCAATCTGTGTAGGAACAGTGGTGCAACCCTGAAAGCGGAGAAGTGGATGCCAGGAAGAACAAACTACATGTGACAATAAGAGGGGACTGGGAGAGGATGAGAAAGAGAAGGAGCCACACATGGCAGGTGTTAGTCTGGCTGTTTAATGTGCCCCTGGAAGGTGCTCAGATACTATGGAGGAGGGTATAAGAAGCTGAATAGAACATAATTAGATCTGTGCAGCTCGTGGCTGTTTCAGTTCACTGGCAAATCTGAAGACTGAATTTTTTTTCAAAACTTTTGGCAAATCAAAAAGTTGAAAAAAGTCACCTGAGGTCAAATGCAAGATTTTTGTTTCGAGACAATTGAAACACTTCATTCTGCTTTTGAGCACTTTAAGATGTGTTTGTTTAACATTTTTGGTTCAAGATTTCCTTTAATTTTATTTTTAAAAAAATAAGCAATTTATTTCGAAAATATCAAAATGTTTTGAAGGTTTTTGTTGTGTTAGGGGAGATTTTTTTTTTTGACTGAAACAATTGAGTGAAATCAACATGAATTCACAAAACACCTCAGGTTTCAGAGTAGCAGCCGTGTTAGTCTGTATTTGCAAAAAGAAAAGGAGTACTTGTGGCACCTTAGAAACTAACAAATTTATTTGAGCATAAGCTTTCGTGAGCTACAGCTCACTTCATCGGATGAAGTGAGCTGTAGCTCATGAAAGCTTATGCTCAAATAAATTTGTTAGTCTCTAAGGTGACACAAGTACTCCTTTTCTTTTTGCAAAACACCTCAGTATCATTGAATCTGCAAAAGTTTTTTTTCCCACCAAAAAAGCTTTGACTTATTTTTTTTTTTTTTTTTTTTTTTTTTTTTACCAGCTCTAAAGAGAACCGAACAGAATAGCAGACAGGCCTGTGGTTGTATGTTTAGTGGTAGAACTTTCCACTGTCCTTTAGCTTTTGTGCATCAGTCTCACATGCATGCATTACTCTTGCTCTTTCTCTTTATGTGCTGGGGGAGGAAGTAAAAGACCTGACTTTTCTTCTGAAACCCACAACTAGGTCCATCTCCTCCGCCCCGAGCCAGTGCAATGTTATGCATTTTGAATAAGATTCATAGTACTACTCATGAGGCACCTGTTCTGCAGTGTGAAATCGCCTTCGCAAGAGATTTTATCAGATGCAAATAATGGAAAAGGACTTAAATAAAGTCCTAATTGTGTCCTAGAACAGTCACTCCAGTCATCATCCATCTTCGTATTAAACTAGTGAATTTCAACTACTCAGCCCTGCTGGCATCTCTCTCTTCTCTTCCCCTTCTCCCCACTCCCTTTTAAACTTCTATTTATATTCTCTCCGTTGTCTCTGCCAGAAGATCTCATGTGGCTACATTAGGCCTTTTCAAAAAGAAAGTTGGATTATAGTGATGTTTCTCCCCATAGGACACAGCATAAAAGGAAGCTACAGTATAACTTCATTATAGATGTACTAAATCTGGCCTATTTAAATGGAAAGCTTAATGATGCTAGGAAAGGCAGAAGTGCTTTAGTTCTGGAAACCGAAGCTGCTATTTTGTTGTTTACTGAAACTGACTGGTTGACGCTAACATAAATTCTGTTATGGGAAGATGGAAAAGAGAAGATTCAGGGATAGCGGCCGATATGTTCCCCAGAAGTTTATTTTCACATAATCAGGTTGTGTTGTTGTGTTCTGAGATTTAATAATATTTATGGCAAATGGGTTATAAAAAATAACTATACAGCCACATGTCCTTTAACATTTTGGAATAAATTCCAATTTATTTGTGCTTTTATATATGGACCACTGGCTTCTTTGTTCACGTAAGCAGCATTGACCTCAGAAGAGTGCTTTTGGTTATTGACTTTGGCTGGGTTGAAGTGGTTTGTGCCTACGGAAAAGGCAACTGCTAAAAAACCTTGTCTTTGGGGATAATGCCAGAATAAACAATCTTCTGTGAGCTCACAATTGACATCAGACCACAGTCTGCATAGTTGAGGGGGAACTAAAAAACAAAAATCCTGGTGACAGTGCAGCAAGTAACATGTCATATTTCATGTTTTTCCAGATTTTGGTTAAACTAATTTTTCTCTCTCCAATGTAGGAGTCTTAGTGCTGCTGAAAGATGCTAATACGTCTACACAGAAAAAAAAAACAGTCTCAGAGCCCAGGTCAACTGATTTGGGCTTGTGCTGTGGAGCTAAAAGTAGCAGATGCTCAGGCTGGAGCCTGGACACTGAACCTTCCCCTCTTCTTGCCAGGTTTCAAAGCCAGGACTCCACCCTGAATGTCTACACCATTACTCTGAGCACCTCAGCGTGAGCCTGTGTCAGTTGCCCTGGGCTCTGAGCCTCGCTGGTGGGGGGGTGTTGCTATGTTGACGTACTCTTAGAGTGCAGCTCTGTAACGGCAATTTCTCAGTTCAGGAACTGAAAGCTAGATTTCCCACTGAGGTATTGAAACACCTAAAGATGCAGCTAGATGATTTTGCAAATCCCACCTGCATGTTAAGGTGGCCAGTAATTTAGGCCTGAGGCTCTAAACACAGTTTTTATACCCGTCTAACTTCATTGGTGAGGGGGGGTCATTTGTTATTTTGAACTGAGATGTAATAGAGTGGATGCAGTATAAAGGTGCCTTCTACTGATGTAGTTTAATCCCCTTCCCATAAGGGTAGGAGCACACTTATAACTGTAGCCACAGTAGGGGTGTGGGGTGGCCAACGTGAGCCTGAGAAGGAGCCAGAATTTACTAATGTACATTGCCAAGAGTAATGCGTCAGCGGCCTCCTAGCACCTCCTGCCTGCCGGCAGCCCCGCCAGTCAGTGTCTCCCGCTGGCTGCAATCAGCTGTTTCGCGTGTGCAGGAGGCTCTGTGGGGGAGGACCAAGGGCATGGCAGCCTCAGGGGAAGAGGCAGGGGCCTTGGGGGAAGGGGTGAAGTAGGGGCAGGGCCTGTGGCAGAGTCAGGGGTTGAGCAGCGAGCACCCTCTGGCACATTGGAAAGTTAATGTCTGTAGCTCCAGCCCCGGAGTCAGCACCTATGCAAGGAGCCGCATATTAACCTCTGAAGAGCTGCATGTGGCTCCGGCTCTACAGGTTGGCCGCTCCTGCTTTAGCTACTAAACTGTGCAGTCTTGTGTGACTTGTCATACTGGTGTGGAAAGTCCCCCTGGAACATCACTGGAAGTGAGAGCAGAGCCAGCCCCAGAATGAACAGGAGTATCATCTTTCAAGCCCACTCCCTCCCGAAGGAGGTGCCATCTGTAGGGGAGAGAGTGCTTGTTCCTACTGCTCAAGCTAACTATAATTCATAACATGTACGGTTTGGATCAGACCACTGAGAAGGAAATGTCAAAACATTACAAGCCAAGAGGAGCTGGCCCAAAAGACAGCTGGCCCTGCTGGTCTTAACAGAAAAGTCCCTCCCCCACCTCCAAAACCATGATCTTTTGAAACAATTAATGGCTGAGAGAATCTAAAGCATCTTTGGAATGTATAAAAGTCAAAGACTTTGTATAGTCGAGTAGCTAAACAGCTCCTGCTTTTGTTTATATTGGGCCTAATTTGTCTCCCTTTCATCCCTGCCAGTCAGAAATCACTGTCTGGAAGTCAAGGCAACCCTATTGGCAGAAGAGGAGAACCAGGCCCCTGGACTTTCATGCACAGAATTTCACAGTGCTTCACAGAGAGAAGCAGTAAGACCTCCAAAGCAACAGGGTTCTGAGAATGAAGCTTCTGCCCATGGTCTCAAGCAGGGACTTCTTTCCCCTCCCACCGAAGAGCTGGCTGTGACGGATGGATCACAGAAATCCCCTGGGGATTGCCAGCTGATGTGCCAAGACTACTTCTGCCCCTGCTTTCCTGCCCTGTCAGCTTAGGACTTCAGTGCCCTGCCTGGTTTGAGCCAGATCTGCTAGCCTGCTGCAAACCCAGACCCAGGTCTGAACCACGTCCCCTAACAGCTGTAGGCTTAACTGAAAGCAGCTTACAGAAGTGTTCCTGTCTTTAACATTCAGATGCCAACTCCCAATGGGGTCCAAATCCCAAATAAATCCATTTTACCCTGTATAAAACTTATACAGGGTAAACTCATAAATTGTTCACCCTCTATAACATTGATAGAGAGATATGCACAGCTGTTCTCCCCCCATACATATTCTGGGTTAATTAATAAGTAAAAAGTGATTTTTAAATACAGAAAGTAGGATTTAAGTGGTTCCAAGTAGTAACAGACAGAACAAAGTGAATTACCAAGCAAAATAAAATAAAACATGCAAGTCTAAGTCTAGTACAGTAATGAAAACTGAATACAGATAAAAATCTCACCCTTAGAGCTGTTTCAATAAGTTTCTTTCACAGACCGGACACCTTTCTAGTCTGGGCACAATCCTTTCCCCTGGTACAGCTCTTGTTCCAGCTCAGGTTGTAGCTAGGGGATTCCTCATGATGACTCCTCTTTGGGCTGTTCCACCCACTTGTATTTCTTCTGCATAAGGCGAGAATCCTTTGTCCCTCTGGGTTCCCACCCCTCCTTCTCAATGGAAAAACACCAGGTTAAAGATGGATTCCAGTTCAGGTGACAGAGTAGCAGCTATGTTAGTCTGTATCTTCAAAAAGAAAAGGAGTACTTGTGACACCTTAGAGATTAACAAATTTATTTCACGAAAGCTTATGTTCAAATAAATTTGTTAGTCTCTAAGGTGCCACAAGTACTCCTTTTCTTTTTAATTCAGGTGACATGATCACATGTCCTGTGAGACCTCCAAGCCTTCATTCCTCTCAGCCTGACTCACAGGAAGGCCTGCCTGCAAACAGAGCCATCCACAGTCAATTGTCCTGGTTGATGGGAGCCATCAAGATTTCAAACCACCATTAATGGCCCATACTTTGCATAATTACAATAGACCCTCAGAGTTATATTTCATATTTCTAGTTTCCGATACAAGAGTGATACATTTATACAAATAGGATGACCACACTCAGTAGGTGATAAGCTTTGTAATGATACCTTACAAGAGACCTTTTGCAAGAAGCATATTTTAGTTACATTATATTCACACTCATCAGCATACTTTCATAAAATCATATAGAGTGCAATGTCACACTGGCTATCTCCCACCTGCAACCACTGGCCCACCCCAAACATTGACCTAGTTGCTGCTTCGCTTCCCTTTGCACTTTCTCTGAGGAAAGTGGCCCTGGCAGACGCCCATCGCTTCCAGGAACAAGAGAGTAACCTGGACTGAAGTACAGGATGGGCTATCTGTGGGGATATTAAGTTTATTGCAGCTTATGTTCATGAATGAGAGAAGTGTGGGGTTCTGAGCTTTCTTGTACAGTGAGCCACATGCCAGTGTCACTTACCACAATTTGTTCCACAATACCCTACATCTGGGGTACCGGATAGTTTATGGCTTTAGTGATGGGCTAGAGAGAGAGCTGTACACTGTTTGAATCTGAGCCACTGGAGGCTCTAGGAAATAAAGTGATAGCCTCCATTCAGTTCCTAGTGAACAAGTGTGCATGTGACAACCCCTGCTCCCCATTACCATTCTCAGAAGAGAGGCAGGAGAACTGTGAGTGGCTTGTGGTGGCTGAAATAACGTTCTACTGCTGGAGAAGACGCCTTCCATAACAGGCTGGAAGCACAGGGGCTTTGGTGTTGTACCTTTATTCCAGGACTACCCACATGATTTAGGCCCTGTTCCTCGGGAGAGAACCTGGTCGGAGGATGATGACAAAAAGTGCCACTCTTATTCCCTGATCCCTGGATAATGCAGGGTCTTGTCTGGCGTCCACACAAGTTAGAGCAGCCTCGTGGTTCAACCCAAGGGGCTGATACAGCATTTTGGGGTTACCAGAGTGCAGCATTGCTCTGGCCATGGCATCCATCCTTAGTCTCATCTCCAGTGTGCCTCCCATAACACTTGGAGATTCTCCAAGCTCAGGAAATCCTCACTTTCCTGATTACGATAGCTTTATAGCCCATTTGTACTACCAGATCACAGTGGCACAAAGAGGCTGGAATGGGGCCCTGAACCTAGCTGTTAGTTGCTGCAATTCTTGGTCAAACAAATTAATATCTTCTTTAAATGCCTCCTTTTAACATGCTTCTGGCCTACCATATGTGTTGCTTATTCAGATCTTTGCGAGGTGCTTTTAAACCTTCCTCAACCACATCTGTGAAGATGTCATAGCGGCGCTCCAGATAAATGCTCACACCTACTGCCACATGTAAAAATGTGCATGCACGCAACCTGGGCCTGACCATTACCATTTCTAAAGCTGTTCCAATTATGGCTCTGTTTCACGCACCCCCTGCCTTGCCTGAAGCCAGCCCCTGCCGCACCCCCTGCCCTGCCTCCAGCCACTCCGTCTCCAGCCACCCCCACACCCCCTGCCTGCAGCCAGCCCCTGCCGCATCCTCTGCCCTGCCCGCAGCCAGCCCCGCTGCACCCCCCTGCCCGAAGCTAGCCAGCCCTACACACCCCATCTCCAGCTAACCCCTGCTGCACCCCCCTGCAGCCCTGCCCAAAGCTAGCCAGCCCCATACCCCCTGTCTCCAGCCAGCTCCACACCCCCCCTTCCCTATCTCCAGCCCGACCTGCCTCCAGCCAGTCCCACACCCCCTTGCCTCCAGCCAACCCCACACCCTCCTGTCTCCAGCCAGCTCCGCACCCCCTGCCCTGCCTGCAGTCAGCCCCGCACCCCCGCCTCCAGCTAGCCATGCCCCATGTCCACTGGTGCCCTGCAGTAACCTGCTTCAATGAGGGGGACAGGGAGCAGCTGGGACCCACACATGTGCACACCCTAGGGTGACCAGACAGCAAGTGTGAAAAATCAGGATGGGGGTGGGGGATAATAGGAGCCTATATAAGAAAAAGACCCCAAAATTGGGACCGTCCCTATAAAATCAGGACATCTGGTCACCCTAGCACACCCCCAGGGAGTGGCAGGGACCCACACATGTGAAATGGAGCTCATTTCTAGTTCAGGCCCATCTTTTTAAAAAAGAACTTTAGGTAGGGTTAACATACATCCGTATTTTCCTGGACATGTCATACTTTTTGGTTCTTAAATTGCCGTCCGGGAGGACTTTTTAAATTTTAAAAAATCCTCCCGGGAAAATACAGACGTATGGTAACCCTACTGGTACAAAAAATACATACTGTGGCACATCCCTTAAACCAGAACTTTTTATAGGGAACCGGTTGTTAAGATTTTGGCAGCTCATCACTGATTGCAGGCCTGGAAAACTGTAGACAAATTGGAGGGAATATCAGAGGTTTGAAATAACAATGATTAAAGAGCTGGAGGGGCTTATTTATGAGGCAAGATTTATAAGAGCTCTTTCTCTCTAGTTATTTGTTGTTTTATCAAAGCAAAGGGGGAACTGTCTACAAGTATTCAAAAGGTGTAACAGCACAACTGAAAAAAAAGAAAAGGAGTACTTGTGGCACCTTAGAGACTAACAAATGTATTTGAGCATAAGCTTTCGTGAGCTACAGCTCACTTCATCGGATGCACCACTGAAGAAGAAGAACTGTAAAGTATAATTAGGACTAACAGAATAAACTGAGCAAAGGAAAAGATGCCATGAGTATCAGGAAGACAATTGTGCCTCTGAGGTCTAATAGACTGTAATAGTCTCCCCAAGAAAAAAGTAGAAGACTCATCAGTTGGGACACTTAAAACTAGACTGGACAAAGCACTGAACAATATATTGCAGAGACCAGTCCTATATTAGCATGGGGATAGATTAAATGACCTCAAAGCTCTCTTCATTTTCTGACATACTGAACCAAACTCTATTCTTACAGTGCAAATTAAGATTCACTCCTCTGAAGCTTAAGCATCCAACTGGTGAAAGAAGCTGCTTTGCTGCTCATGAGAGGCCATGAGACATCCACTAACTTCAGTGAGCTTTGGATCAGGTCCTGTGTGAAGAGAGGATCAAATCCAAAGTTAGCAGAAAGGAAGAAAGTGAGTCACAACAAAGATGCCGACAAACATTAGACATTCAAACCTGGACTGGAGCAAAAAGGAGATGCATAGATAAGTGTAATAACACAGTAGTAATGAATATAAATCGTTGGTCAATATTGGTACAGTTTCTTGAAACTGCAGAACCTAATGTAGCCCAGGGCTAAACAAAAAGGAAATGATCAAATTTCAACGTAGCGTTTCAGAACAAACAAAGCTATTTAGCGAGTGGCTGTCCCTGGTCTTAAAAAAATTATAATAGGGAAGAGACTCCTTTTCGTGGCCTTTGTGTTTTTCGACCAAGCTAGCTAGAGAAAGCAGCTTGGAGAAAAAATAGGAGAGCATAAAATTACAGCACATCAAGACACATGGTTAACTTGGCATTCACTAGCGATGGATGCAGTTATTAGTATGCAAAGGCTAGTCTTATGCTAGTCTAACACTTTCTCTAAAATATAATATGCAGCTCTGTTTTAAAGGGTAGTTAATTGGCCACAAAGATATGAGGATGTGGACAGCCCTGAAGGCTTGTTACATCTTAGACCTTGCTCATAAGAAAGAATAATGAAAAAAGTAGGGAACAGGTAGGAGTCTTCTATTGATCCTTTAGCCCTTGACATGCTCTAACAGGCAAATGGATGGGCCTGAGAATGCTTCAAATGAAGTGCTGCCCAAACCCCTATTGACTTCAGGGCTGAGGCTGGGAATTCTAACTCCTTGCATGAAGGAGTCCATGTAATTTCTAGGGCTGTCAAGTGATTAAAAACCATTAATCGTGATTAATCGCACTATTAATAATAGCATACCATTTATTTAAATATTTTTGGATGTTTTCTACATTTTAAAATATTGATTTCAATTACAACACAGCATACAAAGTGTACAGTGCTCACTTTATATTTTTATTACAAATATTTGTGCTGTAAAAAACCAAAAGCAATAGTATTTTTCAATTCACCTCATACAAGTACTGAAGTGCAATCTCTTTATCATGAAAGTTGAATTTACAAATGTAGAATTAGGTACAAAAAATTACTGCACTCAAAAACAAAACCATGTAAAACTTTAGAGCCTGCAAGTCCACTCAGTCCTACTTCTTGTTCAGCCAGTCACTCAGACAAACAAGTTTGTTTACATTTGCAGGAGATAATGCTGCCCATTTCTTGTTTACAATGTCACCTGAAAGTGAGAACAGACATTCGCATGGCACTGTTGTAGCCGGCGTTGCAAGATATTTACATGTCAGATGTGCTAAAGATTCTTATGTTCTTTCATCTTCAACCACCATTCCAGAGGACATGCATCCATGCTGATGACAGATTCTTCTAGATAATGATCCAGAGCAGTGCAGACAGACGCATCTTCACTTTCATTATCTGAGTCAGATGTCACCAGCAGAAGGTTGATTTTCTTTTTTGATGGTTCAGAATCTGTAGTTTCCATGTCGGAGTGTTGTTCTTTTAAGACTTCTGAAAGCATGCTCCACACCTCGTGCCTCTGAGATTTTGGAAGGCACTTCAGATTCTTAAACTTTGGGTTGAGTGCTTGTGGTGTTTAGATGTTGCTTGTAATTATTAGAATTTGGAGCACTGGCTGTTGGGAGTCTGAAAGGACAGGAAACAGGAAGGAGGGGGAGGATTTGAGAGACTGGGAGAAAGCTACAGAGGGTGCAGCAGCAGCTTGGTAAAGAGGTTTCCACTTTGAAAATAAAGTCCTGTTGAAGCTTGTTAGTACCTTGCCTGCTTAATACAACATTTTGGCGACAAAGATGGATCTTCTGCCTCTGAACCCACCTGAACCTTTTCTGTAAAGCCCAGGTGAGCCTCCAATTGCTTTTACTACCTGGATCCATATGTTTGAGACTTATCCGCTTGCAATCAGTGCTACAGAGATTTCTGAAGTAAGAAAGCTTGTTCTGCTATTCCACTGCCTTGGAGCAGAAGGGCAGCGTATATTTTACACTTTTCCCCTTGCAGATGATAAATATGAGACTGCACTCACTGCAGTAAAGAATGTTTTTGTGCCAAAAATGAATGTAGTAGCTAATCACTACATATTTCACCAGTGTGAGCAGAAACCGGGGAAACTATAATGCAGTATATTGCTTCCCTGAGGAGTCTGATTGTAATTTGTGACTTTGGGAATATGGCAGATGAGATGATTAGAGACCAGCTCATTGAGAAAACAACCATGCTTCATGTAAGAGAACGCTTACTTCTAGAACCACAACTTACACTAGAAAAAGCAATAACCATTGCTACTCAGATTGAGTCAGCTACAGCTGAAGCCAAAATAATGAGCATGGATACAGGAGGCACAGTCCAGGCTGTGATTTCTTTGCAGAAAAGTTCACTACCACTGCAGACATGCAAGAGGAAAACTAATGAAAACCACCGAATCAGCAAATTCAAAATACAGTAAAAGCATGTTTTCGCTGTGGATCCCCACAACACCTTGCAAGCTACACAGGATGTCCAGCAAAAGTAGCTCAGTGCAATCATTGAAAAAAAATTGGACATTTTGCTAAAGTATGTCGCAGTAGCCAGTTCAATCAACAGGTGCATGCAGTTACAATACCAGATGTTACTTTGCTGAGGGTGGACAAAATCACTACTGCACATATTCCAGAACAGATAAAGTGCACAGTAAACATTTCCGACATACCCTCAGGCAAACCACACTCTATTCAGCTAATGTTGGACACTGGCTCAGCAGTATCTATACTACCTGATTCCATCTATCTGCATTACTTTAAAGATGTGCCTCTTACTGAACCCAAACTTCACTTGGTGTGCTATTTGAAAAACCATATTACAGTACCTGCCTGCCTGCCAGTAATAGTTACTTTTGGTGATTGCTGTATAACTGCAGAGTTCTACATTGTCCACAAAGGCACTCCTATCCTTGGCAGAGATTTATTGGCTGCTTTAAATCTCAGGGTAGTTAACGGACGAATTGATCTTCCTCAGCAAAGCACTCTTGTGGTACACACACCAGTTTCAGCTGGGACCCAACACCAGGTTGAGGAGAAACTTGGTTGTGCTTATGGGTTTCTTCAAAAGTTAAAATGCAGAATAATGTGATGCCTGCACTTACCATTTTCAGTCAGGGAAGCTGTTTCAGAGGAACTTAGGAAACTTGTTCAAAAGGACATTATTGAAGAGATCGACTCCTTGGAATGGGTTTCACCTATAGTAGTGACACAGAAGAAGGGTGGAGGCATTTGCCTTTGTGTGGACTTAAGGGAGCCAAATAAAGCTATTGTGGTTGACAGTCATCCTCTTCCTCACATAGAAGAAGTATTTGTAGAACTCCATGGAGCAAAGATGTTTTCTACTCTTGATTTGCAGAGCGCATACCACCAGGTTATGTTGCATGGAGATGGGAGACACCTCACAGCATTTATTACACATTAGGGACAATTTTGATTTAAATGTGTTCCATACGGTCTCGCACTTGCCCCAAGTGCCTTTCAAAAAATGATGTCATTGATTCTGAAGAATCAACATGGAGTTCAGTGCTATCTGGATGATATCATCATGTTTGGAAATACTTCTGAGAAGCATGACAATAACCTGCAGTCTCAACTAAACTGCATCAGCCCAGCATGCCTCCAGCTCAATAGGTCCAAATACAAATTTAGACAAACTGAACTCTCCTTTCTGGAGCATACAATTTCACAGGCTGGACTAAAACCTGATCCAGATCATATCCTGGCAATTTCAAATGCTCCTCCTCCAACAGATTTGCAAACCTTACGTTCCTTCTTGGGTCTTACCTCCTGGTATGCGAAATTCATTCCCAATTATGCTTCTGTCATTGAACCATTACAGGAATTACTACAGAGAAGTTCAACCTTAGTGTGGACAACGGAGGCACAAGCTAGTTTCAAAACGGTGAAAGACTTGATTGTACATAGTCCAGTACTTGCACTATTCAGTCCTGCATTGCCCACAATTGTAACTACTGATGCTTCTGATTATGGACTTGGGGCTGTTCTCACACAACTGCATGAGGACAACACAGAGAGGACTGTTGCATTTGCTTCAAGGACACTAAGTAATGCTAAGAGAAAATATTCTACAGTTGAAAAAGAAGCACTTGCTTGTGTCTGGGCTACTGAAAAATGGAGAACTTACCTGTGGGGCCACACGTTCAAGTTGCGCACAGACCACAGCCCTTTGATGACGTTGCTCACCACGAAAGGACTGGGAAGAGCAGGATACTGTATTGCTCGATGGTCTGCAAGATTACTCTCTTTCAATTATGAACTGGAATACAAGCCTGGAAAAGAAAACGTTGTCACTGATTGCCTTTCTCTCCTGCCTTTGCCTTCACCAGATGGTCCACCGGAGGATGAGGATGTAGTGGTTGTGCTTATTACAAGCACTCTCACTGCAGTTACAAGAGAATAATTTCAAGCTGCTTGTTCAGCATATCCAATTCAATAAAAACCACAGGAATTTCTGACAAAGAGATGGCTCAGTCACCCTAAAAACCTTGACCCAGTTTTGCTGCCTTATTTTAGAGTTCGGGGTGAACTTTCTTTGTTTGATGGCTGTGTGCTACGAGGTACACACATCTCCTTGTTCCAGAAGAATTACAGTCAAAATCATACACCTGGCACACTATACTCATCAAGGAATTGTCCGAACCAAACAATGACTACGGGATCTGTATTGGTGGCCAGGGATGGCCTCTCAAACTGAAGCATTCATAAAATCCGGTGTCACTTGCCAAATGTATGATAAGACAGCAGTGACATGTACCCCTCCATTACAGCCTGTTCCTCTTCCTGAATCTGCATGGGAAAAAGTGACGATTGACATTGTAGGACCCTTTGATACTTCTCCAATTGACTGCCATTATGCTATCACTTTAATAGACTATTTCAGTAAATGGCCTGAGGTAGTGTTTACATCACAAATCTCTTCTGCTACAGTAATTAAGTTCCTTTCTTCAGTTTTTAGCAGGGACGGTAACCCCAAAGAACTGGTTTCAGATAATGATAGTCAACTTACTTCCCTGGAGTTTGAAACTTTTCTAGAACAGAGAAACATTTTACAAAGAAGGTCATCCCTATATTACCCTCAAGCCAATGGGGAAATCGAATGGTTTAACAGAAGTTTAGAGGCTGGGAGAAAGCTACAGAGGGTGCAGCAGCAGCTTGGTAAAGAGGTTTGCACTTTGAAAATAAAGTCCTGTTGAAGCTTGTTAGTACCTTGTCTGGTTGATACAACAGTGCTGCAGCTATCTTTAGAAATCTCACATTCTTTGCGTTTTTTCAAATCTGCAGTGAAAGTGTTCTTAAAACGAACAACATGTGCTGGGTCATCATCCGAGACTGCTATAATATGAAATACATGGCAGAATGCAGATAAAATAGAGCAGGACACATACTATTCTCCCCCAAGGAGTTCACTCACAAATTTAATTAATGCGTTTTTTTTTTTAATAAGTGTCACCAGCATGGAAGCATGTCCTCTGAAATGGTAGCTGAAGCATGAAGGGGCATATGAATGTTTAGCATATCTGGCACATAAATACCTTGCAATGCCAACTACAAAAGTGCCATGTGAATGACTGTTCTCACTTTCAGGTGACATTGTAAATAAGAAGCCGGCAGCATTATGTCCCATAAATGTAAACAATCTTGTTTGTCTTAGCGATTGGCTGAATAAGAAGCAGGGTGGATTTGATCAAAGCACAGTTAAATCAGATTAAAAATAAGTTTGGCTCATTAAAATCTTGAAGGAAGAAGAGCTGTATAAAATATTCGCTGTGTACATTGATTTAAATTGATTTAAATCATGATTTAAACCACTAGTCAGGAAGACTCGACTTAATCATGGACTTCTACATAAAAGTGCATTCTTGTTGGTTGTTATAACCTTAATACATATTCTTCACAACTCCAGAGATAGATGAGATAGATGAGACCCAAACTGGGTCTCTTTTATGGCCTGCTGCCATTATAGGTTTTCCCTTCTAGGGAGAGAATGGCATTGTAGACCTCAAATCAATGAAGGCTACACTCAAAAAGACCTCAACACTTCTGGAATATGCTGCTTAAACAGTTTTACTTTTGTTTCTACTGCCTGTCCCTCCCTTCTCACATTTATCTCCAGACTTCGTCTCCTTGTCCAGATCTATTCCACCCCAAACATTCTTCTATTCACTGAACTTTTTGAAACTTTGGTAAGGGATTGACTCTGTGCATACAAATTTGCAGAGGGACAATAGGGTTGAGGTCTGTTATTTCTCCCTCTCTATATTATTTATTTATTTATTTATTTTAAAAGATTTTTGCTGTTAACAAGCATGTTATCTCTGGAGACACAAATCCACAGTCTGAGAACTGCAAAACTAAGCATCTCTGGTGATATCTTCTAGACTGAGCACTGAATCCCATTGGGTAGATATAAAGATTAATCTAAATAATTATACCGAAGCCCTTGGAACCACATAAGATTGGGTCCCTAATCCATGAAGTATTGGAACTCATTTACAAAACTTTTCTTAAACATTACATGAATATATTGTCTCATACTATAGAATTAGAATTTATAATCTCTATTCCATGATAAGATATCTTTGAGCTATA
The DNA here is from genome assembly GCF_009764565.3 of Dermochelys coriacea. NCBI lineage: Eukaryota > Metazoa > Chordata > Testudines > Dermochelyidae > Dermochelys > Dermochelys coriacea. The sequence continues at coordinate 114,468,334 of NC_050074.1, forward strand.
ATGTATCTTAATTAGAGATACCTTTAAATAGGTTTTTTCCTTAAAAAGCATTTTATCAAAAAAATCCAAGACAAATAAAAAAAAAGTTTTTATTTTTTTTTTAAATAATTGATTTTCATCCATCCTGATAAGAAGTAGGACTGAGTGTACTTGTAGGCTCTAAAGTTTTACATTGTTTTGTTTCTGAGTGCAGTTATGTAACAAAAAAAATCTACATTTGTAAATTGTACTTTCACAATAAAGAGATTGTATTATGGTACTTTTATGAGGTGAACTATTGCTTTTGTTCTTTACAGCACAAATATTTGTAACAAAAATAAAAATATAAAGTTAACACATAAAGTTACACTTTGTATTCTGTGTTGTAATTTAAATCAATATATTTGAAAATGTAGAAAAATATCCAATTGGTATTCTATTGTTTAACAGTGTGATTAAAACTGCGATTAATCGTGAGTAATTTTTTGAAGTTAATCACGTGAGTTAGCTGTGATTAATTGACAGCCCTAGTAATTTCTAGTTTTATTAAAAAGAAAAGGAGTACTTGCGGCACCTTAGAGACTAACAAATTTATTTAGTCTCTAAGGTGTCACAAGTACTCCTTTTCTTTTTGCGAATACAGACTAACACGGCTGCTACTCTGAAACCTAGTTTTATTAGACTCCAAAGGACAAGGTATGTCTCTTACATAGTCTTCATATAGGAGCACCATGTGTTTAAGGTAGATACTTTCTTGGCAGAAGAAAGGGGAAAGACAGGAAAAACTAGTATCTGCTGCCCATTATTGCTTCTTCAATCGTTCCTCTGTCATGGTCACTAATTAATCTCAATTGTTCTGGGACTGGCCAGCAATCTTTGGATTCCAAAGAGTCTTAATCACAGTCATGAGGAGAAGTGAAGAGAGACAGGAGGAGGAGAATTGAAGAGGTAGGTAACATAGACTCAGATTCATGTCTTCAGGCAGCAGAGGTCTCTAAGATTCTCCTGATTTTGCAAACATAGCTGTGGTGATTTGTTTTAAGCATATAAATAACACTTGATTTCAGTGGGACTACTCCTGTTTTAGGATAAGCAAGTACCTTAAGCATTTGCAGGAACAGGGCTAGGTCAGTAGATTCTGGAAGTTGGAGTAAGGATCTAATAATGGCATACTGCTCTAGAAAAAGTCTGCATATTAAACAAGTGGATCTAGGCAAAGATCCGTCTTGAGAAAAGGGGGGAAGATGGGTTCTGTGTGGCTCAGCAGAGTTTCCCGAAAGAATTCTGAACAGCTCTGAGATGCGTCTCTCTGTTGTGTTTCAGAGTAGCAGCCGTGTTAGTCTGTATTCGCAAAAAGAAAAGGAGTACTTGTGGCACCTTAGAGACTAACAAATTTATTAGAGCATAAGCTTTCGTGAGCTACAGCTCACTTCATCGGATGCATTTGGTGGAAAAAACAGAGGAGAGATTTATATACACACACACAGAGAACATGAAACAATGGGTTTATCATACACACTGTAAGGAGAAAGAAAAGGAGTACTTGTGGCACCTTAGAGACTAACAAATTTATTAGAGCATAAGCTTTCGTGAGCTACAGCTCACTTCATCGGATGCATTTGGTGGAAAAAACAGAGTAGAGATTTATATACACACACACAGAGAACATGAAACAATGGGTTTATCATACACACTGTAAGGAGAGTGATCACTTAAGATAAGCCATCACCAACAGCAGGGGGGGGAAGGAGGAAAACCTTTCATGGTGACAAGCAGGTAGGCTAATTCCAGCAGTTAACAAGAATATCAGAGGAACAGTGGGGGGTGGGGTGGGAGGGAGAAATACCATGGGGAAATAGTTTTACTTTGTGTAATGACTCATCCATTCCCAGTCTCTATTCAAGCCTAAGTTAATTGTATCCAGTTTGCAAATTAATTCCAATTCAGCAGTCTCTCGTTGGAGTCTGTTTTTGAAGCTTTTTTGTTGAAGTATAGCCACTCTTAGGTCTGTGATCGAGTGACCAGAGAGATTGAAGTGTTCTCCAACTGGTTTTTGAATGTTATAATTCTTGACGTCTGATTTGTGTCCATTCATTCTTTTACGTAGAGACTGTCCAGTTTGGCCAATGTACATGGCAGAGGGGCATTGCTGGCACATGATGGCATATATCACATTGGTAGATGCGCAGGTGAACGAGCCTCTGATAGTGTGGCTGATGTGATTAGGCCCTATGATGGTATCCCCTGAATAGATATGTGGACAGAGTTGGCAACGGGCTTTGTTGCAAGGATAGGTTCCTGGGTTAGTGGTTCTGTTGTGTGGTGTGTGGTTGCTGGTGAGTATTTGCTTCAGATTGGGGGGCTGTCTGTAAGCAAGGACTGGTTTGTCTCCCAAGATCTGAGAGAGCAATGGCTCATCCTTCAGGATAGGTTGTAGATCCTTGATGATGCGTTGGAGGGGTTTTAGTTGGGGGCTGAAGGTGATGGCTAGTGGCGTTCTGTTGTTTTCTTTGTTGGGCCTGTCCTGTAGTAGGTGACTTCTGGGTACTCTTCTGGCTCTGTCAATCTGTTTCTTCACTTCAGCAGGTGGGTACTGTAGTTGTAGGAATGCATGATAGAGATCTTGTAGGTGTTTGTCTCTGTCTGAGGGGTTGGAGCAAATGCGGTTATATCGTAGCGCTTGGCTGTAGACAATGGATCGAGTGGTATGATCTGGATGAAAGCTAGAGGCATGTAGGTAGGAATAGCGGTCAGTAGGTTTCCGATATAGGGTGGTGTTTATGTGACCATCGCTTATTAGCACCGTAGTGTCCAGGAAGTGGATCTCTTGTGTGGACTGGTCCAGGCTGAGGTTGATGGTGGGATGGAAATTGTTGAAATCATGGTGGAATTCCTCAAGAGCTTCTTTTCCATGGGTCCAGATGATGAAGATGTCATCAATGTAGCGCAAGTAGAGTAGGGGCATTAGGGAACGAGAGCTGAGGAAGCGTTGTTCTAAGTCAGCCATAAAAATGTTGGCATACTGTGGGGCCATGCGGGTACCCATCGCAGTGCCGCTGATTTGAAGGTATACATTGTCACCAAATGTGAAATAGTTATGGGTCAGGACAAAGTCACAAAGTTCTGCCACCAGGTTAGCCGTGACAGTATCGGGGATACTGTTCCTGACGGCTTGTAGTCCATCTTTGTGTGGAATGTTGGTGTAGAGGGCTTCTACATCCATAGTGGCTAGGATGGTGTTTTTAGGAAGATCACCAATGGACTGTAGTTTCCTCAGGAAATCGGTGGTGTCTCGAAGATAGCTGGGAGTGCTGGTAACGAAGGGCCTGAGGAGGGAGTCTACATAGCCAGACAATCCTGCTGTCAGGGTACCAATGCCTGAGATGATGGGGCGTCCAGGATTTCCAGGTTTATGGATCTTGGGTAGCAGATAGAATACCCCAGGTCCTGGCTCCAGGGGTGTGTCTGTGCGGATTCGTTCTTGTGCTTTTTCAGGGAGTTTCTTGAGCAAATGCTGTAGTTTCTTTTGGTAACTCTCAGTGGGATCAGAGGGTAATGGCTTGTAGAAAGTGGTGTTGGAGAGCTGCCTAGTAGCCTCTTGTTCATAGTCTGACCTATTCATGATGACGACAGCACCTCCTTTGTCAGCCTTTTTGATTATGATGTCAGAGTTGTTTCTGAGGCTGTGGATGGCACTGTGTTCTGCATGGCTGAGGTTATGGGGTAAGCGATGCTGCTTTTCCACAATTTCAGCTCGTGCACGTCGGCGGAAGCAGTCTATGTAGAAATCCAGGCTGCTGTTTCGACCTTCAGGAGGAGTCCACCTAGAATCCTTCTTTTTGTAGTGTTGGCAGGAAGGTCTCTGTGGGTTAATATGTTGGTCAGAGGTGTGTTGGAAATATTCCTTGAGTCTGAGACGTCGAAAATAGGATTCTAGGTCACCACAGAACTGTATCATGTTCGTGGGGGTGGAGGGGCAAAAGGAGAGGCCCCGAGATAGGACAGTATGCCAACATTTTTATGGCTGACTTAGAACAACGCTTCCTCAGCTCTCGTTCCCTAATGCCCCTACTCTACTTGCACTACATTGATGACATCTTCATCATCTGGACCCATGGAAAAGAAGCTCTTGAGGAATTCCACCATGATTTCAACAATTTCCATCCCACCATCAACCTCAGCCTGGACCAGTCCACACAAGAGATCCACTTCCTGGACACTACGGTGCTAATAAGCGATGGTCACATAAACACCACCCTATATCGGAAACCTACTGACCGCTATTCCTACCTACATGCCTCTAGCTTTCATCCAGATCATACCACTCGATCCATTGTCTACAGCCAAGCGCTACGATATAACCGCATTTGCTCCAACCCCTCAGACAGAGACAAACACCTACAAGATCTCTATCATGCATTCCTACAACTACAGTACCCACCTGCTGAAGTGAAGAAACAGATTGACAGAGCCAGAAGAGTACCCAGAAGTCACCTACTACAGGACAGGCCCAACAAAGAAAACAACAGAACGCCACTAGCCATCACCTTCAGCCCCCAACTAAAACCCCTCCAACGCATCATCAAGGATCTACAACCTATCCTGAAGGACGAGCCATCGCTCTCTCAGATCTTGGGAGACAGACCAGTCCTTGCTTACAGACAGCCCCCCAATCTGAAGCAAATACTCACCAGCAACCACACACCACACAACAGAACCACTAACCCAGGAACCTATCCTTGCAACAAAGCCCGTTGCCAACTCTGTCCACATATTTATTCAGGGGATACCATCATAGGGCCTAATCACATCAGCCACACTATCAGAGGCTCGTTCACCTGCGCATCTACCAATGTGATATATGCCATCATGTGCCAGCAATGCCCCTCTGCCATGTACGTTGGCCAAACTGGACAGTCTCTACGTAAAAGAATGAATGGACACAAATCAGACGTCAAGAATTATAACATTCAAAAACCAGTTGGAGAACACTTCAATCTCTCTGGTCACTCGATCACAGACCTAAGAGTGGCTATACTTCAACAAAAAAGCTTCAAAAACAGACTCCAACGAGAGACTGCTGAATTGGAATTAATTTGCAAACTGGATACAATTAACTTAGGCTTGAATAGAGACTGGGAATGGATGAGTCATTACACAAAGTAAAACTATTTCCCCATGGTATTTCTCCCTCCCACCCCACCCCCCACTGTTCCTCTGATATTCTTGTTAACTGCTGGAATTAGCCTACCTGCTTGTCACCATGAAAGGTTTTCCTCCTTCCCCCCCCTGCTGTTGGTGATGGCTTATCTTAAGTGATCACTCTCCTTACAGTGTGTATGATAAACCCATTGTTTCATGTTCTCTGTGTGTGTGTATATAAATCTCTACTCTGTTTTTTCCACCAAATGCATCCGATGAAGTGAGCTGTAGCTCACGAAAGCTTATGCTCTAATAAATTTGTTAGTCTCTAAGGTGCCACAAGTACTCCTTTTCTTTTTGCGAATACAGACTAACACGGCTGCTACTCTGAAAACTGTAAGGAGAGTGATCACTTAAGATAAGCCATCACCAACAGCAGGGGGGGAAAGGAGGAAAACCTTTCATGGTGACAAGCAGGTAGGCTAATTCCAGCAGTTAACAAGAATATCAGAGGAACAGTGGGGGGTGGGGTGGGAGGGAGAAATACCATGGGGAAATAGTTTTACTTTGTGTAATGACTCATCCATTCCCAGTCTCTATTCAAGCCTAAGTTAATTGTATCCAGTTTGCAAATTAATTCCAATTCAGCAGTCTCTCGTTGGAGTCTGTTTTTGAAGCTTTTTTGTTGAAGTATAGCCACTCTTAGGTCTGTGATCGAGTGACCAGAGAGATTGAAGTGTTCTCCAACTGGTTTTTGAATGTTATAATTCTTGACGTCTGATTTGTGTCCATTCATTCTTTTACGTAGAGACTGTCCAGTTTGGCCAATGTACATGGCAGAGGAGCATTGCTGGCACATGATGGCATATATCACATTGGTAGATGCGCAGGTGAATGAGCCTCTGATAGTGTGGCTGATGTGATTAGGCCCTATGATGGTATCCCCTGAATAGATATGTGGACAGAGTTGGCAACGGGCTTTGTTGCAAGGATAGGTTCCTGGGTTAGTGGTTCTGTTGTGTGGTGTGTGGTTGCTGGTGAGTATTAAAGCCTATGCATTGCTTGAAGAAGGCCATCCCGAATCCAGTCCGTTTCTGAGCCGGTGATGGCTTTTGTCTGGATTTTCTCAGTCTGACATCAGAGACTGCTCCTCACCAGCCTCTCAAACATCAAGTCTGAGAGAAGAGAGGAAACAAGGGTGGGCAAAAACAACGGAGAACACTTCCTGCCTGTACTAAACAAAACTGTTAGACAGCTGGGACAAATTAATTAGGAAAACTAACATCCACTTGCCTCCCAACCCTATGTCTCCCCCTCCCCCACAAAAAAACAAAACCAAACCCATGGTCTGTTTGTGCTGGGTTGGAATCTACTCCAGTCCTTAGCCAGCTTAGACCCAACTTTATAAAAACCTGGAAGAATGAGCACCAAAGCAGTTTCTCTCTGCAGATTCAGGCTTCCTATTTTCTTGCAGGATTGAGCCTCCCAGAATTCTGTAGCTGGCCTTGCTGTCACACAGATATGTAGGTAAACAATATCCCAGACCATATTCCAACTCGGTTGATGCAGCAGGGAAAGGGAGCTGATTATGTCTCCTTGATTCTCTGTCTGTGTTTTGTCTCAACTCAAATATAGATTAGGATGGCCTAGATTAGTGGCATCACAGAGTGGCATATGAGCCAGCTTCGTGCCATCTCTATGCCTGCTCAAGAAAGATGTCCAGTTTCTGCCCCTTTACTGCTACATGAGCTTGTTCACATCTTCCAAATAAAGTAACAAGTACATTGAAATGAGACATAGATCTTGTTTGTATACGTGGCACTTATACATCCCAAAGCTGCCTTTGGCTTTAGGCCCACAGACATGGATGATCTTGTGGTTTTACAGGATTCTATTCCCTAATTTGCCTTCCTGCTTGACCTTAGGCAAGTCGTCTTCCCTCACCTCACTGTGTCTCAGTGTCTCATCTGTAAAACAGGGATAATAATACTCCCTCAAACAGGTGCTGCGAAGCTTAATTCATGACTGTGAACCACACTGAGTTCCTTAGATGGAAGACACTTGGACCGTATTTGAAAGAGCTCAGCTCCCGTTCACGCAACAAGATAAGTGGCAATATCTTTGAAAGAGCTCAGGTCAGTGGCTACTGTGCCTTCCTGAAAATCTGTCCAGTGGGTCACAACGGGAGCTTCTGGAGGCTGAGTGCAAGGCATGACTGTAGTGAAAGATGGTGTGTTCGACCCTTACATAGCATAGCAGTGACTATAGATATAATAATAATAAAAAAAGGAGTACTTGTGGCACGTTAGAGACTAACAAAATTTATTTGAGCATAAGCTTTCGTGAGCTACTTCATCGGATGCATTCAGTGGATATAATGTAAGCCCTCTGAGGCAGGAATGATTGTCTAGCACCTAACACAGAAGGACAAAGTCCCGCGTAGTCTCTTAGAGACAACAATGTGCTAGACAGCATATTTTACTATTTTATTTTTCAGCTCTCATGCATAGCAATTTTGCCTCATGGCAATATTTATTTTTATTTTTTTGCAGAGGAACATGGGAACTGGTGGAATGGATCAGAACCATGGTTCCTGGTCTCCACAGATATTCCTCTGAGGCATCTCTTGTAAAAATCTTACAGTTGGCAGATATGGGGTAATCTTCCCCCTGCCTTTCTATGACATATTTATCTTATTCCCTAATAGTGAGAGGCTGGTTTGAGTCCTAAAGCAGGAGGCTTTTATTCCTTGCAAACTTCTTTGTTAGCATTAACTGTTGTAACTCTGGGTATTCTTCTTGTTATTCATATAAACAATCCAATTCCTCTTTGACTTTTGGCCTCAGTGGCATCATGTGGCAGTGACTTCCACCAGCTAATTACTCCCTGAGTGGAAAAGTATTTCCTTTCATCAGTTTTGAATTAGCTACTTTTCAGTTTAATTGACTGTCCCCTTGCTCGTATGAGACAGAGAGAAAAGACTCTCTGCTCTGTCTTCTCTAGACCATCTATTACTTTTATCATGTCACCTCTTATTTGCCTCTCTCCTGTCCAGTGGTCTTCAGCTATACCTGCCTTTTATTGTTCTACTTATTTTATGGCAGACGGGTGCATGTTTTGTAACTTCTGTAGGCTGAACATATTCCCCCCCCCCCCGGCTCCTTGCACTTCTCTGTTCCCACCCTCATCCCCCTCTATTTCAGCAGCTCCCTGCAGCCCCCCACATTCCTTATGTCTGGGGCTCACTGAGATCCCCACTACCATTCCCTTCCCATCCCAGGGGTCCTGTGAGAACCACCATCCCCCCAGCATGCCAGGAGTTCTTTGTGCTCTCCATTTCTCCTATGCCACAATGCCCCATTCTCCTCCATGCACGCTAGGGCCTCTATGTGCAGTCCCGTACCCCCCTTTCTCCAGTGCCCATTTCCTCATTTCACCCCATACCAGGATCCCCCATTTTCCCTCCCCATCAGAGGTCCTGTGACCTCTCCATTCTCCCCACCCCTTGCAGAGACTCTGTCTGGTCCCATTTCTTACCCCAGCACCCCTTTCAGGAGTTTTGTGCCCACCCCTTTCTCCCTTCCCTGTCACCATTCTTATTCTCGTTTCTTCTTTTTTTCTCCTTCAAGGTGTCAGCATAGTTAATCCGTGTTGGGAGAATGGGCGGAGCTAAAATGAGGGGTATTGTTATGCTGGAATGTGTTAATGGTTGCCATCAAGCACCAGTTGCAGAGGTGGTTGAAACTGGCAGCTCTGCTAACCAGCTGCCAGGGGCTCAATTAGTCACCCATTTCCCCTCTTTCAGGTTTTCTTTTCTTTTCTTTTTTTCCCCCTCAATCACAATAAAAGGGTCCTGCCCATTGATGCCTGGAAAGTTCCCTGGAATTTTGGAACAGATCAGAAGCTGTGTTCAGGAGTTACTGTCACTCACAGAGAAATGCCATCAAGTTGAGCGTAGAGTTTTGCGAGCTCAGCCAATGAATATATAAATCATGGGGAAAGCCATGAACTAAAATGTTAGTGGAGCCCAATTACAGAGGCCCCAAATGAGATCAGGGCCCCACTGCACAAGGGGCAACATACAAACACAGAGTGTTCCCTTCCCTGAAGAGCTTATAGTCTAATTAGTCAAGACTGACAGGGAAATGGAGGCACAGAGGTGAAGTGAATTGGCCAGGGTCACAGCAGCAAATCAGTGACAGAGCTGGGACTAGAACCCAGGACTCTTTTGTCTAAGGCACTCAGGAGAGCTGGTTCAAATCTTGGGTCTGACACACTCCCTGTGTGACCTTGAGCAAACCAAGTATGGACTCCTTTGAGGTGCAGTCAGGGGTCCTCTGCTCTGTCTGCATCCTTCTCTGGATTCCTTGTTCTGGCCCTTTGACTCTCCATCTCATCCCTGTTCTTTATTGTATTTTCCAATGAATGTATCCGATGAAGTGAGCTGTAGCTCACGAAAGCTTATGCTCAAATAAATTTGTTAGTTTCTAAGGTGCCACAAGTACTCCTTTTCTTTTTATTTTATTGTATTTGTTGTTCCCTGTGGTAATAGCGTACCTTCTGGCTCAGTGGCTCCTTGCCCTCAGACAAGGGGGGGTGGGCCTTTAGGTTTGGGTGAGCCTATAGACAGGCTAACTTGACAGAACTGATGGGGAAACTGGTGAAGTGACAAGTGAATTGGCCAAGGTAACAACAGCAACTCAGGGGCAGAGTTGAGGGTAGAAGCCAGGTATCCTGACTCCTAGGCCAGTGCCCTATCAACTGGATCATGCTGCTTCTTTTGGTGATGTTATAACACAAGTAAGGGAAAATAAAATAAAACCAGATCCCCTCCCACAATAATATTCAATCATTCTTTTGTACAGTAACTTTCAGCTGAGGATCCCAAATCCCTGTACAAATAAGGGTAAGTATCATTATCTCCATTTTATAGGTGGAAGTCAAGGGTAAAGCACATTTCTAGGAAAGCAGGAACTGCCCCGGTAATTTTTAAGCTGAGGGTGTGAGAGGATTTATCACTAAGAGCCGAAAGATGAAGCAATTTAAAAGTACAGAGGAATTACCTACTGGTAAATTGGGGGCTTGAAAAAAATAAGTTAGCTGTAGCACAAATACACCAGCTTGGAACCTCTCTCCAAGTCCCTGCAGGAGGTTCCCTCAGCTCTGGGCTCCCACTGCCCAATCTGGAACCGTCCACAGCAATAAAACGGTTTGGTCCTTCAGCTGGGCACCACATTTCAGCGACAGTCATCAGCAATCTCTGGCGCCCTGCTGTACAAGCTGCCCTTGCTCTGGCACAGGAACTGTTCATAATACTTGAAGCTTGCTCTTTTCCGAGCCCTGATCTCCCCCAGCCTCCCTTGACAACAATGGGAAAGGAACCCTCTATTGCCCTGGGTTGGTTGGTTGGTTGGTTGGTTTTAAAGGTAGCTCAGTTTTGCTTAGATCTGCTACACCCACAGGTGCTGTAGTCGCAGCCGCGGGGACAGGCTCGGGGTTCTCACACGCAGCCCCTTTTAGACACACGCCTGCTGGAGTTGCGGTCAACTTTGCAACGTGCTACTTTCGCAGCAGCGGGTACAGCCGCTGTACGTGACCTCACAGGGAGGAGCTTTCAGCGAGGGAAACGGATTGGAGCCAGAATAAGAGGCTGAGAAGTGGCTTTAGGACAGAGAAATACATAACTGGATTGGTGGGAAAGCGACCGTCTTCTCGTGGGGGGATCCTTGGGCATCTGGAAGGCTGAGGACAACCCGAGCTGCTGCAAAAAACCGAGCCCTTGTCTGGATCTGCCTACAAGCCAGATGGAAAAATTTAAAGGTAAGCTAGGAATGGTGCTTATTATTCCTGGGTGATCGTGCTGGGTGGTGCTACTGTGTGGGTGAGAGCGGAGAGGTTTTGTGGGGGAAACACGCCTGCAGAGGGATCTCTCCCCTCCGCGGGTTTAAAGGCTGGGGGGAACCGATCCCCGTTTTCTTTCAATTTCTGGGAGCCGCCTTCCCAGCATGTATCACTGGCGGCTGATGGGTTTCCGCTGCGGACTCTGATCGCTGTAGTAGACGGATGATCGGCTGGGATTCGGATTGAAATTCCAGCTCGGGCTTCTCCATTGAACTCGCCCCAGCAGCTGCGCCTGTTTGGATGGAGTTGGGTTTTTGCCCCACCCCACCCCACCCCAACCCAACCACACCCCCCGGCGCCCTGGCAGTTTCAAGATCCTCGGAAAAGGGGGATCCCTAGGGGAAGAGGCTAGAAGCCCTGGTGTGCATTGCCGTGGGCACGTTTTCAGAAGTGGCTCCGCTTGGGGGTGCCCCTCTCTAGCTGTGCCCCCCAAGGGCTCCGCTGCATGCCCCCCCCCCCCGAGACTGCGGGGGGCTGCGGATTAACAAGAAGCGAGGGGAAGTTCAGGGATAGGGCAAAACTCAAGCCAAAAAAAAAAAAAAACCCAAAAACCAAAATGCAACCGAGCTGGAGGAAGCGCGGGGGAGACGGAGTTCCCCTGGGAGGGCCGGGCTGTTTCAGGTGGGCTCGTTGCTGCTTGCGGAGAAGTGGGGCGGCGTCCAGCCGAAATGGAAGCAGCAAGTGCAGACAGGCGCAGTCCCTGTCATTAGAAGGGGGGGTACGGAGCCGATTTCCTGCTTCCGAGCCAAATCCTCCCTCCACGCCCCTGCCAGATATTGCTGCTGCAGGTGACCTAGGAAGAGCATCATCCCTCTATTGAAACACGGGCTTAAACCCGACCCGCCTCTCTTCATAGAATATCAGAGTTGGAAGGGACCTCGGGAGGTCATCTAGTCCAACCCCCTGCTCAAAGCAGGACCAATCTCCAATTTTTGCCCCAGATCCCTAAATGGCCCCCTCAAGGATTGAACTCACAACCCTGCGTTTAGCAGGCCAATGTTCAAACCACTGAGCTATCCCATCCCCCCGTTCCCTTCCATCCCCTCCCCCCTTCCGTTTCATCCCATCCCATCTCATCTAGTGTGTGGAAAAAGCCAGATCCCTGACTGGCATAGCTATGTCAGGATAAGTGTAGACCAACCCTCGGGCAAAATTTGACATTGGTGAGGCCTCATCTGGAGTACTGTGTCCAGTTTTGGGCCCCACATTACAAGAAGGAGGTGGAAAAATTAGAAAACGTCCGGCAGAGGGCAACAAAAATGATTAGGGGGCTGGAACACGACTTATGAGGAGAGGCTGAGGGAACTAGGATTGTTTAGTCTGCGGAAGAGAAGAATGAGGGGGGATTTGATAGCTGCTTTCAACTACCTGAAAGGGGGTTCCAAAGAGGATGGATCTAGACTGTTCTCAGTGGTAGCAGGTGACAGAACAAGGAGTAATGGTCTCAAGTTGCAGTGGGGGAGGTTTAGGTTGGATATTAGGAAAAACTTTTTCACTAGGAAGGTGGTGAAACACTGGAATGCGTTACCTAGGCAAGTGGTGGAATCTCCTTCCTTAGAAGTTTTTAAGGTCAGGCTTGACAAAGCTCTGGCTGGGATGATTTAGTTGGGGATTGATCCTGATTTGAGCAGAGGGTTGGACTAGATGACCTCCTAAGGTCCCTTCCAACCCTGATATTCTGTGAAAACATAACTTGGTCAACTTCAACCACTCCCTTCTGGCCAAGGAAACAGGGAGAATGGCCTAAACTAGTGGGCACTTAGGGTCTGATCCTGCTCCCATACGAGACTCCCATCTCTGGAAAGAGGAGCGGGCCTGTTCTCTGCAAGGAAAACCTATAAATGTTTGTGCTGCAGAACAGAAGTAGCAGTTGCTCTGTTCACCGGGCCCCCTCAGGATGTTTTAGTGAGGTAACAGGGAATTTTGTGCTCAGCCAACAAGTTCCAGCCTGACTTTTGATTTAACTGATGCTCGTTAGTGTGACAGCAACAAGATTTTATTAGAATGAAGTAGCTGCACCAACACTGTGGTGATTATGCACATTTTAAATGAGGTTTAACCGACCTGTTGTAACCTACATACCTCTTGGGTGTGGTGTTCTGTTCCATTTAGTGGCACTGAAACCACTAGAGAGAGTTAAATGAGTCTGATCTACTTAGCCAAGAGCCAGTTGGCTTTTAGCTCACGGGTAGAGGCTCGTGCACTAAGCTCCAGAAATCCCCTGTTCGATCCTGCCTGCCGATGACGGGGGTCTGACGGTGTTACAAGTGGGGGCTTGTTGGGGATTTCAGCTGGGAAGTCTCTGAAGCTCAGGATGAGCTTCCTCAGCTAGGGGAAGTATGTAGCCCACATACTGGGTGTGGTGCTCTATCCCATCTAGTGGTACTGAGATCACTTAGAGAGAGAGATGAAATGAGTTTGCTCTACAGCCTTAGCTAGCAGCCAGTTGGCTTTTGGCTCATGCACTAAGGTCCAGAGGTCCCAGGTTCAATCCTGCCCACCGACGACCGGAGTCTGTCAGCGTTACCCTCTCAAAAATACAAAGATGAAAAATTTTGTACATCGTTAACTGGTAAGGCTGATAAATTAACCAGGTGAACTTCTGACCCTGCTGGAGTCAATGAGAGTTTTGCCATTGAGTATTTTCTGAATATGGTAGCACAGTGGCTAATTCAGTAATACGTACTTAGTACAATGGGAAATATGATACTTTCAGCAAGGTTTTATTGAGACCACAAAAGGTGTTTTAAAGTATTGCTAGATATTATCTCAACATACCACTGAAATGACATTAAAGTTAATGTTAAGAGTCAAATTCTGCATTGATTTTTCTGCTACACCCTGCACAATTCCATTCAAATAGAAATGCAATGGCTGCATCTTAATTAATCTACTGCCATGTTTTGGGTGTTTTAAAAATATGCTCCCAGTTCCATCAGAGTAGCAGGGATGTATTCTGGACATGTGTGTTGAACAGAAAGCACATCATCTGCCCTGGGCAGGGAGCCCGGGGGGTGGGGACATGGGCTGGGGCTGCTGTCAAAGGTGGAGGATCCACAGATGCCCAAGCTCCCCCGGCTGCTCTTACCTGGGCTGGCTCCAGCTTTTGGGGGTGGGGCCTTGGGGGGGAAATGGAGGGGCAAGGGGCCAGGCCTGTGGCAAAAAGTGGATGGGCCCCCGTATTCCATCGTCCTTGATGTCACTCCTTTTTTGTTGGTTTCAATGCTGCTAAATTGTAGCACTCCCATATTGCATGCATGATGGCCTCTACACAAGTATACATGGCAGGATAGAATCTTTCACCCTTGGTACCACCAAGAAAAAGATAATGTGTGGGAGATGCCCTACTGCTAGAGATGAGTGAGACCCAAAAGAACAGTCAAAATGCCAATTTACTATTGTTTCACCACCTGCATCTCCAATTCTCTGATCTTTTCTTCCATCAGCTCTATCAGGCGGCACTTCATGCAGATGATCCAAAGAATGGAAAACCTGTCTTATGAAAGGAGACTCAAAGAGCTTGGCTTGTTTAGCCTAACCAAAAGAAGGCTGAGGGGAGATGTGATTGCTCTCTATAAATATATCAGAGGGATAAATACTAGAGAGGGAGAGGAATTATTTAAGCTCAGTACCAATGTGGACACAAAAACAAATGGATATAAATTGGCCATCGGGAAGTTTAGACTTGAAATTAGATGAAGGTTTCTAACCATCAGAGCAGTGAAGTTCTGGAACAGCTTTCCAAGGGGAGCAGTGGGGGCAAAAGACACATCTGGCTTCAAGACTAAGCTTGATAAGTTTATGGAGGGGATGGTATGATGGGATAGCCTAATTTTGGCATTTAATTGATCTTTGACTATTAGCGGTAAAGATGCCCAGTGGTCTATGATGGGATGTTAGATGGGGTGGGATCTGAGTTACTACAGAGAATTCTTTCCTGGGTGTCTGGCTGGTGAGTCCTGTGCACATGCTCAGGGTTTAGCTGATCGCCATATTTGGGGTCGGGAAGGAATTTTCCTCCAGGGCAGATTGGCAGAGGTCCTGGGGGTTTTTCGCCTTCCTGTGCAGCGTGAGCCATGGGTCACTTGCTGGAGGATTCTCTGCACCTTGAAATCTTTAAACTGTGATTTGAGGACTTCAATATCTCAGACATAGGTTAGGGGTTTATTACAAGAGTGGGTGGGTGAGATTGGCAATTTCCTGTGTTGTGCAGGAGGTCAGACTAAATGATCATAATGGTCCCTTCTGACCTTTAAATCTATGACAGGGGTGGGCAAACTATGTCCCTCAGGGTTGCCCCCTGTGGTGCCATAGGCCCCATGCCACTCTCAGAAGCGGCTGGCACCACGTCCCTGGGGCCCCAGGGGGGAGAGGGGGCTCTGTGCATTGCCCTTGCCTCCAGGCACTGCCCCCCGCAGCTCCCATTGGCCAGGAATGGGGAACTGCAGGCAATGGGAGCTTCGGGGGAGGTACCTGGAGGTGTGGCAAAGGCGGCCTGTGGAGCCCTGTGCCCCCTCCACCCCCGCAGGGGCCACGCAGGGATGTGGTTCCAGCTGCTTTCCGGAGCGGCGCGGCATCGGGCCAGGGCAGGAAGGCAGGCAGGGAGCCTGCCCTGGCCCCAGTGCGTGCTGCTGCCATCCAGGAGCCGCTTTAGGTAAGCGGTGCCGGGTCGGAGCCTGAACCCCTCCAGCTCTCCACCTCCCAACTCCCTGCCCTAAGCCACCTGCCTGCACCTCGCACCACTCCTGCACCCCAACCCCTGCCCTGAGCCTCCTGCCACACCCCCGTGCTCCCCAACCCCCTGCCCTGAGCCTTCGCCACACCCCACATCCCCATGCACCCCAACCTCCTGCCCTGAGCTCCCTCCCAGTCTGCACCCCTCCTGCACCCCTTCCCTGAGCCACCTCCTGCACTCTGCACCCCTTCTGCACCCCAAATTCCTTCCTTGAGCCCCCTCAAACACCTCGCACCTCTCCTCTGCCCCAATCCCTTGCCCTGAGCCCATTCCCGCACCCCCCTGCCCTGCAAACAATTTCCCCATCCAGATGTGGCCCACAGCCCAGAAAGTTAACCTACTCCTGGTCTATGAGTTTAAGGGAAGGAATTTCACTTTAAGATCTTCCCATCACTTAAGGGGTGGGGGGCATACGTGCTGTCCAAGCAGAGAAAACGCCTTTCCTTTTTAACTTGAAGCAGGGCCAGTTTTATTCCCGGCATCTATTGAAGGACACTGTTTCTTTAAGGCCTCTTTATGATGTTGTTACACGTTCTCAAGAAGAGATATCCCACCTCCTTCCCAAGCCTCAGTGACCTTGTCATAGAAATCCTGTTAGAAGGGCTGCAGAGAGGGTCCATGTGGGGTATAAACCTGAGAAGGGGTCTCCATAGCAGGATGGAGTCTCATGATTTGCCTCCAATAATCAGCAGAGGGCTCTGTCCAGGATAAAACTGAGATTTTATCAAAACTGAGAGGGTTCCCTTACCTGCCCTCCTGAAATCTTTTATCCTTCGTCTCCCCAGCCTTTGAGAATGAAGCTGCAAGTTTCTTAAGTAGAAAATACCCCTGACTCAATTAATGCTGTGTAGACTTCGAAGCAGGATTTCCCCTAGGAGATTCCTTTCAGCAGTGCCTGATTTTAATCCGAAAGCATCTCCTCTTCCTTGCAGCACGGTGAAAAAAACATTCTTTGCATGTCTCAGAAATTGTGTGTGGGGCAATAGCTGCAGCAGGAAAAGTAACCCATTTGGGACTGTGGGGGAGAAGGTGCTTGCAGGGGACAGAGGAAATGTGTGTGGGTGGAGGACGAGCTACCTCCACCAGTGCCTTGGCAATGTATTGGCATTGACAAGATAAGTTTTTTTGTTTTTTTTTTAAACTAACGAACCCATATAACTCCAACTGAAGCATGATTTCTAGTCAGATCTTTCAGAGAAGGACAGGTGGGGCTCCCCTTGTTCTTGGCTATTTGGGTTGGAAGAAGTTGGCAAACTGCATTTCTTTTCATCTGAAGATCTCCAAGCATTTTGCATACATCAAGGAGATCTTGCATCGCTCCTGCAGGCTAGATATGTTGTACTGTTCCCAGTTAAGCTGTATCTACACTCGCAGAAAAAAGGGTATTTTAACATCTAAATGATAAGGGTTTACCCTGACCAGCTAACACATGTTAAACCAACAGCTTGCCTTGTCTAGTGAAGCCAAGGCCTTAGAGCTATGAGCAGACATAATCAAAGCACAGAAAGGTTAAGTGATGTGCCCAGGATTAAATAGCAAGGCAGAGCTGGGAATAAAACTGAAGAGTTCTGACTCTTACATATCTAGACTAGAGTTTGTGCCTTTATCTAACTCAAGTTCATTGGCGATCATGTTGAGTTAACTAATATGATTCTAAATGCCAGTCTACAGGCTCCACAAGTGGTGGTGGCGTAATCTAGAACTCAGCCTAGGATAATGTTTGCAGTTATTAGTTAACTTGATCTAATTGGCAATCTCTGAACTAGAGTTAAAACAGGACAACATGCTCTACTCTAGTTAAACCCTACATCCTAGTTAAACCCTACATCCTCTCCTGTAACAGCTGCCTCATTTAACATCTGTTAAAAAATATATAGATGACAAATGACTGTCCTCCATGTAACATGCCTGTCCTGTTATGAAAGTGACCCGTGTGGGTGTTTGTGGAGGAAGCAGAGGATGCCACTGCTGGGAGTAGGCTGGATTTACTCAGTGGGGATCCAAAAGAAGAAACCCTTTTTGGTTGTTGTGAATGGCTTCCAAAACCACAACCCAACTCAATAATAGATCCACACTAGCACCCTCAAGCCAAATCCCATCCTACACGCAATCACCCAGACAGATCATTATTGCTGTGTCTCTTCTAGCATAGATGCATCTCTAGCCTCAACAGAGCACCTGAGGATCCTGTAGTTTGCTACTTGTGGATGAGTGTGTTCTATGGATTCCGAGGCCAGCAGGGACTGTTGTGATAATCTAGTCTGACCATTTGTTATAAACTTCCCCAAAATAATTCCTAGAGCAGATTTTTTAGAAAAACATCCAGTTTTGATTTTAAAAATGTCCAGTGATGGAGAGTCCACCATGACCCTTGTAAATTGTTCTAATGGTTAATTACCCTCACTGTTAAGAGTGTATGCTTTGTTTCCCTTTCTGAATTAGTCTAGCTTCAACTTCCAGCCATTGGATCGTGTTATACCTTCTCTGCTAGATTGAAGATGGGATGGGTTTGGTGACAGAATCCTCCTTGGGACAGTCACCTGATGTGCTGAGATTACCTCTGAGCCTGTTTTCCCTGCCAGCTTGGGACTTCAGAACCCTGCCTTGTTGAGCCAGACATGCTAGTCTGCTGCAACACAGACCCAGGTCTGGTCCACGTCCCCTGAGCTGCAGACTTTAACCAAAAACTGCTCAGCAGATCATCTTATCTCCAGCACCCAGACACCCAGCTCCCAATGGGATCCAAACCCCAAATAAATCCGTTTTACTCTGTATAAAGCTTATACAGGGTAAACTCATAAATTGTCCACCCTCTATAACACTGATAAAGAGAGATGCACAGCTGTTTGCTCCCCCAGATATTAATCACTTACTTAATTAATAAACAAAAGGGATTTTATTAAGTATAAAAAGTAGGATTTAAGTGGTTTCAAGTAATAATAGACAGAACAAAGTAAGTTACCAAGCAAAATAATACAAAACACGCAAGTCTAAGTCTAATACATTAAGAAACTGATTACAGGTAAATCTCACCCTCAGAGATGTTCCAATAAGCTTTTTTCACAGACTAGACTCCTTCCTAGTCTGGGCCCAATCCTTTCCCCTGGTACAGACCTTGTTAGTAACTCGGGGATTTCTCATGACCGGCAGCCCCCTTTGTTCTGTTCCATGCCCTTTTATAGCTTTAGCACAAGGCAGGAATCCTTTGTCTCTCTGGGACCCCACCCCTCCTTCTAAATGGAAAAGAACCAGGTTTAAGATGGATTCCAGTTCAGGTGAAATGATCACATGTCATTGTAAGACTTCATTACCCTCTCACTGGCACACAGAAAGGCTTGCAGTTAAACAGAACCATTTACAACCAATTGTCCTAGTTAATGGGAGCCATCAAGAGCTGTCACTCTTGAAACCACTTCCTCCTGCAAGAACTAACATCACAAATAAGTTTCTCTGGACAGCAAAAAACAAAACAGCTTGTAGACCAAGCTGGATGAGCAAGCATCTTAGAAAGGTGATTAAGAAGAAGCAGAAAGCATACAGGGAGTGGAAGATGGGAGGGATCAGCAAGGAAAGCTACCTAATTGAGGTCAGAACATGTAGGGATAAAGTGAGACAGGCTAAAAGTCGAGTAGAGTTGGACCTTGCAAAGGGAATTAAAGCTAATAGTAAAAGGTTCTATAGCCATATAAATAAGAAAACTAAGAAAGAAGAAGTGGGGCCGCTAAACACTGAGGATGGAGTAGAGGTTAAAGATAATCTAGGCATGGCCCAATATCTAAACAAATACTTTGCCTCAGTCTTTAATAAGGCTAAAGAGATCTTAAGGATAATGGTAGCATGACAAATGGGAATGAGGATATAGAGGTAGATATTACCATATCTGAGGTAGAAGCGAAACTGAAACAGCTTAATGGGACTAAATCGGGGGCCCAGATAATCTTCATCCAAGAATATTAAAGGAATTGGCACCTGAAATTGCAAGCCCATTAGCAAGAATTTTTAATGAATCTGTAAACTCAGGAGTAGTACCGAATGATTGGAGAATTGCTAATCTAGTTCCTATTTTTAAGAAAGGAAAAAAAAGTGATCCAGGTAACTACAGGCCAGTTAGTTTGACATCTGTAGTATGCAAGGTCCTGGAAAAAATTTTGAAGGAGAAATTAGTTAAGGACATTGAAGTCAATGGTAAGTGGGACAAAATACAACATGGTTTTACAAAAGGTAGATCGTGCCAAACCAACCTAATCTCCTTTTTTGAAAAAGTAACAGATTTTTTAGATAAAGGAAATGCAGTGGATCTAATTTACCTAGATTTCAGTAAGCCATTTGATACCGTGCCATATGGGGAATTATTAGTTAAATTGGAGAAGATGGGGATCAATATGAACATCAAAAGGTGGATAAGGAATTGGTTAAAGGGGAGATTGCAACGGATCCTACTGAAAGGCGAACTGTCAGGTTGGAGAGAGGTTACCAGTGGAGTTCCTCAGGGATCGGTTTTGGGACCAATCTTATTTAATCTTTTTATTACTGACCTTGGCACAAAAAGTGGGAGTGTGCTAATAAAGTTTGCAGATGATACAAAGCTGGGAGGTATTGCCAATTCGGAGAAGGATCGGGATATTATACAGGAGGATCTGGATGACCTTGTAAACTGGAGTAATAGTAATAGGATGAAATTTAATAGTGAGAAGTGTAAGGTTATGCATTTAGGGATTAATAACAAGAATTTTAGTTATAAGTTGGGGACGCATCAATTAGAAGTAACGGAAGAGGAGAAGGACTTGGTTGATCATAGGATGACTATGAGCTGCCAATGTGATATGGCTGTGAAAAAAGCTAATGCAGTTTTGGGATGCATCAGGAGAGGCATTTCCAGTAGGGATAAGGAGGTTTTAGTACCATTATACAAGGCACTGGTGAGACCTCACCTAGAATACTGTGTGCAGTTCTGGTCTCCCATGTTTAAAAAGGATGAATTCAAACTGGAGCAGGTACAGAGAAGGGCTACTAGGATGATCCGAGGAATGGAAAACTTGTTTTATGAAAGGAGACTTAAGGAGCTTGGCTTGTTTAGCCTAACTAAAAGAAGGTTGAGGGGAGATATGATTGCTCTCTATAAATATATCAGAGGGATAAATACAGGAGAGGGAGAGGAATTATTTCAGCTCAGCACCAATGTGGACACAAGAACAAATTGGTATAAACTGGCCATCAAGAAGTTTAGACTTGAAATCAGACGAAGGTTTTTAACCATCAGAGGAGTGAAGTTTTGGAATAGCCTTCCAAGAGAAGCAGTGGGGCAAAAGATCTATCTGGTTTTAAGATTCTACTTGATAAGTTTATGGAGGAGATGGTATGATGGGATAATGGGATTTTGGTAAGTAATTGATCTTTAAATATTCAGGGTAAATAGGACTAATCCCCTGAGATGGGATATTAGATGGATGGGATCTGAGTTGCCCAGGAAAGAATTTTCTGTAGTATCTGGCTGTAGAATCTTGCCCATATGCTCAGGGTTTAGCTGATTGCTATATTTGGGGTTGGGAAGGAATTTTCCTCCAGGGCAGATTGGAAGAGGCCCTGGAGGTTTTTCACCTTCCTCTGTAGCATGGGGCATGGTTGACTTGAGGGAGGCTTCTCTGCTCCTTGAAGTCTTTAAACCATGATTTAAGGACTTCAATAGCTCAGACATAGGTGAGGTTTTTCATTGGAGTGGGTGGGTGAGATTCTGTGGCCTGCGCTGTGCAGGAGGTCGGACTAGATGATCAGAATGGTCCCTTCTGACCTTAGTATCTATGAATCTATAAGATTGCAAACCACTATTAATGGCCCACATTTTGCATAATTACAATAGGACCTCAGAGTTATATTTCATATTCCTAGTTTCAGATACAAGAATGATACATTCATACAAATAGGATGAACACACTCAGGTGATTATAAGCTTTGTAATGATACCTTACAAGAGACCTTTTGCATAAAACATATTCCAGTTATATCATATTTACGCTCATAAACATGTTTCCAAAAACATTCTGGAGTACAAAGTCACAGAAGACTCCATTATTAAATATTTGTTCTCTATGTTGGTACTTATATAGTGTGATCAAGTTACCCTTTAACCATTTGTTAAGATAAATAGATTAAGCTCTTTCAATCTACCGCTTTAAGGCAGGTTTCAGAGTAGCAGCCGTGTTGGTCTGTATTTGCAAAAAGAAAAGGAGTACTTGTGGCACCTTAGAGACTAACAAATTTATTTGATCATAAGCTGTAGCTCATGAAAGCTTATGCTCAAATAAATTTGTTAGTCTCTAAGGTGCCACAAGTACTCTTTTTCACTTTAAGGCAGGTTTTCTAATCCTTTAATCATTCTTGAGGCTCTGCAGACATAGGCTTCATTGAAGAAAATCAGGGACATTTTTGGCACCAGCCACAATTGAATTTAATGAGTCATATATATAGTTTTGTACATGGCTTTAACTTTCAGGCATGTGACTATTCCTTTATCCTCTCCACAGTATGCAATGAACATTGGGGGTTTGCTCCACATGCTATCAGCCAGGAACATGGGATTGGTGGTGAGACACTGTGTGCGCAGTCTGGAATGTACTTTGGAATGAAATGGGCTGCATAAATGGGTTTTGTTATTACAACACCCTTCCCTCCACCCCTTCCTGCCGCCTCCTCCTCCTCCTCACCAGGATGGTACCACTGAACAACTTAACAAAGGGAAACAGCTCACAATGCAACAAGCCAGCACTCCGAAATTGCCCCTTGTAAAATACCTGTAAAACATTGTGGGACCCGCCCTTGCTTTATGTTGCTGTGTTTATTTCTTTGTCATGCTGCAGCTTGGCAATGGGAATGCTTCCTCCCCTCCCCAAACACACACACCTTCCCCCCCACCCCATTGCCCTTACACAACATTATTTGTTTGCATTGATTCCCAACTGGGGAAGAGAGATTGTGTTTGAATGAGCTTATTGTTTTGGAGTTTTCACTGAATCTTTTCACTGAAGACCACAGCCCTGGAACATATTAAGTGAATATGCAAAAATGCTATTCTTCTGGAATGTTTGAGGTTTGTAGTTCTCTTTAGCAGCAATGAACTGGGCACAAGTGGGTAATTACAGTCATGAGGCCAGGTCTACACTAGGAACTCTTAGCTGGTATAGCTGTATGGGTATACTATCCTGGCAAAATACTCCTAGTCTGGACGCTGGTAGGTATAACTGTGTCTATGCTGCTGGCTTCTATGTTGGTTGGCGTGTTAATTTTGTAGTGTAGACTTGGTGTAAGTGAAATAGACTTGGCCCAACCCCTCCGTACCAAAGTTTTGTGGATTGCACACAGGGATATATTTGAATTTTCAAATGTAAATGCTAGAAATAAACCCACTCCAAACATTTCCAACTTTGGGTCTGGGGCTAAATGTTTGACCCATTTTAAAATATGGTACAGCTGAAAAAGGAGTCAGTCGAAATATCCATTTAAGATACTTATGTGCCCCTATACATGTAGTGTCTACATGCCTCAATCTTTAATGTATGTATTTATTTGTCCTTGCAACATTCCTGTGAGAATGGGAAGTGCTGTTATTCAGGTGGGGAACTGAGGTACAGAGAAGCTAAGTGACGTATCCAAGGTCATGAAGGAAGTTTGTGGCATATGAGGGACTTCAACCCAGGTTTCCCATGTTGTAGACTCATGCTATAACCACCTTCCTGAACTGGACCTTTTCTCTGTGAAATATAATTATGCCCTGGCCTTCCCTTCAGAAATATTACAACCATTCAAATAACCTGTTCTATGCTCTTCAAAATGATTGAAGCCAATTTTGGATGAAAGGAAACCGTGACAATAAAATGTCCAAAAGTGACAGCAGTTGAAGTACTCACGGTACTTGAAGTACAGTCGTGGGAAGAAGAGAACTTGGAGGAGCAGGAACCAAGAAAATATGTGCAAAAAGAAAAGGAGTACTTGTGGCACCTTAGAGACTAACAAATTTATTAGAGCATAAGCATTTCATGGAATGCATCTGATGAAGTGAGCTGTAGCTCATGAAAGCTTATGCTCAAATAAATTTGTTAGTCTCTAAGGTGCCACAAGTACTCCTTTTCTTTTTGCAAATACAGACTATTGCGGCTGCTACTCTGAAACCTGTCAAGAAAACATGTGGCAGCTGTTAGATGTGCAGGAAATAAAGACTAGGCAAAATGTGGGTATGTATGTATGAGGCTGAGTGTTCTTATGTGTGACTGTAATCCTAGAGTGAAGTTACTTCCTACAATATTCAAGCAGGCTCCTCACCCTGAGCTTATTTGCTTGGTTCAGACTGTTGTCATCACATCTTATATCCCAGGCCAACAGGCAGGACAGACAAGCACAGTAAGTTTGCCAGTGACTGAGGAAGCTTAATGATGTGACACTCGTCTATTTGCAAACTGAGTTTTATTTTTCTGGTGCTAGTAGGTCTATGTGCATCTTTGTGGTGAGTGCGCACACATACGCACCTTCTTAAAACTCAAGAGAATGGGTTCCATATAGAAATGGGCCAAACTGAAACACCTGAGCCAAACACATTTGAATTCTAGGAAAGTGCAGATCTAAGTCTTAGGATCATGCCTAGTTTTATATTATAGCAATGACAGTTTGTAGTTTTCACGCAGGGAGAGGCATTTCTGTCTTTCTTAGGTGCTTATCTGGCCCCCATTACCATTGTACCTGAGCCCCTCCCCATCTTTAATTATATTTAGCCTCACAACACTGCAGTGAGGCAAGACAGGGCAGTGGTGTTATCCCATTTTACAGCTAGGAAACCTGAGGTTGAGAGACTACAGGTGAAATCCTGTCCTCCCCCCAAGTTGTTGGCAAAATTCTCATTGGCTTCAGTGGGGCAGGATTTCAAGTGAAGTCACTTGCCTGGGATCAAGCACTGTGGTGGAGCAAAGAACCGAAACCCCTGATGCTGAGGAAATGCCTGAGCCAATGGACCATCCTTCTGCTTTGGGAGGGTTTCCATACACATAGTGGGACATCAAAGGGAGGATCTTCAATCCTCCCTTATTCCACGCTTTAGTTAAGAGCCCTGCTCAAAGGATCATCACATCAACCACGGCTCAGGAGGAGGGATGGCAGGGCCCTGTGAGGGAGAGGAGTGGGCTGAGGGGGTCTGTCTCTCTGCACATGCTTCTCATTAAATCCCACAGAGGAGAGTGGTGTTTGCCCCAGCCAGCCAAACTTGAAAAAAACAAAGACCTCCTGGGAGACTTCCTGATACTCTGGTGGACCAGACTGACCTTGTTTGTGGCATGCTGCAAAGCTCATCTTTGGGGGCTGCCGCTGTATTGCCGGCCCAGGCATTCAACAGTCATGAGCTAGGCCCCCCAAAAACCTCAAGACTGGCCAGAAACTAACTTTTGGTTTTTTAATTGAAAGCTGAGAGTCTCTCACAATCACAGGGCTCCAGGAGCTGGAGCTTTAAGAAAAACACCAAAGAGTGTGCGATAAAACCTGCACAAGCTGATGAAGCTGGAATGAGCAGGGGAGTGAATGTGGTCAGAGGGGTGGCTATCACAGTCAGTGTGGTCTGGGCAGTTCAATGTGGATTCTGTCTATGTGCCTTGTGGATTTTACACTTTGCCTTGTACATTTAAATTGCTGTAAAAGCCCTGAGTGAAGATGAGGTGTTCTGAAGGCTAAATAAATAATTCCCTGGTGCATGGCCAGGCTGCTGGGGTTTAGAGGTGGCCATTTCACTGGGTGAGGAAGAGAGGGGGGATTTCTGGACACTGAGTTATGTCTATACTGCAGTTAAAAACCCACAGGTGGCCTGTGCCAGCTGGCTTGGACTCACAGGGCTCAGACTAAAGGGCTGTTTAATTGTGCTGTAGATGTTTGGGCTCAGGCTGGAACCTGGGCTTTAGGACTCTGTGAAGTGCAAGGGACTCAAACCCAAATGTCTATACCACAATTAAACAGATCCTTAGTACTAGCCTCTTAGCCCGGGTCAGCTAGCACGGGCCAACCACCGATGTCTAATTGCAGTGTAGACATACGGTGGGAGGGGGGTTGGGTGAGGAGCCATTCTGATCCACAGTCCCCCTATTATAAATCATCCACCCCACTCCCTGTCATCTTTCTGGTCCTAAGCTTCATCTGGGAATCTGTACTGCTGTTTCTGCAGCAGCCACAGCTCAGAGTGTATGACTGCGACTGAAAGAAAATGAAGCTGGATGTCTTCAGAAACAAATGGTAATGCTAATGATTGGCATTGTTTAGCAAATGTGGCGGGTGGGCCAAAATCAGTGAGAACAGCTGTTACTAAAGAAAAGGCAAGCATGGGTAATTGCAGCTGGCAAGGAGAGCCTGACTTACTGCCTGCAGACTAGAACATGGTGAAACAGTTTAGCTGTGGAAATATAGACCCCATTGGATATCAGCACCTGGGGATATGTTTGAAATCATGCAGGGGAAAGCATGAGAAAATGGCAATTGTTTGATCTAAAGTTCCAAATATGAAGGGTAACTTTCACTAAAATACTTTTTTCCCATTGACCTATTGCCTTCTTTATAGGCAAAATTCCATGGAAAGCACATCTGATGTTTTGGTGTATGGCAACATTATTTCCAGACAGAGCTGTTTATAACTGAAGACAAATATGCTAGTAAAATGGGATCAGACTGTGACTCCCACATAACATACATATTGTGCCATTTGTGATTTAAGAAAAGCCAATATCTTTTTTTTCTCAAATGAAACAGTCTGCTCTTTATGGGTGATTTCCCCCCACCCTCTTGTGTTGATGTTTTTGGATATGCATAGCATGATTCTTATAAATGAAGGGAAATATTTGCAAGTCTTGTTGGCAATTCAGCTTTTGGGTTTCTTATCACAGTTTCTTATCACAGATTCCAGAATTTCCCCAAAGATTATAGGGAGACTTTGATGCTACAAAAAAAGTCAGTGTGAACCCCCAAAATGGAGAAGATATAGGGTCAAATTTGCAAAAGTACCTAAGAGGTTAGTCACTTGAAAATGAGACTTAGGCTTCTAAATCACTTAAGGGCTTTTGAAAATTTGATCCATAATATATCACCAGAAATGAATCCACTTTTAACTAGAGAGGAATCTGATCTGGAAAATTCTCAAAGAGGTTTTTCCATTGCTGTGGGAACTCCACCTCCCTGAGCTACAGTAGCTAGGTTGACCAAAGCATTCTACTTGGAGGGTTTGGTGGGCAGTTTTTCACACCCCTGAGTGCCATAGTTACATCAACCTCACTTTTAAGTGTAGACCAGGCCATAGTTAGAAAATCGAGAGCAGGCTTTGGTGGTGGTGGTAAAAAATTAGCATACTGGGGTCTCCATCCTTCCAATCCTGCTTTCACACAGGTAACTAACTCCTTCAGGTGTGCATGGAATGTACATGTGCAGACTTCTCTGTCCCGATACATGCATATATCCAAGAACATATCTCTTGAGCTAAAATCACCCCACAAGTCTTTTTATTATTGAGTGTGAAAACCATTAAGGCTTGGGAGGAAACAGTTGGCTGACAGGGATCCTGACCTTTGTTATACAAGCTTATGCCATGTCACTGGTGGATTTAAACTGTATGTTTCTCCACAAGCAAGTTTGTAACTTGGAGTTTTCTTTCTGAAGAATTTCATCATGCCAGCTGCAGCTCTGCAACATTCCAGCAACTCATTTGTTTCATTTAGTATTGAGACAAACCACTGAACATGGCTGACCCATCTAGTTGGCCTCCATGCCAGACAACTCAAACTTCCAACATTACCATGCCTATTGTGAATGATATGTGCACTGCAGGTACTCAGTGTAAATATAATCAGAAGCCACTTGGTATCCACAGGCAGTTTGTGCATAACAGCACATGTGCAAAATTTGCAACTGCAATTCATTGCAGCCATAAAATTGTAAATACAAAAATGGAGCCTGCTTTTAAAAACCAGTGACACTATCTGCATAACTATATAAAGCAGGCACAGAGTCAGATGTCAGTGGAGCTTCACTGATTTACACTCGTTAAGGATATGGATATATGAATCCAAATCTTGTTGCAATCTTAACTTTGGAGTCACTACTAATGTCTCCATAATTTCATTTTCCATGGAGCAGATTAAAGAACATGTGCATCTCATAAAAAGGTATGTAAGTCTGTTGCCCAGTAGTTTTACCAACATAGAATCCTAGGACTGAAAGGACCACAAGAGGTCATCTAGTCCAGTCTCTTGCACTGATGGCAGGACTAAGGATTATCTAGATCATTCCTAACAGGTGTCTAACCTGCTCTTAAAAATCTCCAATGATGGAGATTCTACAACCTCCCTAGGCAATTTATTCCAGTGCTTAACCACCCTGACAGTTAGGAAGTTTTTCCTAATGTCCAACCTAAACTTCCCTTGCTGCAATTTAAGCCCATTGCTTCTTGTCTTATCCTCAGAGGTTAAGAAGAACAATTTTCCTCTATCCTCCTTGTAACAACCTTTTATGTACGTGAAAACTGTTATGTCCCCCTCAGTCTTCTCTTCTCCAGACTA
This sequence comes from Dermochelys coriacea, assembly GCF_009764565.3. Taxonomy (NCBI): domain Eukaryota; kingdom Metazoa; phylum Chordata; order Testudines; family Dermochelyidae; genus Dermochelys; species Dermochelys coriacea. The sequence goes on from NC_050074.1 coordinate 114,496,657, forward strand.
AACAAACCCAGTTTTTTTCAAACTTCCCTTATGTCATGTTTTCTAGATCTTTCATCATTTTTGTTGCTCTTCTCTAGACTTTCTGCATTTTGTCCACATCTTTCCTGAAATGTGGCACCCAGAACTGGACACACTACTGTAGTTGACGCCTAATTAGCGCAGAATAGAGCAGAAGAATTATTTTTTGTGTCTTGCTTACAACTGTCCTGCTAATACATCCCAGAATGATGTTCATTTTTGTTTGCAACAGCGTTACATTGTTGACTTATTTGGCTTGTGATCTACTATGATTCCAGATCCCTTTCCACGTCATTTCTTCCTAGGCAGTCACTTCCCATTTTGTATGTGTGCAACTTCCTAAGTGGAGTACTTTGCATTTGTCCTTATTGAATTTCATCCTATTTACTTCAGACCATTTCTTCCATTTGTCCAGATCATTTTGAATTTTAATCCTATCCTCCAAAGCACTTGCAACCCCTCCCAGCTTGGTATTGTCCGCAAACCTTATAAGTGTACTTTCTATGCTATTATCTAAATCATTGATGAAGATGTTGAAAAGAACCAGACCCAAAGTTGATCTCTGCAGGACCCCACTTGTTTTTGACCTTCCTGCCTGACTGTGAACCACTGATGATTACTCTCTGGGAATAACTTTCCAACCAGTTATACACCCACCTTTATAGTAGCTCCATCTAGGTTGTACAACATCTACTGCTTTCCCCCCCCCCCCCCCCCCGGCTTGTTACCCTGTCAAAGAAAGCTATTAGGTTAGTTTGACATTTTTTCTTGATAAATCCATGCTGACTGTTACTTACCACCTTATTATCTTCTAGGTGTCTGCAAATGGATTGCTTAATTATTTGCTCCATTATCTTTCCAGATACAGAAGTTAAATTGACTGTAGTTCTACTGGGTGTCTTATCCCCCTTTTTATAGATGGCCAAATATAGTGCCATTTTTCCATTCCTTTGAATTTCTCCCGTCTTCCATGACTTTTTGATGATAATCGCTAATGGCTCAGATATCCCTTCAGTCAGCAGGCTAAGTGACCTGAAATCAACCTTTAGGAACATATTAGAAAAGTATATAAATAATTACACCTGGGGGAATTCAGCAGCAAAAAAATTAAAATTTGTGCACATTTTAAAATTCTGCAAATTTTATTTGTCAAAACAACACTACATGATCATGCCAGTTTCAGTTATTTTTGGTAGTTTTATTTCATAATACCTGTCAGCAAATATGTCTGAAACAATACAAACACACCCAAAAAAATCCCCCAGGAGTAGAGAGTTACAGAAACCCCTATGACAAGTTTCAGAGTATCAGCCATGTTAGTCTGTATCCACAAAAAGAAAAGGAGTACTTGTGGCACCTTAGAGACTAACAAATGTATTTGAGCATAAGCTTTCATGAGCTACAGCTCACTTCATCGGATGCATGCAGTAGCCTAGGGCGCCTATGCTCCCTGCCTGCCCCTGCTGCTGCGAAGGCTGCCGCCTCACTGGGCTCGGGCCGCTCGGCTCCCCCCGAGCGGTGCCCGGTTCCTGCTGCTCTCGGCCGGCAGGTGCGGGGCCCCAGCCGAGCCCGGCCCCTTGTGTCTCCTCCGCGGCAGCGCCCCCTGCCTGTGTCCTCCTGGGCGGCTGCGGTGGCAGCAGCCAGAGAGCCTGAGAGGAGAAGTGGCCCCCTGGCAAGCGGGGGAGACTCTAAAGTGAAGAGGCTGCTGGCCCTGGTGTTTCCAAGCGCTAGAGACTGACAGGCACCTGCCCCTAAGCAATAGTGTAAAAAAAAAAAATTTGGGGCACCGCTTTTTGATGCCCCCAAATCTTGGCGCCCTAGGTGGCTGCCTAGTTCACCTAGTGGTTACACCAACCCTGACCCTCCCCCCAAAGCCCAGCCACAAGGAGCCCCCTAGCCCAGATACCCACATCCCCTCCCTCCCATGGGGGCCCCTGGCCCAGATACACCCTTCCAGAGCCCAGCCACAGCCCCCTCCCCCTTTGCCCAGATACCCACATCCCCTTCCCACCAAAGCCCAGGCATGGGGCCCCCACAGTGCACACACCCATCCTCCTATCCCCTAGAGCCCAGCTGTGCCCCTCCAGCCCAGAAAGCCATTCCCCTAGCCCTCAGAGCCCAGGGATCAAGAGGGATAAACAGCCTGATGCTGGATCCCAGGCTTGTGTGGAGTTTCGTGCACGTCGCTGTCTCCTTCCCTCAGGGTGTGCGGGGAACTGCAGCTGCTGGGAATCCTTTAGCTTCCTCTCCCTCCCCCCGGCAGTATCGTCTATATGCAAGCTGGGCTCTGCCGGGTCCAGCAGCCCGCAATGGTGGCCAGCAGCACTGGAACCAGTTTCTGTGTGGAAAAGGAAATTCCGCATACACATTAATTTCTGCCAAATTCTGCCTTGCGCAGTGGCACAGAATTCTCCCACGAGAAATAAATGATAAACAGGGCTATTTCTTGTAGATAGTTATCAAAGCCATGTAAGTGGACTAAATCCTTTGAAATGTAAACCTATATTGTTAGAGAACTAGAAGTAAATACTAATTGTTTGTCTGTTTACACCTACATATTGTTAGATATTAACAGTGTAACCAGATTAGCCTGTATATGCTAAACTTCAGTTCCTGTCTGTTCCTATATTCTATTGATGCAGAGATCAAAAGGGAATATTAGCATTTAAATGAAACTTGGATGTAATAATATCACCGTCTGTATTTCTCTTTGAAGTTTGTGGTAAACTGTCTATGAACTGCTAGAGTGGTTAATTATCTTATGCTAATGTATGCAGCTAGTTACCAGTGTGTGCCTAGGAAATAGGAGGTTTACTTCAAAGCAACAATGTATATTACCTATTCTTCATCCAATGAATGCCTACTGTGTTATCTTCTGTCAAGAGGCTATCGTAGCCTGCCAGAGATCTATAAAAACTCTAGGGCCTGATGCTTACCATCTGAGATTTGCTTGAACTTTGTCAGGGGAAGCTTAAATTGTAAGACTGAGGTCTCCAGCTCCATTCTGGATTACCCTGCAATTTCTCATGGAAGAATTTAAACAGACTCTGCACATGGACTGCCTATTGGACTATAACCTATGGAATAGATTCTGGGCAAACTTTCGACAACTCAGCAGCTCACCATCTCAGCTATGAAGCTGACCTAAGAACTTTATTCATATCTGTATGTATAATCTTTAACCATAGTATTCACCTTCTTTTCTTTTATAATAAATCTTAGATTAATTAATAAGAATTGACTACTAGCATGTATTTGGATAAATTTGAAATAATCATTGACTTGGTGGGTAGTGTGTCCTATCTCTTGTGATTGATGGAATATATGCGGTATATGTGCTTTATATATGGTAAATAAGATTTTAAGTAATCCTCACCATATTGGATTTGTCTGTCTGGGTGGGAGCCCAGGACTGGATTGCTTTAGGGGAGCTGTGTTTTTAGCTTTTGGGTAACTAGTAAGGTGTTGCAGAAGCTGTTTTGTTGCTGAATCTAAGTATTAAAATAAACCACCAGTTTTGGGAATCGTTTGCCCCATTCTTTGCAGTTTGCCGTGATTGAGCAATCTCAGTGAGGCCCCTCCATCAACCACGGTCACATACTCTTTATGTCTCTAGCCAGTTTAATCTCGTTTTGTTTAATCTCATGCCTAGGCCTTTCTAATTTTGTCCCTACATACTTGTGTTATTTGTTTATACTCATCCTTTGTAATTTGAGTTAGTTTTCACTTTTTGTAGGGTTTTTTTTTTTTGTTTTTGTTTTTTTGAGTTTCAGACCATTGAAGATCTCCTGGTTAAGCCAGGGTGGTCTCTTGCCATATATTTCCTATCTTTCCTATGCAGTGGGATAGTTTGCTCTTGTGCCCTTAATAATGTCTGCCAACTCTCTTGGTTCAAGTTCATATGCTCAGGGTTTAGCTGATCACCATATTTGTGGTCGGGAAGGAATTTTCCTCCAGGGCAGATTGGAAGAGGCCCTAGAGGTTTTTTGCCTTCCTCTGTAGCATGGGGCACGGGTCACTTGCTGGAGGATTCTCTGCTCCTTGAAGTCCTCAAATCGTGGTTTAAAGACTTCAATAGCTCAGACATGGTGAGGTTTTTCGCAGGAGTGGGTGGGTGAGATTCTGTGGCCTGCATTGTGCAGGAGGTCAGACTAGATCATAATGGTCCCTTCTGACCTTAGTATCTATGATTCCCCCCACCCCACTTAGACTTGCTTCCCATGGGATCTTACCTACTGTGACAAACCTCTGTCCTTGCCTCCGTGGGTCCCACATTTCCTGGCAGATTTCGCTAGCCTCGGAGGTTCACTGTGATCCCCCACGTAACCTTTCTTTCTCTAGAGACAAGGGTCAGTCTATTGAGCCATTTTCATCATAAGCCGGTGAGGAGAAGTTATCCTTCCTTGCATAGTCTCTGTTGTCTCCCAGTATCAGTGATTAAACAGGGGGCAAAGGTTGGGGGGGGGGGGAGCCCAGGCCTACCCTCTACTCCGGGCTCCAGCCCAGGGACCCTAATAGTATCAGCTATGGTAGCTGACCTTTTAGAAACATGACCTGTACAATTCCCTGGGCTGCTTCCCCCACAGCAGCCCTCACTTCCTCAAGCTCCACTTCACCCTTACCTCAGGGCCTCCTTCCTTGTGCCTGATATGGTGTGTACTACTCAGCCTTTCCAACCACACAACTTTTTCCCACAGCTCCTGACATGCACACCCACCTGACTGACTGGGTGGCTTTTAACTTGTTTCAGCCAGCCCCTGATTGGCTTCAGTTGTCCCAATCAACCTAGCCTTCTCCCTGCCTTCTGGAAAGTTCTTAATTGGCCCCAGGTGTCTTAATTGATGTGGAGCAGCTGCCATTTCACTTATCCTGGTACCAGGAATTTGTTTAGCCTGGAGCTAATATATCTATCTCCCACTCCTCTTCCATAGCCATCTGGCCTTGCCCCGTCACACTACCAACTCCCCAAGTTTGCTAAAGTCTGCCTTCTTGAAATCTATTATCTTTATAGTGCTGTTTTTCCCTCCTTCCATTCCTTAAAATCACACTTTACCATTTCATGATCACTTTCATCCAAGCTTCCTTCCACTTTCAAATTCTCAACCACGTATTCCTGTTGCTTTTATTGTCATTCTCCTTAAAAAACTTGAGGCATTGTTGTTGCCTTAGGGCAAATCCAGTCAGCCAGAGTGGACAGATTACAGTGTAACACTCCACAGCTGTTACAGGATAGTTCTGTTGTGGCAGCTAATGAACAATGATAAAGCCATGCATAGGAAGAAGACTATGAAGAAGAATTGGATTCCAGGGCTTTGGGTAACAGGCAGTAGCACTCTGTAGATTTTACCTTGCTGTTTGTGGCTGAGGTAAATCCCAGAAGGGGTGTGTGGAAGAGACCTTGACTAGTTACATCAGTGCAAAAAGCTACCTGTGCCTGGTCTCCACTAGGATTTCATTCGACAAGTTGTCTCCAGTTAAAAATACATCTATTTTTTGCAGCGGAGATCTAGTCTGTGTGGATCATAACTTCTTGCACTTTCCGTATATGTAACACCCTTGCTTTCCTAAGACCGTAACAGGTTGAATTGTGCAACTAAGATTCTCGCTCAGCCTCTTGTTTCTATGACTTGATATTTCCACCGCCATTTGAATTCCCCTGCTTTAGTCATTTGGTTTATTCAATTTCGTGTATGGCTTATTTACCTCCCTTGTTTTAAGCCCATGGCAGCTTTATTCTCCTGCAGCTGGTAATCTTGTGATTTCTGTTCAGTCCAGTTCACTTAATGAAGACACGATAACCTAATGGTGCACGTGGCATCTTCCACTTGGTGAAGGCCACGCCAGTGGAATACTGTATAGACACTAATTGATTCAGACCCCTGTCATAATTGTAATAACCTCTGGGAGCTGGGCTTGGATTCCGTTCGCCTCTATATGGTATAAACATTGGATTCTGTGGCCTTGTCTGTACTAATAAACTAACCAGTTTAACTAAATTGATCGAAAAATTTATCTAGTTAACATGGTGCAAACCTCTTATATAGATGTGCAACTTGCTGGTCAGCAGGTGTTACAAGTTCCTCCTCTGTGCCAAATCCAAAGAGGACATGAGGTGGTTACAGATCCCAGTGTCGGAGCCTGGGTCAAGCTATAGAGACTCTCCCTTTTAGAATTGCAGGACCTGGTTCTCCCTTTTAGCACCAGAGGTCCCTGGGTCAGTGACCAGTATGGGCCAAAATCGTGGCCATCATGGAGGTATTTACACCTGCTTATGTTCTCAGCTTAAATCAGTAAGCTATAGATGAAGCTAAGCAGATTTAAGTGGGTCTTAAATTGGCTTAAGTGTGTCTACATTAGGGATTTGCTCAAGATCAATTTAAAAATTGCTCTAGTTTTCAAATCCTTAAACTGTTGTAGTCTAGCTAGTATAGACAAAGCGGTTATTTCTAGAAATGGGAGTGAGAGTTAGGGAAAGGAAATAAAATGAAAATTCTACTGCATAATTGTTAAGTTTGAATTCTCTTATGTGGCCAAGACCAAAAACAGACACTTTTTTTTTTTCAAATAAATTTGTTAGTCTCCAAGGTGCCACAAGTCCTCCTTTTCTTTTTATAGACTCAGGAGGCCAAGAACTCCAGCATCCCAATAACTGAATGACTTTTTAACTCCGTAGGTATTGTCTAGTAAAACTGCCTTTGGCCTATCAGTGCCCTTTCAGTGCTCAGTATAATCAGCCTGGGGCATCTCTCAAGGATAACGATAATGTCTGGGACAAAAGCAAAAATGGAACCCCAGTGTCCTGGTTCCCAAAAATGGAACCCCGGTGCCCTGACTGCTAGTCATGTGCTTTGACTATATTATAGAGCACTTCCTTTCATGAGGGCAGCTTGTTAGTAGATTCCTGGGTGACACACACAAGCAACATTTTCTGTTGGTTCACATTTGAATTTATTTATTTATTAAGATCATGGTATTGAATTGCTGTGGTTATTTAGATAAAGAATGGCTAGCACGACCTTCCTGCTATACTTTTGATTTAAACAATGCCATTTCCCCAGATTTATTTATTGCCAATGCCATGTTAGCTCTTATGATTGTTCTTGCAGCTTAGTGCAAGACAAATACTGCAGGGATTGCCTGCTGTATTGTCAAACAAAAGCACTTGCAGAGTGTTCAGGCACCAGGGAATTCTAATCAATCATCTGAGTGGGACAGGAGGACACTAACATGGTTAGTGCTGTAAATAGTTCTCACAGCTCCATACAGGGAATGAAGTGAAGTTGTTATCCACATATTTGGGGCAGGTTTGTGCAGCCATTGTCCAAAGTCAATTTCACTATAGAAAATGATACACATCATGGCAATTGTATTCTACTTCAAACAGCATGCGGGACTTTGTTCAGTTATTTTGACTCTTTGTTAATAAGATTTAAATTCCGGAAGGTGCTCTTGGGCTGTATGTTAACTTCTCAGTAGGAAAATCTCAGACCAGATCTTCAGCCAACCACAAAATCTTTGCAGTTGAATTTCATTCCCAAACTGGATTAAGTTTTTGTTGGAAACTCTGTTTTCAGCATATGTTCTTGTTTTTCCCCACAAACATAGCTGTCTCATTGGCCCTAATTTAAAGGAAACACAAAAGGCCAAATTCATTCGTGGTGTCACTCCAGCAAAGTCAATGGAGTGACTCTGGGGATCAGTTTGGTCCAAAGATCTTACGCTGGGTTTACTGAGAGGTTACCAGTTTTATTACTATGTTACTTAACTGTGTTTCTTGCCTTTGACAAGTCCCAAAATCAAATTTTAACCTGGCAAAATCTGTTCCTATTACAGGACTAATGCAGAGTTGGCAAGTCATTAGCAAAATATAAACAGTAATATTCCAGGGCTTTAGGATAATTAATAGGACTAACACTTGTTCTAGAAATAATTAGGACTATTAATTGGCAAGAATGAAGCACATTGCAGCCACATACTCTATTCTATTATTATTGGTTGGCATTCCAGTACTACCTCGAGGTCCTGACCAAGATTGAGACCCCATTGTACTAGGCATTCTACAAACACATGAGAACTTACAAGATAAGTAGACAAGACAGAAAAAGGAAGGAAGGGAAAACAGGTACAGAGAGATGAAGTAATTGTCCAAGATGACACCACAACTAGGTCACCTGACTCCCAATCTAAAGCCCCTACCCATTAGCATGCTGCTTCCCAGTCATCCTAATTATGACCATCTAGGTGCTGTATCACTGCTCAGTTATATTTCACCTTGGCAAGTAAACAGACTCCATTTAGTCTTATGGAATCAACTTCAGTTGTATAGAAGAAAGCAGCCCTTAACATACAGTTGTGAGCGATGCTTACTTCTGTTCCATCCCTCTACGTGAGGATACTTCATCTATAGAAAGACTGCAGCATGGATTAAGAACTATAATGAACACTCATTAATTAACAAAGGCACTGCCATATTTGGCTCGGAAGTGGCCAAAGTGTAGTTTCTAGGCTGAATGTGCCCCATGCACTTCTGCAATTTGGCCTTTCTCTCCCTTCATCTTTACCAAGCTCCAAGGAGAAGCATTGACCCCTTCTTGGGCAAAGTTTGGGTGCCCCTGTCCGAGACTGAATCATGCTGTAGATATACTTTGAGAAGCAATTTAGATTAAGATATTAATTTAAAATCAATAGTGGAAGAGATTACTAGGGAGCTAAATTGTGAGTATTCCTCACTTAATGAGCAAGGGAAGGATATAATGAATCTGAAGTACGTACATGTGCATTGCAGATGAGGTGATTTGGCAATAGTTGGTTATCCAGCCATCCCATCTTCCTCTAGTCAAATCTCCTGGGCCAGTTAAGCCAGCAGTGCAAAGGGGCTGTTTCCCAATAGAGAACTGAGCTTTACATATGAAAACACCACCTTATGAAAACACACCCCACTTGGAAGTGGAAAATAGGGCAGAGCAGTACCAGCAGCTCTTCTGCACAGAAAGTGAACAATATTTTACCCATTTGAAAGTAGAGGGAATTTTTGTTCTGCAAAATATAATTAGCCAGGGAGAATGTAAGTGCTCATATCAATGTATACATAAAAAGCCATGTAAGTGTTCTTCATTCACCATTTTCTATAAATAGGAAATATCTTTCAATCCCTTTAAAGGTTGGCATCATGGGTTATGCCCAACATGGATGAAGACCAGTTAGTCTGTGACCCTGTCAGGGACTAGGGCCTGCAGCAGAGTCAGTCTCCTAGCAACCCAACAAGTGCAGCTGGCTTGCAGCGGGCTACCTCAGACTTTAAGGCCAGCAGGGACCTTCATGATCACCCAGTTGGACCTCCTGCACATTGCAGACCACAGAACCTCCCCCAGCCACTCCATAACCTCTGGCTGAGTTGCTGAAGTCCTCAAATCATAATTTAAAGGCTTAAAATTTCAGAGAATCCACCATTTACTCTAGTTTAAACCAGCAAGTGACCCACATCCCATGCTGCAGAAGGAGGTGACACCCCCACTCCCCCAGGATCTCTGCCAATCTGACCTGGGGAAAATTCCTTCCCTACCCCAAATATAGCAATCAGTTGCACCCTGAGAATGTCGGCAAGAGCCAGACTCCTGGGAAAGAACTCTGTAGTAAGTCAGAGCCCTCCCCATCTAGTGCAACATCTCCAGCTTTTGGGAATTTTTGTTGCTAGCAGTCACAGATAAACTATATGCCATTGTGGGCAGTCCCATTATAGCATCCCCTCCATAAATTTGTCAAGCTCAATCTTGAAGTCAGTTAGGCTTCCCCCACCCACCCACTGCTCCCCTTGGAAGGCTGTTCCAGAACTTCATTCCTCTGATGGTTTAGAAACCGTCACCTACTTTCAAGCCTAAACTTGTTCATATCCATTCATTCTTGTTGTCACAAAGCTCTGTCCTTGCCTCCTTGGGTCCCACATTTCCTGGCAGATTTCACTAGCCTCAGAGGCTCACTGTGACCCTTCACGTAACCCTTCTTTCTCTAGAGACAACGGTCACAGTCTACTGAGCCATTTTCATCATAAGCCAGCGAGGGAGGCGAGGAGAAGTTATCCTTCCTTGCAGTCTCTGTTGTCTCTCAGTCTCAGTGATTAAACAGGGGGCAAAGGTTGGGGGGGGGGATCCCGGGCCCACCCTCTACTCCAGACTCCAGCCCAGGGACCCTATTAGTATCAGCTATGGTAGCTGACCTTTTAGAAACATGACCTGTACAATTCCCTGGGCTACTGCCCCCACAGCAGCCCTCACTTCCTCAAGCTCCACTTCACCCTTACCTCAGGGCCTCCTTCCTTGTGCCTGATATGGTGTGTACTACTCAGCCTTTCCAGCCACACAACTTCTTCCCACAGCTCCTGACATGCACACCCACCTGACTGACTGGGAGGCTTTTAACTAGTTTCAGCCAGCCCCTGATTGGCTTCAGGTGTCCCAATCAACCTAGCCTTCTCCCTGCCTTCTGGAAAGTTCTTAATTAGCCCCAGGTGTCTTAATTGATGTGGAGCAGCTGCCATTTCACTTATCCTGGTACCAGGGTTTTGTTTAGCCTGGAGCTAATATATCTATCTCCCACTACTTTTCTACAGCCATCTGGCCTTGCCCCGTCACATTGTGTAAACATTGGCATTTAACATTAATAGTTCCTTTCCCTTCCTGGTATTTATCCCCTGATGAGAGCAATCATTATATCCCTTCCCCTGATTGACTGCACTACCCGATCAGTCAGGAAGGGCAACTGGCTAGTTTTTAAGCCTAGCAGCAGCTCTCCAGCTGCTCAGTGTGTATCATGCCTGCAGCTGTGCATGTGTAACCCACCTAGATTACTTAGAGATGAATGTGCTCATGCAGTAGAGGCTCATACATTAAGCTTCTGGGGTCGGTCCCAAGTTTGATCCTGCCTGCTGATGACCAGGGTCTGTTGGTGTTACTCTTGCCCTTGTTCTAGTCCCTGCTCTAGCCTGCTCCCTCTTGTCCCAGTCCTGGCTCTTGCTCTGCTCCAGCCCTGGTTCCCCTGTAACTCCTCCTTTTCTGGTACTGATCCTCAGCTCTGGCTCTGACCTATGACTCTGGTTAACCTCCAGCTCTGGCATTTGGCTTCTATCCCTCCAGCACTGAACCGCTGCTCGTTCCTGGACTTTGCCCACACAGGAACCAGTTCTAAGTGGTAGGCGGTGCTCTCATGTTAACCATTAGGCCAGACTGCCCAGAGCCCGGTCTCCAACAGGCCCTCAGTCAGTCAGGTCTTTTTTCTAAAACAGGAACGAGCAAATTATAATGTGACTCTTGGAAAAGGTATATTTCCATCACTCAAACCCACAAAGCTGTAAGGAGCGAGTGTAACACACTAGCTGTGGATGTGGATGTGACAGATCTATTCTCCCTTTAGTGGTTGGTCCTGGTAGATGGAAGAAACCTGCTCCCTAGAACTGTGCAGGTCAGTTATGTAGCTCAGGCAGTACCGAATTGTGTTTTGGTGCTTGTGGCATGAGTTCTAACCATCCTGCTGATACAGTGGATCTCTTCTATAATCAGAATTAGGGAGCTATATAATTTCTCTAAGATATGAGAGCTGGAAAAGGCCTTTTAGGTCATCTAGTCAGACCCTTGGTCCTTAAAGTACACTTTTTTGTGTGTTTACTCCAATCCCATTTTAAATATTCCAAGTCATGTGGCTTCTGCCATTTCCCTCCGGAGATTATTCCACAGTCCTATAGATCACTAGTCTTCAAAATGTAATGTGTACAGTGCCTGGCACAAGGGGCCTCATCCGATGACTGGGGCCTCTAGGTGATACAGGAGTGCTAATAATTAGAATAAGTACAGGCCTTAATCTCGGAAAGCGCTGACGTGCATGTTCAAATGCTTAACATTGAGTAGTTGCTTTGGCTTAAATGGGACTGCTCATGTGTTTAAAGTTATGCATGTGCTGAACTACTTTCCTGGATTGGGGCCCTAGTAGGGAAAAACAAGTACAATGAAGCCAGGAAAGGAAAGAAGGTATAAGAAAGGAACACAGTGTAGGTGGATGTTTATATAAATAGAAAGTAGGATGGCAATAGGTGACAGTTAAATACAGGCCTAACTGTGTTTTATGGCAGCATGGGTATTTTTTATCCTTCCCTTTGGGCTGCTAGTTGGTGGATAGTGTTTTCAGTCTTTGCCTATGTGTCTCAGTGTATTCATCTGTACAGTGGGTATATACTATTTCCTTACTTACAGAGCTGTTTTGAGAATTAATTAACTAAAGTTTACAAAGTGCTTTGAGATCCTCGGATGAAAGGTTTTTTTTTATTATTGTTACTGCATTGTTAATATGTAAATTATAACAAAGGAGAAACTGGAAAATGCTTTCTACTCTGTCCGTGAAATATGCCATGCTGTAAGGTGATGTGGTCTTGTCTACACTAGAAAGGGTCTCGTGGTGTACTATACCGGTAGAGCTGTACCTGAAAATCCATTAGTGGTGTAGCAGCAAGAGAGTTCTTTTAGCAATAAAGCTTATACCAGTTCACTGAGAGAAATGAACTAGACCAGAAAAAGATTATTATTATTATTATTATTTATTTTAGTTTGCTACTATAACAACATCTACCCAAAAGCTTTTTTCAGCATCACTGACACAGGTGTGCCAGCAAAACTCTTAAGGTGTAGTCAAGGCTCCGAGTTTTTGCAACTCTCACTGAAGTCAGTGGATGTTCAGGGTGCTCAGCATGGGAGTGAGCCTTTGACATTAAACTCCTGTATCCACAAAGCAGCCCTTTCTGTTGAGAGGAAACTGGAAATACATAGTTAGAAAATTAATCTAACTTTTTATGCCCATAGAGCTATACCCTTTAGAATCTCTTGGTGTCTTTGGACAGCTTCCACATCTCATACAATTGATGCATATGAATTATAAATGTCAATCAATGGAAGTATTTAAAAACTATGGTGCCAGAGGAACAGTTACTAATTTTTTTTAGTCTACATTTTAACAAAATCTGACCTCCAGCTAGAATAATAGACACATACTGGGAATTTTGAGGATCAATAAAGCAATATTGCTGCTGAGGGGCATTTAAGGCAGCGAGAAACTGATACAATGAAAATTTCTGCAAGCGTATTTTGATCATCTGATATAATGTTTATTTGACAGTGAAGATCAGTATTATTAAGTGGTAGGAGAAAATAATGAATAATGAGTCCAGAGGGAAGGAGGAAATTGTGCTTCTATGGAGCAACTGCAAAAGGGTCCAATCATATGGAAAATTCAATTCTATGGCGAGTTAAATCACTCTTATGTAATCAGGATCAATGGAAATGAGCTGATGTCAGTATTGGACTGGCCTAACACAGAGATGGAAAATTGTATGGTAACATCCTCTAAGAAAGGCCTGCTAATAGCAAGAGAAAGTTCCATTCAGGCTGGTTTTCCATAATTTTTTTTACCCAGGAAGGATCTGATCCAAAGTCCATTGAAGTCAGTGGGAGATTTCCATTGACTTCCATGGGCTTTGGATCAGGTTCTAAAAGAGAGGTGGAAGACAGCAGGAAGTAGCACCCTGCAGTGAAAATCCTTGTTATACTAGTCATTCCGGGTGAAATTCACCCCTGTGTAGAGGACTAGCACAAGGCCTGTGCACTGCTGAAATCCCACCTCATCACCCAGCAGAGGGCTAAAATGGTACCTAGACCTTGCTGCCCCTGCAAAGGGGCGAAATTCACACCCAAGCCCCATCACAATGTGTTCGAAGGGATGGTTCTCTACTCTATGCCTGCAGGAGGGCACGAAAATGGAGCTGTGAGCTAGGAAAATGGTTTTGTTTAGAAGACAGAACTGTGTTTCCTTGGAGAGAGAAGAATGGAGACTCCACATGGATCAGACTGTGTTTAGTACAGGATGGCACTAACAGGGTGACAATCCAGTACAGAGGTTTGACTAGGAAACTGACAGTCAACTCCTGGTTTTAATTCCCAATCCAGCCACTGTCTCCTGAGACCTTGGACAAGTCACTGAACCTCAGGCTATTAATAATCTAGGAAATCAACATACTACTTGCTTATCTTGTAGGGGATTTAATTTAGTAATATTTGTAAAGATCTTTCGATTCTTTGTGCAAAGGGTTCTAATACATGCCACATTTTCTTTAGTGTTTGTTTATGTATAGAGGTGCTGGAAAGGCATAGGAAAGTGGCGAGGGAAAAGGGAGCACTGTTCAGAGTTCTACAGCATTCCGGTTACACCTTGCTACTGGAATAGCCCTTGGGGCACCGTTACCAGTCGATGCAATTTAGAGATGATCCCACTTAAAACCATCTTTGTTCCTTCAATCTTCTGAGCAGCACTGGGTGCCAGTTGGCCTATCCTGAGAATCTGGCCTAGCATCTGTATTACTAATCTGAAAGCTTGTTTAATTTGGCATGAAACAGGCTAATATTTGCCAACTGATTTTTATTTTAAATGAGGTTGAAAGCAGGGCGGGAAGAAAGCAAATGACGATTTTGGAGAAAAGATTGCATTGCAGGTAAATTTGAGCAGTCTGTGAGAATTGCCACAATGCTGCACCCGGCTAATTGGCAATTCATTTAGTGATGAATATCAGCCATTCACACTAGTAGATATTAACTAAATGGGATCATTTGGCAGGAAACAATGATCCCTCTGAGAGAGTCTCCCAAAATGAAATTGGTTCACCAGTCTGAACTGGGTTAGGATATAAGAAAAGATGCCATTGATTCAACAAACAAGGCAAAAATACCATCCTTTAACCATAATTGGACTCAGCCGTCACAGAAAGTGGAATGTGCATGTGGGTCAGTATTAATAGAGAAATGCCAAAGGCAGAGAGAAGGATGGAATGATCTGTCCAAAAGCTGTTTCTAACTAAATAAAATAAGAGAAGGAGGTGAATACATGAAGTAAATGCAAACTCCCTCAGGCTGATTCTGCTCTCATGCTGATGCAAATCAGGAATAACTCCACTGATTTCAGTGGAGGAACAGCTGTGTAAAGCTGACGTGAGCAGAAAATTTTATTTCTTATTTCCTCAGTATAAAAACATCTGTGAACTAGAATCAAGACGATCTATCATCCATTCAAAGCATGTTCTCCAGGGAAGCCAGGCATGGGGAAAAACTGAACAGGGTAGAGGATGTTCAGGAGCCTTCTTCCAAAATAATGTCTAAGCCAGATATGTTGTATTTACATGGTAAACTCTGGAGGCAGGGACTGTCATTGTATTTTATGTTTATACAGTGCCTAGCACAATAGCATCCTGGTCCGTGACTGGGGGATAATAATAAATACAATGACACTAGCATTGTCTCCTGGGGTTAACTAACAAAAGTTGCCTGCTGAAATATGGAGAAGGGTTTCGCTTAAAATGCACGATCACCCAATAATTTTACCTTCGACACCACAGACGTTTCCTTTACATTTGGTGCAATAAATAAGCCTCTTCTGCTTAACTCTCGAGACACTTTCTGTATGGAGGAGAAACCACTCTTATGATGGGGCTTCACAGGGGGAAACTCTCAAAAGTGCTGGGTCCAATGACAAAGCAAATGCATATCTTTTCTGCATAAGCTCTGTCCAGACCTGTTGAAAGTTGGCATACATCTTCTCTGAGAAACAGCTGCCGAGAAATCTGGGAGAAAAATATTTTCTTCCCAATCTAGATGATCTGAGACCAATCAGCTGGTTGGGGAGCTTGCCAAATCTCAGTACAATTATGGAAATGTACAATAACTGGACACAAGTGGTTGTGGTCCAGGAGCAAAGGGATTTATGAGCCCTTTTCAGATTAAAGTGTGAGTGTCTCTTAATATTAGGAAGCTGACAAATGTCTTTTGGCAAATATGGAGCCATTATTTACTTTGCAATGGATAAACTCCTTATTCTGTGAAATTTACCGTGTCCCTGATTCCACTAATGCTCTTGAATCATGCCTGCCTGGACAGAGCTATTGAAGCTTTCCAAAGCCAAATGTTAGCATCTTCATTTGAAATATCATCTTCAGACAAAAAACCTAGTTTTGAGACTGTGATTTTCCTGGTTTGTTGTATAAAGTTGTGAAAGAGATTATCCATCACTCTGAGAGCCAAATTCTGGCCCAACTGAAGTCAATAGCAAAGTTCCCTTTGATCTCAATGGGACCACATCTTGGTCCTAATAGACCAAATAAAATAACTGGAACTGGTTGTGAAATTTCCATTTAAATTATTTTTTCAAAAGAAAATGCAGTTTCTACAGAACCAAATTTCACATTTTTTATGTTTTACTTCAGACAAACTGAAACGAAATATTTTGTTTTGTGTTTGTTTGACCTGATTCCAAATATTTCAGTTTGTTGAACTGACCAAAAACATTTCATTTCAGGTCCGTCCAACTTTAAACTGAACTTCCCAGGATGCAAAGCGATCTCTCCTCTGACTGAGCCATGTGATGGTATCATGGGAATCAGATGCCTGCAGGTGGGCATCATGGGAGATGCAGTCTGGCCAGAGAGGTGTTACAATCTTTTCAGTGATGTGGGTTCCATGGTCCACGCAGCCCCTCCACAGGCCACATACAGAAACAAAATGGCCTCCTTCTTGTGGTTTGACCTCACAAGTATGATACATATGAGGTACCTTACATGCACCATACATGCAAAGTCATGCCGCACAGTGGACTCCATTTTGCAGAGCAGGTCTGCTGCAGGGGCTGACCAAATTGGCCTTTGGGCTGGAACAAGTGCGTAAGCCAGCAGATGGCCCAATTTCATAGGGGAAAATGGGACCATCGGGCACCTGAACTACTAAGCTCCTAAGAGGCAATGTGGCACGTAGGGAGTTGCAGTTTAAAGTGAAACCAGCTGACAATATTTGATATTTCAACTTTTCATCCCTATTCATAATTAAAACAAATGTTGAAGTATCAGAATTTCCCACAGGATGGAAATTCTCATTTTTTTTCACTCAGCTCCTTATTTTTTTATTTATTTTGTTTAAAGTGTGCTCAACAGTCACTTCTAAGAGAGAAGGGGAAAATCTCTGTCACAAGCCTGGGTATCTCTATTTGTTCAGTATAGATTTCTGTAAACTTCAGACAAAGCATTTTCACACATGCACATAAAGGTCCTGGACCTTATGCTGTTCAAGTTTATGGCATAACTCCTGATAACTTCAGGGAGAGCAAAATTGGAGCCAAGGTTTGCATCATCACGGCATATAATTAGCTTAAGCCATGCTCATTCTGGCATCAGTCCTGCCCTTACAGCATAGAGGGTGTGTTTGTAGTAACTCTTACATCTATGTCAGTCACGGTGCAAGGGCCTGAATTTCCACTGTATGGATTTCTTCTCCTTTATGTCTCTTCCTTTCATCAGCTTTAGTGTAGCCATGTTGTTGGGCGCAACAAGAACATTTTGCCATTTAAAAAAAAAATTGTAACTAATGCTCAGAAAAAAACCTAAAGATTGTTTACTTGCATTAGGAGGATAACTGAGCAAGATTTAGGGTGGGAAAGCAGTGTGATCTAATGGCTAGGGCTGTGAGTAGGGACTTGCTTACACTGCCCCCAGTTCAGACTACTGGGGTGTGGGTAGCAGTGTGCACCTGTTTTGAAGAGGATTACATTGATACAAACTAGGAACCTTTCAGTTTGTGCCTGCAGCATTCACATGGGGGAGAGAGTGCAGTACTTTGGTGCGCACTGCTATTTGCACCCCTCTAGTCCAAACTCGGGGGCAATGTAGACATAGCCGTAGTATAACTTATGTTGTTCAGGGGTGTGAAAAAAACACCCATCTGAGCATCATAAGTTACTCAGACAGAAGCGCCAGTGTGGACAGCACAATGTGGGCGGGAGACACTTGTATGGAGTTGGTTTAATTATGGTGACAGGAGAGCTCTCTCCCGTTGGCATATAGCGGCTGCACGAGCAATCTTACAGAGGCACAGCTGCATCGGTACAGTTCACTAGTGTAGACATGGTCATAGCGTCAGGACATCTGGATTCTATCCCTGATCTTCCAGTGACTTGCTGTGTAACCCGTTGGCAAGTCACATCACCTTTCTCTGCTTTGGTTCCTTATCTGAAAAATTGGGATATTTCCTTTCTCCTACCATTTGTCTGTCTTATCTATTCAAATTGCAAACTGTTTGGAGCTGGGACTGTCTCTTACTATGTGGTGGTGCAGTGCCCGTCTCTGATCTTTGTTGTGTAGATGCTGCTTTAATATAAGTAATAATAATTAGACAGAATCCCATGTCACTTAATGCTCAGTTAGACATGCTCATGGTCTTCCAAGGGAAATGTGGAAAGCCCCGTCACATGAGTGATTAAGATTAGACAAATCCCTGGGAGATATGGGAGATGGGATGCAACCATCCTGCATTGGCTGGGGATAGACTAGATGATTTAAGGGATATTTTCCATTTCTAATTTCTATGAAATGAGCTTCTTTTTGGAAGCTCCATTCCTCTCTTTTCATTATTCCTGTTTTTAAACAAGGCAACTTGTGTTTTTCAATGACGAATGGGCAACCTTTGGATCTCTCTTGTTGTCATTCCTAGTAGTCATCTGGCTTTCTCTGTCTCCAGTTCTGACCACAGCCAGTGTCTCGGAAACCTTTCTTGGTAGATGCAATATGTCATCCTATGCCAGCGGTAGGCAACCTATGGCATGCGTGATTTGATTTTCAGGGGCACTGACACTGCCCGGGTCCTGGCCACCAGTCCCGGGAGCTCCACTGCTGGCCTGGGATATTGGCCGCCGGCCCTACTCAGCCTGCTGCTGGCCCTGGGTCCTGGTCACCGGTCCAGGGGGCTCTGCTGCCAGCTGGCCCAGGCCTCTGCAGCCGCCTCCAGCTATGGCCCACTGGCCTCAGCCAGGGGAGTGAGGGGTGCAGACAGGGGCAAGAGGGAGCGCAGCTCAGCACCCCCCACCTTAAAAATTGTTCTAGTGCCAATGTGCTGGGATATTTTTAAGTCCTGATTTGCTGCTTACATCATTATCATGCCACATGGAACAGCGCACTGCGTTTGTCGTTAAGATTGGAATGTACATGCAAGAACTGGAATCAGAATTTTCTGACAGATTTCAAGATTTCCAGCAATTTGGCCCAATGCGTCCTTTTCTAATTAAACCTGAAAAGTTCAACGAAAGTGACTTGGATTTGTCTGTATTTCAGTGGATGGGTGTTGAAGATTTTGAAATGCAGCTCATTCAGTTAAAAAGCTCAGAATTGTGGGCATCAAAGTTTGGAGATTGTGGAGTGCATTTAAAGCTACCGAGAGAGATCATGGATCCTCTATTCTGACCTGATGGACGTCCCTGCCAGTGAAATTTAACTGTTTGAAGAAAATTTCGTTGGCAATGCTTTCAGCATTTGGATCCACATACCTGTGTGAACAATGAAATCTGTCCTCTCTCCCTCTTGGAGCCGGTTAACAACTGATCACTCAGAAGCCTGTGTGCAGCTTAAAGTATCCAAATACTTGTCAGATGTTGGAAAACTCAGCAAGGAAAAGCAAGGGCAAGGATCACACTAAACTGATAAGATCTGCATTTTAATTTAATTTTAAATGAAGCTTCTTGAACATTTTAAAAACCTTATTTACTTTACAACAACATAGTTTACATACAACAATAGTTTAGTTATATATTATAGACTTAAGGAAGAGACCTTCTAAAAATGTTAAAATGTATTACTGGCACACAAAACCTTAAATTAGAGTGAATAAATTAAGACTTGGCACACCACTTCTGAAAGGTTGCCGACCCCTGTCCTATGCCTTAAACTAAGCATTCGATGTCATGTACTACTTTATCCTCTTCCCATTGCTTTCTCTTTAGAGAGAAAGAATTTTTTTTCCCTGTCTCTAGGGCCTGGTCTACACTAGAAAGTTTTATTGGCATAGCTATATCAATTAGATGTGTTTGTGGGAAAAAAATCACACCCCTAACCAACATAGATGTGCTGGCAAAAGCCCTAGTTGAGACTCGAGTATACTGGGTACCTTATTCCTTCCAGGGAACTGGTGCAAGCTATAGAGAGTTTTTTGCTATACTAGCAACCCCTTTTTAGGCTTTCTCTACATTTAAAAGCTTTACCCTATATAAGGGAGGGGAAACAGGGGTGTCTTCATGGTAGAGATCTACTATAGGCCACCAATCAGGAGGAAGAGGTGGATGAGACATTCCTAGAAGAAATAATGGAAATATTCAGAACACAAGATCTGGTATTAACGGAGGGACTGTAACTATCCAGACATTTGTTGGAAAAGCAAATAGCAAAGAACAAAATGTCCAGTAAGTTCTTGGCATGTATTGGGGACAACTTCTTGTTTCAGCAGGTGGAGGAAGTAACCATGAGGACAGCCCTTTTTAGACTTGATTCTAACCAGGATGAACTTGTTATAGATCTAAAGGTTGAAGACAATTTGGGTGAAAGTGATCATGAAATAAAAGATTTCATCATTCTAAGGCAAGGAAGGAGTGAGAGCAGCAGCAGAAGCAAATGGACTTCAGAAAAGCAGGCTCTAACAAACTCAGAAAACTGGTAGGTAACGGCCCAGGGGAAGAAAAATCTAAGGCAAAAAGGCATTCAGGACAGCTGGTGGCTTCTCAAGGAGACAATAATAAAGGCACAACAGCAAACTATGCTGATGCAAAGGAAAGCTAGGAGGAATAGTAAGAGGCCACGATGGCTCCATCAGGAGCTCTTTAATGACCCAAAAATCAAAAAGGAATCTTACATAAAGCAGAAACATGGACAAATTGGTAAGGATGAGCACAAATAAATCTCCCTGCATACGGTTGCTATATATCGTGATTTTTAAGTCAGGCTTTTGACATCATCTCACATGACATTCTCATAGACAAAGTAGGGAAAACTGGTCCAGATGAAATTAATGTCTGTGGGCGCATAAGTGGTTGAAAGACGACATTAATGCAAACTAGTTATCTTTTAGTTTATGCCAGCAGTATCCACATGGGCCAATTAGAGCACAGCACTTTGGTGCATGCTGCAGTTCACACCCCTGAGGTCAGCACAGTCTAGATGTCCCAGAGAAACAGTCCAGTTACTCATGTAGCTATTTTTGTCTGTCTTCTGGAGGTGACAAAATGGCCCTCTAGTGGTTCTGCATGGGGGAAATGTACATGCTGCACTTACAGAAACCTGATGGACAATAGCTCAGGTCAGAAAAAAAGAGTTTCTCATGTGAAGCTCATATCAGTGCTGAAGATGAAGAAGTCTGCTGTGGGATCCTTCATTTAAAATTTGTAAACAAAATGGAAGCCCCATAAAGTCCTCAATGCCTATGCAATCCCAAACCCATGTCTCCATTGTTTATGGGCGGGGGTGCTGTCTATTTCTAGATGAACTTTGATAATTTCTGAACTCCGGTGAATTTTAAAGAATCTCAGATCCGTACATACTCTGATTGGAATTTTAGAGGGAGTTTCCACCCCTACAATGGCTCAAACCAACACTGGATTCAGATAACCATGAACGTTGGGGAAGTTGTAACTCAGGCTCATTCCTCTTACAAGCTGTGGGTTCTGTTCATGTCGGTTATGTTGGAGGGAGGTACTTTCAGTGTGCAAATGGGGCTCCATAGCAGCCCTGCCAAGGAAGGCTAACCAGGGGATCAGCTGAATCAGCACATTTCATCAGTGTTCTGGACAGGGGCAGCTCTACCAATTTTGCCTTCCCAAGCAGTTGCCGCGAATTGCCGCTACAGTGGTGAAGCTGCCGCCAAATTGCCGCTGCGCGCAGATGGAAAAGCGGCGGAGCTGCCGCCCAAAAGTTGCCACGGCGGGAAGAGCGGCAGAGCTGCCGCCGAATTGCCACTGCACCGGACGGAAGAGCGGAGGGGCTGCCTCCCAAAAGCTGCCACGGCAGGAAGAGCGGTGGAGCTGCCGCCGAATTGCCGCCACGGGACATGGACTGCAGCCCCATTCTCAGTGCCGCCCCAAGCACCTGCTTGGAAAACTGGTGCCTGGAACTGGCCCTGGTTTTGGATACACTTTTTGTCTGGCCAGAGGCCCCCCACTTCTGGGGAATGAGCCGGGTAGCTGTGGCTCTTACAAATGAGTCAGAGTTGCCTACACCATTCACGTTCCCCCACCATCAGAACGGACTTTGTTACTGGGGTCCCCCAGCCATGGAATGTGCTAGTGAAAACCATCACAAGGTTACTATAGTCCAATGACTGTTTTTTTAAAATGAGTTGATGTGAAACAAAAGCCAAGGTTTTCTTCAGGAGTTACAGAAGCAATGACGCTCCTATGGTGAAGTTCACATGTGTGCAGAGGGCCAGCCAGAGGCCTATGCACCAGTAAATCACTCAAAATATGGCACAAGTGGCATTCAAGTTCTGCATAAGCTTTGTGCTGTCCCTCAGCACAAGAGGGAATTTTGCCTCTAATGATCAGTTTAAAGAGGTAGAACCATGCTCTTACGTTTGCATGCTCTTACGTTTGCAGCTACAGTGAAGGTCAAATCAGAAATACAAGAAACTCTATAATAGGGGTCGGCAAACTTTCAGAAGTGGTGTGCCAAGTCTTCATTTATTCACCCTAATTTAAGGTTTCGTGTCCCAATAATACATTTTAATGTTTCTAGAAGGTCACTTTCTATAAGTCTATAATATATAACTAAACTATTGTTGTATGTAAAGTAAAGAAGCTTCTTGAACATTTTAAAAACCTTAATTTAAAATTAAATTAAATGCAGATCCCCCCGGACCGGTGGCCAGGACCCAGGCAGTGTGAGTGCTACTGAAAATCAGCTCGCGTGCCGCCGGTTGCCTACCCCTGCTCTATAAAAAACATTTAGATCCATAAGCAGGGAATGCATTTTTAATAATCCCATATCCAGTTGTTACCCAACTGACCTGTATTCTGAGCTTGGGAGGCAGGGCGTGGGAAGAAGTGGAGTTATAAAAAAATACACTCTAAAATAGCTACAATAAAACTGTAAAGAGGAAACCTTCTTGACTGAGACACTTTTATCTGTTGCTAAACTAGATGATCTATGCCCCCAGCTTACACTGAATCAGATGCTTCATGATGCATTATCCTTAAAATATTGCAGCTGAGATCTCCATTGGCACCAGAGACAAGGGCAACTGCCCTGGCCACGAGGTCTATTTTATAGATTTCAGAAGTCAGCCTCTTGTCTCTTGACATATAAACATGTTCCCGATGATTAGCAAAGTACCATGTCATTCTGAAGGGAGAAGGGGAATTCCTTACATCACATTAAAAATGATTGAAATATTGATCTTTTTGTGACCATGAGAGTATCCTAATTGTATATCCCAGTGTAGTCAAAACTCTTGCCATTTTTAACTCAAAGCTCATACATAATATGTGGTGGTTTTCTTAAAGTGCCAGTTCCTGGAGTCATGTGATTATGAAATTTTGTTAGTAGTGACTCTGAAACAGACTTGGGGGTCATGGTGGATATACAGCTAAACATGAGTGTCACACTGTCTGGAGTGGCTCACCACTGTGAGTGCCCCTACCTCAGGGCAGACTGTCAGAAAACAGGGCAGATTCCCCCAAGCTACTGGTGTGTTCTGTAATTAGATGTAGTCAAACCAGTAACAAATGTGTGTTCCTGGATCACTAGACCACTCTGACCACAGAGTCACAGACAGTCCCCTTAGACTCGCCAGATTATCTGGCCACCCGGACAAACTAAGGCTCCGCTCTGAGCTGGCACCTGGGTTGCCAGCATCACAATGAGTTCCCACTGTGATGCTGCAGCCAAAAGGGTTACTGCCATCCTCAGATGTATAAACAGGGGTATAAGGTGATGGTGGGGGGGTAATATCTTGTATTGGATCAATTTCTGTTGGTGAAATAGACAAGCTTTCGAGCTACACAAGCTATTCTTTCAGGTCTGGGAAAGGTACTCGGAGTGTCACAATTAAATACATGGTGGAACAGATTTTTTAGCAGAAGTAGTTAACCCATATTCTAAGAGACCTTTCAAGGTGAAGTGGCCCATTAACACCTCTGCAGTCATAGGACAAAAAAGGGGGAGTTAGTGGGTTACAGGTTGTAGCAATAAGCTATAAATCCAGTGTCTTTTTTTTAAAGACCATCTAGCAAAGTTATGAATTTATGCTCCTGGGCTTGTCTTTTGAAGGTGTCGTGCAGATTTCCTTTGAGGACAAGGACTGAGAGGTCAGATCGGGTGTGTTTGTCTTTTATCATTTTTCTGTGTGAGCTCATTTTGAGAGCATAGTGACTTCTAGTTCCACCCTCATAGTTGGTATTGGGGCATTGAGTTGGTGGGTCTTGGTCTGTGTAAAGCTTGCTTCTGATGATGAGTTTGGTGAAGCTGGGGGGCGGGTTGAAGGCCGGAAGAAGGGGTTCAGGAAAGATTTCTTTCAGGATGTGGTTCCCATTGAGTATGGGTTGTAATTGTACAATGATACTCCATTTGGGTTCCAATGTAGGGTGGTAGGTGACAACCAAGGGTTTAGGTTCCCCCAAATCCCCATTTTGTATGTGTATCCTGGGCTTTCTCCTAGAAGCATGTCCTGTGGCATGAGTGCCTGGCTGTAGATAACAGATTTCTTTGGGTGGTTACTGGAAATGTGATGGTAAGTGTGGTGATCTGTGGGTATTTTTGTATATAGTTGTTTGTTGATGCTGATATGGGAGTGATTGAGAGAGACTGTGATGAATGGGGGTTAGTTGTGGTTGAAATCTATGAGGGAATTTAGGTCATCTGTCCAGAAGATGAAAATATCATCAATGTATCTCAGGTACATTATTGCTTTTGTTGTGCATTTATCCAGAAATTCTTCCTCAAGTTGGCCCATGAAGAGGTTGGCACATTGGGGAGCCATCCTGGTACCCATGTCTGTTCCCATGGTTTGGACCAAGTGTTTGTTGTTGAATGTGAAGTTGTTATGGGTGAGGATTAAATGGATGAGTTTGGCGATGTGTTTGAGGTGGATATCTGAGCGTTGCCCATTATCTTGTAGATATTTGAGGCAGACAGTGATGCTGCCATTGTGAGGGATGTTGGTACAGAGGGAGGTGACATCCATGGTGGCAAAGATGGTGTTCTGAAGGAGGTTGCTAATACTGCAGTGTTTCTGGAGGAAGTCAGTTGTGTCCTGAAGGAAGGAGGGTGGTGTGGTGAGTGGTTTGAGGATGGTTTCTATGAGTCCTGATATTCCTTCAGTAAGAGTGCCGTGGCCAGATATGATGGGTCTGCCTGGGTTCCCTTGTTTGTGTATCTTGGGAAGCATGTAGAAAGTCCATGGGATGGGTTCACAGGAGATAATGTTTTAGAGTTACTCTTGCAGTTGTTTGAGGAAGGATTTTATAATATCCTCGAATTCCTGGATGAATTGTGGTTTGTGGGAGGGTCTTTGAGTTCTTTGTCCTATGACTGGAGAGGTGTTAACAGGCCACTTCACTTTGAATGGTCTCTTAGCACAGTGTTTTTCAAACTGTGGGTCGCGACCCAGCATGTAAGGCACTGGGTCAGCACCGCCAACTGGGACATGAAAAGTCCCATCAGCGGTGCTGCCTGGCTAAGGCAGGCTAATGCCTACCTTTTCCAACACCATGCTGCGCCCCGGAAACAGCCAGCAGTGAGTCCGGCTTCTAGGCAGTGGGGTCCCGAGCACTGGCTCTGCACTTGGCCAATGAGAACTGGGTCCGGGGAGCCAGACCTGCTGTTGGCCACTTCCAGGGTGCAGCATGGTCCGCAGTGCCAGGACAGGTGGGAAGCCTGCCTCTGCACCCCAGCTGACCGGGAACTGCCAGAGGTGAGTCCGTGCCCCAGAGCTTGTCTCTCTCACCAACAGAGGCTGGTCCCATAAAATATATTCCCTCACCCACCTTCTCTTTCTTAGAATATGTGTTAACTACTTATGCTAAACAATCTGTTCTTTTATGTGACATTCTGAGTACCTTTTCCAGAGCTAAAAAAGAAAGCTCTGTGTAGCTTGAAAGCGTGTCTCTCACCTGCTGAAATTGGTCCAATAAAAGATATTACCTCACCCACCTTGTGTGTCTCATATTCTGGGACCTTCAGGGCTACCACAAAACTGCAATAAACAGGGATATGAATTTGCCAGATGCCTTTTCCTTTTTCCCTCCCCATGAGGGAAAAACTTGGGTAAAAACCTGCAGTAAGGTTATTCTCCAATCCTGTTATGAATCCTTGTTTGCTGTGGAGATTCTCTTTGGCTGCCCTCTATTTTTGGAGGTTTGGAAGCCTCATTGGGATGTTCCGAGCCAGATGATCTAACATCTGGGTCTCAGCTTGGCTGAGCAGGAGTGCTTTCTAGTGTAAGTGCACATCTGTAAATGGGACCACTGTCATGGTTTCCATCCCTCCAACACAGAAGGGCTGTGCCAAATGTCCAGCCGTCTGTGGTGTTTGGGGGTGAGGAGAGATGGATTCCAGGATATTTTTTTTTCTTCTGCTTAAGAGACGAGATTGACATAAACTGTGTGAATCGGCAGCAGTTCAACATCTTCAACGTCAACAGCTGTATTTGGGGAATGCTGTTTGAGAATTGTTTTGGGAAGAGTTCTGGTTAACTCCAGTTGTTCAGTAAGACAGTAGATTGATGGTTAAACCTTGGAAGTTATCTTGCTTCACTGTAAAATTATAGCCACACTATAAGTTTCTTGCATTTTCTTATCCCCCATACTTTGTATATCCTTTCTGTGAGAGAGGTTGGGAGTTGCATGGAAAAACAAATGCACATTGGAAAAAACGTGACATTGTTTTCACGTGTAGTAACTCCTCCCTCCACCCAAGCATGTGCTACTGCCCATATCTCAGCTTTAAATCAGGGCGGGGGGGGGAAGGAGGGAGAAGGAGGAACAATAGGCTGAGTCATCTGGCTCCATGTGTATATTTACAAAAGAAAGGCTGGAAAATCTTCATAGGACTCGTGAAGAAAGCTGTGCATGGATGATTCTGGGCAGATACAAAGGCGGTTGTAGTGTCTCCAACACCTCTGCTTTATCATTTGCAAATATAAACAAATAAATTTCAATAGTGTAATGGGATCACCAAGGGCAAGATTCAAGAAAACTAGGGATAAAATAACAGGGCCAAATTGCTCAATTTTCTTTGGAAAACATCATGTATTAGCACTAGGGAGAACAGAAAGGTGAAAGGGCTAGAAGAATAAAGCACTTTGATTTCTAATGCTCACGACTCCATCCAAGATGGGGGCAATAGGGGAAAGCATGATTCTTTCTCTCTTCCCAAAGGACCAGACTTGTTGGAGGAATTTAGTGTGTTGTGTTGACAATTCCAGTTGCTGGGGCCTTATTTTGATCTCATTTACAGGCCCCAGATTTATTAATTCGAGGCCTGATCCACAGACACATTTTGGAACAGCTTAGCCAGCTTGTGGGAGATTTGCCTGTGCGGGGAGAATTCTCTGCTCCTGTGGAGCTGCCATAGAGGCATCTGTGCCTTACCCCCAAACTGTAGCCATACAGGGTGTGGCAAGGGCTAGTGGGGGCATTGCTGGAGTGTCCCTGCACCTTACCTATCCCCAGAACAGCCCCTTGGGGCAGTGGCCATACAGTTGAGTATATCTCAGCAGCAGCCCTCCAGCATCAGGTGCAAAAAGCAGTGGATTTACGTAGTGTGACAGGGTCAGGCCAGATGGCTACAGGAGAGTGAATTTTTTTTTTTTTGGTGAAAAACTGATCTTTATTTTCCAGAAATATACAAACTTATTCTCTCATTTCTTCATCTTCTTCTACTCCTCTGATATACAGGACATTGTTACATCTTAACAAAACTTCACCAAGTTGTCCTGACAATGCACCATCTATGTATTCTTCTGTGTTTGCAAGCTGCATGTTCCTGTAGCCATCGACAGACACCAGATAGTCCTTGTACTCCATCCCCCACTTCAGCTTCACCATCACAGGCTTCCCTGTCAGCCCGTTCAGGAAGGGCTTGGGGTTCAGGGGCAAGCTCATTGTAACGTGGCATGGCACAAGGCAGCGGTAAAAACAAAAATTACTTGCAGAGCCGCACGTGCACCTGCTGAAGAGTGATAGAAGGCAGATATATTAGCTCCAGGTTAAGTAGGTCCCTTTCCCCTGGGTAAGGTAACGGGGAAGGGTCCAGAACAATCAGGAACTTTCTGGAAACAATTAAGGCAGACAGGCTGATTAGAACACCTGCAGCCAATCAAGAAGCTATTAGAATCAATTAAGGCAGGCTAATCAGGGCACCTGGGTTTAAAAAGGAGCTCACTTCAATTTGTGGTGTGTGTGTGAGGAGCTGGGAACAAGAGGCGCAAGAAGCGGAGAGTGAGAAGGCGTACTACTGGAAGACCGAGAAGTACAAGCATTATCAGACATCAGGAGGAAGGTCCTGTGGTGAGAATGAAGAAGGTGTTGGGAGGAGGCCATGGGGAAGTAGCCAAGGGAGTTGTAGCTGTCATGCAGCTGTTACAGGAGCCACTGTAGACAGCTGCAATCCACAGGGCCCTGGGCTGGAACCTGGAGTAGGGGACGGGCCCGGGTTCCCCCCATTCCTCCATTCCCCTTTCCCTCCCCCCCCAGTTCCCTACTTGATACCCGAGGAGTTGACCTGGACTGTGGGTTCCACCAGCAGGGAAGGTCTCTGGCCTGTTCCCCGATCTACTAGGTGGATCAGCAGAGACTGCGGGGATTGTTCTTCTTCCTTTTCCCCATGCTGGCCAGTGATGAGGCTAACTGAGTGAATGGCAGATTTGAGCCACGAAAGTGGCCAAACTGAGGGCTGCCGTGAACCTTTGAGGCGAGCAAATCCGCCAATAAGCGAAGGACCCACCAAGGCAGAGGAGATACTTTGTCACAATAGGCATGAGACTTATGGAAAATATACAGAAACGAAGTGAGAAACCCTTTTCCCTCTGTTCTCCCGACCCCTTTCCTGCCCCCAGACTAATGAAATGACAGCAAGGAATTTCTGACTGCTATGCTCTTGGTTTCTCTCCCTTTTCACCTTTCGCTACTACTGCTGATTGCTGATCTCTTCCTCATGAAGAAACTCACCCAGGGATGCCATATGTCCAGGGGAGGCATTTCCTGGTTCACTATAGTACCGATTTTTTGTGGCAACAGCACATCAGACTTGGATCAAAAATTCTATTTATCTGTTCCAAGGAGAACATTGTAAAAGCTGCTTTCGCCAAAGGAGAGAGGGCTTGTTTCTGGACCCTAGGAAGGATGGTATGCTAGTTGTGATGGGTTAGGTTGAAGGGAACCATCTCCTGTCGTTTGATTTCCCTTGTGTTCAGTGAAACAGGACTTGGTTCCTTCTTCAATGCAATCCTCTTTATTTACAAAGGTACCTGATGCTTTAATCAATTTCTCTTCCTAATGGAAACAATCACAGGGCCCCAAACTTTGGCTAATTGCTTGGGTCAAAAAGGGGTAACAGTATGATCTTTCTACTCCCCCTCCCATAAGAATAAAAACATAAGAATGGCCATACTGGGTCAAACCAAAAGTCCATCCAGCCCAGTATCCTGTCTGCCAACAGTGGCCAATGCCAGGTGCCCCAGAGGGAGAGAACCTAACAGGTAATGATCAAGTGATCTCTCTCCTGCCATCCATCTCCAACCTCTGACAAACAGAGGCTAGGGACACCATTCCTTGCCCATCCTGGCTAATAGCCATTAATGGACTTAACCTCCATGAATTTATCCAGTTCTCTTTTAAACCCTGTTATAGTCCTAGCCTTCGCAACCTCCTCAGGCAAGGAGTTCCACAGGTTGACTGTGTGCTGAGTGAAGAAGAACTTCCTTTTATTTGTTTTAAACCTGCTGCCCATTAATTTCATTTGGTGGCCCCTAGTTCTTATATTATGGGAACAAGTAAATAACTTTTCCTTATTCACTTTCTCCACACCACTCATGATTTTATAGACCTCTATCATATCCCTCCTTACTCTCTTTTTCCAAGCTGAAAAGTCCTAGCCTCTTTAATTTCTCCTTATATGGGACCCGTTCCAAACCCCTAATCATTTTTGTTGCCTTTCTCTTTTTTTCTCTAGAACTTTTTCTAATGCCAGTATATCTTTTTTGAGATGAGGAGACCACATCTGTATGCAGTATTCAAGATGTGGGCGTATCGTGGATTTATATAAGGGCAATAAGTTGTGGGGCCTGGTCATGACTCTTACTAACAGACCACACCTTGTGACTCTCCTATGGATCTGGGCATTGCTCCTAAGGTTCCCTTGGGTGATAGGGAGTGATCCTTCCCTATTGCCAGCATGTGTGTGTTGGGCATTAGATGTGGTGATGCTTACTTTCTATCTTTACCATCTGTCTTCCTTCCATCCCCCAGGACACCCACGCAGAAGAGAGTAGGATTTGTTTGCTTAGATTGCAAGCTCTTTGGGGCAGGGACCATCTCTTGGCACACTGCCTGCCACAGTGGAGTCCCTAAGCACGTCCACAATACAAATAATATAAATTATTATTGTTTATTACCGCAGTTCCAAGGGGACCCGAACCAAGATCAGAGCCCAATTGTGCATCCAAACACACAGTGAGAGATGGTCCCTGCCCTAAAGTGCTGAGTCTAAATGATATCCTGTAGGTAAACTCAGTCTTTGCTGCTGTATGCTCTGAGCCGTGCCTGCTGCTCATCATTCTTTCTCATAGTATTTTTAGTGGAGGAATGCACCTCCTGACCTACTGTTTGTAGCACTGCCTGTGAGAGCTCTGTACTGGGAGGCCACACTACGCAGCAGGAGTCTGCTCCCAGGCATGTTCCAGCTGTGGCTGTCTAATCTGTTCGTATTGTGGGAATAGTTGGGTGTTTTCATGTCCCCGGGGATGTTCTCTGTTTGTCTTCTTGCCTTTGTTAATGCTGCTCAGATTATGGAGAGAACTTGGAAGTGGGACAGAATCTTGATTATTATTATTTATAGTGTATTAAACAAGAACATAGTTCCTGGCTCCTTCGCTACTGGGAACACAAGTTTGGGGGATATTCATGCATGTACCAGCCAGTTTTCTTTTCATTGTCAGATCCCTTAGGATGCACCTCACCTGAAGAGCAAATGAAGTTCATTTCTAGGGAAGTTTTCAGAGTGTATTGAAAAGACAGGTCCAGATTCCCTCCGACACCGAGTTCAGGGGGAGGTGTGATGTCGGAGAGCAAGTTACATCTTCCTCACTCTCATGGTGAACAGTGTTCCCTCTAATTTTTCCCACATATGTGTGGAATAAATTTTGTTATGTGCACCAATATGGAGGTGAAAAAGAAAAGGAGTACTTGTGGCACCTTAGAGACTAAGGTGCCACAAGTACTCCTTTTCTTTTTTGTGAATACAGACTAACACGGCTGCTACTCTGAAACCTGTTAATATGGAGGTGGTGTGTGACACATCACCTCCATATTGGTGCACATCACTTTCATATTGGTGCACATAGCAACATTCATGTGGTGGGGGTGGGGCCGAGGGGTTCGGAGTGTGGGAGGGGGCTAAGGGCTGGGGTACAGGGGTGTGAGGGCTCCAGCTGGGGATGCAGGCTCTGGGGTGGGGCTGGGAATGAGGGGCTCAGGGCTGGGGCAGGGGATTGGAGTCGTGGGATGAAGGCTCTGGCTGGAGGTGCGGGCTCTGGGGTGGGGATGGGGTGGGTGTGGCAGGAGTGAGGGCTCCATCTGGGGGTGTGGGCTCTGGGGTGGGGCCAGGATGAGGGGCTCAGTGTTGGGGTAAGGGGGTTAGGGATCTGTCTGGGGGTGTGGGCTCTGGGGTGGGGCTGGGATGAGGGGTGAGGGGGTTAGGGCTCTGGCTGGGAGTGTGGGCTCTGGGATGGGGCCGGGGATGAGTGGTTTGGGTGCAGGCTGCCCCGGGGCTATGGCAGGGGGAGAGAACTCTCCCACCTCTCTCTTCCCGCAGCAGCACCTGGGCTGTGGAGGGAGAGGTGCCTCTTCCTGCTGGGGCAGCTCCGGGACTGGGGCCGTGGCATAGGTGCCTCTCCCCCAGCCTCGGCAGGTCAGGGGCATGTACTTAACTACCTTGATGAATGGGCCATGAGTGGGTAGGTCAGCTGCAGCAACTGCATTTTTTATAGGTTTGTTTTTTTCCTAAGTATTGAAATTGGCCTCATTATTCTGGGATGGGGGAATACATGAACACAGCAGACCCCCTGATCACTGTTTTGTTGCACAGGGGTCAAAGGGCTGTGCTCCAAGTCCAGCATGTACTTAGGTGCTTTGCTGAAGAGGGATAATGTGGGGAACTGGAGGAGCCAAGGTTTCTGAGCCTACCGTAAGAATCCCCTTACGTTGATTTCAGTTCTGTATTCATTAGATGATTTCAGTGGCTTATTTCAGGCTTTTCATCTTCTCTGTTTTCTTGGGTGTTACGGAAAGTTTTGTTCTGTTCAGGGCAGCTCTGAAGCCAAGGTCCTTCTGGGAACCAGATGTGTCAACTCAGTTAAGATATATCCTGTCTCAAAATTTTCAAACAGAAGTTGAATTTTATGTCGGAGGTGGGTGCTTTCTGAATCCTCCTGATTCTGGGTGGGTTTGTTTTTTTGCTGGTTTTCCATCTTGTTGAAAAGAAGAAGCCCTGAGGCCAGATTCTGATCTGATTTACACTAGCCTAAACCAGGAACAACATCTACCACACCTTATGGAGTTAGGCTGGTGTAAGTACGATCAGCAGCGGACTCCTTATTTCGCAGAAGCTTATAAAAGAGATCTCAGAATATTGCAGCTATTCCTTAATGATGAGGTAAGTGTGGGACAAGCAATTCACAGAACCAACCCACGGTCTTGCTCCTGTGTCATGCACTTACAGGAATTATTTGTTAGCAATGGGAAAAAATAAGGAAAGTGGGTAAGCTATGTTTTTAATGTTTTTCTCTGCAATGAAAGACCGAATAAGAAGCATCTCTCTAGTGGGAGCATGTGTATTTTGACTAGAGATGGGCCCAAGCTGCCAAGCTTAGATTCTGATCTGACGTATCCAAAGGGTTGGGGGTGAGAGTGGGGTTCGTGTCCAGTGTTCTGGTTTGGGCCCATATCTGATGGTGACTCAGAAACACTCTCTGGAGTCTCCTCTCACGGAGGCCAGGTCTATATTAGAGAGTTTTGCCACATCTCTGCAAAGCAGAAGCAGGAAAGTCTTAACTCTGTAGCAATGAGTTGTGTATTAGGCTGGAGGATAAAATCTAGGGCCCAATCTGTGCTCTGTCTCACATAGTGCCCCTCCATAACTTGCTCCAGGTGCTTCTCAGGGTGAATACACTTGAGGATCTGATCCATTATTCCTTCCTCAGAAAGATCACAGTCTCACATGGCCCAAGGAGAGGGTGCCAAGGAGTGGGCAAAAGATGAGGAAGGAGAAGGGTTACAGTCATAACACATGCTTGCTCTCTTCAGGTGGGGGGTCCACACCTTGGGGTTCCATTAATCAGTATGGCTGTTATTTTATTTTGCAGTGTGTCAGAAGACAACGGTCTGAGTTGAAAAGTGATTGGTGGGGCATTTCACACATGGGGATGCCATGGCAAAAGGCCCAGAGAAAGAAAGAGAGGGGGAATCAAGCCTGATCTTGTTTGGGGCATGGGGATGGG
This sequence comes from Dermochelys coriacea, assembly GCF_009764565.3. Taxonomy (NCBI): domain Eukaryota; kingdom Metazoa; phylum Chordata; order Testudines; family Dermochelyidae; genus Dermochelys; species Dermochelys coriacea. The sequence goes on from NC_050074.1 coordinate 114,530,268, forward strand.
AGGGAGTGTGAGAGGAGACAAGATTAAAGATGTAAGGTGGGCCAAACAGTGTAACTTAAACCTACAGCGACACCCTATGACTAAAGAGGGTAACGTGTGGCTGTAATCCTAGGCAGATTCAAAGTAACTAGGGAGATGAAGCAGGATCTGTTTTCTTTTCGATATGCAGGAGCAGCATTTTGGATGCACGTAATTTCCCCTGCTTACTGGAAAGGGGACAGAGACAAGGCAGCGAGGGGTCCAGTGGAGAGAACACTAGCCTGGAGTCAGGACAGCTGGCGTTACCACTGGCGTTGCACTTCTTTGTGTATCTGGTTCCCGCCTAGCCTTTGTCTGTTCTAGGCAGGGATTGTCTCTTATTACGTGTGTGCACAATGTGTAGCACAATGGGGTCCTGATCCCAGCTAGGGCCTGTAGGCACAACTGTGATGATAAATGTTGGGCACACTTCTCTCACAATTGTTCCCTACCAGATGGCGGAGTCTAGAGACAGAATAGAGATGCTAAAAGAAAAGGAGTACTTGTGGCACCTTAGAGACTAACAAATTTATTAGAGCATAAGCTTTCGTGAGCTACAGCTCACTTCATCGGATGCATGCTGCGGTTCTAAGTCTGCATGTGGCTTACCTTAAATACACACTGAAAACAGAGAGCCAAAGTATCTACTTTGTGGTGGGATTTCTGTCGCATACCTCCCTTGCAGAGGTGTTGAGGCTGAATTAATTAGTTCACCAGACCCTCGCTAGAATGCGTGTCTATATAGCGTAAATTCGCATATAACGCAGTCGCAGCCATGGATCCCAAATTTAATTACTTTAATTGCAATTCATTTTAATGCGGTCCCCGCGTTAGCACGGTACCATGCATGGGTCCCAAATCCCACGCTCTAGTGAGGGTCCGGTGTATATGTAAAACACTAGTAGTAAAACACTTGATGGAAGGCAATAAAGAAGGACAAATTTTATGATTTTGACTTTTTTTAATGAACGATGTATAAGTTTGGATAAGATGGGGTATTCATGGAATCTAAAGAGAAGAGCATTGCTTAGCCGAACTGAACCAATCATCTGAACACTTCTGGGTTCTCCCATCATTAATCCTTTTGATTTTAAATTTCCTCTATTCAGCGTATCACATTGTATGAATGTCTGGATGTAATTTCTGGCAACCTGGCACTTACGCCTTTGAACCTGTGAAGTTATAGCGGGTGAGTCTGATTGAATAGGACCATAGATGCAGAGCTGTGGGAGATGCTCAGGCGTGTAAGTATGCACGGTTTGGAATGGAGATTTAAGTCGCATCAGTTTCAGAGCATGCTGCCAAAATCCTGGCTAATTTTGAGGCTATGATTGTTTCCTACATTCCAGAAATGGTTATTGTGTCCTTAAACTATTTCAGCTGTGGCCACAAATCAGGGGCATTGGAACAGCGGGGGCCATGGGGCATGGCCCTATCACTTTTAAAAGTGGGAGGGCTATGTGATCTTGGGGGGGAAGGAGGCAGCATGGGAGCAGGGCCTGGGGGGTGGGGGAAAGAGGCGGCATGGGAACGGGGCCGGGGGGTGGGGTGGGGGAAGGAGGCAGCATGGGAATGGGGCTGGGGGGGGGGAAGGAGGCGGCGCGGGAGCAGGGCCATGGTTCAGGTGCCGGTGGGGCCCCCCCACACTTTTAGGGAGTTTTTGCCATGCCTGACACACATTAAATAACTCCGGGAAGAGAGCTGAAAAATAACACAAAGCAAACAAAGAGAAGAGTTAGTCATAGTGTTGAAGGACTCCCCTTAGTAGCTTCTGTCACTAAGAGCTCATTCTTCCCATATGACTCACAGGATTTCACCTGAACCATACCCAACCTGTAAGTCTTTCTCTTTTGAGGGGATGTTGAGTCATATGTTAATTGTCTATGCCAATGTCTGGGTGTGAGATACAGCTAAAATTCTGTTGATGAGCATAGGTTATTCTCAAGAAAATGGCAGCATGCAGGAGTTAAATCAAAAAATGGGAGAAACTAATTTTGGTCATTGCCACTGGGTTCTTTCCTGCTTTTCTAATGGTCAAACAGAAAAAAAACCATCGTCATTAACTCGTTTCCCTAGTCACTGTATGCTGCCGATGAAACTCTCACTTGGTTAGTTTCCGAGATTTACAGCTACAGTGTGAATAAGGGAATCTGGACAAGAACCAGAACCATTCTGGTCCATGTGACACCTTCAAGGTATGAAAACATTTTCACCGCCCCTTCCCCACAGAATGCTCACACTGATCTAGTTGTGGATGCTTGCCACTAATCACCGGATCCTTGTAGAATAGCACAAGATCCTGTCCTTGCCGCTTTGTAGGTCTTATACTGCCAGTGACCCTGGACTTCCCTACCTCCTTCATCTGAATCAGACAAAGATGACAAGGGAGAACATTGCTTTGTATTTTTCAGCATTAGCATTTACTGTACAATGCAGCATTAGCATTTGCTATAGTAATATTGTCAGAGAGATTTCCTGTAAGGGGAAAAGGCCAATGAATCTTGAAATCAAAAAGCGCTTGATGGGAAAGGATGTTATTCTAGTTGCTACTCGGTTCATTTTATCATTTGCTATTGCAGAGTGCCTCACACTAGACATGTGCACTTATAGAGCCTAATAATCACTGCATAACTCCAGCTTTACACCAGCAACTCCATTGGCTTCAGTAGAGGGATGGATTTATATCCACACACACAGAGAACATGAAACAATGGGTTTATCATACACAGTGTAAGGAGAGTAATCACTTAAGATAAGCCATCACCAGCAGCAGGGGGGGGAAGGAGGAAAACCTTTCATGGTGACAAGCAAGGTAGGCTAATTCCAGCAGTTAACAAGAATATCAGAGGAACAGTGGGGGGGGGGGGGAGGGAGAAATACCATGGGGAAATAGTTTTACTTTGTGTAATGACTCATCCATTCCCAGTCTCTATTCAAGCCTAAGTTAATTGTATCCAGTTTGCAAATTAATTCCAATTCAGCAGTCTCTCGTTGGAGTCTGTTTTTGAAGCTTTTTTATTGAAGTATAGCCACTCTTAGGTCTGTGATCGAGTGACCAGAGAGATTGAAGTGTTCTCCAACTGGTTTTTGAATGTTATAATTCTTGACGTCTGATTTGTGTGACGTCCATTCATTCTTTTACGTAGAAACTATCCAGTTTGGCCAATGTACATGGCAGAGGGGCATTGCTGGCACATGATGGCATATATCACATTGGTAGATGCGCAGGTGAACGAGCCTCTGATAGTGTGGCTGATGTGATTAGGCCCTATGATGGTATCCCCTGAATAGATTTGTGGACAGAGTTGGCAACGGGCTTTGTTGCAAGGATAGGTTCCTGGGTTAGTGGTTCTGTTGTGTGGTTGCTGGTGAGTATTTGCTTCAGATTGGGGGGCTGTCTGTAAGCAAGGACTGGCCTGTCTCCCAAGATCTGTGAGAGTGATGGGTCGTCCTTCAGGATAGGTTGTAGATCCTTGATGATGCGTTGGAGAGGTTTTAGTTGGGGGCTGAAGGTGATGGCTAGTGGCGTTCTGTTGTTTTCTTTGTTGGGCCTGTCCTGTAGTAGGTGACTTCTGGGTACTCTTCTGGCTCTGTCAATCTGTTTCTTCACTTCAGCAGGTGGGTATTGTAGTTGTAGGAATGCATGATAGAGATCTTGTAGGTGTTTGTCTCTGTCTGAGGGGTTGGAGCAAATGCGGTTATATCGTAGCGCTTGGCTGTAGGCAATGGATCGAGTGGTATGATCTGGATGAAAGCTAGAGGCATGTAGGTAGGAATAGCGGTCAGTAGGTTTCCGATATAGGGTGGTGTTTATGTGACCATCGCTTATTAGCACCGTAGTGTCCAGGAAGTGGATCTCTTGTGTGGACTGGTCCAGGCTGAGGTTGATGGTGGGATGGAAATTGTTGAAATCATGGTGGAATTCCTCAAGAGCTTCTTTTCCATGGGTCCAGATGATGAAGATGTCATCAATGTAGCGCAAATAGAGTAGGGGCATTAGGGGACAAGAGCTGAGGAAGCGTTGTTCTAAGTCAGCCATAAAAATGTTGGCATACTGTGGGGCCATGCGGGTACCCATCGCAGTGCCGCTGATTTGAAGGTATACATTGTCACCAAATGTGAAATAGTTATGTGTCAGGACAAAGTCACAAAGTTCAGCCACCAGGTTAGCCGTGACAGTATCGGGGATACTGTTCCTGACAGCTTGTAGTCCATCTTTGTGTGGAATGTTGGTGTAGAGGGCTTCTACATCCATAGTGGCTAGGATGGTGTTTTTAGGAAGATCACCAATGGACTGTAGTTTCCTCAGGAAGTCAGTGGTGTCTCGAAGATAGCTGGGAGTGCTGGTAACGAAGGGCCTGAGGAGGGAGTCTACATAGCCAGACAATCCTGCTGTCAGGGTGCCAATGCCTGAGATGATGGGGCGTCCAGGATTTCCAGGTTTATGGATCTTGGGTAGCAGATAGAATACCCCAGGTCGGGGCTCCAGGGGTGTGTCTGTGCGGATTTGTTCTTGTGCTTTTTCAGGGAGTTTCTTGAGCAAATGCTGTAGTTTCTTTTGGTAACTCTCAGTGGGATCAGAGGGTAATGGCTTGTAGAAAGTGGTGTTGGAGAGCTGCCTAGTAGCCTCTTGTTCATACTTGTTCATAATGCTCTAATAAATTTGTTAGTCTCTAAGGTGCCACGGGTACTCCTTTTCTTTTTGCGAATACAGACTAACACGGCTGCTACTCTGAAAAGTAGAGGGATGCTCATTCTCCATTGCAAGGAGAATATGGAAACAATGATGAACGCAGGCATGGTAGCTGGACCCGTTCCAGAATGGGCCAAAATATTTGTAACTCAACCCTGGTTTTGGGTTTTGTTACAAACCAGTAACTCAGGCCAGGCTCACTAAGAGGTTTGCAAACTGTCTGGTGGAACTGGGCCAAGTGTTGAGGGTTCTCAGGCTGATTCACTGTGTTGAGTAGAAATGAGGTAAAATGTGGCGGGCCTCAGCTGAGTTTTTTGTTTTGAGTCCTAGGGCATGTTTGAACGGTGTCATGAAGATGTATAACTCTAAGCACACAAAAATCTGGCCCAGATCCCCAACAACTTGAAACCACTGAAATTTGCAGAAATCTCATCTAACATCACATATGCTTGGTTCTAATAATACTCAACCCAGCAGGCCATCAATCAGCAGAGCAACATTGCTTTGTACAGATGTGATGTGAAGCCTCTGTTTCAAGAAACAACACTCGGGGAAACCCCGATAAGACAGATAAACCAATGCCTTAGCCATCATATGAATCCAGACCTCAAGAAACACCTTTTCCCTGAAGGCTCTACAGAAACCCTCTCCTACCTAAAAATGAAGAAGAAGAAGTTGTTATTAATAAACAGAAAAGAGGAAGGAGAGTAGGATTCATTTAATTGTAAGGGCAGAATTCTTCCTTTCATTTTCAGCAGTGGTAATAGTTAGCTGGAAGGTGCTTTAAAAAAGTGATATTTATGGATCCTGCCTTTCTAATATGGGAGGGAGAACCGGGTAAATGCAGAAGAGAACTTCTGCTATTTGGAAGTGGTTCAGATTCTGGGGCCCACAGTCCTGGTTTGAGTTATCTATCTTTTAAATTTTAATGACTTCCTCAGGCGTATCACAAACACTCCTGTTCTTGTCATGTCTCCTTTTGAAGTTGGCTTTTCTAACGCTGCCTTTTCTGGAGCTTTCCTGCGCTAGTCAGCAGATTAACCCAACTCAGTTCTATTTCCCCCTCCCCAAAAAAATAATTTCTCTTCTGTTCAGTTTCAAACAGCGACTTTTCCTGTTGCTTGCTGCTGATTTGGGCAAGAAAGATACCATGACATACTCATTCAATCTGCTCACAGAGGGCAGATTAATAGAGGAACTACAGAATGGCCAAAGGCGCAAAAAAAATGCTGTGAAATATTGGGAAGCTGCCCTAATGTAGCCAAGGCCTGAGAGAGATTTAGGGGTGGATTTGTGTGTGTACATGCAGGGCAGCCATGATCAGTAACGCTCGGAGGTAAACACCTAATTATTGAGTTTCCTTGCTTTGACATAAGAATCAATAACTTGAGGAGGGAGCACAGGGGTAAATGGAAGCGTGTATGTTTCTACGTGCATTGCAATGGCTGCTTTATCTTACAGCCTGTCACTTTAGGGCTGCTCCTATCTAGCTAGGTACTTGTGGCCCTCATCACCACAGTATCTGAGCACTGCCAATCAATAGATTTTTAGCAACACTAAATGCTAAATGTTAGCCCCCATTTTACAGATGAAGAGCTAAGGCAAAGGGTAGATGAAGTGATTTGCCCAAGGTCACACAGGAAGTCTGGCTGAGTTGGGAGTTGAACCCAGCTTTCCTGAGTGCACATCCAGTGCCCTATCACCATCGCAAATCCCAAGAGAGGTAGCATCCTTGCAGACCGAGTGCCACTGGATTTATCTCTGGCAAAGTGCCCTGTCCACAAGACCATCTGTCCTTCCCAGTACCATTTTGCACCATCACTGAACAGTTTTAATGGGACTTTCTCTGGGTTGCACACCCCTTTTTTGATGAATCCTTCTTCCCTTTTACTCACCCCACCTCCCTGGGTGACTAGGAGGAGTTAGACTCCTTTTCCACAACCAAGGACGGGGACTCTTGCATTGCATTGACAGACCTGCTTTCTGACTAACCTACGTGCAACTGTCATCACCCCCTCGGATGAAAGTAGATGTTGCAGCAAAAACAGAAACCCGAATTACATTGTACATCAGCAAAAATATGATCAAAAACACCCTGCGTGAGACTAGCTTGCTCAGGGATCCTCTTAGGTTATTCTTGTTGCATTCTTCATGATGGCTCCTGGTATAATTTTACAAAGCACGTACCATGCTGTTGGCTTGAATGCAGAGGCAGCAAAATCTAGCAGAAGCTGGTAGCTGGGACAGTACCATCTACACATGTCCTTTTCTATGTGGGGGGGAACCCCTCTTGACTTGGCACTTGCTGCTTGGGAACCTCAAAGGCTATTGTTCAAGATGGAGGAGTATATGAGCTGAGAGAGGATTTCGCAGGCCATTGAACACTGCAGTGCTGAGGGGATCGATCAGTGCCTGCACCCTTCATCACAAATGTGCTCTCACAGCTGCCTATCTTAGCCCTGTGATATTTATTGTGTCTGACTTAGGCCTCTCCCATGCTCCAGGGGCATAATATGAATGTTTGTTCCAAGCATGTGGACCGAACCAATCTTTGTCCCCAAGTCCTCCCTGCCGTTGTTCCTCTTAGTGAGCGATTACTCACGCAAGTAGTTCCACTGAAATCAATGGGAGTAAATGCTCACCAGTGTAAGGGTTGCACATAGGGTGACCAGATAGCAAGTGTGAAAAATTGGGACAGAGGGTGGGGGGTAATAGGCACCTATGTAAGAAAAAGCCCCAAATATCTGGACTGTCCCTATAAAATCGGGACATCTGGTCACCCTAGTTGCACATCAGACCCAAGGATGATTAACTTCTTCCCCCTCTCCCCCATTCAACTCACTTTCAGTTTCCTCAGCTCCCCACCCATGTCTCAAAAAGCTGGGAAAAATAGATAAGGCAAAACAAATGAAACAAACAAAAATCACAGCCTCAAAATCCTCATGTTTTCTTAGCCTCGTGAGGATTTTCAAGCTCTGTGGTGCTGCATTCTCCGACTTGCCATTGATTTGCCTTTGGGAGCTGGAGTTTAAATGAATAATTGTTTGAGGGAAGGTTGAAATATTGACTAACTATTTGTAGTAGCAGCCTGTGGGAAAGGACTGATACAGGAAGACTTGTCAGTGGTGGTTGGGAAAGGAGAATGCACCACTTCCCCCTAACTCCCACTATGATTTTCTGGATCCCTTCTCCATGTTGTATAGAGTGATGTCATTCTCCAAAACTGTAGTCTTCCCTTAAATGGGCATCACTGAATTCAACTGATCAGAATGGAGAGAGCTGTGATCTGAGTACAGGACGGGATGCTTCTGTCAGCTCTCTTTCTCACTTGTTTTGTGGCTGGGGGCAAGTCACTTCACCTATTACTCTGTTTCCTGGCCTACTATTACCAGGGTTGTGGCTCTTCATCTTCAAAGGGCTTGATAAACATCTGTGAATGAACATTTGTATATGTCCCCAGTATTAATATGATCACTTGCGGGTGCTTTGTATTTGCAAGATAGTAATCATAGGCTCAACTGAATTAATTCCACAGCTGAAGGCAGAAGGAGTCTTTTCCAGCCAGGATATTGGTTTTACTAAGTCAACAGGGAGCACCTTCAAGTTAACAGCTATTATAAGGTTCTTAATGTAAACATTTAAATTAAATGTCCTTATTTTCAATGAAAAATATGTCAAGAATCTGAATGGGCTCCCAAGCTATGGAAAGGGGGAAATCACTGAACATTGGAAAAGGGAGGAAGAACATTTTTGCCTGTCTGCCCTTCATGCCCCATTATCTCCTCTTCCCAGCCTTCCCATTTACTTACTTCCCTCATCGGAGTGTTTTGTCAGGACCTTTTGAAGATGTAAAGAACCACACAAGTGATGAACGTCATTATTTATCAAGATTAATTATTGCTTTGTCTTTTCAACAATGGATCCAGTTCCTTGAACTATCTGTGGGTGAGAGAGAGAGAAGGTTTCCTAAAAAATCTCTTTCTCAGGAGGAAGTTGAGCTGGTTAAAAGCTTCTCAAGGGGCTGGAAAATTATAGTCCCTGGCTGTGCATGTCCAACTGGATGATTCCGTCTAGCCCCCATGAAGTAGCACAAAATGGTGTCCTCCACCTAGTGTGACTTCCCATGCACAGTATGTGCGAGGTCATGCTGCACAGAGGACATCATTTTGGACTGCCTCAGGCATGCAAATGACCCCTCTTCTAGAACAGAGCAGAAGACCTTCCCAAGCCAATTAACACTCAGTGCAGAAGTTCCTGTGGGAATTACCTCCTTGCTTTTAGACATGCTGCTCCTGCCTGGGAATCTTTCACTAAGCAGCAAAAATCAGGGACATGGAGCTGATGGGAACATGACATAAGCCTGGCTTTGTACATCACATGGTTGAGAAAGTTGAGCACAGGACTGGATTCTCCTTAAACCTACCCCAGTGAAATCAGGAGCCAAGCTATTGAAGACAATGGAGTTGCACTGGTGGAAAATGTGTGAGGAGAAAATCAGGCTGACAGTAACTAAATGCCACCTATACAATTGTGCGGGCCACATTCTGGACTGATTTACACCCATAGCAATCAAGGGGATGTAAATAAGTGCAGGATATGGACCATGCTTTGCAAGTGGGCTTTTTTACTTGAATCAGTCAGATTCTGCCTTTGTATCCTAACAGTGAAGCTATATTAAGGTGCACAGGAAATGAGGGAAAGTTCTCTCAAATGCAGCAAAACAACCATTTACCGGATAAAAGAGATTTTGTTACTTAGCCTGTCCTGGATTTTGTTTACATGAACAAGAGCCAGTTATCCAGAGTGGAAATAATATTCTGCATTAAACCTCTGAAACCCATTACATAAACACTGCAAAGGTATTGCTAATCCTATCATAGATTTAAGAATTAGATCACTGTTTTCATTTAATGTTTCAGCAGAAAATCTGCAACAAGAAACTGCTGATGATCAAGTTGAAGCCCTTCCAGGGAGCCCCATTTCTTTGGGACATTTTTAAACTCAGATTTGACTCTTTAATCTCCCTTTTATATTAACAAACTTCCAAGGAATCATTGTAGCTTGGCTATAAATTAGCCAGTCTGGTGACTTCTCCTTTCTCAGCATTAGAGCCTAACGAATACTTACCTCATCCATTGTAATTTACATTTTACTTCAACACATTTTGTCATAAACCTCTCCCACCTTCCAGCTTATAATAACAGATTGGACTGGCCTGCAAAATTCTGATCCAAAATTGGATCAAGGGCTGAACTTCCCCTAGAGGTCAGAAATGTTCAGGTCTCAGAGGGCAGTGGGGGTAGAGGGTATGGCAGGCCCATCTTGGGCTTGTAAATGCTCAAAGTGAGGACCTGGCATAAGAGCTGATCTTTCTCTAAGGAAGACAGACCAAGTCAGGCATGCAATGCATGCCTTGCTTATCTAGACAGCCTGCCACTGGATCTCTCTCCCCTCCACATCTGCACAATCTGGAGCATTAGCATCATAGCACTGTGCTATGCCACGCTTCCATTCCTGGGTGTCCATGCCCATGGGTTCTTCCTCCTTTTGCAATCAACTCAAGTGGAAGGGGCATTCTGCATCAGACGCTGGTGACGTTCATGGGGAATGGTTGCTCGCTCCACCCTCATTCAGCTGTGAGGGACTGTCTCCCCTGTTCCAGTTGAAGTGGGGATGGAGATGATTGAAGAGTAGAGGAAGGTGTTATCACACATCTGCCTTGTGGCTGTCTGGAAGCTCTCTGCTTCTCTTGTCCCCTCAGCATTGTGTAGTGCAGGGGATCATTTAGGCCACAATAGGTTGTGCTGCAGAATATAGGGAATGAAACTACATGGAACAAATGGCGTTTTTTCCCCTCTCAATTTTAGCTGAATAAGTTGGAACATGGAGCGTTTCAGATGAACAAATTGCTCCAACACAGTAGCTCAATCAAAGGCCAGGAATGGCAATTCAAATTCTATTATTATTAATAATCAAAATAATAATCAAGTTGAGTCTACACTATTTAGCCAAAAATATTGTCACAGTAATTCACAAATGTGAATGGTGATTGGGAATTGTTTAAGATCACTTTACTAGTTGCCCAAAAAGCCACACTCAAGGAAGAAGGCTGTATTGGTTAAAAAGGGGAGGTGAAGGCAGCTATAAAAAAAATACACACACACACACAGAGAAGAGAGAAGAAGTTGATAGTAATGAATACAAATCAAAAGCTAGGAATTGCAGAAAATTGGTAAGGGAAGCAAAGGGACTCAAGGAAAAGTCTATGTCCCTCACTGTTAAGGACAATAATGAGGAGTATTTAAGTATATTTAAAACAAAAGGAATCCTAGCAAAGATGCTGGTACATTGCTAGATGAAAATAGTAGAATTATCAATACTAATGGAAAAAAGGCAGAAGTGATTAATAATGGGCTCTTCAATTTTGCAGAGAAAGGCATCACATGAGCCAATGGCTGGAAGTTGAAACTAGACAAATTGACTAGAACTAACGCATACAGTTTTAATGGTGAGCATAATTAACCATTGGAACAACTTACCAAGGGTTTGTGGTGGATTCTCCATGGCTGACCACTTTTAAATCAAGACTGGATGTTTGTCTAAAAGATCTACTCTAGGAATGAATTTGGGGAAGCTCTATGGCCTGTATTCTATAGGAGGTCAGTCTAAAAGATGATCACAATGGTCCCTGCTGGCCTTGGAATCTATGATCTATGAAAAGGAATTGAGAAATATTCATATTGGTGCATAACTGGGCAATACTTAGCAGCTGAAGAATATGGCCTTGGCAGCACCATTTTTTTATCCAACTCAACAGTTCCATGCCGGAGCTAAGGCATGGTGGAAAGGCTGGATTTTGTGGCATGTAAAGATGGTAAAGTGGGTGGGATTAATTTTCCCTAGCAACGTGGAAGCTGGGAGAGTTGTTTGACTGAAATCTGGTGGAAAGGAAAGAACCCTACTTAGACTGTAAGATCTTTGTTCTATGTTTGTATAGTGCCTAGGATAATGTGGTCCAGGACTTGGGCTCTCATGTGCTACTGCAGTATAGATAAATAATGGCCCAAAATCATGATTCAAGTCCTAAAAGAAAGTTATGAGTTTGATGTCCAAATCATGGGATTTGGAAAACTGACAAGACAAAATCTGGGGTTTGAAGTGATTGAGGGGAATGTGAGTTACATTGCACGGACTGTCACTGTGACAAATGATGTCACTTATAAAATATTGCTGTTCTCCCCTGCACGATACACATTTTAAACTGTGTCAGCTGGTTTGCACTAATCAATAACCCATATGCTGCGTTATGTCCTCCTGGGCAGCTGTAATTCTGCCTAGAAATAAGTGTAATGTATTATGTGAGACTGCAGATGTGACCATCCTGAGGTGCAACAGGAATAAAGATGTTGCCCTGCTGTTAATATAAGTGATCACACATTATGTGCCAGATCCTGCTCTCATTGAAGTCAATGGGAATTTTTTCAATGATCTTAAAGGGAGCAGGACCAGCCTTTATTATGTTTACATTTGTAAGTAGGGGGCTGGGATCTTCTGAGGCCTCACAGTGTTAACTGGTCTTGGAACCCTGCTGAGAGATGCTAAATGAGCCAGTCCTTCTGACTCATTATAGGTGGTGGGGTTTGTTAGTTTCACCATGGAAGTGGCAGATAGGGTTGAGAAGTATGAAGGGAGAAGTCCTGGGAACTACTAAGCCGGAGAAGGCATGTGCTGAAGCTTCTGTTGTTTTATGTCATTAGGAAAGAGAGAAATTTTGACTGTGAGCAGAGAGTGTAGATTGTATTCTGGAGTGGGTTTCCTGCCCCCTGTACACAGTTGCGTAATAGGATGCCAGAGGAAATAAATGGTTTGCGTATTGCCACAATGACTAGTGCTCAGAGTCTAACTGAATGCTCCCTGCTGTCACTCTACAGAGGATTGATGAAGATCATATGAAACATTTTTGACAGTGATTGAGCAAGAATATTAAGTGATGAAACGTATCCACTAAAAGCCCTGCGATGGCACCTGTTAACCAATATCTCATAGTACTTGGCATACATCCCTTCCTTGTGAAATAACAGTGTAATCATACCCATTTTACAGATGGGTAAGCAGAGGCACAGAGTAAGTTAATATGGCCCATCAGTGTAACACAGGGAATCAGTGCTGCAGTGGAACTGGAGGGGGAAAATCGCATATCCCTATTTTCAGTCCTTTGCTCTGAATGCAACAAAGTTGCTTCAACATTTTTTCTTTTGCCTTCTGCTATGTTTCAGTTGCTCATTTTAAGAACGGATGGTCTTGAGCCATGTAAAAGATTGAAAAGGAGAAGAAAAAGATAGGAAGGATACTAACTGGTATTAAGACTCGGTGGTATGTGGGTCCTTTCTCCTTGCATGTCTGACAGATTCCTTTATATTGCATATTGCCTGCAAAGAGAGAGATCCTGCTCCAGCTACTTTGGGCAGGGTTAACCCCCTCTATGCTTCTGGTACGTACGGCAGAGTTTTGCTCCTGTACTGTAACTGGCAGTAATTATGATAGCACTAATCATTAGGAGTTTGCAGTCCCACAATCATGATAGCTGGTGAACTTGTTATAGAGAGGGGAAGACTGAGCTACCACGGAGGGTCCCACAGCCAAAACCCCCAGCGTCCTTGGGGAAACCATGTTTCTAGCCAGGTGGCTGATGTGCCAGTGTCTGTGGGCACCAATGTATCAAAATAGACACCAAACCGTGGTGCTTTCCCTGCTGGTGCAGACAGTAGTGGAGGTGCAGTGCTTATGCCATGTACAGGAGGGCAGGAACAGACTGCTGGGTGGGGTGGGATAAAAGGGGCACTGGGAATGGGGAAAGTCCCATGATTCTAAATCTGCCTCAAATGCACTCCAGGAGCTGCTGGTAAAATGCTAGGTGACCATTTAAGAGCAGCCACCCTTCCTTTACTGATCTGCAGCAGCCCTTCATTCAGACATCTTCAGAGCAGCTCTTGTGAACGGCAGCCCCCTGCCCAGGTAGGAGCCCACCACCCGAACCAATTGTATTGTCACAGAGTTAGTTCCCCACGTCTCTGTTCCCACTGGTTGAGCTCAGCCAGGAGACCATATGTTGCCCATCTGCATGGAGCAATCATTGGATCTCCCACTCCCCCAGGTTAACTAAAGGAAACAAAGGATAGGTGTATGAAAAATACTGGACCAAGCTTGTTGTTAAGGGACAGTTCTCCACAGGGCTTCATTCATGGTACAAAGCCCAGCGCTTGTCTCTCTCAGTCACGTCCTGTGCATGATTCTGTCTTGAAAACAGCTGTTTTATATGATCCAATGTCCTTTCTGGGCATGGTTAGAAACCACATTAGACACCAAACAGCTGTCTCTTAGCATACAGGGCAGCTGGTCTCTCTAGCTCCCCCACAAAGTCAGCAGCATGTAGCCCTTCTGGTGAGTAGGGAATGGGCATGGAAAGCAAAAAACCCCTAGAGATCACACAAGAGACAGAGAAAAATAGAAAACAAAAGGAGGAAAAAAAAAGCAACCTGAGGAGAGGAAAAGGTCAGGGTAGAGAGAGACAAGGTGACTGCTGTAGGGGAAGGGATGCCTACATGCCAAGCCATCAGAGGGTTCAATTCAGGAGCAGTTCATCTTGGTTTCCTTGGCCAAAATTTTCCCTCCTCCATCATGCTGCTGTGGGTATTTGTCTGTCCGGACTCCACCCCAGAAGTGTCTGCTATTGTATATAGGTGGTGCTGGGAGCATGTAAAGCTCGAGATACATGCACTTACAGGTGCAGTGCTTATTGTCATAAGCAGTCCCCTTGGCTTCAGGTCACTGAGCCATCCTACAGGACGCTCAGTTACATGGCTATATTTATTGGTGCAACGGGGAGTAACTCACAGCATTAAGCGCTAGGCCTGGTAGTGAGTGCATGCAGGAATCAGCCCACAGACTATTTAAAAAGCTCTTGGGGATCTTTTGGGATGACAGGTGTTCTGTAAAGATGCTGTTATGAAGGGGATGTGCCGCTGGCCCCATTCAAATCTTGTGCAAAGAATTTGCTTGCCAGAGTGAGACCTCCTGTGGCACGGCTGAGTCTGGTGTGATGCACTGCCTGGGCTGTAATGGAAAGGGTGAGAGACCCATATCTCTGCAGGGCATTGCTGTGTTTGTCATGAAAGCTACAGTAAGTGACCCAAAGGCGTGGGATCGCTTAGAGAAAAGCCCCTATTTCAGCTGTCTGAGTGTTTTTCATGCTTTCTCTCCCCCTCTTCCTCCCCCCCACCCCCCCCCCCCACCCCCCGGATGCTGTTTCTCATCTTCCGATTGAGCAGGGAAAGTAAGTCTGTTGTTTGTTCAGAAAACTGAAAAGCCTTTTGTGCATCATCTGCTGCCGGTTTGTTAAAGTTCAGAGTTTCTGGGTTAGAGCTGCCGGCTCGTCAATAAGATTCTTGTTCAAACATCCAATGCAGCCCACGCAGAGCTGGTTGGGCTCAACTGTTCCATTCTCAGCCTACAACCAACAAGACACATTGTCTGCCCCTCTTCCTCCATTTTGGGCTTTGCAGAAAGATCAAGCCAAATGCTTCCAACTTGGATGTGGAAAGCCAGGCAATTAAAACCTTCTTTAGGCACCTCAGTTGAAGTGGTCTCTCTCTCTCTTTTTTTTTTCTGACAGAGCTCAGCATTTTGGAAAACCAGGACAATTTATTCAAGTGCCAAAATGTGATCTGAGGGGCTTCCTACAGCTGGTTGAAAATGAGGGGAAGTTTACAAACATTTTGAAATTTTGAAGTTGTTTCCATTTTGCAAAGTGCAAAAATGCCCCATTTTTCTTTGTGAGGATTTTTTAAATATAAATTTGTATCTTAAACATCAAAATGGTTATTGGCTTTTTGTTTGCTGGAAGTTTTTTTTTAATGAATAAAACATTTCTATAATCCTTTTAATTTTTTTTATTGAAAACATTATGAAAATATTCATGAAGAATGTGGGCAAAAGTCAATAGCTTTTCATGAACTGTTTTAATTAAAAAAAAATTTCATTCAAAAGAAGTGCCAAGTCTAATTCCTAATTTGACACACCCAAGTTTGAAAATTGTAGCCTAAATTTACACCTTCCAGTGGCCTTGAAATGATAACATCAAAACCAAGTTACATTGTGGTATACAACATGTGTTTTAAAGGTTCTGCATTCTATCTTCCTACTCATGATGTGGCACCTATCCAACCTATGTGAGCATTATTCTACAGCAGTACCATGTTTCATGTACTGTACGGAACTGATATATTTGCTATGTACCAATTGGCATGCAAATTCAGCTTGCTTTTAAAGTGTGTACTGTCCAGTCTTACTCCTGTTGAAGTCAATGGAGGAAGCCTGCCTTTATGCTGTGGCTATTTACCATTTTCACAGCTCATCCTTCATAGGAATCTCAATGGTAAGGTGGAGAGACGACTGCTTATTTGAAGAAGTAAGTGCTTTGTTATTTTGGAAGACAGTCTCTTCTAAGGGTCATCCAGCTGTTGCAGCTGTCACTGGCAACAATCTGGCTCTTCTCACGATTAGAGAGAATAGCTTTCTTCTGCTGTCACCACAGAATACGCTTGCCTTCCCAGCAACAGTCAGTCCTTATAAATGTCCCAATTAGCACAGTAAGAATGGAGTGGATCCCCACGGTATGCTGCTAACACTCACTATTCAGGGATTTGAATGCTCTCTCTAAATCGGCTTTTACCCAGCACACAATCCTCAGATGGTCTATTGATTTTTTTTTTCTTCCCTGCAGCAAAGAAAGAAAACCAAAGTGAGAAGACAACTGCCTTCTGCCAAAGCAGCCTCATGGGAGAGCTTAGAATGCTACCATCTTAGACTGTTTACTAGGGGAAACCAGAGAATGAAAGGCTGCTATGTAAAAGCCTCTGCTCTGCATTGTATTGAGCAGACGCTTTCAAGGGAATCCAACGTAGCACAGTTCCCTCTGACTGAGCTGTGAGGAAACACCTCCACTGCTTCTGCCCGCTGCAATTCTAAGAATCAAGGGAGCATGGTCAGTTTCACTATAGCTCTGGACATTCCAAGAGGTTTGGAAGAGTACACTATACTCACCAGATGGGGCTACAGAACTAACAGTACTTATAGGCCCCCCCCAGGATACATATGGTGTGAGAGAGGTGCTTTATTTCATCTCCCTACCCCCCGCCCTCCATCTTAATGCAGCCTGGGACAGGCATAAGGGCACGAAGTACTCTTCTCTGTCAGTAGTAGTGCTCTGCTTTCAACAGGAGTCAATGCTCCCGATTGCTTAGAAATTCTTCCAGTGCATCTCTTAAAGGTTTGAGCAAAGGTGGTCTTGGGGTAAAGGCACTAGAGTGGGATGCAGAAGGACTGGGCTCAGAATCCCTGGGCAAGTCACTTAATCTCTCTGCGCCTTGGTTTCCCATCTGTAAATAAAGGGGAAAGTAATGCTTCCTTTTTTGTACCTTGTGTCTGTCTCATCTGTTTACAGTGTAAGCTCTTCAGGGCAGGGGTTTTCTGTTACTTCGTGTTTGTACAGTGCCTAGCACAATGGGGCTCTGATCTTGGTTGGGATCTGTACCTTGACATAAATAGCTGGTAATAATTCATTTCATTTAGATTAAATGAGCTAGTTCAATCCCATTCAACAGGGATTTTTGAAACACTTGTGTAAAGGTTAATCCTCAGCCTACCTTCTTGCTTCCTTAGAATGCCAGAGTGTGAACTGGATTCTTCAAATTAGACATAGATGTGTATCATCATCAGAGCGGAATGGCAAAGATCAGAGGCTGTTGGAAGGAATATTTTTGTAATCCTGTTTAATGGTATTTACATTTGAACAACATTAATGTTGGGCATAACTTGTGGTTACTTGACAAAGAGTGTGCTGCCTCTGGATCTGATGTGAACTGGCTAGTTTTTTGGCTCTGGTTTCACATAAACTGGATTGCCAATACTTTGAGGCTAGAGACTTCTTTTCATCTACCAAGCATAGCCCTAGACTCGTGCCAAGATGGGGTCAGATGCATTGACATCCAAATGTCATGAGTGGAGCATGTAGCCTTTGTGTGGAAAGCAGCTTTGTTATTGCAACATTAAAGTCCCCGACTCTCCACATGTCACTCTAGCAACGAGGATGCTTTTCTGGAATGAGGTGGAGTTATTGGAATAGGCTGCCTCTAGGAAGCTATAATAGAAGTAGCAGTAGTAAAACTGGATAAAATACATCTTCAACTCATGCTTTAGAGTCAAATATAGGATGGAAGAACCTCAAAAGCATCCCGAGACTGATTGGTAAACCCACATATCTCTCAGGGCTGCCAGTCTAGCCCATCCTCTTGGACTCACTTTCCTTGTCCTATGCTTTGGTGACCATCTAGATCCAAACTAGAGCAAATGGGTTTAAGGCCAAATTGTTAAGGGTCTGCTGCCAAAGACTCCAGACTAGACGCTGTATGGGGTTTGACAAATCCGTATAGTTCTTTTCCCCAGTTACCTGGTTCCCTCATGGATCTGAGCTTCCTAAATGCCTTTTAAACATTATTTTAAATTTCTAGGGGCCCTTTGAATGATTGTTACCTAGTAACCACATGTTACAGATGGTCTGGTGATTAAGGCACTGGACAGGGATTTAGGGGACTGAGGTGCATTTCTTGACTCTACTACAGAACTCCTGGATGACCTTGGGCAAGTCCCTTAATCTGAGCCTCACTTTCAACAGTCTTAAAATGAGGATGATGATCTCTATCTCTCTCTCGGGGTAGGTGTGATTGTTAGATACCATGCTGATAAGTACTGTATGAAAACATCACATAGATAGGGGCTGTGATTCTTAAAAGGAAGGTGCTAGACTAGGGTAAAAGTAAAGCCCCACATGAGGTAAGATGCACAAATCTCATTTACTTTCATAAGGACTCGTGTTCCTAACTCCCTTTCTATACTTTGGAAAAATCCCACCCTGATTCTACTAGTCCCATCCCCTTCCCTTGCTGCTGCTGAACCCTTGCTTTCTAATGTGCTAAACAAAGGCCATGGAGATGTTGGCTGAAGAGCGCCATGGGGCTGCAATTTGAATTAAGTGGAGTGCTGAGTGTTGTCAGAAGCCCCACAGGGACATGACCAGAAAGGCAGGCCAGCTACATCAGTGATACCTTACCACATGGTTGCTTGTAGACCACCAGGGTGAGAAGGCAAAAACACAGAAGGAGGAGATAGTCCAAGGACTGGAGAGATCTGGGTTCAATTCCCTACTCCAGCATAGACTTCCCATGTGACCTTGGGCAAGTCACTTAGCTCATCTGGGCCTCAGCTCCCCATCTGTAAAATGGGGATAATAGCACTGGCCTCCCTCCTAGGGTATGGTGAGGATAAATACATTAGATTTTGAGATGCTCAGGTACTATAGTCATGAGGCAGTATAAATATCCAAGATACACATTCAGGGCAGAGGGGAGCCACTGAGGACATTTGGATCAGGCTGCTCTAGATAACTTAGAAACTGGTTTGCCCATCACTAGGTTCAATATACTGTACACACAGTGGGATAGCGCCTCAGCTGGTTGAAATCACTGTAACTCCATTGACTTCAAAATTCTACCTTGGCTTAATGTAGAGACCCTTCTGGACCATTGCTAATTCTTACCCTCCTGCTGTGATCTTTTCTTCTTCTTCCTCATTTGCACAAAGTATCCCTTTGGCTCCCTTCATATTCATCCTTGAGACTTCATCTTCACTTTCCTGCTTATGCTCATTGCTTTCTTATTAAAATTAGCATGTTCCTTCCTCTCTTCCTTCTTCCCTCTGAAATGAATAGTCCCATTCATTGCAGTGGCAATTTATTTGTACAGGTATCAGGTTTGGATATGGAGCGTCCCACTGAGATCAGAGAGAGATTTGCATAGGAACAGGCCACGCATACATTGCTGTTGTTTGAAGATGAGCTGAACGTTTTTCCTTGAAGGCCCTGATCCTTGTCCATTGAAGTCAATTGGCATCTTTCCACTGACCTCTGTGGCTGTTGGATCAGGCCCTAAATGAGCTGTTTGAGTCACGGGAAACCTGAAGACAGCTTTGGCATTCTGACTCCACTGCTGGAAAATGTAACCTATTGCATGAGCTGTGTTATTCCTAAGAGATTTGACCCTGTGTGCTATAGTAGTTCTGGATGCCTGGGAGAAGCATGAGGTCATGCTTAACCTTAAGGAGAAACACAAACTCTATCTTGACTTCCATGTGGACAGCTGTTGGGGAAGCTGACCCACATCTGTAGCTCCGAGATAAGCTGTGGTCTTGTTTGGGTTGTGCTCTTACTGTTATCGTTACTTATATGTAAAGTGTCACATCTGGTAGAATAAGCTAATAGGACAGTATATTTCGGCCTTGTTTCCAGTGGGATTTTGTGCCAAGTCCAGCAGTCGATGGCCAGCCACCCAAGTTACTGCACCAGTGCAAATTCCACTGTAGACTGGAAAATTGTGATTTACGCTGTGATGTTTCGTCTGTTTGCTGGACTTGGGGCAAATTCCCCAGGTCAGAGAATGACTGAGAGATGCGATTGATACCTAATAATCACTCTTCTGTTTTAATCACAGTTATTGGTAAAATCCCAGTATTTACAAGTAATTCCCCATTTCCACTTGCTTGTGAAAAGCACTGGGACTTCTTGGTATTACTGGTACCTGATTTGTGTTGCAATGGGTTGTGTCAGGTCATGAGACAAGCCAAGACAATGCAGACATTTGAAGGTGCCCATTCGTGCTCAGCCAGACCAAAATAGAAGTAATCTAATGTAGAGAAGCCACAATAAAATGTAAAGGGCTCCGAGGCAATAGAGCAAAGGCTCCTGAGCAAGCTAAATTGGATTATACACATTGATCTGGAGGCAGTAGACTGGCATTTACAGTCAAACCCAGGAGCAATGGTAAATTGTTGGATCCAAAAAAAAAAAGTTAGCCAAATAAAATCAAATGGCATTAGAGTAGCAAACACTTTCTACCACCCAGCATATGGGCTTCTACACTCTCTCCCTCTTAGGGCATGTACACACTTACAGAGCTGCATTGGTACAGCTGTACCAGTATGACTGCTGCAGCGCGTGGGGTGAATATGCTCTATGCCAATGTGGGAGAGCACTCTCCCGTCGGCATAAAAAACCACCTCTGCGCGCGGCAGAAGCTATGTTGGCAGAAGAAACTCTCCCACCAACATAGAGCTCTGTGCACACTAGTTCTTATGCTGGTGTAATTTATGTCGCTTGGGGGTGGAATGTTCATACCCCTGAGTGACAAAAGTTTTGCCGACATAAGTAGTAGTGTAGACATAGCTTTAGTAGGGAAAAAATTGCCTTGTGATTAGGGATTAAGACTGAAAACTAGGCTCTATTCCTGGTTCTGCCACACACTTTCTCTATAACCTTGGACAAACCACTAATCTAGATGTGTGTCAGTTTTCCTGTCTACAAAATGTGGATATTAATGCTTTCCCTTCTTCCTACAGGGTGTTGACATACTTCACTCCTGTTTTGTGTGGGGTGCAGATCTTACTGTAAAGAGTGCCATGGAAATGCTTATAAATAAATAATAGCATCTCCCCATCTTAACCGCTCCATATATTGTAGCCCCACATCCCCTAGTAGTGCAGTAAGAAATTGTAACAATTAATATGCTTATGCAACGCATGAGCTTGTTGCCAGTCTGTGGTGCAGCATGTAAATATCAGGAAGTGATTGAGTTAATGTACAAGAGGAGAGTCCTAAGAGAAGGAATCACCATACCTGGCTGACTCCTTGCCCTTCCCACCCACTGTCATTCTTATTCCGCATTTCCTTTCTTCACAAAACACTGGGTTCTTTCTGCTCTGGAATGGTCTCCTGCCCCTGTTCCTAATTTACCCCTGGCAACAATAGGAGAAATCAGAAGTGAGTAACTGAATGCCAGCTAATAGAGTGTGAGCCTTTTTCCAGAAGCTATTCGACAGGGAACAGTTACATAGAAGAGGAAGGATTTTCTTATAACTAAAATAAACTGATTGGCTCTGCTTAGTCATGGTGCTGGGGGCATGATCCACTTGACCAGTTCTCCACCCGCCCTTTAGGTTATAAAGGGGGTGTTCTTTCCATGGCGTCTTTCTCCTGAACACTTGTCCAGGAACTGATAAGTCCTGCACTTGCTTTCACATTCTCTACATCTCCATTGAATGCAAGTGCAAACTGCGGGAAGCTCTTCCAAGCAACATAGTTCTAGAAGACACTGAGTATCATGGGCATACTCTATTTCTTGTGCATGAGTTTTTGAGTCACTGCAAAGATAAATGGTATCAAATTTGAAGTGGCCAGAAAGGCAGCATTCGGAGCTGGAGCC
This sequence comes from Dermochelys coriacea, assembly GCF_009764565.3. NCBI lineage: Eukaryota > Metazoa > Chordata > Testudines > Dermochelyidae > Dermochelys > Dermochelys coriacea. The sequence continues at coordinate 114,552,348 of NC_050074.1, forward strand.
CAGTCTGGATGAGACTAGGGCTCCAGGGTTGAGACTAGGGCTGAGGGCTCAGGGCTCTAGGAAAATCATGGTCTCATTCAATGGTGCCAAAACCTTGCCAGCTGCTTTCATGGTAGTTCCAGCAGTGAATGGCCAAACTCTCACAAGATCAGCTGTTCTCAAAAGGTGTCTAAACTCTTTGGACAAAACCTTTGTGTGAGATTTCAGCTATAGCTGAATTGGAATCAGAAAACAAATCCCTTCCACTTTGAGATGAGATCCAGAACCAAAACCCTAAGAATAGGTTCAGCTCAGAGATTCAAATCCAAATCCCTCCTGATCAAAAAAATGTCAAGAGGTTGGGAATTAGAGGTTCAGTGCATGTCCCCTCTCTAAATGTAACCAGATGGCCCTGTAAAGAAATCATCCCAATTGTTTACCGTGTCTCCTTTAGCTCTAGAACAGCTGCTTACGGAACTTGAGGATTTTCTGAACATACTGAATGAAGAGAGCCTCAGCAGCACAGCTGAAGTGAAAAAATGCTTCCTTTCTGACCTCCTGCGAGTGTACACGAAGACAAGCGGTACGTGTGGAGTCAGAACGTGGCGGGTGAGAGAGGGGAGTTACATGGGTATTTTTATAAATTGGGACTGGGGAGAGGGGATATGAGAGAGAGAGACATGGATTTGGTTTTTAAATTGTGTATAAATTACTAGAGCTATATACAAAAATAACCAGAGTTGCACATTTTTAAAAATAAAGGATTTCCAAGATTCCTGATCATTTCTGTTTTCCTTGTTAAAACTCGGTTTATTTAATCCACTCCATAAGAACACAGGACATGCCGTCTGGCTGAATTCATATTGAAGAAGAAATGTTAACTCCTGGAATTTCCTGGTTGTTCAGTGTTTAATTTCTCAGCTTAACATTGTGTAATTGGTAGGTTTTTGCATTTAGTAGAGACTTCAGTGTACATAAGCACGCATGTGCACGCATTTTGCTCCTTTCTATGTGAAAACTTTGCAGCATCAATGGGACTGCTCACTAAGACATCTCTCTTTCCCTTTGTTTGCAGGTGGTGATGAGGAATACATTTACATGAACAAAGTGACCGTAGTTAAACAAAAGGGTGGACAGGAGAAAGAAGGTGGAGGTATGGAATCTACGGCTACCAATTGCCTGGGATTTAACTTCCCAATGGAGAGAGAATAAAGGGACAGAGGATTTGATCCTGCTCCCATTGACATCAGACATGATTCCCATTGATTTCAGTGGGTGCAGAATTGAGCCAATGGAAGGGGTGGAATGACAACTGTATTTTTACATATTCCATGTTTTTGGCTAACACAGTGAGGTTATTCCTGGAAGTAGCACTTTTGAGGGCAGTACTTTGGGATAAAAATGTCTCCTTGCTATGTATGTAGCTTCATGCAACCCTACTGAAATATTTAAAGAAGTCATCTCATTTTGTATAGACCCAAAACAAGTCAATGCATGTCTAAAAACTTTTTTTTGATTACTATGTTTAGCATGCTGCTTTGCACCATACCACTAATGGTTTCAAATAGTCTAAACTGGTGCAAGGTGAATTATTTATGCAAGAATATACATATCTTGTATTTATGTAGCACCCCTACCCTCACATTCCCAGGTAGATCCTAGCACTTTGCAAACTGTATAAATTGAGAACAATAACCCTGGGTGAAATGCTTGTGATGGTCATCCAACAGTTTTTCTGACTAGATCCACCTGGTTTTGCATTCACAACATGGGAAGGAATTCTCCAAAAATTCTGAATTATTTTGTGAAAATTTCTTATGGAAACTCAGAAGGACCACTTATCTCCAAAGCTTCATGCTTATAAATATAGATCAGCCCTTTAACCACTTCCTATTTTTATTATTCATGTTTATTACAGTGATGCCTAAGGGCCAGCTGATAATGGAGCCCCATACAAACATAAGAGACAGTCCCTGCCCCAAATTGCTTACAGTCTAAATAGACAAGACAGAATGAGGGTAAGGGAAAGGGGACAACACACAAGCAAAGTGAACACTGTGATGGCCTGCAAAGGTCATGTTAGTTCCACGATTTTTATTGTGTTTAAATCTGCTTCATGCAGCCAAATTGTGGATTAACTTCAAATGCTTCTGGAAGTGAGGCCATCTCTTTTCACTATGTGTATGTACAGCCCCATGACAGTGGGTCACAATCTTGGTCAGTGCCACTAGTTGCATTAATTATAATATTAAACCACAGCCAAAGAAGGCCTGCTTGTATCAACCATGACTTGAGCATGGAAATCGGTGGCAATGGAAAGATTAATTTACATGGATTCGCTATCTTGTGTCCAATGACATGTACAAGGCTTGGCCAGGCAATGCAGTGAGCCACGGAGCCATGTCAGGCTGTTAAAGCCTGCTGTCATTATTTTTAGTTCAGCCTTTTCCCTATCATGGGCTGTGAGCCCCCACTTGCAATCATTCCCTAAGGGATATGGCCCTTGCTCTTTCAACCACTTCCCCAGACCAAGTTAAACTTCTAAGTTTTGTCTGGAAAAACTGAAGGCAGTGGCTTAGGTTCTATGTATGTGTTATGGATGTGTAAAAGATCCCAGTTCTGTGACTGACTGGACGAGAAATCCTGCATTTGTGCAGAGCCCTGTTGAATGAATCAGGATCAGGGCCTTAATGTTTAATTCATTCAAGCCCTGATTGGGCTAATGTGGGCTCCTATACCCATGCAAATTGAAATAATTGAAATAATAATTGAAATAAGTCGGACTTTGCATGATAGGTGTTTGGTGCGTGCTAGTAGATCGGGGCCTGGACCCATTCACAGTTAGATTGCACTGAGAGCATTCCCTTTAGGAGCAATGCAAGATAAGATGTTTTCTAAAGACAATCACATCAGCTCAGAGAAAGGGGGGGAAAAGCCTCTAAAAACAGGTGAGGGATAGCCAACAATTTTTCTCATTGATGAATCTACTTTTGATTGCACTAATAAGATGACGAGCTGAGCAATACAGTCCTTCATAGGTGTCTTTTTATGGCATAGTAATTGAATTCACTCTGGTAAATGACCTAAGAGGATACAATCTATTTGAAAAATACCTTGGAAGGAAAAATAAATATTGTTCTTTGGTAATACCAGCAGGGAAAATACAGTACAAATGCAGACATTACAGCAATTATTTGGCTGGATATAGGAATTTGCTTGGTGAAATTCTCTGGTCTGTGTCATACAGGAGGACAGACTAGATTATCACAATGGTCCCATCTGGTCTTGGAATCTGTGAATTATTTGCCTTGTTTGCAGATAATGGAGAGCACAGTTGTATAAGAATGAAGAAATAGAACATTTTATTTCCATTAAAGCTGTGCATGTTTACGCTATTTCCTTTTGCCTGTGTTTTGTCTTTCTAAATGTCACCTGCCCAAATTCCAGGGCTTGGGGAATTTCAGATCCAGTGAAACCTGTACTAAGTGTCCTGTTATTAAGCAACTTCATGCCTTAAGAGAGAACCTGAAAATATCTCCTATTATATTAGGGACAGTTCTGTGATGTCTTTACTGGAAGCAAGTGTAAGCAAACTGATTTTGTAAGGGCTTGTCTACACTTATCGAGGGAATGATGCATTGGCAGTCAATTTAGCAGATCTAGTGAAGACCCGCCAAATTGACCGCAGATGGCTCTTTGGTCAACTCCTATACTCCACCTGAACGAGAAGCGCAAGGAGAGTCAATGGGAGAGTGTCTCCAATCGACATTGCGTAGTGTGGACCCTGAGGTAAGTAGATCTAAGTTTGTCAACTTCAGCTACATTATATGGCAGGCGACCAGCTTGGCTTAATGGTGAAATCCTAGCGGATCTTAAACATAAAAAAGAAGCTTACAAGAAGTGGAAGGTTGGACATATGACCAGGGAAGAGTATAAAAATATTGCTCGGGCATGTAGGAAAGATATCAGGAGGGCCAAATCGCACCTGGAGCTGCAGCTAGCAAGAGATGTCAAGAGTAACAAGAAGGGTTTCTTCAGGTATGTTGGCAACAAGAAGAAAGCCAAGGAAAGTGTGGGCCCCTTACTGAATGAGGGAGGCAAGCTAGTGACAGAGGATGTGGAAAAAGCTAATGTACTCAATGCTTTTTTTGCCTCTGTTTTCACTAACAAGGTCAGCTCCCAGACTGCTGTGCTGGGCATCACAAAATGGGGAAGAGATGGCCAGCCCTCTGTAGAGATAGAGGTGGTTAGGGACTATTTAGAAAAGCTGGACGTGCACAAGTCCATGGGGCCGGACGAATTGCATCCGAGAGTGCTGAGGGAATTGGCGGCTGTGATTGCAGAGCCCTTGGCCATTATCTTTGAAAACTCGTGGCGAACGGGGGAAGTCCCGGATGACTGGAAAAAGGCTAATGTAGTGCCCATCTTTAAAAAAGGGAAGAAGGAGGATCCTGGGAACTACAGGCCGGTCAGCCTCACCTCAGTCCCTGGAAAAATCATGGAGCAGGTCCTCAAAGAATCAATCCTGAAGCACTTAGAGGAGAGGAAAGTGATCAGGAACAGTCAGCATGGATTCACCAAGGGAAGGTCATGCCTGACTAATCTAATCGCCTTTTATGATGAGATTACTGGTTCTGTGGATGAAGGGAAAGCAGTGGATGTATTGTTTCTTGACTTTAGCAAAGCTTTTGACACGGTCTCCCACAGCATTCTTGTCAGCAAGTTAAGGAAGTATGGGCTGGATGAATGCACTATAAGGTGGGTAGAAAGCTGGCTAGATTGTCGGGCTCAACGGGTAGTGATCAATGGCTCCATGTCTAGTTGGCAGCCGGTGTCAAGAGGAGTGCCCCAGGGGTCGGTCCTGGGGCCCGTTTTGTTCAATATCTTCATAAATGATCTGGAGGATGGTGTGGATTGCACTCTCAGCAAATTTGCGGATGATACTAAACTGGGAGGAGTGGTAGATACGCTGGAGGGGAGGGATAGGATACAGAAGGACCTAGACAAATTGGAAGATTGGGCCAAAAGAAATCTAATGAGGTTCAATAAGGATAAGTGCAGGGTCCTGCACTTAGGATGGAAGAATCCAATGCACCGCTACAGACTAGGGACCGAATGGCTCGGCAGCAGTTCTGCGGAAAAGGACCTAGGGGTGACAGTGGACGAGAAGCTGGATATGAGTCAGCAGTGTGCCCTTGTTGCCAAGAAGGCCAATGGCATTTTGGGATGTATAAGTAGGGGCATAGCGAGCAGATCAAGGGATGTGATCGTTCCCCTCTATTCATAGAATCATAGAATATCAGGGTTGGAAGGGACCCCAGAAGGTCATCTAGTCCAACCCCCTGCTCAAAGCAGGACCAAGTCCCAGTTAAATCATCCCAGCCAGGGCTTTGTCAAGCCTGACCTTAAAAACCTCTAAGGAAGGAGATTCTACCACCTCCCTAGGTAACGCATTCCAGTGTTTCACCACCCTCTTAGTGAAAAAGTTTTTCCTAATATCCAATCTAAACCTCCCCCATTGCAACTTGAGACCATTACTCCTCGTTCTGTCATCTGCTACCATTGAGAACAGTCTAGAGCCATCCTCTTTGAAACCCCCTTTCAGGTAGTTGAAAGCAGCTATCAAATCCCCCCTCATTCTTCTCTTCTGCAGACTAAACAATCCCAGCTCCCTCAGCCTCTCCTCATAAGTCATGTGCTCTAGACCCCTAATCATTTTCGTTGCCCTTCGTTGTACTCTTTCCAAATTATCCACATCCTTCCTGTAGTGTGGGGCCCAAAACTGGACACAGTACTCCAGATGAGGCCTCACCAGTGTCGAATAGAGGGGAACGATCACGTCCCTCGATCTGCTCGCTATGCCCCTACTTATACATCCCAAAATGCCATTGGCCTTCTTGGCAACAAGGGCACACTGCTGACTCATATCCAGCTTCTCGTCCACTGTCACCCCTAGGTCCTTTTCCGCAGAACTGCTGCCGAGCCATTCGGTCCCTAGTCTGTAGCGGTGCATTGGATTCTTCCATCCTAAGTGCAGGACCCTGCACTTATCCTTATTGAACCTCATTAGATTTCTTTTGGCCCAATCCTCCAATTTGTCTAGGTCCTTCTGTATCCTATCCCTCCCCTCCAGCGTATCTACCACTCCTCCCAGTTTAGTATCATCCGCAAATTTGCTGAGAGTGCAATCCACACCATCCTCCAGATCATTTATGAAGATATTGAACAAAACGGGCCCCAGGACCGACCCCTGGGGCACTCCACTTGACACCGGCTGCCAACTAGACATGGAGCCATTGATCACTACCCGTTGAGCCCGACAATCTAGCCAGCTTTCTACCCACCTTATAGTGCATTCATCCAGCCCATACTTCCTTAACTTGCTGACAAGAATGCTGTGGGAGACCGTGTCAAAAGCTTTGCTAAAGTCAAGAAACAATACATCCACTGCTTTCCCTTCATCCACAGAACCAGTAATCTCATCATAAAAGGCGATTAGATTAGTCAGGCATGACCTTCCCTTGGTGAATCCATGCTGACTGTTCCTGATCACTTTCCTCTCCTCTAAGTGCTTCAGGATTGATTCTTTGAGGACCTGCTCCATGATTTTTCCAGGGACTGAGGTGAGGCTGACCGGCCTGTAGTTCCCAGGATCCTCCTTCTTCCCTTTTTTAAAGATGGGCACTACATTAGCCTTTTTCCAGTCATCCGGGACTTCCCCCGTTCGCCACGAGTTTTCAAAGATAATGGCCAAGGGCTCTGCAATCACAGCCGCCAATTCCTTCAGCACTCTCGGATGCAATTCGTCCGGCCCCATGGACTTGTGCACGTCCAGCTTTTCTAAATAGTCCCTAACCACCTCTATCTCTACAGAGGGCTGGCCATCTCTTCCCCATTTTGTGTTGCCCAGCACAGCAGTCTGGGAGCTGACCTTGTTAGTGAAAACAGAGGCAAAAAAAGCATTGAGTACATTAGCTTTTTCCACATCCTCTGTCACTAGCTTGCCTCCCTCATTCGACACTGGTGAGGCCTCATCTGGAGTACTGTGTCCAGTTTTGGGCCCCACACTACAAGAAGGATGTGGATAAATTGGAAAGAGTACAGCGAAGGGCAACAAAAATGATTAGGGGTCTAGAGCACATGACTTATGAGGAGAGGCTGAGGGAGCTGGGATTGTTTAGTCTGCAGAAGAGAAGAATGAGGGGGGATTTGATAGCTGCTTTCAACTACCTGAAAGGGGGTTTCAAAGAGGATGGCTCTAGACTGTTCTCAATGGTAGCAGATGACAGAACGAGGAGTAATGGTCTCAAGTTGCAATGGGGGAGGTTTAGATTGGATATTAGGAAAAACTTTTCACTAAGAGGGTGGTGAAACACTGGAATGCGTTACCTAGGGAGGTGGTAGAATCTCCTTCCTTAGAGGTTTTTAAGGTCAGGCTTGACAAAGCCCTGGCTAGGATGATTTAACTGGGACTTGGTCCTGCTTTGAGCAGGGGGTTTGGACTAGATGACCTTCTGGGGTCCCTTCCAACCCTGATATTCTATGATTCTATGATTCTATGATTCATGTAGCTGAAGTTGGGTAACTTTTATATTGATCTCCCCCTGTAGTGTAGATAAGGCCTTAGACTCTTGAGTTGATACTTACGGCTGGTTTAGAAAAATAATTATTCCTCAAGCAGATCCCTCCTTATAAAAGGAGGGGAGAACAGCAGGAAACTCCTTGAAGTCCAGCAGGGATCTCACCATACACATCTGGTTTACCCTGTAAGTGCCCAAGTACTACAGCAACAGGCTATATATAAAACCCTGAGATCCCCAGACTCAAACTGAATCCCATGGCCAGCTCCTCAGCTCTGTGGAGCTGTGCTGATGTACATCAGCTGAGGATCTGGAAAAAGGGCTCCATCCTGCTGTTGATTTGCTGAGTAGATTTGGGGGAGAGAGGGGAAAAGAAATGAATAAGGAAAACAAACTGTGTATTCCTGGCTTGCTGATGTTCATTAGGATGATTACTAGGCATGAAGTGAAGCCAAACACTTGCTATGCTTAAGCAGATGCTGGCATCACACAAGGAATGCAGAATTTTGGATGAGTGATCACTGCACAAAATGTCACTTGTCCCTCTAATTGTCTGCAGTGTTTGGAGGGAGGCTCTGTTCTGTGCAGTAGTTACAGACCGGCATCGTGCTTTTTTGCTAAAGATGCACCTACACAGTGTGCTTCTTGAGAGATGCTGGGTACCTGTGAACGTGCTGTCGACACTGCAAATTATAGTCTGTGGTGATGAGCCACAGAGCCTGGGTCAATTGCCTCAGCTCAGAGAGCTAAAAAATCACAGCATAGACATTCAGGCTCTGAAACCCAGCGAGGGGGGGATGGTCTAGGAGCTCAGGCTGCTGCTGCTGCTACTTTCAGCCCTGCAAACCCTTGATCCAGGCTCTGAGACTCTGTGCCAGGGATTTTTCTTTACTGTGTAGATATGCCCACTAGGTCAGAAATCTGAATCTCCTCAGCTCTCTCAAAACAGTTTCATGGTGCTACCCTTCGGGTGCTCCTCTCTAGGAAGCATCACCCTTGATGTCCTCTTTCCAGGAGCGATGGTACTGAAAGTAGCACCCCTGATGCATCATAGACGAGGGAAGGCTCCAGCACCAGCTAGTTAGTAGAGTATTTTAAGTGTACCTATGGGGTGCCTTGGCAGTGCCATTTTTCATTTCTGCATGATGTAGTAAAGCAGTGTTTTTCAAGGCTGATGATCAGACACCTGGGGCAGCCTAATTTTAATGTCAGCTGTGCAAGGAACCAAGTAGCCCTGCCTGTCGTGGCTGTGCTTAGCAAGCAGATATTTTCAGTTGGTATTCACTGACTGAGCAGTTTGGCACATGGCTGCTTCTGATCTTGTAGCTTAATGAAACTGTCCAGCATTAACAACGAGGGAAGAACAGAAGCTTCACCACAGGTAGCAGACAGCCTGGGGGATTACGTCATTGTGTGTTTCGGAGTGTACTGATGCTTCTGCCACCGTGCCAGGGGCTCATTATAGGATGCAGATTCAGAGCTGTCATTGTGGTTTCCGAGACTGAGACTGAAATGGAGCAGTGCGGGTCCAGCTTTTATTTATAAAACACATAGAAATATGCAGCGAAGTTCATGCCAGAGTCTTCTGAACCCCAAGGTAACCTGCACTAGGAAAGGCACAGCACCCGACTGTTCTAATTTATATTGTCCCTATTCACACAGGGAGCGAGGCTGGGCTTTTCAAAGGAGCCTACGGGAGTTAGGCAATCCATTCAAAGGGAGCTGGGCATCATATCCCTTGTCTATGCTCTGGCACTTTACATGGCCCCCTTTACTGTAGTATCTTTTAATGTATGTCTCTGCACAATACTCCAGTGAATTAGGATAGTGCTATTATATCCATTTTACAGATGGGAAACTGAAGCCCAGAAAGACTAACTGACTTGTGCAGGGTCACACAGAAAGTCTGCGGCGTAGCAGGAATTGCACCTGGGTCTCCTGAGTCCCAGATTAATACCTGAATCACTGAACCATCCTCCCTTCTTGGTCTGTTTGAAACTCCTCCCACACCACAGAGTGCCAGGTTCTCAGCAGATGTACACCACTGTAGCTCAATGCAGCTATGCTGAAAATGCCCACTGAGGATTTGGCCCTTTATTCTTTTTCTAACAATCTTTTCCTCAGCTATGAGGTCCTATATAAATGCATTAGTTACTAGTGTTACAGTTCTCGTTTTATTATTAGAGTAACTGGACTTTGCACCTCTGTGGCAACCTTTTTGCTTGAAGTGAGTGGTGTTATCCCGATTTTATGGAGGTGGAAATGGAGGCACAGAAATTGGTGATTAGCTCAACCACAGAGGGTGTCCATGGTATAACTGGGAATAGAATGTACTCTCAGAAGAGCCCCTAACTTGCAGTCCCCTGTTTTACTCACTATGTCACACTGCCTCCCAAAAACCTTTGATGTTCCTAGGGCCTAATCAAGATGGCTACGACTCGTTTTACAGAGGTGACAAAATTCAATAGAAACCATTTTTTGCAGAAAATAAATCTGTTCTTTATGTTCTAATTGTGGTGCAATCGATGACATATGTATTCCTTAAAGGGAAAGAACTTTTGAAACTTTCTCCTTTGAAGACTTTAGGCCAGGACCTCCACTGATGCCAGTGTGGCTACGTGATTTCCACTTATTGAGAATCTGGCCCTTTGTTTTTAACGATGTTAGTGAGTGGATCTGGGAGAGTGAAAGTGATTTTTACCTGCAAGTGAAACCACATAGAGCAGAGTAATAACAGAGTGAACGTTTTAGAACGGCTCAATATAGACATCATCATTACAAGTGAAGTGATTTTTATTTTAAAAGTCATTTTGGTCTTCATAGTTTTCATTCCAAGAGGAAAAACATTCCAAAACAAGAAGAGCTCCTACCAAGAGAACTGGTTCTTTAGCTGTGGTGCCATAGCACTGTATTCTTGGCTACAGCCTGAAATGACATGGTCACGATGAAGCATCAAAGGCAGACTCTGTAATTAACACCCTGCTTCCTACTCAAATATAACGTAGCGCACAGATGTTGCTGCACCACTGCTAGGTAATAAGTGCATTGCTGGGACATGCCACATGTCATTATTCTTGCTTGTTTCTGTTTGTAGCACTAGATTGCGGAGAGTCTTTGTCCAATGGGGAATCAGGACACCATTCATCTCCTCCTCAGAAGAGTCTGCCGGACCTTCCGCCTCCAAAAATAGTATGTGTTTGATTCCTGATCACTCCCTTTTCTCTCTCTTTTTCTCCTTTGCTTTTCACAGTCTTAATATTTAATCAAATCTACCTCTAATGATGGAATTTTATATCTTTAAATTCTTCATGGCACATACTGGCTCTAAACACGGACAATTTTTTAAATTAAGCAATATATAATGTATGTAATTCACAAAACTCTCTCTGTAACTGGATGTTATTGAGGCAAACAGTGTAGTCCTGGTAAGTTTCAAAACAGGCTTAGGTAACTAGGGGTGAGATTTTCAAAGACATGAGTACAGGCTTGGCACCTAACAGCCACTTGTCTTTGAAAATCTCCTTCTAGATGCGTAACAACAGCAGCAATGATTAGACTGCCTGGGAGAAACTTACAAAGGCCAACAATCCTCAAACTTCAGGGCATTAGGGTAATCGCCATGTGGTGTCAGGACAATATTCTCTCTCTGTTGTGTAACACTGCACTACTTGATCACTGCTGTGGAAGACAAGGGGGTTTGCTAGCATCCGGCATTGTGCACTTTCAAAGATAGGCCAGACCCTAGACCAGAGGTGGGCAAACTACGGCCTGCAGGCCACATCTGGCCCTTGGGACCCTTCTGCCCAGCCCCTGAGCTACTAGTCCCCAGCCCTCCCCCGCTGTTCCTCCTCCCCCACAGCCTCAGCTCACTGCGCTGCTGGCACAATGCTCTGGGAGGCAGAGAATGAGCTCCTGGGGCAGCACAGCTGAGGAGCTTGGCCTGACCTGATGCTCTGTGTTGCGCAAAGTGTGGCTGGCTCCAGCCAGGCAGCGCGGCTGTAGTGCCGTCAGCCACTGGTGCTCCAGGCAGCACGGTAAGGGGGCAGAGAGCAGGGGGGGTTGGATAGAGGGCAAGAGAGTTCGGGATGGTGGTCAAGGGCCAGGGATGTGGATAGGGGTCAGGGTGGTCAGAAGGTGGGAAACAGGGGGGTTGAATAATGGAGGCAGGGGTCCCGGAGGGGCAGTCAGGAAGGAGGGGGGGTTGGATGGGGCAGGGGTCCTGGGGGGGCAGTCAGGAAGGAGGCAGGGGTTGGATGGGGTGGCGGGAGACAGTCAGGGATAGGGGTTCCTGGGGCGGTCAGGGGACAGGGAGTGGGGGTGTGTGTGTGTGTGTGGATGGAGCAGGGGTCCGGGGGGGTAAAGGGGGGCAGTGTCAGGGATTGAGAAGCAGGAGGCGGGGGCCAGGCCATGGGGAGACACAGCCTCCCCTAACCCACCCTCCATACAATTTCTAAAACCTGATGCGGCCCTCAGGCCAAAAAGTTTGTCCGCCCCTGCCCTAGACCATTGTTCCCTTCCATATGGCAGTTTCTTACGAAACCTGAAGTCAAGTGGATGTGTGAGAAAGAGGAAGAAGATGTGAGTATCGGGACCTTCACCCGTGGCAAGGGTCCCTAAGCAAAAACAGAAAGGAAGCTTGATTAACTTTGCTGTTCTCCTTGCTACACTGTAGGTTATAATCCTTTAATCCTAATTCAGGCCCTTAAAGAGGTTTTAGGGGAGTCAAATCAGTCAGTGTCTCGCCACAGAATTCAGATGAGTTTGTTATGCGTAAGACTTGGAAGAAAGCTTGCAAACTCTCCTATGATGAAGGACTCATGTGTCCGGCCAACTTAACAACTCTGCTGGCCAGGAAGGAATGGAGTTTAAGCCACTTCTCTTCCTCTTTCTTTGGGCATAGAGTGCAGCTGCTCCCTAAGACTATAGCAGCCCCTGAATCTGCTCTGCAGAATGTGGCGTGGGGTGGGGAATATTATAGTGCAAGTTGCATCCTGAGTGCAGCTTTCTCCCCGTGCATGCTTTTTGGTGCTTGAAAGTTTGCTGCGTGCATGTGTGTCTTGAGAGACCAATTGTACATGATTCAGGTTTCCCTGAGACTTTATACAAAAGAAATCTACAAACAAAGTTCCCTTGGACTTTTCCATGGGCCAGTTATAAATGTAATTAGGTTACAGTTCATCACAATTGGCTTTCAGTGGGATTTTGTTTCCTTGCCAAAAGAGCAGCCCTAGCTATTCTCCAGAGACACTGACAAGCGGGGCTTACTGATTAGCAGCCGATCCGACTTGGGAATCTCAGCAGTAAGGACTTTTTGATGTAAAAGGACAGCAGACTTGAAAGAGAAGGGTTAGTGGGTGGGGGGTAGAGAGAGAGGGTAGTGGTTTGCTAGGGGCTCTCTGGAGAAACCGTTCCTTTAAAAGGAAGAAGCCAGAGGGTCAGATAAGGGATTAGCATAAAGGGTCTTATGGGAACAGTGCTGTAAGGGATGGATGTAAGTTTAAGGGATGGATGTCACGTCAGGGTGCTGGGAAAGTGAAGCCTGAAAAGGAGAAAGGTAGGGCTGGATTAATACAGAAGCCTTTTAGATGCACTGCGGTTGTCCTAATGGATGCATTCCAGAGCCTGTGGAGTTTTTCCAGCTAACCCATCTGGCTCACTTGTTAAAGCTGCCCATGCTCTCCGTGCTGGAAGGGAAGGCAGCCCTCGCTTGTGATGGGAGCAGTGATCTGTGTGTAATTGGTTCTGATCGCAAGGAGCGCCGTTCCTGGTGGAGGTGGTGGCAGCAGTAGCAGTGGCGAGATGGGTAGACGGAGCCACAGGCCGGGGTAGCAAAAGAGCCCCGTGCCAAAGGGAGAGCCTGCCTGAGGATCAGCAAGCAGATGCAGCTCTTCTTATGCAGCCTGTGCTGTGCGACATGGCCGGATGAGCTACAGCTGCACAGGCTGGGACACACACTGGCTCTGACTGTGGGAAACTTCGAGGCAGCTTCTCCTGGTTGTTCGGTGGAACAAATACAGGAATGCACCTCTAGCTCAGCAGTGTAGGCATGGGAAAAACCACTGCCCTCCTCCTGCCACTACTGTTGCCTCCAACAAATCAGTGGCTCCTTCTTGATACCCCTCTTTAATTCCTGTCCCCATTAAATGAAGATTGCCCAGTTATTGATCAAAACACAAGTCTCTCATGCCCTTGTATTGAGTCTCACATCCAGTAAGTTAGGTTTGAATCTAGGACCCTTCACTACTGAAAGCCCCAGCATTATACAATTTTGGCTAACGGAGCAACTATGTTAGAGGGTAGCAATAGTAGGATGTTATCCCTCATGTGAATGTGGCACACACTTATATGTGTGTTACCCCTCTCCATATTTCTTCCTTTCTGGTATCACATGTAATGGGATTGACTGTCTCTGTTCAAGGGAGACATCCTGGGTTGGATGGGCAGAGGTCAGGATGATGGTGTTTTTGGCCAGAGCCTGCAGGGACATGCTGGCACTGTACCTGCCTGCTCTGCTCGTCATTTGGCTTCACATTAATTTTTGAGAACAAGCAATTCGATTGCATGTTTAAAGAGGGATGAAGCAAGTGAATGAATCAGACTAAAGTGCAAGTGTTGGGCAGGGAGGGAAACAGCCCTTCCACCTAGGACAACAGGGAGAGTATGTTTCTGCATTTGAATCAGGCCAAGAGACAGATTAAAAGTGTTGCCAGCACATCTGCTTGTACAGTCTGCCATGGGGCCAAGTGCTGGGAATGACTGCTGCTCTGCATGGAAACAGAGCTTCTTCCCCAACTGGCATCTGGCTAACCCTGAACTTGAAAACAACCAAATCCCACAAAAAAACCAGTCTTGAGAATGGAAAATCTCTATCTAACTGTTGTGATGGGAGAGAGACCTGTTAGGCGGGTTACGGTCTTTAACTAGACTCCAGAGTTTTGTTCCCATATTCTGAAGCGGACCCCAAACAGGAGCAGGATTAATCCTGTAATGCATTTAGGAAGACCTGGGTTATATGAGAGAGATTTTGGGGATCAGATTTTCAAAAAACTGGACTTCAATTAGGCACCTAAATAAAGGAGCGATTTTTCCAGAGAGCTCATCTCCCATTGTGAGATTAATGGCTAGATTTCCCAAAGACTTCGGTGGCTGAATGTGTTGAGCTCTTTTAGCGTATTGGCCTGATTGTGGGTGCTGGTCAGGAATTTTTTGACTTTTTTTTTTCCCCCCACTATGCCAATTTGTATAAACCAAAACTGTTCACGGGCAAAGGGTCATTTTCAATACATATCTTGAATTGAAAAACATCGAAAAAAGCTTTTGAAATGGTCTAAATGTCCCATTTGGAAAGTTGAGATTTTTCAGTTCAAAACAGCTTATTTCAAATTTTAACTTTATACTAAAAATTAAAAAAAGACAACAGGTCAAAATCAAAATTAAATATTTTGAAATAATCTAATCCATATTTCCCATTACCCTGAAAACCCCCCACCCCCACTTTGTTACTGAAAGTTTTCAAAAATTTGACTCTTTTTGTCCTGATTTGGGACAGATTTTTTTTTTTGTTAAATCTCAAAGATTCTCCTGCCCAGTGCTAGTGCTGACCTATTTTGAACATCTGGCTGTAAGTGTGTAAATATCATACTTCTGCATGCCTGAAACACACCCACAAAACAACAGTGCTCCTAACACTGTGCATGCATGTCAACCACCATCTGGATTATGCTTGCTCTGAGCAAAGCAGCTGATCTTGAAAGGTATGTCTCCACCACAATTAGACACCCCCAGCATGGTCCATGCCAGCTGACTTGGGCTCATGGGGCTAGGGCTACGGGGTTGTTTAATTGCCATGGCCTGAGCCCGAACATCTACACTGCAATTAAACAGCCCCTGAGCCCGAGTCAGCTGGCATAGGCCAGCCGCGGGTATCTAATTGCAGCATAGACATACTCATATGTGAGCAATCCCATTGATTTCTTAGGTCATTAGCGCTATACATGCACTTATGGGTTTGCAGGAAGGCAGCAAAGGATAGCATTTAAGTAGTCCTGATTAGGCTTTGAAGTTCACTGAAGTGGAGGGGACAGGGAAGGGGTGATTGCTGGTGCTGATGCTGTGTGGCTGAGGAGAATTTTCTGCGAGGCCAGGTTAAGAGAGAGGCAGCATGTTTGATGACATTGCTGTAGCTTTGGCAAGGGATCTGCAGTGTTTTTGTCCCTGGGACTTCTCACTTTTCCTTGATGTTAAGGCAGTGGGAGTGTATTTTCTGTTTTTTAGGAACTTGCTGTGGGTATATCAATCAGCACCAGTTATTACAGTTGGTGGTGGTGATGGGGGGGGGGAAGAATGTAATTAAGTGGGTGTGGCTTCATTAGCCTCTGGTTAAAAAAATCGCAAATTCTTAGATGACTGATCAGCATGCTCAGAAGCTATAGGACTTTCCACTCTGGGCAAGTTGTGACTTTTCCAGAAGCCCTAAGCAAAGGGCAGTGAAGTGTTGTGCTGTCCCGGAAGTGAGTTCTCCCTTATTTCCAGCAGGGGAGTAATCGGGGTATAAGCACCAGGTATAAGCTTCTCCCCCATGCATCAGATCAGCTATGTTGGCTGGGAAGGCTCAATTCCGCTCACTCCCTGCTCACCTGCACTGGTCCATTAACGGGCTGCCATCTGGCCCTCAATTAATACCCAGCCAATTTTCCTCTAACTTCCCCATAGACATGTTGGATAGCTGCAGTCTGCAAAAATAGGCTTTAGTTTTGCCTATGTGCCATCCTCTCCAGTGACAGCGTGGTGAACCCTGGAGTGTCTGGGGTGCTCAGCTGCTCTCAGTTTGGGGAAATTTTTCTCCTTCAGCCAATTGTACCAGTTTCCCTAACAGTGCTGTGTGCGCTCCGGAGGTCCGTACTGTGATTGAGGTTTAAAGAATGAAGGTGATGAGTGAGGTGGAAGCTCAGCGATTAAACCCTGGGAGCTCGTTTTTTTGTTTAGTTTTTTTTTTTTTTAATGCTTGAAGGGAGAATAGAGAGGGTGGGCGAGCGGGTGGGATTGAAAAACCTCATCAGCTCATTGCTTTGTACTTTGATTCAGAAAAGGGCAATGACCGGAGAGTGATGCTCTTAGGGAGGCTGAGTTTAATGAACAGAGGCCACAGAAACTGAAAGCTACAAAGGAACCACCCTGGTCTCTAAAACCAAGTGTGGGAAGTTGCTTGTAGAATGATGAGGCGACGTCGGGGTGTTCATTATCCTGTGTGCTGGGAATAGCTGTTCATTATCTGGCACTTACAATGTTTCTTTTTTAGGTTCTTTTTTCAGTGCTAGAGCCCAGCATAAGTGGGTCTGATCGAAAGCCCACTGAAATCAATGGACAAGAGACATTGGCCAATTTATACATCGTGTTGAAGGAATCCCAAAGTGCTTTGAGACAATGGGCCATGTCCTTAGCTGCCTGAGGCCAGCTCTGTGAGGCATGGCTCTCCTGTGTCCAAATTCATATTGAACAATTTCGGCTCTTTAGGCAAAAAAGCTAACATCAAAATGCCCCTTAGTAAGGACAGAGGTGCCAGCCAGCCATTAGCCAGAGGCTGCTGATTAACTTAGAGTTACCAGAGACTTTGACTTGACCCTTGCTCTTTAACACTAAACATTAAGAATTCAAATCAAATCAAAGAATTTAAAAAAAAATTAACAAATTAAAAAAAACTAGGCCCTGAAAGCCAATGAAGTATAATCAAACAGGTAAATAATTGAACTATATAAACAACTATTACCCATTGTGCCATTGGGGTAAAATGCAAAGGCAGATCAGCAATGGCCTGCTATAGCTTTACTCAGTGTGTTAGGTGCAGAGAAGTATAAGGTATGCCTCCTTGTACCCAAGCCCCGGGCACTTCAGGGGATATTTATCCCAGGAGAGGGCAGGCAGTACCACTGTCCCTGCTCTCCTTGAGGTTGATGCCCAGGGGAGGGAGTACAGCTGTAATTTGCACGAGTGCTCCATAGGAGCTCTGCCGGCAGGGGCTGTAAGGTGAGGGCTGGGCACTGAATCAACACACTCTCCCAACCCCCTTGGCCCTGCCCATATTGTGATGGTGTTGGCCCATTATCTTCTCCTCTCCCCTGACAAACCATTGTGTGGGCAGCCAGGAGTGAATGTACTATTCCTGGCCCTGTGCTGTAAGGATCTTCAACAGGAGAGTAAGGAGCAGGGGACATGTCCCCCTCATTGCCTGCCAGTGGCTGCATCTCTACTCCAGACAAGTGAGATTTCGGCCCCTATGTACAGGCCATTGGAAGCTGGTCCCTGATGGAACTCCCAGCACCCTCACCAGAGCTGATGTTTTATGCTGGTACCAACTAGAATCTAGCTCATACCCTTACAATCCAGGACACACTATAACCCGGGTACTAAGAGAATAAATGCCACTAGCTAAAATAACTCGCTTTCAGCTGTTTTTAACTGAGTTATATGAACATAGCCTTTCTGGTGACCGCAGATACGGATTGTGTTCTATTACGTGTGACATGTGAAAGGAAATGTTTGGTGCTGGACAAATTGAACAGCAGGGCTAAACTACAGGATGATAGCATCATGAGGACCCCCTTCCCCCCTCGTGTGGGCCGTAACTCCACCCACTATCTTGTTCTGTGCAGGTTTTCATGCTGTGGTCCTCACTGCAGTATCTGAGCACCTCCCGCTACTGCAGTCAAGTTTGCAGCTCAGTGAAGTCAAGTGCAGTTGTATGAATGGCTTCAGAAGTAAATGGGTTTGGTTTTTACCCACCTTCTTGTTCGAGCGCTGGTCTTTCCAAGGGATCAAGGAACTGTTTTCTCTAACAGCTTCTGTTTGGGGAAGGGATTTGGCAGATGAAACAGGGGTTTTCCAGCACTTGGACTCTTTTCAAAGGTTCGTTTCACTTTAGAGTTGTTTATCCACTTCCTTCATTTTTGCTCATATTGACTTTAAAGATGCTTGATGTGTTTCCTAACTTGGGACTTTGTGCCATGTGACCCATGGGCTATGAACTTTCAATTAGGGAATTTGAGATAGGGTAATAGACTTCAAATGCCTGTTTGGGCTAAAGGTAGGTAATAGTTCTACCTCTCCTCCCAAGTGTCCTCCACTCAGGTACCCCATAACTATTCTCCTTAGTGCTGAACTTCATCCCCAGTTGAAATGGATAGCTTATGTGCAGCCATCTGAACCTTATGGAAGGAGTACATTCAAACAAATGGCAAAACTCCCATTTACTGGTGCAGCAGGATCTGATCCATGGTTAGAATGAACAAGCTGACCGCAGTTTTTCCGTTTCCGGGTCCGTTCTATATCCCCAAAACTGAGGCTTTGAGGAAAATTGAAGAGTTGACTATGTAAAGCACTGCAACATTGTGACATGGTGTAAGAACTGCCAAGTGCAGCATCACAATACTCCTTTAAACCTAATTCAGCGAGGTGTATATTGAAAGCCAGTTAAATACTAGCACTTACCGATGTGTCTTTCCTGGAATCTGAACCCATTTACCTACAGGTCATGAATTGCACATCTAAAAGGACCCCTCCACTGGGCCACACTTTAGCATTACCAGAAAGGCTTGTTCAAAAAGTTGTTCTTCAGAGTGCTCAGCTTGTTAACAAAAAATATGCTTGTTTTATTCATTCATTCCACAGATTGCAGAAACGAAACAGCCTTCGAGCCCCAAGATTGAGTCTCCAGAGGCATATTATGAAGAGGCTGAGCCATGTGACATCTCTATGAATGGTACGTCAGAGCTGGTTCTCTGCTTTTCATGGCTATCATTAACTAGAGTGAGATGCAGAACTCAATGTTTGTGGAAACAATCAAACAGAACTACTCCCATACAATTCTTTATGGCTGATGGTACAAATTTGATTTGTGTGGATTTGCTGGTCATAAGAAGGGTACATTTATAGTTTATAAAGGATTAATAAATGACTAGTAGATGTTCTACACCTGCTATAGACAAGAGCAGTATGTATTATAGATGGCTATAAAATGTTACATCTGTTCGTGGATTCTCCATTTCCTGAAGTCTTCAGATCAAGACTGGACGTATTTCTGGAAGAGATGCTTTAGCCAAATACAAGCTATTGGACTCAGTACAGGGGAAACTGTGGGATTCAGTGGTCTCTGATATACAGGAGATCAGACTAGAAGATCTAATGGTGCCTTCTGGCCTTAAAATCTATGAACCCTATGGGTATATTGGACTTTATATCAATCTTGAAGCATTTATTAAAACAGCTCTTCAAAATGTATTAACTATTTACATAAAGGCTACATTTATAAATAGTTTATAAAGTGTGACAGTTTATAAACTGCAGTGGTCTAGATCACTAGACCGTCCCCTCTTACAGTCTTGTGTACCAGAGTTAAGGATAAGAAGTAAGGCTGATTTGGATGAGAATTCATTACCATTGTGTGAGCAGCGCTAGACCCAGCTGTGCAACCCTGAGCTTTAAAATTTGTGATGAAGAAACAAAGTGGGGGACATTGTTTGAAATTATGCAGGGTTAATTTATTTTGACAGTCATCTCTTCAGGATAAGGACTGTATCTTCCCATGTTTGTACAGCGCCTAGCACAATGGAAGCCATGATCCTGATGGAGACCCTTTGGGAGCTACAGCTCTCCTGTCGGCTTAATTACTCCACCTCCGTGAGAGGCAGTAGTTATGTTGGCGGGAGAAACTCTCCCACTGACCCAGCACTGTCTACATGGGGGAATAGGGTTTGTATAACTACATCACTCAGGGGTGTGGATTTTTCACACACCTGAGTGATGTAATTATACTTCAGTAAGCGTGTAGTGTAGACCTGGCATTAGTTTGAGGTGAATGATATAATCAGGTAAGTTAAGTGGAGTGAGTTGGAGTATTAGCTCCTAGTTATCACCCCATCTTCATCAATCTCTTTCTGTGTTTAAATCAGCACCTTCTTGGCAGCATGGGACCTGATCCAACTAGCTACTGACCAGAGTCGTCTAGAATTAGTTTCCATTTTCTCCAAAGCACCATAGTTTGGGGTGGAGCAGATAAAAGCTTTCAGGGTTGTCCCATCTCTGTAATGAGGAAGCCAGGTTTGGGTTTGCAAAACCTCATTCTGGTTTGGTTGGCTTCTAGATGTCATTTTATCTTAATGGCTCCACTCCAGTCAGAATACTGCAGGCCAGATTTTGCTCCGTTACTCCTGATCAGCACTTTGGGATTAGTTACCGGGCCCTGTCAGTGCAGAGAAAATCCTACCTCCAGCAGGATTGGTGGGTAAAGCACTTTTAGAAAGAAAAATAGGTGATTTTTTTTTTAGTGCTTGGGGTTGCAGCCTTGACAGAGACAGTGCAAAGATGCTGATATGGGGTTCGGCGTGCAATCCAGACCACTGAGGGAGGGATTGTGTCACCACTTGCCCTGCAACCCTGGGTGTTTTACAATGCTTTACTGCTGTCACTCACAGCCTGGGGTGCTCACAACCAGTCGACAAGCATGCAGGCCATATCCTGAAGAGCTAGACAGCTCTGGTTCAGCAGGTCTCACCCCAGCGGCCTGTCTATAGCCCCACTCTGGCTTCCACCAGCCTTGGTTCAGAGGTGAAAGTAAGCTGATACGCCCTGGTATGGCGTACTGGCAAGAGCCGGTGCACTGTACTGGGGCAGCCCGGCTTCCCCAGCAGGCAATTTAAAGGGCCTGGGGATCCCAGCAGTGGCTGGAGCCCCAGGCCCTTTAAATTGCCTCCAAAGCCCCACTGCTGGAGCCCTGGGGTAGCAGCTGCGGGGCTCCAATGGCTATTTAAAGGGCCCGGGACTCCCCTGCTTCTACCGCCCCGGCCCTTTAAATAGCCGATGGAGCCCCACCGCTGCTGCTCCAGGGGCTATTTAAAGGACCAGGGCGGTAGAAGCAGGGAGCCACAGGCCCTTTAAATAGCCCCCAGAGCCTTGGGGTAGTGGGGGGCCCTGGGGGCTATTTAAAGGGTCGGGGCTCCAGCTGTCTCTACTGCCCTGGTCCTTTAAATAGCCCCCGGAGTCCCACTGCTTCCCCAGGGCTCCAGCGGCTAATTAAAGGACCAGGGCAGTAGAAGCAGGGGAGCCCCGGGCCCTTTAAATAGCCCCCGGAGCCCCGGGCTGCTGCTGCTACCCCAGTTGGGGGGTGGGGGGAGGAGAAGGGGGGCACTTACCTTACAGGGTGGGCTGGGGCTGGCTCTGACCCCCCCCACCCAGGCCCGCCATTTCCAGGGGCCAGAGCTGGCCCCAGCGTACCGGTAAGTCACTTGACTTACTTTCACCCTTGCCTTGGTTACAACCAGCAACAGACCTTAGTTGTCTTTGCCTGAGGACTGGACTGGTCAGAGAATCAAATACATGTTCCTTTGTCTAAGGCAGACCTGTTCACCAACTGCCCCAGGCATGCCTGGTTTAAATACACTTTCGTCATAATTCCAACATATATCCATAACTCTTAATACAGGCTGTACGCATACATCATGCAAGACTATTAACAGTCAGTGAGTTATTCGTTTTCAAATGATACCTCATAAGGCATATTTTGTACAAACATTATTGCAATAGGGTAGGAATACAGGGATGCTTAGGGTCACACCTGCCCCTTTACAAAGCTGTAGGAGGGTTGGCCCCTGGCTGACCCAGAGGCAGCAGGGCAGAGGGATAGCTCAGTGGTTTGAGCATTGGCCTGCTAAACCCAGGGTTGTGAGTTCAATCCTTGAGGGGGCCATTTAGGTTAGGGATCTAGGGCAAAAATTGGGGATTGGTCCTGCTTGGGCGTTGGACTAGATGACCTCCTGAGGTCCCTTCCAATCCTGATATTCTATCATTCAGAGCCCTTTTTCCTGGACAGGGCATCTGCCAACATATTTGCTTTCCCCTTTTTATAGAAGAAACCTGTTTTGCCCCCTTTCTATGTAGAGTCTCCAGGATATAACATCAGACCATATCCATAATTTCAGCTACCAGGTTTTTTATAAACACTTCACTGTGATGTTAATGACCAGCGTGATGTTAGATTTTCAAATAATATATTACATGTCACCTTTTAAATAAATACCTTGACACCAGTGTGTGAGCTGTGATGAGCATGTCAGGCCTGATGAGTGGCGGAAACAGAGCAGTGAACCACAAATGGGCCTCTGGGTCATAGACGCTCCACAGTGTCATGCTCCCCCGTGCTCTGAGTCCGAGGATTAGAATTCCTCTGACAAAAATTTCACCGTCAGCTCCACCTCCCGCAAATAAAAAAACCTCCAGTTTTTGCCAGTTTCACGTCAGATTCTTTCCCTACCCAAGCAAAAAGGCAGCTGTAAGCTTTATCCCACAGGAAAAGTTGGGAATTATCTAGCAGATAAAAAAGAAAAGGGAGTCACACCCCTTGTTTCTTTTCCGGTTGTTTTAAATTGCGTGTAGTCACCTGCCAGCACAAGACTGCCTCTAACTTGCTTTGGAGCCTCATTCAGGCCAGAAAGCATCGTACACGCCGGGGAGTTTTCCAATTGCCTTTGCAGTGAGATAATAGTTACATTTTTTGCCATACACATAGGAAAATATAATTGTCCAATTATGCTGAAAATCACAGCATATAGGGTCATGCACCAAACCTATTCGTATGTAGCCAGGTATCCTATCTCGTGTATATGCCAATTAAACTGGGTTATGTTACTCAGACAGCTTTATAAAACAAACATTTTTGTGCATAGAAAACCTTGTGCGGGGAATAAACAATAATTCTACTGAAAACTCTCTCTTTTGCTTGGCAATGCAGATATTAATTCAAAAACAGGAAGATCACTGTCAGGGAATGCCTCTAATAACTGTGATGGCGCCTTTGCCCTGAGAAGTTTCTAGTGAATGATTATGTGGGCACCAGGCATACAGCGAACAGGATAAGATGGTTCAGGGTGGTGTCAGAAATATAAGATTTCAGTTACCAGGAGCACTGTCTATTGGCTGCTATTGTTAGTTTATCATTAGACAAATGAGAAATGTGTTCCATGTTATATAGACCAATGAACGACATAAATTCAGGGGTGTGGGAGCCAGGACTCCTGAGATCTATCCCCAGTGTGTTACTGACTAGCTATGCCCCTTTGGGCAATTCACTCAACTGTTCTGTGCCTCAGTTTCCTCTTCTGTCAAAATTGATATAATTATACTGCCAAGTACCTACCTTGGGAGAGTTGAGGCTCACTGGTGAAGAACAATGGGACGTGTTCTGGTCCCCTTTCTTATGTTGAGTAGCCCTTACTCCTCAGATGGCTCCATTGACTGTGGGTCTGAAATCTGATATGGGGCCATTTGTGGAATAAGGTGCTATTCAACATGAATAAAGGTGAACTGTCCTTGAGAGATCCTTGGTTGGAGAGTGTAGTGCATCATTGTTAGGTGTTAGTGTTCCCCTTCCTAGTCATCAGCTGCTCTTTGGATTCCCTTCTAGTTTAGATGTTAACTTTGTTTGTCTTTCCTAACTATTTTAAATGTGAGGCCAAATCTTTACCTGCAAACTGGTCACGGCATCCTTGGACAGTAAAATGGTAATGAACTTGGTGGTGTACATCACTGCCCTCTGCTGGATGGAATCAGAACTGTTAACTGTGCAACAGGCCCTGTAGTGCAAATAGTTGGCGGAGATTCTCTGTTAGTTCAAGTGCTAGGGGAAGGATCTGAATTCTATTCCCTCTATGGCCACCATACATAGCACAGTGGCAGTTGCGAAGTGGAAACAGATTACTGTATGAGATGAGAACCCTATTTTGGCTGGTTGCTGACCTGGACTGTGTTTTAAGGCTTCTTTGTTAAATTAATCCCTTTTGTTCATAGGCCCGGCTCCTCCTGTCATTTATGCTGGGGGAAATCATGGGTCACTAATGGAGTTACACCTGATATCCTATACTTTTAATGGAGTTGCACCTGTATAAAATGCTGTGGGAGGAGAATCAGGCCAATAAAGTGAACTGGGATGGGAATATGCAGGTTCAGACAAGTCCTGAATGTCAGAGTGGACAGTATTGTTACTCACATCTTAACTGCTGAATCACAGGGCTCCTTAGCTGGTATCTGCCCCAGACATAAATACGGTACTTTGTAGGTGGTTATGCACAGATGCCTTTGCAGGGCGTTCTATGGGAACGAAAAAGTTTAAGAAGTGGCCAAGAATCTCCATGGTCCTAGCGAAAGTAACTCTCTGACCAGTTCATAGTTGAGGCAGCTACTTTAGGTGAATGAAAATCTGGATGGGAGATCTGTAATCAGATTATGACGTTAGGAAGAAATTAAATTAAATGGCTGAAGTGGAGCTATAGTAGAAGGGGAAAGGGAGAGTGTGTTGTCTAATGGCTACAGCGCAAGTCTCGAGTAAAGAGACCTGAGTTCAAATTCTGGCTCTGTCTTTAAATCTTCCTAGGCTTGATCCTGCATCCTCTGGGGTTGAAGTTTTGCTGTTGACTTCAATGGGTACAAGACCGGACCCTCAGTCCCTCAATTTCCCCATCTGTAAAGTGGGGATAATGTTACTTATCTCCCTCATACAGGATGATGGAAAGTGCTTTGAGATCCTGGGGCAAGGATGCTATATAAGGGCATGATTCCTAGCCAAGTGGTGAAGATGAAGGTAGCTGGGGAGCTGCTGTTCGTCTCTCTTACTGAGTTTTCGAATTTAAGTCTTGTATCTCCAAGGAAATGGATGTAGTAAAATAAAACAAGAATAGTAGCACTAATAATATTAGCAAATATGTTGCCAAGAAGAGACATCAAAGCAAATCCTCCAGATGAGCTGAGGAGATAAGCAAGTCATGTGGCATCAGAGGTGGGACTGAAAGACACGGTAACAAATTGTGGATGAATAAATTAGAATGAACCCAATAACGACAGGCTCGTTAGGTCTTGTGGCCGTTCCTTCATCCGCAGTATTTTTGCACATAGTCTAAGAAGGCCATTGTCCTTCGTTACATTTGCATTAATTACTAGGATCCCCTTTTGCTTCGTGTCCGTGCTGAGATGGATTCCATCCTTATCACTCTAGCCCTACGCTGCATTTGCGTAATTGAGTGGCACGATATGAAACAGAACGGGAATGCGAGCAACAGTGTGGCTATCTAATTAATAATAATTCAGACTGAAATATTTCGTCTGCACCAGTTGATTTTAATTTTGATGGTTATTTTAAAAAAATTGCCTAGTTCAAGGGGAACCAATATAAAATGTGGGGGCTTTCTCTCTCTCTGTCTCTCTTTTTGCTTGTGACTATGCAGGTATTCTTGGTAGGCTTGCTGTCATTGGAGCCAGGACAGGGTTGCAGGTTACCGAGGGAGTAATTTATGCCACAATAACCATGGGTACAGCATGTTTTCAAAGCCTGAACTTCTGGCATTGTCTTTGTATTTACTGTCATTGTAGCTGAGAGGAGCACCTGCCCATTCATTTTGTTACTACCAGCATTCCTCCCTTATGAGCATGGATGGATCACCACCACCATTTGGCACATTGTCAGGAGGGCGGGGGTATGGTGGGGGAGGTATTGAGAAGTTTGCAGTCACTTTTTGCCAATCAATGTTTCATCCCATATAGAAAGAGTTTTTATCAGAGTACATCTGAATGGCGCTGCTTTTTTATTGATGAAGATGTTGCAACCAGTGAAGGGGCTGATCATTAGCTGGTGTAAATAGGCATAGTTCTCTGGAAGTGGAGCCATGCCGATTTACACTAGCTGAGGATCTGTTCCAAAGTCTTCTAGGAGGTAAGCTGTAGAGTGGGAAATAATATAGTCCTCATCTTTTGAAAGCTGAACTACCTGATCGGTTGATGGTGGGCCATTAACACGATACCCATAGGCATTCAGTGAATTTTGCAGTGGATAGTCTCCTTTCGAGAAATTGGCTTAATTAGTGTTGCTTTGCACTAATCATCTGTTGGAGCTATCATATAACACTTTATTGGGAGAGATTTGGGGAGCAATATTGTAACATTGCTGTGGCTTCTGAAAGTTAGTTTTCTTTAAAAATGAATACACCTACCTTACAGAATAATGCTTCAAGGAATCACAGTGAAGTCTTTTAACTATTTTCTCTGTTTTCTTCTCAAAAATGTCTACAATGTTAAGATAACACTGCACTTGAGTGGACATTTGACTAAGTCCTGATGAGAGTAGCATAATGAGATCAGTATCTTAATTCTGTTCAGTAGGGATGAACATGCATGAATTAAATATGTGGTGGACAAGTCTTGGGATATGCCTCTGATGGATCTTTGTGAACCACACTAATAATAATGGGTGGCTGGCAGATTACAACACCTCGGTCTTGTTGCAAATCTCATGGAAGTTGCTGGGGAGTCTCTCTATTGACTTCAATGGACTTTGCGCCAATGACCAGCCATCTTCACCTTCTGCAAACCTTCATGACCTATGTACATCAGAGCTGGGTAGCACTATTCATCCTGGGTGTAATTTTCAAGCGTGGTCAGCATTGACGTCTGCTCTCATTTGAATGGTAAAACTCCCCTTTACTTCAATAGGAACGGAGTTAAGCCAATGCTGAGCGCTCTTGAAATCCCACTCCTTATTAAGAATGTAATGGATAGTTACATATTATTCTTGACTGAACATAAAAACAATCACTATTATTTAAGGCTGTAATTTATTACTAATTCTTATTGCCACCACTCAACATCGCTTCATCGGTGCCAATGCTCAGATGTATGTCTTGCCATAGGTTCCATGTTGAGTTGATATAGCCGTGGCTCAGAAAGGGAACCACAGAATAACATACAATGAATCATTGCTTGTTGCATGGCCTTGCAGTGTTCATTTTTATATACATGAGGCAGGGGCTGACTTGGCAGGGACTGGACATAGCTTGCAATCGCGTTGCAAGTTTGGAAATTTGGCTTCCATTTGGGTGTATAAAATATATCATTGGAAAATACAATCAACATCTGATAGCGCATCTGAGGAAAGCTCTTAAATTGGAGACTCCTTTGAATATTTGCAAAGAGAGAATCTCAGATGCAAAACATCAAAGCTACAGTTAGGGCTAGAAGGAAAAACCGGATGCTGGGAGATCAAATTCACTAAGAAAATGGCCTTAGGAAATCTTCAACAGAGGAAAGTCCTGGGGCAGAGCCTCTGAGCTGCTGGTGACTGTAGCATGGTGCGAGGATGCTCTCACTTGCCTGATGTGAGCATGTGTGAAACAAACAGGAATTGCCACTCAGAAATACACTTGGTGACCAGCTTTGCCTTTGTTACAGAAGATGGAGAAGCAGTCAGCAGCTCTTATGAATCCTATGATGAAGAAGAGAGCATCAAAGGGAAGTCAGCAACCCACCAATGGCCATCCACTGAAGCCACCATTGAGCTAATGAAAGATGCCCGCATCTGTGCTTTCCTCTGGAGGAAGAAGTGGCTGGGACAATGGGCCAAACAGCTGTGTGTCATTAAGGACACTAGGTTGCTGGTATGCAAACATTTGCATTCTCTCCCCTCCACCCCCAAATAACCTATTTTCTCAGACTAGCTTCTCAATACCCATATGGCAGAGAGTCTTATCTTAATTTAGATGCTTTAAGAAATATCCACTTAGCCTCCATGTGGAATTCTCCAAAGATTTCCACTCAGTAACATAACCAATAGAATACAGGCAGGTGATTCCACAAGCCAAAGAGCAGGTAAAGCAGTATTGCTGCTAATTGTTCTAGAAAACAACGTGAGGTACAATGTTCATCGATTCCAAAGCCAGAAGGGACCACTCTGATCATCTATTCTGACCTGCTGAGTAACACAGGCCAGAGAACTTCCCCAAAATAATTCCCAGAGCAGAGCTTTTAGAAAAACACCCCATTTTGTTCTAAAAATGGCCAGTGATGGAGAATCCACCATGACCCTTGGTAAATTGTTCCAATGGTTAATTACCATCCCTGTTAAAAATGTACACCTTATTTCCAGTCTGAATTTGTCTAGCTTCAACTTCCAGCTCGTGGCTCATGTTATACCTCTGGAGGCTAGATGGAAGAGCCCGTTATCAAATATTTGTTCCCCATTTTTCAAAAGTGCCTAAATCCCATTTTCAAAAGTGAATTAGGCACTTAGAAGCTGACATCACATGGAAAACCAATGGCATTTAGGGACAGATTTACAAAGGCATTTAAGTGCCTAAAGAAGCAGATAGTCACCTGACCTGTTGATGCACTTCTTAAAATCCCACTAGGCACCTAACTCCCATTTAAACTCAACCTAACTCACTGAAGAATTTTAAAAATCCCACTATGTGCATCTGTAGGCCCCTAAACACTTTTAAAAATCTGGCCCCCTAGGCACCTAAGTATCTTTTGAAAATGGGACTTAGGTGCCAAAGGCACATCAGCACTTTAGAAAATTTTACACATAGCCTAGTGGTATGTAAACAAATCAGGAGCTCCTTTGTTCGAATCCTGACTCCTCTGACAGCAACCTCCCATGGCTATTAGTTTACTCATAACATGTTATTTAGACCCTGTAAAATCTTTTGAGATATAGTTTGTATGAAAGATGCTGATGTATGAATCTGTGTGTGTGTGTTTGTGTGTGTGTGTTTAGGTGGGTATATATCTGTGCTATATTTTTGTGTCGTGTGTGTGTGTATAAAACATCTGGACGCTGCAGCTGTAACTGAGTTGGGCCTTCTTTGTGTTATATGCAGCCATTACAGATGTGCATGATGCTCCATTTGTGCTGAAGTTAGGAAGTGGGTTATGTTGAGTTTACATGCTTTTAATCTCTTACTTTACTTCTCTCCTTCTGCTCTCAGTGCTACAAGAGCTCCAAGGACCACACCCCTCAACTTGATGTGAACTTGCTTGGCTGCAGTGTCATACACAAGGAAAAGCAAGTGAGGAAGAAAGAACACAAGCTGAAGATCATTCCGATGACCGCAGATGTGATTGTGCTGGGCTTGCAGAGCAAGGACCAGGCAGAGCAGTGGCTCAGAGTGAGTGGAGCTGTTTCGCTCATCAGATTAGCTGGAAAATAATCCATTGTCCCAGTGGAAAAGGGGGCTGTTCATTCCACTCTGACCCTGTGGGCTTGCACTCCTGTACCCAGGGCCGGATTAACTCGGAGGCAAATTAGGCACATGGCTAGGGCCCAAATTGGTAGGTGGGGGCCCAAAATCATAGGCCGGCGTCCTTCACCACCTCCCCTTTGCCCTGCTGAGGGGGCACAGGCCACCCGCAGCAGTTCCCTCCTCCCTGGCACTGCAACCCTAATCTTGACCCCATGGTGGTGTTTGGAGAACATGTCCACCTTGCAAGAGCAGCTCCTCTACTGGGGAGCTGGGCCCAGTTTCCCCGCTCTGAGCATTGCCACCTGGCACAGCCCCATTCAAGTTTGGCCCAGCCAGCCTTCCATCATGATAGGAGAGGGTGGCCGACCTAATCTGAGTGGATGGCATTGCAATACTCCCTCCCCACTTTCCCCCGGGACCATGTCTCGCACCAGGCTGAGAGAAGCGTATGTTTGTCCCATGGATGGGTTAATCTAGCCCTGCTTGTACCTCACACCTGCCTTCTCGGCACTCCCTCGCACTCTGCCCTGACTGAGAAATGTGGTGAATAAGTTATTCCTTGCACTTTTCTCACATTGAAGAAGGTAAAAGAATATAGAAGGTCCTCTGATTCATTGAGGTGAAATGGCAGTCTCTCTCATTCACTCTTCTGGAATCATTTTTGCTGGCAGGGACCCTCTCCGTCTCCTGCCCTGGGTTCTCCATGCTGGGCTCTTCACGTCTTCACAGGCTCAGCACTTCTGCCAGAAGATTGTGCAGGCTGGGATGTCAGTCACGTGGGGCCGGCAGCGTCGGATCAGCCACAAAAGCTCCGGCTCCCTGCACCAGGGTCTAAATTTAAGGGAAGGGAGGGGAGGATACGTTGCCAGGGAAAGAAGTGTCTAAAATGATCCTTTAGGATTGTTTAAGTTGTTGATGGGGGGGAGGGGAGAAGAGCAGGAAGAGGTGGTTAGAAAGAGGAGAGGGACAGAGAGTGGGTGACATGGGACAAGAGCAAATAGTGTGGATATGAGGCTACATACCTTTACTATATTCATAGGGATTCAATGCACTGCACTGGAACTTAGCTGTACAACTCCCATCGACGTTACTGTGGCTCCACTTGGAGACTGTACTCCATTCCACTGTTCTTCCGACATACACTGGCCTCATTCACAGCTGCAAGCACATAGACACATGCTCTGCTTCGTTTTCATGTCCAGGGCAAGCGTGTTCCCAGCAAACCCCTGCCACCTTCTGTATGTCGGAGAATGGAGAGGACCTCCCCAGCCCAACCTTTCCAGCCAGAATAAAGAAGGTCTTTCAGCAAGAGAGCACTGAACTCCCAGCTTCAGTCTAATTGATAGTTAATGGAAAATGCTGCAGAGACAGAAGAACGCTTAATGCCTCTCTCTGTAACAATGTGTGGGAATGCTTTTTGGAGAAAGTCCCAAACACAGAATAGCCAAGGACTGTACAGGAAACATGGTTGTTTCATGGAAACTGCAGCAGAACAATGAACCTTTACAAAGATCAGTGATTAACTCAAAGCAAGCAGAAGAGCTCTGTTCACTTGAAGCCTTCAACACACCCAGTGGACTGATACAGAGGGCCAAGTTTTGCCCTGACTTAAACCCATTGCAGCCCCATTGAAGTCACTCAGGTCGCAAAATGTCAAGTCAAGTTCAGATTTGGCCCTTAGAATTTCTGTTCATTTGAACTTTTTGGGCCAGGTCCTCAGCCGGTGTCATCCCATTGAAATAAATTATGAAGAGTTACATGATTTACACCATCTGAGGACCTGGATTTAGCGATTTCAGTTCTCAGGGTTTAATGCAAATTGTGTCATCTTACTTTGCTCCTAGTGCCTAGCATCCTCTGAATTTTGTTTTCTGTTTACAGTCCACATGAACCCAAAACCTCAAAGAGAATTTCTGTCAGAACGGTTTGCTCCACCTACATTCATATCTGCACCCTATGAAACTGAGCGAGGCAGGGGTTTGACATCAAACCCTAATTCTGGTTTTACTTGCAATGGGTCCTAGGTTTTGGTCACTGTGCTCCGGTTTCTCTGAGCCTACATTCATGATGCTTTTGACAAAGCTGGTCTGAGGTCCAGGTTTTTAACATTAGGTGAATTTTGGCATGATGTTGAGTTTTGCTGCCTATGTTCTGCATAACTCTGAAGATTATGAGTATTGGTAATTTTAACAACTCTTTTAGCTTGCTGCTTTGTTCTCTCTGCAGGTAATCCAAGAGACCAGTGGCCTTCAGTCTGAAGTAGTGGGTGAAGGCAATCAATACATTCCAGACTCCCACCGTCTTAGTTACCTCAAGGTACAGCTTGTATCTTTAGCAAGGTGATATTCAATGTGTAAAATGCTTTAAATCCTTCTTTTAGAGTCTACTCCTTTAACAAAAACCATGCAGAGTTTACACCAGTGCAGTAACTTTATCTGGGCAAGAAGGAGGCTGAAACTGATATGAATGCAACCACACTTTACTGCTAAAAGATGCAATATTAATTTTCCTTTATATACATAGAGGGTATAAGCTAACCTCTATTATTCCTGAACTGCCACCTACAGAGTTTCTTGCTCCTTCCACTGAAGTGTCTGGTGGAGACATGTTACTGGACGGAATGGACCACTGGTCTGACCTAGTGTGCCAGGAGCTATGTTCCTACCCTGACCCTAGTATAATGATTTGCCTGCATCCAAACTCTCCAAAAGTTTGGATCATTTCAGATCCAGATTCAAATGTTGAAGCCTGGGACCATCTCCAATACAAATAAATGTTGGAAGTCTTAAGAAACAGCCTATGGAGCAGCACAGAGGTGACTATCTGAGAGTGGGGGAACTGGAGATTCTCCAGTATTAGGCCATCACAGAAGCACAATAAACCCAAGTAGGTGCCCAGATACCATGGTGAGAGACACAGCATGGGTGGATAGATGGGAAAAAAAGAGGCAGCAATGGATCCCATCTTACTTTTAGGAAAATATTTATTAAAAAAAATAAAAATTTAAGAAGCTTGGCCTGCAATTTAAAGGGGAAAGGGCTCTAACTAAATGCCTGACAAGAGTGGATGGATCTCCAAAAAGCACACAATATAGGCTTGATCCTCATCTAGCTCCAGTGATTTTAACAGAGCTACACTGCTCCAAACCAGCCGAGGTAGGGGGCTCACACATTTAGAGACCTGGGTTTACAAATGTGCCGGGGTTGCTACATAGGACACGTGACTTTTCATGCTTCCTTCTGTGATATCCACACCTTGTTCCCAAAATGATCTCAATACTTTCCCAAAATTTCCCTTGACCAGCCTAGAGACCCAGCCCATGGATTTTTTTTTTTTTTGCCAGCAAAGATATTCTTGGCCAATGCTTGGTGTTAATAATGTATTTCCTTGGCCCCGTGGCGCTCACGTTTGGTCCTCGTTGACAGGCGGAGTTGTCTGAGAGGCATTCGGTGGCATCAGAGAGCGGGAGCAGCACGGACGGCCACCCGGAATCCATCGAAACAAAAGATGGTAAAAGAAACCAATGTCTGGTGTAGCAGGACACCCCTTCGCTCGGTCTTCTTACCCCCACAGAAACCATAGACTCCACTGGGTGTGCATTCACAGGACCATGTGTTTGAGTTCCTACCACTCTGGCCCCAGTGCAACAGTCTATTTACAATACCCTCTGTGCTTTCAGACCTGTCCTCTGGACCTGAGAGCAGCAGAGCCCTCCCTTCCCTGAGGCCTCTGTGAGCCTGAGCTCCTCCCACCCACCAAGCACTTCCTTCCTGTGTCTCTTTATCCTGATGGACTAATTGGCTCTTTAGCCCACCAGCCTGATTAGCTAATGCCCTCAATCTGCTTTCTGGGTGGGGCAGGGGGAATTAATTGGCCTCCAAGTGATCAGAGTTCACCCCTTGCACTGAGGAGAAGCTTGCCTGGATGGGTTTCTGATTATTACAGATTACCAGCCCCATGCATTGCACTCACAGTGGACCCCAATCTTCATCTGACAGTGGGTGAAAACTGTAGACACATTAACTTCCATTTTTTTCAGGGACAGGTGGAAAGGAAGGATGGTCAAGTAGTTAGGGCTAGCAGTGTCCAGCCCCTAGCACAATGGGGTGGGAGACGATTCTGTCATGGGGGTCACCACTGCTGCATCCTGTCCTGACCACTTCTCCAGTGACGGCTGGGGAGAGAGATGGGAGAGAGGGTTGGGTGGGCTTGGAGAGAAGGGGGTTGGAGATTGGGTGAGCTGAAGGTGGGGAGTGGTCAGAGATTGGGTGAGCCAGGGTCAGAGGGGAGCAGGAGGGAGAGGGGAAAGGGGGGAAAGAAGGCAGAGAACAGGAACTATAACCACAAAAAAACCTAGGGGGCTGAGGGGAACCTAGACCAACCCCGCCCTTCTAGGAGCTCTGCACTGGGGAGAGGGGTCTGCAGGATAGGGGGAGTCAGAGGCAGCCACCCCCATAATTCAAGCACTGATTAAATGTTCATTCACTTTGGTCTACTCCCATTTCAGAGAGGACTAGACCAAAGTGAGCAAACTAACTAGTAATGCATGGCAGCTAGGTCCACAAGGTTGCCATGGCCCTAGTGTGAAATTGACTCTTTTTTACCATGATGCTGTGTGGCTTATGCGAACTTTTACTGGGACAAAATAGTATCCCTAACAGCGGGGTCCTGGCTGTTAGCTGGAGCTCCTAGCACTGCAGTTATACCAATAATAAGGATGTTAGACTGGGACTTTGAAACCTGGGTCCAGCTCTGCCAGGCTTCCTGTGCTGTGTAAGTGCCTAAAGAGGCAGTTAGGTACCTAGGCGTTTTTGAAAATCCCCTAACTCCTGTTGCAGTTAATGGGATTC
This sequence comes from Dermochelys coriacea, assembly GCF_009764565.3. Classification (NCBI taxonomy): domain Eukaryota; kingdom Metazoa; phylum Chordata; order Testudines; family Dermochelyidae; genus Dermochelys; species Dermochelys coriacea. The sequence goes on from NC_050074.1 coordinate 114,586,806, forward strand.
AGACACCTAGGTGCTTTTGAAAACCTCGCTTGGTGCCGATCGGCATCTTTAGGCATTTAAATACTTTGAAAAATCTGGCCCTTAGACTCCCTGGAGAGAGCCCTGCCTCACAGGGGTGTTGTGAGGATAAATACATTAAAAAAGAAAGATTGCGAGGAGCTCAGATGCTATGGGGGGGAGGGAGGGCCACAGAAATACCAAATGTGGCCCTTAGAGCACATCTTGTGTACAATGTTGTACAATGTAGTACATATTGTGTACAAATTAGAGTACCCGTTGGTATGCACAGACTGTGTTGTTTATGAGGAGGACCTTGAGTAAGTGATGCGTTTGTTTACTATTGACTCATTTTTGGCATTCACTGCTAGGCATTCTAGATTTTAAAAAATATGCCCGCCAGCTAGTTTGGAATGAGAATCTTATGTGTTGCTTTAATGGCAGGTAACATAGTTTGTCTGTATCTCCAAGGGCATGACTTACATATATTTCTCTCTGTTTTTGTTAGTCAAGAAGAAGGGTACAACTGGCCTTAAACTGAGCAACCTGATGAACCTTGGGAGAAAAAAATCCAGCTCATTGGAGAGTCCAGAGAGAGCACTAGAAACTTCCAGTAAGCGTCCAGAAGGATGTTACCATGAAAGAGAACCCACAATTTTGTATTTTCAACCTAGCACCCTTAAGATAATTGTGCTCACAAGAGCAGGTAGCAGCATGAAGGATGAGTTGCCAATCAGCCATCAGCCCCTGGAAACATCAGAGATAGACGTAGAAGGCCGCTGTGCTTCCCTCCCCAGAAAGCAACATAAGACATAGGGTTCCTGAGCGCCTAACAGGGAGAGGTTTGTGTGGGATTTAAAGCTTTGGGTGAACAGGGCTCCATAGTTTTGCATAAGCTTTGACTAAGGACAGGTCTACACAGAAAGCTTGCATCGGCATAGCTATGTGTCTTGGGTGTGAAAAATCTACAATCCCTGAGTAACATAGTTAGCTGACCTACTCTGGTGTAGGCAGTGCCAGGTTGATGGAATAATTCTTCTGTTGACCTAGCTACCATCTCTCAGGGAGGTATATTAACTACAGCAATGGGAGAACCTCTCCTGTTGCTGTAGGGAATGTCTATACTGAAGTGCCGCAGTGGTCCAGCAGTTTAAATGTAGACGTAGCCTAAGCATCCACAGTTGTTTGCTGCTCTGAACCTAACCTGAATTCTGAAGGTAAAAGTGTGACCAGTTTTCCACCCAGGATGCATGTCACAGCAAAATTTGGCTCCAAACCTTTACAATTAACCTATGTATAGTGAGCCCTCTGCCTTTTAAACCAGCAACCTGAGAACCAGATGTGTCTCTGTTGACATACTGGCCCAAAGGAAGCTTCAGATATGCATGTGATTCCCAAGCCTACGTCCCAATATGGTGGAAGATGTTACTAAGCCAGCATGTGCTTGCTTGCAGGTTACCTGAACATACTAGTGAACAGCCAGTGGAGATCCCGTTGGTGTCACATAAAAAATGGTCACCTCCATTTCTACCAGGACAAGAATAGAAGTAAATCTGCACAGCAACCTCTGAGTCTGGTGGGCTGTGAAATTATTCCAGACCCCACCCCTGACCATCTCTATTCTTTCCGTATTCTGCACAGTGGGGAAGAACTAGCCAAATTAGAGGTATGGTGGCCTATGTTTCTCCTAGGAAATTTTCAGGATATATCAGCTAAAGTGGCCATAAAAATTCCTACTGCCCTGCAGGGTAGACTCAGCTGAGTAACATTCTCAGAAGTAACTCTCTTTAGCCGCAGATAAAATGTTAAGTCTCCAGGACTGCAGGTAACTGGAAACAGACCTTCTTCATATTATGAAGAACACTAATCTTAAAAGGCCAGGATCTCAGCTGGCATAAATTGGTGCAATTCCATTAACTTGCCATTCACTTACATCAGTTAGTTCTGGCCCAGAAAGCACAAGTAAATCTACTCATATCTGCTACTTTCACTTGCCTGTATCCTGGACTGTTTATCTCTAATCTTAGTTTCCTCTGACATCAGCATGATTGGAGTAGGAGGAGGACAATGTGAGCAATTTCCTGTGTTTTCCAGTGGGTGGAATATTTATAGCTAAACAACAAGCTTGAAATGACTGCCACAATGTCTGAAGGTGTTTTGTTTAGCCGACCGATCGTTGTATATCTGAGGTGCCCAGTAAGTCACAGACCATATATCTGTTGGCAGATTTAAAAGCTTAAAGAGGTGCTTGAAAAATAACAGCAGTTTGTAAATGGGGGAAACTAAACTTCATCAGAGTGTCATAGTCAAGGTCCAAGCTGACTGGTTGGTTTCCAGGCAGCACTAGAACGATGCACTAATTTTACTGGACTGGGAGGGGGAGGAAGAATTGATTCCAAAATATCGATTCCACATTTTGCCTGATTTAACAAAAATCTGCTTAATTTTAGGGTTATACAAGACCCGGTGACTTTTAACAGGGGTCTGTGCAAACTTTATCCAGTTTTGATTCACATGAGTTCTCTTCCCCCCCCCCCAAGTTTTGCTTTGTTTCTTTGAAATATTGGGGTTCAAGCCTACTTTTGCAGTGTTTCAGATGGAAGCCATCTGAAACCAGGCGTTCCACAGGGTTCTCCACTCGAGATGGTCTCAAGTCACAAAATTCCTATCTGGACTGAGAACACTCCAAACAATGAACTGTGGCTCGAGCTGTTGGTGAACATTGAGGATTTCAGTGTGTCTCATTACAAAGACATGGGCCTTATTCCAAAGTCTGATCTGGATTGTGGTTTAGATTTCAAACCTCCCATGCACTCAGAAAATGGTCAGTGGTTGTTTGGACACAGGATTTTGATTCAGATCCATAAATCAGGCTCAGTTCTCTTGAAACTTGTCATGTTCAGAGACCCTGCAGATTTCATTATTCAAGTTTTGTGCAGGTCTCCTAATACTAGCAATCTTGAAAGTCCTGCCCTCTACTGGTCAAAGATTGAAAATTCAGTCTTTTCTCTGCAAAATTGGATTGCCTGAAAGACTCCAGCAGGGGTAGGGTTATAGGCAGCTGAGATCTCCTCCACTGTAAGAGGGAAAACTCAGAGCCCAGGTCTTTTTTTTTTTTTAAATAAAAAACACACTGATCACATTTATTGGTGCATGTGCTTCTTACAAAAGTGATAGACCGACACCCCTCTGCTGGCCAGGTGGAATGTGTTGGGTCACAGAGAACAGGAGGAGAGGCCAGGCAGGAGGTTGGTGGCAGGGTACAGCTGCTGCTCATCCAGACAGTAGCTAGATCCAAGGGGCCCTGGGGAGCATCACAGCCCGCAGCCCTTCACAGGCCAGTCTTGACTGCACAGTCCTGCCCTGGTGCTGGGGCAGGATGGTCTTGGCAGGGAGGTAAAAGGGGAATGACTTTAGAAATGCTCTAGTTTAAAATATAAATTTAACTATAAAGTCTACGTGTGGGACCTTAATCCTTGTCAGTTTGATTAATGTCAAAGCATTGCAGTTTATTTATCCTAACAGACCCAAGTAAATCTGCAATTTATCCTTCCCATCTAAACCATATTAAGCATCTTGGAAACTGCTCTCTTTACAGCCATAAAAATCTTTTTCTTTGGCTATATTGTAGGCCAAGTCTTCTGAGGAAATGGGCCATTGGCTGGGCCTCCTCTTATCAGAATCAGGCTCAAAAACGGACCCAGAAGAATTCACCTATGATTATGTTGATGCTGACAGGATTTCCTGCATTGTGAGTGCTGCAAAGAATTCCTTCTTGTAAGTCACAGTGGCAGCACTTTTGGCTTTGAAAAATTCCTTGATCTTCTAGGCAGCTGTAGCTGGTGATGGGGAACAGGTAAAAGAACGGAGTCCAGCCCTCAGCTGGTGGTTGGCTGTGTGATGCATGATGCACTTGATCTCAAAAGAAGAGCAGCAGATCACATTCTCCTGATGCTCAGCTTCAGACACCTAGCTGGACACTCAGGAAGGCAGTGTGGTGCTCATTCTTCTCCATTGTCACTCCCAAGCGGGACTGAGGCAAGGAGACTATGGATTGCACAAAGGAGCAAGCCCTACCTCTGCCACAGAGGATACCCTGGCTATGGAGTCCGTATGGAGGGCAGACTGGAAGACCTGGTGTGTAGGGGGGGGGGCTGGAAGCTCCATTGCAAAATGTAGTTTCCCAGCCATGGGTGGGAACACGGGGGGCACCTGCAGCTTTTGAAAGCATGTCGCCTTGGGTATTTACAGCTTAATGCAAAGGAAGTGCTGTGAGCCCAACACCTATATCGATAACCTGCCGAAGATAAGGACTCAGGAGGAGGACCTCTACGATGACGTGGACCCGCCGGAGGGGACCATGGTACGGCTTTACAATGGCAGCAGCCTTCTGCTAGTTGGGCCACTTGCTTATCCTTTTTCTCAGAGCATCTGAAAGAATGAGAGTCACTTTAAAGCTGTTGTGATTCAGGGCTGATGCCGATCTGCCCACTGAATACCCTAGGGGGTGGGGCGAGGGAATCCTTAGAGAGCACTCAGACTCTTAGATAAGTTTCAGAGTAGCAGCCGTGTTCTGTATTAGTCTGTATTTGCAAAAAGAAAAGGAGTACTTATGGCACCTTAGAGACTAACAAATCTATTTGAGCATAAGCTTGCATCCGATGAAGTAAGCTGTAGCTCACGAAAGCTTATGCTCAAATAAATTTTAGTCTCTAAGGTGCCACAAGTACTCCTTTACGCTTAGATAAGTAATTGCATTGAACCCTGTGGCCCCTAGATGGCAGCTTTATAGCTATGATCTGCTGAAGACAGTCTCACGCATGGATATTTGGCTAGCAGGGCAGCAAAATACTTCAGGGCTAAAGGATAAAGGCTGCTTGAATTGCAGATATTTCTCATTATAAAGGTAGAGATTTCTCACTGAACAGCCAAGGCTTGCTTCAGCAATGCAAGGGGAGATCTTTTCAAGCATCCACTGAAAATCAAACTCCCTTTGCTCCCTGGGAAAACCATCCAGAAATTCCCCTTTCTTTCCTGTGGAGTGTGCCTATCTGCTTACCTAGCTTGTTTATTCAAAAGCAATAACTTGGACTCGCATGGCTTAGGGGATTGTTAGTGGAATATAGAGTCTTTCCTGTCTGGCTTGCTTCTTTGAATTCAGCCCAGAAGGGTCATGGTTGAAAATTGTTGCCATTTAACAGCTGTTCACTGGTATGAGTGAAATGGGCTGGTGGTCTCAGTCCGGAACCTTGACCAACACCTCATTGCAACTGTTGGAATGGCCACGGACCATGAAGACTGACTCTTACATGAACAGTGTCTCTTTACTTAGGATGGGCAGTGTGAAGCAGTTTGTCTTGCTCCTTTCCATAATAGACCTGGCCTGAGGATGATAACAAACTGGTTTTCATTCACTGCGGGTCTCAGCAAAAAAGTGTTGGCCTATCATTCAATTCATTTGAAAAATACAGAGAGAGAGGGCAACATTTTCAAAGGCACCTAAATCCTATGAGGAGTCCTAAATCTACTGGCTTTCAATGTGACTTTGGCCCTTAGGCTTCTCAGTCTCATAGTCGCTTATGTAAATGTTACTCCCAAATCATCTAAGTCAACCTTGTTGCTTCCTAGCATGAGACTTAGATTGTGCCTGCCAGTAGGGATTAGTCAGGATTCTTTTCAGATTATACTTTCTCTTTTGCAGGAAGAAACACCCGAAAGCGAAAGCAAAGACGAATTGGACCGAGACAGAGTGTACCTAGACCTCACACCAGTTAAGTCCTTCCTGCACTCCACTGGCAAGAAACCGACACAGCCGTCAGCTCCACTCTCCCCATCTGTGGACAGTGCCAGCAGTAAGGACACAATAGACAATGCATCAGAAACACCCCTATTGGCTAAGGAAGCAGAGACCTGTAGAAAGTCAATGGAAATCCCAGACCAGGTGCTGTAACGACTCCAGTGACAGAGGTCATCAGTTGATTAGTCCCTACTGCCAATTCATTCCTAACATTTTTCTCTCAACAGACACTTCAGGAGAAGACGGAGCTGGAAGAGTCACCATCACAGACCACCACCGTCAAAATCCAGATGCAGCAGCAGAAAATCACCTTCCCCCAGAGCAGTCCTGAGATCAAAGCCACCCCAACAGTCATGGCCAGTCCGCAGTTAGCGTCGGCACCCAGAGAGAAAGTGGAATGGCCCAAGGTGGCAAATACAGGTGGGTCCACCAGACAACATAACTATCAGAATCATAGAATATCAGGTTGGAAGGGACCTCAAGAGGTCATCTAGTCCAACCCGCTGCTCAGAGCAGGACCAATCCCCAATTTTTGCCCCAGATCCCTAAATGGCCCCCTCAAGAATTGAACTCACAACCCTGGGTTTAGCAGGCCAATGCTTAAACCACTGAGCTATCCCTCCCCCCTAAATGCTATGCTATGCTATGCTGCCAAAGGGAATGGTGGATGGGTGCGCAAAGTCCACCACTTATCCGACTGCTAGAATTGAAAGTTTTCTGCACTTGCTGATCTTATGGTGGTTTTTCATCTGCTAGTGATGAGTAAGGTCCGCACCCTGCAGGGCACTGAGGAGTGCCCAAACTTTTGTGCAGCCATTTCAACCAGAATCACTGTTTTTCCTCCCTCCATCTACGGCAAAATGGCTCATCTGCTTGGTGACCTCAGCTGTGGCTCCAGAGGTCCAAGCATGCCAGGGGGGCAAAAGAAGGAATGAAATGTGCTTGCTGATGAGTTCGGGACACACAATGCCAAGCTGGGCCAGATCCGTAAAATGGGTCTGCAGTGGACGCTTGCAATGCTGGCTCTGGCTTGTGTCAATACTGTAAAGCAGAAGGCTTGGCAAGAGGAAGTGGTAAGGGCAAAAATGCAGACTGCCTTTGTGGGAGATGTCAGCTGGGTCTCAAAATTAACACCTCTGCTTAAAGCAGGGGAGAGGGAGGATACAAAGGTGAAATGAGTCTGCTTTCAAGTGGAGACACAGCTTCCAACCAGCCTTCTGGAAAGGCAAAAGAGACCAGGAATCCCTCCCCCAGATTAGTTTCCCAGGAACAATGGGAATAAGGGAGAATAACTGTGAAGCATTCAATGGATATTGCCTTTCAGACAGGATGACGACTTCCTCAGAGGGGGCCGTGGGTGGGAGCTGTCTAGTATGATGATGATAAACCATAGCAACTGGCTAAAACCATTTTGTAAGAGATGCTGAATGTTAAAAAGGATTGACATGGACCATGAAAAAGGGACTTGCAAAGCAGATCCTGGGCACAAAAAAGGAGATCCTTGAGACACAGAAAACAGAGGGAAGAATGCTATGTAATGTCTTTTCTTTTCACTGTAACCAAACGGGGGGGGGGGGGGGGCATATCTAGATTCACTTTTGCGACGCTTGGATCTAGTATTGTTCTGGAAACTGTTACTTTTGTTTTATAATGCATTTCTCTCTCTTTTTAATAAACCTTGCTTTCAAGAAGACCAAACAAGCGTTACTGTTGCTTGGGTAAATGCCCCAAAGAGAACCACACCCCTCCAAGCAGAGGTAGTGAAGAGGAAAGGGGTCTGAAACCTCTTCACTTGGTTTCTTGGTCAGACATGGGCTTAAAGGATCTTTACTACAAGAACGTATGCGGTGGATAGCTCCTTGAAAGGGATAAGGCTAAAGGCTAAGACACTTGTTTCATGTATTCATAGCACTTTCTGAGTGGCCTAAAATGGGGTTGACCTCTCATGAAAGAAGCAGACACATTCCCTAGCAGGATACAAGTGCAAGCCCTAAACAGACAACGGAAGTGGGGAGGAGCAGAGGAAGGGGAACCGTAATAAGCTCATATGGTTATTCAGTAAGACATGAGAGGTCAGTGGTGATCTAGCCTCCTCCCGCCATCTCCCGAGGTGAGGGAAGAAGTGAAAAGAAGATTGATTAGATGGAGGTGGTTTGGCAGATGGGTTGGGGAAGGGCTTCCATGCATAAGGTGTTGCATGAAGTCAGATGTGAGAGAAGACAATGAAGGGGACCTGGTGGCATTAGTGGGGTGAGGAGAGGTAAAGGGGGAGCAGGAGGAGACCAGGTCACAGATGTAGGCAGAAGTTGCATGTTGTAGGGCCTTGAAGGCAAGGAAAAGATGTTTGTGTTGGATGTGTAGCGCAATGGAAAGCTAGCAATTCAGAGATGGGACAGGGTGGTTGAAGTGGTGGGAAAGAGAGAGGATTTTGTCAGCAGTGTTTCAGATGGAGGGCAGAGGGACCTGAGTATCAGTGACGCAGGAGAAGGAGTTGAGGTATGGATGAATGCTTTGGCCACTGGGACAGGAAGAAAATGCAGAGGGAGGTGGGGAGGGAGAATGGTGGGTGACAGGATGTAGCTATGGTTTGGATATGGAGGGAGACGGAAATAGAAGTTAAACACTGACGCTGTGTTCAAGATACAGATAGACACAGCCTATTCCTAATGGGGCCTAAAAGCTAAGGGATATAGACCTGGAACAAAGCATGAACTACATCCATAGGTGCTGGAATCTCCATCAGGAGGAGTAAGTACATTCTGGGACTCTCAGCAGATATATGGCGAGCCTTGCGGTGTTCCCCCCCCATAAACACAGCTACTTTAGGTGTACGAATTAGGAAGCCACCTTCTTCCATGTTGTTGTAAACCTGGCTCCAGTCCTCTGCCTTGCCCTGACCACCCCCAAATCACTAGGGTTAAGATTTCAAAACAAGGATTCTGGTTCTCCCCCACTGCTCCCCTTCGACTCCAAATTTGCATACCCCGGATGACGGTGTGGTGCTGCTTCTCAGTTAAGATGAGCTGACTTTAGAAGCCATGGAGTAGTAGTTCTACAAACTTTCGAGCCAAGACTTTCAGAAGTCACTAGAGATTTTGGGTGCTGCAGTTTGAGGGTGCCTGATGTGAGTCACCTCCATGAAGTCAGATTTTTCCAGAGGATGGGAACTCGGCTCTTTTTGAAAAGAGCCGTTCAGGTCATTCAAGTTGAGCAACTGATGTTCAGCGATACCTGAACAGCTGGGCCTTGGCTTGTTTTCAGAGCAGTGTTGTTAAATTGGCTGTGTCCTTTAAAAGCTCATATACAACTGTGTCATTAAACTACTTTTCTATCTAGAAACCACTTTCCAGGGGTGACTGGAATATGTCATGGTGTGGATGGTTTTGCCTAGTGATGTAAGCACAGGACAGGAAACCAGGGACTCCTGCTTGCTAAGCCTGGCTCTGCTACTGATGCCTTTTGTTTTATAGCTGTGAAAATAAGGGATTTTTCAGTCTGCCAGCAAGTCAAAAATTTAGAGGTGGGAGGATTATCATTTTGGGTCAAACTGAAAACAAAAATATTTGAAATTTTTGACAAATTGAAAAGTTGGGGGAAAATGTTGTGGGTCAAGTGAAATGTTTCGACAGACTCGAACCATTCCATTTCTAGTTCAGCCATTTTTAAACATTTTGGGTTTTTTTAAAAAATAAAATATAAAGAAATGTAAAAACACTCATTTTCAACCGAAAAACTGACATGGTTCATTTCCGAAACCTCAAAACTAAATGTTTGGGTTTTATTATTTTTTTAAAACCAAAACAATTTGGCAAAACTGACATGAACTCATGGAATGTTTCTGAGTCACCAAAACTATATTTTTAACTGGAAAACATTTTTGGCTGAAAAATGTCCCCCAGGCTGGACTGTTTTTTTTTCCATCATTAAAATGGAGACAATATCTCAGAGGGGTGTATGACAATTTAATTCATGGAAGCTGGTATATCAGGCCTAAGTGATCGTATTACTTTCTGGAGCGGTTTGCTTTGCTTTGCTTTCCTAGCTACATGAAGACTCTGAAAACTTTTTCCCTGTAGCCTTGTCCGTGGCTAAGCCTAGCTTTGCTGATGTGTTTGCAGTGCCTGTAGAAACCAAACTGGGCAAGAACAGGATGGAGGCTGAGGTGAAGCGGTACACTGAGGAGAAGGAGCGGCTGGAAAAGGAAAAGGAGGAAATCCGGTCTCAGCTGACCCAGCTTCGGAAGGAGAGACGGGAGCTGAAAGAGATGTTAGCTAGCTGTCCAGGTAGGAGCCCAGGGAAATTTCAGCTCAAAGGAGCAGGTTCTGAAACAGACCTAGGCACTGGCAGAGAGATCCTTAGGAGTGGCATATGGCGCTTTTGCAGGAGAGGAAGGATGTATCCAATGGTTCAGGTGCTAGCCTGGGACTTGGGAGTCCCAGGTTCAATTCACTGCTCCAGAACTGACTTCCTGTCTGGCCTTGGGCTAGACACTTAGCAAATACCTTTGAGGCTCTGAGCCTAATGTGCTATTTCAGTGAGAGTTAGCTGCCTCAATACCTTTGAGGATCTGGGCCTTACTGTCTCTGTGCCTCAGGTCCCCATCCGTAAAATGGGGATAGTAGCACTACCCTACTTCACAGGGATGTTGTGAGGATAATTATATTAAAGAGTGTGAGGCGCTCAGCTACTGCAGTGATGGAGGCCACCTAAGTACCATAGATATCTAAAATCCACGGAGCACTCTGCACCGATTCACATAATGGTGACTAGACTGGGGTGGGAATAAGCTCTGGGAATTAGTGATGTAGTGCCAACCATTTAGGGTTAAGTTTTAAGTTAAGGGTTAAGGGTTAAGGCTTAAGTTAAGTCACTCACTACACATCTGAGCTAGGAAGAGATGGACTCCTAACTTGTTATCATGGGTCTATGCAGTTAGTTACGTACGATTCGGAATACTCCTTGTAGAATACACATCCGACAATGTGTTACAAGGGACACTGGACTGTACAGTCATTAGTGTTCTTATTCCGATCACTTTTCCTCCCTCACCAAGTCATGCAAGTCTCCCGTCACACATACTAACCTGCCCAATCCCAGTTATGGAGGGACAATTGCCGAGATGCTCCTCTAACAATAGACCCTTCAAGGGTTGATACACAGGTAATTGCTCTTTTACACTCTGTCTGCTGACAAATGCATGAAATCCACTGACCGTCTGTGTCTTGCCTGAGAAAAGCAGCACACGCGTGGGAGGTCTGTGAGTGCAGTTATCCCCATGGTGCCCTGGCTCAGCTGGGTGCGTGTATTTATTTGGTCTTTCCTCTGCAGATAGCAGCCTGGTGGCCAATGTGGAGCAGAAGCTGAAGGAAATAGATGAGGAGTGCAAAAAGAAAGAGAGCAGGAGGGTTGACCTGGAACTGAGCATTGTGGAAGTGAAAGAGAACCTGAAGAAAGCAGAGTCTGGCCCGGTGACACTTGGCACAGCTGTGGACACCACACACCTGGAGAACGCAAGCCCCAAAGTATGCTGCTGTTTCCCAGTCAAGTGGCAGGGAGTTGCTAATCAAGGCCTGGCTCTGGGGAATTGAAGTGCGTTACATCTCCCCTGTGGTAGCTACTACTAGATAATCTCAGGATTGCAGCCTCAGAAATAGGGATGGGCCCAAACCTGAAGCCCAGATCCTGCTACTTCTGCACTGTGGATAAGGAGAGAGGAAAGGTGCTAGTTGGGCCCTGGGGAGACCTGAGTTTAATTCTCTGCTCTGCCACAGGCTTTGTGCATGGAGAGGTGACATGTGTGTATATGGAGGTGAGGGGGAAACTGGGTCACATGCCCCCACAAATTTCTGCCAGGATTTATATTTTTTTGCAACCCTCCAGACAGGTCAATAGGGCCACACATTTGGGGCAAATTCCACCCCTGCAGGGCTGGAACCACCCTGGGGTCACTGCAGGCCTATGGGGTTGGGCGCCTGCGCTGGTGTTTGTTCATATCTTGCACAGGGACTCGGGGGAATTTTATCAGGGCAGGGGGTGGCTAATATGTAGGACCCCCCAGCCTGGGGGCCTTGGAAGCCGTGGCTGGAAACCACCTCACCTCCAGGGGCTTGGGGCAGGACCACTCCTGCATGTGTTGACTCAGAGTCAGCCCTGCTTGGTCCCGCTTCCTGCACGGCAACTGGCGGAGCTGAGCCAGTCATGTGACCTTGGGGGGCCAGGTGAGCTGCACCACCCCGCCGTGCCCCCCCCCCACGGGGAGAGGCAGGCACAACAGCTGGGTGCTGCAGGGAAGGACCATTGCTTTCTGGAAGGGAAGACTGGGGGGGGGAGGGAGTGTGACGCGACTGGGGATGGCCGAACACGCACTGTTGCGTTGCCTCTGTGTGCGTGACCATAGGCAACTCACTTAGGCCCAGACCCACAAAGGTATTTAGGTGCCCATTGACTAACCCACTGATTTCAAAGGGGAGCTAGGTGCCTAAATACCTTTTGAGGATCTGGGTCCGAGTGTGTCTGTGCCTCAGTTCCCCATCTGCAAACTGGTGATAATAGCACTGCCCTGCCTCGCAGTGGTATTGTGAAAAAAGATGCATTAAAGAGCATGAGACATGCTGAGATACTACACTAATGATGGCCAGTAACTACTTAAACTCATTAGATCCAAACTTTGAACCTTGTGTCCATCCCTTTTTGTAACCTTTGTCCGTATTGATGGCTGAAACCAAACAGCGTGGTAGCCTGCAGTGTACTTGGTTGATAAATATAGAAATTACGGACCAAAAAGACTTATTGGGACTCACCCTTGAAGAACTGAGCCACAAAGAGCCATGGTATAATCCCCAGTTTGCCTCTTGATGATGCGATACTCATGTTCATGCCACTGCAATTGCACCCCTATAATTCAGCCTCATTGCTAGGTTGATGCCTCAGCATGAATCGGCTCTTAGAGTTAAGCCGAGTGGTTAGCTATTTTCTGGCAGGTGACTAATGATGTGACAAGTTTAGTAACACAAAATCATCATGGTCACAACACTTACTTTTATTGTAAATACAGGTAAAAATGGCCAGTCCAGCAAGTAGCACAGAGAACTCCCCGGTCAACTCGGCAACGGCTTTAAAAAACAGGCCTTTATCCATCATGGTTACAGGAAAAGGGACGGTTCTACAGAAAGCAAAGGTAAGGCCCAGTTTAAGATGGGGAGCAAAATGAATCCCCTTGGAACAGATGCGTATACTCAGCTGTCATTGAACTCTGTGTGCATCATTAGGTTCCATTCTCTTCTTTCAAAATCCTTTGCTTCCAGTCTTGCCTTCTCAGCACTGTAAAGTGGCTGCAGACTGCGATTGACCTGTGACGGGCAGGAATGAGAACCATTCTTCTGTGCCCTGGTCTGTTGCTCAGAACTGATAAGCCTTGGTAATGGTTTTGCCTTGGTGGGTGTCTGCATATGGACAGGCATTTTCATCTTTCTAACTGCAACTTAACTTCCTGGCTATGGCTCTTAGAACACTCTCTGTATTTACACAACCACACTGAGCTGAGCAGTATTGGACACACTAAAGGCAGCACAATGTAACAACCCAAGCATTAAAAATCAGTCGAACATTCCCTTCTTCAGAAACTTGCCTAATCTTTGAAGCACAGTGAGGGAAGGTGAAGACAGGTCATGTTGTATGCGTAGGACACAGGACAGGAACAGTTTCCCAGCTCCACTCATTGCGTGACCTTCAGACAGCAACTTAACCCCTCTCAGCCTCAGTGGGCACTTCTGTAAAAGGGTGGGTGTGCTACTTGGTGGCCTCTGTTAAGCAGAGGGCCATACAAACACTTGAGACACAAGGTGGGTAGGGTACCTTTTACTGAACTAACTTCTGTGGGTGACAGAGACAAGCTTTCAAGCTACAGGGTTCTTTTTCAGGTTGGTGTAGTTTGAAAGCTTGTCTCTCTCACCCACAGAAGTTGGTCCAGTAAAAGATATTACCTCATCCACCTTGTCTCGCTAATATCCTGCACTCAACACTGCAAACATACAAACACTAGGTTGTATTTATGATGGCCTATGTTTTCAGAAGTGACTTGTGTTTTTTTTTTGTGGGTGCCCAACTTGAGAGCCCTAAACAGGGCCCAATGTTCATGGGTGGGGGCTCCTCACTTCTAGATCATACTCCTTTGAAATAATCATATGCTGGGTACCCAAAATTAGTATCCAGTTGTGAGCACTGAGGCCTAAAGTGAGAGCTCGGTGTGGTAGGGACCCATGTATCTTTTCCTTTGGGGTGTGAAGTGCTTAGTGCTTCCCTCCCCGTAATCCATATTCAATCGCAGATGAACAGGTAAAATGTCCCAATCAGACTCTGCCCTTTAGGGCCACGTTAGTGCCTTTTATCACACAACACCCATCTGGAAAAGCTATGAAACAAGCTGAGCTGCCTTCACACCCTTCTTAAAACTCCTTTCACGAACGCTGATCTCCTATTCAGTGCAATATGCTCTCTCTCCGGCCTGGTCCCTAACTGTGGGTGTAGTACTGTCTACTTTAGATTATAAATATGGCTGGGTGTAGAGGTCCCTGGCGTGGCTACGGTGCTGTGGCCTGTGAGTAGTGCCATTGAAATATCTTAACCCCTCAGAATATTGGCTGAGTAATCTTGAAACTGTAGGTGGAGGAATGAATGATTATATGATACAAATTCACTTACGCAAACCCTAATGCTATTTGATTCCTTTCTGGAGCATGTGGGACAGAACTGTCTTCACGGGGTTTGTGGGTTGTTTTTTGGCAGGAATGGGAGAAAAAAGGAACCAGTTAGGATGACTACATTTTCAAGGATGGACTAAAAAAGACTGGAATTGCCTATACCTGGACCAGAGGATTCAGTCATCTGTAGGCAAAGGGCCAGGCTAGAGCGGCAAGCCATCCTGTCCTCTATTACCACCCTGTGCCACTTGCTCAGTCAAAAGGAGTGGGACAATCTGTGATCATCAAAAACCATCCTCCCCATTCCCATGGCACAGCTGAGAATAACACAAATGGCAAGTCTTTGGAAGCAGCCTCTGAACCCGATTGATATAAACAAGACTGTTACTGTACAGAGGCTGGTTTGCATATGTCTACTCTGAAGTTATCATTGCATTATTAATGTTTCTTTATTAGTGATACTCCCCTTGTAGCAGAGTGAGAGGGGGGATGTGGGCTTGTCTTTACAGGCCGTGCTTTCTATACTCAACTGTCACTCCCAGCCTGTATGGTCATGAAGGTGGTCACGCAGAAGTAGGGAAAAACCCCGCACTATGAGAAGTGAAACCTGCATTATGGAATGGGGAAGCAGCATTAGCCAGGCATAGGAAGTCAAGGTGTGTTAGAAGGAAGCGAGGGGGAGCTAAGAGTACCCCTTATCCAAGTACAAGTCAAGTCCTGGAGTAAATGTCAGTGATACGAACCCTATAGCCACCTCAACTGCTCAGAGCCATTTCCCCAGCCTTTCATGGGCCAGAAAACAAGGATGATTCCTGCTTAATTGTCTGTCTGTAAGTAAAGGGGCAGGTTTTGGAGCGTAGGAGCCTAGTTCAAAGGGATATGCCCAAGCTGTTGCTAGGAGATTGAATTTATCTTGCTTCATGAAAATGGTGAGGGTTGTCAAAGAGCCAGAGCCTCACCTGAGAACAATAGGATAGTGTTGGAGGTTACCTGTGAGGGTCTAATAGCAATGTTTGTTACAAAATGAGGAAGTAGTATGCAACCTCCCCGCCCTTCAAATTATGTAGCTTTGGGTTGCTGGAGCCAAAGCCAAATTGCAGGGCTGACCCATAGGGGGATTAAGGGAAATAACACCCCCACCCCCCCCCAACCACACACACATCCCTCATTACTGGTTTTCACATCTGGGCCTAACTCTGAATAGTACTGCCCTGGCCCATCATTGTAGAGAAAGAGGTTGCAGGTCTGATTGAAAGCAAGTGGTTCTTAAATGTGTGTAGTACACACATTGTATTACAGCCCCAATATTCTACAGCTTATACTGACGTGTCCTGTGAGAGAGACCCCCCTTCACTAATGCCCTGCTCATGGGACAGGCTTAGCTGCAGCGTTGCCAAACCTGCAGGCTTGCCCTGGAGTCCTCAAGAATAAAAGACTATCATGTGATGAAACCTCCAGGATTAATAAGGCCAACCAAAATTGGCAACCTACCTGAGATGAGGTAACAGCCAGAACAGAGGCCTGATTCTTCTGGCTTCCATAGCTGCCCTTGGACTTTACACCGCATTGCTGTAACTGTGAGTCTAGCTGTATTTGAGGAGTCAGCGGAAGTTGCTATAAAACCCTGTCTGGTGTTAAAGAATTTTTACAACTGAAAAATGGACCCTGGAGTTGGAAGCCTGGTTGGCAAGGACTGAGTCCCACCCACCCCCAGTTTCCAATAATAATTGTTGCTCATTGATTTTGCTCTTCTAAAGTTAGACATTTAAACAGGAGGGGAGATGAAATAATCAACTCACCAACACTGCTGGGGTCCTGGGGACAGGGCCCCCCCCCCCTCCTAGCCTGTGGAACCGGCAGGCTCCTTCACTATCCAGCTAGGTTGGATTAGCTTTTCTAGAGTCCCTGGTTCTGCAGGCTGCCGTACCAAAGGACAGTTCCTGCCACGGCAGCTCTCAGCGCCACAGGACTGGAGTCCCTAGGGATGCTCCAGCACCGGGGGCTGACCCTGCAGCCAATTCCACAGCATGGCCTCCTGCACACTCACCAGCTCAGCAGGCAAGGAGCTCTAAGAGGGCATGCTGACAGATTTCCTCAGCCCTGGTGTTTCTCCAAGACCAAGTGTGATCTCAGCCTTTAACACTTTGCATGGTCAGCAGCTCCTCTGTGGTGCAATTAACTCACAAGGGTTGGACAAGGAACTACAAGGCCGACCCTCCACTATTTAGCCTTCAGTACTAATTGAACCACCAGGGCCAGAAGCAGGCAATCCCGCCAGTGGCCACGAGGTAGCATCACAGCACTACACTTTCCTATTGTCTGGCTTTTTGATTAGGCAATCTGGCCCCACTCCCAGTTAGATCAGGTAAAAGGTGTTCTGCTGTATTAGACTCATTGGATCCAGCTATTTAACAAGGTTCTTATGCAGCTTCAAAGAATTAACCCACAAGTCACCTTGAAACTGACTCTCTATTCCAGAGGGGGAGATTAAATGCAAAGAGAACCAATGAAGGCCAGCTCCACAATTTATACTCAGCCCTCCACCCATTATTTTTATTTTTTAAAAAGCCTCATCTCTTCACTAGCCGTACAGTGGTGTTTAGCTGCTTTTCCTTCAGTACTTTCCCCTGACCATCTCGGGAAGAACGCATTAGGGCCCTGCCTCGGCAAAGCCTGTCAGGGGAGATTCTGTAAGGCAGTTAGTTCGGCATCAGATGCCAGGTTTGCCTTTGAAAGTCTTCCCCTAAACACAATCGTTGCTGACTCAAGGCCTTAGAGAACAAGGAGTACATTCACAAACCTCTCCCTCCCTAGCACTGGTCTCTGCTATGTTCAGAAATGTAACCTAGACAGAGACAACTGTGGTGGAGGGTCTGACAAAAATCCAGGTTTCTCTCCCCTCAACACGGGTGGGGGTATTGGCCCCACCAAACTTTCATTTTCTACCCATCATGCATTTCCTGTCCCATGAGAGCCTCACCATGTCACCCCTGCCCCCCTTTGCTATAACATGAAAGCTTCACTTTAACATGTCATTGCATCCTGCCTTGTCCACCCCATGTCCTTCTCCTGACATGATGGAGGAAACCCTCTTACTTGTAGACAGAGCTGGAAGAACAGCTGCTTGATCCTCCACGCCCTGTCGCTGCAGAGTGGTCCTCCTGGTGGATCTATTCCTACGGATTACATCTAATACTGACTCTTATCAGGGGATTGAGAGCATCAAGCACTTTCCACATCAACCAACTGGGTGAGTCTGACCTACGCTGTCTACTACGACAAAATGTTAAAACAGTGAATGCCTCTGTCATTGCCATGGTCTTCCTAATTCAATGCTGTTTTCTTGGGCATAACTGTGACCCATCCTGTGGCGCTTTAAAGATTTTTTTTTAAATAAAAGGTTGAATATGTTAAATTAGGGGGCTGCTTTTTTAAACAGGATTTGGTGTTTTTTTTTTTTTTTTAAAAAAGGAACAAGCCAGGGCCATTCCATCTCCCCAGCTGACCACAAGTGTAACTAGTGTTACAGCCTTACACAAACCCAGAAGAAAAACATAACTAACATCCCTTTTGTCCACTAGGTAGCAGCCTTGTGACATGCTGTTTGTGCTGCAAGCTCTTAATGACACTAACAGGAACAGGTTCACTTGGGAAGAGAGGGAAAATAAAATCGGTCATAAACGTGTATGTTAGCCCTGCCTTCACTGCACTCCAAAATGAAGAAAAAAACCCCATCCTCTTAAGTAAGGTGCCTGAGAAAGGTGTCGCCACTTTGTGAATATAAAATCCCCTGAAACAGTCAGCTTGGTATCACAGCAAGAACACGAACTATATGTAAGGCCCAGCTCATCCATCTCTGCTTCACCCCAATTGTGCTGGGTTTCTCAGTAGAGTTACCGCATGCCCTGAGAAACCAAATCAACACCCCCTTTCATAGCTGATCTACCCATAGTTTTTGTACTGCTTTAAATTATTTCCATTAGGAGTGGTGGTTTTTCGTTTGCTTGTTTTTTTAACTGATGTAAAGTTTTATACCAGTAAAACTCCTAGCGTAGATGCAGTTAGCCTGGTATAACAGAGGCTTATAGCAGCATAGTTTATTCCTCTAAACTTCTAGTATAGCTTATTCCCAAAGTGTACACAAGGAAATTGTGCATATACCCGTCTAGCTTGTCACATTAGGGGGATTGTACCACTTCATAGTTAAAGCCGAGCAATTAGTGTGTGTAGGCAGGCTCTAAGTAAATAAAATGGAAATGTATATTGCTTCTCTCTCTCAAACATATTAGGTCATGGTTGTAAAGTGCTTTGAGAGATCCGCAGCAGAAAGGCACATATCAATGCAAATTAATTAACAAGCCCATTACCATCCAGTGGACCATCGACAGTGATTACCCGAAGAGAAGGAATAGTTTCTGTCCATACATCATTTATGGAATGTAAATGGGAGGAACAGTTGCTTTCCTAAGTGATTCTTATCTTGTATAAACCATTTCTCCTCCGCCTGGTGTTAAATGTCCAATTAATCATCCCTGGTACAAAGACACTAAGAGACAAATGGCACATCATGAATCATTCTGGTAACAAAGAATGCAGCCAAGAATCCAGTCACAGGGCTGGATCCTTCAAGGTGTTCCTCACATGAACAGCATGGCGCTTCCTTAGGAAGAGCTAGTTCCAATGTGTCCAATATGAGCCCTCCTGTAAGCACTACTCAGTTGAGTAAGTGTTTGCAGGATTGGGCCCACGGGCTGGCCTCTTCAGGAGTCCTAACTTGCATCAGATTTGCAGAGAACAGCTGATTTGCTTAGCTCACTGCAATGTTTTTCTGAAGGAATCAGAGTTTATCGAGTTAACAGCTAAATATATGTCTCACTCTATCACTAATCACTTGGTTATTTACTGGCATCTACTGGAGTTTTAACATATACACAACTCAGCATTCATGTGCCGGCTGTCCATCAAGGAAACAACAGTGAACATCAATACATCTAGGCATCTAGTACAAAAGTACATTTTCTGTGCAAATGACTCGCAAACACATTGATAAAATACAAAACTTGTTAGCCCTGCTCCTCACGGAAATTTTCTCTGGGAATTTTATAGTGTTCGACTGAAATTACATGTAGGATTTTCAAAAGTGCTCAGTGCTGGTGTGACTCAGCTCCCATTATAGTCTGTGGTAAAGTTTCCACAGAATTCAAGAAGTGCAGAGGCTGGCCACTGCCAAGTTTAATACATAGAATTTAATAAAGGATCATTATTACAGTGGTTCCTAAAGTCCACTAACAGGCCTCTGATGCTGTACCAATACATAGTAAAAGATAGTCCTGGCCCTGAAGCGCTTGAAACAGCGTGCACATGTAGTGTTTATATATCTGTTTGTCAATCATCTCTGTATCTTTTGGACATCGAGACACTGACCCACCGAAGTCAATGGGACTGGATATGGCTGTATAATATGACAGAAGCACAAAGGGGACTTGTTCTGAACGAAAATCCATTGCTATAACCCCAGGGTTTTTCTTAAGATTTCTTTTACCATCCCTTCTTCTTGCTTCGAAGGCACTGGACAATCCTTCATTGACTGCTGAGGCATCTCACAGTCCGACGTAAACAAATCAGAGCAGCTGTCTGCTCAGCACTTTTGAAAATCCGTCTATTTACTCAATGCCTATATATAGATCTTAGGAGTCTAACTTCAAGCTCCCATTTTAGAAAATCTTGGCTCAAATATTTATTGTCATTGTTTGGGACAAGAACCAAATTACTCCACTTTATTCAAGCATATTGTTTAAGACTTAGTTTAAACAAGCTACCTACGTTGTACGGGACAAAGCCTCCTGTTTTCACACAAGCAAAAATTCCCAGTGAAGTCTGATTAAGGCATCAGCAGGAACTGGCCCAGTATTTGTGACTTTTATAGGTTAACAACTCATCTCAATGAGGTCTTTGAACTTCTCATGCCAGTTATAGGTCACAACAACACACCTACCTCACTGCAAAGGCCAGACACCTTCTGATAGGAAAGCAGCCAGCAAATCAAAGAAAAAGACAAGAAAACAGCTATTTTTCAGATCTTCTGAGGAAGCAGTGGGAGTGTTAAAGACAGAAGCGCCTAGCACTAAAAGTGAAAACACTATCTCGGATTCAGTAGTTACAGAAGGGCAAGATGTTGCTTGTTTTAAAAGGAGGGTCAGAGGAAATAAAGCTAAAGAGGATGAAACATATGGCACTCACATTCCAATTTATGACATGAGACCAGGCTTTCCCACTGAAGTCAACATACGAGCATCTGAAGGGATCATCCAACATCCTACGGGGAGAGAATCATTCCTGTTTCCCATTAGTTAGTTCCCAAACGTCCAATTACTCCCAGTGAAAAATTGGCATTTTCCTCTCTAGAAAAAGCTTTTTTTTCACCCCCAACAGATTTTACTCTACCACCCATTTTGCTAAATCTCCTCCCCTCCTGCTGCTTGGTAACTGTGCAAGGTCCGAACAATCTCCCAACCTTTAGGGTCTGAACTTCCCATCAAGTACTTTCTCATTAAGGACTTCCGTTTAATTTCAAATTAGGCTCCAGGAGTGAATTTAAAGAAGGACAATGTGTAAGTGCCAAGCCACCTCCGCTTTTTAACTAAAAATTGCCAGATTATGGGTCTGTGCATTGTGCAGGACCATTTTTGTTTTTCAAACTGAGATAGAGAGAGCAGGAAGTTAAAAGGCAGCCCTGATGCACTGACACCTTTCAAGCTGCAAGTTGGTTTTATTTTTTCCCCTAAACAAACAAAGTAACTTTTTTTAGCCCAGACCCCACAAGTGCTTTCTCTGGTGCTCATTATTCACACCTGCGTCATGTCAGGATCTATACAGCGAGACAGTTTTATTTATGGCTGTTCATTTGGTAGAACATTGGTTCCTTTAACTGCACCATGACCACCTGGGTTTCTCTTTTGCATTTCTACAGCAGGTCAAATAAGCCAACAGGTCCACCTGTTCCCATTGGCCAGCCACATCCATTCAGATATATACTGATTGATATACTGTCCTCTACAAGTGCAACAGACTGCAGGACCTTCAAGTCTGATTCTGCAAACATGGCCAGGTGAGACATCACAAGTCTCCTTGACTTCAAAGCACAATGCCAGGTAGTAAATGTTTACAGGGCCTGGCCTAGCATACAGCTGTGTCTGTGGTCTAATGTATCTGGGATTCAGTATGTGAAAATGATCACAGCAGTTCAGTCCCTTTTTTAATGCATGTCATACTGTGAGCCAAAATCCTCCTTCATTTACAACAGGCAAACGAAGTCAATGGGATGTGCAACTAAAGGTATATTTGGCCCACTATGGTTAAGATATTGTAGAGGGAAGTCCTTGTCTGAATTACAATTTTCTGTCCATTCTGTCAAATTCTACTTGCTCCACTGTGGATTCATAGAAAGGATAGGCCTGATTTTCAGCTGTGCTGAGCACTGCAGCTCCCACTGATGTCACTTGGAATGGTGGGTGCTCAGCCCCTCCTAGAACCAGACCCTACAGTATTTCTATATTTCTGTGGTTTTCCCATTATCTCACAGCTCTTCTGGAGTGGAGGGAACCAATAAAATAAGCCAACTGGGGGTTTCATTGGATTTAGAGCCGGGATGAATTTGACCCAACGAGTCATGATTTGTTCACTACAGATAGCAATACCTAGCTCTTATGGAGCATATTCCATCAGTAGATCTCAAAACACTTTACAAAGGAGGTTTACCCCACTGTCCCCATTTTAAAGAGGCATGGAGAGGGGAAGGATACTGGCCACAGGTCATCCAGCTGGCCTGTGGCAAAGCCAGGAATAGAACCCATGTCTCCCAAATCCTAGTCCAGTCTTCTATCCACTAAGCCTCACTGCCTTTATCTCCATGATCAGCCTGATTTTCCCAGCACTTTCCCGACATGTCGCCCTCTTAGTTGGCTAGGAATGTCATCTTCCACCAGCTGAGAGAGCTGACGAGGCATGGAACACACCATTTCATACTCCAGGACTGTTAGTTTTATGCTGTATTCTGTAAAACAAGCACTCAAAAGTTAGGAAATGCCAGAATTCAGATTATCTGTGCCACCTTCACTGGGCCCCCGCATGCGTGGGCACCTAACTCCTTACAGCGCCTTTGAAAAGCTCAGTTAAACACCCACCATCTTACATATCACCATTCTCTGTACTGTGGCAGCACCTAGGGGCCCCAATCAGAGATCCGAGCTCTATTCCACTAGACACTGTGTATCTACAACCAAAACAAAAAATGGTTTCTGCACCAAAGAGCTTAGAGTCTATAGTTTTATCCAGACCAATTTGCCCATCCATATTTTAAATGAAGCAAATTCATGGGGGAAAAATCCCTTGTTTTGCCAGGCCTCTTCCCCACACACAGCCTTATCCCAGTAAAATTTATGTGCTTCAGAAATGCTTGTATTAGCCAGTGTATTAAAATAAAAGTATATCTATATAGCATGGTTACAATTGTACAACATAGGTGCATAATCAAGCCTAAAGGTTCATTGGATCTATACAAATCTTCTCTGTATGCAATATACGTATGTGGAAAATATTGTAAATACCTTTATACTTTTAAGAAAGCACATTGCAATTACTCAAGTCGTACACTGTACAAAAGCTAAAGGAGGAAGAGCCAACTCCGTGTTAAAGGCAAGCTGCCAAAAGACAGTGAAAGTGAAGCAGAGTTTAACCAGTGCACCTGTTAGACAAAATATACAACAGAAAATGCTAGAGTGTTGTAAATATTACAGCGAAGCAGGGCAGCAAGGGATAATAGTATAGTCTAACACCACAAACCATGCAAGGAGCGCAAGACGATGGAGAATATTTTAAGAGCAGAATTTGGCTGGAAGTGGAACTAGCTCCCCAGATGTTTCCCCAGTGTAAAATACAAACCGTGGCTTTGGGTTGTAGCTGAGAGACTGATGTAGCCCATTCTTTCCAGAACAGAACCCACTGACACTTTTACAGAAGAAGTAACACTAAAGCGGCAACCATGCCAGGCATAAATAAGGGAGAAGGGTTAGCGCCCCTTTCCGCTTCAAATATCAGTCCTGCAATTGCACTTCTATTGCTGCTTGCCTCAGGCGCAGAAGCCGAAGGATTATCTACAGAAGTCTGAGCAGAACCAAAGTGGAAGTTCTCCTTTATTTTTCCAGCATAAGGTATAAAATAGCACTGCTGCTGTTTCAGAACTAGCTTTAATCTCCATGAGTGGTTTAGACCATTGTCCTTTAGACAACGATCCTGTGAAATAATCTCTCTCTCTTTTGGTACACCTGTGTTACTAGTAAAACATGGGGCCAAGGCACTTGGATGAAGGGGATTTTCTTCTCTTTGCTATTACCCTGAACACTGAACCCTAGATGCTATAAAGCTGAACACTGGCAGTTGCAGTTAATCTTTCTGGCTCTGCTCTGCGCACAGCAGAACTGGAGTTTCTGCTTTCATCTCTCCAAGGCAATGGGCTCCATGAGGAAAACAGTTAAGAACAACGTAATATCATAGTTAAATAGCCCCAGGAGAGCAATCGTGTATGTCTAATAGCTTCCCAGGTGAACTGATCTCGTGATCCATTGAGGGACACCCTCTGAAAGGTGCTGGCCTGGGGCCAGATTCTGTTCTTTGGAGGTGTGTGTGCAGCTCCTGTCGAAGTCATGGCTCAGCCTCTCCTTCTCCATGTAAAGCTGCCATGACCGCTAGCCTGCTGGGTGAAGAGCGATCAGCATAAAACCATTAAGGGAGCCAGAAGTGCTGCCTATTTAGGTTCCTATCCCCTGTTCATCACACATGGTATTTCTGCCTTTCCAGGGGGCCAGTTTTACAGAGACCTCCCCCAATGGGCGGATAGAGCTTCCTCGTAAAGCCATGGAACGAGTGTTCCCAGCACTCAGAAAGGAGCCTGGGTTTGGCCTGGAGGAGAGGGGCAAAGAAAGGAGGCGTGATAAGCGAGGGTAAAAAGAGGGGCAAACAGAGTTTGCAAAAGAGAGCTGATGGAGACAGAAGCTGTGGTTAAATCCAACACAGCAGCCAGGTTCCAAAACACAATAGGGTGCAGTGTATGCATCCGACTGGAACCCCATTTGTAACCAGTTCTGGAACCCTTACAATGCTGTATTTGTAGCACAGATGACTCAGACAAACCCCCAGCTGTCCTAGGGAGAGTTTGGCATGAATAAAGCATGCAGGATCGGGCTGCAAATGGTATTGTTTACATAAAAATCCCAATTCAGTAGACTCAGCTGCTTAGCACACCAGATCCAAAGCAATCCTTAGCTTAGCCCAGAATTTGTCCTCCACACTGTGTTTGAACTACTCAGTTCTAGGTTTTAAACAAGTCATTTTTCAGCCATCACCTACCATTCGATTTACATAGTAAACTAATCTGATCTCTAGGACTAAAATAGCCAAGCTCATCTTGTAAATATAGCAACGTACATATTAACTGCTGCAGCTCCATTTTAGAGTTGTTTCACATTAAGGCCCCTCCTAACAACAACAAAATGCAGCTAATAAAAATGTCCATTAAGCCAAACCATATTACCTCACTCAGAAACGAATACAAACAAAGAAAAGAGCTAAGCAAGGGAACATCACTGCATTTGGCATTGAGAAATCAGTAACGCATAACAAAGCCCATCACTAGCTCTCCCTTTCATTTGTCTTCCTGTGTTTATCCAATAATTCATTCTAGTGACTTCAACTGCAGGAATATTTAACTGGGTCTGGTAAGTAGCGTACGGAAATTACAGCCAGACCAACGGAGCTGAACTGATTTACTGGAGCTGAGGACCCAGCTCTTTGTTTGCACAGCCATAGCTATAGTTTATAGAGTCATAGATTTTAAGCCCCGAAGGGACCCTTGTCTGACCTCCCCTATAACACAGGCCATAGAATTTCACTCCCTATTTTCGCCATCTAGATTGTAATTTCTGGTTGAGCTAGAGCATCTCTTTTAGAAAGACATCCAGTCTTGGATTTACAGATTTCGAGTGATAAGAGTCCCCTCCGCATCCGTTGGTCAGTTGTTTCAATGGCTAATTACTCTCATTGTTAAAAATGTGCACTTTATATAGCTCCGTTTACAGATACATTATTTAGGCTAACCCCTTTTGGCTTGAGCCCCAGAATTACTCTAGCCTTCTCTAATAGTCTGCTGCCAACTCACAGATCTTTCAAACAACATATGTGAAACACCAAAATCTTGGAGTGGAAAAGAAAAACAGTCAATAATAAATACTGAAACACAAAATATTTACTTATTACTTATAAGAAAAAATATTGACTACTGATAAGCCCAGCTGGCGTCCTGTGTGAACTTGGAGAGACATTACTTCAGTCTCTGTGCCAGATTAAAGCATTCATTGAAATACCTGGTGGTTGCTTGCCAGATCGTCTTGTATATTAATGGCTGCAAGCAAACATTACTGAAAGGAGAACTGCACAGTGAAACTGCCCAACTCAGTGTCCCGACTGAGCGTGCCTTTTTGCATGTCGGAGAGCTCTGTTAAGCTGCTGCAAACCGCTCGGATTTCGTTGGATGTGAAAGTTTGTGGGAGGGACCGGTGATCTTGAAAAATCGCCCCTTAAAATTCCTGTTACAATAAAAATAAACAAATGTTGAGAAAGAAGAATGTTCTCCAATTACAAAATCAATGCTCAATTCTTTGTACAGATAAAGTACATTTTAGACAATACTAGCAGACGCAATTGCAACAGGCACATACTGTGGTGGTGGTGGTAGCCTGTATGAGGTCAGATACTGTGACCTCAGGTGAATCAGGACTTCTGGATTCTATTCCTGGCTCTGCCGAAGTGTGCGGGCTTGAGCAAAACATTTCATATAGATCCTGAGGACTTGACCTCCAAGGGTTGGGGAAATGAACAGTTGCGAGTGAGTTGTTAACCGCCCTCTCCTTTCCATATTGCCAAATGAAAGGAAGCCGCAGGTAGAACCTTGCTAAATGGAATTAGGGTCCTGGCATGGGAAATAGGTTCATGGTGTGGCAAATATTGCAAACCAATGACTCCATACAATCTAGGGTTAAAGCCTGAAGGCAGCTGCAGCTCCTAAGGACCCTTCTTCAGTCTAGGAAGCCTCTGTAAAAGACTAATGGTCTGAGTCTCTGCTTCTCAAAGCACTAACTACTTCTCCTCTCATGCGGGCTGAGGTGATCCCCTGACTAAGATAATCCTAGAGTTAGCTTCAAACCCACTGCTTCCCAGTGTGAGAGATGGACCCGTTGGTGCACTGCCAGATTAGTCTATGGGGAGGAGGCATGGGGCAGAGAAGAAAGAGTAGGAAAAGCTTCAGAGTCTACTCTGTTCCCTGTCACAGCAAACACGGTCCCATAGCCATAGGCAAAACAGCACACAGCTCCTTGAAAGACGTCTGCTTTCCCCAATACAGGTGGGGATGTAGTGGGTGGACCTACAATATCACCAGCCCAAGCTGCTCTTCTCAGAGTGGAATTGAGGGCCACATGAGCCCCACGGAGCTGCCAGAGGACGCCACCAACCATTCCCTCCTCCCCCAAGTTGTATGTGGAGCCTCTATATGCATTGAGAAGGGAAAAAACCCAACCGCTGCCATCACCACCATGGTCCCACATGAACTGAAGGAAAGGCAGAGAGTGGAAAGAAAGAAAAGAAAGGGAGAGAGTGTCACTTGTGCCATGACGTGGCAAGGAGAGTCCCACAGGCGGCTAGAGCACGGGCGGCCAAACTGCGGCTTTTGAGCCAGATGCAGCTCTTTTACAGTTAAAGCGCAGCTCACAGAGCCCCCCTCCTCCCCCGCTACAATCCCATTCTCTGCCTATCCGAGCTCAGGGCTTCTGCCCTGCAGCAGGGTGGTGGGGCGAGGGGCTTCTACCGGAGGTAACTGGTTCCTGATGAGAGTGTGGGGGGGTCACAGGTTAAAGGTTCACTCCCCCAACAAGTTGAGTCATGCCCTTCCATCACGCTCTCCCCTTAACCTTAGTGGTCGTCCCTGCAGCTTCCAGCTGTTTGCCACGGCCTCTCCCCATGACTAGAGCTCCCAGCTGCACCATGTGACTGAGTGGGGCCATCAAATCCTGGCAAAAATCTGGGGGAGTGGCATGTGACTCCACCTCTGGCTTCTCCCAGAAGGGAAAGGGGTCTCGGATCTTCAACCCCCACGGGGTGTGCCTGTTTCAGCAGGAGTGGGGCTGAAGCCCTGATCCCAGACAGGCACCTCCTGCGGGGCTGAAGCCACAAGAACCCCCTCCCCACAGGGCAGAAACCCCTACCCCACCACTCCACCGCAGGGCTGAAGCCCTGAGTGCCAGCAGGTGTGCCCCAGCTCTTGACCTTCTGAAGACCGTTGTTTGTGGCTCAGAGGGTCAGTAAGTTTGGCCACCCCAGGGCTAGAGGAAGCAGAGGACGTCTGCCAATCCGTTATAAGGGGGGGGTCTGTCATGAAAGGAGGGGAATCTTTGCTCCTGCAAATTGTATTTAGCATTGTGTTAGTGAGCCGCATCCAATACTACCTCTGTGGCCCCGAGGATGTCACATGGACAGCAGCTCTGTGCTGATGGGGCCGCAAGCAACCAGCGGGCTGCAGGTTGAGAACCACTGCTCTTGACCATATAGCTGATGCTCCGGCCCTACCCTTGAGCTCTTAACCCTCTGACAATGTGCAAGCCTCAACCTGCACTGCCATCTGAAATTCATTGACTGGTTTCTGTTCAGCAAGCCTTACTGCTTTCACAGTGCGGTCCTTCCCAGCCTTGGCATTCACACCAGTAGCTTCCATTCCCGAGAATGCACACTCCATCATTCAGGCACGGGTTAGGTTTGCACAGGTTCACCGGGTGTTTAGCCTCTGTAACAGAGAAAAACACAAACAGAATGGCAGGCTCTGGCACATTACACAATATTAACTTCTCAAACCCGCCTCCAGCGTGAGCACGTTGGCATGACAGTAAATGTTGCCCTTGCAGGGAAAGTCGGCTGGATTTACAGGAAGACATGGAAGGAAATAAAATACTAGAATGGCAGAGACCCAAGCCATTTGCGGTGTTGTTGTGTGTTCATTGTAACAGCAAAACACCATCAGTTAAAGTCTAGAAAAGGTCAGGGAAGAGGATTTACTTTACTAGCTGTTCTGAGTAAGAGCCTGGCATGGCTCCCACTAAGGCAAGGGCATCGGGTCCACTAACAGACACCCCACAAAACAGAGTAAGATGTGTTTCCTGTCCCAAACAGCTTTCAGTTGAAAGCCCCAGTCCAGCAGTCAGATGCATTAGCAGGGAGCCCAGACCTCCTGTACAGGAGCTGAGAGAGACCACATAAGACATGGGACAGCAGCTTAGATTAAAAAAAAAAAAAAAAAGAGGGTGGAAAGATTATTGGTAGAAAACAAGGTGGGAAAGATTTCTGAAGAAACGGGTTTTTAATGGGGGATATGAAGGAAAGTGTGTGTGTGAGAGAGAGAGCAAGTGAGCGAGCGTGCGCGCCTATCAGCTCTCCTAGCATAGCAGGCTACAGCTGTTGGCAAGCCTCAGCACTTTTTGTGCCATTTTTCTATAAAACCACAGAGTTAAGCAGCAGCATCTTAGAAGAATCTTTTGTACCGTGACTGGCATTTCTGCAATAGTGTTTGGAGGCATGTGAAATTCCTCAGCTAAACAATTAAGTGGCTTAGAATGTGGGTCTTCTAACCACATCACTTTTGTTCTCTCACAACTTGGGTGCCTGGTAAAGAGTATAAAAATCAGTTCCTCTATCCCCAAAATTGGCGCATTTGGATGCTATTTTCTATCAGGATTGTGTCTAAATAGTTATCATCTGTCAGAGCAACCTGGGATCCC
The DNA here is from genome assembly GCF_009764565.3 of Dermochelys coriacea. Classification (NCBI taxonomy): domain Eukaryota; kingdom Metazoa; phylum Chordata; order Testudines; family Dermochelyidae; genus Dermochelys; species Dermochelys coriacea. The sequence goes on from NC_050074.1 coordinate 114,616,175, forward strand.
ATTCACGAACTCTCCAGGGAAGGTGGGAGGTAATGCAAAATACTGCAATGCACGTCTCTGCCCTCTACAGGGTGGAATAAGAACTACTCAGCCACATGGCGTAAGCATCCTTTCCCTGCATCTGTCTCCAACTTTCTAATTCCATTACATTCTAATTCTAATACATTTCTTTTAGAGTTCCCTTCTCTTTTAAACACTTGTTATGAAATGAACACACACATATTATGTCATCAAATTTTTTGCGCACAAGCCCAGCAAAAGGAATAAAAGTCAAAGAGTTAGGCTGCAAATTTTATTCACATGGGTATACACACGTGGCAATACACACACCTCCCTACACACACGGTCTCTTACACACATACAACGCATACATGCACACACACACTTGCCCATACACTTTTCCAGGGGCTGCCTAAATCACCCAGCCGGGAAGGGAGGAGGGTGGGCTGGAGGGGAAAAGATGGGGTGGGGGTGGAGGACAGTGGATGGGGGGAGGGAAAAGAGGCCAAGGACGAGAACAAGGGTGGGTGAGAGGTGGCAGTGAAGGAGAGAGGAGGGGGTGGGGGGTATGTGGGGTGGATGGGGATGCAGGGAGAGGCAGATGGCTACAGGTGCATGATGATGTGGGGGGCACAGGGTGTATAGGGACATAATGGGAGTGCAGTAATGTATGGAGATGAATGGGTGCAGGGCTGCGGGGTGAGCAAGGGACATGGGGGGGTGGCTTTGGGAGATGGAGAGGATGGGTGGGAGAGCACTGTAAGGAGTACAGGGCTGGGATGGGTAGGTATGGGGGCAGGACGCAGTGACGGGGGGATGGGAGTGCGGGGGGTGGAAAGTGGAGAGATGCAATGATGGGGGGTTGGGGTGGGGAGGGATGCAGTAACGGGGGATGGGGATGCAGCCCCATTCCCAGCACTCGGAGACGGGGATACATACACCTCGAACTCCTGGGTGCCGGCGATGGGGCGACAGACCGACCGCAGATCGCCGCAGGCCAATGGGAGCTGCGCCTGTGGATGGGGCAGCACCCGGACCCCCCGCTCTGGCTAACCCTAAGCTAGGAGCTGGACATGCCAGCTGCCTCCCAACCTGGGAGCCGTGCAGCGTGGTGGCTAGCGCCGCCAACCAGATAGTCAACGGCCTGGTCAGCAGTGCTGACCAGAGCCGCCAGGATCCCTTTTTGACCAGGTGTTCCAGTCCAAAACTGGACACTTAGTCACCCTAATCTAGCCAGTAAGATCATTAGAGCAGGGGTCCTTTACTAACTCTGTGTTTGTACAGGGCCTAGCACAATGGGGCACAATTCTTGTCTGGCGCTTGGGCATCGTCACAATAAATAATTAGTAATAACTACACCACTAGCAGCCACTGGAGAATCTCCTTTAGCTCAAGTGAGGAGAGGCTTAGCTTTTGAAACAGAAAAATCCTGCACTCAATCGACATTCTCATTAGGAAGATCCAAATGGCCATGGTGAAGTTCCTTGACAGGATTTGTTACTGTACACGTGTCCATAACCAGATAACGTCTGCATTACAACAGACACTATGTAGATTTCTATTGTCCAGACAACCATCAGCGGCACATCCTTTAGCAGAAGATTAACATCAGGATTCCAGGACCAAAGTCCATGACCTATGACCGTTATTTAGGTTTTACACTGAACAATTCACTGACCTGCTCCATCTGTCCAACCTGGGGTCAAGGAACAGGGGTGGAGGGAGGAGTGTCAAAGGGTGCACTGAAAACACTAGCCTTTGATCCAAGCTACCTTTCACATACTTTTATCATCAGAACCCATGATTTTCCTGCCTTTGCAATCATCACATGGCCTCTGGTTCTGTTATTATGTCTCCGGCTTTAAGCAGAAGTTGAAATGATAGATTTTTGTCTGTTACACTGTCCTTGTCCCCTGCCTTGCACTACAAACAATAGCACAGCACACAGCACAGGTGAGTAACAGCTGCAATTCAGCTTCAGGAAATGCTGTGTTCCTGCTCTGTAATCATTGACTTTTGCCACCTTCTCTTCTACAGCCAAGACCTAGTGAACACTTAAGCAAAAGTCTGAGAGCTTAAGTGGAATTTCCTTCACAGGTAGATCCTATCAGCCTTCTCTGAGCATGGGAGAACTTCACCCTTAATACATATTTCTCTACTGCACATCAACTGCTATTAAAACTGCACTGAGAGGTCAAGATTCCCCCTTGTTTCTAGTGCTATGCCCTAGGAACATCATCCTACACTGACCCATGAGCACCCTGTGGCTCTCTTTGTATGCCCTATATTAAGCAGCTCTGGAGAAGGGGCACTTTAAGGCTACTCTGTACTCTGCCACCCACAATCAAAGAGACAAGGTAGGTGAGGTAATATCTTTTTGAACTAACATGTGGGTGAGGTAAAAGATGTTATCTCACCCACCTTGTCTTTCTAAGAGGGACCAACATGGCTACAACCATACTGCATACCCGCAGTCAAAGTCCACTCTCCTCTGGTGTATTGAGAATGCCTGAGGAATTACTGACTTTCCCAGTCTCTTGTCTTTAAAGGGCAACTGAGTGAATAGAAGGAGCTGACTAGGTCTTTAAGGTCACACTGTTACACGTTATGCAAACATCCCAGACTCTCGGCAGGGAGGAATTTGCAGGTTGTGACTGAGAAGGTTTTCAAGTTGTCTCAGTCCACGGGATGTAATTTTAATTGTAGGAATTCCCAGAAGTTTGTTCTCATGTGCAAACAGAAAATTAGCCATGCCCTGAGCACCAATTGTTTCACATACCAGCCAGTTCAAGTAAACATCATTTTCCTCTTGGGAACTTAAACCATTTTATTTCTTCAGTGGGGGAAGCATGACTCGCTTGTCTTGTGGGGCATCCCTTCATCTTAGGGCCTGCAGTCTCCCAATCAGACACCTCCACTCCGGGTCAAACACTGAGGTCTTTACTTAGGCAAACTCCCACCAAAGAGAATGAAATGACCCTGAAGGTCAGGAAAGCAATATAAATACTCGGCACACAGAAGAGAAAGACTCCTTCTTTTGCAGCAGGGACCCCCAAAATCCACTGCAATCTGTTTCCACCCCACCTACCCCAGCATGCTAGTGATTCAGCATAAAGCTGATCAGAGCCTCCTCAATCTGCCATGCCCCCAAATTTCTTTCTGCGTCATCACATTCCCTTCTCTCCCCCACAAACAAAGCTGGGGAGGATTTGACAGTTCTTTTTTCTTCTTTCCCCTAAGCATTAATTAGCGTTTAACCTACATCCGTTTAACGCCAGCAATACATTCCTAAGGACTCTACTCGGTAAACAGAATACATTGACCCTTCTAAGACGAGCTGTTTATTATGTCTTTGCAGCCCACACATGATAACTTTCTGATGGGTCAGCTTTTAAGCACTCTCTCCCATCTTGGATAAAGGCAAGTGTATCTTTGAAGATGAAACATGGATCAGCTGGGACTCTTTTGATCTGGATGCTTTCAGACAATTACAGAATGTTCCTCTGACCATCTATAATCATTTCAGCCTAACCGCCTTCCAAGTGGAAGAGTTTAATCCCATTTCATCTCAACTTTATCTGCTCATAAAATGTTAGCACATCTGCCACCTCTCTTAGCCAAGGCAGTGCTTTGATAAGGTTGTTCATTCCTTCCTGAAACAGAATTACCCAATAGAACCATTTTCCATCTATTGAAAGGCTTGCCCTTTAAAGCAGTTACTGGGCATAGAAGTGTTATTCTATCTATTTGGCTAGGCACTTATATGGCCCTCATCCTGGTAGTAACTGAACACTTCCCAAGTATTCAAGGACTAATGGCCATAACATCCCTTCAGGAAGAATTATTCTCATTTTACAGACAGGGAACTAAGGCACAGGGAGACGAGGGACATTTGCTAAGATCACATTGGACATCTGTGGCAGAAATGGTAACTGAGCCCAGATCACTCAAGTCCCAGTCTAGTGCCCTAAACTCAAGATCATCCATCCTACCTAATTGCCCTCATTTTTCCATTGTGTATTCAGATGACGATAAATATATCTGCAGATCTCAAAGCACTGGATTTGCCTGTATTGGCAACAGGGCTTCATTATAAAACAGAAATGGCAAGATGATAAATTGAGTCTCACCCTGTATAAATATATGCCATAGAAGGGCCCCATGCTGCAAGTTGCTGAGTAGCTTCTACAAGCAGCACTACTGACTTGCTCAGCACCTTGCAGGATCACGCCTTAAATCATTTCAATGGAGCTGCATGTGTAACCCACACACCCCCTATGTGTGGTGTTCTGTCCCATCTAGTAGCACAGAGACCACTTAGAGAGAGAGATCAACGAGTCTGCTGCACAGTCTTAGCTAACAACCATATGGATTTTAGTTCATGCGGTAGAGACTCAGGCATTTAGCTCTAGAGATTCCAGGTTCGAACCTACCTGCTAACAACCGGGGTCTGTTGAAATCAGGGCACTAAACACATGGGTATAAACATCAAGTACTGATGTATATTCTTAAAACTAATTTACAGTAATCACCTGTATTCTTCCTGCTTAATAAAAGCACCTATAACTCTTTAGATCACCTGTGTCATTACCTTTACACTTACCTGTACATCTCATCAGAAAATACAAAGCAACAGCTTTTTAAAAACACCCCAGAAGGCTGAAAGTTATTCCTTTAATCATAAAAGGACACCATTCCATAGTTAGCAATGTGGGCTTTACCCCGGCTATCTGGGAGATTGTCCTATTCAGAAAAATAAGGAGAAAATAAAGAAGATGAAGAAAATAAATTTCTGTCCATGTCAGGTCCATGTGTTTATGAGGGCTCTTAATTTAATGGAATAGCCCCTTCTATGTGTTCCCCTTTCTCCAGTGCCCCAGGCTGTGTGCACGTGAGCCCTCAGACAGCAGCACTTCACTGAACAGCAGAACACTGAGAGCACTCGCAAAAGTGCCCCTAATAACAGGGACCATTTGTAACGAAGGCAAGTTACAGTCGTCCCACCTAAATGTTCGACCTAAAGCTACCATGGTGAGTTAGTGGCCAGTAACTACAAGGGCAAGCAAGTCAGCTGTGAGCAGCAAGTGGACAGGGGACAACAGGAAGGAAATGGGATTGAGCCACAAGTTTCAGATCTGGATCCAAAGCCTGCTGAGATAGAGGACTCACACAATCAGGTGTTGGAACCTTCCTTATGGCTCATAAGGAACTTGTCACCTGCTGCTTTGAAATACGTCTCCTCTTCGTACCCCCAGTAAGAACATTGCATTGGATACCTTGCAATGTATGCAATATGTGACATCCTACATATTTAAAGCAAGATTTAAACTTTCTTGTGTCTCTAACACACACAGTGAAGCCGATTTAACCCAGATAGGATTACGACAGGCAACCACAGCTGGCAAAGTAGCCAAACCAAACTTCACGGCCTGGACTGGGGATCAGTGAGATCCTTGTGTTTGTCTGTTTTATAAGGCTTCCAACAGCTGGTTTCTGGGTGCAGCGGGAGAACTGAGAACGGGAAGCCAAAAGCCATCTCACCTTCACATATTCTTTCAGTGATAAAGTCTTTGTAATTGCGCAGATCATCATAAGATGAAACATGGATCAGATAGTGGGGAGAGCCGGCAATCCTCAGCAGTGTGTCCCTCCGCACATCCCCAATCCCGACAACAAACACCGACACGCCGTTGCTCCGCAGCTGCTGAGCTGGAACTACTGCATCCTCGGTGCCGCTCCCACCCGTGATCACAACCACGGCCTTGCTCACCCCAGGCCTTGCCCCTTTTGGAACGGTCACAACATCATCATGAATGTGCAGCAAGGCTCTGCCCATGGAGGCCGAGCCACCAAGGAAAGGCGCTTGGCTGATGGCTTGAAAGAGAGCTGAGCTGGTGACGTGCGTGTCCAGGGCAAATGCAGTGCGAGCCCTGCTGCCGAAGACCACGAGGCCTGTCTGGGTGACGTCCCGATTGATATTGAACTGCAGAGAGCTGCTACTGACAAAGTTCTTCAGCTGCAGAAAGTTCTCCCTGCCAACTCCAGCTGAGGCATCCAAGGCAAAAACCAGATCCAGAGACTGGGACTGGCAGCCTGGAAAGGAAGAGCAAACTTTAAGCCTTTCAGAATATCATTACTGACCGAGCAACGCAGAGGAGCCACCTCCTGTAGGCACACAATCACTACTGGGCAGTAATGAACTGCGGCATTATGAGGAATGGCAGATTGCAATTTACAATTCATTATCACAGGAATTTACAGCCTCCTCATAATGAGCAGCTAGAGAATAATCCCCAGCTATACAATCAACACAAGCGCTACTGCATTAGATTATATTTCCAGTTTCTTTTCACTTGTTACACTGGTTTGAGCCAAATCCTTAATCTTGAATGGTCTCTTACTATATGTGTTAACTACTTATGCTGATCAACCTGTTCCACTTCATATTTAGCTGTGACTACCCGAGTACCTTTCCCACATGTGACAAAGAGCTCTGCCTAAGTTTGAAAGCTTGTCTCTTTCACCAAGAGAAGTTCGTCCCATAAAAGATATTACCTCATGCACCTTCTGTCTCTCTGTACCAAGGGTATTCCTTTTTCAGTCAGAGGCTTGGCCCTGTGGTCTGAGCCCATAATTGGAGGAACCAGGACACCTGGGTTTGATCTAGGCTTGGACAATGACTCCCTGGGAAATTTTGGGCAAGATACATACCTTCTCTGTGCCTCAGTTACCCCATCCATAAAATGGAGATCATAATTCTGACTTCCCTCACTCTGAGGGGTGCTAGAAGGATTAATTACTTATGGCTAGACTGTGCTGTTGAGGCCCTGTCACAGAGTGGCCAGCACTTTAAGAGCCTCACCTGTGTCTGATAAGCTGCCCCCCCCCCCAGCTAAAGCAGTGAAGCCAGGAATCAGGTGATAGCTTGGAGATCATCTTGTCCTCATAACAGGCAGCAAATAGCTCATTTGAGCTAGAGTACTGCAGGGAACAGGGAAGGCTCCTACGGGCATCTCTGAAGCAGTGGAAATATCCCAGGTTATTGTGGCTCCCAGGCAGGCAGCCTGTGGAGCGTAATCCTGTAGGGAGCAGGCTAGGAAGAAGAAGGGAGCAGAGAGGCTTGCCTTGATGCCCAGGTAGATGTACGGAGTAAACAGACTCCTGCAGAAGGGTCTGGATCAGAGGGGAAGTTCACGGTTGAGATGTCGAACTTGTGTTCAAAATAAACTGTTTAAGAAATAACACTGAGTCCATGAAGAAAAAGGAGTGAAATCCTGTGACAGGAGAGTGTTCTTTGGTGCACCGACCAATGAAATAGTTCACCAGCTTCTAGGCCCACAAGGTGGGGGCAGACTAGAGCCGCGGCGCCCTAGATGAAGCTTGGATGGTGCCTTAGGGGCTGCATTTCCTCCCCTAATCCCCACCGCAGACAGAGAGTGCACATGTTGCAGTTTACCCTTTCAGCGGCACATAATACTTGATCCATATGAGACCCCCCAAACCACTAGCCTGCTGGCTAGTCAGCTCTCTGGGCTGGTACAGAAGTCGAGAGTGGACTGCAACCCCTCCTTACCATTTTTTTATTGATTTGTGCCTATGGGTGCATGAGGAAGCAGCAGTCTTAGACACCACAGCCGCCCTTGCAGCTGGGGAACATAGGTCTTTGCACAGGAGGGTTCAGTGCTTTCAGCCTCTCTAGTCCCTGACACAAGCTAGCTCTCAAGTCCGGGGAGTGCTCTGCCAATTATGGATCAGTATCAGTGGATTCCCTACCATTGTTGTGTGGGGGAACCAAAATTCATTCTTTTAACCACCCTACTCCTTAAATCTTGAACTCCCCTGAGCAGTGACCATCACTGCGCTACAGTCTATAGCCACAGCCTTACCTGGATGACTGTCTACACTGCAGATTTTTTTCTGCAGCTCAGGGATCTTGTTGAACAGATCCGGGGGGCTGGAATAGACAACCGTCCGCTTTGGATTCCCAGTCACGTCGTCCAGCTCTGCTCTTAAGAAGTCGCTGCCCACGCCAATTAGGAAGAGCCCTCTGCCCTGGTATATTTAGCTGCTTCTAACACAGGATCCTGGGACTCTGAATCCGTGAGCAAGACAACCACACGCGGGAGATTGTCGTGAACATCCATGAAGGCCGGAGCACTCTTAAAGCCATGCTGCGTGACATACCGAAGGGCTTTGCCGGTGAAGGTTCCCCCTCCGCTGAAATGCATGGTGTCAATGCTCTTCATGAAACCAAGCACATCCTTGTACTTGCCCACTTTGATCGGGATCTGGACATTATTGCTGTACTGGGCCACTCCAACGTTTGCTGGGGAGTCTTTGCTCAACATTGCCCAAATGAACCTTTTCAGGAAGGCCTTGTAGCGCAGGAATCCCTCCAAGGTGGTACCAGATGAGCTGTCTACCAGGAAAAGAACATCCATGCTGCACTCCAGACTCAGCTTCGGAGCTGAAAGCAAAGGAAGTGAGTAACTGCGTGTAATACACAAAATAAGCAAGCACATCATGTGGGTCTCCTGCAATCCCAATGACCTGAAGAAGAGAGAATGCACCCGAGCCTCTGTTGAGAAAACAAAACAATGTGTTGGGCAACATGTTTTTTACAGGAGTAGAATCATGCCTCAGGATGCCATTTCCTTTGGTAGGATGCCACAAAAACCTCAAGGGCTGAGGAATACATTGCAGGAAGTTATCCAGTGGTTAGCGCATCTTTGATACAGCTTGAGAAACCTTAAAGGAGTCTGATCTCAGAAAAAGTGGAGCACCCATCCCCCTTTAAGGTTTCTCAAGTTGTATCAAAAGATGCCCTAAACACTGGATGACTTCCTGCAACGTATTCCTCAGCCCCTTGAGGTTTCTGTGGCATCCTACCAAAGCGAACGGCATCCTGAGGCATGATTCTCCTCCTGTACAAAACATTCTTGGGCACCCAGAATCATTAATCCCTTCTGAAATTCCCAGCCCATAGTGCAGGGCAGTTCTGCAGGGATCTGAGGGAGGAGAGGGAAGGAGTGTGGAGCCAAGGCACAGATACTTCAGCTGTCCCCCTCCTTCAGCAGGATCCACTTCTCATGCCCTACTTCCAGATTTCCCTGCATACCGAGACGGAAGGAGCCCCAATGAGGCTGTAGATGAGGGTGGGCAAACCCTTTGGCCCGAGGGCCACATCTGGGTATGGAAATTGTATGGTGGGCCATGAATGTTCATGAAATTGGGGGTTGGGGTGTGTGAGGGCGTGAGGGCTCTGGCTGGGGGTGCGAGCTCTGGGGTGAGGCTGGGGATGAGGGGTGGGTGCAGTAGTTTGCTCCAGGCTGGGACCAAGGGGCTGGGGAAGGGGTTGAAGCATGGGAGGGGGTCAGGGATGCAGGCTCCGGGCAGTGCCTACCTTAAGCAGCTCCAAGAAGCAGCGGCATGTCTCCGCTCTGGCTCCTATATGCAGGTGTGGCCAGGCAGCTCTGCGTGCTGCCCCATCTGCAGGCGTCGCCCCTGCAGCTCCCATTTACGCAGTTCCTGGCCAATGGGAGCTGCAGGGGGCAGTGCTTGGGGTGGGGGCAGCATGTGGAGCCCCCTACATATAGGAGCCGGAAGAGGGACATGCCACTGTTTCCAGGAGCTGTGCGGAGTGGGGCAAGCGCTGGAACGGGGCAAACCCCGGACCCCGCTTCCCGGTGGTAGCTAGAGGGCCAGATTAAAATGTCTGGAGGGCCGGAGTTTGCCCACCCCTGCGATAGACCAAGTTCACAGGGGCTTCTGAATATAGTGGGACTCAATGACAGCTACTGGGGGGGGGGAACAGAAAATGCCCCCCAACCCTGATTTTTGCACTTGATCAAAGTTGCACAGGCAAAGTTTGGGGGATAGGGGATAAGCAGCATGGCTAGCATGCAATGGTCCTGTACTAACCCAGTACAGCTGCTGCTGGAGCACACCATTCAGGCTGCGTGGTCGCAGTGCCAATGAAATTTGACCCAGCTGCCCCTCCTGACAGATGGAGAGGCAGCCTGGCCAAATGGAGTTGTGACCTAGCACATGGGGAGTCTGTGCCTGTAGGGCAGAGTGCAGGGGAGTCCACTGAGAACCGACTCCTGGTGACAGGCTCATGCACGGTGTGGGTAAGAGGCGACACTCCCTAGCTGAGGGAGACTCGGGGTCCCTGCTCGGGAGAGGGGGAGGAAGAGGCAAGCAGGGACCAGAACAGGGTTCTTATGAGGGGCAGGGGGAAGGACTGGAAATTTGCCACCTCCTGGAAACATTTAAATTGGCACCACTGGTGGGACTCCTTTCTTGGTGCCTTCTGCAGCCACAGTGGCTCTGAGGAGCGAGCAGGCAGGATCATCCCCTGGAAATGGTAGCACTAGGCAGCAAGTCCCAGTCACTGACAGCCCTACAGCCCTGTATCAAGCAGTAGGAAAACAAACAACCCCTTGGAGCAGGGTTTAAAAGGCAGTGGTTAGCCTCAACCCAATCCAGCAAACTGCATTATAATTCTATACCAGGGCTGTTACAGGAAGGCAGGCTGCAGAGGGATGGTCCCAATCAACAGATTCAAGAGCTAACACCACACCAGCGGACCAGGCTTAGGCCCCACATACCGCAGCTGGCATCTCCTCCAAATCCAACAGGACACACACAGTGGTACCTTTCTAATCCCTCTGGAACGCATGTGCCTCCATTGTGACAAGGCTGGGAATCGCAAGGATCTGCAAAGGCACCAGAGAAGAAGAAGGAGAGAGCCTGGGTTGGGCCCAGAGAGAAATACAGTCATGCTACACAGTGGATTAGCTGTAAGTGTTTTGAGAGTATACAGAGTCAGATGGGCTCTCAGGCATTTGGAAGATAATTGTCCTTCGCTTTGCAGAAAGGTCCTTTTCTCTACTCAAATAAAGCACAGTTAAGTAAGGCTGTGATGTCTGTGTAGCTTGCTTGAGTATTAATAATGTACAAGATAAGCCCCATTAGCAGAACTCAGTAATTTCTTAAATTTAACTTATTTACACTTGAATGAATAATTCTTGACAAGGGCAGCTCCAACCATTTAAAAAAGCCCGCTCTTTGTAAGCACGGTTTTGTACGACCACATTACAATTCAGTGTCAGCTCTACAAAGCTGTCCATTCCTGCGTGTGGTTTGCCACCTTGCACTTGAATTGCTGTGGAGTTAAATCGCTTACATCAGGGAAATGCTGGAGTAACTGGTAGATCGGAAGTAACTATTGAAATCAGTGCAGTTCCTCCAGATTCACACTAGCAGAGAAGAGATTAGAATCTGGTCCATTCTGTTCAGATTCCTTTTGGACCATATGGTGCATATTCAGCACTGATGGTTCTGGGGTGTGGCTTACAACACTTTTTGCTCAAAAGCTATCATGAAAAATAGTGAATGCAAGCAGTCCAAAACACTCTACCTCTGAATATTTCATCTGCTGGGCTGTATTTATGGCATGTCCCCGTAGCACGGTATGGTGACACCATACATTGACAAGTTTGGCAGCTATCCACTTCATTTTCAAATCCTACTTTTTCCTCCAGAATTTACTACATTGCTCGTGCAGCACATACAAATTTTGCTCGATCGAGGAATCTCCATTTCCCTTCCGAATCAGGGGCTTAAACGATGAGGATGTATTTTCAAAGCGCATTCAAGGAAAATAAAGCAATCAGGTCACTCCATGATTTGAACCACTGAGTTGTCGGTCATATTGGTAAATCAACCGGAGTAGCTATTCCCACACAAAACAAGCACAAAACCAAGTTACACAACTACTAACTGTCAGGTTCCCTCTTAAATGAATGATACTGATGGTTCCAAATTACATGGCTGAAGGCATCTCACTCAACTACAACTTGAGCAGAAACGTTCCACGTTGGTAGCAATGCAGTCCCCAAACTAATGCAATACTTGGACACTATTTTTTGCTGGCTTATGCAGGTGTGACAATAGTAATTTGGGAATGGTGTGATTCTATCAACAAACAAGAACGTGAAGAATTTCAGATTAATAAAGGGTGAACCAACTCCTCCAGGAGTGAAGGGAGAGACGGAAGGGTAACTGTTTTAAGCCAGCAGAAGGATTTCATGGTCAAGATCATGAGTGAAACAAGAATCTCATTTTTTTAAGTGGTTAATGAAAGACTGGTTAAGGGTCAATTCTCCTCACTAACATCCATTAAGAATTAGGATCCCTGCTTTTCTGATCCTTGCTGAGGAACTGAATGTGATTTAAAAATAATCTCCTGAGTTTAGTTCACTTTTTTTTGCTTAGACTGTAAATGAGATTTTTTCAGAAAGATCATGTCTTACCTGGGCATGTAGTTCGGTAGCATCTGGCCTGGTGTTTTATCAAGACTCTTTTCCAACTAAGATAGAAAGATTGATACAAAATATGAAATTGGACTGACCAAGTATTTAAAAGATTAACGGTATTTGCAAGGCTGACCATTTAGTCAAAGTTCCTGACAAATAAGTTTTCCCTCAAAAAATGCAGTTTCATCAAGATTGAAACATTTCATGGGAACAGATCGATTTTTGACAGAATGAAAAATTTGAGGTGGAAAAGTTGCAACAAATCATTTTGACTATCAATTTGCTTCACTTTGTTTAGACTATTAACTATTTAATAGGCTGAATTAAAATATTTGATATCATAATATTTTTACAATACCAGATATTTCAATAGTTCTGAATTGAAATTTTTTGGACTTTTCATTCTGTGGGAAATAGCAACCTTTTGTTCTGAATCTGAATAAAAACAAATTTTGAAATGTTGCAACTTCCCATGAAATGGAAACTCTGATCTCCAACCAGCTCTAACTTTTCCAGTTAATAAGAGAGCAAGGGCTGTACTAGGAAGCAATTCTTGATCCTCAAGAATCCCTCCACATGAGATCAATGAGTGAATGCTCATTGATGATGTTTTGAAACCATTTATCTCATCTTAAAGGTGACCTGGAAGGGAAAAATAAATGTGTGTGTTCCTTTTTTTGCTTGTTTATAACTAAGGCTGTGTGTCGGTTACGGAAGTCACAGATTTTTTTGCAGGGGCCAATATGGTTTGCTCAGGGGCTGCCCGAACAGCAGCAGCAGTTTAGGTGTGGGAGGGGGATCGGGGCTGGGTCGGGGGGGGGGTTCCAGGGCAGTGCTTAACTCAGGGGTGGGGGGGCCCCCAGAAGCGGCTGGCATATTCCTGCAGCTCCTAGGCGGAGGGGCCAGGGGGCTCTGCGCGCTGCCCATGCTTGTAGGCACACTCCTGCAACTCCCATTGGCTGCTGATCCCCTCCAGCCTGCCAGCCCCTCCAACCCCCCCCAACACCAGCGGGGGTCCTGTGCCATGCACCGCTGCCCGCCCCTGGAGCATTCCCCTGGAGCATCCCCGGACCAAGTTTTAGTTAGGGGTATATAGTACAAGTCATGGACAGGTCACGGGTCATGAATTTTTGTTTACTGCTCATGACCTGTCCATGACTTTTATTAAAAATACGCGTGACTAAAACGTAGCCTTATTTATAACATGCCGGGGGTAGGAGAGTTTTTTTTTAAAGGTGGATCGATTCCTGATTTTTTTAAAACTTTAGAAATATCAGCCTTGTCAAGTCTAACCTTCCCTAGTTTTGCTGGATTCATTGGGGCTTAGAGGAGTGTAGTGTGGCATTTCTCAGCCCTTCATTGAAGAGGAAAGGATGCTCACTTTAACAGATCTTCTTTCCAGGGGTTTGTTAGACTTTGGAGTTTAAAAAAAAGATCTGAGATTCTGGACAGCCTGAATAAAAATAGATTCCTAGTTCAATGAATCAAGTTTCACTTCCTTCGTATCTGAGTTATAATCCTACTAGTCTACCCTGGAAAACAAGACCTGAATTTCTAGTATAAAAAACAAGCAAGGGAAAAAACACCAACAATTCCTCCCCTTCTGCCTCCTCCCCTCAGGCTCTCTTTATACATCAGACAAACAAACAAACAAACAAACAAAGACCACAAACCTACATTTTTCTTTGCAGGTCACTTTAAAATTCTTTCACTTATGTACAAACTGCAGTAATGAAGCTTTTAGAAGGCATTCGATTTCTTTAAGGATCTGATAAGTTTCACAATCTTCCAAATACTTCCTCACCTCAGCGCGAGAGGAATCTCCTTGTGCAACTCGCTGCCACTGACTGATAATATACTTCTCTGTTTGCAACCTATCTGCTTAATATTTGCTTCAGTATGAGTGGGAGCTGTTTCCAGACAGCTATTGAAGCCTCTCCATAGCCCAGAGTCTCCCAGGACTCTCAGGTCCATTAAACAAGGATAAAAGGACTTCCCTGAAAATAAAAGCTTGCCTGGCTAATATCAGAACTAGTTGGATTCGGTTCAGGGTCAACAGAGTGCCTGGGATTTATCCACTCTCTTTATTGCATAGAATATAAGCAAGTGTTGCACAAATAGGAATTGTGTGAAATACATAAGTGAGGCTATTTACATAGTAGGCAGGATAGTCCAGTAACAAGGAAACCTGTCTGGGAATCTGGGTTCTATCCCTGGCTCTGCCACTGACCGACTGGGTGATCTTGGGCAAGTCTCTTTGCCTCCCCATGCCTCAGTTTCCCCTCTCACCCTTTGCTTAGATTGCACCTTCTTCAGGGCACAGACTGTCTCTTACTATGTATATGTACAGAGCCTGTCCCAATCTCAGCTGGAGCCACTACGTGCTGTTATAATATAATATTAAATAAAGTTACAGTAAATCATAAACCCAAGTCATCGTACCTAACAATGGAGGTGTGTGCGCTCTCACTCTGTGTGCACTACTAACTTCAAGAAAGAAGGCTCGTTGACTTACCTATAAAACGGCAGAGAGATGTATGCACTGCATTTGGTCTCTTTGATCCTTTCCAACACATATAGTTCCCAGCCAGCTCTTTCACGGTCTCCAGTGTCTTGCGTTCGCAAGGGTGAGATTCAATCTTGCAGCCTGTCACAAAGAGTGCACACAAAATAGCTGGTGCATTTGTTTGCAAGTGAAGTGTCTGCGGGAGCTGACACAGCTGGGATATTGTTCAAGGCACAGCAACGCCAGCTTGTCTCATTGTCCAGCAGAGCGAGTTCATGGCAGCTTTTTGACAAGTCCCTCAGTGATGCCCCAAAACAAGTAAACCTGTTGCTGGTGGGCAGGTCAGCTCTTTACTGGATTCCTAGGGGCAGCTTCTGTAGTCTGCTTTGTCCTGACACAATACCTGCACCCATGTCCACTAAGTCCACCCCTGTTCTTCTGTTCTACAGAGCTTCCTATACCACCACCATCACTGTACTAGCTAAGCACCTTCCAATATTAGGTTCAGCAATTTGACTTACATGATCACTTGTGGTTCTTAGGGGATTTTCACCTCTCATCTACCTTAGGTATTTATATGACCCCCACTACTGTATATCTGAGTGGCTCACTATCTTTAATGTATTTATCCTCAACACCTGTTTGAGGTAGGAATTATCCCCATTTTAAATGGGGGGAATGAGGTACAGAGAGACTAAGTGACTTGACCAAGGTCACCAGTAAGACTGTGTCAGAGCAAGGACTCAAACCCAGGTCTCCTAAGACCTAGGAGAGTTCGCTGATCATTGTACCATCCTCTCTCTCACACAGAGTCCCTGGGGTTTGGACAGGCCTCGGGGTTTGAGCAGCACACACAAGGGGCGTGGCTGTGCCTTGAAATCATCTTTTGATTGATGCTAACCTCCTAACAGCCTCCATTCTTTCCTCTAGACAGAAGAGAAGACCTCTCCCAAAGGAGTAGACTGTGCCACCCTGTGAGCTGTGTTAGAGATGCCAGCTTTAGAGAGAAGCTCTGGAAGTGAAAGCCCAAGCTTACAATCCCCATACAGATGTGAAAGGAAGGACAGTCATTAGTAAACATGCACCAGGGTGGCATAGTTACCTGGAGAGACAGCACTGCAGACAGTAGAACTGGTGAGGGTGCTATACAGGCCATTGGCAGCATCATCCACATGTTCAGCAAACAGCACATGCTGCTCAGTTGGTTCACTGGCCAGCGTGTGCAGCTCCTCCCACCTGCACAGGTGACAGGACATGTTAATACAATCTCCTGGCATTAAAGAACAGGAACAGACCCTTTGCAGTCACAGTTATTTTCCTGGATGGGCATTAAAAAGAACAAACACTCAGAACTACTAGTGATGTAGCTTTACGTCCACACAGGTCCCCACTGTATCTTCTCTTACAAATCCACTGACATTTCTAAAGACACATGCTCATAACAGAGCACTTCTCTCTCCAAGTGCCCTTTTTTCTCACTCACCCCGTTCACAAATGACCTCCTGCTCCACATTCATATCCCTCCAGGGGGATGGAACAATTTGTACAGTGGGGCGTGCTGAGAGCCACTGAACTAAACTGTATGGAAACCACTTCAAGCCAGGGAGTGCTGCCGCGCTCCCAGCACCCGTGTGTCCCTCCCCTCTGACTCTGTGATTGCCCCTCACCCTTGGCCTTGCTCAGGGGACTTAAATGCAGAAGGCAATGGCTAGTCTGTTAGCAGTGCACCACTCCTGCCCCCCCACAAGACAATTTCCTACCTTGGAAACTTGACTCCCACAGCAAATACTGAGGTGCCCCTGTCCTTCAGCTGCTTAGCGGGTGTTGCTACATTGCCTTGTGATTTCCCGTCTGAGAGGATGATCAGGATTTCAGGGACAGAGGAATTTCTGCCACCAGGAAACCTTTCCGGAGGACGTATTTCAGTGCGAGCCCCGTTTCTGTGCTCCCGCCTCTGAAACAAGCAAGAGAAAATTGAAAGACGAGGTTTTGGGCTAAGTGTCCGACTCCCTTTTGCTTTCTTCCCATTTCCCACTGTCTGCTCTCTGGTAGCACCAAGTCTAGGGCACTTCTGCACTTAGACTCATTGCACAGCCATACTGATGAGTCTAATTCTGTAATTGTCACCACCGTCCTGCTATTAGTTGGCAGCTCCCCTTCCTTTGACTCTTCCTCCCCCACTCCATAAGTGCAGAAACGCCTTGAGAAAAAAATCCACAGATGCAATAATGGGATGGCTGCTTTCAATGAAAGACTCCTGGTAACTCATGTATTAAGAGAAGGCTAGACCATACCAATCAGTATGGTCCAGCAGAGAGAGCACTGGGTTAGGACCCAGGAGATTTGGCTTCAATTCCCCCCTCTGTGACCTTGGGCAAGTCACTTCAATAGTGCATATCTCAGTTTCCCCATCTGTAAAATGAGGATAATGAGGCTAACCTTTCTTTACAAAGCGCTTTGAGAACTACACTGCCCCTGTATAGAAGAGCTGATTAATAATGAAATCTTCCATTTGCCAGCCCCACGTACAGTGTTTCTGAAAATACAAACACCTCAAACATCTTGCTTTCCAATGGTATAAATTTTATACTGCAGGTACAAGCCCCTTACAGAGAGCAAAACCATAGTGAAATTTCTTTAGAACAGAACTATAGCTAGATGCCTAGGGAGCAACTGCTAAAAGAGGGCAGGGAGGCTGTGCATGGCAACTCACTGTTGTTTTGGAGAATGTTTCTTAATTAAGTGTTGGCAATTCAGCTGTGCCCAGAGGCACAGACCCTTCTCTCGCTCGTTAATCTTTGATTAATTTGATTTTCCACAGAATGCCATTTGTTCATCAGTAATAAACCCCCCAAAATGCAAATCCCAAAGGACTTCTGAGTGTATCCCTGGAAACTGATGAGGGGAGAATACAAGGCACACTTTATTCAGCCTTCCTAGAAAAACTTTTCAATTAATGACGAACAAAGAGCGAGGCACAGAGAGAAGTTCACCTGGATTTCACAATAAATTAAACCACTGAGGTTAAGAAGGTAAAGGTGAGGGAAAGCCACCCATGATTCCAGCTAGTAGAGCACAGCTGTAGATACAGCTCCAAGCTGGAAAAGCATTCTGGGTATTAATATGCAAATAAGCAGTCCCAAGTACCCAGTCTGCTTTAAAATTCAATTATCTGGCCACTGCTACAGGCACCTTCCTGACTGGAGAAGCGATCAAGCCTGCAACCATTTTAAATTGGCACAAATTATCAACTTCACTTTGTTTTTGTCTCTGACACCGGCATACTCTAATCATGGGACACTGTTTCATCACATTATTATTTGTCTGACAATAGCATCAGGAGGCCATGGTGGAGATTGGGATCCCATTGTGCTAGGTGCTGTACAAACCTATAGTTAGAGAGTCTCTCCCTGAAGAGCTTATAGACAAAATAGACAAGGCAAAGCATGGGAGAAGGGAAGTACTATTATCCCCATTTTACAGATGGGGAACCAAGGCAGAGAGATCAAAGGTCAGATTTTCAAAGGAGCTCCAAGGGATGAAGATCTCAGCTGGGTTTTTTTCAAAATTTGGCCATTCATAGAGCACTTCATAGAGTCAGGCCCTTATTTGGTATCTATAGAAATGATGAGTTCTTATAAAAATCTGGCCCTAATTTTGGGTGCTGAGTATTTGAAAGTCTGACCCTGAGCTCTCCTGAAAACTGGACAGGTCTTGTGAGGGCAAAAGTCACACAAGCAGATCTGGGAACTTAACCCATGTTGTGTGACTCCTAGTGAAATACCTGAAACAAACACAAAGCCCTGCTCCCTCTGTGTCTTCTTTCCTCCATGTCTAATTCAGAGAATGATCCAAATACAGCTCTTGGAGATGCACATGCAGCGAAGAGTCAAGTAACAGAATATTTTGGCAGTCATGGTATTCTGAGGCTGGAGTGGGAATGCCTATTGGCCATGCTAATATGATAGAAAGCGATTATTTTAACACTGACTATCATTTACCGGTACCCAACTAAATAAGTACCCACAAGTGCCAATGGTTTGTACATTCCACTAGTGATATAAATTACTTTATAAACCAGGACAGTTGTTAAGTACTAGGGAATGATAGAGCCTATGAGCCTTTCAGCTGCTCTACAACTGCTAAGAATAAAGTCTACAATGTCGGTGTTGTAAACTGCTGCCTGATATTTAAATACAGAATAAGAATCCATATTCTCCATCTCCTTCCCCAGTATCAGGCGGCATGCAGTTAGCTGTAAGACTGTTACAGTTATACAATTCTAACTGTATTATAAGACTTATTTCCTTACTGGGTATTAAACAATGCACTTTTACCGGATAGCTCTCTAGTCTAATTTACACCACATCACAGGCAGCTTGAGGGACACAGAAAATGAATAAAATACTATGTAAAATTTTAGGAAAAACACAAATTTACAATGCTATACAGCACAGCTCTGGGGAAGGAAGGAAGGCCTTGTAGTTGTTTCCTTGGGCTCTCCCGCCTCTATCCACATGTTGTCTCTTGTCTTAGTTTGTAAGCTCTTTGGGGGCAGGGGCCATCTTTTTGTTTGTGTGTACACATAGCCTAGGACAATGTTTAGTCTAGAGAAGAGAAAACTGAGAGGGGACACGATGACAGTTTTCAAATACATAAAAGGTTGTTACAAGGAGGAGGGAGGAAAATTGTTCTTGTTAACCTCTGAGGATAGGACAAGAAGCAAAAGGGCTTAAATTGCAGCAAGGGCGATTTAGGTTGGACATTAGGAAAAACTTCCTCTTGGGATAGTTAAGCACTGGAATAAATTGCCTAGGGAGGTTGTTGAATCTCTATTACTGGAGGTTTTTAACAGCAGATTCGACAAACCCCTGTCAGGGTTGTTTAGATAATACTTACTCCTACCTTGAGTGCAGGGGAGTGGACTAGATGACCTCTCGAGGTCCCTTCCAGTTCTACACTTCTAGGATTCTATGAATGGGGTCTGGTCCAGGACTGTGGCTCTTCCACAGTACAAAGACAAATACTAAAAGCTGTTAAGACACACCTATGCCAGGCTTCTATTTCTGGCCTGGCCACAGCATTCCTGAGTGAAGAGGACTGTATATTCCAAAGGGATCATAATTCTGGGTGCCTCAGCTTCAGCTGCCCAACTTGAGCTATAGAGGAGCTGTTTAATGTGAAAGGATTTGGATACATAATTCCCATTAGGTGGCCTTGAAAAATCTCAGCCTTCTATTAGAGTAGCATTGAGAGAACCTCCAGTCAGCACTGGGTTCCTTGCGTGGGCACTGACAGGCAGAAGGTGACATTATCCTTTTCCAGAGGAGTTTAAAAGTGAGGGCCTCAGTCCTACATTACTCTGAGTGAGAACTACCCAATTAGACGAGTGTAAAAACTAGGGCAGTTGATGTATTGACATCAACCCTTTATTTTAACCCTTGCCCCTTTAACATTTACCCTTTTTTTTTTTTAGGCTTTAACACTTGTCATGTGTTACTTCCAACAACTATATCCAGATAAGCCACAAATTTCCTGCCCCCACCCTCCTGCACTATATAAGCCAAGAGTTCTGTAACCTGCCATCCTTGATTCAACATTTGATATCAGAGTAAGCCCAGACCACCTTGAGCCCTTTGGCTAATTAAGCCTCTCTATCCAAAGAGACATTTCCATCTGTTTTCTAATCCTGGCTGAGGAGTTTCAACATAAACCATTTCCTGCTATTGCCTTTTAGTACTGCTTTTACTTCAATCCAAAGCAATTACAGGCAGCCACGACTGCAAATGTCAATTCTTTCTTTGAGGCATGATGTTCTTCTTCATATGTATTGTCACACACACTGTCTCTCTCTCTCCCTCTCTCACTCACACCCCCCCACCTCTGTGCTTCCAAATCACGTTTAATTTGTTTGAATGATTCTCTATTTTAATAATGACTGAATTTCTTGATATCTCAAGTAGTTGATCACATGTATGCTCAGAGCTCCCAAGTTCTCCAAGTCCATTTACTTCTCTTTGTTTGACCATATACCTGTCTTTCTTTATATGTAATGCATTCCAGGAGCTTTTCTTTTATCTTCTTTTATCTTCTCTCTGATGCATAATCCCATTCTCCCCTCAACTTTCCATTATTTTCAACCAAACTTCAAGAACTTACGTTAAGTCTCTGGTCAGATGCCACTGGCCATCAGTTTGTTTCAGTCCCTGTGTGACTTGAACCATCCATAAAAATCTAACTAATTCTGCAACATGTCCCAAGCTATGACTCAGCAGCAGAGTAGTTGAGGTGCTTGAACTAACAGTTATTATGGCTGAAAATATTAATGCTACTTCATAATACTGGGAGAGTCTCAGCTAGTGAAAATTGGCACTGCTCTGTTAAAGTCGTGTGTAATCCCAGTTGCGGTGTGAGCTTGGATAACCTCTCCTGACTCGGATGCTTTAGCTGAACCACAAAATATAGGCTTAAATAACTATGAAATTCTATGGTCTGTGTTATATATGTGGTCTGACTACATGATCAAATCTCTTCTGGCCTTAAACTCTGTTAATTAGGTTTTCCCATGTATAAAACAGACATATTATTAGTCACATAACTCACTGGGTTGTTGGAAGCCGTAATTAATTGCTTAACATTTATATATACTTTGAGATCCTTGGATGAAAGATGCCATTTGTGAGTGAAATATACACTATACATTCAGTTTGATGGCCCCAATAAACTGTATCCATTTGAGCCATGGAGATTAGAAAAGATTCAAATCAGAATTTGGGGTTAGGGTCTCTCAAAGAAGAAATTCTGCCATAAGCGCAGGACAGAAAGCAGGTGTTATATGGGACACATCTCCCCAGCAGAAACAAAAAGCATCAGGATAACACTTTCAGAGCCTCCCAACCAGAAATCTTATTTTTGGCAACCTGATAGCTGGAATCCACCCATAACTATTTTGTTCATTCCTATATTTCAGCCTTTCATCTAAAACTAGATGAAATGGCCACATGTACGGCCATTATTTCTGTAAGATATGTCAACATTCATCTGCCATCATTAAAAGACATTTTCAGTGCCAAGCCAAATTCCAGATATCCAACAGCTTCATTTTCTCTGCTGTCAGTGGCTTTGAAACAATAGCCAAAGAGAAAAGGAGTACTTGTGGCACCTTAGAGACTAACAAATTTATTTGAGCATAAAAAAGCTTATGCTCAAATAAATTTGTTAGTCTCTAAGGTGCCACAAGTCCTCCTTTTTTTTTGCGAATACAGACTAACACGGCTGCTACTCTGAAAATAGCCAAAGAGGAGCTGGTATCTCTCTGCTATACTTCCCCAGGAACATTACACAAAAGGCTTTCTAGACTGTATAATTAAGTTGTCACTGAAAAAAACTACGGATCTTGCTCGGCTGAAGAAGTTGAAGAGGATCTTGAGTTTGTTTGCAAACTCTGGGCCATATTCAGAATTCGTTTAGACACGTTGACTATTGAATGAGCTGATCCTTTAACCCGAATGCCTTTTCTGCTGAAATTCTACAGCCTGTGGGAGATGCTCCTATATTTGTCCCCACTTACATTCATAAGCTCAGTGTGACCTTCCCTACCGCCCAACAAAAGAAAACAGCACTTTTTTTAAAAGGAGATGATTTGGGCTCCAATTTCCTTTCTT
Organism: Dermochelys coriacea; assembly: GCF_009764565.3. Classification (NCBI taxonomy): domain Eukaryota; kingdom Metazoa; phylum Chordata; order Testudines; family Dermochelyidae; genus Dermochelys; species Dermochelys coriacea. Next base: position 114,638,665 of record NC_050074.1, read on the forward strand.
ACAGCTTAAGGCTCATTCTACACTTAAAGGTAACGTAGCATAATTATGTCAGTCAGGGGTGTGAAAAAACGACATCCCTTACCAATATATCTATGCTGACAAAACAGACACAGATGTGTTGATGGAATAGGTCTTCTGTTGATGTAACTAATATTTGGGGAGGTGGTGTTCCTATATAAATAGAAAAACTTCTTTTGTTGGGGTACAGTGTGTTTATACTAGAGGGTTATGCCAGCACAGTTACACTGACGTAAGTATGATTAGGGTGACCAGATGTCCCAATTTATAGGGACAGTCCCAATATTTGGGTTTTTTTCTTATATAGAGTCTATTACCCCTCACCCCGTCCTAATTTTTCACACCTTCTATTTGGTCACCCTAGATGGCATAGGCTCCATAGTGTAGACATATCATTAAGCTAGGATTTTCAGAGGCCTGAAGGAGACAGAAGCCCGGACCTCAACTCATAGGCATCTTTGAAACTCCAACTCCATTTCCTAGAGCCACATGAATATATCAAAATCTGAACTTTCATTAAAAGTAAGTTTCTAGGACAAAATCTTGGCCTACTGAAATCAATAGGAGTTTTGTCTGACTTCAACAGGGATAGATGCTCCCACTATCCCTTGTGACTGGGGAGAACAGCTTGAAAATATGTACCCTAAACACTCAAAGACCAAAAGACAAACAACAAGAACCTGACATTTATCTGGGTTTTTTTTTTAAATCATGATTTTTAAGGTGAACTTATGATTTTGGGGGCCTGATCAAGATTTTGAACACTTTGGTTGACAAGACTGTGGAAATGGAAACCCAATCGCAGTGTGATAAGAAACAAAGACCAGAAACAAAACTGACAACTATAGAAACCAACCAAGTCTAGCTTCAGCAAACAAGCTGCGTGAAGTGCAAGTAGTAACAAAATGGCATGGGTGGTTAAAAAATCTGTGCATGATCTTTATCTCTGTGTCAAATTTACAGTGCTTCTTTATTCCCATCAAGTTTCATGGGGACCTACAAGAATCCATGGCACTACTCTTGAAGGAGCTAATCATCTGGACTTGAAAGCAATCACGGACCAAAAAGGCCATTTTAGAATTAGACCTCTGCTCTGCCACATGGGAGCCCCACATTCAATTTTATTCTAATTGGCCAACCCAGCAGGGACTGAGAATGTCTCTCTCCAGAATAACCCCTATGATTGATTGACAGTGTAGCCTCTTATTTTATTTAAAGTGGTAATATGGTAATTTGTAATATGGTATTACGTCACAATGGGTTTGGCTCTGGCGACTACAGTTTCAAGCTTAACAGAGTGAAAGTCACCTCTGCTAGTTGCTTCAGAGTTAGTCTCTAGGAACACAAAGACCAAGGATAGTGACCACACATATATTTACCAATACAAAGTCTAGTCTATTTCGTAAGTTTTATTTAAGTTACAATTAAAGTTATGATTACCCAAGCATATATAAATTCTATACAGACCTATGCACAAGTTACAACTATAGTTCTACTCACATCCTTAACAACAGTGTTACGGTCTGATGGGTCTCTCATGGCTTGATCATCAGTAGAGGGATGGTTCCTGCTGGAGTCTCTCAGAGGGAGCTCAGTTTTCCCATTCTGGCATCCCCTTTTTATAATGTGATTCTGTCTACACCTACATTCTGCGAGTGTCCATAAAAGCATCCGCCTTCTTTTCTCTTATTGCTCTGTGTCCCATGGAAACTTAAGGGACCCCAATTTTCTATAGGCTGTGTAAATTCCCTTTGTTCTCATTAGCATTGATGCACAACCTGTATCCTATGATTAAGACATGTCTGAGACAAATGCGCCTTTACGCACAATATTATTACTTGTTGCCTCTTTTCCCATAATCTTAGGGCATCAGGTTATTTCTCGGTCACTTATGTCATCATTTCTTGTCTCCACGGCCTAAAATAGCTAAGCTAAAGTCTTGCAGGCCTCAACCTACAGGTCTTGCATTTCACCTTGTCTTACTCATGTCTAATACTTGGTTCTTCCAAATACTGATCAATCTTATACTTTTATAATCCTACAAATTAACTCTAATTAACATACAGTGAATATATGTAACATAACAAATTGATTAATCATAACATCACACAATAAATGGATACTAAACTAAAATCACTGGCTACAACAGGCACTGCTGATGAGCTCTAAAGGGAATCTGGTTCATTCCTTCCTAGTCAGCCGAGTGAAGGACAGGGCACAAGGCCTGGCCAGAAAATGCGCATACCCTCAGAGAGAATAGGGCTGTCTAAAGAACTTACTTGAACACAATCTTGTTGATTTTCTCCTTCACTTCCTCCTTGGTTAAATACGAATCCAAGGGGAATTCTAGCTGGGGAGTTGAGCTAAACTGTATCACTCCCACTCTGACCTGAAAGAAGAGGTTAAATAGCATAAGGAGCAGGTGGCTGGGAGGGTTGTATTATTTTGATTATGTGACAGATTTAGGAACCTTGAATTGTTTCAAGATAAACCACACTCTTCTCATTGCCCTTCTTGGCTAAGACCCTCCAATAAATACCATTCACTCACATTCCAAAGCTGGGGGGCGGGGGGGGGAGGGCAGAAACTCACTATGATTGGGAGAGGTGGAGGGATAGGAGGGGAAGTGAGGAGAGCTATTGAGCACAATGGAGGCAGCCAGCTCCAGGCACCCTGGCAGTTCTTACTGCCATTCCTACAGCACTTCCTTGGCGGATGGCACCCCGTGTCTCCCTCACTCCTCAGCCACTGTTGCCCTGGGCGCTGACACTCCTTCCCTCTGCCCTGGTGCCTACCCTGTCCTCCACCCCAGCAGGTTGGATATCTCCACTGGGTCCTGCTGTGGCTGGAAGGCTGGACTGGAGAGTCACATGAGCAGGCGCCTCTCCTGGCTGGATGGGCCATACATTCCTCTCCCACCCACGTCCGTGCAGTACCTGCACACCCACCCAGCTAGTATAGCTGCTTCGATTGGTCAAGTGAAAGCAGATGGGGAAAGGAGAACTTGGGTTTGAATAGAGACTGGGAGTGACTGGGTCATTATGCATATTGAATCTATTTCCCCATGTTAAGTATCCTCACACCTTCTTGTCAACTGTCTAAATGGACCATCTTGATTATCACTACAAAAGTTTTTTTCTCCTGCTGATAATAGCTCATCTTAAATAATTAGCCTCTTACAGTTTGTATGGCAACTTCCACCTTCTCTGTATGTATATATCTTCTTACTATATGTTCCATTCTATACATCTGATGAAGTGGGCTGTAGCCCATGAAAGCTTATGCTCTAATAAATTTGTTAATCTCTAAGGTGCCACAAATACTCCTGTTCTTTTTGTGGATAGACTACCAGACTAACACGGCTGCTACTCTGAAAGCTGTATACTCAGTTTCAGTTTTCATGGAAAAAATCTTCTTAGTTGTCTAACCCCATAGTTAGACCTTGATTTAAGCCAACATCCAAAATAAGAAAGGAAAATAATGAGGAGAGGAGCTGAATCCCTTCCCTTCCCAATTATTTTAATTCATTTTATGCTGGATGGATCCCAGAGATTTGGATTCTAATCAGAATATCTTGCCCAACCAGTCATCATACGCTATCTCTGCAGGACATCAGCTCTTAGAGAACACTGTGCTACTGCTACAACTATATAGTTCCATGAGCTCTCAGGAAGATAGATCGTGCCTGTGTGTTTGATGAAACAGGAAGTGTCTGGTATCTTGTCAAGCAAAAAACCTAGAACTCCACAGAGGATGGGGGTGGGGTGGGGATATAAGAACAGGGCAATAATTGTTGCTTAAGGAGAAATAGTTCTTAATCATGTAGAGACAGGAAATCCACGTGGAAGCTCCTCACTTGTTCTTTGCTGGATATGACAGCTGTTCCCAAGTCTTAAGGTTAGCCATGAAAGGCACAGCTCCAGAACCAATTGACAAACACCACACACCACTGGGAAATCTGAGACACATTGCAGGCAGGCATCTATAGGCCACCATGTGGATGGCCTGCAGTGAAATCCTTCCATTCTACCCCTTCATTTTGGAATAGAGAATACTTTTAAAAAGAGAGAGGACAAACAGGACTTCCGCAGGCTTCATAACCACTTATATCCATACAGATAGCTGGTTAACCTCCCTTAGATAAGTTCTGCAGCCAGGATTTCCAAAAGTGATTTGTGATTTTTGGGTGTCTCACTTGAGACAAATTCAAAGGACCCGATTTTCAGTAAGCATTGAGCACCCAATCTCTGAAAAATCAGGCTCTTTTAATTAGTCTCAACTTAGGCATCCAAAAATCACTAATCAATCACTTTTTAAAATTCTGGCTTGTAACCTTTAGTCTGCAAGATCTTGTCCCATATTTTTAAATGCCAAAAAAACTTTGAAACATTTACAACATATACATATGATTCAGCATCAGCTATTCATAGAACCTCGCCGTATCTTATTCTGGGTAACCTTTGGATCCCTCCCTTCCAGCAATTCTAATGTTTGTCATTTCACTCTACACATACTGTCTTCGGATGCATCAGGTAGAACCATGCTGTTTGTAACTAAAACATTTACCGTCACACTCACCCTATCCGGATTGATGTCCAAGGCATCACAGAGTTTGCCTGCAAAGTGCTTAGACCTCTCAAAGTTTCCTTTGCCAATGCTGTATGACCCATCTAACAGAAGGAGGATATCTACTGAAGCAGAGCACTGCATCACTGGAAGAGAACAAGATACATGCTGTCAGGATGCACATTTATACTTAGGTCACAGATGACAACAGAATTCAGTGAGCCAGGTTTACAGGAGAGGAAAAAAAAAAAAGGAACGTTCAGCTGATCATCAGCTGGATTTGCCTGGGTCAGACAGTTAGAGTGGGGCCGAGCTAAGGAGAAAGCAGGGGGCCAAGCTGAGCTGGGAGCTGAGCTGTGCCAGTTCCAGAGAGAGCAGATCCTGTCCTGAGAGCAGAGCTGCAGCCCCAGAGCCAGAGGCACAGGCCAGAGAGAGCAGAGCTGCAGCAACCAGAGCCAGAAGGTCCCAGAAAAAGCAGCCCACGAAGCAGGTCAGTGCTCAGAGCAGAGTCACAGAAGCAGCCTGCAGAGCAGACCTTCCTGGAGCAGAGCTGTAGCAACCAGAGGCAGAGGGGGCCAAAGAAGCAGCCCAGGGAGCTGGAGGCAGAGCAGCAGCAGTGCAGAGACAGAGTGGTGGAGCTGGGGCTGGAGCAGTCTGGAGCTGGGTGCGGTGAGCAGCTGGGGAGACCGAGGGGGGATCCGGGCAGCGGGCTCCCAGCACAGGGAGACCCCTCAGCCAAGAGGCTCTGCAGGCCAGGCTTGGATCGTAACCCTGACAGGGCGGGTGTGACACGGGAAGAAGGGTCCTACCCCTTGGAGCCTGAGAGCGTGTGGCCACCACCAGAGCGAGTGTCCAACCCACAGCATCACTGCAGCACAGCCAGGGCCTGAGAAGAAGGCCTGGGACTTACAAGGAACAGACTGTGAACTGCCCTGACATCCCAGAGACACTGTTTGTGATGTTCCCTGCCACCGAGCGGGGTGATGTGTTTCCTTTAACCTTTCCCATTTTTCCTTATTCTTTTAAAAATTAATTGTTGATTAAATAACTTACATATAAGTTAAAGCAAATGCAATGGTCAGTGGGTCAGAGAAGTGCCCAGTGCAGAGAGAGTACCCCGGAGTGGGGACACCCTAGCCCCTGTCCTACGTGACCACAGCAGGGTTGGGGGTCAAGCCCCTGGGAATCCTGGGCCCAGCCTTGTTGGGGTTACAAGGACTCTGCCAGACAGGAGAGTGGAAGGGGAGCCCTCAAGGGCAGGGAGGCCACTGGGTAAAGGAAGTGGGAGCGAAGACTTGGATCCTTTATCTGGGGTAGTGCAGAAGCCAGGGAAGTTCCCCCACAATAGCGGGACTATTCCCCCGCTTACACAAATGTTGCAATATATTAGCAAAAATAAAGACATTTCAAAGAAGTCAACAACTTTTCAACACAAAGGAAATCTATTTGACTGAAAAAATTTTAAATTATCTCTTAAAAAAATTGGTGTGGGGGGGTAACTCTCATCTATGCCGAGAGAAAGTAGGGTTTTGGGTGGTGGGAGAACAGGTGGTAAAAAAACCAAACAAATCATCTTCCAGCCACCTGATCCTGAGGCTCGAAGGAGCCAAAACAGCCCCAGATATATCTTAGAGCAGCTCTTAATAAGCATGTGGTCAACTTTAGGCATGTGGTCATGTGACCCAGCCCACTGACTTCAAATAGCACTGCTTAAAATTAAGCACATTCATAAGTGCTTTCCTGGATTGGAGTGTTCAGCATTTTGCAGCCCTATGTGAGATATGTCAAACAAAAAACAAGTTACAGAACTTCTCCCCAACACCACCAACACACCAACACACACGCACACAGAACTTGCAACATATCTAGTGGCCAGTTGAATCAGACACATTTTGTCTCTGGAGAAAGCAGAAAGCCTTTTTTCAAACGCGCTATTTAAAAAAAAAAAACCAAAACACAAACTATCTGATCAGCTCTGAGGCTCTGACTAGATCTGCCTAGCTTCAGGCTGCACTGGGATGATGTCCTGGTGTCACCTAAGCATGCTGAAAAATGTTTGCTCAGTATTACTAGCTGCTGTGAGTGTCTGTGCCAAGGTGGAAGCTGATGGTTTTCACTGACAAAGATTAAACTGGTTACAGAGTAGCAGCCATGTTAGTCTGTATTCGCAAAAAGAAAAGGAGGACTTGTGGCACCTTAGAGACTAAAATTTATTTGAGCTTAAGCTTTCATGAGCTAAGGTGCCACAAGTACTCCTTTTCTTTTAAAGATTAGAATCATAGAATCATAGAATCATAGAATATCAGGGTTGGAAGGGACCCCAGAAGGTCATCTAGTCCAACCCCCTGCTCAAAGCAGGACCAAGTCCCAGTTAAATCATCCCAGCTAGGGCTTTGACCTAGCTTTAGCTTTTGGCTTTAACCTGAGGCTCCCTTTTCAGTCTCTGCAGAGACACTCAAACCAAAACACTTCCCTGGAATTTGGGAAAAAGCTGGGTAATAGGAAAGAGGACACGTCCCTGAAGTTGGCAGAGCAGCCACAAATTCTTACAGTTTTCCAGCAGCCTGTCACAATCACGACATTCAGCTCAGGAAGCAAGGCATCGCATCGCTGCATAGGGGACGCTGGTTTGGAAGCAACCTTAGAAGTTTCACTCCTCAAAGCAGGGGAGTGGAATTATCCTAAGGAAGCATGGCTACATAGTGGCTACAGAGAAATGGATGGAAAACCAAAAGGGCACTTCCTACCCCTCATGCAAACTTTCTCCCACCCTGTAATTTCCAAGAGATGAAATGGTAATCTTGGCATAACCATGGCCTCCCACTGAGCTAGAACTGATAAGCAACTACTATAACAGCTTGCACATACTGACATCCTTCAGCTGAGGATCTGAAAGTACTTTACAATGGTGAATTGGTTAAGCCTAGAGATATGTTTAGTGTTTCCAAAAATCAACCTGTATTATAATGCCAGATTGCTTCAGATTCTCTGGCCTTCAGTTTACCTGTGATCTTCACAGGCTCCTACTGGGAATCGATTATCTAAATCCCTTAAAATTAGTGTTTTGTCCAAGATCACACAGCAAGTCAGCAGCAGAGCCGAGAACAGAATCCAGAAACTCCTGACTCCTAGTCTCTCGTCTAGCAGTAACTACTCAAACATGCTCTGTCCTGACATACATGTGAATAGTTGCTCCTCTGCCAGGTAACACCAGGAAAAATTTTAAGAGGGGGGGAAAAAAAATTTCACTGCGTCCTTAATGTCAGTGATATGTTCAGAGAAAATTTTAAAGACCCCCTGCAGCATTTTGTAAGACCAACTTTGAGGGAAATGTCAGAAAGCATTAATTACAGAAGAAGGTGTAAAGGGTGTTCCAGCAGATAACTGGTGTTCTTTTTAATGGCCAGCTATAAAAAGCATTTGTGGCCAGTGCCCCGCCCATCCCCCACTAGTCACTTCATCTTCCCAGACACAGTTTATCATCACATTTTTTCATGTCCTAGTAGTGAGAAGTTTTATAATTAGGATTTTCTAATGCCAGATTATAAAGGATTTAAAGGTTTTAAAGCTTCCTTCTGGGTCACCGGGTTTGTATACGGTAGCCTCATTCTCTCAGAAGTCCATTCCAAGCCTCAATCGGGCTGGACACCAAAATTTAGACAACAGTTCCACAGTACAGACAAGCTATAGCAGGCACACGTGCCTCGTTGCTAGTGCTGTTCGCACTTCAGCAGCTCTGCCTCCATGTTTGAAATCAAAGCACTGAGACCCACCAGTGAGGTGGCGGAACTATGACTTCATTGGTCATGATCTGCTCTGCATGAGTATTCACACAGCCCAGATTAAACTCCAAAAATCTTGTCCTAACCCGTACTGAGGTCAGTGACAAACCCAGTAAGGATCTCTGGAGACTCTTCTGTCTTACTGGGGGAAAGATCTGGAAGAGATGTCCCCATGACGTTACAAAGCCTCCCAGAACACGCTAGGAACTTCAGTAACCATATGAATAGCATTACTGCTCTATATCCTAACACCAGATATGGATATTAAGTTAATGCAGGTAACATCTTTAGGGAACACCATGGCCGCCGGCATGTTATAAGCATGAGTAACATACCGATCAAGAGTAACAATGCACAGTGTATTACTGCAGAATAAAGCCCCTCTCATTTTTGGTTTTCCTTGTGCTCGTGCATTCCCAATTTGGTCCAGGCACTGTCAGTTGCTGCACTAGTATTGCCTAGGAACACAACCCCGGGCTGCAGCGTATACATCTTGTATGATAGAGAGATAGCTCCAACATGCATGCCTCATCTTATCAATTGTTTTTTCTCTTGCTGACCAAAACTAGGTCCTCCTGGACTGCTGTTTCTACAGCTGTGACAGGACTTAAAATGAATGCGAAGGAAGGAAAATAAACATACAGCAATGAGGAGAAAGTCTCTGTTCTATCAGTCCGTTAAGTCTATAAGATGATAAGGATGAAGTGTGTGTTACAGACAAGTTCAAAACCAGTCAGGTCCTGGCCAACAGGAGCTTACCTTTAAGTTGGACAATGGACACTGGAAAATGAAGGTTACAGTAAAAGATCATGCAATATAATTTTGTAACATACACCTCTATCTGACTATCGAGGTACTTAATATGATCCCCATCACCACGGCCACAAATAATAACAAATTGATTCTCACAACACCACTCTGTGGGGAAGCATCATCACCATCGCACACACGGGGAACTGAGATGACGTGATTTACCATAGATCACCCAGGAAGTCTGTGACAGAACCTGGAACAGAACTCAGGTCTTCTGAGTTACTGTACAGTACCTTAACTATAAGACCATCCTGGCTCAGACTATCCTGTTGGTTCCTCTGTTAAACACATAACTAGGGTGACCAGATAGCAACTATGAAAAAACGGGACGGGGGTGGGGGACAATAGGTGCCTATATAAGAAAAAGTCCCCAAAAATGAGACCGTCCCTATAAAAATGGGACATCGGTCACCACTAACACTTAACTAACTTGAACGAGGGGTTAATATGACTGAAATATTACCTTTAGGTTTGACGGGAACAAATTTAGGGCAAGAAGGCTGAAGTGATGGAACAGAAGCCAACTGAAATAAACGAGCCTCAAATCTGAAGGAGTAGATGGAGGTGCTGGTGAACATAGCATCTGGGAGAGTTTTCCGGCATGGGGACACAGATGTAAGGATCCATTAGTGGGAGGGGAGTTAGCAGGGTAGAGGGTGAGTGGAAAAGTAAGGGGAGAGCTGATGTAGGCAGCAGCAGAGCCAGGCAAAGCCTTGAAGGTGAGGATTAGGAGTTTGAATTTCTCATTTATAAACACAAACTTACGTTGGCCAGCAGCAGAAATCTTGACATTGTCTCCTGGTTGGCATGAAGTTCTTGTAGACCCCATGTGAGCAGCACTGTGGGATCAAATATATATTAACCCATTAATCTGATTATTTCTAAACTATTTAAAAATACTTCTGCAGGGCATTCATTCATGCTAGTGCCACGGACACCGACAAAAATGTAATTAAAGTGGGTGGGTAGGACTGGTAAAGAATTTGCAAAAACAATGTTTCTTGGGGTTCTAATTTACTCTCTGAAATGTGCCAAGTTTACAACTCAAAATATTGTCTAACTAGGGTTGCCAACTCAGACTGGGATCTAAAAAATCAAGTAGTATTTTGATTCCTGTATCCTCAGCAGGAACAGGGAACAAGCTGAGATCATCAGAACTCTGTTCCACAGAAGGAGCATAGCAGGATGCACTAATCAAATAGGGGGATTTTTTAGTCAGTAGTGCTAGGAGATAGGATTGTGAAGTAAAAGACACAGCTGACGTCTTATGTCAACAAGCCAGTGTACAGTGCCACTTTTCTGACTGCTACAACACACCTTACATTTGGTGGATGTCTAGGCTTTATTTGATTTATAGATTCATATATTCTAAGGCCAGAAGGGACCATTACGATAATCTAGTCTGACCTCTTGTATACCACAGTTCACAGAACTTCCCCAAAATAATTCCTAGAGCAGAGTTTTCAGAAAAACATCCAACCTTGATTTAAAAAATGGTTAGTGATGGAGAATCCACCACAGCCTGTGGTAAATTGTTCCAAAGGTTAATTGCTCTCATCCTTTAAAATGTACGCATTATTTCCAATCTTAATTTGTCTAGCTTCAATTCCTAGCTACTGGATCACGTTAAGGCCTTTCTCTGCTACACTGAAAAGCCCATTATTAAATGTTTGTTCCCTATGTAGGTACTTATAGACTGTAATTAAGTCATCCCTTAACCTTCTCTTTGTTAAAATAACTAGATTAAATTCTTTAAGTCTATCACTACAAGGCACGTTTTCTAATCCTTTAATCATTCTCATGACTCTTCCCTGAACACTGCAATATACCAATATCCTTCTTGAACTATGGACACCAGAACTGGAAACAGTAGTTCAGCAGTGGTTGCACCAGTGCCAAATACAGAGGTAAAATAACCTCTCTACTCCTATTTGAAATTCCCTTTATGCATTCCAGGATTTCATTAGCTCTTCTGGCCACAGTATCACACAGGGAGCTCATGTTCAGCTGATTATCCACCACAACTGCAAAATCTCTTCCAGAGTCACTGATTCCCAAAATAAATCCCCATTCTGTAAGTATGGCCTACATTCTTTGTTCCTAGATTTATATATTTGCATTTAGCCATATTAAAACGCATATTGTTTGCTTGAGCCCAGAGATCCATATTGCTCTGAATCAGTGACCTGTCCTCTTCATTATTTACTATTCCCCCAATTTTTGGGTCATCTGCAAACTTTATCAGTCATGATTTTATGTTTTCTTCCAGGTCATTGATAAAAATGTTAAATAGACTAGGGTCAATAACTGATCTCTGGGGGACTCCACTGGAAACCTACCCCATCACTGACTATTTCCCATTTACAATTACATTGAGACCTCTCAGTTAACCAGTTTTTACTCTACTTAACATGTGCCATGTTTTTTATTTGTTCTAGTTTTTTTTCAATCAAAATGTCATGCGGTACCAAATCAAACGTCTTAAAGAAGTCTGCATATGTTACGTCAACACTATGACCAGTTTGGCTGATTAAAGGTAATCTCATCAAAAAAGAGAAAGTTAGTTTAATAGGATCTGTTTCCCATAAATCCATGTTGATTTGCATTAATTACATATACACTTCTTTGTTCTTTATTAATTGAGTCCCATATCATCTGCTCCATTATCTTTGCTGGGATTGATGTCATGCTGATAGGCCTATAATTACCTGGGCCACTCCGCTTACCCTTTTTAGAAACTGGCACATTAGCTTTCCTCCAGTCTTCTGGAACTTCCCCAGTGCTCCAAGAGTTATTGAAAACCAACATAGCTGGTCGAGTAGCTCCACTGGACCATTACTTTTAAAATTCTGGGATGCAACATATCTGGACCTGCTGATTTTAAAATGTCTAACTTCAGTAGCTTCTGTTTAACATCCTACAGAGCTACTGTTGGAATGGAAAGTATTCTCTCATCACCATATGATGAGGCTACCTAATCTGTGTCTTCCTCAAATTCAGAATAGAAATATCTATTGAACGCTTTTCCGTCTTATTATTGATAGCTACCATTTCCATCTAATCATGGACCATTATCAGACTCTGTTTCTAATGTATTAAAAAAACTCCTTATTATCCTCAGCTCTGGAGGCCATAGATTTCTCCTTGTGTCCCTTGACTTCCCTTATCAATTTTCTGCAATTCCTACCTTCTAATTTGTATTCATTACTATCAACTTCTCCTTTCTTCAATTTGTAATATATTATTTTTTAATTTTTTTTTTATAGCTGGCTTCATTTCCCCTCTAAACCAAGTCCTTTTTTAAACCAGCACAGTCTTCTTCCTCGATTATGGTGGCATTGTGGCTTTTGGGGCATCTAGTAAGGTGTTCTGAAATGATTCCCAATTATTGTTCATATTTTTCTAGTTCTTCCTCCCAGCTGACTGGGCTCATAGTTGTTTTCCGCTTTGTGAAATTGGCCCTATTACAACAGCAAGTGTATAGATTACTGGTCTGGCCTTCGTTCTGCTTGCACGTTATAAGTGTGATCAAGTCACAATCTCTTGTACCTAAGCTACCATTAATTTGTAGTTCTGTGATCAGTTCCTCTTTATCTGTTAGGACAAGGTCTAAAAGAGAATTCCGCCATATGGCAAAGAGACAGAGACTTAAGAGTGGGGTGCTTCTCCGTGCAGGACAGGGGGGCTAACCACTGACACATCTGAGAAGGATTTGCCGGAGGGACTTGGTCCAACCTGAAGTGCTGACAAACCTCACAAGAAGGGGTGATATCCAACTGGGTGCGTCTCAGGACCTTTGTTTTGTTTTCAGAGACCTGTAACTCTCGAGTGCTTTCAGAGCAAAGTTTCTGTGGGTAAGAAATTCCTTTGCTAAGGTAGTATTCCCAGCTTTCCTGGCCATGTCTCCAAAGAGATGAAACTAGAAGTCCAGAAGCCATAGCCTATGTGGACCTCTAGGAGTGAGTACGTATTAGCAACTGCAGGGCTTCAAGAGGTTCCAGACACTGATTTCAGCATCTAGGGGCTGGGCAGTAGTGCCTCATGTCCAAAGAAGAGGGTAGACAAGATGTCTGAACCTGCCCTATAGTCCAGAGCTAGAAATAGTGATTACACTCTATCCAGAGCAATGGGCTCAAAAGTACTGAGACCTCTCGTTTGGGTCCACTCACAACAGCCTGATGCCTGGACAGTGGGGGACTAGCCAGGCTGTAACATAGCATTTGTATGAACTCTGCAGCCCAGTCATACATTGGCAGCTATTGCCATCTACATTTGCACTCACTGCTTAACAGAAAGCATCCATCCCTTTTCTACTGCCTCCCTCCTAGCCCCAACTGTGAATATTTAAGGATAGTAAAATTCTCCCCCGTATTGAGAGCCACCGCAAAAGACCATATACCACTTAGAGACCACTTGAACCTTCAAAATGGGGCTCAAGCAGTGCAGAAGAGTCAACCCTCTATAGCAGAGGTTCTCATTCAGGTGGTCTGCAGATAGTTCTCTCTAAGGTGCAAGCCTGGGTGACCACACACAAGAGAATGAAGGGCGTGTGGCTCCACTAATTAGGTGCCTGGACCCTGGAAAAGATGCACATGTAAGGTGAGGTGGTGGCCTTGGGGACAGAGGGTAGGTGGCAGGGGGCAGTGGGATAAGAAGAAGGGGTGGGGGGGAATCTGAGATGTTCAGGACTGCAGTGACTAGCTCCAGGGCTGCGGCTACCAGGGAGAGACGGCCCTCCTTCCCAGCTCAGCCCTGTGGCGGGGAAAGAGACCCCCTTCCCTTCCCAGCCCAGCTCAGGGCTGCCATGGTGGGGGTGGGGAGAGAGAGACCTCCCTCCTTGCCAGCCCCAGCTCTGGGGCTGCCGCGGCAGGGGAGAGAGGGAGAGTCCGTCTCTCCCCCGCCACGGTAGCCCCCCACTGGGGCTGGGAAAGAGGGAGGTCTTTCCCTCTCTCCACCTGCAGCGCAGCCCCCTGCTGGGGCTGGGAAGGAGTGGTGTGAGAACCCCCTCTCCTTCCCAGCCCAGCTCGGTGGCTGCCATAGCAGGGGAGACCCCCCCTTCTTCTCAGCCCCAACTCGGGGGCTGCTGCGGTGGTGGAGAGAGGGCACATCCATCGCATTAGAAAGATAAGACTACTGATATTAAATATGAGTTGTGCGCTTTTATCTGTAGAACCAAAAAAAAAAAGTTAATTAAGGTTTTTTTATATAGCATTTTTATCCAAAGCGCTTTACAATAGATAGCTAACGGTACAAACAAATTTGGAAAGATCATTAAGTGGTCCGCCGAGACCCTCAGCAATTTCAAGTGGTCCGCAAGAAAAAAAAGTTTGAGAACCACTGCCCTATACTATACAGATTTCATGGGGGAGACCAGCATTTCTCAAATTGGGGGTCCTGACCCAAAAGGAAGTTGTGGAGGGGGTCAGAAAATTATTTTAGGGGGGTTTGCGGTACTGCGATCCTTAGTTCTGCGCTTCTTTCAGAGCTGGGTGGCCAGAGCGTGGCAGCTGCTGACTGACAGCCTAGCTCTGCAAACAGCAGCGCAGAAGTAAGGGTGGCATCCTTACTTCTGTGCTGCTGCTGGCGGTGGTGCCGTCTTCGGAGCTGGGCTCCCGGTCAGCAGCCACCGCGCTCCAGCTGCCCGGCTCTGAAGGCAGCGCCACCACTAGTAGCAGCGCAGAAGTAAGGGTAACAGTACCTGCACCCCCCCCCCCACCAATAACCTTGTGATCCCTCCCCAAACTCCTTTTTGGGTCAGGATTCCTGCAATTACAGTACTGTGAAATTTCAGATTTAAATAGCTGAAATCATGAAGTTTACGATTTTTAAAATTCCACAATCCTGAAATTGACCAGAATGGACCGTGAATTTAGTAGGGCCCTACTCATAACATACAAACACAGAGTATAACTTGTTCCTGATGACCTGCCTCGTTAGTGCTGCTAGAGACTGAGTCCAGGCGTAGGAATATTTATCACTGTGCTCATATTCACATCAGCATGACATGCCATTGTAGGCAAGACCAAGATGTCTATATCCCTGTGGCTTCCCAGCCAGGATGAAAACGCTGCTCCTACTCCCAGAGATGGGACAGGCTTATTGCAGGGTGGATTCTCATGAACAGGATGGTTAGTAACACATTGCCCTTTCCCCTTTGTGTCTGGAAGATCCTACAGCTGCAAAGTGTCATTAGCTAATGTCTGGCTTTACTAGGTGCACTGCTTCAGTGGTTCCCAACCAGGGGCCTGGGTCCCCGGGGGACTGCGAGCAGGTTTCAGGGGGTCTGCCAAGCAGGGCCGGCATTATAGATTCATAGATACTAAGGTCAGAAGGGACCACTCTGATCATCTAGTCCGACCTCCTGCACAGCGCAGGCCACAGAATGTCACCCACCACTCCTATGAAAAACCTCACCCATGTCTGAGCTATTGAAGTCCTCAATTAGACATGCTGGGGCTTAGGGCAGAAAGACGAAGCCCCACTGCTTGGTGCTGAAGCCAGAGGCTCTGAGCCCTGCCAGCTGGGGCTGAAGCTGAAGCCTGAGCAACTTAGCTTTGCAGGGCACCCTGTGGCATGGGGCCCAGGAAATTGCCCTGCTTGCTACTCCCTAACACTGGTCCTGGCTTTTATATGCAGAAAAACAGTTGTGACACAGTTGGGCCACGGAGTTTTTTTATAGCTTGGTGGGGGGGGGGGAGGGAGGCTCAGAAAGAAAAAGGTTGAGAACCCCTGCACTAGTTAATAAGCTATAGGGCTGGAAGTGATACTAAGAGAAAACTCTTCCCAGCCCAGTCATGAAAGGATCCAGAAGATCAAAAGCATGTCTCCCCAGGAACAAACTTGAATATGCATTTCAATATCAGGGTTTTTAATTAAAATTGGCATTTCTGAGGCTCCTGCTGGGGACAGCTATGTTGCAGAAGTGACATTTCTGACACTTAACAGCATGGCAGGCCTAGTGTATGTTAGAGACTGTAAATCTATTACTAACTTGCCATTGGTCTGATTTATCAACCAGAAGAAATGCTTCCATGATTAAATACTACTTGAAATTATTAAAAGCCTAATCTCCCATCTGCAGGTGCGGCTCCATGACTTCAATAGTACTGCACCTGATGCTATCTGGGGCCAGATCCTCAGCTGGTGTAAAACAGTAGGCAAAATTACACTACTTGGGTGATTTGGTCCCTGAGTCTGAACCAGACCCTGACCCTACCATAGCGTTTTAGTATTGCTAATCCAGTATTACAATCAGGATGGGGACTTCTTCTGAAGTCACATCAAGAAGACTGGACTTCTGAAGGCAAGTCACACTGCCCGCATCACAAACAACGTCCCTGTTTCACATGCTGTCTGCTGTGCTACCCCAGGTTTGGGGGATTTTTGGAAGGCCCAGCCCAAGGGAATCTTTCCCTCCAATGGGTGCTGGATCCAGCCCTAAATTCTATATTCAAGTAACTCTGATCTCCACGGAAGATGTCCATAACTCCCGACATATACAGAGCACTGACTCCCAAAGTCTTGTCCCAGCCTCCACTGGGGCTTGCATAACAGGGATGAATAATTCAGGGGAACGTCTCTACCTAGAGACTGATCTTGAAAACACTTAATACCAGGTGCAGTGCTTAATACCAGCTTTTTGTTCTGTTTTTGTACAGCGCCCAGCACAAAGGGGTCCATGACTAAGGTTTCTAAGCTCTACAGTAACACACAATAATATTCCTGTGAGTAGTTGTTTTGCAGTCAAGCAAGAGTTCAAATTCCATTGAAGCCAATGGCTCACTCACAGTGACATCCAGTAATGAGAGTTGTTCACAGGATTGAATCCTTCATTTTGTGCCAAAATTCATGACTAACAACCAACCTGATGGGGCTCTTTCACGGGCACTGATCTGCCACCAGACTCAGAAGTAACCAATGTAATTTAAAAAACCCACCCTTTTTTTTATTTTGTACATGCCATTAAGAGTACTAGTTTCTTAAGGACACTGGGGCTGATCCAGTGGCCACTGAATAAACGGAAAGGCTCCCATTGAGCTTCCCTGGGCTTTGGGTCTGGACCATTGCACTATGCTTGCACTGCGATGGTACTCGTGCATAAGTTTGACGCTTCAGTGCTGCAGTAAAGCTCTAGAACATGCTTGAAGAACTGCATAATGGATGCAGCAAAAGCTTAGAGACTGCTGCAGGTTCAACCTGCTGCTGGAGAGCATTGCAGCAAGGCACCTCCTCTCAGTCTGCCGCACATGGTCAATTCCCTCCTCTCAACTTCCTGGCAACCTTTTCCCTTCTCACTGTTAAGGTATGTGAAGTACCTCAGACAGAGATTGGATGATTTTTCCTCCGACTGCTGAAGAGACCCCATCACGGCAGTCTGAGAAAAGTGCAGCTGAACATGTATTATACCCAGAAGATCTGGCAAGAACAGTAGCTGCCCATTTGACTAAGATTGTGCAGCATCCTTTCATTGGTTGGGATTGCAATCTGAGGTTCTGTTTAGACTCACAGCTGCCACTTGGAGTTCAGGCAACAGCTACAGCCAGGTGGCTTTTCTGTGGCAGCGTTGATTGGACGCAAATCTTGTTACTGTCATCTGTGCCTTTGTCATGTGATCACAAAACACGTGTGCTTGGCGTTGCCCACTCTTGCCAGTGTACTGTGAATAATGCAATTTTGGCCCTGCTAGAGCTAATCTGAGTGGAGAAACTCCAGCCTTCAAAATTTTTGGACTGCCAGGCGGGGTGGAGAACAACTGATTGGCTGCCTTCTCAACTTCTCCGCCTCCTGGGGAATAGCAGCCTATCAGAGCTGCTGCAAAAGTTCTACTTCCCACCCCTCAGAAGCTGAGAGAAGTTTTTGGATAAAGGAAGGTGGAGAGGGAGCAGCCAACACCATTTTCACAAAAGGGAAGGAGGAAGCAGAAAGAGCCCAGAAGCTCAGGCCAGCTCCCCCTTCTACCCCTTCTGAAAAATGGGTTGACTCCTCTTCGTTCCTCTCCTCTGGAAGCCATTTATTTTTATTTCTACAAACTTGGAAGCACTCAGAGCTGGTGTTTCTGTGATGATATTTGGCAATTCCAAAGGAAAGGAAGTGGAGATATTCCAGCCACAGACAAGATGTTCTTCAAAAGGAAAGTTTGGCAAGTCACGTTGTTCTCGTATGGCTCAGCTGGTTGGACTACTCATAACAAATATGTTTACACTGAAAATAAAATCTGATCTACTTACTCAGCCTTCCTGTGCTTAAATTGTCACAGAAAAAGCCAGGATATCTATTGATCTTCTTTGTGATTGCTTCAGATAGAAATTCTTTCAAAACCTCACCGATGGATTCGCAACAAAATTTTAAATGTGGTTTTAGTTGCTTTTTTACATGTCACTGCGTGCTTATGCACAAAGAAAAAGCAGTGTGAGTATGAGTGAGACATTGGTCAAAAGAAAAGGAGTACTTGTGGCACCTTAGAGACTAACAAATTTATTTGAGCATAAGCTTTCGTGAGCTACAGCTCACTTCATCGGATGCATTTGGTGGAAAATACAGTGGGGAGATTTATATACACACACACAGAGAACATGAAACAATGGGTTTTATCATACACACTGTAAGGAGAGTGATCACTTAAGATGAGCCATCACCAGCAGCGGGGGGGGGGGGAAAGGAGGAAAACCTTTCATGGTGACAAGCAAGGTAGGCTATTTCCAGCAGTTAACAAGAACATCTTAGGAACGGTGGGGGGTGGAGAAATAACATGGGGAATAGTTTTACTTTGTGTAGTGACTCATCCATTCCCAGTCTCTATTCAAGCCTAAGTAATTGTATCCAGTTTGCAAATTAATTCCAATTCAGCAGTCTCTCGTTGGAGTCTGTTTTTGAAGCTTTTTTGTTGAAGGATAGCCCTCAGGTCTGTAATCGAGTGACTGGAGAGATTGAAGTGTTCTCTGACTGGTTTTGAATGTTATAATTCTTGACGTCTGATTTGTGTCCATTTATTCTTTACGTAGAGACTGTCCAGTTTGACCAATGTACATGGCAGAGGGGCATGGCTGGCACATGATGGCATATATAACATTGGTAGATGCGCAGGTGAACGAGCCTCTGATAGGGCTTAATCACATCAGCCACACTATGATGGTGTCCCCTGAATAGATATGTGGACAGAGTTGGCAACGGGCTTTGTTGCAAGGATAGGTTCCTGGGTTAGTGGTTCTGTTGTGTGGTTGCTGGTGAGTATTTTGCTTCAGGTTGGGGGGCTGTCTGTAAGCAAGGACTGGCCTGTCTCCCAAGATCTGTGAGAGTGATGGGTCATCCTTCAGGATAGGTTGTAGATCCTTGATAATGCGTTGGAGAGGTTTTAGTTGGGGGCTGAAGGTGATGGCTAGTGGCGTTCTGTTGTTTTCTTTGTTGGGCCTGTCCTGTAGTAGGTGACTTCTGGGTACTCTTCTGGCTCTGTCAATCTGTTTTTTCACTTCAGCAGGTGGGTATTGTAGTTGTAGGAATGTATGATAGAGATCTTGTAGGTGTTTGTCTCTGTCTGAGGGGTTGGAGCAAATGCGGTTATATCGTAGAGCTTGGCTGTAGACAATGGATCGTGTGGTATGATCTGGATGAAAGCTAGAGGCATGTAGGTAGGAATAGCAGTCAGTAGGTTTCCAATATAGGGTGGTGTTTATGTGACCATCGCGTATTAGCACCGTAGTGTCCAGGAAGTGGATCTCTTGTGTGGACTGGTCCAGGCTGAGGTTGATGGTGGGATGGAAATTGTTAAAATCCTGGTGGAATTCCTCAAGGGCTTCTTTTCCATGGGTCCAGATGATGAAGATGTCATCAATGTAGCGCAAGTAGAGTAGGGGCATTAGGAGACAAGAGCTGAGGAAGCGTTGTTCTAAGTCAGCCATAAAAATGTTGGCATACTGTGGGGCCATGCAGGCACCCATCGCAGTTCCGCTGATTTGAAGATATACATTGTCCCCAAATGTGAAATAGTTATGGATGAGGACAAAGTCACAAAGTTCAGCCACCAGGTTAGCCGTGACATTATCAGGGATACTGTTCTTGACGGCTTGTAGTCCATCTTTGTGTGGTGTGTTGGTGTAGAGGGCTTCTACATCCATAGTGGCCAGGATGGTGTTTTCAGGAAGATCACCGATGGATTGTAGTTTCTAAGGAAGTCAGTGGTGTCTCGAAGATAGCTCGGAGTGCTGGTAGAGTAGGGCCTGAGGAGGGAGTCTACATAGCCAGACAATCCTGCTGTCAGGGTGCCAATGCCTGAGATGATGGGGCGTCCAGGATTTCCAGGTTTATGGATCTTGGGTAGCAGATAGAATACCCCAGGTCGGGGTTCTAGGGGTGTGTCTGTGCGGATTTGTTCTTGTGCTTTTTCAGGGAGTTTCTTGAGCAAATGCTATAGTTTCTTTTGGTAACTCTCAATACGATCAGAGGGTAATGGCTTGTAGAAAGTGGTGTTGGAGAGCTGCCTAGTAGCCTCTTGTTCATATTCCGACCTATTCATCATGACGATAGCCTACCTTGCTTGTCACCATGAAAGGTTTTCCTCCTTCCCCCCCCCCGCTGCTGGTGATGGCTCATCTTAAGTGATCACTCTCCTTACAGTGTGTATGATAAAACCCATTGTTTCATGTTCTCTGTGTGTGTATATAAATCTCCCCACTGTATTTTCCACCAAATGCATCCGATGAAGTGAGCTGCAGCTCATGAAAGCTTATGCTCAAATAAATTTGTTAGTCTCTAAGGTGCCACAAGTACGCCTTTTCTTTTTTGCGAATACAGACTAACACGGCTGCTACTTTGAAACCAGACATTGGTCAGGGATTAGATCAGAAATTAAGCTTCAGATTAGGGAGTGACATGCCTTTATCTCTTCATAACACATGCAGGGACATATGGACTGGGTATTCTGAAAGGTATTTTGCCATCTTCATACACTGAAACCCCAGTTAGTTAATTAAGGGCCATTTGCAAAAAGGAAAAGGCAGGAGGGGTGTAATGCAAAGGAGTATTTTGCACAGAAATGAAGCTTCGGGTTGGGGAGTAGCATGTACTGGTCTCTTCATAACAGTTTAACGGAGATGAGTACATGTCACTTGTGGTGACCCAAGAGGTAATTGTGGTGTAACATATGCCAGCAGCAAAAATAAAGTTTCAGGTCAGGGGGTAGCATCTCCAAGATACTTTAGTGTATTCTAACAGTTGCAAGGAGGTGTCATTGGGGGTACTGTGTCATTTACAGTCAGTCAAACTCAGGTCCTTATTCAAGGAAGATGCATGTGTGTGGGAGGTGTAATGTGTGGCAGCATTTTGTGCAGGAAAAAAAACTGGATCATGGCGTGCTATTTCCCAGCTACCTCAGAAAAGTTCGATGCTCACAGGACACATCACCCAGGGGACCTTGAGGAGTATCTTTTACACATCCTCAAATCCCAGTTACTTATTCGAATTCAGAGGAGATTGCATTACAGGGGGTGCTTGCCACTCAGAAATGTGTATTCTTATAACATTACTATATTTTGGTATAAAAGTCAAAATCAACCTCTTGTATTTCTGTGAAATGCTTAAAAGTTTATATTTACACAGATGATGTATTTATTCTTTTTAAAAAAATCAGCCTTTCAACATCGGAATAAGAACACAACTTCAACCTCATTGCCACAGCTGAAGTAAATAGGGACATCCGAGCCTGAGCCCCTTTGGTATGAAAAGACAAATGTTAAAATAAAATGTACCTTGGGCACAGAGGAAAATGCAGATGGAGTCAAATGGCAGTAACAGGCTCATGGTGACAAACTGAAATTTAAAAAGAAAGGAACAAACATTAAATTTTCATGAACTTCATAAAATACATCCTTAAGTTGTAACTTTCACTGAGGAGATGGATTCCATTCCTTTACAGCTGTCCAACATCGCCACTTGAGAAAGTTTGTTTGCCCCAACTCTTCTCTAGCACAGTGTGAAAGAAGATCTCTTAGCCAAAACATATCACCCTTCTGGGGGGAGTTTTCAGGAGGGGAGCACAGAGGAATCAGACATAAGAGTCAACTAGTCAGAAATTTCAAGATACAAAGGAGGAAATGAGGTCCTAGGTCCTGAAGACAAATTCTCTCACTGCATGGAGGATGCTCTTTGGTTTGCATTGCAAGTGTCAGTCCTAAGAAAGACTAATGGCATGGAACATGGAGACTAATTCATCTTACGTATAAGATGAAGTGCTGGGAGCTAAGACACTGGAGTTCATTCCCAGCTATGACACCCATGTATGTCTACACTGCAAAGAAAAACCCATGGCACCGAGTCTGAGCCTGGGTCAATTGACTCGGGCTTCCAGGGCCCAAGTTCTGAGGCTAAAAAAAAAAAGCAGAGTTGATGTTCCTGCTCAGGGTGAAGCCTGGGCTCTGAAACCCAGGGACGGTCTCAGGGCACAGGCTCCAGCCCAAGCAGGAACATCTACACTGCTAGTTTTAGCCTCAAGGCCCCATCACACAAGCCTGAGTCAACTGACCCAGGCTCAGATTCAGCGCCACAGGTTTTTCCTTGCAGTGTAGACGTATCCTTAGTGCCAAGGTACCCGAATCTCACTGAAACCAGACTGAGGCACCAAATCTGTTTTGATGCTTTTGAAAATCCCACTAGGTGCCTAAGATGCATCTTTAAGCCCCTAATCCATTTGGAAATCTGGCCCTAAAATCCTATGTGACCTTGGGTAAGTCCCTGCACCTTTCTGTGCCTCAGTTTCCCCATACACAGAGTGGAATACTGCAATAAGACTCCGCAGTCTACATTCATTGATGTCGAGACCCTTGGTAGTGGTATTCCAGAAGCGCTAAGTGTTATCATTATCCAACCTACGGGTGTCATGGAAAAGGGATTCCCTTATCAAGTGAGGTATGCAAGAACCTTCTATCATTTGAATGACAGACTCTGTGTTCTCCCACATAACCTCAGGTTGAGTTACATTTGTAAGTGGGAGCACATCCAATTGACAGCTGGAGGAACAAAAAGGGTCCGATTATCATCCTCATTGCCAGGAGGTGCAAATACAAAAACAAAACTCACCCTTTACACACACACTATTTAGAGTCTCCAGAAACACTAACCTCATTACAAAGGCAAGCACTGACCCTAACCTCTCACATCCCACAAGCTCATGACCTGACCACAGCTTTATTACCTAGCATTCCTAAACAGACCTGTAAACAAAAAAAGGTCTCAGAAGGCACAAAGTGGTTAATTAGCTCTGTCATGATTAACTATACTTCGCAGTAAGCAGAGGCCTGCGTTTATACAATGGGTGATGAGAAAAGGACTAAAACCTTTTATTGAGGGTTACCCAACAGCAACATACCAAGTTTACAAAATGACTCGGCTAGGATAACACCAGAAAAAAAAAAAAACCTGGGAGAGAGACAGCAGAAAGATCACACCTTTGCAACTGATGGAATATTGTTTTTTCTCTCCTTAGAATTGATCGTCATGGGAATAGCAAGGGCCAGAAGAGGAGACGTGGAGAAGAAGGGGCATCACTTGGTGCATTGGAGGGCAAAGGATCTTCTGGGGGTTGGATGTTCTGCCCCCTTCTTAGTCAAACTCATAATACTCAACCTTTCACCAAAGATCTCAAAATGTTTGATAAAGTTTTGAAACCAATGGCAAGCGGTGTCTACTTTAACAATGAAAACTCTCTCAAGAGTTCTGACTGTACTGCTGGTAACTAACCATCTCTAGACAGCATAGGCCTGTATTCTAATTCAAGGCTCCCCACAACATGTGGAGGATCCTAAGCAACGCAAGACAAGCAGGGCTCCTTGCAGCTCTCTCTGGCCCTTGGTATGGAGACCCAACTTCTGCTTACCCAAAGCTGGCCACTGCAAAACAGCGAGGGAAGAGATTGTAGGAAAAGATCCCTAGTGTGGTGCCCTGCTACCCAGTGACACTGTATCACAAAGGGACAAGGAGTGAAAAGAGGGTCATGATCTTGGCAGCACTAGTATTGGAATCATCTATTACTGTCAGCTGCTGGACAGTTGGCAGTTCTCTTGCGTGCAGGGTAAAAATGCATCTACCCAGGTAGCACAGGTATGAGGCTACCACTGTTCTTTACGTAGATTTCTAGTTGACTACATTTAGTGTTGCAGGAATGTAAATCTCAGATCCAAATGCAATGGCTCAATCACAGAGGTTGAGCGGATGGCAAAAGCCTTTACATATTTTAGCCTGGATACTTGCTTTTGCTGAAGTAAATAAACTAACATCAACATTTAGCTCCATTTGTAAACACTGTCCTTTTGGTGGTAGATCTTGCCTTCCTAGCAGCTGGGAGGGAGCGGGTACAGTACACACCCTAGTGGGGTCACATGCAGGTTGAAATGGTTAAGATTCCAAACTGATATATAACCCCATGAAGACAAAGATATAAACAAAGGGCATGTCAAATATCAGTTGGTTTTACCATTCGTCAGCTTTAAACCCATCACTTATCAGAGCCAGAGGGAATGCAGGACTTTGACCTTAAGTGATAGATGACTGCAGATTGGCTTCGGATGCCACCATCACTATTGCAACAAAGCTCTGGCTGAGCCAGTCACTGAGCCCAGATCTCCTTTCACCCCAGTCCACAAAACCATCTTTTGTCCTCCATCACTTATTTGGTCCATCTTATTGAAACTAAATGGGACAGTGTCTTCTTACATGTTTGTACAACAACTAGCTCAATGGGGCTCTGGTCTCACTTGAGGGCCCTGGGCGCTACAGCAATACAACTAATAGCTGTACTAAGTGTCTTATCTGAAGGACCTCACTAATGGAGGACCAGGTAACCAAGGTCTGCCATTACTGTAGGCTTCTTCCACTAGGCAGTGATAGCCACATCCTGAAAGTCTGTCCTAATCAATCATCATCTCCATAGCTGTCTGGGAACTGTCAAATACATTGACAGGTTTCAGAGTAGCAGCCATGTTAGTCTGTATTCGCAAAAAGAAAAGGAGTACTTGTGGCACCTTAGAGACTAACAAATTTATTTGAGCATAAGCTTTCGTGAGCTTTTCGGATCCGATGAAGTGAGCTGTAGCTCACGAAAGCTTATGCTCTAATAAATTTGTTAGTCTCTAAGGTGCCACAAGTACTCCTTTTCTTTTTTCAGATAAAGGAAATAGCTACCTAGGCAGGGATTGACTTGTGAAGCAAAATGATGTTCTTAGAATCAGCTTCAAGATCATCAGCTACTGGTCAGTGATAGCATGGTGGTTGTTTTTGTGATGGGAACACCTGGTCTGTAGGAGCTGGACTGAGAGGAACTTTTTTTCTTTTTGTAAGGAAATTTTGTTTTGTTTAAATGCAAACACAAAATTAGCTTGTTGAATGATTGCTGCAAATTAGAACTAGCCAAGAGCTCAGCAAGAGTAAAAACCAAAAATCAGGACTTGACATTTAAATGGATAATGAGAATATCCACAGTAGGATAGTAACATTATGTGTGCACATACACAAGAAGTTTGTAGGGATATAAACCTTCATGCCTAAGGGCATAAGGCACCCTCTAATTGACAAGGAGGATTAGGAAAGGAACCTCTCTTCTGGGCAGGTTATTCCATAATTGCTCACTTCAGGATTCTTGCACCTTCCCCCAGAATGTCTCATACCAGCCACTGTCAAAGGAAGGATCAGAAACTACATGGATTGTTGTAGAATACATGGGCTAAAGGTATTAACATAACCCCAGTCACTGTCCAAAATTAAACAGTGTTAAACAAGGTTCGGGGTTTGGTATACAAACCTCAGCCTGCTTAGAACCCTGAAGCACCATTAAACATCCTTGTAACCTTTTATTAAAGATGAAGAAAAGAAGGAAAAACATTTTAAGCATTTGAAATGTAAAGTATTAAATAAGGCATTCATATTAACAGCATCCTTTGTTCCCTTTCCCTTTGGCCAAAGAGTGTTTTGGCCAAAAAGCCTCCCGTGTTTGTCAGTCTCTTAGATCAGGGGTGGCCAAACATTTTGGCCTGAGGGCAACATGGGGGTTCCAAAACTGTATGGAGGGCTTGGTAGGGAAGGCTGTGCCTCCCCAAACAGCCTGGTCCCCTCCCCCTTCCTGCCCCGATTGCCCCCCCTCAGAACTCCCAACCCATCTAACCCCCCCCTGCTCCTTGTCCCATATCCGCCCCCTCCTGGGACCCCCTGCTCCTAACCGCCCCCCCATGACCCCATCCCCTATCCAACCCCCACCCCCACAGCCCCTTTCGGAGTGCGGCCCTGCGAACACAGGCGAAGGACTCAGGAGGAGCAGGGGCAGCCATGCTGCTGGAGAGAAGCAGCGGTTTCCCCTTCTCTCCAGCCAGCTGCGCGGCCGCCCGGTGCTCCTCCCGAGTCCTCCGCCCGTGTTCGCCGCACTCCCGCCACCCGCACCGCCTGCCTGCTCCCCTGAGGCTGCAGGTGAGCCTCCCTCCCTGTTCTCCCCTGCCCCCGCAGTGCAGCCCCCTCCCACAGGGGTGCACCCACGCTGAGCTGCCTGGGTGCCCGGCCCTGGGGCCCCCTGTTGCGCGCCTGGAGCCAGCCACACCACCTCGCTGCCCGGCAGGAGGTCACCGCCCAGAGCGCTGGTGGCGCAGCACGCTGAGGCTGCGGGGGAGGGGAGACAGCGGGGGGGCTGGACGGGGGCGAGCCTCCCCGGCTCGGGGCTCCAGGGCCGGGCAGGACAGACCCGCGGGCCGGATATGGCCCACGGGCTGTAGTTTACCCCCCTCTGTCTTAGATAGTATCAGAGGTACTACCACCTCCTTTTGCAGAAAAAGAGAAGTTAGTAGAGAGGGGCTGGAGCTGTTGTTGTTAAAATCTGATCCTGGTTTCATCCCAGGTAGTGTTTGGGATTCAGCTGGAGCCAGCAGAGGTGGCAGCATCATCTGGGTCCCTCTCTTTGCCCCTTCTCTGGTCAGGACATCTCTCAGGATCAGCACGTCGAAGGCCTAGGGTCCCAGGAGACGGTGGGGGTGGCAGCTGAGCGACGTAATTATACTGACACAAATGTGTAGTCGACCGGACTCAGACTCGCACGGTTACATTCTGTCAAATACAACCGGAGGCGGGCTCAGGAGCCCCAGATTCCCATGGAGCTTTGCGTGTGCTTTGAACATTGGCTGGTTTCCACCCCAGAAGTGTCTGCGTTTCAGCGATTGATAACCTCTCTGTACTCCGCACTTCCCTCCCAGGAGGGGTGGGAGTACAGTTGGTTGGGAAAAGGGTCTAGTATCTACTGCACACAAAAACAAAAATGTTTTTTTGGAGAAAAAAATCAAAATATGGAAAAAATAACAAATGTTTCATCTTCTTTGACAGGAAAAAAAAAATCAAGGTTTTCTGCAGAAATTAGACACTTGCCACCAACATTTTCATTTTCCCAAAACCCCACTTTTCCATCAAAAAAACAGTTCTGACAGCAATTTTTTGGCCAGCCCCAACAGTGAGTCTAGTTAATGTTTGCAAAAGTGCTTTTGAGTCCCTGGAGAGAGAGAGAGGCCCTAGAATGAAAAGTGGAATTGCAGAATTAAAGTTAATACTACCCCATTGCTAATCATACCCAGCATTTCTCTAGTGCTGCTCATGATGCTCAGAGTGCTTTACAAACATCGTCTAATGCCTTGGTTCTCAACCAAGGGTACACAGAGGTCTTCCAGGGGGTACACCAATTCATCTAGATATTTGCCTAGTTTTACAACGGGCTACATAAAAAGCACCAGCGAAGTCAGTACAAACTAACATTTCATTACAGACAATGACTTGTTGATACTGCTCTATAGACTATACACTGAAAAGTATAATATTTACATTCCACTTGATTTATTTTATAATTATATGATAAAAATGGCAACGTAAGCAATTTTTCAGTAGTAGTGTGCTGTGACACTCTTGTATCTCTAGGTCTGATTTTGTAAGCAAGTATTGTAGTTTTTAAGTGAGATGAAACTTGGGGGTACGCAAGACAAATCAGACTCCGGAAAGGGGTACAGTATTCTGGAAAGGTTGAGAGCCACTGATGCAATGAATCCTCCCTGCCGCATGTGGTGTTGCCAAATTAGCAAACCCAAAGTATGTTTAAATAAAAGAAAGTAAACACAAACCATTACTTCACTAAGGAAGTTGTTGTGTCCCTCAGTAGCTTCCAGCCCCAGTACATGCCAGGAAGGTAAGATTATGGTTTGTTCTTCCCCAAGGGCATGATTACTTCAAGTTAATTCCAAAGCATACGTAACTTAACAACCATGGAAAACTAGGACAAGACCCTACTTGCTACCAGATGTGACAGGTGTGGTGGGGAGGGAGAGAGGATATTCCAGGTTGCTTCAGTACAGATACAGACAAAGATGTTTCAATGACACTGTCCTACCTCAGGTTTAAATGAATTAATTCTCCAGTGTCCAGCCTGATTCTTGCTGGGAGAAAATGAACTTGAAAAACAACTCATGGGCTCAGCAGCAGTTTGTCAGCAAATGCTGGTCAATGTCAGCTCCAAGATTAGCATCAGTCAAACAACCTCAGACAGCATGTTCATAGGCACTGACTCTGTGGGTGCTCTGGGACTGGAGCACCCACAGGGGAAAATTAGTGGGTGCTCTGAATCCACCGGCAGCAAAGCTCCCCTCCCTGCCCACCTCACCTCCTCCCCTGACCACGCCGCATCCCCACTCCTCTGCCTATCTCCCAGTGCATAGCAAGCTCCGGGAGTGAGGGGGAAGGAGCAGGAATCTGGGGCGCTCAAGGGGAAGCAGGGAAGAGGCAGGGCCAAGGTGGGGATTTGGGGAAAGAGTTATAAATAGGGGCAGGGAGGGGCGCCAATGGGTGTGTTGGCTTGGGAAGTGAGTGGGAGCAAAGGGCCTTTAGTTTTTCTTCCCTGGTGTAAAAACAGTTTATGGTCAGGGTTTCAAAACTGTATGCATACAATCCTATGTACACATGCTGCAGGATTAGATAAGAACTGGTCATTTGCACACAGATACCAAACTGGTGCTTACAGTTATGGGAATCAAGTACACAAATTAAGTGTGCAATGTTTTGGAAAATCCAACCCATTGAATTTGTAAAGGGTTTTTTCCCAGGTGTCTTTTGTCACATGTAAAATATTTAAATGTCCTTTTTATAACAAGTGAACCAAAACCAAACCCTGGATCCAAAATCATCAACACTGTGCGGAAGTGGATCTAGAACCAGATTCCAATTTCAGAGCTGAACTTAGGCTGAACCAAATGGATCCAAGACCCAGGGAAAATGCAGACCTGGAATGCATAACTTGAGCAGGCATTTCTGTGAGATGGAGAAAAATATAGCTTACAGTTAATGTAACCTACTGCTGATTTTTTTCTGAAATAGCATGGTCATTATGGGGTACTATGGGAAATCAGACTTGGGTATTTTATTAAGTTCACCATTACTACAATGTTGGCCAGATGCTTAATACTGTGCACTGTTTTATTGCAAACTCACCGTCTGAGTCTGAGGAATCAGTTCAGAGGCATGAAGAGGCTTATTTGAAGGTGCCAGCCAGTAGCTTTAATTAATTACCACCTATTCTTAGCTTGGCTCACAACAAAAAGAGCTGGCTTACCTCAAAGCCTCCTGGATCTATTTATAGAATGAGAGAAAAAGATTATGTTGTTTTTATTCAAACCATTTTATGGTTTATTTGGACATGCTTATTGTTCACTTCCTGTCCAAAACAGTTATATAGCATGGTTGCAAACTGTCAAGTAACTACCAGGGCTCCACCCTAAACCAAACTAGATTTCCATGGATGGGATATTATGTTGCTGATTCATTCCAGGCATTGTTTTTTTTTAAAGGAATGCAACATTTGGCCTGAGTAAGAAGTAACCCAGCAGCCCAGTGCAGCCAAAAACACAGATTTTTTGTAGGTTGAAGTCTTCTTTCAAATGCAGATTTGACTTCCAAGATAAAACCAAACAGTCGATCTCTATTCCATTAGGTTTTTGGCTGACACAAAACAGCTGCTTATTCTGATCCTTTCAATTCCTCTGGATTAATCCCCCCCACCAGCACACACACACGTTCCCTTCTGAAATTTTAAGATCCTATTTTCCTGGGAGCGTGTGGGGGTGGGATGAATACCACATTAGCTTCATAGAAACAAAAACCCTCAGACAAAAGACAC
The DNA here is from genome assembly GCF_009764565.3 of Dermochelys coriacea. Classification (NCBI taxonomy): domain Eukaryota; kingdom Metazoa; phylum Chordata; order Testudines; family Dermochelyidae; genus Dermochelys; species Dermochelys coriacea. Next base: position 114,669,013 of record NC_050074.1, read on the forward strand.
AAATGCATGCGTTTCCTTTTGTTGGCAGCTTCCAACCCCAGATTTAGCTTGCTCACGACAGGCAACGATGGAAGAAGAAAAGGAGTACTTGTGGCACCTTAGAGACTAACAAATTTATTAGAGCATAAGCTTTCGTGAGGTTTTTTCCACCAAATGCATCCGATGAAGTGAGCTGTAGCTCACGAAAGCTTATGCTCTAATAAATTTGTTAGTCTCTAAGGTGCCACAAGTCCTCCTTTTCTTTTTGCGAATACAGACTAACACGGCTGCTACTCTGAAACCTGTCATGATGGAAGAAGAGAAATTCAGTTCAAAAAGACAGCCACCCAACAGACACTTCCTCATGACAGCTCTCCACAATGCCAAATGCCTACCCGCAGCTCCACAACCTCTATCACATAACTAAGAGATGAACATTTTCCTGTGCATTCTCCTCCTTCAAGGGTCACAATAACACTTCTATGAAAGGAAAGGACTCCAAGATTGCTAGGAGTCACTTTGACATTTCAAAACACACACACACACACACACACACACACACACACACACAGATGAGCTGCCAAAATCTTAACAACCGGTTCCCTCCTCACCCCACGAGAGGGTCATGGCCCACCCCCGCCACCCGGGACTCCTGCCCCATCCAACCCCTTGCATTCCTTGACGCCCCGCCTGGGACCCCGTCCCATCCACCTTCCTCCCTGTCCCCTGACTGCCCCCAGAACCGGGCAGGAGGGTCTTGAGGGCCACCGTAGTGGGTGTCCACCCCGGCCTGCCCCTAAGAGTCAGAGGGACCTGCCGGGGGGCGAGGTGGGGAGTCCTGGTGGTGCTTACCTGGGGCAGCTCCCAGGAATCATCTGGCAGGTCCCTCTGGCTCCTAGGGGTGGGGTAGCATAGCTGGGTGGGGGAGCAGAGGGAGCGGACGCTCCCCCCACTGATCACATCAAAAGTGGCGCCTTAGGCACCAACTCCGTGGGTGCTCCGGGGCTGGCGCCACCCTGCCTTGCTTCTTGGCCCACCCACCTGGCTTCCCGCGAATCAGCTGTTTGGTGGGAAGCTGGGGAGGGCTGAGAAGCAAGTGGCAGCTTTGCCCTCAGGCCGAGGGTGGCGGAGGTGAGCTGGGGCAGGGAGCGGTTTCCCTGCACGCCCCCCGGGTTACCTGCTGTGGCGCGGGCGGCCCTCCTCGCGCCCCCCCAGTCCGAGCTCACCTCCACCTCCTTGGGCCTGAGCGCGAAACCGCCACCTGCTTCTCAGCCCTCCCAGGCTTCCTGCGCGAACAGCTGATTCGCGGGAAACCGGGGGCGGGAGGGGGGTGGAGAAGCAGAGTGGGGCAGCTCGTTCAGGGGAGGAAGTGGAGACGTAGGCAGAGCGGAGGTGAACTGGGGCCGGGCGTGGGGCAGGGAGCTGCCGCTGGGGGCTCTGCACCCACCAAATTTTCCCTGTGGGTGCTCCAGCCCCAGAGCACCCACAGGAGTCAGCCCCTGAGGCGCCACTTTTGGCCAGTTGTTAAATTTAGAAGCCTTTTTAGAATCGGTTGTCCCGCAAGGGACAACTGGTTCTAAAAGAGCTTCTAAATTTAATAACCGGTGTGAACCGGCTCCAGCTCACCACTGTATTATATGTATTTTGTAGATCCATCATTTCTAGCTTCTCTGATCCAATTTCAATTGGACATGCTTATTCTTCACTTCCTGTCCAAAACAGTTACATAGTATGGTTGCAAACTGTCAAGTAACTACCAGGGCTCCACCCTAGATATGCCAGCTCTAAGTAGCTGGCGAATAGAGTTGGGTGGAAAATGAGTGTGTGTGGGGAAATTTTCAACTTTTTGGTTAAAAATAAAAAGTTTTGAGTTTTCAATTTTTTGTAGAAATAAATAAAATAAAAAAAATAAATAGAAATGCACAGAAATTTACCATTAATTTTTGTTTAGCTAAACCCCAACTTTCCACTGAAAACGCAAACAGTTTTGCTGGAAATATTTCAAGCAGCCGTACTCGTGAAATGATGATTACTGTGCATAAAGCAGGTCTATGGGCCCTGTTTGGGCTTTGGATCAGGCCCTATAAACAAACAACAATACCTGAATTTAGGACCTTTTTTGAGCCCAAAAGCTTGAGCTAGAACTTCCTGCATAGTTTGCTCCAATGGACATCATCACGTTACTGATTTTGCCCACCATTCGAGCGGCAGGCATGTTTCCACAAACATCTGAACTTTGTGTTGTGACAGATATATGCAAGACCTCTTTGGGCACATATTAGTGGTGTAATTAAAACTGTGATCACTTCTAATTGTCAGGGGCTTTCCTGGTCCTGCTTGCAAGCAGGGGGCTCTGTAGGGAAGTGTGCTACGTGATCTGGGACTAGCAGCAATCAGCTCTGCCGCCAGCCAACCTACAGGAAGGTGGGATAAGGGTGCTTCTGTTTCAGGGAGCAGCCAGCTTTGTTTCTCTCTGGTTTGGGGTTTGTATGTGTTATTCTGGATTCTAAGAATAAAAGTAGTGCTACCTTCCAGCAAGAGTATTTGATGTTTTCAATCTAACTCTGTGAAAATAACATTTTGCCCTTCTTTAGAGTTTCAGGCAATAAGGATCTCCCTGAAGCAATCTATAGCTAAGTACAGGATACCAGGAATAAATGTTTTGCTGAAGTGCCTGAACCAGAGGGATGTAGCAATCTATGTGAACTCAATCTCTTAGGTTAAACTAACTACAGCTGGAAAGAAATAAACTAGGCAAACAATATAATTATTCCAAGGCTGTGAAAACGTCTACGTGACTGAGTCATGTACTTTGCTAGGAGCTATTAATCCAAGGCTAGAATACACTTCTAGAGATTCCAGTGCAATTACTATACTCTGCACAGCTCCAAATCCTTTAGCTTTTTGCAATAGGTTGTTCACAACTGTGAATTCTATTTCAGATGTTCCCATCTCAGGGGCTGTCTACACGACAGCGGGAGTTGTGATTCCCAGGGCAGGGCAACAGGCTCGAGCTACCAAGCTAAAAATAGCAGTGTGGACATTGCGGCATAGGTGGAAGATCAGACTAGCCATTCAAACTCAGACCCAGGGGGCTGAGTGGGCCACCCAAACTTGGACCCAGGAGACTGGGTGGGCTTGGACTGAGGTGACTAGCCCAAGTGGCTGCCAGTGCTGAAACATCCACACTATTATTTTTAGCTAGCTAGCACAAGTCTGTCTACCCATGCTGGGTATCAAACCTCCCAGCTGCAGTGTAGACATACCCTCAAGGGTCTGTTCCTCAGCACAGAAGTTATTTATATGCAATGTATTCTTGCAGGAGCAAGCAAGGCAAGAAGCACACAGAAGAAATGAGCATATGGAGGCCCCCTGGCCTGATTCTCCGCTTCTCTACACCTGCTGTAATCATCTACACCTGTGCAAGGTGAAAAGTTAGTGATATACACTCACCTTGCATAGGTATAAGTGACTATCCCCAGTAAAAGGTTGTTGAGAATCAGACCTCCTATATGTACAGTATCTTTGCAGCACACTGCAGCATTGCGTGTAAGCAAGGAGATGGGACACTGCCTTATTTCTTAAAAATGCATCAATCACTCTCTTGTTAAACGTGACTGAGGTATACACGTACATCCCCCCAACACTGATCACTAACGGGTCAGAAGCTCACGAAAGCTTATGCTCTAATAAATTTGTTAGTCTCTAAGGTGCCACAAGTACTCCTTTTCTTTTTGCGAATACAGACTAACATGGCTGCTACTCTGAAACCAGTTACAGTACAGAAAGCCATGCAGCCATCTGAGAGGCGGCAGAGATGGCACAGCTGGAAAGCCTGCATTCGGAGCAAGAGACCGCCGACTAGTCATTTCTGAGCAATGCAAAGCCTTTGCCTTTGATTAGAATGCTGCTCCTAACAATACCAATCATACCTTAAAATGCAAAGACATCGTTGATCAGTATGGCAGAAAAGGGCTCACAGGATCGTGAATAGCAACTCAAAGTCTGGCAAGTGCAATGGCAAGTCAGTCCAGTGGTCCATCTAGATTGGTATCTGTCCTAATCCAGAGGCCAATCTTTGATATTGCAGAGGAAGACGGAATAGTCCCCATAAGTCAGTCAATTCTACCACGTACGTAGGGTGCGGAGAAAGAAATCCACTTTTGCTCCCTTTAGCAACCAGCTTAGATCCTCACACCTGGGAATGATTATCCGAATCTTGGCATATATGATAAAATGATTGGTCATACGGGCTGTGAGCCCCACTAGAAGCCAGTCTGGGATTTTCCTCTCAGGCACCAGTCCTACAAACTTACGCTTTATTAAGAATATAGTATAAGTGTTTGCAAGATTGGGGCCTAGGGCCTGTTCCAAAGGCTGTTAAAATCAGCTTGAGCCTTCCTATTGGCTTCAATGGGCTTTGGCTCAAGACTGTGTTTAAAACATACACATGGGTATTTCCATCAGATTAGCTGATCAGTCTGCCCTGCTCTGAAAAGCTAGTAAGCCATTTACACCCAGGAGAACCTCCCTGGCAAGGCTGATTTAACCCACGTCTTTCAGATGATGCTCTGTTCAGGTTATCCAACAACTAAGTATCCTGGATACAAGAAAGGACCATGGGATTTGCTCAGTTCATGAAGCATTTCTGTACCAGGCTACGTGTGTACATGCTCCCAAGTACATTCACATCAGAAGTCAAACGTGACCTTGAAAACCTCTAAGGATGGAGATTCCATCACCTCCCTAGGTAATGCATTCCAGTGCTTCACCACCCTCCTAGTGAAATAGCTTTTCCTAATATCCAACCTAGACCACCCCCACTGCAACTTGAGACCATTGCTTTTTGGTTTTGTCATCTGCCACCCCTGAGAACAGCCTAGCTCCATCCTCTCTGGAACCCTCCCTTCAGGTAGTTGAAGGCTGATCAAATCTCCCCTCACTCTTCTCTTCTGCAGACTAAATAAGCCCAATTCCCTCAGCCTCTCCTCATAAGTCATGTGCTCCAGCCCCCTAATCATTTTCGTTGATCTACGCTGGACTCTGTCCAATTTGTCCACATCCTTTCTGTAGTGGGAGCCCCAAAATTGGATTCAGTACTCCAGATGTGGCCTCACCAGTGCCGAATAGAGGGGAATAATCACTTCCCTCGAACTGCTGGCAATGATCCTACTAACGCAGCCCAATATGCTGTTAGCCTTGGCTGGGATGATTTAGTTGGGGTTGGTCCTGCTTTGAGCAGGGGGTTGGACTAGATGACCTCCTGAGGTCTCTTCCAACCTCTCACCTCCTACGATTTTATGATTGTAAACTACTTACAATCATAGTAGGGACCTTATTATTTTTTAGCACAGTGTAACTACTATATAGTGCCATGTATCCACACAATAAAATACTATACTGTTCATAAAAAGAAAAGGAGTACTTGTGGCACCTTAGAGACTAACAAATTTATTAGAGCATAAGCTTTCGTGAGCTACAGCTCACTTCATCGGATGCATTTGGTGGAAAAAACAGAGTAGAGATTTATATACACACACACAGAGAACATGAAACAATGGGTTTATCATACACACTGTAAGGAGAGTGATCACTTAAGATAAGCCATCACCCACAGCAGGGGGGGGAAGGAGGAAAACCTTTCATGGTGACAAGCAGGTAGGCTAATTCCAGCAGTTAACAAGAATATCAGAGGAACAGTGGGGGGTGGGGTGGGAGGGAGAAATACCATGGGGAAATAGTTTTACTTTGTGTAATGACTCATCCATTCCCAGTCTCTATTCAAGCCTAAGTTAATTGTATCCAGTTTGCAAATTAATTCCAATTCAGCAGTCTCTCGTTGGAGTCTGTTTTTGAAGCTTTTTTGTTGAAGTATAGCCACTCTTAGGTCTGTGATCGAGTGACCAGAGAGATTGAAGTGTTCTCCAACTGGTTTTTGAATGTTATAATTCTTGACGTCTGATTTGTGTCCATTCATTCTTTTACGTAGAGACTGTCCAGTTTGGCCAATGTACATGGCAGAGGGGCATTGCTGGCACATGATGGCATATATCACATTGGTAGATGCGCAGGTGAACGAGCCTCTGATAGTGTGGCTGATGTGATTAGGCCCTATGATGGTATCCCCTGAATAGATATGTGGACAGAGTTGGCAACGGGCTTTGTTGCAAGGATAGGTTCCTGGGTTAGTGGTTCTGTTGTGTGGTGTGTGGTTGCTGGTGAGTATTTGCTTCAGATTGGGGGGCTGTCTGTAAGCAAGGACTGGTCTGTCTCCCAAGATCTGAGAGAGCGATGGCTCGTCCTTCAGGATAGGTTGTAGATCCTTGATGATGCGTTGGAGGGGTTTTAGTTGGGGGCTGAAGGTGATGGCTAGTGGCGTTCTGTTGTTTTCTTTCTTGGGCCTGTCCTGTAGTAGGTGACTTCTGGGTACTCTTCTGGCTCTGTCAATCTGTTTCTTCACTTCAGCAGGTGGGTACTGTAGTTGTAGGAATGCATGATAGAGATCTTGTAGGTGTTTGTCTCTGTCTGAGGGGTTGGAGCAAATGCGGTTATATCGTAGCGCTTGGCTGTAGACAATGGATCGAGTGGTATGAACTGGATGAAAGCTAGAGGCATGTAGGTAGGAATAGCGGTCAGTAGGTTTCCGATATAGGGTGGTGTTTATGTGACCATCGCTTATTAGCACCGTAGTGTCCAGGAAGTGGATCTCTTGTGTGGACTGGTCCAGGCTGAGGTTGATGGTGGGATGGAAATTGTTGAAATCATGGTGGAATTCCTCAAGAGCTTCTTTTCCATGGGTCCAGATGATGAAGATGTCATCAATGTAGCGCAAGTAGAGTAGGGGCATTAGGGAACGAGAGCTGAGGAAGCGTTGTTCTAAGTCAGCCATAAAAATGTTGGCATACTGTGGGGCCATGCGGGTACCCATCGCAGTGCCGCTGATTTGAAGGCTCTGCAATACTGTGTTTTATGGACTACAACTCTCAATTCTAGTTTTGTGGATAAAGTTTTAAGACTTATTACAAACAGTATTAAAAACAGCATTAACATAACTAGTTTCAGAGTAGCAGCCGTGTTAGTCTGTATTCGCAAAAAGAAAAGGAGTACTTGTGGCACCTTAGAGACTAACAAATTTATTAGAGCATAAGCTTTCGTGAGCTACAGCTCACTTCATCGGATGCATTTGGTGGAAAAACAAAGGAGAGATTTATAAACACACACACAGAGAACATGAAACAATGGGTTTATCATACACACTGTAAGGAGAGATCACTTAAGATAAGCCATCACCAGCAGCAGGGGGGGGAAAGGAGGAAAACCTTTCATGGTGACAAGCAAGGTAGGCTAATTCCAGCAGTTAACAAGAATATCAGAGGAACAGTGGGGGGTGGGGTGGGAGGGAGAAATACCATGGGGAAATAGTTTTACTTTGTGTAATGACTCATCCATTCCCAGTCTCTATTCAAGCCTAAGTTAATTGTATCCAGTTTGCAAATTAATTCCAATTCAGCAGTCTCTCGTTGGAGTCTGTTTTTGAAGCTTTTTTGTTGAAGTATAGCCACTCTTAGGTCTGTGATCGAGTGACCAGAGAGATTGAAGTGTTCTCCAACTGGTTTTTGAATGTTATAATTCTTGACGTCTGATTTGTGTCCATTCATTCTTTTACGTAGAGACTGTCCAGTTTGGCCAATGTACATGGCAGAGGGGCATTGCTGGCACATGATGGCATATATCACATTGGTAGATGCGCAGGTGAACGAGCCTCTGATAGTGTGGCTGATGTGATTAGGCCCTATGATGGTATCCCCTGAATAGATATGTGGACAGAGTTGGCAACGGGCTTTGTTGCAAGGATAGGTTCCTGGGTTAGTGGTTCTGTTGTGTGGTGTGTGGTTGCTGGTGAGTATTTGCTTCAGATTGGGGGGCTGTCTGTAAGCAAGGACTGGTCTATCTCCCAAGATCTGAGAGAGCGATGGCTCGTCCTTCAGGATAGGTTGTAGATCCTTGATGATGCGTTGGAGAGGTTTTAGTTGGGGGCTGAAGGTGATGGCTAGTGGCGTTCTGTTGTTTTCTTTGTTGGGCCTGTCCTGTAGTAGGTGACTTCTGGGTACTCTTCTGGCTCTGTCAATCTGTTTAAATCTGTGTAAATTTAATGGGTTTCAGAGTAGCAGCCGTGCTAGTCTGTATTCGCAAAAAGAAAAGGAGTACTTGTGGCACCTTAGAGACTAACAAATTTATTAGAGCATAAGCTTTCGTGAGCTACAGCTCACTTCATTGGATGCATTTGCGCCAATTTACACTCAGTGAAGAGATAACCCATGTCTGTACGGTGAACATTGCCAAGACAAAATTACAATTGGGAATACATACTTGTAGAACTACTTTATAAACTAGAGCTACTAAAAATCACCCACTAACTGTATTACACTTCTACCTGAACAAGTTCTATTATTTTACTATCTACACTTGTGCACAATACTATTCTTATATAGTATGTTGCCGACTATTTAGCCTTGCAGAACTCAGCAAGAAAATACTTTGACCCACACGTTTTGCCCACTAGCAGGAAGGAAAACGGAGCTAGATAAGTTTCAGAGTAGCAGCCGTGTTAGTCTGTATCCGCAAAAAGAACAGGAGGACTTGTGGCACCTTAGAGACTAACAAATTTATTTGAGCAAAAGCTACAGCTCACTTCACCGGATGCATTCAGTGGAAAACTGAACGCATCCGATGAAGTGAGCTGTAGCTCACGAAAGCTTTGGCTCAAATACATTTGTTGGAGCTAGATAAGAACAGAACAGTCTGGTTGCAGCTTCATGCAGTCCAGGTGCGTTTGGCTTAACAGAACCCAAAGGGTGGAAAAATCCAGAAAGGAGGGGAGAGAAATGTAACTTTAATTTGTTCCCCCCCCCCCCCATATATACACAATACGCCCAGAACCCAGGGCAAGGAGCATGCTCGAAATACGCTGATCTATACCGTCCAATATTGCACCAGGACACAATGTCCGCGGGGAGTTACTCAACCTACACGTTAGAAGAGGGACTTTCTTCTGTCCTTGCGGTGGGTACATTTCTGCCCGTGCCCTCCCCCATCTCTCGGGGGGCTAAACACCCTCACTAGTTTTCTGCAGCCCGCCGAACTCCCTCCAGGTGCGTGGGGAAACCAAGCCGCCTGCAGCCGTCCCAGCAACGCGGCGGAGCTCGCTGGAGCGAGCGGGTCGGGCTCTGGCTCACCTTACAGAGAAGGGATCCATTTTCCGCACCCACCCAGGAAGCTGGCACCGAGACAGACAATGGGGACAGGGATTTGCCCGGGTCACGCCGCCCTGGGTCGGGAGAAGAGCCTTCGTGCCGCACCAAGCCGCGCTCATTGACCCCCCCCCCTCCTCCAGCTTGCGGGCAGGGCCCCCACGCGCCCCAATCCTGGGTCTTTTGCCTGCTCAGCCCCAGCAGCTGCACCCAAAGGGGAGAATCCGGCCTCAGCTCGCACTGGGCAGCCAGGGCTCAGGAGGGGAAGCCGCAGCTCTCCCGTCCCCCATAACTTTTATCACTGGGGGGGGAGGGGGGGTGCAGCGTGCGGTACCTCTGCCCAGGCACCGGTTCCGCGGCGGACGGGACGGGACGGGACGGGGAACGCCAGACGCTTGTAATTTACCAAGTCAGCCTCGCTTGCCGGCGATCGCCTCTGCTCCGCTCCCCGCGCCAGCTAATGGGCAGCGATCCGCCCCATGGAGGAGCGGGGGGCGCCGAACGCAGCGGCCGCTGGCTACGCCGCTCACAGGCTTGGGAGCGCGGCGCTGCCTTCCCCGCTCTCTGCTGCAGGGGGCGCCGCAGCGCAGGCAGAGGGGGCGGGTGCTGCGCGGAGCGAAGTCAAGCCGCGGGGGCGGCGGCGGGGGGCACTTCTCTCCCTCCGCCTGGGTGGGCAAAGCCCTGAACAAGCCCCTCTCGGCCAGAGCCTTCTCCTTCCCGGCGGCTTGGGCCAGGCTGTGCAGGTGCATGCAGAGGATGCCCTCCAGGGCAGGGCGGCACTAGCCAGAGACACAGGGACCTTTAAAGTATGAAATGCAGGGCAGGTCTGTTAACAAACAACTGCACCCCAGGGCCGGGGGGAGTAGGGCGGCAGGGGCTCTCTTAAATGCCTCCCCTGCGTCCAAATTCAAATAAACGTGAAGAGTAGTAGATTGTATCACATATCAGTAAAAAGTGGTATTTTCCAGTCCCAGGGATCAGAACCACAGTTGCCAGTAAATAAGCACCCCAACTTTCACAATAAGCCAGAAATCAAGGCCAAAACCAGCCAATCCCTAAGAACCCCAACCCTCTATGGGACTAGATCCCCTCGGCCTGCAGTCTGGGGCTGTAGTGGGCCTGCTGTGCACCCCTGACTCTCTCCCCCCCCCAGGAGCTGATAAAAAATAGAAGCAACAGGTTACAACAAGCTACAAGCAAAAAACTAGCCAACAAGCAACTCACAAGACAATTAAGCCAAAAACAAGCCCAATTTTTATGGGGTTTTTTTTTGCAGGTTTGGCATGTCTGATCAGAACTAGGATGTCAAGCTTGTTTCACTGGTTTCTGACTCTTTTCTCTGGTGGTTCCTCTGTCGTCTCCCCTAGCCTGCACTGGATTTGGCATGGCTGCAGAGGTCTTGCTATGCAAAACACTTGTAGAATAAGGACCATACTGGTTAAATCCAGAGCCAATCTGTTATGCTGGCTCCACGTGCCACCCTTGTTTACTTCTCATTCAGTGTCACACACACTAATCCAGACGTTCATCAGCAAGCCGTAACGGAAGAAGTTACCATTTGCAGAAGGGACATCATCAAGTCACTGGCTAGCAGAGCCAAGTTGGTAGGCTGATAAACTGATACAGCCACAGAAAAATCATGGTCTCCCTCTCCCTGTGCAACAAAGCAGTGCAATGCTCATTCCACTGGGCTTAGTGGCCCTAACCCAGAGGTGGCCAACCTGTGGCTCCGGAGCCACATGCGGCTCTTTAGAGGTTAACATTCGGCTCCTTGCATAGGTGCTGACTCCGGGGCTGGAGCTACAGACATTAACTTTCCAGTGTGCCAGGGGGTGCTCGCTGCTCAACCCCTGACTCTGCCCCAGGCCCTACCCCTACTTCACCTCTTCCCTCAAGGCCCCTGCCTCTTCCCCTGAGCCTGCCATGCCCTTGGTCCTCCCCCCCAGAGCCTCCTGCACATGCGAAACAGCTGATTGCAGGAGATGGGGGGTTCTGGGTGACAGGAGGCACTGGAGAGGGGGTGCTGGAGCTGATGGGGACTGCTGACATATTACTGTGGCTCTTTGGCGATCTAAATTGGTAAATTCCAGCTCCTTCTCAGGCTCAGATTGGCCACCCCTGCCCTAACCCCTCTGGGAAGATTTGTCCCCAACTCTCTTTCCTACTCTTCAAGTTATTAACTTGGAGGATACACGCAGCAATTGGACCACCCTTTTCCTGTACATCAAAGCTCTCAGTCTGTCCCTTCCATATTCCCTTAAATCCCACTCCTTTTCAGAAGTGCTCTCCTCAATACAATTTACTCCCATTTTTGTATCTCACCCTTATACTTTGGATTATGTTCCTCTAAATTATAATACGATTCTGAACTGTGTGCAAGTCTGTCTGCCCTCACTCCAACATGTGTTTGTGTCCCGATACCACGTACCTTTAGGGGTTCTACCATCACAGTTTATGTCAGCAAATGACTGAGCTGTTAGTTTAACAAGGCACTGGCTCCTCCAACTCACCAGTCCCATGTTAAGATTAATATATTTTTGATTTAAGTGGAAAATTTTAAAAATCAGTTTTATATTTCACTGTTTTTACATTTCTCTCAATGTAGCCATTAAAAACCAGAGAGGACAATTTAATTGTTTATAGTCCATTTCATTATCACGTTCTCATGCCTAGCACACTGCAGCAATAGCAGGGTGTGAACACTACAGAACATTTGGTTTAATTTTCCCAAAGAGTTTCAACATTCAAAAGTTTAGGAAACACTGCCTTCAGCCATGTTCAAAGATCACTCATGTTTTTGTATTAAGTTAATTAACTGATCTAGATGATAATTTTCAACACTCTTAAATTACCTTAGCTTTACATTTAGAGAACGGAATTAGCCCCTAAGGTTGAAATGAAACAAACCCCCACACAGTAGAATATATTTAAAGCTAAAGCATCCAAGATTGTCTTCATGTACCAGAACAGTTTACCAAATCCTCTATTAGAATGCCCTGTACTATGGTCTAAAACTTATACGAGAGCAGTGGAAGAGAAAATGTACATACAGCTCATCTGTGGCAATGGTTCACAATGGGCTCTGGAATCAGGCTGTTTCTTCAGCCTGCTGTATGACAAACAGCATGCAAAGTAGCAGCAATCAACTGTGTCAAAGCAGATTGAGAATACAGCATTGGTCTGATGAGCAGCAATTCCCCTTGGGGACTGAGTTGCCCCATTTTCCCAGTTGAACCTGCAACCTCTGCAGCTCAGGGACACTATGTCAGATGAAGAGGGCATACTGAAGGGAAAAGTTTCAGAGTAGCAGCCGTGTTAGTCTCTAAGGTGCCACAAGTCCTCCTTTTCTTTTTGCGAATACAGACTAACAAATTTATTTGAGCATAAGCTTTCGTGAGCTACAGCTCACTTCATCGGATGCAGTGAGCTGTAGCTCACGAAAGCTTATGCTCAAATAAATTTGTTAGTCTCTAAGGTGCCACAAGTATTCCTTTTCTTTTTGAAGGGATAAGGAAATTTAGAGGATGACAACACCACAGAAAGAAACAGATGGGGTATAAAAGAAAGTATGTTATCTCACATTTAAAAAAAAAAAGAAAAAAAAAAGAAAGAGTCCTGCTAGAGCAAGGATGAATTTCAGTGTCAAAATAAAGTCAAGACGTCATCTAGAGAAGAAATAATGCTCTGTTCTGGGAGCCAGGAAGTCCCTGAATGAAATTTTTTGGATAAAACTTTGAGGGGGAAAAAAAAAAATGCAGTCAGGTCAACCGGAACATTTGGCAACTTTGTATTGAATTCACCACGGTTTTGGTCAAAACAAAATCAGAAAACTCAAAAGATTTAATTTTTCCAATTCAAAACAAACTTTTCATTTAAAAATTTACTTTGTTTTATATAAAAAAGGTAAAGAAATAACCTCAACAATTCAACAAAACATTTTTAACCCAAAACAATTGTAAAATTATTTTTGGTTTGGCCACTGAATAGAAAAATTGGTTATTCGCACACCCTTAATCCTGAGTTCTTTTGATAAACTAGGGTACTCACTTGTTTTGTGACTTTGACCAAGTCACTTCATCTCATTCATCTATGGGTTAAAATGGGGTTAACACCTACCTAGTAAACAAAGGAGCTATGCAGATTCATTAGTTAATATCTGCAGAGCACAGTAAGCCCATCTAAAATACGCCTATTGTTCCACTGGGTGACAATGAATCAAGAAAGAACAAAGGATGTGCATTAGACAAAGCTTTTTAACAATCATAAATGTCCTCTTTTTAAGTGCCCCACAGTCTAGTAAGACCTGACTGCAAAACTTATTGAGAAGATGTAGCAACGTTAATTCTTGTGTTTCAGAGCTGTTGAAACGGAGTGAGACTTGGCTGTGCTCTTCTTTACATCCACAAGCAACGTATAATCTACTTTTTAACAGCAGTTTGTTTGCTTCATGTAGAAGCAGTTAACTATTCTATTTCAAGATGCCAATTCTCCCTTTAATAAAATACCTGAAGGAAAATGCTCCAAAATAGAGCTGATTGGACAGAAGTGTATTTTCCATGTACATTTTCAAATTAAATCAAAGTCTCAATCTGTTGGATTTTAGTGGAGTTTTCAGCTTTTTAACAGAAGATTAATAAAATTCTCTATTTTCTCCTCCCTTCTCTCTCCCCTCGTCATTCCCCTGCAAAAAAAGAGGAAGAAAAAGGTAGAGAAAATATTTTGAGTTTTCTATAACTAAAACTGAAAATTGACCAAAATGGCAGTTTCAGTTGAAAAGCTACTTTTCATCAAAAACTTTTTCAAGTAAATTTCAACCAACACTACTCTAGAAATCAGATCAGATCTACATACCTTATTTAAAGCTTTCACATCCCGGCAAAGGGTGCTTCATTTGAGGTGGTGTGGGTGGTGTGTCTACTCTGACAAGTAATTTCAGACAGTCACCATGCCCATCTCTTTAATAATGGAGGTCTGACTATAGCTTCTCCTGGACAATATGCTGCTGCTCTTGGATCAGCTGACTGTGGTCACCTACAGTAGACTACAGGGTAATATCTGATCTAAAAATCCATGGCAGATTTAGCATCACCTTAAGGGGGACAGGATCCAGTCTTCTCCAGTTCAGTACATTACAGGACCTTTCCATGTTCCTAAGAGCAACAACTTCAGTACACTTTTAATACTGAAATAATTATAAACAATCTTATCCCTCCCCTCCCCCGCCCTTATCTAAGAATACACTAGGATTTATTTAAAGGTATTAGTAAATTTATTCCAGTAGCAGGAGCTATATTTAATAGGTAGTGGATTCCATTACTAGATCAAATCCTCCTTATTCTGCTTTCTTTTCTGGGTATTTTAGGATTAAACTGTTTTTAATTGACTTAATTCCAATGACATTACTTTTCACCTCCTGGATCTATTTAATACCTTACCCTACAGTGGAGGGGAAACTGATTTTAGTTTTAGGAATAGGTTTCAGTGCTCAATGAATTCTTCAACGGAGCAATACATAAAATGGTAAAGTCCACAAGAAACTCTATACCTCATGCCTACAACAGGGGAGTGAATTTGAGCCATAAGTATACAGAATTAGGGATATCTTTCATTTTCCCCACCTTTTAAAATATTAATACAAATACTAAACTAATACTTGGCATTCAACTAACTTTTCAAAAATGCTATTTTACAGATTAGTCACTGCAATGTTCACCAGAGGTAGGTCTCAACTTTTTACAAATGGGGAAACTGAGGCAGATGGATAAAGCCACTTGCCCAAGGACAGAGGGTGTGTCACGGGATGGAACCAAACACTGAAAACTGGGAATCCCTGGCATCAATGTCTCTTATATGATACAGTTTAAATGCTGCCAGGGAGAAATCAATTGGCAGGTAAGCTCTATTTACTAGAAGAAATAATCAATTTGGGATCACTTTAAAAAAAAAAAAAAAGTCTCAGACTCAGAGTTCTCATCTGTAAAATAGGGATGATACCTATTAGCACTCATGGGCCCTAGTGAATAATATGCTCCCATTATAGGGAGCACTATACTAACACATAAAAGACAATTCCTGACTGAAGATTTTACAGTTTAAATCTCTGTCCACAACTAATTTTTGTCTGAAATTAAATAATGAACAATTTGAATCACCACCATCATTTTAAAATGCTTCTCTTCTTCCCTCTCCCCTCTCCCAGCTGCTAGGACTGCTCCAGATTTCAGCACATCACACGTACCATTTTCTTTTTAAGTGGGAGATTAACAAACTCCTTGTGCCCTCTTTGGTTCCCACACAGGACAAACAAGGATTCCCTAAATCAAGGTTTCCTTCTTTTCAGATGCAGCCAAAATGTCTTTTAGGTAGTAGTTGGATTGTATTTACATACAGTGGAATACATCTTACCGGGCCACTTACAGGACCAGCAAAAATTGACTGCTGGGAGCAGAAGCAATATCTGAAAGAGGAACAAAAACTGTAGGATTATGGCAGCAGTGCTATCTCTATCCTGTATAAAGCCACAACCTGGAGCTGGTAATACTCCTTACAAAAGACATACTCAAGAGAGTCACAATCCTTTGTTTAGGAGAAAGGACAAGAGGAGTTTAATAAAGAACTAAATTTATTGCAAGAGGAAAAACCCCTTAGTGAACAATTAGACATTACAAAAATAATGCACAAAAAAGAAAATAATGAAAGAAAAACAGATTGTATAGGGGGAGGAAGAAACTGAAGAGAGGAAGAAAATATTGAGGCAAGATAAAAAGGTTTACGAAAAACTGTGACATTTAAACAAAAACAAACAGTGAAGCAAATTACACTGAAGGGCCACTTCATTCACCACTGAAATGCAATTACCTCAGTCACAACTGTTTGACAGTACACAATACTGCACAGTTTAGAACTGAAGCGGTGACTGTCTTTCTCCATTTGAATTAGGAGGGGGAAATACATGCAAGTGGAAAGCAATTACCTGAGTTATTTGCCCAAAACACTAGAGTTAACGTCTCTGCTTTTCAAAAGAAGATATTGCTATGGAAACTCTAGTAAGCACAAGTGTCCAGGACCAGGGTTGTGTGTCTAGCAGGACATATAACTCCATGGTGCCCCAGTGGTAAGAAAAGTAGATGGCACCTTTCCTTAAGTCACCAGTGAAATACCACCACTTATTGGAAAATTCCTATTCAGATACTGACATGGCGTGATACTGGTCTGGTTGCAAGATCCAATGAAAACAGCACAAGGTGTTATAGCGCAGACGAGGTTTAAGACAAGAAAAGAGAAGGCCTGTTGAAAGAAAATATGGTCTTGTGACTTGTGTTTAAGGCACTTGACTGCCCACAACTGTTACTTAGAATGTTGGCATCTTCTCAGATTTTAGATGGAGACCCTGCTAGCTAGCTTAACATACATTTTAAGACTTTATTGCCCTCCTTTTTCTCCTCCTTCTCCCTCCACAGCAGAACTGGTTTTATTTTTGTTTTCTAATGAGTCTGGTATTGTTCACCTGTGTATTAAGGGTAGAAACTTATAAATGCATAAATAGTAATAACATACAATTGATTGGATACAATATTATGCCTTGCAACATTAAGATAGCAATTCACTCCTTTTCCACGAACGTACAATAGACAGCCTAAAATTTTCAAATACTGTACAGTAGGAAATGTTAACTTTTACAAAAAAACACCACAGCATACAGTTTACCGCAGACATTGCCCAACAACCAAATGCCATCCATGAGTTACTTACTGATAGCCAACCAGTCATGGAATCTCTGACCGGCTACACCCCCCATTTTAACTCACTTTCTGGAAACATGCATGGTTTGGTATCTGGAGTTCACACAATAATACCATGAGACTTTAGATTGTAACTACAGCAATTCAACAGCAGCTCAACTTTGATCTCCCATTTTATTTGATAATTACTCTTGTGTATTTTTTCATATTGTTGTGTTGGACAATACACGAGTACCCAGAGCGAGACAGAGGTCCATTTGTGATTCACTATTGTGTGTCAGTAACTTTTCAGGCTTGGCATGCTCACTGCACCTAACACACTATTGTCAGGATATGTACCCAATAAGGGGCATGTAGCATATGACTGGAAAACTAACACCACATCGGTCTCTAATATTCTTGCATGATGTATGTACGAAGTGTGTACAGAGTTATGGATATGTTCTTAATATGTTGGGCAAGCAATGCATAACCACAGGGAAGGTCTACACTACAGCGGGGATCGATGTTCTGAGACCAATCCACCAGCAGTCTATTTAGCAGGTCTAATAAAGACCTGCCAAATCAACTGTAGATCTCTCTCCAGTCGACTCCGGTATTCTACCCTTGAGGAGAAGAATAGGGTAATTCAACAGGAGACTTTCTCCTGTCGACCTCCCACAGCGTAGACTCCAGGGTAAATCAACCTAAGATACATCAACTCCAGTTACATTATTTATGTAGCTGGAGTTGCATAGCATAGGCTGACTTACCACGGTAGTATAGATGTAGTCACAGTCTACCCTAGACAAAGAAATGTATCAAGCTAATCAGGGGACAAGACAACATGGTGTCAACACTCCAGCAGGAAAGAGAAACTTTATTTGGGCTATAAAGACAAGGGTCTGGAATTCAACTACAATAATATTGCATACAATTGGTTGTATTATAAAAGTGCATCGAGTAAGGTCTATTATGAAAGACTAACACAATGGCGATCATCATCGTGAAATGTATGCACTAACACTATACAAGAAATAAATACTCACTAATATTATGCTTTGAAGTCTGTGAATAAAAGGTGTTTGAACCATGCAGATCATATGTAGCTGATATACGGGTACTATCCCAGACAGAGGGAGGGAAGGAAGTTATCAGTCTCCAACAAAATTCAGCAAGGTGTGACAAAAACAATGGAAGACCCATTTACATATGAACGAGCAGGAGGATGGGTCCACAGGAAGGGAAAAACCGCATGAGATGATCCTGAGTCTGGGGACAAAGCAGTGAGTTTAGAGAAATATAAGGAGATAGAAGAAGCCATCTTGGCATCCATCACAGGACAGACCTCTTGCAAGCTGAGAAAGATGGGTCCTTCAGCCAACGGGGTTGTAGTTTCTGGGAACAGAATATGGGTGAGAAATCTGCTGATGCAAAGATCTTTCACTTAGGAAGACAAGGGAAAGTAGCACCTTGTATTGCTGTGGCAAGTCCTGACTGAGAAAAAGTCAGTATGACTGTAAACAGAAAGATTGGTAAGAAATCTACCTTGAACCAAGGCTGTAGCTTGTTAAGTCTTAGCCATTAGCAAGTGTATTTTTACTTTTGTTGGTTTGTAACTCATTTTAACTTTATTCTTTCTACTTAGGTTAAGTGACACCATGTCCTTTGTTAATAAACCTGTTTTATTTCTTACACTCAACCAACTCAATGCTGTGCTTGAAGAGAAGGGTGCATTTACCTCAGTTAAGTTAATAAGCTGTAATGTGCTTTTGTCTCTTTAGAACAAACCACTCTTACTAATCCTCTGAATGTTTCTGGAGAGGGCTGGATGTTTTCAGGCAGATAGTTCTGAGGAAATTCAGGACAGGTGCTGGGGTCACTTGCTTAATGGTAGAATGGCTGGTGGAAACAAGAGTGTGGCAGTGGTGCTGTAAGCTGGCTGCTGGGTTCAGAGTTGCCGAACAGACACACAGGCACTCGGTGTATGCTTATATGCTGGCTGGGAGCGTCCAGGCTGGGAGCTACAGCAACGGAGGATTTTAAGGGCACTCAGGGTTACAGGACAAGTGGCAACAACTTCTCCTTGGTCTGAGTCACACCCCAAAACGTGACGCCCATATTTGTAAAACACACATGGTATTAATTTAAAAAATAAAATAGATTTCAGCTCATTTTAAACCTTCTGAGTCTTTCTATGCTGCGCCATCAGCAATACTGCACTTGGATGAGCCTGGGTGATCACAATCTGCTATTAACTGGAGGTCCTATTTTGTGACAAGCGCTTTCTACATACCAACTTGCACCAGTAGTTTAACAAATATTTTTTAAAGTCAGTTTAGTTAAACTCGTGCAAACCCCTGTGTGGATGGATTCAAACTGAGTTACAACTGACTTGTGAGCAATTTAGCTTTAATCAATAAGGAATAGATTAAGTCAACTGATTGTGTCCACACAGGAGTTTGCAACTGTAACTAAAACTACTTAAAATAATTTTGCTTAAACATATACAACTTGTGTTTAGACAAGGCCTCCAATTTTGGAACTTAAGCTGCTCTGCCTGTGTGTTGTGTTTTAGCTATATAGCTTAATTCAGCCCCCTAGGGGCAGAGATAACATCTTCCTTTATAATATGTCTAGTACTGAGCACATTGACAACTCAAATAATTTTGGGGATTTCATTAGAAACACTACCATGGGATTATATTAAAACCTGATATCTATACATCAATGACATTTTAGAGATTGCAACACAAACCTATTGATTTCCTTTCTATATTAATATTCCTAGCAATCATTAATGGGGTTCTCTTTTGCCAGGAAAGGGAAAACAGGGGCTTTTCAGCATTTCAACATGGAACCCAGAATACAAAAGCCACAGCCTCTTCATTCCGCTTCAAACAATGTGGTAAAATTCAGATGGATACAAATCTGATTGATTGAAGATGGACAGTTTCAAATTTTGAAGGAGATATAGGCTGCATTTAAAAGACAAAATGATAGTTGTAATATACTCTCAAGAATGGCATTCAGGTTAACTCCATTCTGTCTCAATTTCCAAACAACCCATTTGTGATATGCAAATTTGATGGTAAAAATATAAATAAAAATAAATTCAGAGACACTTTTAGAGACATTCTGCCTTTGGACATGTGCATATAAATTTCTATTGACTTCAAAGAGAATTGCATGTATGCATTCAATGGCAAAATTTAGCCGTTAATGATGTAAACACCAATTTTGGAGAGAAAAAGGAAAGGGCTTAATTTTCAACAGATTAACTTCATACAAATGGAAAGAAATCTAGACCATGAAATAGCTTTATTACTCCTGGTAACATACAGAGCATGTGCAGTGTTTCAAGATTGGTCTTTGAAATACAACAAAAAAGTAGCATCCTCAAATTTAAAGCCGAGCAAAGTTTAAACAAGGTTACAACTGCTTGAAATGTACAATTCTTTCACACCATGCTTACATATTATCTGCATCCAGCAGCTCAATAAATACAAAATCATGCGAGGAACAAGCTTAAGTTCCCATTGGTGCCACACAATCATGAAAGGGGGAAAAAAGACCGTTTCCAAACTTTGAAAAGTCTTCATGGATAAAACTATGATGCTTCAGCAAGTGGGATTTTACATAAAAAAGCACTGGAACAGAACCAATTATGAGGAAAGATTGTAATTCAAAACTCATATATTCAGTATTAATTGTACAGTCTCTCTGTATACAGTCCCATACATTTCAAAATTAACTTGCCGTTATCTTTGTACTAGACAAAAGAGAAATAGAAAAACAAAAACTACAGTGCTAGAGGGACCTCACAGTACTGGAAGGCCTGTAACATGCGTGAGAAAATATAAACTAACAGATGTTCAGATTGTTAAACGAACAAAAAGGTTGAAAAAGGGAGTGGGCATTGTAAATCTGAACAGAATGGTCTAGCATGTCTTATCTGTAGTAGGAGGGAAGTAGTGGTTAGAACACAAGCATAAGTCAGGAGATCTGGGTTCTAGCCCTAATTTTGCCACAGAGTGGCTGTGTGATCTTGGGCAAGTTACAACTTCTCTGTATATCAGTTTCCCATCTATAAAATGGAAATAATGCCTATCCACCATCTTTGTAAAGTCGTTTAATATCATTGGATGAAAAGTGCTACATAAGTGCAAAGTATTTTCTGAAGTTAGCTGAAGTTTTGTTCACTTCTGAGAAGATGTTAGAACTCATGTATCCACTGCAATCTTTATGCAAGCGGGTCTTCATCTAGCTAGTTGGTGAAAAAGGGCACTGCCTATTTAAGCTCTCCATTGCAGCAGATGGGGAGAAGGGGAAGTGTACAGGGATAGATCAGAAGGGCAGGAAGCCGTTGGAGCTAGGTCAGGACAAGGTCAATGCTCACTCTTTCTGCTGACTGGAAAAGTGAGGTTTTGTGGGGTATTTATACCCCATGCAACCATGGAGAGGCCCCTCTTTACCAGGATTGGGCTGGCAGCATCAGCAACATCTTCATTTGCTAAAAGCCGGCTCTGCGTAATAGAAGGGTGAGATCGGGGGGGGGGGGCGAAGGAGAAGAGGTTTCCCTCTTTCCCTGCAAGTAGGGCCCAATCGAGAGGGGGGACAGTGGGGCCCCCATCTGTGCTCCTGTGGGCAGCATGGACCAGAGGAATCCTCTGGGGATCCTTTCGTCCCATGAGTAGCCGGGGGGGGCAGGGGGGAGGAAGAACACTGCTGGTTCAGGGAACAAGCATTGAAGACTGGGGAAGCAGGCCAAGAATTAATTTGAAGCTAGGCACACTGTTGCAGCAGAAGTTCTTTCTGTAGCAATTCTAAGGTTACAGGGTGCTTACAGGACAAGTAGAACCAGACCAGGGGGATGAACAATCTCTAGGACCCAAGAAGCAGAGCATTACAACTGCAAGAAACAGAGTCACTATTGGTGAGTTGGACTGACACCAAGGGGTGGTTGAAGGGTAGGAGAATTCAAGGGAGAGAAGCTCAACGGGCATGGCTGGGGACAGCAGTGTGCTGCATTCAGGGCCTTCCAGTGTGGGAAACGGGACGCCCAGGATAGTAGATATGGGAATGGTAATTTTAACCACTCTTCCTACAATGCTGCATTTGGGGATCTTAGAGGGGAGAGTGGCATGGCATGTGGATATGGCCTACTGCTCCCTACTGAGGGTAAAAACAAGATACTGGGGAGCAGCCACTTTCTGCAGCTCCCCAGGGCTTTAGCTACTGAAACTTGTAGGGCAACGGATTTAGCCACAGAGTTTGGGAGGGCGGTCTGGGGGACACATGGGGACCCATGGTATTGGGGGGAGGGTCCGGAGTTGCTGGGTTAGCTTGGCTGCCTCAGAGATCAACAGCTTTTCACATCTGTTACAGGCTAACTTACAACTGTCTAATAGGTTGGGAGCTTATCTCAGAGGAAAGTCTAGCAAAGGTGATCCCAATAACCCCACATAGGCACAGAGTTGGGATACCAGAGATAACCAGATAGTACAGATGCCACTAATTGAAGTGGGAGTCATTAACACAGGGGGATTGGGAGACAGAGAATGTTAATTCTTGGGATAGGGTCCCTGTCTATGGGCTATTTCAGGTGCCTCAGGACATTGAGGTTAGTTAGGAATATGGTCATGCTTCTGAGAAGATGTTAAAACCAAAGATCTTAACACATTAAGAAAATGGTTTCCTTCTTTACTTATCCACCAAGATCTAAAAACAACTTCAGCTCACACATGCGTACACCACTTCCTATTGACATAAATGGGAACCATGTACAGACACAGAATTTGTCCTTAATGCCATACAGGAACTGTTGCTCCCCTCTGTTTTTGTTATTGGTGAGGTCAATAGCTGTTGCAGCAAAAAATATAGGAAGCAAACTTGTGTCTTGGCTGTAAAAAAGCCTTTTAATTAATCTCCAAACACTTATGTTGAACTTCTCTGAAGCTGAACTTTTTATTGACAATTAATAGTTCAGCTGTAACACATTTGGTTCTGAATGTTTGTAAAGTGCTACATACTAACTTTGGCTTCCAAAGGATTTTTTTGTGAGGCTATATTGTACCATCTTCTTACTCATCTGAACATCAATAGCGAGTTATTTTCTTGGCCATATTTTGGATTTTGCAGGTCATATCATACTCATCAGAGTCTCATAACCAGAAGCCAAATGTTTTTAGAGGAAGACAGGGGAGCTGTAAGTGGTAACAGTACAATGCAAAAATGCATTGAGTATGTTAATGTCATTAAAATAGAATCCAGTTCTGTCAGTCAGTTGGTCCATATAAGTATGTCACTCAAAAAAAAAAAAAAAAAAACACCCCACTACAGAGGGGGGAAGCCTAGGGTATGTTTTCCATATCTTACACCAGCAAAGGAGAATGCTATGAAGCAGTTTCAAATAAAAGCCAATTGTCTGACTGGATATGATAGCTGTTCAAATGGAATTTATTTCTGAGTGAAAGAGTCACCCTGTGCTTAGGGAAAAAACACTGCCGATTCACCATTCACCAAGAGTTTTTACATTGAGGTGTGTTAAAGGAACAGGTTTCTAATAGACTTGGTGGATTGGGACTACACCGACTCTTTTCATAGACATCCTGAATTTACAAAAGGTAAGCAACAGTTTACTGCCATGCACAAAATGATTTTAAAAAATCCCCTATTTTAAGGCAAATCAGTTTTTGATTGAGAATGAGAACTAAGTCTGGTGGCACAAGCAAAGCAACAGTTTAAAAATTCCAACTCCTTCACGTCAACTGCAGTGCTCTTGAAAAGTATCAGATTGGCAGCACTCTAAACTGAAGTCCTTACGTCTCTACAAAACAGATGCACATGACCAATGGAAACACACATTTCCATGTTTCTAAACAAACATGGAAACTAACTCTAAAGTTGAGAGCAATTCAATCTCCATGTATATGGACCTCTGGTTTATCTGCTGAGACTGTCAATAAAAGTGCCAAATTGTGAATGTGATATATGCTTTCAAATGAAGGGAGTAAATATGCACTGATACAGCATCTGAGCATATACAGAAACTTTATCCATTAATAAAATAAAGTTGCATAAACAGCGGGAGAGGTTAAGTGACTTGTCTAAATTTAGTGGCAAAGTCTGATGCGGAACTCAAGAGTTCTGAGAGCCCATTCCTTGCTCTAACCACTAAACAATGCCTGACCGAACTGCTGAATAACAATCTGAAAAAAAGGGACGATTTTGAAGGTAAGAGAGATACCTTACATGCCAATTAAAAATCAAGTTTGGTTGTTCATATTACCTCACGCAGCTGGAGGAAACAATAAGGAAAAATAAAAGGTTGAAAATATGGTTTTAAACAAATCTAACCATAAATTAGACATAGAACATGAAGTAGACCTAATGAAAAAAGTAGTATCTATACTGTTATTCTTCATGACAGATCATTTACCTAAAATTTCACAAGAATTTTTATTTCAAAACTTAAATTTTATGTTTGTTATACATTAAATGTAAAAATGAAGTTGAGTTTTCTAAGACAAAAATCCAATTTTTCCCTCTTGTAAATGAAAACTGAATAGTTTTCACTAAGTTCTCTTACCATACTTTTGGTTGGCAAGAGAAGAGTTTTCTTACAAAAACAGTTGCTTAAGAAAAAGTATTGCCTTCGTTCAAAACAACTGCACTAACAGCCAGAGGCGTCACGTCTTAACTTGGCTCCATCTAGCTTTGCTCTGATCCAGATAGCGTAAATGTACAATTTCTTATTTCACATATATACAGATACATTCAGACAGCATTCAACAGCAAAACAATTTCTACAAAAGAAATCAAGCTTTTTTGCTCCTGAACACAGCCACTATTCTAGGAATAAGAGCAGTGAGCAGCAGCAATTGCATTAACATTGGCAACACAATGTTACAGGTCTAACTAAGCATATAACACACATCATGCCTAAAAGATTTAATGTTGTAATAATTTTTTCATTTCACTACACTTATCTTGAGCCACATGTTTATTTAAAAGAAAGATGAGGATCTGTTCATGTTTTTCAATCTGTTGGGGAAGGACAGAGAGAATATTAGCAGGCACGTTGCCATATAAAGTATTATGTAAATGTTCATTTTTAAAATTAAATAAAATCAACTTGAAAGCCACTTTTAAAAAGTAGTTTTAGGAACTACAAATGAACCTGGGTTCCCATTCTAGCTTAGTGAATGTACAATTACCTTTCCCTATTTTGTGAAAAACACACAGCATGGTGCATTAAATGATTTTGGCTGACCCTCAATATATATATATTTTTTTTTTAAAGAAACCCCTAAGGAGAGCTCTGATGAGGTGCTAGAGATGATGATGTCAGCAGATCAATGGTCCAGGCCAACAGGAAGTTAATATAGCCCTGTCACCAAGTTCTCTCCTTGCTTCCATTCGGTGGTGTGCTACCTATCTCTAGAGTTACTTCCTGGAAGCCCTTTGTAGTGTATTAAATCTGTCTCTCCTCCACCTGTCTCAGGGGATTCAGAGCCAGACCCCTTCCATGTCTTGTCCCCCACTCTCCCCTCTCCTCCCCACCCCCAATAAAACAAGCAGAGGAGTCATTCACAGAGCTGGATGCAGCAATTTAGCTGGATTCTTCATGGCTACAGTTCAAAGGACTACCTGGGAGAAAATGATTTTGTCCATTCTGTAGTGGGACAGGGAAGGAGCAAGAGTAAGCTCATTAACAAGATGGTTTTTCTCTCTACCAGCCTCTAAATGCCTGGCATCAACATTCCCTCTCTGAAGTTCCCCAGCTTCCATGATAACCCCTCTTCAGTAGAAACATTCTCCTTTGCCCCACAAAAGTCAGAGCAGTCAGAATGCACAAAGGCTTCTGGTTCTACCTCCCGCTCAAAGATAGTAACTCTCACTAAATGTAGGGCTTCTCCTTGAAAATGAAAATGGGCCTTTGAGACTCCAAAGTTAAGATTTTTTAACACTGATTTCACTTGTTTTTATAAAAACAAACCAAAATCTAAGTTTGCTTATTACCTGCAACAGGTTTCAGAGTAGCAGCCGTGTTAGTCTGTATTCGCAAAAAGAAAAGGAGTACTTGTGGCACCTTATTTTTGTTAGTCTCTAAGGTGCCACAAGTACTCCTTTTCTACCTGCAACAGACTTCATAAGATTCTTGTTTAAAGAAAAAAATACAAGCATGGAGGCATTATGAATGCCAAGTTGCACCCACAGTTAATTTTTTCATAGGCACATTAACTCTTGGTTATATGAAAAGGCTGGTAGTCCCTTGACCATATAATGGTGTTGTTATAATATTCTAATAAATGATCTTTTCTTTAAAGGTTGCAGGTTCCACCAGCTTTACATAGCCTTAATTCCTATGCAACAGTCCGTAGAATTTTAATTAAATACATTTTAATAATCCTACAAACAGACATAATTGAATGTTGTTTTCATGTCAGCAAGTCAGTTCTATAAAACTAGTAATGGTACTATACTTTTTCCTTCAGATACATAGTAAGCAATTTCAGTGCTCGGGATAAATATTTTGTGGGTTTTTTTTTTAAAAAGATAAAAATAAGTCCAACTCCCATGTCTTAATATCAGCAGCAAATTCTGGCTTACTATTTCAAATATTTATCATGTAGAACACATTGAAGAATATTCACAGTAACTTCTCATAGCATTCATATATACTCTAAACATTCATTTTTACATCATCTGTGATAAACGAGGAATTGACCAAGACTATATAGCCAACCTATATTTTCCATGTTGCATGACATTCTGAATTATTTAACTATGTAAAACATAAAATAGGAAAGTTCACATTTTTAGAACACTTCTTTTTTCAATTTTATAGCCAGCCACAAATCAAAAACCCCAAACCTTTTCCATGCTTGCTTTTTTTTTTTTTTTTTGAAAAACATCAGTATCTGGAAGAGAAAATGTAAGTTTAGGCTGAATATTACTTACTTGCTTTTTTAATTCTGTGCAACAGCAACTAGCCTCATTTGCATGGGCTAC
Organism: Dermochelys coriacea; assembly: GCF_009764565.3. Lineage (NCBI taxonomy): Eukaryota > Metazoa > Chordata > Testudines > Dermochelyidae > Dermochelys > Dermochelys coriacea. The sequence goes on from NC_050074.1 coordinate 114,695,981, forward strand.
TAGAGAAAAAATGAACAGGAATCTGATCAGTAAAGCATTATTATTGCCTCATTAATTGGCTGAATACAATGAGATTTTAAAAGGACAAAGGACATTAGTTATGGATACACACAACTCATTTTTGAACACTAGAATAAATTTAAGAATGAGAATATTTTAAGTGAAAAACAGTTACCTTGGTGTAGAATACTTTGATTTCCAGAGTTGCTATATTTGGCTAAACCTTCCATTACTAATTTGTCGGCTATACTTAGACTGCTGTTTTCAAAACACTTCTCCACAGATACTGCATGAATATTCTCATTGATCCCTTTTACTGTGATCATGACACACTTATTCAGTATTAATGTTTTTAGCAAATCTATTATTAATGGAGACCATTCCTTGATTCCTGGAAAAAATAAAATGAGACAACTGAGTTCTAGTTTAGATTGTAAATAGTTAAGCTACTTCCTCTACAACATTATTTAAATCTTAAATTATGAAATGCCACTAAAACCTAGAAAATGTTACAAAATTTGAAAAAAAATCAATACCAAAGTTTAGCTTTATCATTAAATTAGGAGCAGCCCAGTTTTCTAGATGTCTATAGTTTTTTTTTTTCTGCAATTCAGAAAATTTTCAAAATTAATCTTTCTGGGTTTGAAAATAAACTTTACAATGCTAATCTGTATACTGTTTTGTTGAGTCCTCATCTAGATAGACAATATAACACAGGGGTTAATGGTAACAACTTTATTTCGTGTAAAAAAAAAAAAAAAAAGTCACACTGCTAAATAGCTAGCATTGTTGGTTATGTTTCTACCTGCAAGCGAACACTTAATTATCTGAAAAGGGAGCTTCAAATAACGTGCAGTGATCGGCAGCACTCTAGAGAATGGTAGAGTTTCGGTGTTTCCATAGTCTGCATATGCTACCTTCACCTCAGACTGAGAAACTCCCAGAACAATAGCTCTGTACCAATGGCCATCCCCTGAAAAAAAAAAAATTGGAACAAAACATTTGAAGTTCTTCACTTTCAGACTAGGATTCAGAGTTACATAATAATCCATCTAATCTATATAGTTTTCCAGAATTTAAAGGAGATTATTCAGAGTACATGGATACTGTAAAAAACAAAAAAGAGAAAACGAAACACAGCCATCTAGAAGTACTAACTTTTTTTAAAAAAGAAAATCAACATCAGAAAAGAACTAAGCTACGTTACAGATGTTTCAAACCCTCCAAAACCTCAACTTTTCTTAGTTAAGAAATACAGTTGTGTTCAAAATTAGATCACATGCCTTGGCAGGAAAATCTATAGAAGTCCTGGTGAGGGCATGGGATAGGAGAGAGAGACTGAGTTTCCTCCAAATCGTTCCATCTGAGATTTGAGTTTGCTAGCCCAGTCACCCTGAAGTAGGGAGTGGGAATGTTCCTCCCCACCTTAAGTCTTGCAGATCTCAAAAGATCAAGGTCACCCAGGTAAGGTCACGTGAACATACATTAACTCAATTGGCTCCTGTTCAGCTCCTTGGCTGCACAGCTCTGTGATACTTGGAAAATCTGGCACAAGAAATGAAGGAGAGTCATGACCCATGGATCTTGAACCCAGTTTCACAGGATCCCTGGGGGCAACCACATTCCAACTGTTCATGTGGCAGCCTGCTTGCAATGGCTTACTTGGAACCAATGAAGCCCAGACTCAGGATGAGGCCCCACCTCTGAGAACCTACTGGCAGAACCCCAGAGCAGCTGATTGGCACAATGGCCCTACTTAAGCCATCAGCAGGCAAGGGAAGCTGTCCAAACTACTGGGCTCACCCTGCTCTGGACTGTGTGCCTTGTGCTTCCTGCTCCTTGATTTCCTGGCATCCTGACCCAGCTTAACTCCTGGCACCTGACTTGTGGTTCTGATATTCAGTTTGTCTTTTGCTTCTGATCTCCCAGTATCCTACTCGAGCTAACTCCTGTCCTGTGACCGTGAACTCTGGCTCTGACTACTACTTGTCTGGACCACAATAACCCTATAGGACTAAGCCTGGTGCAAGAAGGTTGGACCCAACTGCATCACAACAGCCACCAGGTGTACTGACTTGCCCGAGTGGGCCCCCTCCCTCCAGGCAGAAAATCAAGCACAGCAGGCCCAAACAACACAGTTGGCTTGGGACAACCAGCAGCCGCAGGAGCAAGTGAGGCAGTTCAGCGCTGAGAATACCGTGCTGTGAACACAACTTGCAGCTCCTTGCCCCAACCAGAGGCCTGCAATCCCCTTGCCTGAACAATTCAACGGGAACTGCCAGCAGTTTGGGGGTTTCAAGAACCAATGCCATCTTGTTTCTGATGTGTACCAAAAATCTATGCCTCTGACCAATCCTTGGTAATCAGCCTGCTGACAGGAGATTTATTAGACTAACCCTCCCAACCCCCCTGGCACTGGAAGGCCGTAGCCCAATGCTGTCTAACTGGGATGCTTTCTCCAGTCGATATCGGCCATCTTTGATGACCCACACCAAGTTCGAATGGCCAAGGGGCTGCCCTGAGGAGACTCTGGCAGAGGCAAGGCACAGAGGCCTCCTACACAGCACATTTCCGCTGCCTCACAGCGGGTACAGAGTGGAATGAAGCAGGGCAGCAGTACCAGTTCCAAGGCGCTTGCAGGAAGAAATCAAAGAATCTGGCCTGCAAATCTGGCCATGCCATTTTGGGCTGCCCAGTATGACAGCAGAGGAGGTTGGGGAAAAGAAGCCAGCCCAGGCATAATGGGGGGAAAACGGACCTGTACTCTAGTCCTTACTGAAACACACCCTCAGCCCCATCTTGGGGCTTCCCATTTGCAGGTGCCTATTATGACGGGTTCGGTCACAGAGACCCCCCTTGGGACTGTCACCCGATGTGCTGAAACTACCTCTGAGCCCGTTTTTTATGCCAGTTTGAGCCTCCTGCCTTGTTGAGACAGACAAGACAGTCTGCTCCAACACAGACCCAGGATCTGAACCATGCTCCCCAAAGCTGCAGACTTAACTGAAAACAGCTCAATAAGTACTCTTGTCTCCAGCACCCAGACCCCAATGTGATTGAAACCCCAAATAAATCCATTTTACTCTGTATAAAGCTTTTACCGCTTAAACTCATAAATTGTCTGCCCTCTATAACGCTGTTAGAGACATATGCACAGCTGTTTGCTCCCCCAGGTATTAATCATTTATGCTGGGTTAATTAATAAACAGAAGTGATCGTATTAAGTATAAAAAGTAGGATTTAAGTGGCTTCATGTAAGGACAGAACAAAGTAAGTTATCAAGCAAAATAAAACAAAACAAGCCAGTCTAAGCCTAATACATTACGAAACTGATTACAGATAAAATCTCACCCTCAGAGATGTTCCAATAAGCTTCTTTCACAGACTGGACTTCTTCCTAGTCTGGGTACAATCCTTGTTAGTTCCAGCTCAGGTGGTAACTAGGGGATTTCTCATGACTGACAGCCCCCTTTATTCTGTTCCACCCCCTTTAATAGCTTTGACACAAGGCGGGAATCCTTTATCTCTCTTTGGGTTCCCACCCCTCCTTCAAAATGGAAAAGCACCAGGTTAAAGTATGATCCGTTCCCCACATTTTCCCCTGATCCTTGGCATCTCCTGGTTAACCATTCATGATCCCTTCATTCACTAGCGAGAACAGAAGGTCACTTTCCCATCATAATTCTGCTGACAGCACAGCCGGAGACCAGGAAGTGCTGCACCCAGACCCAAGAGGTTCAAGTAGGTGTAGTCACCTGCATTGAAACACCTACTAGGGGAACTATGGAACATCTCACCAGATACTGTGACTATACTGATGTCCCTGAGAAAAAGAATGCAGAAAGCCTCCTCCCACATCAGGACTACGATTGCCCCACAAAACTCCAGCTGGGGTGAAGATTCCGTTTGGGCAGATATACGCCATGGCAGAGCCTGAACTGGCTGCACTGGGAGAATATCTCCAAGATAACCTGGACCCGGGGTTCACTTGTAAGCTGACTTCACCAGCCAGTGTCCCTCTATAAAAACAAAGGGTTGCAGCCTCTGCTTCTGTGTCCATCACCAAGCCCCAAATCAGATAATCTGGAACCGTTACCCACTACCACTTATCCCTGAATTGTTGGAAAGCATAGAGGCCACTCCATATTTACGAAATTGGATCTCGAGGGAGCTTACAACTTGTTCGCATCCAAGAGGGGGATGAATGGAAGATTGGACATAACAGGTCTGAAAGGCACTTTGAATATTCAGTAATGTCATTCGGACTGACTAATGCCCCAGTAAAATTCCAGCACTTCATTAACAATATGCTATGAGACCTACTGAACCAGTTCATGGTGGTATACTTAGATCATATTGATCTTCTCAGATGATATGGGCCAACATACCACTCACATCCATACAATCCTGCACAGATTATGAAAACATGGTCTCTCTACTCAATTTGAGAAGTGCACATTTGACCAGACCTCAACCAAATTCCTGGGATTCATCCTGTCTCCAGAAGGAATCAAGAGGGATCCACACAAGGCAGTCTTCTTGCAACTGGGCAGCCCCCTGCAACATGCGTGACTGAAGATATTTTTAAGCTTCACAAACTTTTAGCAGAGGTTCATTTTGAATTTTACAACAACAAAAAAGCCACGGCCCTCACTGCCCTATTCTGGAAAAATGCTCTGTTCCACAGGTCGCCCAAGGCCCAGCATGCATTTGAGCAGCTAAAGCTTGCATCATGTCTGGGAGGGCCGATATAGGAGCAGTGGTGAAGGCAAGTTTTATTGTAGAAGTTGAAACGTCTAGCACAGTGATTGGGGCAATCCTCTCTCAGAGGCATGGAACCAAGCAAATACTGCACCTCATTGCCTACTGGAGGAAGCTTACCCTTGCTAAATGAAACTATGAGATCTTGGACAAAAAGCTCTTGGCAATTAAGACTGCCTTCAAAGAGTGGTGACAGTACTTGGATGCGGGTGGGTCTGGGGACAATGGGTTGGGGGGGGTGAGGGCTCTGGCTGAGGATGCGGGCTCTAGGGTGGGGCTCGGGATGAAGGGTTTGGGTGCAGGCTGCCCCGGGGCTGTGGCGGGGAGGGAGAGAGCGAGGACTCCCCCCAGCAGCTTGGGGGCGGGAGCTGAGGTGCCTCTCCCTGGCTGTGGCAGCTCCAGCGGGGCTAGGGGAGAGGCGCCTCTCCCCACTGCCTACCTGCATGTGCAGCCCTCAATGGCTGCACATCTTAGAGGGAATTTAGGTGCATGAAGTCCTCAACTTTAAAGATTAAGTTGGGCAAATTATGGTACTGATTGACTGGGAAGGTTACAGCCTGGAGGAACACACTTGGGAGCCAGCTGAAACATTCATGCTCTCACCCTGGTTCAGGCCTTCCATAGGAGCCATACTGAGAAACTTGGACCCATGTTGCCCAGAGGGTGCCCCTAGGGGAAGGTGTGATGTCATGACCCACGTGTCTCGAACCCAGTCCACAGGGTCCATGGGAGCAACCATACTCCAACCCTCTACATGGAAGCCTGCTCACAATGGTTTATCTAGGACTCATGAAGCCCAACCCCAAGACGAGGTTCCATCCCAAGGTCCAACTGGCCATGCCCTTGGGCAGCTGATTGGCTCACTGGCCTTACTTAAACCAGCAGCAAGCACAGAAAAGTATCCAAACAACTGGGTTCCATTCTGCTCTGGACTGTGCACCTTATGCTTCTTTATTTCCTGGCATCCTTACCCGGCTTGACTCCAGGCATCTGACTTATGGTTCTGGCCCTCCAGTTTGTTTCCTGGCTCTGACCTCCTGATATCCTGATCTGGCTTAACTCTGGTTCCAATTTCTTGTCTTGTGCTTCTGATCTCCTGGTGTCCTGACTCAGCTGACTCCTAACTCCTGTCACGACTGCGGACTCTGGCTGCAACTACTAAAGTCTGACTGCCCATGACCTGGCCTTGACAAGGAGAGTTCTTCCCATGCCAGCATAAAAGGAGGGGAGAGGGGATCTTCACACAATTTAATGAAGCATCAATTGCACCACTTAAAGCAGCAATTAAATTTTATTAACTGCTGTCTCAGTCTTAACTATAACATCTCTGCTGTATCATTAGTGTGTTTTCCGGATGTTTATACCAATGCTATGTATTTTTTTTAATTACCTACTCCTTTGACCTACCACGATGATAGCTTCTATTTACTACTAAAGAACACAAATTCCTCAACATCTCTTTTAATCCCCCAACTCATTCAAATAGTAAAGTAAATCAGAACTTCAACTCTGTTGGCCACCTTTTCATCATCTAGTACTTTACTTCAGTGCCTATATTTAAACACTCTGTTTTGTAGTATTTCTGTCCATCTCTCCCTTAACTGTTGACAGATCTGACACCCTTGTGCTTCACTTTACAGGAATGTTCTGTTGCTTGCAGCTATACCACTTTGGACTGTGATCTTGACACCAATGTCCAATCATGTAAATAGGTGCAGGCCTGGTCAGTACTTGGATAGGACACCTCCAATGAAAATTCAAATGCTACATGAAATGATTTATGTTTATGGATTTCTTTGGCAGAACTCTTCTTTGAATCAATTCTGAAATAAATGACTCGGGGCATGGCTACACTGAAAACTTCAAAGCACTCCCGCGGCAGCGCTTTGAAGTGCAAGTGTGGTCGCGCGCGAGCCCTGGGAAAGAGCTCTCCCAGCGCTCCTGGTAATCCACCTCCATGAGGGGATTGGCTCCCAGTGCTCGGAGCCTATTTACACTAGCGTTTAAAGCGCTCTGACTTGCTGTGCTCGGGGGGGTGATTTTTCACACCCCCGAGCCAGCAAGTTAGAGCGCTATAAAATGTAAGTGTAGCCAAGCCCTCAGTCAAGCTTCCCCTGTGGGTTGCTCCTGAAGAAATTTAATTTTGGATAACATATAAAACTGCTTAGGAATAGGGGAGTTAACTCAAGAAGCCTCACTAAATTCCAGTTTAGATCATTATATTGACCCTCCTAAAACTCCATGGATTTTCAGATGCATGAGGCATTTCTTAGTTTCTAGCCTTGACTTCACATATTGTTTGTAACTAAACAGAAGCCATATACAAAATGAAATATGGCAATGTTTTGTGGCATATCAAGGATTTTACAAATCTCTCTTCTCTTAAAGGTTTGGACTTTGCCATCTATCCTTTATAACAACATGCCCAAGTTTTGCAGTTCAGATCACTTTTCCTTTTTTAGAATTAACAAGAATTCTCTCTCACCTGCAAACTTGGCACAACAGGCTTCACCAACTTTTGGTCTGAAGGAATGACTGTTCTGAGTGTCGCAATATTCTACCAGTTCAATCATCAACCTACGCAACTTCTCTTGATCTACTAAAAATAAGCGAACAGAATCTGTTAGTACTGCACGAAGTTTCAAGCATGATAAAAATTATATATATCAATTGTATATATTTAACTTTATAACAACGAATTGAGAGACTACCAAATACATCTCAGACAGTAAGAAAAATGCAGAATATTTTTTATTAAAAGCTTTGAGCTAACTTAGGTAAAATCAGGCCTAATAATAGGCTACACACACACACACACACACACACACACACACACACACACACACCCCACCCCACCCATAGGAAAGCCTATTATTAGGCCTGATTTTACCTAAGTTAGCTCAAAGCTTTTAATAAAAATATTTATATTTCTGCATTTTTCTTACTGTCTGAGATGTATTTGGTAGTCCCTCAATTCATTATTATAATGTTAAACATCTTGCATCCGTCTTCCAAATATATTGCTACCAACTAGATAAACCAAGAGATTTTCTTCATTTCTTACCTCTGGTTTCACTTGGTAGAGCATAAAACAAGTCTGGGCTTATCACTTCCATTACACGGACTGACACAGTTTCATTGACAGGCAATTCTACTGTCTGCCACTGTTCAGAAGAGGTTTCTAAAGTAATTAGACATAAACTAGTAAATAAAGCACAGAGCAAAGCACTTCTACAAATATATACAAGTTCATCACAGTTGCACATCTATTAAACTTAAGTAACATCTCCAGTCTATCAACATGTTCCAGTCATTTTAGTGTGACTACAGTGAGATGAAAACTGAATACTGACACTAATACACTGGATATTCTGTTCATCAGAAAATATCTAATTTTCTTACAATCAATGCTAGTTAATTTTAATATTGCTGAAAATAAGATACTAGAAACCAATATGCAATAGACTCTTTAGTCATTCTTCAAGTTTGCTATAATTTGTTACAGTGTATTTAAAGTAATATTGTTTAACATATAACCCCAGTGACTTGCACATTTACCTACCTTTTGCCTATCATGCCACCTGCAGGACAACTTGCACCCAATCACAAAATTCATAATGTATTTAAAACTAGATACATTTATTACATCTTAGATGTGATCAAAAAAAGTCAGATTGAGGGATACCCAATATTCTTATCATTCCAATCCAAAAAGAAGTTAACAAGACTGCTTTAGTCACCTTGAGGCTCTATTTTTTCAGCAGATGTATTTGGTAGCCCATCTTTATTTGGCAGACCTTCCTTTAAAGCCAATTTTTCACTAATTAAAATTTCACTGATTATTCTTGGACAACCTGTGGAATTATCAATGAGCTCTATTCCAGCACCACTTCTGTTGAAAGCAACTACTCTGGCTTGAAGTTTAATTCCTGCAGTGCACATCTGAAATCTTGCTGTGGCTTCTGGGAGCCATTCCTTGTTAACAGGCTTTACACCTAAGGAAACAAGACAAGACTTAAAAATATATTTTCTCATTCACAATTAAAAACAAAAATTACCTTATTAGTTTTATCCAAATTTTTAAAATGTCCTGTTAGCTAGAAAGACCACTTTTGCAGCCATAAGGAATGTGTAATCTAAGTATATCTAGTGCAAAATGAGTTGGGGCCCACAAAGTGTACAATATCAAATTTCTCTTAAAAAATCATCCTGAGTTTATTCCTAAATCCGTAATAGACTCTGCATGACTGTCAATGAGTCAATCTCCTCTGTGCCTCTGTTCCCATTGCTATCTGTAAAAGGGGATGATACTACATGGCAATACAAGGTTTGTAAAGCAGTTTAATATCCTCATTTGCAAAATACTAAAAAGGCAAAGTATTAATTGACAGAAAGGAACAGTTGTTTTTGAGCCCTGGTGCTCTTCCTCATCTAATATACAGAATTGGAGTGGTAGTTTAGGAATTTATCCCTGAGAGCCCAGACCTTCCTTTTGGGAAAAAGGTGGGTCAAGGAAAATGTCAGATTCCTTGCCAAATAACTATTTCAATATTTATTAAATTAAGATGCGATCCTGAAACCTTTTCACTTTGAGCGTGCTAGGGGGTCTTATTTCAAATCAAGGCAGGGCAGGCAGAACTGTAGCTCCACATCCACTCTGTACTGGCCTGTATCCAGGAGTGGCTTGTCTCTGCATTGCCCTTAAGTAACAATAAGAAAATAAACTTGGGTGGAGCTTAGAATGGGGCAAACTGTAGGAGATGAGAGCAGAGATATAAATGGAGGTGTAATTGTGAAGAGTTTATAGGTGATGAGAAACTTTGCCTTTCAGTCCACAAAGAGAAATCACTTCTATTTAGAAGAAAATATGGTTGAAACAATTTTTTTTTAAAAAAACATTTCGCTAAAACCATGCTACATTAGAAGGTCTACCATGCCTGAAACTCCATATGATTTCTACATATAAAAGAGTAGTTATGACAGAATGCTTAGCAGGTGCGGAAATTATTTCTAAAACATCTTTAAATGAATATTTACCTGATAACCAACATCTAATTCCTTGAAATGGAAGTTTTAGGAATGTTGATGAGATCTGTCGAAGTTTATCTGGAGTTACGGTCTCAACATTTCCATAATCCACAAATTGCACTTTAATAGCTACATCTGAAGAGACTTTTTTTACCAAAGCACGGTACCAGTTACCATCACCTAGGATTTAAAAGAACTGTGATTTCCCACATTTACCTAAATCATAAGCAGAACTAATTTACTTTCCTGGGCAGAGAAAATGGGCCTTAATTTCTGTTGCTTTGCACAGTACGTAAATCGGTTACATGACTTCAAAGTAGATGTAAAACACTGCCATTCTGGTTTGATAGCATTTTATATTCATTCTGCACTGCTTTGAGTGACTATATGAGGTCAAGGGCAATGGGCAATCAAGCCCCTTCCACAATATCAATACAGTTTTCATCCAGAAATGAAAGTACATAAAAAAAGTGATGCAAGTAACCTATTAACATCCCATACAAACTAGTGGAAAATCCAATATTTACTTCCTGGAAAAGCAATAACTTTCTCTAAGATAATAATTAAACCTCTTTCTCTATACTGTTTACTCTGTTCAATCAGACTTTATATTAACAATATCCAATATTATGATCTATTTAAGTGTATATCGGATCTGAAAGGTTCCTAACTGTTCAATCCCTGGAGTCACTATTCACACATACTTGGTTTACCGTTGCCAACTGCAGATCTATTTTCCTTCCTTGCTCAACTTAGCAACACACCAAACATCAAGACCATGCCCAAAATATCTGACGAGGTTTAGAAAGCTATATATTAAACAGAACATTCTCCGAGTCAAAGATAGAGATGCATTTTCCATTTAAGGACCTTTTTGTAAATGAAAAAATTAACAAAAGTGGTAATATTACTTACCAGAGAAAAAAGCACAGCAAGGTTCTCCCTTTGAAGGCTTGAAAACACTAGTTGAAATCTGCTGGCAGTATTCTGCCAATGACTTGTTGAGTACATTTAGAGCAAGTAAGTCTAAGCAGAATATAAAAAAAAAAAAAAAAAAAACCACCAAACTTAATACATCTTTAGAAGCAGCAGGTCAGTAGTTTGGAGTTACCAGGCACAAACAAGACCGTGTTGTGCAGAGTGTCAATCTTATTTATTTAATAGCATATTTAGAAAGATATTTAAAAAAAAATCTCAAGGTGCCCCTGATTTAGGGTAAAACAGTATCAATAAATTCATGTATAAAAGTCTAGTACTGTTATAAGTTTTAGTTGGCCAAAAAATATTGGAAATCTCTTCCGCATGCAGGTACCTGCAGGCCATGTCATCTCTTAATTTTCTCTTGGATAAACTAAATAGACAACACGACCTAAGCTCAATAAGACTGTTTTTCCAGCACTTGAAATATTCTTGTGCATCTTTTCTGAATCCTTTCCAATTTTTGAAGATTTTTTAGAGTTCTGACACAAGAATTGGACACAGTATTCCAGTAATGGTTTTAATAATGTTATATGCATCCCTATTCCTACTTGATATTCCCCTGCTTGGGCCTCTATCGGTTGCGTTAGTCCTCCTAGACACACTGGGAGCTCATGTTCAATTACCCTTCATTCCTTTTTAGTGTCACTGCATCCAGGATACCATTTCCCATCTTGTAAATGTGACCAACATTCTTTGTCCCTAGAGATCTGATCTTTGTCCTTATTAAAATGCGTGTTCAAATTTAGACCTACAGGACTAGTATGAACTAATTAGGAAGCTCAGACGTAAGCTCTAAGTATGAAAAGTCCACTAGGAGCACTGGTGCATGAAAACTACATTGATCCCATTCCAAAATATTTTACAAGTTAATATGCAACAAGATTAAGGATGAGAGCACAGAAAAATGAAGGTTGAGACAACTCACCATCATCTTTGAAGATCTGACAGAAGAAGTCTCCCGGATTGTTCACTGTACACAGCATGACATTTAATATCTGTTTAAGAGTCAGCTTAACCCATGTACAATCCATTTTATTTATTGCTTCTCCTACAGCTAAAGGGTGAAGGGGAAAGAGAAGAAAACAGGGTCAGAGAGACATAAGAGACAGCATTATAGGGAAAGAAAATGTACATTCTAAATGCCCATTCTTGGCCACATAACTGACCATACTCTTTTCAAATCACCTAATAGATTACTGTATATCTATTGTACAGTATAGATAAAACCAGCTTCTATAGCAACTTTTCATGTACTTACCACTTACTTCCTTCACAGTGTTAACAGTTTCATTTATTGTCAAGACATCCTTGGAATCTTTCACTGCATAACCTGATTCTAAAAGATGTTTAGATACATTAATTATTGGAGTAACAGATTCATCTGCAATCTCTACAACAGAGCTATTCTCCTTTTTGTCCACCACTCTGATAGTGATCATTTTATTTTGCACTAGTTGTTTCATCAGAGAGATAGCTTCCAAGGACCAGGCTCCTGATGGGGGCTTCACACCTGAAAGTGAAATTTAAAGGAAAGAAATATTATCTTATTTCAAGCTGGACTGTAGTTACTGGGAGTTGTTCTCCCACAGTCCCAATTCTTGAACTAGTTCATTCTTCATTTTGTGAAGCTGTTTTATGAATAACATTGTCAATGGTTGAAATTACTTGCCAATTAAATATGCATCAAATCAATAGCAGCACATGCCAGTGATTTAATGTCAGGGGTTACAAAATGCTGAAGGGAACTATTAAGGTAGTGTCTAGAGTCCTAGAGATCAGAGCGCCATTGTTAGATATGGCAAGTGCTCCCCCAACACTGCTAAGCGAGAGACACTCAATTTTTGTATTGCTTGACTCAATTTTAATGATGGAAACACTTAGAAGAAAGGTTACTTAGTAACTGTAGTTGTAGATGATTGCCAGTATAGACATACTTGTGTTTTGCCATACACTCTCAGTGCCAAGTAAGAACCCCCTAGAAAAGCAGTAGTCATTGGACTTCGGGATGCAATGGCTGGACTCAGGTATATATTAAGATGGAATCCCCAGCACTATCAGAATCTTCAGCACCTCTTTCTACTTTGCTATTTCCCCATGTTTTGTTTTAGATTTTTGGTGGTAGTTCTACAAAGTTAACATTAGACTTCCCCACTGTATGGTATAAGATGGATCAATGCCAACTGTTGGTTCAATTCAAGGCAAACATCTCCACGTTTCATGTGGTATTAGTCTACTCTATTTTTCATTCTTATCAGTGAACTACTCCATTTATAGGAACTGCACTGCAATACTGGCATAGAAACAGATTCCAAAACATGCACCTCTTGCAACACCAAAATTACGACACCTCTACCCTGATATAACGCAGTCCTCGGGAGCCAAAAAATCTTACCGTGTTATAGGTGAAACCGTGTTATATTGAATTTGCTTTGGCCTCGAGCATTTCCGTTAATAGTCACTTCCCGCCCCGACTGACCCCTCAGAACCCCTGAGCTATCCAATGCCCCCCCTCCCGTCTGCCCCGACACCTATCCATACCCCCGCCCCCTGACAGGCCCCCCCCGACTCCTATGCCCACATTCCCAGTCCCCTGACCGCCCTGCCCCCAGAACCTCCGAACCATCCAACCCCCCCGCTCCCTGACCGCCCCCCAAGACCTCAGCCCAGCACCCTTAACACACCACTCAGAGCAGCGTGTCAGAACCAGACGCGCTGATCCACCAGAGCACGCAGCCCCGCCCTCCACAGCGCAGGTTTACCGCATTATAGCCAAATTCGTGTTATATTGGGTCATGTTATATCGGGGTAGAGGTGTATTACCAAAAACACTATTGCTGATTCCATCCAGTGTGATTTGCAGGGCATGCCCCATGTGCATGGGTTCTATCCCTAAAGGAACAGCCATCCTTTAAAGTTTTTCCTCTTTTACAAAGCTTTAGAGCCTGAGCAGCATCTCAGCCTTGTCCTTTTGACAGGATTAAATGGAATATTCCTTACTGACAATGTTAAGAAAATGCTCAGAGGCTTCAAAAAAGCCACTTTGATCTAAGGGAGCATCTGATCCATAGTTTGCCAAAAAGTACCATTCAAGTATTCGGTGCTGTCAAATTTAACAAGAAGTGGTTTTATTTGATTTGTCCAACAAGATGTGGTTTTGCAGATAAGACTCCATCAGAAAATGCACTTTGAACAGCTGTGGCTCTGCCTCTTCAGTTCAAAGAAAGCACTGGCTCCAAGAAAGAACTGGTGCCTAAGAAAGTCATTGCAGCAAGTACCTCAACACATTAGAACCAAGGACATATGCACAATGCACAAGTGCATATTTGAGGACAGTATAGTTCTTACAGTACATTTTATTCCTTTTTACTAGGTATCTTTATTATGCACATTTGAAAGGACTTTAGTTTTATGAATTTTAATGTTCCTGTTATCACTATGAAGTGCTAATTTGATTTTCTATAGGTAGCTTTCAACCATTAACCTCATCCTCCCTCCGTCACTCAGTAGTTGCAACTGGTCTTAAATTAGGCAAATTCTGAAAAATTTTTTCCCCCACATCTGTTTTGAACTTTATTTTTCATCCCACCTGCAATAGCTTGTAGTTCATTTCATACCTGCTAGCGTACACTTTATAGCTTGCACTGGCAACTCCAATAATTTTGGGATCATAGGGCGAAGTCTAGCCACTTGGAGAACTTCAAAGTTACCATAATCTATGTAGCCCACTAAAGCAGTATCTTCAGAGGTATATGCTAGAACAGAGGCACGATACCACTGATTGTCTTCTGGAAGGAAAGATGCAGATACAAACATTCTGTGAATGATTAATTCCTAAGCACCAAAAGGATTTCTTGGCAACACATTAATACAAAATGCAATGGCTCTGAACTATAATATTGTCATGTGTTGAGTTAAACCTCGTTGAAGCTGTTAAATATAACAGCCACCCTTCATTCAAAATAAATAAGAAAAAAACCAAGCTCCTTAACGGAACCAGATAGCTGAAACAGGAGATTCCACCCAAAAGATGGGCACATCCCTGCCCAAAACAAAAGCACACGCAAGTCCCTCCAGAAACAGAGCTATGTGGCCAGAGGAGTTTCATTGGGTACTGCTTCATGGAGAGGCATCTGTCAGAAACAGCAGAAAGACTACAGAGAAGACACAAAAGGCAACAAGAAAGCAAAGGACACAGCCAGAAAAAGCACTAGGAGCATGGCCCTGAGAAGAAGCTAAGTTGGAACATTTTAGGGCTAGGTGCTAGCTAGAAAGGGGCTTAGGACAGAGGGCAAATAACTGTCTCCTGTTTAATTCCTACTGCACTCAGGGAAACAAGACTTTAATGCGGTCCTGTTTATTGATAAATACCTGATGATCAATGTTTCCTCCTCCTGGAAATAACCTGCAGGGCTAATTGCTCAGGTCAAAAAAGGGATAGCAATAGGTTTAGATTGTGTTAAGGCATTTGGAAACTTAAAGTGAGATATTAGCAAACTTTACTCTACTATCACAACTATGTTCACTGAAACAGATGAGCAAAGACCGAATCCCCCTGCCAATATCAAAGTAAACATTGCTGGATGTTGCACTGCTTCTCTGTTCCTCATTTTCTTGTCTCTTGTATTATGTATCCCCTACTGTTTCTGGACACAAGAAAACTGTTTATTTAGCACATTGGAAGTACACTCTTCCTCCGGCCCAAGGGCTTTTTCCTCAACGTCAGCTAGAAATTTCTTCAGGGTTTCCCTGAAAGTATTTCTACCCAAGAATTTATCCAATGCTATAGTTTCCTTGGTGTAAGTAGCCTTTCCAGGCTCTTAATCACAGCTGGTATCTGGTCACAACACTGGTTACCATAGATGTGGCTGAAAATTCTGTATCCACAGGTAAACTGGGTCCAAGTAAAATGATAAAAGCACTGTCTAAACACAGAAATATCTTTGAATTAAATATATTTCTAAAAAAGTTTAGAGAGTTGCACTGATTAGTTAATGTAGACACTCAAATCTATTTAAAGAGTGCTTTTTAAATAGATTTGAGTGTCTACATTAACTAATGTAGTGCTACATTAACTATAAGTGCTTTATAGAGATTTAGTTTAATTTGGTAAGAAATTAAACACAATAGCGATTAGCCATTTAGATAGTCATCCTTTCCCTCTCCTTTACCTGTGAACTGGGCACAACAGACATCTCCAGCAGCTGGACAGAAATTTGGGATAGTGGGGATTTTGTTACAGTATTCACCCAAGGATACTTGAAGCTCAGCAAGCTGGCCTGTTGACAATAAATGTTTTTGGAAAATACTCATTAACAAGACTTCTTTAAGCAAGCATTACAAGACAAACCCTTTTAACTCGATGCCCAAAATTAAGATTTATTTTATTACATAAAAATCAGTGTTAGGCTCCTTTTTGTGTCAAAAGAAGGATTTCCCAAAAGCCTGAAAGAACAGAGGTTTCCTATAATCAATGGTATTTCTCCAGTGGACAAAAATCAACTTCTTTCTGTATAACTGGGGGGGATGGTTTTTCAGTCTCAGTGCTGGAACAGACTTGTCAAAACTTGTGACAGCAAAGGCACATCAGCTCTCTAAAAATCTAATTCAATGACAAACTTCATTAATGCAGAAGCTAAAGTTGGTTGGTGGTTCCTAGTGCCCTTCCAGGAGTTCAGAAAAATTCAAATCTCTGAAAGCCAACTAATAAGGAGTTAAGGGACAATTCTAACCACCCCCTGAAGCTGGCAACAGCCGCTGGGAATTATCAGCGTGCACTCCTGCTGCATTCACTGTGTTAGGTATAGCATGACAAAGGAAAGAGGTACATATATACCTTGAGAGATCTAGTATGCCTCATTTCAGAAATGAGTTCTGTAGGCTGTGTCATTAACGGTACAAAGGGAGCTTCTTGCCAGGGGGAATGGCAGCAATAAAGTAGGATACGAGTGGCCTCTGGGTTTAATGATGGCTAAGTGAAAGTACAGCGTTAAATACCACCCTGAGCCTAATGGTGAAGGGGTTGTAAAATTTAGCAGGTGTATGCTGTTTCTGTGGAGTAAACTACATTTGAATGAAGGTCAGGTGTAAGTAGATCCTGTTCTCTATAGATCACCTAGCCATGTGTTTTGCCTAAAGAGGCAGTGTTAGATAGTCCAACAATGACCAACTACCCTATTCCCTAAGTTCAGCACTATTCACAGAGTGAGTGTTATGGATCTTATTGAGGCATTGCTCAAAGAGATCGGAGTTAAGGTTGTGCTGGTGTATATCTTTGTTCTAGTTCCTGGTTTTCAGAGGTCTGAGTTCTGCTTGAAATGCTGACCAGGCCAGGCCTTCCCCCACCCTGCTAACCTCCCACCTTGCATGGGAGCAATAGGAAATACAAACCTAAAGCACTTAAGCTTTCAGAGGTGTAAATCTGCATTACTTTCAGCACTCCTACTCTTCCCCTCCCATCCCCACCGATCCCAGTTCACCTGGGGGGCAGGGAGAGGGGCTCGCAGCCCCTGAGAGGAATAGGGCTCCACCAACTTCTAATCCCTAAAAATCCTCCTCCCATCATCCCACGCTAAATCTCCACACCTATTCCCTCCCCCATCTGCTTGCACTCTCAACTCTCACACCTGCAAGTACTATATAGAAAACATTTGTATTGCATTTTCCCCCTGTAAATCATTTGAGCCCCTTCTGAATTATCGGCTTTACTCTGATTATATTAAAAAACCGCACAACCCTTTGACATAGGTGGATAGTAGCATCAGGTCTACAGAGCTCTAAGATTTCTGCCTAAAGGTAGGATTCAAACTTACAGTGCCTTGGTATAGCTCAGGTTTTGACAACCACAGCATGTTCCCTTGAGCTACCCAGAGATATGTGAAACTTGGTTGGGTGGAAACAGTTTTCCCTAGTCTTTCTGCACATGCACATTGTAATGTGATGTGTGAGAGTGTTTAGCACAGGGGTAGGCAACCTATAGCATGTGTACCAAAGGCAGCACGCAAACTGATTTTCAGTGGCACTCGTGCTGCCCGGGTCCTGGCCATTGGTCCGGAGGGCTCTGCATTTTAAATTTAAATTTTAAATGAAGCTTCTTAAACATTTTAAAAGCCTTATTTAACTTTACATACAATAATAGTTTAGTTATATATTAAAGACTTGTAGAAAGAGACCTTCTAAAAAGTATTACTGGCACGTGAAACCTTAAATTAGAGTGAATAAATGAAGACTCGGCACACCACTTTTGAAAGGCTGCCGACCCCTGGTTTAACATATACCATTCTAGACAACTACACATGTCCTTTAATGTTTTCAATACTGCTTCCTCAAAAGGGGCTGTGGGTGCCATGCACTAGCTGCACTGAAATGTCAAGCAACAGATTACGTAGGTGATGATCTAAGCCCCAGGTGTGTGCGCAAAAATTTGGTCGTTTGTGGACTACATGAAATGCTTGAGGGGTTCGGGTTCCTCAGGAACCACTTGCTCCAAATTTGGGGTCATTTGATCACTAACCCTACTCCACTCTCCCGTAAAGCATGCTTCAAGACCATCTAAGCACATCTCACCACAACAGATTTTTGAGCACTACAACTCAACCTTAACTAAAGCAGAACTTGGCTCCATTACAGTAAAATGTTGCAGATTATGCTACAAAATCTTTTACTTAGGCTCTAGATGAGAGAATTCAAGACTCTACAGAATTTAAAGAGATTCAAGGACCCCTCATGTTTCAGAGTAGCAGCCGTGTTAGTCTGTATTCGCAAAAAGAAAATGAGTACTTGTGGCACCTTAGAGACTAACAAATTTATTAGAGCATAAGCTTTCGTGAGCTACAGCTCACTTCATCGGATGCATTTGGTGGAAAAAAACAGAGGAGAGATTTATATACATATACACACACACACACACACACACACACACAGAGAGAACATGAAACAATGGGTTTATCATACACACTGTAAGGAGAGTGATCACTTAAGATAAGCCATCACCAGCAGCAGGGGGGGGGAGGGGGGGAAAGGAGAAAAACCTTTCATGGTGACAAGCAAGGTAGGCTAATTCCAGCAGTTAACAAGAATATCAGAGGAACAGTGGGGGGTGGGGTGGGAGGGAGAAATACCATGGGGAAATAGTTTTACTTTGTATAATGACTCATCCATTCCCAGTCTCTATTCAAGCCTAAGTTAATTGTATCCAGTTTGCAAATTAATTCCAATTCAGCAGTCTCTCGTTGGAGTCTGTTTTTGAAGCTTTTTTGTTGAAGTATAGCCACTCTTAGGTCTGTGATCGAGTGACCAGAGAGATTGAAGTGTTCTCCAACTGGTTTTTGAATGTTATAATTCTTGACGTCTGATTTGTGTCCATTCATTCTTTTACGTAGAGACTGTCCAGTTTGGCCAATGTACATGGCAGAGGGGCATTGCTGGCACATATCACATTGGTAGATGCGCAGGTGAACGAGCCTCTGATAGTGTGGCTGATGTGATTAGGCCCTATGATGGTATCCCCTGAATAGATATGTGGACAGAGTTGGCAACGGGCTTTGTTGCAAGGATAGGTTCCTGGGTTAGTGGTTCTGTTGTGTGGTGTGTGGTGGTTGCTGGTGAGTATTTGCTTCAGATTGGGGGGCTTCTGTAAGCAAGGACTGGTCTGTCTCCCAAGATCTGTGAGAGCGATGGGTCGTCCTTCAGGATAGGTTGTAGATCCTTGATGATGCGTTGGAGAGGTTTTAGTTGGGGGCTGAAGGTGATGGCTAGTGGCTTTCTGTTGTTTTCTTTGTTGGGCCTGTCCTGTAGTAGGTGACTTCTGGGTACTCTTCTGGCTCTGTCAATCTGTTTCTTCACTTCAGCAGGTGGGTATTGTAGTTGTAGGAATGCATGATAGAGATCTTGTAGGTGTTTGTCTCTGTCTGAGGGGTTGGAGCAAATGCGGTTATATCGTAGCGCTTGGCTGTAGACAATGGATCGAGTGGTATGATCTGGATGAAAGCTAGAGGCATGTAGGTAGGAATAGCGGTCAGTAGGTTTCCGATATAGGGTGGTGTTTATGTGACCATCGCTTATTAGCACCGTAGTGTCCAGGAAGTGGATCTCTTGTGTGGACTGGTCCAGGCTGAGGTTGATGGTGGGATGGAAATTGTTGAAATCATGGTGGAATTC
Organism: Dermochelys coriacea; assembly: GCF_009764565.3. NCBI lineage: Eukaryota > Metazoa > Chordata > Testudines > Dermochelyidae > Dermochelys > Dermochelys coriacea. The sequence goes on from NC_050074.1 coordinate 114,715,907, forward strand.
CTCAAGAGCTTCTTTTCCATGGGTCCAGATGATGAGGATGTCATCAATGTAGCACAAGTAGAGTAAGGGCATTAGGGGACGAGAGCTGAGGAAGCGTTGTTCTAAGTCAGCCATAAAAATGTTGGCATACTGTGGGGCCATGCGGGTACCCATCGCAGTGCCGCTGATTTGAAGGTATACATTGTCACCAAATGTGAAATAGTTATGGGTGAGGACAAAGTCACAAAGTTCAGCCACCAGGTTAGCCATGACATTATCGGGGATACTGTTCCTGACGGCTTGTAGCCCATCTTTGTGTGGAATGTTGGTGTAGAGGGCTTCTACATCCATAGTGGCTCGGATGGTGTTTTTAGGAAGATCACCAATGGATTGTAGTTTCCTCAGGAAGTCAGTGGTGTCTCGAAGATAGCTGGGAGTGCTGGTAACGAAGGGCCTGAGGAGGGAGTCTACATAGCCAGACAATCCTGCTGTCAGGGTGCCAATGCCTGAGATGATGGGGCGTCCAGGATTTCCAGGTTTATGGATCTTGGGTAGCAGATAGAATACCCCAGGTCGGGGCTCCAGGGGTGTGTCTGTGTGGATTTGTTCTTGTGCTTTTTCAGGGAGTTTCTTGAGCAAATGCTGTAGTTTCTTTTGGTAACTCTCAGTGGGATCGGAGGGTAATGGCTTGTAGAAAGTGGTGTTGGAGAGCTGCCTAGTAGCCTCTTGTTCATACTCCGACCCATTCATGATGACGACAGCACCTCCTTTGTCAGCCTTTTTGATTATGATGTCAGAGTTGTTTCTCAGGCTGTGGATGGCACTGTGTTCTGCATGGCTGAGGTTATGGGGCAAGCGATGCTGCTTTTCCACAATTTCAGCTCGTGCACGTCGGCGGAAGCACTCTATGTAGAAATCCAGGCTGCTGTTTCGACCTTCAGGAGGAGTCCACCCAGAATCCTTCTTTTTGTAGTGTTGGCAGGAAGGTCTCTGTGGGTTAATATGTTGGTCAGAGGTGTGTTGGAAATATTCCTTGAGTCTGAGACGTCGAAAATAGGATTCTAGGTCACCACAGAACTGTATCATGTTCGTGGGGGTGGAGGGGCAAAGGGAGAGGCCCCGAGACAGGATAGATTCTTCTGCTGGGCTAAGAGTATAGTTGGATAGATTAACAATATTGCTGGGTGGGTTACGGGAACCATTGTTGTGGCCCCTTGTGGCATATAGTAGTTTAGATAGCTTAGTGTCCTTTTTCTTTTGTAGAGAAGCAAAGTGTGTTTTGTAAATGGCTTGTCTAGTTTTTGTAAAGTCCAGCCACGAGGAAGTTTGTGTGGAAGGTTGGTTCTTTATGAGAGTATCCAGTTTTGAGAGCTCATTCTTAAGCTTTCCCTGTTTGCTGTAGAGGATGTTGATCAGGTGGTTCCGCAGTTTCTTTGAGAGTGTGTGGCACAAGCTGTCAGCATAGTCTGTGTGCTATGTAGATTGTAATGGATTTTTTACCTTCAGTCCTTTCGGTATGATGTCCATCTGTTTGCATTTGGAGAGGAAGATGATGTCTGTCTGTATCTGTGCGAGTTTTTTCATGAAGTTGACAGATTTCCACTCTATACGGCTAAATTCAGTGCCTTGCATAATGACAGGTTTCAGAGTAGCAGCCGTGTTAGTCTGTATTCACAAAAAGAAAAGGAGTACTTGTGGCACCTTAGAGACTAACGAATTTATTAGAGCATAAGCTTTCGTGAGCTACAGCTCACTTCATCGGATGCATTTGGTGGAAAAAACAGAGGAGAGATTTATATACACACACACAGAGAACATGAAACAATGGGTTTATCATACACACTGTAAGGAGAGTGATCACTTAAGATAAGCCATCACCAGCAGCAGGGGGGGAAAGGAGGAAAACCTTTCATGGTGACAAGCAAGGTAGGCTAATTCCAGCAGTTAACAAGAATATCAGGGGAACAGTGGGGGGTGGGGTGGGAGGGAGAAATACCATGGGGAAATAGTTTTACTTTGTGTAATGACTCATCCGTTCCCAGTCTCTATTCAAGCCTAAATTAGTTGTATCCAGTTTGCAAATTAATTCCAATTCAGCAGTCTCTCGTTGGAGTCTGTTTTTGAAGCTTTTTTGTTGAAGTATAGCCACTCTTAGGTCTGTGATCGAGTGACCAGAGAGATTGAAGTGTTCTCCAACTGGTTTTTGATTGTTATATAAAAGGACCCCTCATGACACCGTACAATGTAACCTGGCTTCCTTATGGTTTGCCATGTCTGGAACAAAAGGCAGGCATTTTTTCCCCTCATCAAGGTAATCTTTGGTCTCAAATCACAGGATAGGATAGAGGTTCTTATAGTTCAACTGGGCCAACAGAAATGGATTTAATATAATGTAAGAGTCTTATGAGCATCAAATGGAGGAAGTCTAGAATATTCTTGACTTGTCTTCTGGAAGACTTGTCACTGAACAGCCAGTCACCAAGACAGGTTTCAGAGTAGCAGTCGTGTTAGTCTGTATCCGTAAAAAGAAAAGGAGTAGTTGTGGCACCTTAGAGATTAAAATTTATTAGAGCATAAGCTTTCGTGAGCTACAGCTCACTTCATCGGATGCCTACAGTGGAAATAGACAATGTATGCATCCACACCGTATGCATCCGATGAAGTGAGCTGTACCTCACGAAAGCTTATGCTCTAATAAATTTGTTAGTCTCTAAGGTGCCACAACTACTCCTTTTCTTTTTACGGATACAGGAAATCTTTAAGATTCTCTATTTCCAGAGGTTGGCTGCTACCACTGATAAATTTAATAAATCTCAGAAGCTGCTTCCCAGATGAAAGGCAAAGTGCAATATTTGAATTACAGGTTTCCAATACAATCAGGTATTTTTTGTGCTCAGGACGAGTACTTTATAGATCTATGAAATCCAAGAATTTCTTCAGAGCACCAGCTAAATGACTAACCAGGGCACCTTCATCTTGAATCTCTGGAGATGGCAAAAGGCTAACTATCAGGTCTAAGATTGTTCAGAGGTGAAAACATGTAAGTGGAAAAAAAAACACACTGTTCTGTTTTGGTATGTACTTGCCTGACCACCACACATCACAGAAAGCCAATCTTTACAAGACTGAAGAATTCTATTCAGCGATCTAGAGGATGAATTCCTGTTAGAAAATTCCGGGCCAGCTCTAGTATATATTTTTCAGTCAAAATTTCTTCAACAGAAAATAGTTCTTGTAAAATCAAAATTTTAAATGAGAAAGTTTTGATTTACTAGAATGTTTTCAGTTTTCCCAATGGAAAAATCAAAACAACAGCTACTTACCCTACAGTAACTGGCTCTCCAAATGGTTGTCCACAGAGATTCCACTCTTGGTATACAAGTGCCTTACATGCCCAAGATCAGATTCTTTTTGAATAGCATCCCCTCATATTCTCTTGCCCACCGCAGCCAAGCAGGACATGCAAATGCTACTCAGTTCCTTTGACAATAAAAATCCCACATAGTGGGACTTCAATTAGTGAGGATGCAAGGTGGGTAGTTGAACCTGTGTGGATAACACATCTCAAGGAACCAAGCTTACCGTAGGGTAAGTAACCATTACTTACCCTATGGTAAGCATAAAGAGAAGTATAACTTGAAGAGTGACTGGAGAACTGGTCTACCAAAGATGGCATCCGATCTGGAAATCCAAACCAGGAAAGTAATGGGAAATGAACATGTGGATCTAGCTCTATGTGGCCACACAACGTTTCAGAAATCCAAGTGTTTGACAGGGAAGTTGCTGAGGTTGCATGAGCTCTCATGGAATGCATCCTGACAATGTCTTGTTAACCCCTCGAGGGTAAAGTCTGATGTAGTCCAAAACCCATGTGGATAATCTGAAGGGACATAGAGGGTTAGAGGAAACTCTCCACGAAAAAGTCATGAACACTCTTGTTAATACTCTGAATGACTTAGTTCTGATTAAATAAAAGGATAAAGCTCTCACTACATCCAAGGTTTATAGTTTCATTTTGGCTGGATTAGAGTGGGGTTTTAAAAAGAATAGTAGTAGACAAATAGATTGAGATGAAAATCCAATACCACCTTAGGCAAAGACTTGAGGAGGCCTGAACTCATCCATATAGAATATAGTTTAGGGAAACTCTGCCATGAAGATCTTCACCAACTCTTCAGGAGGTGTCTAGATAGCAGTCACGTTAGTTAGGGGAAAAGATAAAGAGTAGTTGCCAAGGGCTCAAAGGGTGGGATGGAGATAGAAGTATGCAAGGTTCCCCTCTGTTCAACATTGGTGAGGCCGAATTTGGAGTACTGTGTCCAGTTTTGGGCCCCACATTACAAGAAGGATGTGGAAAAACTGGAAAGCGTCCAGCGGAGGGCAACAAAAATTATTAGGGGACTGGAACACATGACTTATGAGGAGAGGATGAGGAAACTGGGATTGTTTAGTCTGAGGAAGAGAATAATGAGGGGAGATTTGGTAGCTGCTTTCAACTACCTGAAAGGGTGTTCCAAAGAGGATGGATCTAGACTGTTCTCTGTGGTAGCAGATGACAGAACAAGGAGTAATGGTCTCAAATTGCAATGGGGGAGGTTTAGGTTAGATATTAGGAAAAAAAAATTTTCATTAGGAGGGTAGTGAAGCACGGGAATGGGTTTTTTACCTAGGGAGGTGGTGGAATCTCCATCCTTAGAGGTTTTTAAGGTCAGGCTTGACAAAGCCCTGGCTAGGATGATGTAGTTGGGGACTGGTCCTGCTTTGAGCAGGGGGTTGGACTAGATGACCTCCCGAGGTCCCTTCCAACCCTGATATTCTATGATTCCTTGGCCAACTTGGAGAGACTTGTTAATGTACACTGCTATTCTGCTCAGAATTATTGGTGGAGAACGTCCAACTGTCTATTGCTTTTCCTGAGTCAGTTCAGGTGATATATCAAAGGTATCTAATCCTCGTCAAGAGGTCCTCAAAGATCTTAAATGTGTCGAACCCCTGAAGAGGACGGGTTGACCACCTCATTGGGGGAGGAAGAGATCTGAACCTGGGGAGTACTAGTCATCCACTGAAATAGTCTTGGTCATTTGAAGAAGTTGGGTTATAATTAAGCTAAGTTATTAACGATTGTATCTGTTATGATTATACAGGCTACTGCCAGGCTCAGCTAACTTAAGTGGGGCCAACTCAGTGTAACTCAATCAACATTCTTCCTTTATAGCTAACAAATCTCAATATGGAGCACAATGCACCTTAGGAGGATGTCAGAGCTGAACTGCTCTAATAAAGCAGAATATGTTCTCATGGCAGGAAATGGAAGAATTTCTGGATACATTAAAATTGCAGACAGTGCAGAAATATGTATTTTCAAGGTATTGGCTTCAATCTGATATCAAAACCATCTTGCAAAAACTCCAGAGCATGAGACACTTTGGCTACATGATGCTGAATGCGTCTCTGCACCATGCCTTGAATTTAGACCAGATCCTTGAGAAAGCTCTTTTTAATGATTTTCTCCTATATGTTGAGAGTTTGTGAGACCAGCAGAGTAACCGTTTCATTTTAGAAAATTCCTTTCAAATGCCAAATGCTAAATTTAACCTCCTCAGATCCTAATGAAGACTCTGGGATAACACATCTGGTGGCAGATTCAGGAACAATGGTGGCTTCAGGGTTATGTTCATGATGTCCAGAAACCAAGGCCCCTTGAGCCACTGGGGGCCGCTAAGGCCTTGTCTACACTACACAGTTTTGTGGACAAAAGACAGCTTTCATCAATAAAACAGTGGAGGTGTACATACTACAGTGCTCCTCCTGCCAATTTAACTCTCCTGCCACGCCGAAAAAATAAAACCATCCCGAGAGGCACAGAGCTTTTTGCAGCTAAGTCAGAGCGACGCAGTGTCAGTGCAGACACTACGCTTGCTTATGTCGCCATAAATGGCCTCCAGGAGGTGTCCTACAATGCCCATCCTGACCAATCTTGTCAGCAGTTCAAACTCTGCTGACCTGCAGCCAGGTACACAGGCATTCATCCTCTCCCCCTTTAAAAAGACTTGGAATTTTTTGAAATTCCACTTGCTGTTTAACTCAGCATGGAAAGCTCAAAAGGCATCTTCCCAGCTGATCCTGGCGGCTCCATGCAGCAAATGCTCTCCCGCTTGGAATATACCAGAGTTGTTGGATCTGCGGGGAGAGGAGGTTGTGCAGTCCTAGCTCTACTCCAGCCATAAGAACTTCAATATCTATGATCAAATTTCTTGTGGAATGTTGGAGAAGGGCTACAAAAGGAACAGGCATCATTGCTGTGTGAAGATCAAGGAGCAGAGGCAGGCGTATCAGAAGGCTAGGGAGACAAATTGTCACCCTGGTGCTGCGCCAAAGACCCGCCACTTTTATAAACATCTGGACGCCATCCTCGGTGGCGACCCTACCTCTACTGCTAAGAGCCCCGTGGATACTTTCAGGGGACTGGAGACAGCAGCCAGGGACTCATCCCAGACGATGAAGTGGTGGATGAGGAAGTGGAGTTGGAGGATGAGGTGGGACAGGTGACAGGGTTGTCCAGTAGCGTGGTGAGCTAGGACATCATCAACTTCGGAGGGTTCAAACCAGTCCAAGCATTCGGACTCCAGTGTGTATGATGCAGGACAGGGGAGTTCTGGTAAGTGCTCATTTTGATTTGATACTGTTTGGTTATATGAGGTAGAGTTGTCCTTTGTTTTGTTATATACTAGAAGTGGGTTAAGGGATAGACATGTACAAGACTAGTAGTCTTTGCATCTGTTTCCCATTCCCATATGCAGCTACTCAGTGGGGGCCCTGCGGAAAAGTGTGTTAATGCACACAGAAATTTCATGGGTATCCTCCAGAGAGATCTCTAGGAAACTTTCCTGGAGGTACTTGCCAATCCTCTGCCAAGGTTCCTTGGCAAAGCTGCTGTGTTTCTTTCCCCACTATAAGAAACTTTGCCACGCCAACCAGCAATCACTAGTGCAGGGACCAAAGGCAAGAAGCATAGGGACCTGGTCTGAAGCCACACGCATGCAGATGCCGCCCCTTTGCATCCTTGTTTATCCTCAGTAGTGAGATATCAGCCTCAATTACCTCCACCTGTGGAAAATGAATTTACAATAATATCCCTAGTTGCTTGCAGCAATTCCCTTAAAAAACAACACCTGGGCCCCTTGCCCCATCTTGGGCCTTCCCCTCCCCACCGTCACAGGCCGAACTGACCATGTTTAGGGCACTTGCCCAACCTGTGTGCTTGCCAAGGGAGAATGAGAAAGAGATGCATTTAACTATTATCATTTAATGCTGTAAGTGCACTCACAATACTGCCTCTGTTTATTGTTTCTTGCGCTTCTGTAGCTGTGCCCTTGAGGGGAACCCCCAACACACCAGTGGGGCGCCTCCGTCTGATAAGGAGGCAACCCAGGAGGAGTAAAGGAGGACACATTTAGGGAGGTGCTCCAATCATCTGACACCACAGATCATGATCACAGAGAGTGGAAAGAGACAATTAACAAAAAATTGAAAATATAGTTAGCCTGGAGAGGAAGCAGGGCCAGGAACGGATGATAAAAAGGATGGAACACCAAATGGAGATGCTGAAGTCCCTGATTGCACTGCTGTCTGAACACATGCATGCTTGCCTCGGCATGCAGCCTATCCAGAACTGCATGCTATGCCCTTCCCCCCCCCCCACATTCCTGACATGTTCCCGGTCCATCGCAGTAGCCCTTTCACTCTACCCCAGCTGGATTTATACACAACTATGAGAGCCTCCATTAAGAGGAGAGTCTTCCTCGGTATCATGTCCCTTACAAGAAACTGAATTCTATTTATTTGTTATTGCTGTTAAATAAAAATGTCTACATTCATAGAAAATGAATCTTTATTTTATTTATTTTTCTCCTATACCTTGCTGCTGGAATTCATACACAGTGGCAATTGTCACATTTCAAATCACACTCAGGAAGCAATCACCAAAAGATTCATTCCAGGTGGCAAGTAAACAAAGCCTGGCTAAATGCCTTTCATGAAAACACATTACTGGAGTTCATTGTCAAAGCCTCCACGATTTGAATAGCCCCCCTCTGAGCTCCTCTCATAGCCCTGGTATCCAACAGCCCTGCTCAAAATCAGCCGATCCAGTAAACATTTCACCCCGGGGAAACTTTTCCCCCTTAGCTTCACAAATATTATGCAGAGTACTATGACCATAGGAATATTTTTCATACTGAGGGCTAACCTGCCATAAAGGCAGCGCCAGCAAACCTTTAATCTGCCAAACACACATTCAATGGTCATTTTGCACCTGTTCAGCCTGTTGTTGAAGTGCTCCTTGCTGCTGCCAAGGTTTCCGGTGTAAGGCTTCATGAGCCATGTGAGAAAGTGATCCTGGGAAACCCAGTGTATCCCTAAGGGCATTTCAATGTCCCCCACTGAATCTTCTGGTCTGGAAAGAAAGTCACTGCTTGCAGCTTTCTATACTGGCAAGGGTTCCTGAAGATGCATGTGTCATGCACGTTCCCTGACCACCCTGCGTTGGTATCAGTGAAACGATCCTGGTGATCCACAAGTGCCTGCAATGCCACAGAGAAGTAGCCCTTTTTCTTGAGGAACTCTGTCACAAGATGGTCTGGGACCAACATCGGGATATACGTGCCATCTATTGTCCCGCTGGATTTAGGGAATTGCACTTCTGCAAAGCCATCCACTATTTCCTGCACATTTCCCAGAGTCTCAGTCCTTCATAGAAGGATGAGATTAATGGCCCTGCACATTTGCGTGACTGCAACCCACATGGTGGACTTCCCAACTCCAAACCGATTCGTGACTGACCAGGAGTGGTCTGGCATTGCCAGGTTCCACACAGCGATCACCCGCGCTTCTTCACCTAGAGACGAGGTCTCATTTTGGTATCCTTATGCTGCAGGGCAGGGACGAGCTCTGCAAAGTTCCAGGAAGCTGGGCTTTGTGCATTGGAAAGTTTTGCAGCCATTGCTCATCATCCCATACCTGCAGAATGATGCGATCCCACCATAACCATTTCCTCCTTCCTGGTCTTCTGTATTACACTTGTGATGATGTGCAATGGGCAAAAGCATAAAGTAAGCCCTTTTGAAACTTTAGTGACAAGGCATCTATGCCTAGGGCTCCTGGCTGCCTTCTTTCTGCAAATTATTGGTGAACCTTCTGGTACATCTTGGATGGAAAGATCTAAAATCAGAATTCCAAAAGGATTCATTGTGAAAACTCCATTCTGCCTGATCAATTTTTCTTCTGCTCAGCCAGTCAGTCTTCACATTATTGGTGCTCTTGATATACAGGACCTTGATAGACCATAGATGGACTTCCATCCACTGCATCACAGATGCTGCTTCCTTTTGTAGATTCTTTGACCTCGTACCCTCCTGATGGTTTATGTATGCTATCGCTGCCATGTGTGCGATTACCAAAATATGACTATTCAGCAATGCTGGGGCCCGTTGTCAAAGAGCATACTTAATTGCCCAGCCTCAGCTCTAGGAAAATGAGTGTTTTTCTTTCATTCTGAGATGGACCATATCCCTTGAGCCACCAACTTCTCAGAGAATGTTTCCCATCCTTCCAGACTGTCATCTGTGATGACATACTGCTTTGATTCTGCCTTGGCCAGATCTCCCTGAAATCTCTCTGGACTCATCCACCAACCTACGGATTTCAACACAAAATGACAAAATGTTCAACTTTCAAGATGGGGAAAAAAATAATCAGAAAATGGTGGGGAAGGGACAGCAGGAATCTCTGGATAATCCTCATATGCATTCTTGCCCAAGTCACTATTCCAATGCAGGACACGACCATCCCTACAGAACACTCAGAGTGCCTACCCATGTCGTCTGATACCTTCTCAGGAGGGTTAACTGCTGAATTGATCTTGTACCATTTTTCAGCTGATAAAGATTTTGTGGGCCTCCGTGTCCATCAACACACCAAGATTAACTAGGTGCTGAGAAGGCTGTTGCAACATTTAGATTTTTGTCTGAGCCACCAAAAGAGACCCCTCCTGGAAGGAGGCTCTGACTAGAATGATATCCAGGAAAGGGTATACCTGTATCCTGTTCTACTTGAGCAAAGCCACCAGAATGGGGACTTTTGTGAGATATAGATGATTGTCTGAAAGGCAGAATTTTGTATAAAAAACAATTGATCCCATGAATGAAGCACAGAAATCTCCTGTGTACCTACTCAACTTGCATATGAAGATAGGCCTCCTTCAAACTGATTGCTGTAAAATAATCCCTCTGTCACATTGCCACCACTATGGACTTTAAAGATCTCCATCTTGACTCTGGCCCTTCTTATGAACTTGTTCAGGTGTTTTAAGTCCAACAATGCTCTGTCCTCCCTGGATCTCTTAGGTACAAAAAACAAGACTGAGTATGTTCAGAGAACATCTCCACCTTGGTAATTATCTTGCCGATTTGCAGAAGCTGATTTATGGCCTTTAGCATATTTTCCTTGTTTGTGGATTTAAGGATACTGGAGAAGGGAGAAAATGAAGACTCAGAATATTTGAAAATTCCATGATGTACCCTTGTCAAAACACATCCAGGATCCATTAGTCTGATATGGAGAAAGATCACTGGTCCCTGAATTTTAATAGTCTACCCGCAGTTGTCACTCGTTGGAATTCTCCAGACTTAGTCAGGCATTGTTTTTAAGTGTTGGAATTTGCATTGCAGGAAGACTGATATCTACCCTTTCAAGGCTTACATTTGCTGTAATCTTGCCTTCCATACTTTCAGTAGCCAAGAAAACGAGATTAATACCTGTAATAAGGTCAGCTATCCCTATACCCAGATTTGGAGTAAGGATGGTTCTGTAAGATCTTTAAGTTATCTGAGGATTCCAGCATCACTTTGTCTCTAACAGCTCTCCAAATAAGCCACCTCCTGAATATTTTGAAGACACTAACATGATTCTGGCTTGTATATTGCCTTTCCAGGCTCATAAACAGGGATGATATCTGGTCACCATGCTGGAGGCCGTGACATGTGCTGAAAACATCAAAGCATCCCTGGTTTCATTGGTTATGAAGGCTGAAGCCATTGAGATTTTCTTTAACTCCAAACCTAACCAAAACAATTTCTGTGTCTTTTTTTTTGGGGGGGGGGGGCACTAACTGCAAAAAACTGTCAGGCCAGGCCAGGACTGTCCTTACACAACATGTTGCTGCAGAAGTAGCCCTGACAGGAAGATGCAGCCTCAAACGTACAGAACAATGGTATTTCAATTCTGCAATTGAATTCTTTTGGGAAAAAAAAAATCCCATTCCATTAGGATACCAGCATCTTAGACTAGCGCTGAAACTGCTCTGACACTTTGGGAAGAGACAAAATCTCCTTTGCTACAGTGTTTGTTGTAGAATTTTTTGATATACCTGGATATTCCTCAGGTTTTTACAGTATTTCCCATTTGGCATTAATTACTTTTTCCAAAAAGATGTGAAGGGCAATGTATAGTTCAGATTATGAACCAGCTGGAAAATATTTTTTTTGTAATTTCTGGACCAATCGTTTTTTCTTCCTTGTAGTATTTGCTAGTGGGCTCATCCAACAAAATACCTGAAGTATCTAATCACCCTTTAACATCTTCTCAAATGATAGTTCGAAAAAGATCCTCTTGCTTTGCTTCATCCTGCTATTTAGATTCTGATTTTAGAGTTCACCTTCCTCCGAAGAAAATCCTGACTTTTGTCTTGACTTTTCTCCTCTGGGATTTGGATTGAACATACTTCCTAGTCTTCTTTTTCTTTGGTGATACCCATGAAGATGGGGATGAAAATAAATTAAATGATGATGAAGATAAAGAAAAATCAGACACAAACAATTCTATTCCTTTTATTATTTTTTTTCTTTCCATGGATCAAAACCTTGTGAGCAGAGTTTTTTGCTCTGGTGATGTGTCAAAGAAACTGCTATTCTCAAAAGAACAGGCCAAGTTTTTTCCTGTATTTCTGTGGTAATTTTTTGAACCCTTTCCCCTCTTTTTTTAAATTTTACTCTTTAGGGGAGGTGGGGATTGGGAATCTGAGTCAGGTGAGGAGTACCGTGAACCTCCTCTGCTAAATGCATCTCTATCTTTTCCCTTTTGAGAGCAGACCAAATGCTAGTAAGGGGATATTAAGCTCCTGCCCAGGGCTCCAAGATAGCAGACTTTGAGGTAATGGTGCTTTTCATACCAAACCCAAGAGCTGCCTAGCCCAAGAGAGAATTTCTTCCCGATGAGATTCCCTTCTTCTTCCCTATATATCTATCTATGCAGAATTCCTGACCTTCCCAGAGGCTAATGGAAGAGACTGAATTTCCTGACACAGATGGGCGGGGTATATGTAATGATGTGACCTGCTTTGCAGGAGGACACATCCCTGAAACAGTCTTACTAGTCACTTCTTGCTCTGCCGGGCCTGCCTACCGTTTCCCTGTGACAGGATGCTGTCCTTTGACGTATCTGCCTCTGGTGGCCAAAGGGCTCTCCATTTTTCCTACATCCTTCAAGACATTTGAAGTCTGGCTGTCAAACTCCGTGCTAGTGGGGAACTAGCTCCTGGGTCAGAATAAGGCCACCAAAACAAGATTTCCAACTCAGAGGATGAGGCAGCTGGAAAACAAGGCACAAACTTATTGCAGGGATGCAGAGCAGGAGGAATAGCCTTAGTCTCCTGCCTTAGTCTCCATCATCCTCATAGCCCGTTACTTGAGTAGTTGGGAGTGGTGCTGTATGAGACAAAGTACATCTTCATATTTTGGGTTTTGTTTTCCCATTCTCTCTTGCAACAGGTGCTGGATTCCACTTCCCTGCCAGTAGCTACTGGAGGCAGAACAAACCCGAAACTAAGGGGAAGGGTCTCTGGAAAGTGGGGCTAGTCCCTCATCTGCCATCCAATCAGCTCTGATTCTGTAGCAGTAGGGGGCAGACAGGCAATGACCAATACTAACAATCTGTGGACTTAGCCATGAGAGAGAACAGAGGCATCAAGCACTCAAACAGCAACTGCTATAAAAGAAACATCACACTGTAAGTAGTAGTTTAGAATCAGTTCAGCATTAAATAATATTTTTTGGGTCAGTTCAACAAATCAAAAAAAAAATCACATTTTTTTGTACAAGTAAGGCAGAAAAAATTATTCTGTCAAGCGGCAACACAAGAAAGCTAAACTCTGTGCCCTAGGATATTGCTGTTTTCAGCCTCTTCCAGACTCATAGGTCCTCAACAGCTATTCTATGCTTCAAGTTGTATGCCACTCTTATTCTAGGGCTCCTAGTTTATTCCCCCAACTCCATTTCCCCTCCTTATGGTCCCACCTTCTTCCCCTGGGACCTTCAGATGCTTTTTATTAAAAAGAAAATATATATATATAAATAAAAATTGTAATATACCATTTTTGCATAAACTATTATGTTAACACTTTTACTTTAGAATGACCTGTATGAATATATTCACTTACGGCCATTATGCATCTGCTGACAGAAAAAATCTTCTGGTGTTTGAATATGGGCAACTACACCAGAAAATGTATCTCCCACGGATACGGAAAAAACCTTTATGGCTAAATCACTATTGTGAACCAGTTTTTCATCTTCAGCTGTTTTTTCTCTTTCTCCCTCAGAATCCTTTTGTAACATAGTACCTGAGGAAATACAAACATGATAGGAGAAGCTATTTTACTGAGTTAATATTCTAATAAGAACACACGCCACATCACAGTCAGTGAATTGAAGCTAGTTCCATTGTCCAGCATCTTAAGTTTGAAACAGAGGACAACCTAACTTCACCATTAACTCCACACCATCCAAAATAGGAGACGATACCGTTCCCAAATTTCAGATTAATCTGTCAAAAGCCTGATTGGTTTACTCACCTGTATCTGGGTTCATTTTCTTAGTTTCTTTCCTCTTTGGACTCAATTCATGCCCAATTTCGAGAAGTATTTTATCTAGGTGTTTCCCTATAATACATATTTATGTAAATTAAACTAATTTACATACAAAGGCAGTCTCAGACAAGTTTTGTAAATCATGTTTTCTGAACGCACTCTCTAAACTACTAACCCTGGAAAATCTGACCTTGACTATGTCTATTTTACTTGTTGGTCAAGCGTCTAGCATGCTGTGGGTGTTGAATAACATTTTTATATAGATATACTAAAAAGGCTCCGAGTAGTTTGACTACTAAGAAGTTTCCTAAAAACACCCATTTCTCAATTACCACCTTGCTAATTTCACTTCACCAAAATATCTATAACAATTGCTACTGAATTTATCATGCTACGACTCGATAGTTAAGGCTGAGTTGCATGTGTCACACCAACCAGGATTCAACCGCTCCAGATCTTCCCCAAACTTACAGCACTTTGAGTACAGAATGAGGCCTGAGAATTTACAAATAAATCCATTAGTTTATGAGTTAATTAAAAACTGGGTCCTTTAAGATCTTCAGTGTCTGTGACAGTCTTCTCTTCGTCCCAAATGAGCAGACCACCACAAATACTTCAAACTCTCAATATAGACAAAAATTCATTTTATTTCATGCACAACCTGTATTTGAAGAAGTTGGATTATAATTAAGCCAAGTTAGTAATGATCGTATTTTATGATTATACGGGCTACTGCCAGGCTCAGATAACTTAAGTGGGGCCACTGTAACTCAATCAGCATTCTTCCTTTATAGCTAATGAAGGGCCAAAATCCCAATAATATGTATGTAAGATCTTGACTACAGTCTCTGTTAAAAAAATCTCTCATAGGCCCAAACTCCATGGCCTGATCTAAGGCATGAGGCCTGGCTAGCAATGGACAATACATGGCTAAGGAAACTGGAAGAAGCAGGAAACAACCCTTATTTGTTCACTATAGATATTATGAGCTGAAACAGCATAACTCGAGGTGGAGAGCAGTAATTGGGTGTCCTTATCATGAGTTACAGGCACACAATGCACTGAGAGGAGCCTCAAAGTCTACTCCCTGGTGCAGGAAGAAGATAACACACTCCCCAAATGCCAACCAGAGTTCAGGGAGAGGCCTAACATGTCAGCATGAGATATGACATCCTCCCTTTCACAGATGAATCCCTCCCTCACAAATGCCAATCATAGTTCACAAAAATGCAAGGGTAAAACCAAATCATTGTTATTGCTGTGTACTCTTCACGATTCTTTTGATTTAAATCCTCCAGAGATATACCTGTGGGCCACATCTGTCTGGAAAGAGCCACCGTCACCCCTATGGACCTGAAATCAGGATTCAACTTACACATTTTAAAAGTAAAATTTTGGGGAATAACACCTGTGTATTAACAACTATGTTAACCTGAGCTATGAGTGAAGCCATTAAGTAATCTTTTAGACTATTAGCTTATTGTGCTAATTTTGTCTTGCTGCCAGAACCTATCCGGGGCTCGGGAACTCCTACCCCGTCGCTTCTCTCCACCCATTGGCATTCTATATAAACTATTGTAATAAATTGTTTAGCAGTGTCTCACTGAGCCTAATAAACAAAGTGAAACTCTGCCAGCGCTGTGCGTAATAAACACTCGTGCTTGGCTCTACACGGTGTCCATTTCTGTTCCTTCAGCTAACAATTCTATTTGATATCATTACTCAATAGTATGAGGAAAACTAGCTATGTGTGTCAAGAGTTCTCACTGGTAAGTTAGCTGGCTCAAATATCACTACTTTTTAAAGGTTCTGTGCCTGCAGGCATAGTATGGACATCTATCTAAATCTATCTAAATCAATCTAAAAGATTAGATGGTACCACTGCCTTAACTTCATGGCACACCAAAGCAGCTGCACAATGGGAAACCCAAAAGAGCAGGTACAATAGAACTCAGCTCTCTCTATCTCCCCTCTTCACATAGCACTGGTTTCACAAAGAGCCCTTAAAACCAATAAATTAATTGCAAGTTTAGGTCCAGATAAACTAGTATCTCTCAGCTATTATAGTAATGCAAGGCTGGATTTACAGCTGCTTAACTGGCCAATGCACTCTGGCTGCTTCATTCTACCCTTCTCCACTGAGGACTTTGTCCTTAACATGTAAATATTTAAGATTGGTATTATGTCTTCAAATAATTAGAAATATCACACACTAGCATTTTGGGGGGACTTCTTGTTTAGTTTTTATGTTAGTTTAGTATGTAATTTTAAATACATTTTTTAAAAACTAAAGAAATTCCCAGGAGGGGGAAAAAAAAAAACAAACAAAAAAAACCCCAAAAAACCTCTTAGAAGCTGGGTTTGAGGTCGAGAGTATGTGCCAGTAATTTAAGGATAAAAAGTTTTCAAAACCATGCATTACAAACTCAGGAAATTCAAAAATTAAATGAATAATTAAAAGAAATCCAAATACGTTAAGGTAAGAAACGCACAGTTTAGGGTCCCAAACAACCTTAAGTCTGCCCTATAGTGATGACTTGAGGGGAAATCTGATAGGTCTTTGAGAATCCATGTAATGTACGCTAGGACCACAAAAACTAAGATGCTTTAGTCACAGCCATATTATTACTGTATAACATCACTACAGGGCAGAGATACAGTTGTGCCTGGAAAAGGCAACTACCTCAAACTAAACAGTGTGAAAAAAATTACAGTAAGAAAGAATGTAAGGAAATAACCCCAAGTCACTACATGCCAGTAGACAAAAGCTCTATAAAGACTAGCACCATATGGGAAGAAAATTATCATCCAGACTTTAAGTGATCTTATTAAAGGTTCACTATTAAAGAATTTAAGTTTATAAAGGTAGTCAACAAAGCATGAGATTAAGCCAATCAAGACACAACTTTTCAAAACAAGATCTCTCTATTGCAGCTATTCAAATTTCTAAGACTAGAAAACTAAACATTTTAGATAAAAAGCGTGCGATCTCATTTCTGTAAAACGCTTTAAGGGAACAGAAATGAGAATCACAACTGACAATTTTAAGATATGTCCCTGAACAATCAAACCCATCTTACCAGAACCTGGCAGGACAACATCTACAGCGAAACAAGTCATCATCTCCTCCTGTAATAGGTCAACAACAGTCACCGAACAGTACTGTCCCATGAGCAGAGGAGTAATAATGTTAGCACAGTCTTTGTTCCATTCTCCTTGTTTTGGAACAACATTAGCAACACAACACTTAATGGCCTGAAAGAGAAAACCAAAAAGAATACATTTTTTAAGAAAATAAAATTAGAGCCTGCAAAATCTTTGGTTTTCAAGAAATATAGTCACTGGTTCTTATTTTTGTTTTTGCACTCAAGTCCATATTAACAATTCAAGCTATTTACATAAGGTCCTACGGTTACAGGGGAACTAAGGGACAATATATTGAATTCTTGTTCCTGTTCTTCCCCTGCCTCCACTGTTATCCTCATTCATTGTGACATACAGAATGGTTACATACCCTACAATAAGTGCAGATGTGTCAAGACCTATTGTCCATATATACTCCACTTCTGGTTTGCACATGTACCCCATGTGCAAGACTGCCCTTGTGTTCCCCCCACCCCCATCCTTCAGTTCTTTCACAGACACAGAAGCCAACTGCTATAGAACTCCACAGGAGAAGGGAGGGAGAGGGGGCAGTGGAATAGATATATGGACAACATCTCAAAGAGCCAGTTACTCTAGAGCATACAACTGTTCTCTCTAAACGACTGTCAATATGTATTCCACTTTTGGTGACTAACAAGCAGTGACCTAGTATAAAGGAAGTAAGTGCTCAGAAAGTCTACTTAAATAAAGGCTGCAGGACAGATCTGATAAAGTGGGTTTCAGATCTTGATACCCCAACGAGGCTGTGTAACGTGAAAAATATGTAAATGTGTGGACTGATCCCAGAGTAGCCACTCTGTGGATTTCAGATAGGTATGCATCTTAGGGAAGCCGCAGAAGCTGCCTGAGTTCCAGTGGAGTGGGCTCTTACCTGCATGGGTGGATCTGATCTTGTTAGCTCATAGCATACCCTAATGCAATTAGATACCCACACACTTAGCTTTTGGGTAGATCTTGCCTGAACTTTCATCCTAACTGCGAATGCTACAAATAGTCTCAGGGAGTCTGAAAGGTTTGATCCTGTCAAGGTAAAATGAAAGAGCCCTACAAACACCAAATGTGTACTTTCTAGCTTCTCTTTATAGTGGGACTTAAGAAAACAAGCAGATAAATCATCTGATTTAAATGGAAGGCTACCACTCAGGAAAAAACAAAATTAGCATGAGGCCTTAGGGTACTTTGTCCTAACGGAACACACTAAGACGGAAAAGACAAGAGAGCCTGAATTTCAAACTTTAAAACAGATGTTATAGCCACTTCAGTTATGTCTGCACAGCAGCTAGGAGGTGCAAATCCTAGCACAGGCAGACATTCACATGCAAGCTCTGCTCAAGTTAGCATGCTAAAAATAGCAGCATGGCTGTGTTGGCACAGGTGTTGGCTGTGGCTGTGTTGGCTGGCTTGGGCTAGCTGCCAGAGTACATATCCATGGGGTCTGGTGAGAGTGTATGCAGGCAGCTAGCCTAAGTCACCACCCAGGTTGTACATTCATACTGGGTTTTTACACCTCCTAGCTGCTGTGTAGGCATACAAGGCCCTCTTCAGAGATGGATGATAGAGTGAGCAAGAATGAGCATGATGAGAGGGATGCAAAAGGGAAAAGGAGAGGTCTCTGGGACTGGGGGGAAATAAGAGCCTTAAGGAACCTAGCGACTGTGGGGAAGGAGAATATGGTGTGACCCCGGAGGGAGGGAATGTTGAGCTGATATTGCTCAGTGTACTCCTGTGGAGCTGACTGATAGCCCTGAGTTAGTTAGTGAGAGTGCATTATCCACAATGGAAAGAATAGGAGTCTTTAGAGAACATAGATGGCATTGTTCCGCCCAAACAGGACATCTTTTCCACTTGGCTGCTTATATTAGTCTAGTAGAGTCTTTTCTGAACTAGCGTGCTCCGACCTCCATAGAGCAGCTTCTCTCCATGATGATTAGCAAGCCAGCATCTGCCCTGTCAAGTGCAACAAAGCTGGGTCCAGATGTAGAAAGTGTCCTTCATTCTGGGAGATGATAGTTAAGAGATGGGGATATCTGTGGCTGGGTGGACAAGTTCATGAGGTCCCAGTACCAGAACTGTCTGGGCTGGTTTTAATACGATGATCACTGCTGAATCCTACAATGTGGTTTCTGAAAACCCTCAGTATTAATGGTATCAGTGGATAAGCCTAAGTTATTCCTGGAGTCCACAAGTTGAGGAAAGTATTTGTCAGAGAACCTGGCTCAGACCCTCCCCTTTGAGCAAAACAGCTGACATTAACCTTTGAGGCAAACAGAGTCAGGTGACCCCATTTTCAGAAAGATGTTCTTGATGACAGAGTCCATGACAATCCATTTGTGGTTTGCTTGTGAACTGTCTGTGGAGATGGTCCTAGGACATTTTATAATTCTGGCAGAAGCAGAGATATTGGAATGATCTGGTGGCAAATGCACCAGTTCCAAAAACAAACAGTTTCCTGGCAAAGAGGGAATGATCCTCCCTGTCTTACAAAACATTACTACATTGCTATTGTATTGAGAGCTGTGACGTGGACTGTCAAACCCCAGAGTGGGAAAGGATATCTCTGAATGCTAGACCCATAGCTCTGATTTCTGATCTTAAGATTCCAGCATTAAAACTCTAAAGCCTAGAATGTCTTGAGTCAGCATGAAGCGATTAACAGCTACAGCATAGTTGAAAGCTTTTTGTTTAGAATATCTTAAGGTGCAAACATTACTGGGATTCACTGTTTGTTACCATCTACTTTAAGTTCAGAGTAATTTTTGGCCTTTTTAAAAAATAACATGGCTTTATGAATGACAATTGTATGACAGCATAGGTTATCAGCAAGTATATTTATATGATGATGAGTCTCACCGGAAATCCAGAGGTCTTGGGTCTGAAGATATCCCAGGTGAGTTCTCCACCCAAACACGGAAGCATGTGTCATGAGCATCTTGGTAGGAAGCTACGGGCAAAACAGTACTCCCCTTGCACATCTGGAAAGGGCGCTTCCCCCAATTTAAATAAAAGAGAGCTTCTCAAGGAACCTATACTTGAAGTTTTGAGGGGAAAGAAGGAAGGAAGGAGTGGACTTTTTATTTAGGGGTGCATATTTTGCCATCCCTGTGAAAAACTGCCCAAATGTGGCCAAGTTTTAAGTTTCTGGGGGAAAAAGTCACAGCCTTTTATACATATCCAGAAGAAACTTCAGATTTTTGCAGCTAAAAATCTCCACAATTTCATCCACATTGGGTATGCTCAACAGTGCTGATGAACCACATGGGTATCAATATGATGCAAAGAGATGGAATTTGTTTTTCCAGTTTGCTTTTTAAAAAAAATCTAGGAAATTACACACACAAAGCCATTTTAAAAGAATGTTAAGGTTGTAAAGTCAAGCGCCCAAAAGAACGGAAACACCAGAATTAAGATGGCTTTTGCAATTTTAATTTAGTCTTATTTTATATATGTATTATAACAGTCCTTATTTATGATCACATCCCATTTTGCCCCACAGGATTCCTACTTCATTCAATGGACAGAGTGGACCTGCTCTAAGGATACAGAGCTGCGTAGTAAAGGAGACTGAAAATCATGAAACAATCTCTGTGAAGATGACCCAGGAGCTTTGGGCAAAGACCGACTGATGTCTCCTAGTTCCATGACACTGTGGAAGTCAGTCGCTGTGTCTTGTCACAGCTTTCCTTAAATTAACTCCAAAGGCTGGGATGCTAGCAGTGAACCACACACAGAAAAAGTCTGGCACAAAGGTAGAAGAGGCATAGCTAAAACCCAGAGCTTCATGAGCAAGTCAGAACTGCCTCAATTTTCAGGAAGAAAGCCAGCCCAAATGTCATGGACATGGGAGAGGACAAGGTCCAAAACACAGCTTAAATAGCCACCTATTTCTCATAGTGTATGTGTTAGGTGTATAGGGATAGAGCACCAGTTTGAGATCTCAGTATAAATTCTCAAGTGAAAATGAATTTGGTGGACTCATTCCAGGTAGCAAATTAATATTTGTCCAAATACTACAGCCACCACGCAGTATAACATGATTCACAATCTCTAAAGGTTCAAAGAAAAAAATATTTCACTAGTGCTTCAGCATTAGGTGAGATGTGTGGGTGACAGTATGATGGCAAAATTAGCTGGTTTATCTGAGCTTCAACAAGCACTGTTTGGAGAAGATTCTAGTGTCTAGCCTGCACTGGGTGGCACGTCTTCCATGAAAGGAAATATGCAGAGGCCAAAATTCTCTAATAACTTTTGACAAATTTTCAATTACCAAACTTTCAACACTTCACAAAACCGTAACTTTGAATTACTAACAGTAACTGAATCATTATTAGAGATACAATTCTGTCATGGTGGTCACCACTGTCATGAAACCCAGGAATTCTGCCATTTACATCACAACTCCACCATGAAAGCTCACTACTGTCACAGAACCATGAATTATGCCATTTATCCTGCTGCCATGCATTACCATCACATTAGTTCACTTTGATCTAGTCCTCTTTGAATGCCACCGCCCCCAGCAATCTCCCCCAGCTCACTCAATCACAACACCCTCCCCCCCAGTCTCTTCAATCCCTGACCCCCCTCTGATCCCAGTCTCCATCCCCCCTCCAGTTTGTCACTGGAGGAAGAGTGATCAGGATAAGATGCAGCGGGCTTGAGTTGATCTCTGCAGAGAAACTGGCCAGGGCACTGGACAGCACCGCCCTCTTCCTGCTAGGACGAAGGGGCTTCTCTCCAGACTAGGGCCTTGGGGCCTGGGAGCTGCCAAGTGAAGCACTTCGCCCAGGTAGCAGGTCCCAGCAACCAGCTAGGGAGGGAGATGGGAAAAGGGGGAAGAAATCAAGGTCTAGGGGACCTACAAGAAGGAAAGAAGGTAGAAAATGGGAGCTGCTGCTACAGGGAACCCAGCCCTGCCCTTCTAGGAGCTCTACACTGAGTGGAAGAGAGGACAGGGCAGACCCCCCCCCCACCATAATTCAAGCACTGATTAACAATTAGTTGGTTCAATCTGATCTAGTCCTGTTTCAGAGAGGACTATATCAAAACAAGCTAACTGCTAATGCATGGCAGCTGGGTGTACAAGGTTGCCATGACCATACAGTGAAATTTTTTTTTTTTTTTTTTTTTTTTTTTTTTTACTGTGACTATGCCATGAATTATGTGTAATTTTACCATGACAACATCATACCAAACTACCCTTGCAATATTATCTTTTAATAAAATGTTGTGGTAACTGCAATTAAAGCATGCCACTAGAAATACTGATTTAACTGACAACTGTTCGTTTAAATACAACTTTTGCTTACCCAACTAGCTATTAGAAATTAAAAAGAAATACTCACACAGGGAGGAAACAGTTCCATGTCTTTGTGGAGTGGTTTAATCCAATCTAGTGGAACATTTTCTCCATTGCCATAATCGATATATAACACTTGTGCTTTCTTCTGCAAGATATCCACCTTTTTTACCAGTACTCTGTTCCAGGTCTACACGTGAACAAATGATATTCTGGATGTAAAAACACAACTACATACACATTATATTCTCCACAAAAGGAATAATTTCAGGAATTACTTTTACTCCATCAAGTTGGCAACAAAGTAACAAATATTGATCAGTTCTGAAGTAACTCAACTGAACCAAAGACTCGTTGTACAGCAATAGTTTTGGGCAAAAGTCATCTGAAAAAGAATTAGTACTGTCACCAAGACACGGTTGATTTCAAAGCACAAAACATTCAGGATTCACAGCAAGTCTGCTCCAAAGAAATTTCCACCTCCTCCCTCCGCCCCCAACACAGACACCATATATCATTACAATGCTTCTAACAGCTTAAGAGTCTGGTAGCGTTGCGGGAAAAGACGAGGGGGAAAGAAGAAAGTATAGAAGATGACAAGGGGGGAAAATAAGTTGTTTTACTAAGGGCAGGTCTTCATTTACCCGCCGATCCGGTGGGTGTGATCGATCGGGGACCGATTTATCGTGTCATCTAAACACGCTAAATCGATCCCCAAATGTGCTCCTCATTGACTCAGGAACTCTACCTTGTGAGAGTCGGAAGAGGAGTTGATGGGGGAGTGGCAGCGGTCGACTCGCCACCTTCCTCACGGACAGATAAGTCGACCTAAGATACGCCCACTTCAGCTACGCTATTCGTGTAGCTGAAGTTGCATATCTTAGGTCAACCCCCCCACAAGTGTAGACCAGGGCTAACAACAAAACTGCTGTCAGGAAAATCAGGCCACACCCCAGGTAAGAATCAGAAGTAAATGGGGAGGGGTCAAATGACCTGCACTAAGGTTAAAAAAATTGAGATATAACTCTTATTTGCAGGTTGTCCTGTTGTACCAGTACTAAGATACCCTAAGCAAGTCAAAATACCAACCACGATGGACTATGTTTAAAAGAAAATTAACTTAATAAAGAACTTAAGGAAAATATTACATGAAAATGAGCTGCTCTAGGGCAACATAAACCATCTCAAAAGACAAGAATTTCTACAAAGTTGGATTTCAGAACGTGCAAGAGTATAAACTACACCTGGTTTCCAAATGCTACAACAGATTCATCACTCAATACAAATGCTGATAACAATGGGAGTTACATGCAACACAAATCAGAATATATAAAACTTTAAGTAAACACACACAATTTAAAAGGTGTTTAGGACATTTAGATATTTACAGTCCCACATTCTTTTAACAATGTTTACCAGTCCCGCCCCAAAAAAAAACAGTTACCTGATCCAGAGAATATTTTGCAACACAAACTTCCCCTTCGATAGGAATATATTCCTCTTGGTTAACAATATTTGCATAACAATCTTTTAGTTTCACAGTAAGTTTGCTGATATGTTCTAAAACTTCTGGAGAATAGACCTGTATATAAAATTCACTTGGGTTCCTGAATTCTGTGACCGTACCCTAAAAAGAAAAGCCATACTACTGAAGTATCTAACATTAATACTTGTCATCAATAACTTACCATGTTTACTATTTAATGGACACATGAAGAGCGTCTATATACTATAAATATTCTGTATCAGTTAGAACTGGTAGATGTATACTACTGATGCTAGGAATGTTCAATTCTGTACTACCACCCCCATCCCTTTTACAGCAGTTCCATCTGCAGATGGAACAACTCTTAAAAGGATGGGCCAGGATTGCTATCCATATTTTACATGTGAGGAAACAAACACACAGAGGTGAAGTGACCTGTCAAAGAAATAGAATTATAGAATATCAGGGTTGGAAGGGACCTCATGCTGACAGTGAAATGTATCAATATTTTCCAAAAATAAATTTAATCATGCAGTGGGTGGCAAGGAGAAAGTACCTGTATTTCCATAGCTTTTTTGAGCCCTAGATTTTGCAGATCAGAAAGCATTATTTTCTTGATGTCATCTTCTATCTTGTGTGCATCAACAGGAGATAAACTGCCCTATTTAGAAACAAATATAGGCGACTTCTAAATTGGAATTGTCTACATATTACCTGCTTCAGGGTAGCCCTTTAAAGCATTTATGCTTAATTAAATTTTCAAAAGTAACCAAAAGTGACTTAGGTACTGAAGAATTTAAGTCTCAGAGAAAGTCAACTTAGGTGCTTTTGAAAATTTTATGCCTAAACCCGAAATAGAGCACAAAGACACTACCTTCCTTCAACTCTTCACCGTTCACTCAGAATAGCAACTCTTCTGACAAAAGTGAGTACTGTTCTATACAGAGGTGTTTGAAAGCACAAAGGTACAGGCATGCAGTTTTGAAGTCTAAAAGAGCAGCAATTGCCTTTCGTATTGGATAACTTACCAATTTAAAAAAAAATGTAGGACTGCTTTGCTAAAGAGTTTAACATCATCTGCAAATCTAAATGAAATTAAACACTAAATCTAAATTAATTTAACACACACTTAACTCCCACCGATTTCAAAATATACCCAATTTGCTCAGATCATAACAAAATGGCACCATATTTAAATTTGTACCTTACTATTATATCCTAAAATACTCTCTCTCTTCTGTACACGAACAAAGGGATCCCAATAATGGCTTATCAGCCTAACTCTATACTGGGATCCACATCTATTAAAGCTTTTCTGGGACATCCTATATTGTAAGATGCATTTTTCATTGCCAGAATAAAATGTATTAAATTTCCTTCACTGTGTTAGTTGGTTGTGCATGTAGTCTTGCACAACCTGAAATTTAAAACTGAGCTGAAGCTAAACACAAATGGAACTCTGTTCTTTATATATTTATTAAAAACCACAAAATAAGGATGTACTCATCATCAATATATCCTCTTTTGCAAGGTACCTTTATTTAATTGGACCTTTATTGTCAATTAGCATTTGCTGTTTCTAATCAGAGTTATACTGCAATATAAGCACTGGAGGTCTGGACTATTTTATATGGCTATATAAAAGCTA
The DNA here is from genome assembly GCF_009764565.3 of Dermochelys coriacea. Taxonomy (NCBI): domain Eukaryota; kingdom Metazoa; phylum Chordata; order Testudines; family Dermochelyidae; genus Dermochelys; species Dermochelys coriacea. The sequence goes on from NC_050074.1 coordinate 114,741,402, forward strand.
CCATCAAGGCAAAGAAAGAAATCAGACCTATAACCTTGAATAAGGATTTAAAGTAGAAAAATTAAATGGAAAGCTAATCTTACCGGAAAGCTCAGATATATTTATACCCAATAGTTTGTGCAGACAAGTTTCCCTCCATTTCCCTTCCAAAAAGGAAAAAGTTATGATGGAAGTTGGGTGAAACCTTGTTGAAGCTGTTGGCCATGATAGTGCCCTTCATTAAGGTTAAAAGTAAGAGGCAGTTAAGATACTTTTTTGGAGTAAGATAGCTGAAATAATAGGAGCAACTGCCCAAAACACAGACAACATGCAAGGCCAGTTGAAATCTGAAATATGTCGTGGAAAGGTTTCATTGGAGATGGAATACGAACACAAAGGCCTGGGTATTGTCTGCTGGAGTAACAGGGGTCTGTGGGCAGAAGCAGCAGAAGAGAACGCTAAGAGAGGGCTTTTTGACGAGTCTGCTAGCTGGAAAGAATCCTGAAACTGCAAGCAAAGAAAATTGCCTCCTATGTTTTTATTCTGAGAAACATGACAATGTGCACATTCTGAAATAAATCAACAGTGTTGCATCAAAGAAATACCCAGCTCATCAATTTCTCTTCCTAGCGGAAACAACCCACAAGTTCCTGAATAATTGCTAACCGCGGGTGCTGAAAACAGTAACAATATACAATGTGTTAGGAAATGTAAACATGTAAGTAATGTTTCTGATTTAGGCATTTTGTATTTCTGTCTCCCCTTCAAATCAGAACCTCCACTACCGATGCCATCTACCATACTCTCTCCTAACACAGGTAAAAAAGATCCAGCAATAACTGAACTCTACTTTTGTCAAAAACGTCAGTTTTAAACAAACATTTTGGAATGTTGCTTAGACTAGTTAGTTTGATTTGAAGCAACAGTGTATTTTGAAGCGATCAAAATTTCTTAACTTTCAATTCTCTTCACTATAGTGAGTTGAGCATTACGATGTTTAAAACATTACGATGTTTACCATAACACATTAAACTTAAATTCATCCTTATTATATCCAACCTGCAGTGAGCTTCTGCAAAAACCAGAGCCAATTAAAATAAAAGTTAACATTCTGTACCTTAAAATCAATTTTATTCTTAATTTCACCAGGCAACTTGACATTATCTTCACTTTTCTTTAAACTGAAATAAAGCAGTTGATTAAACTATTAAAGAAAGAGCAAATAAAGAATCAAGCCATTTTAGTAACAGGTTGTCATAGATATAAAGGGAAGGGTAAACACCTCTAAAATCCCTCCTGGCCAGAGGAAAAGCCCTTTCACCTGTAAAGGGTTAAGAAGCTAGGATAACCTCGCTGGTACCTGACCACAATGACCAATAAGGAGAAAAGATACTTTCAAAGCTGGAGGGAGGGAGAAAAAAAGGGTCTGTCTGTGTGATGCTTTTGCCGGGGACAGAACAGGAATGGAGTCTTAGAATTTAGTAAGTAATCTAGCTAGATATGCGTTAGATTATGATTTCTTTAAATGGCTGAGAAATTAGACTGTGCTGAATAGAATGAATATTCTTGTCTTTGTGTCTTTCTTGTAATTTAAGGTTTTGCCTAGAGGGATTCTCTACGTTTTTAATCTAATTACCCTGTAAGGTATTTACCATCCTGATTTTACAGAGGTGATTCTTTTTACCTTTTCCTTATATTAAAATTCTTCTTGTAAGAAATTGAATGCTTTTTTCATTGTTCTTAAGATCCAAGGGTTTGGGTCTGTGGTCACCTATGCAAATTGGTGAGGATTTTTATCAAGCCTTTCCCAGGCAGGGGGGTGCAAGGTTTTGGTGAGGATTTTGGGGGGGAAAGACGTTCTCAAACAACGTTTTCCCAGTAAACCCAGTCAAACGTTTGGTGGTGGCAATGGAAGTCCAAGGGCAAAGGGTAAAATAGTTTGTACCTTGGGGAAGTTTTAACCTAGGCTGGTAAAAGTAAGCTTAGGAGGTTTTCATGCAGGTACCCACATCTGTACCCTAGAGTTCAGAGTGGGGAAGGAACCCTGACACAGGTACTTATAGACCCAAAGCAAAATGACTGAAGTGTTGAAAAGTATGAGTGCCAACCTGCATCCTAGATCCACAATGAAGGCTGCATAATAAAGTAAGGTAAAGGCCAGCTTATTTTATTTTTTTAAACCATACTTCACAGCTGGTAACTAGCAAGAACAGTTCTTGCATCTGAAGTCAGATGTGGGAGGTTATTAATTGTACATTTAATATATATACATATATATCACTTTTTTCACTATATCACAAAGATTTTATTTTAATTTTACTTTCTTGACATGAAAATTAATGCAACTTCACGGCTAATTATTACAAAAAGGATATAAACTTAAAACAAACAGTCTGGGCCAACAAGTTCTCACACTACGCTGAAAAACAGCACTATGGTGTACCAGCTCCTCTATGAAACTTTTCTACTCCAGAATCTCAGCTCTCTTTCTTCTTTAAGTCTCTAATTATGGTTGTGACAAAAACCTCAAACTCTAAATGAGAGTTTAGACTTGACCTCAAGTTAATTGGCAATTAACATATTTGTAAAGGTTTGTGTGGGTGCTCCCCAAAGGTCTGTTCCAGGGTACAAATGTTTGTTCTTTACCTTGACTGAATCCCAAGGTAAAGGGCAAATGTTTGTATCCATGGACCACCTCCTCTCTCATTAGAGAGCAAACATCATTCTTGGATGAAATTCTGTCCCTACTGAAGTCAATGGCAAAATGCCCATAGACTTCAATAGGGCAGGATTTCATTCCATATAAGCACAGTTATTGTACACATGGAAGAATAGAACAACATAAGAATATAATAGATTTGAACTTCTTTTACCACTATGCAGCAGCTGCAAATAGAGGTAGTACCCTAGTGATATCTAGGCTCTGGCTGCAAAAAAATCTATTACTAGTCAGGTTAACAAGGCAGAAAAAAAATTCAGCTCGACTTTTCCCACCTCAAATTCATTTGCAGTGCTGTAACTTACAAGAGACATGTTTTCACTTGTAAACTCAGAAAATTTTATATTTAGCCATTCAGACACAGTATAAAGCTCTATATGGTCATTTTCAGACACCTTTCTGAGCTGCCTTTTTTTTTTTTTTTTTTTTTTTTTTTTTTTTAATTTCCAGCCCTCTCCTGCCTCATTTTCTTATGATGGTCAGATTTACAATGTAGTGGAATATCTTTCAGTATAAGACCAAGCAACATAGATCATTTAAAGGTATTTGAATTACAGTAAAAAAAATTAGAATTAAATCAAAAGTAATTCTCATTTGCCTATTTTTAAGATTCTCTGAGTTACAAGATATTGCTTTAACATCCTAAACTTACTTTTGTTTAATTGGCTTGCATACAATACTATGTGCAGACCAATCTTTCTTCTGGCAGTCTGTAGAACAATAATATGTCTGTTTACATTGAGAACATCTCAAGTCTCCTTTAAAAAAAAAAAAAAAAAAGTCAGTACTGTGCCTAACCTAAAGAAGGGAAGAGGCACAATCATGTCTGAACAAAAAAAGTTGTTTGCAGTACTGTATCTGTGACGGACCCAGGATACAAGAGGGACAAGGTAGGTGAGGTAATATCTTTTATTGGACCAATTTGTGTTGGTGAAAGGGACAAGCTTTCAAGGCTCGAAAGCCTGTCTCTTTCATCCATGCAAGTTGGTACAACAAAAAAGATACCTCATCCATCTTATCTCTCTCAAAAAGACCTGACAAGTTATAGAATACATATTTATTATTAATTTAATATACCATTACTTTTTGTTTTTGAAGGCCAGTCTGTACTTCATTAATTTTTCACTGAAGTATTTGCTTTTTCATCTGTGTGGTATCACCGTGGATTTCTCAAAGCATGGATTGACTGATTGATTGGACTGATTAATAGTTTTGTCTGATGATTTTGTAATCTTTGCTATTTATGTTTTGCAGAATTACTATGCCAATTTAAAATACCAATTTCTTTCAAAGTGAAAGTCTGGGGAAGAGGGCTTAATATCTACATTTTTATAAGAGCCTTTTGCACATATTTACTTGAAAGCCTCATTCAACTTGAGTATTATGTGTGCAGGCCTAAGGGATAGTAATTAAGGCTTACCATACAGACCGCAATGATGGCAAGTAGTCATCCGAGGTGATGGCATTAACGAATTAAATAGTTTTGAATCGTAGCTTATAGATAAAATATTCTCAGGGGAATTCTGTATCTTCTTCTGCTTTGTGTGAAGCAAGTCAGAACTGGAGCTCTGTAAGAGAACACAAATCTCAAATAATATTTTGTAACAGGAACTCAAAGCTCTAAAGCAGTAATATTCCAATTCAGAATACCTACAATTCTAGAACTGCTTACCCTAGTATAGAAAAGTTACAAGTTCTCAAAATCACAAAGCACATGCTATTTTCTTTACAAATAACTGCAGCTAAAGCTACCAAATCAAGATTATAGTATTGAGCAAGTTTTACTCAATTAAGGTTCCGATCACACTGTAAAATAGCAATGAAAATTGAGACATTTAAAGCATATTCTTAATTTTTAAAAACTAATATGTTTCACTTAACTAACAAACTGTGGATCACAGTCATTTAGGGGTACCTTTTGATCAACAAGAGAAGAATGTCAGAATCTACAGAGAGACTGAATAATTCTTTTCATAGTATAAATCTGTGTAGCTCCTAAATGCTTTAATCCAGTAAGATATCCCAACCCTTAAAACGTAAACAGTTTTATTCTTACAGTGAAACAATTTACCTGTTTATTTAAACTTGAATAATTATGCCAACACATCTGTTATGCTGTTACCCAATTGCAGCAATATTTTGGATTACTTATATAATGAGATTCACCTATTTTGACCCTATGAGATATACACTTACAACAAGGGGCGTATTTATGCCTGCCGAGTGTCCTACACTATTGAGATATCAGAGATAACTAATCACCACCCTTATTCTACAGCTAATTTTCATGCAACAATTTTACTGGTTGTATGAGAGAGACTATACAGATGGTATATTGCTTGGCCTAACTGCCACTTGCACAAATCAACACAATCCCCAGACACAAGTCTACACAAACAATGTACACAATAATCCCAAACACACACAAGCCCTAACTGCAGCAAACATTCTTCTTTCTTCCTGCACACAAAACACAGAACTCCTACCACAACCCCACCCCAGATACAAAACAACTCCAAACATCACTCTGAAGCAAAGAATGTCTGTTGAGTCAGTTTGCAGTGATAGAAACAGCTGCAAGTATGTTTGAAAGCTCTTTTTATTTAGAATATCATTGGGATTCACAGTTTGTTACTGTCCAATTTTTAAGTTCAACCATTTTTGGCTCCCCCCGGCCCAAAAGCAAAAATTATGCCTATGCAACAGCATGGTTTTCAGCTACTAGTTTTATTTACAATTCTGTAACTAGATCATTTAATGAATAACGCATCAGCAAATTATCTTACATTTGATTCTTACTCCTAATTAGATAACAATTCAAACAAAAACATTGAGGAGTCCAGTGGCACCTTAAAGACTAACAAATTTATTTGGGCATAAGCTTTCATTGGTAAAAGTGTGTATTTACCCACAAAAAGTATGCCCAAATAAATTAGTTAGTCTTTAAGGTGCCACTGGACTCCTCGATGTTTTTGTGGATACAGACTAACACGGTTACCACTCTGATAATTCAAACAAAATATAATTAAAGTAACAATAAGGTTCATGCAAAAGCAAAGAAGTTCTCAAACTCCATCTTTGCCAGCTACTATCAGTATTGCAACAGAGTAAAGAGTAGGTGATTTTGGTTATGTCTACACTACAGACCTTACAGCGACACAGCTGTATTGCTGCAGCTGTGCCACTGTAAATTCTCCGGAGTAGCCGCTCTATGCCAACGGGAGAGCTCTCTCTCATCGGCATAATTATACCATCCCCAATGAGCAGCGGCAGCTATGCCGGCGGGAGAGCATCTCCTGCCAACATAGAGCTGTCCACACTGGTACTTCTGTTGGTGAAACTTGCATCAGTCAGGGATGTGTTTTTTCCACACCCGACCAACAAAAGTTTTAGCAAGAAAAGTGCTATTGTATACACAGCCTTCATATCTCTTTGGTAAAAAGGTACACAGCGTTAGTTATAAAAAAATGTCAGTTTCAGTTCTCACATGTGGGGGCCTCAAACAGATTTTAGACATTTAAAATGGAAGACCTTACCTCACAGTAGCTTGTACCAATGTAACTAAATCAGGATCGTGGCAGTTTAACTTAAATCAGTGCAAATCCTAGTGTGAACAGTCAGATCAGTAAAGAATCAAATTAAGCTAAATCGAACAAAGACATTTTAAAAATCTGATTGAGAAAATGCTATTAGCAAAATGGTATTTGTCAATAAGTTAGAGAATGCTGTTCAGTGTGCCAGTGACTATGGAGAGAGAAAAAAAAATATACCGGGAGAAGAAGAAAGACCAACAAAAAGCAGAGCAAGACAACAGCCAGAGAAAAGAATTATGAAACCTACAGAGCGCGATTTTGAAAAATTGCTGAATAGAAGCGAGAAATATAACATAACTAGCCCAGAAAGAAAGAATTTACAACAGATATGTACATTTAAAAGTAGGTATATCACAAATTTCTCTAACATTTGTCAGGTTTTTTTGCCCCAAACTTTCAACGTTTTATTTCATGTGAATACAATATATTCATCTGTCTGAATGGCCAAATGTTAATTTTTGCTCACCTGGATTAAGTTTGGACCAGCAACCTATAGGTAAAACAGGATAGAGGACCTGGGGTCAATCAGTTTCCCTACATTTCATACACCTCAAAAAATTAGCATTTTGTGACCTCTTTGAGACTACGATCACATCACTTTAGGACTCCCATCAGTCTTACATTCTTACAGACTCAAGGATTATATTTGATCCAGGATCTTTCTAGACCACTAGCCAGTGAAGAGGTCAATTTATTGGCCTAGTGGAGAACAGATGGCCTCTAACAAAATAAGCATCTTTTAAATATTCATCATTATCAAGTCAGTGATTTTCAGAGGAATATTGGAGAAGCTACATTGTAAGGTAAATATGGATGGGGAGGGAGATAAAGTGCATCTCTCAACTTACGTCTTTAATTTTGACCAGTGCACTGTATCTCTGATACCGTTAGCAAATCACTGTTCCAATGCCATTTCTAAATTTGAGCCATAGGTAACTTCTCATTAAAACACTTAATATTTTTCTGTTATTTATTTACTCGGCAGCTTATAGACTACCTGTAAATAACAATGGAAATTTTGCTTAGCTACTGGGCATTTATGTTTAAAAATAAGTTAAATATGCAGTCTAAGTTTATATTTTAAAAAGTATACCAATAAGATCACTTGTAAGCAAGAATACCGCATCTGCAAACAACAAATAAACAAATGGTTAATTGTAAACTGAAATGTGATGCCAACAGGAAAAAATGGAGCAAAAAAACCAAACACAAATGCAAATATTCTAGCAAGGCATAAAATATATGCTGATCATTCGTTAGCACTATACAAGCTAACAATTTGGCACAAAACCCCAACTTACAGCATTTTCCTCCTTAGTTGAAGGTGTTAACAGCAAACTACTTCTACCACTTATGCTTTCCACAGAGTTTCCTAAAAACAAAGAAGTGTTTATAAAATGGTTTGATTTCATAAAACCAACACAGGAGTAGTATTAATAGATTGCTTACAAAAAGCATAAGACAGACAAAATATTATCTGAAGCTAAGAAAACTGTATATCTTCCATTTCTACTAAGTAAGAGCAAGGAATACGAAAACGCAAGTGCCACAGCTTTTTGTTTTATAACTGACTAACATTAACTTTTGACACAAATCATTCTTACCAAATACATCATTGAAACTAAAGTATCCTCACATAATAAAAAGTAGATCAGTCTATCACTTGATACAAGACATTGGATGAGTAATTAAAATCATGCACCCTTACAAATTGAACCACTTAAATGACTTTAAAAAAAGAGTACGACCCCAAACACAAGATTTAAAGAGAGCTCAAATAAATTTGTTAGTCTCTAAGGTGCTGCAAGTACTCCTTTTCTTTTTGCGGATACAGACTAACACGGCTGCTACTCTGAAACCAACTAAACATTCTGAATTGCCTATCATTAGGCCACCCAATATTACAGGAACAGAAATAGTAGATAAGTAATTGTTTCTAATTTTCTCAAATCCACAAAGTGCTCTGTAATTCAAGGGTATTTCTTTACTGCACAGTTAACCAGGTGATTGGCACCCAGGTCTGAACATCCAGGTTAGCCTAGCCTGGATGCGAGCGTCCCCACAGCAAAGCCATACCAGCATTACTGTTTCACAGCATCTCTGCACTCACCCGTGTGCCTAGGAGGAGCTTAGCCCATGATTCTTTGCGTTGAGACACTCAAGAATTCTTTCCTAGGACTTTCAATTGTGGGAGAAGCTGTTTGTCCGGGGGGAGGGGGGAAGGAGCTGAAGGAAGAGCACTGGAAGACTATCAGCACTCAAATGATTCTGCCTGCATCCTCACTGCTTTGCCAGGTCCAGAAGCCCCCTCAGCTCTGCAGCACCAATTTTGAAGGGGAAAAATAAAATTCTGCACAGAACATTCTGTGCGAATTCTGAATTGTGCAGAATTCTCCCAGGAGTATTGTATGCTTGTTGCTGTGTAAAAGACTTGTACAAGAAAGGGAAAACTCCGGGTATCAAGACATAAGCGGTCCCTGAAATTATTAACTTTTTTAAAATCACTGGATTACAATTTGATAGTCTCCCTTTAATGAGTTTTATTCCTTAGTCAGATATATTTACAATTGCTGTGCATAATTTTTACATATACACATGCATATGGCAAATGAATGTTATCCCATTACCAGGTACTCAAACTGTATTCAGATAGATTACCTTTATCAAACTGGAATTTCAGATTAGTGAGGAAGTTTATTAAATTAGCCTTTTCCCTTCCTTCTACAAACTACATTTCTGGGCATATTGTATAGTGCTACAAAAAGTAAGTCTTCATATAGCTACAGAAACTTACCCTATTTAAAAGGTGTTTTATCTCACCTGTTAGTGTACCCTCGCTCATCTTTGATCCAAACTCTTCTTTGTTAAAGTCATTCGCCACTCCACTCTTGCAATGAGAGCTAGCATCTCCTGAACCATTCTCACAACTAGTAAAGAACTGTTTAGTTTTCTCACAAAATAAGAAGTTTTTGTTGGATAATCCAGAAGTTCTACCTCCAAGATCAGGGCTTTTCAACCAGAAGTTGGGATAGGTGCGAGGGCTTCTTAAGGATTCATTTGGGGCTTTGGTTTCCTTGCTCTTTATATGATATCGTCGGTTCATCTTGTAAACATCCACACCCAAATCTTTCCCTGACATCCTACAAAATTACTATTTTGTAATTACAAAAACCTAGAGGGGAAATAAGTAGTTAAAACATGTGTTAAACTAAATATAGCATTCAACTCGGACTTTTAAAATACTTAAATATAGCTTAATTTTAAGGAAAGTTTTAACAATGCTTATTAAGCTAATGAAGAAAATAAAGTATAAATGATTATCCTAAAAGAAAGGTGTATTAAGTTTCTTCCTTAAAATTTCAACCATTTTTATCATTCCAGATGGAGGATTCATTCGTTAGTAAAGAACTCTCAAAGGGGTAGTGATGGTGGATGGAAATAAATCTGTCTCTCATTGAGCTGTCCATATTTTTAGTAAACCCGTGTCTATGCTAATACTAACAGCATAATTCTGAGAAAAAACTGGAGATGTAACACTTATCTGTTATACTCCCCTGTTCTTAAAGGGATAGAGATAAGCAGCTGAAGGCAAGTGTTCTGAAGTATTACAAGTTGAAATATTAGTAAGAAAATCCAATTTCAATTTGGCAAGGATTATCTTGGGAGTATACTGTAGCAGGCTCTGCTTTTCAATGATTTTTTTTGGCATTTGGGAATGGTCTCCAACAGAAAGTTAGGCTGATGTTAGTCACCTTATATAACCCTAACAGTGCATGTGTCTGCACTCAAATTTATCTCCAGCCGACATAAGCACCCGGTTACAGTGACACAGTAACATCACCTCCTCGAACAGCATTGAACCATGACCAACATACTGAGATTGACACAGAACAAGTGTAGACACTGCATGACCTATGTCGACCCTAACAGTCCTCTAGCAGTTGTCCCACAATGCCCGACAGCTCTGGTCACAACTGTGAACTCCATTGCCCAGGGGTCATAGAGACCAGAACCCACCCACTCCCTTAAGTGTTTACTTTTGAAATGCCTTTTCCCAACTACCCAGCCAGCAGCTCTCCTTTGTTGTGTGCAACTGTCCAACTGGTCATGCCATTTATACTTTCTAGACACTCCTGCCTGGAGGTACTATGGCCTGTGAGGAAAAGAGGCTGTGCAGACATAGCTACAAAGCAACTGACTACATTTCTACATCTATGAAAAACTGGCTAGGGGAGACAGGCAAACAGAAACAACAGGGATCAGCAGCAGTACCACATGAAAATGAAGGAACCGTGGCAGGCATCCCACAAGGCCAAGAAGGCCAACAGTCAATCTGGTGCCTAGCCGCAAACCTACTTTTACAACTAGCTGCTTGCCATACTCGGTGGAGACCCCACCAGCACCGCTAATACCTCTGAGGAGCCCAACAGACACACCTGCCATTAACAGCAAGCAGGAGGAGGATGGGGGATCTGCAATGCGGCATTGGAGGCATCCAGCTATGCCCCAAGTCAGGACGTGTTTGAGACTTCACTACAGTCTAGCCAATACCACCAGCCGAGCATGGATGAGCCTGATGCACAGGAAGGAACCTTGGGTAAATATCTGAATGCTTTTTCCATTACAATGTTTAAATGTACAGATGGTGCCAGACACCAACTTTCCAGGACAAAGGTATCTACTTTTCATTGTTTTACTTGTACTAGAAGAGGTAGCAGACCAACATTGGTGGGGGTGGGGGGGAGAGAGAAGAGATGTGGAAATGTTTATGTACACAGGGATGTCCCCTGAATCCTCCTGAGAGATCTCAATAAAACTTCCATGGATGTATTCTGCAATCCTCTCCTGAAGATAAGGAGTACTTGTGGCACCTTAGAGACTAACAAATTTATTTGAGCATAAGCTTTCGTGAGCTACAGCTCACTTCATCGGATGCATTCCACCGAGCTCACGAAAGCTTATGCTCAAATAAATTTGTTAGTCTCTAAGGTGCCCCAAGTACTCCTTTTCTTTTTTTGCGAATACAGACTAACACGGCTAATACTCTGAAATCTGTCTCCTGAAGATGGCAGTCTTATTTCTGCATGCAGCCGATGAAGTAAGCTGTAGCTCACGAAATCTTATGCTCAAATAAATGTTAGTCTCTAAGGTGCCACAAGTACTTTTTTTTTTTTTTTTTTTTTAAAACACACATCACTTGTGTGTGTGCATACCTAACTGTGGCAGCTTTTAGCCAACAGAACTTATATTGACCAAACTTGGTAATATACACCTGGCCTTGGGTTCCAGAAGTTAAAGTACAATGCAGTACTGCATTATCGTATATGTTAAAAGAATTTGCTAGTTTGAAATAAATTTGCAAGAAAGCCATGTATCTCTGGATATCTACAACCACCTACCAACACATGCTACAATGCATACTGTAATTAGGTCTTCAAATAAGGAGTAGTTTCTGAGCAGCAGCTACTTAAAACTCGTTATCTCTGTAAGAAGCAAGCTGTTTGTACTATTTTAGCTCACCCTTCTTGTACAGAAGTAAAACTAAACCTATTACCCAAAGTGAGCAGCAAACTGAGCTCAATGGAATCCTAATAAGCCAGCACAATTTTATTCCTCAAGTATACAGTGTAATGAGATGAAGAACTTGTCAAAAGCCCCAGAACATTGATAAATACATGCAAGATTATTCATTCTTGTCCCTCTTAATATAGCCTCCAATTTAAGTTTCAAAAAGTGTTGCAATTATGCAAAACTGAGTTGAAGTACTCTGAGAAACAGGATGAAATGCAAGAATAAAAATTCTCTCATCACCTCACAAACCCAGCCCCTTAGTGTGGCACTTGAATTTTATTATCAAAAAGGATCACAGCCAGTGACAAAGTTTCCACAGATGCAGAAAAATCTACAAATTTCAAGGACCTTATTTTTAAAATAAATTACTGTATTATGTTATGGCAGGGAAGTTATAGTTATTGCTAGAGCTAGCACTTTGTAAAATACCTGTTAGAAATCCTTGGAGAGAAAGTTCTGCACATTTGGACTCAGATCAAAAGTGAACTGTTCTGGAAAGTTCTGAAGAGCAATAAATGGCCATAGTTATGTCAGTGTGTTTTTCACTTTGAAAGTTACTCAGACACTAATTTGATTTTAAATTAAACATGTATTTTAAGACTTCTACCCTGCCATCGACCTAATGAGGATTAAGTACCGCATCTTAGATTAAGAAATTTGGCATGTAAGAAAATTAAGTATTAGATAATTATATACCCCTGCTTCTATGCACTACATAATGTATCACTAAATTAACATATCAAGATGAGAGGTTATAAATAATAAATATAGCAGCACTGAACAAGTTGTTTAGTTCACTGAACCAAATTATACACAATTCAAATATCTGATCTAGTTATAGAATTAAAATGAACACCAAGTTTCATATTATTGACAATTCCTGAAAAGCTCTTTCTCCTACTTAGCCCAATGGTTCTGCATCTTCATGCATCTGCAACAAGAATGATATAAGCAAAATACTCCTCCTCCTAAGCATTAATATCCAGCACCCTAAATAAAACTGCCTGGCTTAACGTGCACTAAGTAGATTACACATTTATTTAGCAAAAATAATTCATTAATGCTACAAACTCAGTTTTGCAAAACAAGCTATTTCTTTTTCATTACAATACCTCAGTTTAACCTAAATAGGGCACACCCAAGGAAATCATTCAGTTGACTTTAACCATAAAACTTTGTACTTCTAGAGCAGGGGTAATCAATAGGTGGACCGCAGGCGAAATCCAGACCAGCAGACGCTTTTGGATGGACTGCAAAATCTTATTTTATCTAGAGTCTAAACCTTGACCAAGAAATTTAGATCTTGACAAAAATGTAATTGATTACCCCGTCCTAGAGCATCTTTCATCAGAAGCCCAGGAAGCCCTGAAATGCTAAAGAATGAAATCTCACAGCACCAAGAGATAAAAGTAAATCACCATTTTATAGGTGGGAAAGGAACAACAGGAAAACTAACTTGACCAAGTTTACAAAAGAAGTAAGTGGCAAAGCCAGAAACAACATTTCCATCAGTAGGAAACAGACACAATGCTGGTCTAACATCTAAACAGCGTTCTTGATATTTGGCAATAGCACTGAGGGGAAGAGGATGGTTTCTGGGGCAATGCATACAAATGAGAGACAGCTCTGTGTCCTATTGCCATCTTTGCAATTAGCTCACTGTAACTCTTTAGGCAAATCACCAAAACTGGGATTTTCGGAAGGGCCCAAGAATTTCATCTCTGGGGAAAACTGACCAAGACAGCAATCACAGAATAAAGCATTTTGCCACAGTGCCCCATATGGAGGCTCTTATTCTGGAATAAGAGTGCCTTTCCCCAATTTACCTGGATTAAGGTAATTGACAAGAGGCACTTTTATTCTGGCATCCGCACAGGCCATTACTCAGTGATAACCAAAGAGCTTTAAATCCACACCCTTCCTTGCACCAGGATAACTTCCAAGTAAGCCCTCAGAGAAGTACACGCCTCCTGATGATATTCAATGGGAGAAGCACCCCGCACTCTTTTAGGCCCCTTGGAAATCCCAGCCTCGCCCACGGGCCTCAGTTTCCCGACTGTACAATGGGGCTAACCATGTCCCCGATTCACAGCGTGTGGGTGCCGCTCAGGAGCGCTAGCCTTCGAAGCCAGGAGGTGCTGTGCCGACTTCCTCCCCCAGGGCCCCACTTCCCAGCAGCCTGAGGGGAAACTGAGGCATGGGGCACCGACCCAAGGGCGGGGAGGGCAGCAGAGACGGCGCCCACACCCCCCCCCCTCCCAGCCCTACCGCGCGCCCCTCGCTGCGGAGACCGCCCCAGAGCGAGGGGAACCCCTGGCCACCGGGCTGCCCCCCTTCCCCCCGCTCACAGCGTCTCTCCTCGCCCCGGGCAGGGCCGGGCCTACGCAGCGCGCCGACCGTTAGCCAGGCCGGGTCACTTCCTTCCCGCCTGCGCCCCGCCCACCACGTGCCGCCCAGGCGCCAGCCTCGCCCCCAGCCCCGGGCGGGCCTCGGCAGCCGGGCCCGAGATCCCGGCTCAGCCCCCCCCGGCGCGCGGCGGCGAGCTCTGGCCCGGGGCTCCCCCCCGATCGCCGCTGCCGCCTTCTCCCCGGCTCCGGTCGTGGGGCCCCCGAGATCCGGCTGCGGGGCTCCAGCCCCCCGGCCTAACTCCGCTGCAGGTCCCCTGGGAGCGACACTGGTAGAACAGTGGGGCGAGGGGAGAAGAAGGCAACAGGAGCTGCCCTTGGATGGCGAGATTAGCTCAGCACAGGCGACAGCCTCCGGAAGAATCTATGGTCTCGATGGGTCTAGCTCGCGGGGTCTTTTTTTTTGACTACTTGCCTCACCGTAGCCCTAACTCTGCATGTGTTGCCTCGTCAACAAATCGCTGTTCTCGATGGCATGAAATGTAAGGCAATGTAATACTCATGGGGGCAGTCTGCAGGTAGAATTGCCCTGGTTTAACTGAAGGGGTGAATTTAAACTGATTTAGTTAAACCAGTGCAAGCCCCAGCGGGGCTGCTCTGATTTCAGTTAAAGGCTTTGTGTTCACGGCAAAAATGGTGTGTTTTGATATCAGGATCACTCTGGTGATATAACATTGAGTGGAGGGAAGGCACAGGTAGTTCTGACCTTAATGTAGCTAGTAGGGCTAAACCTCAGTTGGATGTAGGGGTGACCTCAACTACCTGCACTGAGGTATAAACTTCAGTGCTTTGTTTAGACTAGGGTTTTACACTGACATAGTGATCTCAAACTCACCACATCTATGTAAAGCCACAACTTTTTTGCAGTGAAAACATCTGAGAGTGGCTTTTCCAGTTTAGATTAAATTGCCTGGGAACAAGTTGAAATTCAACCAAAATAGGCTGCTCAAGCAGAAATCCGATTGTCCCCTCAGAGCAGCCCCTGGCTCCGCCCGCTGGGGCATGCTTCCCAGGCCAGGTGGAGTGGGCTCCCTGCAGTGGCCTGGGTCCCTGGGTGGCTCTTACTACTGCCAACTCTGGCCTGGCCATGGCCTCTCAAGGGAGAGGAGGAGCAGGGGGGCAGGGCTCCATGGCAAGTGAGGGGCCCAAATGTTCTTAGTGCCCAGGGTCCCAATAAATCTTAATTCACCTCTAGGCATGCACAGACTGAGTCTAGTGACTTTCCTACTTGGAGTGGCATGGTGCAGTGGGTTTGGTGACTGCGTTCACAGGAGGCCTGGCTCTGTTATCGGAGCTAACTGATTATTTTAGAGCTGATCTTAAGCTTGATTTATAATGGGTTCAGATGCAGTTAATAACGCTGCAGATGGCACCCTCCAATCATTGTCCTTGCTGCAGTGCAAAGTACTGCCTTTTGCACTTTTGCTGCCCTTTGTAATGCAGCCATTTCTGCACTTTGCACCCTGACCGATATCTGAGACTGCATTTGCATATTTAGTCTGCATCCTATCCTATGGTGAACACTGCACTAGACTATACTATATAAACTCACTGCATTTTGCTGAATCAATCTTTCTCTCGCACTACCACATGCGCTCTGCAATCGTAAGAACTGTGTCTATCTAGGTCATAGATTCATAGATACTAAGGTCAGAAGGGACCATTCTGATCATCTAGTCCGACCTCCTGCACAACGCAGGCCACAGAATCTCACCCACCCACTCCTACGAAAAACCTCACCTATGTCTGAGCTATTGAAATCCTCAAATCATGGTTTAAAGACTTCAAGCAGCAGAGAATCCTCCCTCAAGTGACCCATGCCCCATGCTACAGAGGACGGCGAAAAACCTCCAGGGCCTCTTCCAATCTGCTCTGGAGGAAAATTCCTTCCTGACCCCCAATATGGCGATCCGCTAAACCCTGAGCATATGGGCAAGATTCACCAGCCAGATACTACAGAAAATTCTTTCCTGGATAACTCAGATCCCATCCGTCTAATATCCCATCTCAGGGGATTAGGCCTATTTACCCTGAATATTTAAAGATCAATTAATTATCAAAATCACATTACCCCATCGTACCATCTCCTCCATAAACTTATTGAGTAGAATCTTAAAACCAGATAGATCTTTTGCCACCACTGCTTCCCTTGGAAGGCTCAGCAAGTAGTTGCTGAAGGTGGAAGGGCAAGGAAGAAGAGAAGAGAGGCTAGTCCTATAGGAAAAGGGGAAGAGTCAAGGGAGACTACACCAAATATGAGCCCCAGGACGATACAGGATGGGTTGAAGAGGATTATAAGGGAATATAGGAATGGAAAGAACTTGCAGCTAGAGGGAACAGGGGAGAGACTGGAGAATAGCACCGTCACCAGGAAAAGGCAGGTCTATGTGATCGGGGACTCTTTATTGAGAAGAACAGACAGGCCTGTAACTAGAGCTGATCCAGAGAATAGAAGGGTGTGCTGTCTTCCAGGTGCTAAGATACGGGATGTAGACCTGAAATTGAAAAGGATCCTAAAGGGAGTGGGAAAGAATCCCCTAATTATCCTTCATGTGGGAACAAATGATACGGCTAGATTCTTGCTGGAAAGTATTAAGGGAGACTATGGTCCTTACAACAGCACCCAACCCATCAACGCAACATCTCAGTGCCTTGCAAGAGTCAGCCAAAATCTCAATAGGCCATTAGACCAATTTATCTACTTACTTGCCCCATGATAATCAGTTTGCAATTTGCACTCTGCATCTTCAAAGTCCTGTATGCAAATTAATTAATTGCACCTTCTAATTTATCACAACGCAAATAGTGATACACTGTCCTTGAAACAAGTGCTGGGCAATTTGGTTAAACAGCACCTTATTTATTTTTTTAATGTATTATTATTATTTATTTTGCAGAAGAGTCCAGAGGCCCCAGTCAAGATCAGGGCCCTATTGTGCTACATGCTGTACAACTGCATATCAAGGCATGGTCCCTGCCCCATAAAGCTTACATTCTAAGAAGACAAAAATATGTCTTCATTTTATATAGCACAATTAATATCATTAAGATGCCTAACTTCCTGGTGCATGTTCACCCCAGCAGTTAGGCATCAAAATGACAATGATGCACATACAATTGATGGTGGTATCACAACTGCATCCACAATTATTTGCATCTGCAAAAGTGAGGGCACGAAAGGGAGAATTGGGCTGAAAATCAGGTTCATAAATCTTAATTTTTAATGAGGCTTAAACAGGTAGCATTCCTTCTCTGCTCCAAATAAAATCTGTACATACTGTATAAGGTCAAAT
The DNA here is from genome assembly GCF_009764565.3 of Dermochelys coriacea. Lineage (NCBI taxonomy): Eukaryota > Metazoa > Chordata > Testudines > Dermochelyidae > Dermochelys > Dermochelys coriacea. Next base: position 114,758,962 of record NC_050074.1, read on the forward strand.
TTAAACCCTAATTATAACAGCAGAACATAAATATCAACCTAAATTTTCCCTACAAGCCTGGATGTTCCTAAGGTTTTCCACATTATTAACTGTTTCATTTCTCATGTAAGAAAGAAGAGGGTGAATCACAGATGTGCATCATTTACTGTGAACTCTCGTGGTGCCACAAGTCAGGGTGTTGTGTGTGGGTGCTTGGAAGTTAACACCATGTATTTTTGTCCCTCCATCAAGAAGGAGCCAAACCCAAAGAGGACAGTAGACCTCATGAGCATATTCAAGACCCATCAAGTGGGAGTCAAACGCAAGGAACCCAATGAAGCTCAGACAGCATACACAATCATATGTTGAACACTTGCCTAATCTACTTTGAGCAATGTCTCTCTCTGATGTCATGAATGGGTGGATCTTATTTTGTGTTAGAGCTTGGAAGAGAACCACCAATTGTTCCCCTGACATTTGACACCTATTCCTCTCTAAATTAGTGTGTGGTTAGAGTTAATTTCTGGATACAATGCAGAGCACTGTTTACCGCAGCTTTGAGACTATTTGGGGTCACCCCCACTAGAAATGTCAGAGATAAATTTCTCCTGCCAGAGTTCCTGCTGCTGAAGGAGTTGAGTTCAAAACAGATCACCTCAGAGGTCCGGTCTACAGACTTAGGTCAACACAAGGCAGCTTACATCAACCTAACTTGGTAAGCATCTGCACTAAAATGTTGCTCCCACCAATGTAACTCACCCAGTACACTGACTTAATAACTCCACCTCCATGAGAGGCGTAGCACTTAGGTAGATGTAGTAGGGTCGACACAATGTCATTGTAGACACTGCATTATTTATGTTGACTTCAGTGGCCTCCAGGAGGTGTCCCACAATGCCTCACCATGACCACTCTGGTCACCATTTTGAACTCTGCTGCCTGGCTGCCAGGTACACAGGTATACACCCCTACCCTCTAACGCGAATTTTTGGAATTTCATTTCCTGTTTCCTTGGCGTGGAGAGCTTACCTAACAACTGCCCACCTGAGCATGCTGGCTCCATGCTGCAGACATGCTCCTCCCTGCAGGATACAGTAGGTGGTGGATCTTCTGCAGCTGAGGGGGAAAAAGGCTGTGCCGGCACAGCTCTGATCCAACCGTAGAAATGTTGATATCACAGCAGACGGCTTGGGGAGTGTAGGAGAAAGCATGGCTAAAAGACGGACCTGCAGCTGTGCCGCATGAAAGCCAAGGAGCTGCGGAAGGTGTACCAGAAGGAAGGTGTAGCAGTGAGGCTAACAGTCATTCTGGTGCAGTGTTTCACTTTTACAAAACGTTGCACACCATCCTCAGTGGAGACCCCGCCACCACCATGTGGACACTTCAGAGAAGTCCGAATCACTGGTCTCTGCAGTGAACAGTGAGGAGGAAGTATTGGACAGGGAAGAGGAGGAGGAGGAGTATGGGGGACAGGTCACTGAGGGATCCCTTGGCACAGTGAGCCAGGACCTGTTTTTGACTCCAGAGTAATTGAGCCAGTGCTTACAATTCAGCACAGGCAAGCCTGATGCAGGGGGAAGGAACCTCTGGTAAGTATGCTGTTTGCTTTGATATTGCAGGGACACATCTGTTCATTTACTCTTTATTAATCATTCTAGAAGAAGTAGTGAAATAATCAAGAGAGATAGAATTGCTATCTGCTTCTCACTCCCCTGTACAATTAGGCAGAGCGTGCCCTGCCAAAAATGTATTTATGTGCACCGGGATGTCCTGTGAATCCTCCACAGCGATCTTGAGGAAACTTTCCTGAAGGTAGTCTGAAATTCTTTTCCGAAGGTTTCTGGGGAGGGCTACTTATTTTTTCCACTGCGGTAGGACATTTACCCATGCTACTCAGCAATTACTTCAGCAGGCACCATTGTAGCACACAGCTAGCAACGTATGGCCCCAGTCTGCAGCAGGAAGCATGCAGGAGATGTTCCCATTCAGCCTCTGTTACTGTCATGAGTGAGATATCAGCTAAAATCACTACCACCTGTAGAAAATGGTGCCAGTATTCAGTTCAATTGCCCTCTCCGCATATACTCATATCCGTGAGCTATCCCACCTCCAAATGTCCCAACTTGCCCCCTCTCCAAGGGATGTACTCATCATGGCTAGGACTGCCGCCATGCTCTATGAATCCCAAGGAGAAGTGAGAATGTAGTGCTTGCAACTTGTGTGGATCTAGGGGAGTGAGTTCAGTATACTAAGTTTCCATTTATCTTGTGAATACACTCACAATAATACCTCTGTGCGTTGTATCTTTTGCACCTGGAAATGTGGCTTTGAGAGTCTCCATCCACACCTGCAGAGTGGTTCAGCCAGATAAGAAGGAGAACAAAGGGAATGTGGGATGAATGTTCAAGAGATCCTGCAAGCCTCTCATGCTTTGGATACTGAATGTGACGGGTTGGATCACAGAAACCCCCTGGGGACTGCCAACTGATTTGCCAAAACTACTTCTGCCCCTGCTTTCCCTGCTCTAAAAACTTGGGACTTCAGTGCCCTACCTGGTTTGAGCCAGACCCACTAGCCTGCTGCAAACCCAGACCCAGGTCTGAACCACGTCCCCTAACAGCTGTAGCATAAACTGAAAGCAGCTTAAGAAGTGTTCCTGTCTTTAACATTTAGATGCCAAACTCCCAATGGGGTCCAAACCCCAAATAAATCCATTTTACCCTGTATAAAGCGTATACAGGGTAAACTCATAAATTGTTCGCTCTCTATAATACTGATAGAGAGGTATGCACAGCTGTTTGCCCCTCCCCAGTATTAATAAGTAAAAAGTGATTTCATTAAATACAGAAAGTCGGATTTAAGTGGTTCCAAGTAATAGCAGACAGAAGAAAGTGAATTACCAAGCAAAATAAAATAGAATATGCTAGTCTATATCTAATACAGTAAGAAAACTGAATACAGATAAAAACCTCACCCTCAGAGGAATTCCAGTAAGCTTCCTTTTACAGACTAGTCTCCTTCTAGTCTGGGTCCAACAATCACTCACACCCCTTGTAGTTACTGTCCTTTGTTCCAGTCTCTTTCAGGTATCCTTGGGGGTGGAGAGGCTATCTCTTTAACCATCTGAAGACAAAATGGAGGGGTCTCCCAGGGATTTAAATAGATTTTCTCTTGTGGGTGGAGACCCACTCCTCTCTCCTATGCAAAGTCCAGCTCTAAGATGGAGTTTTGGAATCACATGGGCAAGTAACATGTCCATTTATGACTCAGTTTTTACAGGCAGCAGCTCCACATGTAGAGTTCTTATGTGGATTGGAGCCTTCCAAGATCCATTGTGCGTTAAGTGATTCTTGATCGGGCACTTAATTTGCAAATTCCTTTTTAAAGAAGCTGACCAAATGCTTTACTAAGATTATTTAAAATCAAACAAGTATACAGCCAGTATTCATAACTTTGAATACAAAAATGATACATGCATACAAATAGGATTAATAGATTCATTAGATCTTAACCTTTACAAAGATATGTTACATAGCATATGTAGCATAAAACATATTCCAGTTATGTCATATATACATTCATAAGCATATTTCCATAAAGCCTTATGGGGTGCACCATAGGATCACCCTCATGGACAGGGATAGAGTGGAGAGGAGAAAAGCTCAGGAAAAGGAGAGACACATGCAGAAGCAGGAGATGCTAGCACATCTCAAGTAGCAAACAGACATGCTGGAGATTTGTTGACCTTCAGGTTCAACATATCTGTGCTCACCTCCCTCTGCAGCCCATAGAGAACTGGGATCTCTCTACACACCAACCCCACTCCCATTCCACATGGCATTAGGGGCCACTACACTACCCATAACAATCCACCCCGGAGGAGAGTATAGACAATCACAGCCAGACATACACTGACCTGTGAGAGAGACAGTAGGCATATGTGTTTGTGAAATGAAAATGACTGCTCTTTCCCTTCAAAGTTCATTTCCCTGTATTTATAAAGTTTAATTCAGTTATAACTATGTCTATCTGCATGGGTTTGGAAGTCCATTTATGGAAACAGTTCATCTTTATTAGTTCACAACATATGCTGGCTGGGGCTGACATCATTCACAGATAATAGCAATAGATGCATTTGCAATGTTCTGTTACTACACACACAGCATTCAAAAAACAATTTGAGGTGCAAAAAACCCAGAGTACAAAAAAATCAATGCCAGGTGTGGTGAATTATACCTGATAGGTCACGCGCAGTTCGAGTCTAGGCTGAGGCACACGAACAAAGTCCACAACTGCAGAGTTCCCAAAGATATTTAGTTTATTACGCTCGAGCGTGGTGCCCCCTGCTAGTCAGAAGTGGACCTCAAATGCAGGTTATACAAAGATTATATACCTTTTAGCAAAGCATGTTGCCGTCGTGCATTGGAAACCTTAGCCAATAGACAAACCCTTTCCTTATCTACCACCTATCCCTGCTAGGTACATTCCCCGTGCTAAACTATTATTTCAGCTACACAACATGGTCCTAAAGCAATGCATCAGTAACCTTTCTTATCAGGATGAGAGGCCCATATCACAAGGCCAGGAGGCAGGGAGTTAGGAACAGACAAAGAACAGAAACCGAGTCGAGACAGGCTGGAAACAAGGGGGAGGGTTTTCACAGGAATGCAGTATCTAAGGAACACTCCTCTTGGTGCATGATGTGCTTGCTTTTAGACAATGGTGGACCCCAAACCAAAATGGAGTCACATATACTAACTTTTCCTTAACACAGGCAGAGCACACCACAGCAACACACAGTGATACTGTGGATCACTATTAAAATGGTCTTTCAAAGCCTCATTGAACTCTTCTTATAACTCTGATATCTGGCTGCTCAAAATCAGCAGACAGCTGTTTCACTTCTGCCCTGCACCCTTCCAAAACTTTTCCCCCTTTGCTTCCCAGATATTATGAAGCACACAGCTGGAAGCTATAACCATTGGGATATTTTTTTCACTGAGGACTAATCTCATGAATAAACAGTGCTAGCGGCCTTTCAAACGGCCAAAGTTCACATTCAACTGTCATTCTGCACCTGCTGAGCCTATAGTTGAAGTGCTCTTTGCTGCTGTCAAGATAGCCGGTATATGGCTTCATAAGCTATGGAAGTAAGAGGTAGGCTGGATCTCAAACGATGACTATTGGCATTTCAATATCCTCGATGATAATCCTCTGATCTGGAAAGAAAGTCCCTGCTTGCAGCTTTCTGAACAGGCCGCCAGTGTTCTTAAAGATGCATGTGTCATGCACCTTCCCTGACCATCCCTCAATGATGTAGGTAAAATGTCCCCGGTGATCCACCAGTGCTTGCAATACCATAGGAAAGTGGCCCTTTCTGTTGATGTACTCTGGGAAAGGTGGCCTGGTGCCAAAATAGGGATATGTGTGTGTGAGACGCTCTGTACTTCGGGGGAACATCCTGCACCCCCATGTTCATCCTTATGATTGTGTGGTATCCAATGCAAAGTTTGTCATGTTGGGTGTCTTCAGAAGGGTCATGATGCAGTGAGCGTTGTTGTTATAGTAAATGTTATAGGTTGTAATTTCATGTATATAGTTATGAGACTGAAAATGTGTCCTCATAGCTTAAAACAAGCCCAGGCAAAACTTTCCAGGAGCAGAAGGGCAGTTCACACCTCATCAGGGCATGTATGGGACAAACCCAGCCCAGTCTCACAGGAACAAAGGATACTGGCCTAGGCAGCAACAAAGGATCTATTGGTCAGTTTGGGACTACAATGAGGTAATGCTCACCTGACTCTGAAGCGGGGGAGCAAAGCCAAGAGGGAAGAAAGAACATGATAAAAGGGAGAGACGTTTGCCATGCTCTCTCTCTTCCACTTCCAGCTACAGACACCACCACCAAACGACTGAAGCGCTGATCAAAGGGGAGAGCCTGGCTGAAGGGCAACCAGCCATCCTGTGGTGAGAAGAATCTAAATTTGTAAGGGCACTGAAAGTGTTAAGATCAGCTTAGAATGCGTTTTGCTTTTATTTCATTTGACCAAATCTTACTTCTTGTGCTTTTACTTATAAACACTTAAAATCTATCTTTTGTAGTTAATAAATGTGTTTGTTTATTCTACCTGAAGCAGTGTGTTTGGTTTGAAGCGTGCCAGAGACTCCCCTTGGGATAACAAGCCTGGTACATATCAATTTCTTTGTTAAACTGATGAACTCATATAAGCTTGCAGCATCCAGCAGGCATAACTGGACACTGCAAGACAGAGGTTCCTAGGGTTGTGTCTGGGACCGGAGATATTGGCTAGTGTCATTCGGTTGCACAATCCAAGCAGCAACTGGCCAAAAGTGCTCACTCACATAGCTGGGAGCAGCTTACATGCTAGAGGCTGTGCGTGAACAGCCCAGAAGTGGTGATTCTCACAGCAGAGCAGGGTAAGACTGGCTCTCAGAGTCGAGGATTGGAGTAAACTAGCAGATCACTGGTCCAGATAACACTAGGGGAAAGTTAGTGTGCCATCTGTCGCCCCACCGCAGTTCAGGAGCCCCACTGCTGCATAACCATCCACTATGTCCTGCACATTGCCCAGAGTCACAGTCCTTTGTAGCAGCTGTAGCTGCACAAACACCTTGCACACTTGCATCATAGCAATCCCCAGGGTGGATTTCCTAACTCCACATTGATTCCGAATTTATCGCTTTCACACAGCGATCATCACTCACTCTCCACTGTCAGTGCAGCTCTCATTTTGGTGTCACTGAGCTGGAGGGTAGAGGTAAGCTCCACACACACATCCAGGAATGTGGCCTTGTGCATCTGAAACTTCTGCAGCCACTGCTCATCATTCCATATCTGCATAGTGATGTGATCCCACCAGTCAGTGCTTGTTTCTTGGGCCCAAAGCCGGCACTCCACTGTCTGCAGCTGCTCCGTGAATGATAACAACCATGAATTGTTTCTGTCTATGCCACACATCAAGGTAGCCCCTCTCGTGGCTCTGCAGATACTGCAGAATTAGGCACCCATGCTCACAATGCTCATCACAATAATGCAGAGATGTGCAGGATCCAAGCTTCTCACACAGATGGTTGACCTTTGGGTTTGCAGGGCTTTTGAAAAAGGCAGTTGAGGCCTGGGATTACTTTAAATCAAAACTGCAGAAGCTATCGGAAGCCTGTATCCCAAGAAAGGGGAAAAAATTCATAGGAAGGAGTTGTAGACCAAGCTGGATGAGCAAGCATCTTAGAGAGGTGATTATGAAGAAGCAGAAAGCATACAGGGAGTGGAAGATGGGAGGGATCAGCAAGGAAACCTACCTAATTGAGGTCAGAAGATGTAGGGATAAAGTCAGAGAGGCTAAAAGTCGAGTAGAGTTGGACCTTGCAAAGGGAATTAAAACCAATAGTAAAAGGTTCTATAGCCATATAAATAAGAAGAAACTAAGAAGGAAGAAGTGGGGCCGCTTAACACTGAGGATGGAGCGGAGGTTAAAGATAATCTAGGCATGGCCCAATATCTAAACAAATACTTTGCCTCAGTCTTTAATAAGGCTAAAGAGGATCTTGGGGATAATGGTAGCATGACAAATGGGAAGGAGGATATAGAGGTAGATATTACCATATCAGAGGTAGAAGCGAAACTGAAACAGCTTAATGGGACTAAATCGGGGGGCCCAGATAATCTTCATCCAAGATATTAAAGGAATTGGCACCTGAAATTGCAAGCCCATTAGCAAGAATTTGTAATGAATCTGTAAACTCAGGAATAGTACCGAATGATTGGAGAATTGCTAATATAGTTCCTATTTTTAAGAAAGGAAAAAAAAGTGATCCAGGTAACTACAGGCCAGTTAGTTTGACATCTGTAGTATGCAAGGTCCTGGAAAAAATTTTGAAGGAGAAATTAGTTAAGGACATTGAAGTCAATGGTAAATGGGACAAAATACAACATGGTTTTACAAAAGGTAGATCGTGCCAAACCAACCTAATCTCCTTTTTTGAAAAAGTAACAGATTTTTTAGATAAAGGAAATGCAGTGGATCTAATTTACCTAGATTTCAGTAAGGCATTTGATACCGTGCCACATGGGGAATTATTAGTTAAATTGGAGAAGATGGGGATCAATATGAACATCAGAAGGTGGATAAGGAATTGGTTAAAGGGGAGACTGCAACGGGTCCTACTGAAAGGCGAACTGTCAGGTTGGAAGGAGGTTACCAGTGGAGTTCCTCAGGGATTGGTTTTGGGACCAATCTTATTTAATCTTTTTGTTACTGACCTTGGCACAAAAAGTGGGAGTGTGCTAATAAAGTTTGCAGATGATACAAAGCTGGGAGGTATTGCAAATTCGGAGAAGGATCGGGATATTATACAGGAGGATCTGGATGACCTTGTAAACTGGAGTAATAGTAATAGGATGAAATTTAATAGTGAGAAGTGTAAGGTTATGCATTAGGGATTAATAACAAGAATTTTAGTTATAAGCTGGGGACGCATCAATTAGAAGTAACGGAAGAGGAGAAGGACCTTGGAGTATTGGTTGATCATAGGATGACTATGAGCTGCCAATGTGATATGGCTGTGAAAAAAGCTAATGCGGTTTTGGGATGCATCAGGAGAGGCATTTCCAGTAGGGATAAGGAGGTTTTAGTACCGTTATACAAGGCACTGGTGAGACCTCACCTAGAATACTGTGTGCAGTTCTGGTCTCCCATGTTTAAAAAGGATGAATTCAAACTGGAGCAGGTACAGAGAAGGGCTACTAGGATGATCCGAGGAATGGAAAACTTGTCTTATGAAAGGAGACTTAAGGAGCTTGGCTTGTTTAGCCTAACTAAAAGAAGGTTGAGGGGAGATATGATTGCTCTCTATAAATATATCAGAGGGATAAATATAGGAGAGGGAGAGGAATTATTTAAGCTCAGCACCAATGTGGACACAAGAACAAATGGGTATAAACTGGCCACCAGGAAGTTTAGACTTGAAATCAGACGAAGGTTTTTAACCATCAGAGGAGTGAAGTTTTGGAATAACCTTCCAAGGGAAGCAGTGGGGGCAAAAGATCTATCTGGTTTAAAGATTCTACTCGATAAGTTTATGGAGGAGATGGTATGATGGGATAATGGGATTTTGGTAAGTAACTGATCTTTAAATATTCAGGGTAAATAGGCCAAATCCCCTGAGATGGGATATTAGATGGATGGGATCTGATTTACTATAGAAAATTCTTTCCTGGGTATCTGGCTGGTGAATCTTGCCCATATGCTCAGGGTTTAGCTGATTGCCATATTTGGGGTCGGGAAGGAATTTTCCTCCAGGGCAGATTGGAGAGGCCCTGGAGGTTTTTCGCCTTCCTCTGTAGCATGGGGCATGGTTGACTGGAGGGAGGCTTCTCTGCTCCTTGAAGTTTTGAACCATGATTTGAGGACTTCAATAGCTCAGACATGGGTGAGGTTTTTCATAGGAGTGGTGGGTGACATTATGTGGCCTGCGCTGTGCAGGAGGTCGGACTAGATGATCAGAGTGGTCCCTTCTGACCTTAGTATCTATGAATCTATGAATCTATGAAAAGAGGTGCAAACATTACAGGATGCAGATAAAATTATGGGATGGAGAAAACTGCATCATGGGACATTGAAATCAGTGACTCCTGTGCAACTCATTTGCCCCCATAAGGCATTGCAAACCTTTCCCAAAACAGCCTGTGCCGTGGGCGGCCGGTGACCTGGCTACCCAGGGAGGGTAACCCCTGGCCCCTCCCCTTGTACCCGAGGCCCCGCCTCTCCCTTTCTGCCCCCTCTTCCTCCCGTTCTACCTCCCCCTCCTCTGCAGGAGCCCAAAGCACCCCCACCGCAGCCCCCCCAGCCCTGCACCGGATTGCCGGGGGGCAAGGCCCCAGCCCCAGTGCACCACAGCCTCAGCACCCACAACTCCTGGGCAGCCCAGCCATTTTGCCCCCAGCCCCAGGTGGCCGGGCAGAGTGGCTGCCGCGCCCCCAGCCCCGGGGCTCCAGGCCGCCCAGTAGCCACACCCCCCAGCCCTGGGGCTCCAGGCGGCCCACCCCGGAGTGCTGGGCAGGTGATGTGGCCCAGCACCAGCCACCAGGCGGCCCTGAGTTCCTGCTAGATTGTGGCAAGTCGTACAGTGGGATAGCTACCCACAGTGCACTGCTCTCTGCATCGATGCAAGCACTCATAGTGAAGACATGCACCGCCGACACACAATGAGTAATGTGGACATGCAAAAGTGATTTTATTACTGTGGTGGCTATGAGTAGATATAACTTAAGTCAGCTTAATTTCATAATGTAGACTTACCCCGAGTCACTGCTGCTGGTAAACTGATACTATCTTTTTGAAGGAAGGTTATCACAAAAGGTAACCTTATTAAAACAGAATTGGAACCTACATAGTCCTACTATAGAGCTGTGGCAGTGAGCTATAGGCAGTTGCTGGCATGGTCTCTGCAGTGGATTCAGTGCTGCATCACAATGAACTCTTTCTGCACTATGAAAGAGGGACCAGCAGACCAGTCAGAGATAGTTTAATGTCACCTTCTAATTTTCAGCACTCTGTTTATGTCTGCCACCCCTAAGTTTAGGAGCTGAAACTGAACTGTCTTTATTTTCAGTGAGAGTCTGGTTGTCAGGGCACCAATTAAACAATACATTAATCATGCTCCATTTGTTCAAAATTATCGCAGTTGTTTTCACTCTGTCTCTCCAGAACATTAACTGAGTTCTATGAAGGCTAAGGACATTCACTAGCTTCACTATTAGCCTCTTAAGTGCTACACAATGTGCCGTTGGGATCACACTCTGTTGCCAATGGAAGATCAAAGTGATTACTTTTTCTCAGATGTTGGCTACGGAGAACTTTTGTACCCATTTCCCCTCAGGCATTAGATTTCAGTTGAATCTACAAAAGTTGCAGTCTTGCTCAGAACATGTTTGGGCAACTTTGGGTTTCTCTTAAATTGGATTTAATTGGCTACACTCCACAGCTGATAACCTGTCAGCCGCGGGTGCTAAATGTTACATTTCAGCAGCAGACCGCATGCAAGGGTGTTCCAATAACTAGTATTTTGTCTGATAGCACCAATAAAATTAAGTGTCTGTCAGCATTTCAGTTGCCAACCTCATTTTATATGAATTCAGAACTTTGCTGTAAAAATATGTTTGTAACATGAAACTTAGGACACAGCATCTTGACCTAGGAGCACATTTTGTTCTGAAACATTTTAAACAGATTTTGCACTGTGCTCTAGAAAAGTTGCTGCTTTGTCTTCTATTTTCAGTTCTTTTCCTCTCTTTTCCCCCTTTCCTTTGTTCTTTTCCCCTTTCTTTTACTATGGAGTATTATTTTTTTTATTTCAACTCAGTTTTTGTTTCCCTTCCTCTGTCTACGCAAGATAATGTTGTACCTGTTTTCCAGCCCCATTGCAGCTTTGCAATGATAGTAGTAAAAAAAAAAAAAGGAGTACTTGTGGCACCTTAGAGACTAACAAATTTATTAGAGCATAAGCAAGCTTTCGTGAGCTACAGCTCACTTCATCGGATGCATTTCGATGCATCCGATGAAGTGAGCTGTAGCTCACGAAAGCTTGCTTATGCTCTAATAAATTTGTTAGTCTCTAAGGTGCCACAAGTACTCCTTTTCTTTTTGCGAATACAGACTAACACGGCTGCTACTCTGAAACCAATGATAGTAGTGTTAATGAAGAAAGGCTGCAGGTGTTTTCAGCACAGTGTCCTGAAATCTAGGTTTACACACAGTGCTAAGAATACTTCAGCCTGGTCTATTTTAGTGTTTACACCCTTCTTCTTATGTGGCACTCTTCACCATAGTATCTGAGCACCTCGCAGTCATTAATAGATTTTATCCTCACAATACCCCTGTGAGATAGGGAGATATAATCCCCCTTTTACAGATAGGGGATTGAGGAACAGGCTGAATTAAGTGATTTACCTAAAGTCACAGGAAGTCTGTGGCTGAGCCAGAAATTGAACCCAGGTGTTCTGAGTCCTAGTGCAATGTCTGTTCCACTAGTACATACATTCTTCCTTCACCTCAATGCTCCTATCACCAGTAGATGGCAAAATCCAGTGGTGACTCTGTGGGAGCTCAGAAAAGAAAAAGCTTGTGCTGGTAAACTTCTGCCTGGGAGGGTTGATCCAATGCCATGTCTCAATCAATTTACTCATGAGTAAAATAGTGATAATACTGCTCTATAGTTCAAGAAGGGTTTTGTTACTTATGCTACACTACAAATAAAAGGTGTCGTCTTAACTTGGGTTAGCTAAATCCATATTAGTAGGGTGATCAGATAGCAAATGTGAAAAAACAGGACGGGGGGGGTTATAGGCACCTATATAAGAAAAAGTCCCAAAAAATGGGACTGTCCCTATAAAAACAGAACATCTGGTCACCCTACCTATTAGCTAACCCAGGAATGGTGGCAAAGACATATCAACTTAGCTTATAACTTAGCTTGAGTTCAACCCAAGGCTGCCCTGTAGGTCTCAATGAGTTAAAAGCTATTTTAACCTGAGTAAATTAAACCAGGTTACATAATCTAAGTTAAGAACATACCTTTTTTTTGTTTTTGTGGTGTAGACATATCCCTATTTGTAATGTTCTCTGAGTTCCTCTGATAGAAAGGCAATGCAACATATCATTAAGTTTTTAGGTAAAGAATGGAACTATTGTGTAAACATCTTTTTGGCTTACCCCCTTCTCTTTTTTTGTTTCCTTTTGATAACAAAACAATATCCCTAAGCCAAAATCAGCATCATCCAAAAATGATTAAAGGGTAAATCCTGCCCCCTTCTCTGCAATGCAGAGGGCCCTTGTCTGCTGCAGAACAGATGTGGTTCCATTGCACAGGGAGAGAGCACATGAGTCTTTTACACTGTAAATTCTTTGGTTCAGGGATTGTCTCTATAACTGTTTGTACAGCACCAAGCATAAGCAGTGCTATCGTATAAATGTTTATTAATAATAATAACACCCTATTGTCCCCTAATCTAAGGTTCTCACAGGTGATTTGGGAGTTATTCTAGCACTAAGACTGGAGTAGAAGCCAGAGAGAGCAGATAGGGTAGGAAGAGAATCCTTTCTGCCCAGTAATCCTACAAGCTGCCTTAGTGTGTGCTATCGGTAAAGGATCCTAAAATAATTTTGTTCTAAATATCCTTACCTATGTTACAAATGGATTTTGGGATTATTGCAATTTAATAATTTAGGCAAATATTCTCCATTCCTAATCTAAAGGCACTGGCATCCCAGTGAGGGCAGCATTGAGAAAGGAGTGAGAAGCAGAACTTAATGGAGCATTTCCTGGTTCCTAGAAGCTTGTGGGTGGAGTTTCTTATAAAGCCAACGTTCATTTCAGGGATCTGTAAGGAGACCTTTATGGAGCATTTTGTGGTTTTCTAACATTTGAGTTGGGTATTTTGAAAATCCACTTTCCAAAAAATATGGGGAGGAAAAAAATCCTGTTCTACCACAGTAACTTTAAGTCCACCCTAATTAATTTTTTTAAAGAAAATGTATATGGTACATTTAATTCCAAAGATTCCTGAAATTGTTCATTTCAGCTTTGAATTACAGGAGCTGAAGAGAACCACTGACTTCATAGGTATATAAGAAAGCAAAGGAACCATCTGTTTTCCTACTGTAACATTTAAGAAAGGGATTATTTTTCCAGCAGAGAAGAAGCAATTGCTTCTTCTGCCAGCTTCTCTGTTATGGTAAACAGGTATTTTCCCTTAGGTAGTCAGCCAAGGTAGGTTTTTCAATTTATGTCTTCTTATAATTAATAAGTGCCATTTGTGTAGTTCCTTGCATCCCAAAAGGCTTTGTGGACCATATAAGAATCCTTTTACCTGCTACTGAAATGCAATGCAGACACGTTTAGGACTGAATGCCAAGGCCATTTTATCGATCTATCTGCTAACCTAGGATCCTATCTCTGATCTTACATCAGTGTAAATTCACTGGATGAAATTCTAGCCCCCCTGAAATCAGTGGCACACTGTCATTGACTTCAATAGGGCCAGGATTTCACCCATTAACTTCAATTGATTTACACTTAATTGGCATCAGTGTGTGAATCAGGCCAAGAGACCTCTGAGTGCATGGGGACTGATTGTGAAGAGTGGATATAATTCTCTTTTGGGGTGAGGATAAGCTACTTTTATTATTTATTACTTAGGTGCTGATCCTGCAGAGACCTCTGCATGGGTGCCCATGTAGCACCACATCTAAGTAAATGAGGGTCTGCTCATGCAGAGCTTCTTGCAAGACTGGGGCTTTATACACTTGCTCAAAAAATACAAGTTAAAATGGGGGGAAAGGAAATAATGATGTAACACAGAGGAGTCCTGGGAAGATTCTGATCTTTGTTTTTTAAACCCAGGCACCTGACATGGGCTAGGACTACAAAAAGGTTATATATGCCAATAGCCACTGACCAGTTACACCTGGTACTTTGAAATACTACTTCTCCTTTTTTTTTTAAAGCCTTATGCAAAATTTCTGTAAGCATGTATACCTATGTACGAACAATGTTATCAATGCTTGCTATTTGGTGCTTTTCCTAAAGCCCCCATTGCTTGAATAAAATAATTGCATGAAAATCTCAGCTTTCTTTCTTTTCTTTTTCCAAGTAAGTTTCTAGCCCTTATGGTTGCAGAGAAAATCTTGATAATGTGAAGAGAGTGTACCCTAAAGGCTCAGAAATCAGAAGGCAAATAAAAAGACTCCTGAATGGTTTAAAAAGCATGAGATTTTCTTTAAAAAAATCATACAATCTTGTGATTATTTTTTTTGAGCCCTGACTTAGTAAGTTTTTTAATGCTTGAAGTTGGCAATATTGTACACACACAGATTTAACTTTCCATATGGGAGTAGTTCCAGAAAACCCAATTTCAGAGTAGCAGCTGTGTTAGTCTGTATTCGCAAAAAGAAAAGGAGTACTTGTGGCACCTTAGAGACTAACAAATTTATTTGAGCATAAGCTTTCGTGAGCTACAGCTCACTTCATCGGATGCATTATCACTGGCAGACCAGATGTCAGCTCATGCCAAAGCCCCAGGTCAATTCCCTTGTGTATTAGTATAGATCAAACTAATCGTTAAGTGTATATGAATGTATTTGGTTTTTAAATGTCTTGAAAACTAAGGGGATGTTACTTGCATTGTTTTCACTTATCTGTATCCTGTTATAATGTAATAGCAAACATTTACATTGTGTGTTCCCCTGTAACAAAAAACCCATCAAATGAGAAAAAAAGCCTTGTGAAAGGCAAATGAAGAACTTTAACAGAAAAATGCTAATTTCAAAGCAAGCGGTTACTGTGAATGATGATTGCCAGTCAAAGACTCAAAATCGGAGGTCAACATTCCTCACTCTCCATCATCAAAGGAAAAGCCCACGTGGGTAGTGACACTGTCAGCTTGTTTTCTGTGAGAAGTTATAAGAATGGATTCAAGGAAAGATCCCTCATCTCTGGATTGTTTGGATTCTAACAGGCAGAATGACTGAACGAGGAGACAGATCCCCAGAGTTATTCTGCCCCCGATGGAACCCCAGATTGGTAGCGGGCTAAGCGGGGCCAGCGGCCAGGACCCCAGCTGTCAGGAGGCTAGGCAGCTGGAACCCCAGGCCAGCAGCGAGTTGAGTGGGGCCGGCGACTGGTATCCCAAGTGGCCGGCAGCCGGAACCCCAGACCATCAGTGGGCTGAGCGGGGTGGTGGACAGAATCCCAGACTGGTAGCAGCTCGCCCACTGCTGGTCTGGGGTTCCGGCAGCTCCTGCCAGCTGGGGTCCTGGCCGCTGGCCCCGCTCAGTCCTCTGTCGGCCTGGGGTTCCGTTCACTCAGGCAGCAGCGGGCTGATTGGGGCCGGCGGCTGAGACCCCAGCTGGCAAGGGGCCAGCGGCCGGAACTCCAGACCGTCAGCATGCTGAGCGGGGCCGGCAGACAGAACCCCAGACTGGCGGTGGGCTGGCGTTCCGTCTGCCAGCTCCTGCCAGCTGCCGGCCGGGACCCAGGCTGGCAGCAGTGTGCCAGTAAAAATCGGCTCGCATGCTACCTTTGGCACCCATGCCACAGGTTGCCGACCCCTGGACTGGAGCATCTAAGGGGACTGTCTGTGATGCCATGGTAAGAATGGTATGGTGATCCAGTTCACATTTGGTACTGGCTTGGTGAAATCTAATTATAGAACATACCACCAGTTTGGGGTGTCTTCCCTGTTTTCTGACAGTCTTCCTTGAGCTGAGCCACTCCAAACAGCCTGACACCAGCAGGACTATTTACATTTCTAAAATTATTCACAAGACAGTGCAGGTTTGGGGGCATAGTATACATGTGTCTCTATATTCATATATAGAGGAACCATCAACATGTGAACATACTAACTAGCCTTAAGTATCTGCATGATATTATATTTTTAAGCTTTGTCCATCTCTCTCTCTATTTCTACCCAATTGTTGCTACCACTAGTTGAGTCTTTGTCTGTATTTTAGGTCCTGATACTGCAAACATTTACACACATGCTTAAGTTTACCCAGTGGAACTACGTATGTGCATAAAATCAAGCAAGTGTGCCAGCATTCTCAGGATTTGAGCCCTTGACTAGAAGCCCTTTGAATCCCTGGGTCCACATCCCTTTTTATTTTCTGAAATCTGTCTGTATGGTGTTAGCTCAATTTTGAGCACTGAGAGTGTACATAATATAAAAATAATTATCATAACATGAAGAAAAGACAAGACAGGGAGGTTGAGGACTGAAGGCAAGATGATCATAGAGGCACTTGGGAAGCTAATGGAGGTGAATTGAGGGGTAAGTTTAATGTTTTAGTTATAGAATATATGTATTTTTTTAGAAAATTCCGGGTACAAGCTGCAACTCTAAGAAGGTGAGTATTGCTTGAAGTCAGTGTGATCACTCTTTAATTAAGAGTTATAGGTTTGGAATCTTAGTAAGCTTGATTATAAATAATTAAAAATTGGTGGTTAGGGCACCAATCTAGGACTTGGGAGACCTGGGTTAAAGTCCCTGCTTTACTATCTGGGCAACTCACTTAGCCTTTCTCTGCCTCAGTTTCCTATCTATGAAATGGATAACAATATTTCTCCATCTCACAGAGGTGTTGTGAGGATTAATTAATTAAAAATTGTGAAGTGCTTTGAGATCTACTGATCTATATAAGAGCCAGGTATTATTATTCTAACTAATTTCAGAATGGCTATTAAACCTCATGCTTCAGGGCCCAAGCCAATCTCTAATCGTAAGACACAAGGGTGAGACCTAATGTATGGGGGCAGGTTTTCCCACATCTGCCTGCTGCAGGGTTTTTACATCTTCCTCCGAAGCACCTAACACAGGCCACTATTGGAAGTAGGTTATTAGACTAGACTTTAGGTCTGATCTAGTCTGGCAATTCCTCTGTTCCTAATACATTTTGTATACTTTTTAGGCCCCGATTCCGCAAAATACTTTGTATCTGCCCAACCCTGAAGTCAATGGGCTGACTTATAGTTAGGTGTACGCTTAAGTAGTTTGCTGAAGAGGGGCCATAGTTTTCACGAGTGCACATTGGGACTGTGCGATCACATAAACTAATAATGCAGTAAAGGGGTCTGAGATACTAAACAGCAATAAGAAAAGGAGTACTTGTGGCATCTGAGAGACTAACAAATTTATTTGAGCATAAGCTTTTGTGAGCTACAGCTCACTTCATCGGATGCATTCCTTACAATATTGCTGGGTGGGTTAGCAAAGTGTGTGTTGTAGATGGCTTGTCTAGTTTTTGTAAAGTCCTGCCACGAGGAAGTTTGTGTGGAAGGTTGGTTCTTTATGAGAGTATCCAGTTTTGAGAGCTCATTCTTAAACTCTCCCTGTTTGCTGTAGAGGATGTTGATCAGCTGGTTCCGCAGTTTCTTTGAGAGCGTGTGGCACAAGCTGTCAGCATAGTCTGTGTGGCATGTAGATTGTAATGGATTTTTTTTACCTTCAGTCCTTTTGATATGAGGTCCCCCTGTTTGCATTTGGAGAGGAAGATGATGTCTGTCTGTATCTGTATGAGTTTTTTCATGAAGTTGATAGATTTCCACTCCATACGGCTAAATTCAGTGCCTTGCATAATGACAGGTTTCAGAGCAGCGGCCGTGTTAGTCGGTATCCGCAAAAAAGAAAAGGAGTACTTGTGGCACCTTGGAGACTAACACATTTATTTGAGCATAAGCTTTCATGAGCTACAGCTCACTTCCTCGGATGCATCACGAAAGCTTACGCTCAAATAAATGTGTTAGTCTCTAAGGTGCCACAAGTCCTCCTTTTCTTTTCGCCGATACCGACTAACACGGCGGCTGCTCTGAAACCTGCCATTAAAGAGCAATAACAAATAATGCAGCAAAGGAGTAGCCAGCAGAGACTCTTGGCTTGGTCTACGCGGCCCACTGATGTCAGTGGAAGGGGGTCACTCAGATTTTCCACACCCCTGCACAACCTACTTACACTGACCTAAGCCCCAGTGCAGCCAGCCCTGTGTTGACAGGAGAGCTCCTCCCATACCTACCGCCTCCCCGGGAGGAGGCCACACTGCATTGACAGGCGACGCAATCCTCTAGCGCCCTGCGAGTGTAGACGAGCCCCGAGCGGGAGCTGCGAGGCCCTGGAGCAGGTGCCAGGGGGAGGCACCCCTCAGTCGTTCATCGTCATCACAGGCCTTCGCACGCGCCAGGGCTCGCGACTCAGAGACGGGGGAAGCGCCAGGCGAAAAAAAAGGTGGGGCGGGGACACAGGAGACGCCTCCCCGCCCCCGCTCGAGACACACAGGGCGGGCGCGGCGCCAGCGCGAGCCCCGCCTCCCTCCCCGAGGCGGGCGGGCCGCGGCGGCCATCTTTGTTGATGTGTCGGCGCTCAGCTGCGCCCGGGAGCTGCCGCAGGAGGAGGAACAGCCGGGGGGGGGGGACACCCCGCCGCCATGGAGCCGCCGCCGCCGCCGCCAACCCCCCTAACGAGCTGGTGAGAGGCCGCTGGCTGGGGAGGGGGAGGCTTTGAAGTCCACGCCGGGAGGCCGTGGCCGGAACCCACGCGATTGCGGCAGGGAGGGTTGAAGCGTGGGGGGCTGGCTCGGGGCGTTTCAGCCCCCGGTCTCCCTGCCCAGCTCTCTCCGTCGGGTGCCGGCCCTGGCTGATCGCTACACCCACGTTACACTGGCTTCGCCTCCCTGAAGAGTTTTAAGCGCTGATGCTTAGGACGCTACATCCCCTCCCGCCCGCCCCGCTCTCGGGAAGAGTTCACTGGGGAAGCCTGCTGCGGACCAGGGAGCTAAGATCATACTGATGGTCTGTGGCTGTCCCCGCTTCTCTCGTCTAAGGGTCTCGCCGCACTTTGTGGCCAGGCTGGCTATTGAAGCCTCCCCCCCCTCCCCCTTTGCCTGGCAGTTAGGGAAACCTGAGTGTCGCAGCTGATCCGGGGACGCACAGGAGCCGAGGTCACCCAGTGGCTGGGGGGAGAGAGGAGCCAGGAGTCCTGCCTGCTGGAGCTGCCTCTCTGGGTGTCCTGAATAGGATCGGCCCCGATGACCCTGGTGTGCGGCTGCCTGCTGGGTTGTCTGACAGTTTAGTGCTTCTATTTCCTTCTCCAAAGTATCAAAAGTTATTAGGTACTAAAACCCTAAGGAGCGGTGATGTTTCTCTGAGTACTGCAAAAAAGAAAAAGGAGGACTTGTGGCACCTTAGAGACTAACAAATTTATTAGAGCATAAGCTTTCGTGAGCTGCAGCTCACGAAAGCTTATGCTCTAATAAATTTGTTAGTCTCTAAGGTGCCACAAGTCCTCCTTTTTCTTTTTGCGAATACAGACTAACACGGCTGCTACTCTGAAACCTGTCAAAAAAGAAAAGAAGGACTTGTGGCACCCTAGAGACTAACACATTTATTTGAGCTTAAGCTTTCGTGAGCTACAGCTCGCTTCAAGTAGCCGCCCTGTTCGGAAAAGAAAAGGAGGACTTGTGGCACCTTAGAGACTAACAAAATAAATGGACGCAAATCAGACGTCAAGAATTATAACATTCAAAACCCTGTGGGGGGGACACTTCAGTCTCTCTGGTCACTTGATTACATACCTAAAAGTGGCAATTCTTCAACAAAAAAACTTCGGAAACAGACTCCAACGAGAGACTGCTGAATTGGAATTAATTTGCAAACTGGATACAACTAACTTAGGCTTGCATAGAGGCTGGGAGTCGATGGGTCATTACACAAAGTAAAACTATTCCCCCCCACCCTTCCTCAGATGTTCTTGTCAACTGCTGGAAATGGCCCACCTTGATTATCACTACAAAAGGTTTCTTCCCTCTTTCTCTCCCCCCCCCCATAGCTCACCTGAAGTGGTCACTCTTGTTACAGTGTGTATGGTAACACCCATTGTTTCATGTTCTCTATGTATATAAATCTCCCCACTGTATTTTCCACTGAATGCATCTGATGAAGTGAGCTGTAGCTCACGAAAGCTTATGGTCAAATAAATTTGTTAGTCTCTAAGGTGCCACAAGTACTCCTTTTCTTTCTCTAAATACTGAGAGCCAGAGCTGCCCCTAAATGTGCATTGGAAACTAATAATAAAACAGCAAGATTTAACGATTGCTTAAATAATAATAAAATACTAACTGTGGTTATTCTGTGCAGTGGAAACTACAGCAGAAAAAAAATTACTTTGGGCTTTTGTTTGTGATCTTTTCAATTGCTAGTTGCTATGAGATTTCAATGAATCTGTTGCAAAGGATCCAGGTGCAGGTAGCTGCAGTTGGAGTGACATCAGTAACTTGCGGCCTCTGTGGGAAAGGGTCAAGTTTAGGAGAGGAAAAAAGCAAAATTAAATTGAATACAAGAGGTTAAAGTCCTGACTAGGCAGCTTTATACCATTTCCTCATTCAGAAGCTTTAAAACGTCTAGCTCCTGCTGTGTATCATCTGATTTTTTCCCCCCCTCATATTTTGTTTTTTTCCCTTCTGTGGAAATTGTTGATTATATTTTTACTGTCCTAATGCATAGAGTGTACAAAGCCTTCCCATTGTTTCTGCGGTTTGTGCTTCTATTATACACTTGCAGTTTTTGTGGTAAAACTACGTGAAGGCTATGGAATAGCTGACATGAAGGGATTTTTTTTTAACCTTGCAGGATTACTGCAGTACAATATGTATTTTCAGCTTTTATTTATAAGAGCGGTCTGAAGTTCCAGGTTTAAAAATGGGAGGTTTTACAACAACTCAGGCAAGAAGAAAAATTCTGTTTGCGTAGTCCATATTTTTAGCTCTGAACCTGAGAAAGCAATCTTCACTGGTGGACCCTTTAAACCCACACAGAGTTCCAGGAACCTCAGAGAGACATTATGAAGATCTGGGCAGGTTGTTTGGGATCTTCATGTGTAAAATCAATCCTGAAAATCTGCCCTTTTATTTCTTTTTAATATCGTACTCTTATTTTTGTTGTCTTGTTTACTTTTTCTTCTAGTAGAATTTCCTTTATGAAAGGTAAAATAATACAGTATAATACTAATAATGCAGCACTCATTAAAAAATCCCAAAGTGCTTCATAATATCAAATTTACAGATACTAACTTTAAAGGGACATTATCCAGGTGAAATCTAGTTGGCGTTTATCAAAATAAATTAATTTTTAAAAAGTAGTTTCATTTCCTTTGAGTCTTCCCTGCTAACTTCTTGGAGAGAATATAGTCACATTCTCCTGCTTTATTTTAAAAAACTGTGTATATTTCTGTGCTGTTGCTCTTTAGAAGACTCTCATGAACAGGGGAAACTGATAAACTGAGTCTTCATGGGAAACAGTGAAACTGGCTATACAGAAGTGTGGACAAGTGTGCACTCAAGTGGCTTTTAAAATGTAAAATCTCATATGCTCGTGGGAATTAGGATCATGTTTTCCTTCATAGGTTCTTATAGTTCCTAACTCCTGGGAGCACATGAGATTTATATTTTAAAAGTTAAAATTAAAAGAATATTGTGTGCCCACTATACTACTAACCGACCTCTATTAATGAATTCACCTTTAATGCTTATTCACTCATCTGGGTCTCCTGAGCACTGATATTTTGGTCCCATCCGCACTTTTAAAAGTTTGCAGGGGGATCTTGTTGTAATATAGAAATGCTCCAGCATAGTTAACACATGAGTCTGACTGATCAGTATATATGGAACAGTACCATATTTCAGCTGTTCTTTAACTTTGGACTTGCAGGGTTGTATCAACTTTTGGAAACTTCTTTAATTAAAAACCCATTTAGTACACAATGGCTCAACCCATGACTTAGTTTTCAACCTGTGGTCTGCAGACCTCTGGGAGTCTGCAGCCTATGTCTAAGATTTCTGCACCTCCGTTCAAAATTTTTTAGGGGTCTGCAAATGAAGAAAGATTGAAAACCACTGACGTGCCAACTCAGGATGCTACAGTGTTGTAACTAGCAATAGTCTGGGTGAACTCTCATATAGACAGGTTACTAGGGGTTAATTGGCACTTCAACAGGCAAGTCATCCACCCCTGCCCAGAGCAGGTCTGGATGACATGGTAGCTAAGATGCTGCTACTGCAGCAAGGCTACACTAGGGTTGTTGCCAGTGGAGCTGCACTGGTTTGAGACATGGGTGGCTGAACAGTATAGAAACAACCAGGTTTTGTTAGGAATGTGTCACTTTAGCTAGGAGGGTGCTAAGTCTTTTCTACACTGGGAAAATTATGAAATATGTTTCTGCACTGCTGCAACTCCCCCAATGAAGGATTATTTATCTGCTTGTCCCTCCCCTCCCTTCCCCTCCCTTTTGTTTGCAAGCCCTTAGAGCTTAAAGGCTGTTTTAAAACCCTGTTTAAAGATTACTTGTTTTGGGCTCCAGGCCAGCCCCATTGCTAGGATTGCAGGATTCCGCCCTGCCTTCCCCCGACAATTATGAATAGATCCACTTTGACCATCACATGTACACTACTAACCTTGGAACCAGACAGACTAAATATTAACAGACTCTGGTTGCCCAGTGACTTGCATTGTAATTGTAACAAATCCAGCCCCAATGGTAAACCTAACCATGTTCAAGTTTATCTTCAAGTTGAGCTGTGATTGGTTTCACTGCCAAAACATCAATCAGATCACAATATGAAGCCTTTGCAAGATACAGGGAAAAACTCAGAGATACCTCAAAGCAATCATGTAAAAAATACACACTAAGGTAATGCTCAAGTTGTGACACAAGCAAAGAAAATCCAGTTAAAAGAGCATATCTTGTTTTCCAATTCTTTTAGAGTGAGTCATAGTGCTTTGAAGATGTACAGTACTGAGTTTTGCACCTCAGTGCTGAAATGGAGCAACCTGTAACCATTAAAAATATATATAAATAGGGTTAAAAACAATTAAATAAAATGATAGTCTGATACTCTACATTTCCTTGCTTTTATGTACTCTGCCAGTCTACCCTTATCTCTCCCATCTCCTGAAGCTTAATGCTCATAGCACAGTGAGGCTTTGTCTACACCGGGTCAGAGAGCTGTGTCAATTTACACTTGTGTTTAGAGCATTGTTACAGCCTTAACACACCGTAGACTTTTCCATTCCTGTTACAAACAGATTTGTGCCCTGACCACGGCTGCAATCCTCTTTGACTTTCCCTGCGTAGACAGGCAGCCTGTAACACAGATTGGTTCTACCTCCATGAGCCAAGTAAGCGATGTTTGGAGTAACTATGATTAGGATTAGTGTCTTAAAGCAGCAATTTTTGAGAAATCTCCTACTTCTGCTGTACCACTGAAGGGAATGCTAGTGTAGACAGAGCTCAGGTGGTTTTGCTGTCATGTTGCCTAGACCTGTCTAAATAATAATAATGGTAATAAACTACTTGTCTCAATCAAACAGGGACACAGAAAGTTATACTATATTAAGTAAAGACCTTTAAAACACAGATTTTAAACATGGTTTAGTTCAAGCCAAACCATGTTAGAAACCATCTTATCTGTAACCATGTTGAGCCATGTTTGAGTTGAGCTCAAGCACTTTTCCTTAATGGTGGTTAAACACATGTATACAAGCACTGAGAGGCATATTCTACTCCTGTTCCGTATATGGAACGTATCATTCTTATCTTATTTAGTAGTGCACAGAACTAAAGTACAACTTTTTTTTACATGGTGTCTTTCATCCATACTCTGTTCTGAAACAATGGAATGGAACTTAGTACAGGATTGCTGGCTTTATGTTGGAAATCAGCAAGCAAAGTGAACGCCGTCAAGTGGTACAATAATATGATCAAACTAGCTGTCCTAGAAAGAATTGCATGCAGTACAAAAGGCGGCAGAAACAATTTCTTTATTTTAAACACACAGGTTCTCAGACTGCTGTTCATGGACCCATGACTGGTAGCTAGTTGATCAGAGTGGTGTCTCTTTATCTTGTTTCAAGCTTTTAAATTCCATTAAAACATCACTAAAATACAGTAAACACTTTCCCCATATTATTCTTCTGTGTGAGCAATCACTGTAGTTGCCACAGGGATGTTACACAATTAGGGCTAGGAATAAGAGGTCCATTCAATTTTTGAGTAAGCAGGGGAAGTGGTCCATGTGGTTATAAATGGGAAAGAATAATCATGGGGAAATTCTGCCCCCCAAAAATAAAAATTCTGCACACAATACAGTATTTTAAAATGTTGTATATTTTATTTGTCAAAATAACACTATATATAATCAC
Source organism: Dermochelys coriacea (assembly GCF_009764565.3). NCBI lineage: Eukaryota > Metazoa > Chordata > Testudines > Dermochelyidae > Dermochelys > Dermochelys coriacea. The sequence continues at coordinate 114,783,703 of NC_050074.1, forward strand.
TCCAGTTTCAATTATTTTTATAATTTATTTAAAAATAAAGTCAGAAACTATGTCTGTAACAATACAGACACACACACAATTTCCCCCCCAGGAGTAGAGAGTTAAAACAACCCAGTTCCTGTTTCTCTGCCACCTCTCCCCCGGAGTCCAGCTTGGGGGCCAGACATCTCTCCACATTCCACCCCACTCAGACACTCACACACCTCAGAGCCCACCTGTGAGCCCCTTCTCCCCAGCCCAGATACTTGCATGCACCCCCTACACCCCTAGAACCCAGGGAGCCAGAGGGAGAAACAGCCTGATCCTATTGGGATCCAGGCTTGTGTGCAGTTTCCTGCACGCTTTCTCCTTCCTTCAGGGCGTGCCAGGAACTGCAGCTTCTCAGAACCCTTGCAGCTCTTTCCTCCTTCCCCCGGCAGTGTCTTCCATTTGTGAGCTGGGCTCTACGGGTCCAGTGGCGGTCAGCAGCTCATTTCTGGGGGGCATGGGGAGTAACTTCTGCACAGAACATTAATTTCTGTGCAAATTCTGCTTTGTGCAGTGGCGCAGAATTCCCCCAGCAGTAAAAGAAGGAGTGCATGAGACTCTCCGTATTATTAAGCTGTCCATGCTACAAAATGATTGGTCTCTAGATCTTTATGATTTAATGAAGTTCTCAGTCAGAAACGGGTGGCTCAATCATATCTATAATAAAATATTGTGCATTATTAGGTTAGCATATTTTATTATCTCTGGTATGTTTGGATTAATTATATTTGCTATAGAGTTAACAACTATTGCGATAAGAAAAGGTGTACTTGTGGCACTTTAGAAACTAACAAATTTATTTGAGCATAAGCTTTCATGAGCTTTCGTGATGCATCCGATGAAGTGAGCTGTAGCTCACGAAAGCTTATGCTCAAATAAATTTGTTAGTCTCTAAGGTGCCACAAGTACACCTTTTCTTTTTGCGGATACAGATAAACACGGCTGCTACTCTGAAAACTATTGTGATATCATTGGTCGCTGCATAATTTGGGTCACAGCAACTGATCTGCACTAACAGTATTACAGAGTAGGGTTTTGTGCTTGTTTTATAAAGGGCAGAAGTTTGTGTGTGTGTGTGTGGGGGGGGGAAATCTTGAACCTATAAAGGAAATTTTAGACTGACGGAACATAATTTCCCCAAGATGACAATTGGCTAGAACCCTAGGAAACTATACTGCCAAAAAGGCAGTTACTACTATAACTTGGGTATCTCTCTGGAATCATTCATCTATCTTACTAACCAAAGTGTTGAGACTGTAGCAGATGCAAAAGTGCATGATTTTTGCTGCTGAAAACGTGCAGAAAATTGAGTCATCAAGCTGATGGGAGTTGCTGGCCAGTCTAGATGCAGAGTTTATTGGTATGGTAGTTAACAAGGTTACTGAAGACAAAAGCCGGTCTAACTTTTGAAAAGCCAGTTGGCAATCGAGCAAAACTCTCCTTGACTCTGACTGTCAATTTACTTACACTTCTGTAACCTCATTGCTGTTTGGTTGTCTATCACTGCTACAACCACAATGATGCCTATCTGAGTCACTGACTCAATTCCATCTTATCAGAAAGTATCCCTTTTTACTCCCCTCTTTTCAATATTGCACAGTCCTTTGCTCTGGCCTCCCTGAGTCCCATCTCTCCAGATTGCACCTGCCCTTTCACATGTACAAAAAAACCCCATGATTATATGAAAATCATCCTCAAACAGCACCCACTGGTCCAATATTCATTTAAGGATCTGATTCCAACCCTCCCTTTGTTGTTAAAATCCTCCATAGACTTTCTGTAACTGACTTCATGGACCTTTGTTTCTTCTTTTGAATTTCTAGCAGCAATCTCTCTTCTCTGTCACTCTGCACATGCTCTGAACATAATTGTCAACTCTGTCACATATATATAACTAGCAGCAAGCATACTAGAGAGAATAAAATATGCTAACCTAATAATGCACAATATTAATTATAGCCATAACTGATGGACCTGTATGAGAGGCAGCTCCTCTGTATTTCTTGTCACGTAGAACACAATTTCTTTATTTCTCCAGTAATTGATTCCCCATTTCCTTATGAATCTTGGTTGAAAATAGATTTTTCTCACTTGCCTTTACCAATAAATTCTCTCTCATTTACCTCTGGTAGTATTGTTTAATTCAATAAAGTGTGTTGAGATGCAGTTTGTATGAAAGACACCATGCAAATTAAAGATGCGATGTATTATTGACTTGGAAATAGAACAGGAAATCTAGTCGCCTTGATCTATGCAATGAACTTAAAACAGTAACTGAAGATATCCTGTTCTATTAAAAAAAACAACTCTCCCCCTCCCCAGACTGGTGGAATGACTGAAGTACAAAGATGTGTTCAGTCCTTTTACTTTCAGCGGAGTGAATGCTTTGAGATTTGAGTAACAACATAGCTGTCATATAATCCAAGCTGCAAGAGCTCTCTGTTCAGTTTTAATTGTTAGACTGTAGTCTGTGTACAGTACATGTGTCATAAAGTCTGCTCTGATGACAAATGCATATCTATACATTTCATAGACACTGATTGGACATGCTGACCTGTTTCTTTCCCTAATTAAATGATTATAGTTAGTGACCTTAACCCATGAGACCCATGGTTTTAAATTAAAGTTTAATTTTTTTTACCACAAATCACATAATTATATAAAAATTCAGAATATTTTGTAGTATCAAATCATTATTCCTTTAATACTACCCTAGTGTAAAACTATCACTGTGTGATGTAGACCATGCTACATTGCATCATGTGGGTTTGTTTTTTTTAGTAGTTAGTAACTAAGTACAATAGATTGAATTAGTAACAAAGTAATAGTTGTAATTACAAGTTTCCTTGTTTCTGTCAGTTGTCAGGTTCTTGATATGTCTTTTAATGCAGTTTTTGTGTATTGTAGTAGAGTAACTTTTTAAAAGGTAGTGGAAAAATATTTTTAATTTTACAGTACCCTTTCTAAGGTGTTTATAACAGGATGGTGTAAAGGACATGAAATGATATTCGGTACTATGGTATTACTAGGAGAAAATTTCTACACAGGGCTAATTTATCTGAACAGTTATGGGCTTGCTAATAATACTTAGTGCCGTTAATGAAGGTCTTTGCACATAATCATTTCCAGTCTTATTTTGAATTTTCTATGTTGAATTTTGTATGTTCATGAAGAAAATTCTAAACACTCTTATACACTTTGAATACTTTCCATCCAATTAATCTTAATAATTAATACTTTTTTTCAAATAAACAAATCCTTTACCCTATTCTATATTACAGTGACTAAAGTATCTTGTCATTTGTTGGTATTTCCATTTGGAGTAGGGGGTTTGATTAAATCGGTTGTACTCAAGATTTTTATTGCTCAAAACCCTTGAACACAAAAACAGCTTTATAAATAAATTATCCCATAGATACTTGTACACATTTTTATTTCTGGTAATCTAGAGGAGTTGGAAACTTCATTGATAGGTTTTTCCTGGTGATGGAAGCTGTAGTGTAGACAGGTCATAGGAGTTGGATGATCTGATGTGGTAAATACCTGAACCCTGTCTACCCTACAACATCCACTCTAGATTGTACTGCAGCAGAAAAATGCTTACAAATGCTCCCAGTGTAACTAAGATCACTGTTGTTTCATTAGTTTTAACAATTGTTTCCTTGGCAGAAAAGTGCTTTTATATAGGGGGCCCATTTGTGCAGATCGTCTTGCAGGATTGAGGCCTAATATCAGAATGGAAGAAACAAGTGAGGGTAGCAAATGATAGGGAAAAAGAAGGTGGGAGGAAAGTAAAGGGTTAGTTATAGCAATAAGACCAGTTACTCAGTTTAGGCATGTGCACATCTTAATGGGACAGAACATGATTCATAAAATAATTTATAACTGGCTCTTGTTGCAGACATCACAGTAAAGAATAATTTTAAGGAGAGTTTGCAGGTTCATATAGATTTATAAAACTGACATATTTTAACATGAGTTTTGGAGAATTAAGTCAGTAAATGTACAGATAAAATATTTTCTAAGTGGAATAATATCTTGATAACATTCAAAGTGCAGCTTGCAGACATAGATAAACTACATTCCATTTTAACAAAAAGAGGTTGAATTTCAGCTGAGGATGCACTTGGAATCTATGGGCCTGACTTTCAGAGGTACCGAGCAACCATAACGCATAGTGAAGTCAATGGGAGCACTGGGTGCTTAGTACTTTTGCAAATCAAGCCACTTAGTTCTTTTCCCTAATTAACAAAGGTGACGTTGTTTTGTATATAACAGGTGGAGCAGAATAAGTCAAACACATCTGATATGCTTTACAGCAATCCTCAATTTGTGGGTGGAGTTTGCTCTCTCTCTTTTTTTTTTTTTTAATTTGGAGTAGAAAATTGTGTTGCAACACCATATGACCTGTAACCATGAGTTTTCAAAGTAAGTGCAGTAATGCATGCAATTTACTCCTGGAAATAGAAGTCATATTGCATATATTTGCTAATGGAAGAGTCAGGAAAAGCCATGGATTCTTTCGTGAAGCATCTGCTTCTAGATACCTTGTACTTTTCATGGAAAAAAAATTAATTTGTCACCCTACAACCCATTAGCAATCATGGTTGTCTAGATAGTTTAGATAATGTTCACTACCTACAAACCCCATTTGCTTCAGCCCCCGTCTCCAGCGTGTCTACTTCTGACTCCTAAGCCTCCTCCAGCCACAGAGCCGGAGTCAGCCGCAGCATCACATTCAGGCATCAGCACCCAGGAGGAGTGGCCCCGCCCGGCTGTGCACTCATGGCACAGCAGCTCCACGGGAGGCAGTCAGAAGTCCAAGGGAGGTTGGACCAGTTGCCCACAGCTGATGAGTTCCTGTAAGAGTGAAACCGGTGACCATTGGTTTCAGATGCTTTGAAGGGTGTACTACTCCTGCAGTACTGTGTCAAAAGCAACAATGCTGGAAAAATAAAGAGAACTGTACCATGTCCTACATGTAATGCAGCTGATTTTCCTTCTTAATTCAAGTTTGCCATCTGGCTTCAGGACCAGCTTCTGTAAGTCCCATCCAAAGCAGAATTTTACCATTAATTTTACATCACAAGCCTGCCTTAAAGAATGAGTAACTTTTATTTTTGTTGGTGTGTTACAGTACTTGATATGTAGAGATTATCAAGTTTAATAAAAGAAATCATGCAACCCATGCTCAAAAAGGGACTCTGGCTTCTGTTCTTCAGCTCAGTAAGGCTAGGTCTACGCTAGCATTTCTTTATATTTCCTTCTACCACTGTTGCAGCTCTGTCAGTAATAGTAACAGCTGGAAGTATGGACCAGGCACAGGTCTTTTAACCACCTTCTTGTCTAACCACTAAGGGCTGATGATATACTTTTTGTAACTTATCCCAGTATAGCTCGTTTCTCTTTCTGTATGGGAATGGCTGTATCAATATAAAAGTGTTTTATGCAATAACTACATCCATGCATTTCAGAGTAGCAGCCGTGTTAGTCTGTATTCGCAAAAAGAAAAGGAGTACTTGTGGCACCTTAGAGACTAACAAATTTATTAGAGCATAAGCTTTCGTGAGCTACAGCTCACTTCATCGGATGCATTTGGTGGAAAAAACAGAGGAGAGATTTATATACACACACACAGAGAACATGAAACAATGGGTTTATCATACACACTGTAAGGAGAGTGATCACTTAAGATAAGCCATCACCAACAGCAGGGGGGGGAAGGAGGAAAACCTTTCATGGTGACAAGCAGGTAGGCTAATTCCAGCAGTTAACAAGAATATCAGAGGAACAGTGGGGGGTGGGGTGGGAGGGAGAAATACCATGGGGAAATAGTTTTACTTTGTGTAATGACTCATCCATTCCCAGTCTCTATTCAAGCCTAAGTTAATTGTATCCAGTTTGCAAATTAATTCCAATTCAGCAGTCTCTCGTTGGAGTCTGTTTTTGAAGCTTTTTTGTTGAAGTATAGCCACTCTTAGGTCTGTGATCGAGTGACCAGAGAGATTGAAGTGTTCTCCAACTGGTTTTTGAACCAGTTTTGAACATCCATGCAGTGGCGGGGAGGGTTTGTACCAGTTTAAGTTCACTGGTGTACTTAAAGTGGTACAACTCGTGTAGTTAGACAATTGTGCTCTGGACTCAGCTTTGACAGTATTTGACTGATATGCAGGTCCCATGCACCTAACATCTTTTACTACCATTCATGATTCACGTAAGCAGCGTGAAGATGCTGTTCTTTCCCTCTTGGCGATATGGGGAAAGGTGAATAACAATAACCTTATTATTGGGTTCTGCTGGCCGTGTGTCCTGATGAGCAGTGTTATGAGCGAGTGTTATGCAGACCAAATGAGCATTACTGGAGTTGGAGGAGCAAATGGACCTGACTTTATGCGGGCCACTAATTCCTTGCACAGAAAGGAGAGGAAGTCTGCACCACATAGCACAGACAACCAGTTCTTTTCTGTGGAGCAGACAGCTGCCCCACAACCCTGGCCACTAATTATACAGAAAGAGAAGAAAAAGTAGATCTTTCTTCCACTCATAAGTAGGAGGGAGAGGAAGAGAAAAACAGATGGGTAAAACCCCCATTTTTTCCAGATGCCAGTAGAGGAGAAGGACCCTACGAACCAGGAGGGAGAGAAGATTAATAGTCCCCTCTCCCGGTGACCAGCAGAGCAAGCTACCCATTAATTCACTGTTATCTATTTTATGTGCAATTCAGGTTTTAAAAATATCTCTTATAGTCTGTACTCTAATTTCTGAGCTCGTGGGGTTGGCAATATGCAGGATTAGTGGAAGTTGCAGAGCATTTGAAGGATTACTGCTTAGAGGTGTTTGCTTTGATATTCTATGATGAATTTCAAGGAAATTGACCTTGACAAAATACAACCTTTAAAAGCCACAGGAGCAGTAACAGTACAGGAAGATTTCTAGGTTGTTGGTCAACACAGGTTTGAGGAGGGACCATGAATATAAAGAAAGGATCTAAATAGTTTAAGGACTTTGCTATTTAAAATTGGAAGGTATAAATGAGTCCCTCTGAAGAAATCTTAAGGTAAGGTCTGATCTACGCACCGTTTTTGTACCACTTTACCTATTTTGGTTAAATTTTTATTGAAATAGTTGTCAGTACAACCCTTAGGGTAGATGCAGGTATTCCTGTACAGAGCATCTATATACTGGTATGATTTTCTCCATGCTTGGGAGAGTTGTACCACTTTATCCACACATAGTTAAAACAGTACAATTTATATTTAGACAAGGCCTAAGAGTTTCACATGAAAATTGCGAACAGTCTGCTTTATTGCCATATCTAGAATGAATAGAATATATTGAAGGGTAGCAGGGGGATGGAATGTGTTTCCTGAGGAGTAGGACATTACTATTTCACTTCCTGCAAGAGGTGTCTCGATACCTTCACATCTCCAGAGTTTGAAAGAATATTGTATTTTAGCTGACCTGTGCTCTGAAATCTGTATGGTGGTTGCATGATGGGCTAATACATTTAGCAAGTTGACATTTGGTGACAAAGAATTGAAAATAATCCTTACTTTACCATGCAAGTTAAAGTTGAATCTCTCCAACCTAATATGTCATGCTTTATTGTGGTTCTAGACTAATAAATTAATCAGAAGTTTAATTTGAAAACATTTTTAAAACAAATGCTATCTGCATCATGTAGTCTTCAGTGAGTGAATTTCCTTAAGCTTATTATTATTTTCTGCAGAGTCTTGCAAAATATTTTTTAGTTCAGGTACTGACATTTAAGTGTGATCACAGATACTCTCCTCTTGTAGTAATTCAGCATGATAAACTTATTACTGTACTATGATCAGTCTCATGGTTGTGCAAGCATATAACTTACTTCTGTGCTCTTCTTTACAATTTAATTTTTCACCACAAAATAACTTTAAAAATCAGTGTCTGACAGACATTGTTTAAAAAAACCCACCAAATCCTCTGCTTATTACATTTCTTAAAGTGAAGTTAACAGAGTGCTGTATAGTTGGTTGTCAGTTTGCAAGAGTATGGGAGTGAACCCTGGATAAAAACCAAAGTTGAATAATTGCCTTGGGGTAGATCAGACATAAACGGATAAACAAGATAAGGGCTTGATTCTGCAGCCCAGTAGGGCTACCAACATGAGACCCTTTGCAGATTGGATCCATACTGTACGGATAGGCCCCTACTTCATTAAATGATTCCAATAAATATATTAAACTTCTTTTAAAAATTCCCAAGTGGATTTGAGGGCACTTCAATCTCAGCAAAAGTGCTCTGGGCCAGACAAAAGACTAGCAGAAAAATAAATATTTTTACTTAAGCATTTTCTAAATTGACACCTTCAACTTGGAAATGATCTTGTCTGAAATTTTATACTTGGTAAAGGCCATGGTCCTGCAAATACACAGATGCTTAACTTTTAAAGATATTGATAGTCTCATTAACTGTGGAAGCAGTGCCAGAGTTACTACACACCTGTAAGATTACTGACACTGAAAGACACTAGCAAAACACTTCTTTTCAGTTTGTGCATGTGACAGCATCTTGAGTATCATCAGCTTCACTGTTTTCCCCTTTATATAGTCAGTTTCTTGCTTGCTGAAAAGACTGTGATAAACATTAAAGGGGGAGCTGAAAAACCCTTAAACTTTTTTTAAAAGAAACATTAAAAAAAAAATCATACACTCTGCAAAAGGCAAAAAATGCATTATTTAAATATTCATTTCCAAAATATTTAAATTGACTGTGTCCCTTTAAAAGTTTTTCCAGCTGAAGATCAAAACGTGACCCTAAGATTTTAAACCAGTTTACTCTGAATATTGTGTCAAATGCTGAATCATAAGAGGCTACATAAGTGGTAATCATAATATTAGTCTGTATTTTTATGATCCAATTTATAAGGAAATAATGAAAAACAAGGTTCCTCTTCATCAACCTTCAGAGCAGAATTAATAATACACATCTTTCAGCTTTCTAAGACCTTGTCATTGGCTAGATCCATCTTTCCTCCACCCACTTCCAGGTCTGCTTTTCCCCTAACATTCCTACAGCAGAGTGTGTCATGAACACCAAAAAAGTATTACTCATTTTAGCAGGCAGCACAGAACTTATAAACATAGGGATGATTCTTGTCTCGTGGGTGTATATTGCTGTGTATATTAAAAAATTCAGTCCTGCACACACTCATGTAGCAGAAATTCAAATGGACTCATTTATCAGAAAACACGTCAATGAAATACAGGACTCAATGTAAACCCCCAACTGCTAAATCTAAACCATGAGATTAAATCAAATTAGTACCTCTTTTCCTCCCCTTGCTTCCCACGCTTTGAACGCTCAAACTGTTCAGATGTCATTGTCCTCCTTGCTGCCCTCACCACATTGCTCCTGCTGGCACATTTTACATTGGAGGATAATACCTGGGATTACTATCAGTAACAAAAATTGTCACATTCTTGCCAGTGCCATCCTCTGGTACTAACAAAACAAAACAAAAACAAAAACAACCTACATGTCTCCCACCTGCTGCTGAAACTGCAGTTTTACTCCCTCAAAGCACTAAGGCAATATTTAAAACGTATCTGAATTGTGCTGCCCCACAAAATTAAATTTTAAAGTTTTGGAAATATTGTCAAGTGACAGAGGAAAAATATTTGCAAGTCATCTCTGGTGCATGCAAAAGGTGTTGTTGCATTCCCACCAAAGTAGTAGTTTGCAACGCTGAGTTAGTAGTGTTGCCAACCCTCTCAGTGGGTTTTTTTTCCTTAAAGCTCAAGCTCCTGGAATCATGTGACGACGAGACTCTCTGCTTTCATTTATACAAAATAAGCCAGTTTCTAGCCCTCATGCTTGGAGAGAAAAGCTTGCAATGTGAACCCTAAAAACTCAAAAACCAGAAAGCAAAATATAAACTTAAAAATGATTAAATCATGATTTTGAAGGCCTGACTCATGGTTTTTGACTGCTTGGATTTGGGAATACAGAGTTAGTACTTACGGCTATGCTATTGTTTGTCAGTATGATGGAGAGAGGGGTGTTTTACTCCTATGCAAATCTTATTAATTCTCTCTCTTGTCCTATGTCGAACTGGTGACTATTACCTTATAGCAGGGCTATGGTTTTGAAGTGGAAGGCTTAGACTTCCCCCTCCTGCAGCTCCTTTGAAACCACATTTGTGTATCCCCACCATCCATGCTGCTTAACCCTGTATGGGCTGCGGCACAGAGGCAAAAGTGCTGGGAGGTTATGTATGGAAAGCGAAATGTTGAGACAGTGCACTTTGGAATGCCTTATGCTGTAGAGAGCTGGGAGGAAGGAGAAGGTCAAACTAGTGGTTACAGGCATGCTTGGAGGGTTCTGCCAGAGCACCCAAGTGTCATGGACTAGTTACAGGATCTAGGTATCTGGCAAAGTCAAAACATGGTTAGCTGCCACGGTTACTAATAGACTATTAATCATGTTGTGCGCTGACGCCAACTAGAGATTAACCACTCCACTTTCTTACATCATATACAAATAAATGCCACCTCCATAGCTGTCCATAAAATATTTTATCTTGTCATAAGTTTGTGTAAGTGTTCTGTTTTTCCATAACCATGCTGACATCTGACAACCTACATTAGGGCACAGTAGACAGCATCATAGATATTAGCCAAAATGTCAGGTTTGATTTAAGAAAACTGCTACTGCTAGGCTAAGTTTTATTGAAATTTTACAAACTGCATCATTACCAACACACTTTAGTTGATAAAATGGTGACTATCTCTTACCTTAATTTATAAGACCTGTAACAAGCAATTGCTTGAATAATTGAAAGAGTATCTGGTGTATTCTGTCTTATGCATGTTTGAATTTGTTGTCTTGTTCTATTCATTTGCAAAGGCTATTTTACATAAATATCAAAATAGAGCTGGGAGGGTATCCATGCTTATGTAAACATATTGGATGAAAGTTTCTGATATGAAGCTCAGCAGTGAAATGATGAAAAATATTGGCATTTGTTTCTATTTAAATGTTAGCAGTTGAAATGAAAAAAATTAGTTACATCCTATTGAGATGAATTTCAGCCCCACTCCTGTCACGAATTGTCTGTTTATAAACTTAAAAAGATATCATTTCAAACATGAAGATTCAGTACAGTCTTCACTATCTGGAAGGTTAGAAACATTCTTATTTTTTAGTAAGTTATGTTTTGGTAAACAATTAAATTTGCAGCAAGACTGCAGGAAACCCTAAAATGTCAGAATTTGCTGTTTTTTCTCCTTTAGCATGTTTGTGTTTGTCTCTGTATAGTTTCCCTATATGTTTAATTGTCGTGAAACATACACATTACTCATGGTTACCATTACTTCTGGGGGAATTCTACGCCACTATGCATGTGCAGAATTTATGTCCCCTACAGATTTCTTTGCTTCCCCACAGAAAATTGACTTTCTGATGGGGAACCAAAGGGAAGCCACAAGAGTGGTCATACAACCCTCCCCAGCAGTATGTTTCAGGTGACCAGGGCAGCCAGCAGAGAGGTAAATCGCTGTGGGGCAGGGGGCGGGACTGGAGAAGATCTGGCTGGTAGCTCTTATCCTGGTCTGTACTCATCTGCTAGTCCTGGCTGGGCTGGGGAGGACGGGACTTCCTCTTCCCCTGCACGGCATCTGGGACTGTGTCAAACCCACCCCCAGATTTCTCCCCTGGCTGTAGGACGCTCTGCAAACTGTCTCCCCCTCCCGCGCTTCCTATACCCATCGCTTCTCAGCTGCAGGTGGAGGGATCACTGGTCGAAGAGCTGCACCCCCCATCCGCCCAACCCCCATGCATCCAGACTCCCTCATACCCAGACCCTCTTGCCGAGCCTCATTCTCCCTGCACCCAGAACCCCCCCATACAAACCCCATTCCCCCTGCACCCCGGCAAGCCACCTGGATCTCCACCCTACCAAGCCCCAACCAGCTGCACCTGGATCCCAACCTCACTGAGCCCCATTCCACCAGTATCTGGACGTCCCCACTGAGCTCCCCACACCCAAACCCTCACCCGCTGAGCCCCAACCACCTTCACCTGGACTCCCCTGCAGAGTCCAATTACAGTTGTACCCAGAACCCCCCAACAAGTCCCTGTGCATCCAGAACCCCCCCCACACCCAGATCCCTCACTGAGCTGCCTGCACCCAAATTGCCCCACACAGAACCCTCTCAGCCTATACCTGGATCCCCCCACACTAAGCCCCTCCACACTTGGATCCTGCCTTGCTGAGCCTGCCTGCCCATGCCTGGTGCACTTGGCATGGAGGGCCAGGGCCCTGGGTTGTTTCTGGGGCAGTCCTTGCACTGTGTCAGGGTTGGGTGCAGCCTCACCGCTGAGTCTGTGTCCCGGGGGGAGCTGCACAGTGATCTCCCACCTCCTTGCAGCCAGCGTTCTGTGCTCCCTAATGCTATGCTGGAGCCTCCACATTTATTTGACAAATAATGCAGAATTTTGAAATACTATATGCAGAATTTTTAATTTTTTGGTGCAGAATGCCCTCAGGAGTATACCATGAGGCATAGAATAAGAGACCAAAGTTATGTGCCAAGGTGGTGGTATTTTATTGCTCTTATTAACAAAATGGATATTATTATTCTCTCTTGCTTCCATTTTTTTTGTAAAATAAGGAGACAGACTAATGTTAAGAGAAAGTGACCCCATCAAAAGAATGAGAATTTAGAGAACCAGTGTGTGTGTCGGGAAGGATGTAGTAACTGGAGAGTGGGCATTACTCGTAAAAGCATAGTGCTGTTTTTTCATATTGGGGGTGTGTGTGCGCGTTGACCCTGCAAGTTTGTGCTGAATGCACTAAACAGCAGGTGTCATTAGGAACACAAATTATTCTAAATCTTTTCTGTTATTTTTGTATAACTAAATGCACATTTTAAAATCAAGAAAATAAAATAAGAAAAATGGAAAAGAAATTCAGTTTGAACCAAAGGAGTACTTGTGGCACCTTAGAGACTAACAAATTTATTAGAGCATAAGCTTTCGTGAGCTACAGCTCACTTCATTGGATGCATTTTGCTGAAGTGAGCTGTAGCTCACGAAAGCTTATGCTCTAATAAATTTGTTAGTCTCTAAGGTGCCACAAGTACTCCTTTTCTTTTTGCGAATACAGACTAACACGGCTGCTACTCTGAAATCAGTTTGAACCGACACTAAATTCAGAAAAATTTCAGTGAAATGAAGTTAACAAATTTCAGATCATACTAAATGGTTGGATTGACCCAAAATGAAAAATCAAATAAAATGAGGGGTTAGACTCACAAAAGGGGTGGGACTGCCTGTGCTTATGGCACTCACCTGGGCTATGAGAGGTCCAAGTTCAGTACTTCCATCCCCCTCTCATCCCCTGCCTGATGTGGAGCAGAGATTTGAACTTCGGGGTATGTCTACACTGCAGAAAGCAAAAAGAAAAAGCCATGGCGAATTTCAGAGCCTCAGTCTACAGACTTGGCTTCTGGTGCTAAATCGCAAGGTCCAGTGGGCTCTGAGACCCACCCCCACTCACCGATGCGCTGAATGGAATGTCTGCATTTGCTATTTTTAGCACTCTAGGCAAGGCCTGCAAGTCTGAGTCTGTAGACCTGGGTTCTGAGACTCACTCATGCCTTTTTTTAATTGAATTTCATTTTTTTTTCCAGTGTAGATGTGTCCACAAGTTTCACACACTGCAGGAGAGTTCTTTAGCCACTGGGCTATAGAATATTCTGATGTGGGGCCTCTGTGTCTCCTGTTGAAGGTGTTCCATTTTGTATAAAATACATGATTAGTCATTGGGCCAGAGAGAGTAAGTGACTCCGTTGCCTGATGGTTAGGGCACTAATCTGGAAGGGGGAGACCCAAGTTCATGTCCCTTCTCCAATGACTGACTGACTATCTATCTATTCACACACACACACACACACACACACACACACACACACACACACACACACACGAACAGCTTCAACAGGAGAGATTGAAAGAATCTAGGTGTCCCACATGCCAGATAAGTGCCCTAACCACCGGGCTAAAAGTTATAAGTCAGTCTGCACAGCAGCAACACCATCTTCTGTTTTGTGAATAGCGTCTAAGTCCCAAAATCATCTTTCTGCTATAAGTATTCTGCAAATTTGTGTCAAATTCACAAATAGTTTCTAGTTGACTGAAACTGGCATTTTTCTCAAAAAAAAAAAAGAAGTTGTATGAAAAATTGTATCCAGTTCAAATCTGAGTACACCAGATTTTCCGAATACACAATGTAAAACAACGAAGTTGCCGCAGAAATAAAACAATGATGACATATCAGTGAAGACTTGGAGGTAGATTTTGTGTTCAGATGCTTTAATGCAAGGTTAATAGAAATACAAGTGTGGTACTTTGAACACATGGCACTGCTTCATGTTCTTTTTGTTATCTCAGAACAGAGAGCATTGATAATATTATCTAGCAAGATGTTGCTTTCATAAAGCCAACTGTTGCACCATAAAGATGTTCCCCAGTGCAAAAGTGTGCTGAGAAAGACAGATGAAACACATTTGTTTCTGGAGTTCATATTAAGATGTACACCAAAATGAAGAGTTCCATAGGTCTTGGGCTTTCTCACAGGTCACTTGCTAGTTTGAACTATGATAAGTGGTGGATACTCTGAAACTTGAAGTCTTTAAATCAACATTTGAGGACTTAAGTAACTGAGCCAGAGGTGTGGGCCTATTGCAGGGGTGGGAGGGTGAGGTTCTGTGGCCTGTGATATTCAGGAAGTCAGACTAGATGATCGTGATGGTCCTTTCTGGCCTTAAAGTCTGTGACTCTGAGACCTGGGTCAAGGTGGGGCAATAAAACTCCTGTAGACTGTTATTTTGGTATGACTTACTTTTTTAGGCATGGTCTAAACTACCAAGTTAGGTTCACGCAAGGCGACTTACGTCAACCTATTTGTGCATATGTCTATGTTCAAATTTGTCTCTTGCTGATATAAACGCCTTGCTATGGCGATGCAATAACATCCCCCCCCCCCAACAGTGTTAAGGCATGGTCAACCTACTGAGGTCAATGTAATGTGAGCATAGACACTGTATGACCAATGTCTACTATAACAGTCATCCAGCAGTTGTCCCACAGTGCCTGACGGTGACCACTCTGGCTACAGTTGTGAACACCAGTGCAGGGTCATGGAGGTCAGAAGTCATTTCCCCCATACGTTGATGTTTATTTTTTAAATACTTTTTCCTGATTGCCCACCTAAGTGAGCACACTGAGCAGCTCTCCCTTGTTGTGAGCAACTGTCCATGCCAGTTACATGTTCTAGATGTGCAGTTGCCTGGAGTAGACGGAAGTACAGGTTCCCCTGGGTCTCTGGGGAGACAAGACAGTGCAGACACAGCTGCAGCCTAGTTGCAGAATGTGAACATCTATGAAGAGATTGCACAGGGGATACTGGTGGAAGAGTACAACAGGAATCAGCCCCAATGCTGTATGAAAGCAAAGGAGCTGCAGCAGGCATAGTTCACTCTTTCATAGTGCAGACTACATGGTAATAGTGTCTTGTACACCACCTCCATTCAGTCGTGACGGCACAGACTATCTCCCCGCCTGTTCCCGATGATTTAATCTTCAGCAGCTCCAGAGCATTGCATCTTGTGTGGAAAGTGATGAGAGGAAAGTGTTTTGCATCTCTTTTAAAGGGTCTGAAAAGTGAGTTGTCCTTTTTGAAAACAGCTGATTGTTGTTGTCTTCAGTATATCTTTTCTCCTATGTGTTCTGTTCCTGTAACTTGCTAATCTCCACAGGCTTCCCTACCCATGTTGCCCAGGCATCTGATGCTCTCCCTGGTGTGCTCCTCCTCTGATATTGTCTCTGTCTGCCTCACTCTCCACTCTCCTGTACGTTTTCCTCATGTTGATGGCTGGCAGCTCCCGTGTAGCTGCTGGCTTCCATCCCTGGGTGGTGTTCCTGTCTCCTCCTAGTAGAGTCAGCTAGGCAGGTGGCTCCTCATTGTTTCCAGCTGCATCCACATATTATAGTGGAAAGCATTAATGGTGGCAGTGGATCACAGACCTGGTAAAGTTGATGGGTATATTAAGCACCCTTAATTCAAGCTAAAAGAGAAACCAATTAGATGTCCCTTTGTTTAGTGATAGCTGAAGCCATACAAGCTACTGCTCAAGGTGCTGGCCAGCATGGCAAGGGCTGAGGAGAAGCTTCACCATGTGTAGCCTGAGGGGATTCCTTGGAGACTCACTGACTGAAAATCCAGTAGCTGGGCATTGATCGGTTGTAGCTCCATGTGGGGAAGAAGGTGAAACCCTCCAGTTTTCTGGGTCTAGAAACCTCGATGCATAACTCAAGAGTCACAACAAGCAAAGAACTGATCAGTCAGTACTTGTTGATGAGAAACTAGTGTATATTATGTGTGCTCACTGACGGTGAAGGAAGAAAAACCTGTGGACCCCCGAAGGATTGTTATGAATGGCTGGTGGTTTCCACTCTATAGCAAGAGACCTTGTACTCTAAGGCATCATTGTTGTGGGTCTTTAAATCATCTTCATTGACAAGCTTAAAATGAAACCTTTACAGTATTTTATTCTTTGGAAGCATTGTTTTTGCTATTTTTATCTGAAAGTAGCAGGAAGTGCTTGGTTTTTGTTTTTTAAAAACACAGTAGAATTAACAAAACCTTTGCCACCTCTACAGTTTCCTCCCTGCAAGAGTTACTGAAAGGGAGAAAAAAAACCTCTACTACATAAAAATTAGGTTAAATTTCAGTGTCTGATATCCTTCCCCCGTCCCCTGAACTTCTTTTTTTAAATAAGAGATTTATAATTGTTGGAACAGTGAATGTTCAAATGTTTAACAGACAAAAACATTGGCTAACCATTGGCAATGTAAACAAAATTATTCTCCTTCCTCCAGTATCTGAACTTCCAACCAAGTATTTTTTCCTCTCCCCCGTTTCAATCTTGACTTTTTGAATGTAATATATTGTCCAAATTCTCTTTCTAGATTCCTAAAACGGAAGGATGGAAGAGTGTTTACCGGAAATACAGAGCATATTGGAGCCAGTCAATCTATCAAAGGAAGACAATACACCTGCCGGCTCATCAAGTAATGAGAGCACAAGCAAGACTTCTGAAGTGAAGGACTGCTCAGATGTTGGTTATATTGGTGATGAGGATTCCAGCTTGGAAAGGGAACCTAAATTATTGGCATCAAACTACAATGTAACAACTATTGACATAAGAGGGGATGGAGCCATAAGTGAAGCACAGGAGCTGCAGCTTTCACCTGATTGTAGTGGAGGCGGGGATTCCTGTGCTAATATATGTTCTGAAAGACAAGTAGAAGACTCTGTGAATGCAGAATATTTGCCTGGTGAAGATTTTGAACAACAGGTTTCAAAAAGTAATGGCACAGAACAATCCCTAATGGAAATCCTGCAGGAGCTAAGGGGGGAGTCTGACTTCACGAAAAAATCTAGCAATAGAATCTATTCTGAAAGCCCTTATGACACAGACTGCACCAAGAAACTTATTTCCACAATACAATCATCATCATCACAGGAGGCTTTGTTAGAAGAAATAGAATCTGAACTGTTAGCTACAGATTTTACGAAAGAGCGTAAGCTCCCAAATGGAATGAGGAAGGGTGAACATGCCTTAGCAATTTTTGAAAAATGTGTGCAAGATAAATACCTCCAACAGGAGCAAACAATAAAGAAGTGAGTATCTAGATTAACCTCAGGACAAATAAGTATGTGCAAGAGCATCCTGACTTGTATATTGTGGAGTTACAACCTCCATGTTGTGAAACTTATGTGGTCTTAGTTGTTGCTGTTAACCCTGTCATGATTTTGGCTTATATTAACTCTTTTTAACGATGTTGTGTAAATGAGGTTTTTTATTTAATTAATCATTTTGTTTATTTATTTATTTATTTTACAAACTCGATAATCATTCTAAATTTAATTTACAAATATGTACAATGAGTATACATAGACCTCTAACTTCTTGTTGAATGAACTGAACAGACATTTGCTAATCCTTAATCTGAAATCCTTGGTGAGTTAGTCTACATTAGTTAGAATTACTTGTTAACTCCATCAAAGTACTGGTGACATGAATCCTTTGTCAAATATGATAAATTAATCCACTCTCTAATTTTTATTCAGTTTCATGCTTGTATCTCCTCCAGAAGAATTTCATCCACTGTACCAATTGTTAAACCAGTTATGATTGTTAACTTAAAGTTTCCTCTGCCAGTTTTTGAGATGGCCAAGTTTGGATTTTAAAAAGAAGGCTTGAAAAGGAAATCTTTAATTCAGTTCTCATAAAAGTATGAAGCAATTAAGGGATTGCATACATCTTCAAGCATACATCTTCAAGCATCAAATAACATTGAAATAACATCTGGTAACACAGTAGTAAGTTACAGGAAAGCTTTTGAAATTCATAATTTACTGTATATATACAAAGTTTGCTACAAGAAATTTTTGTAGTCGAATTGTTAACTCAGTTTTATTGAACGAAGATTGTTCAAACACTCTCTCAGCTCACTGCTTGAGTTCTTGGTTCTCCTTTTATCTTTCATACTGCTTTCTCTGTATAACATGAGAGGCATTTGCTCACTTGAAAAACCTAACCTTCCACTTTAAACTCTTTTTCCTGCTGACAGGGCTGGAAGTGAAAGTGGCTTTTATTTATATATCTCTGTATTTTTTGTGTTAACTTCTTGTGGGAGGAACTGTGATATGACAGGTTTCAGAGTAGCAGCAGTGTTAGTCTGTATTCGCAAAAAGAAAAGGAGTACTTGTGGCACCTTAGAGACGAAAGCTTATGCTCAAATAAATTTGTTAGTCTCTAAGGTGCCACAGGTACTCCTGTTCTTTTTGTGATACCACAGTAATGGATGACCATATTTTAAAAAAAAAAAAATCTTCCAGAGAGAACTTCCTGTTCAAAGCATGGGATTCTGGAGAGATCTGCTATGATTTTGGTAATCTTGCTATCAGAAAACATACCAAGTATAAAAAAACGGTGACTTTGTAGTCTGGCATGTGTACATTATGCATAAAGCAATTACAAAGAATTTGGGAGTGTTTTGGGGAGTGGGATTTGAAGGCAGTGGGTGTCTAGATGGTAGTAATTCCATGGTATTGTGTACAAGCCAGTTAGCTGGGTTTTACCTGTTTGTTTACTGTGCCCCTCATTTGTAAATACTTGATTGTAGCAGATCAGTCTTGTGTACTGATCACTGTCTTAAAGAGATGCAGACAAACCAGTGCTGCTTCTCTTCTGCCTTTTATATACCCTTTCCAAAACAGTGAGCCCTGCAACTCTCTCCACTCCCCTAAGTGCCTTGAAGTTAACTAACCTGTTTAGGTGTTTCTGAAAATCCCCCTTGGTGCCTGTCTGCATCTTTAGACTCCTAAGTACTTTGTAAATTGGACCCTAAGGCACTTTTGAAAACTTTACCCCTGAGTTATAGGTATAACTGTCTTCTGTATCACTTCTGGAATGCTGCAGTATGTAGCCATAATCATCAACACAAATATGCTATCATTTAGGCTACAGCTTTGATTCGGCCTTCAAACTGTTATACTGTAAAGCAGAGGCTCTCAACCTTTCCAAACTACTGTACCCCTTTCAGGAATCTGATTTGTCTTGTGTACCCCCACGTTACACCTCACTTAAACTATTTGCTTACAAAATCAGACCTAAAAATACAAGTGTCACAGCACACTATTATTGAAACATTGCTTACTTTCTCATTTTTACCACAGAATTAGAAAATAAATGAATTTGAATATAAATATTGTACTTGAATTTCAGAGTATAGTCTATAGAGCAGTATAAACAAGTCATTGTATGAAATTTTAGTGTGTACTGACTTTGCTAGTGCTTTTTATGTAATCTGTTGTAAAACTAGGCACATATTTAGATGAGTTGTTTTCCCCCTTGGAAGACCTCTGCGTACCCCCAGGGGCACATGTACACCTGTTTGAGAACCACTACTGTAAAGGAACAAACTATTTTAAAACATTTGAACTACCTACAGGTGGGGGAGAGAAGATGATCTTGTGGTTAAGGGACCTGACTGGGTGCAATTTCTTGCTGTGTTGCAGGCTTCCTGTGTGACCTTGGGCAAGTCACATCACTCTGCACAACCGTAAAATGAAGATAATATCTGTATGTTTACATCCATTGTTGTGACTTTACACTTACATGTTGGAAGTACTCTAGTGTCATGGTGATGGAGACCATGCAAGTAATCGCTTACCTTAGTGCCAGCCACATTGTTAGTGTCACATCAATTACTGCAGTGTAGCTAAGGATCTGTCTGCAGTTTTGTAAAAGCCTTGCATATAAGGGTGTGCAACAAAGCAGTTCTGGGTTAAAAAGTACCAGTGCCCAATTGTTTGGATCACTTTTCCTTGTTGTCCACACAGACAACAAAGCAAAGCAATTTTATTTCATCTTTACAGATTGATTAAAGAAAACAAAAAGCATCAGGAACTGATTTTGGATATTTGTTCAGAAAAGGACAAGTTAAAAGATGAATTGAAAAAACGAACAGAAACAGAAAAGCAGCACCTCAACATTATTAAACAGGTACAGATAACAAAAGAGCTGACTATGCTGTCTAACCTTTCATTGGCATGTACATTTAACTGTCATTGATGTTAGTAGGAGTTTCTAGCCGGCATTGTGTGTGTGAGCGAAGGAGGGAACAAACTCCCAATGCTAATGTAGCCCACGCGTTTGTTGACTCATTCTTCCATCCCACAAAGCCTTATTAGTTTGTTGAAAGCTCTTACTACTATCTTTGGCTTCGAACCACTGAAATGTTAAGCATGTAGAAGTCTATTGAAGTCAATGGGAGTTCCACATGCTCAGCATCTCTGGGTACTGGGGCTCCTTGGGCCCAATCCTGTAAGTGCCTTCAGTTCCCATTTGAAGATGGCTGGATGACTAAATGTTAGCAACAGGAGTCATACTCAAATTGCAAAACGCAACCTTGGCATGCACTGTATACTGCATTTATCTGAAAATTATATTGCCATTTGGGCCTGCCAGTTTTCTGTAGTGCACGCATCATGTGTGAGGCCACCTTTAAGGGTTATATATTTGTTAGTTTAAATACTGTACTATATACAAATTGCCAGTTACAGATAATTGTATATAAACTCAAGATTGAAGGCTAAAGTTACAAATGAATCTGGGAATGCTGCAGCTGTTGACCACATAAGGCAGGGGTTCTCAAACTTATCATAGAATCATAGAATCATAGAATATCAGGGTTGGAAGGGACCCCAGAAGGTCATCTAGTCCAACCCCCTGCTCAAAGCAGGACCAAGTCCCAGTTAAATCATCCCAGCTAGGGCTTTGTCAAGCCTGACCTTAAAAACCTCTAAGGAAGGAGATTCTACCACCTCCCTAGGTAACGCATTCCAGTGTTTCACCACCCTCTTAGTGAAAAAGTTTTTCCTAATATCCAATCTAAACCTCCCCCATTGCAACTTGAGACCATTACTCCTCGTTCTGTCATCTGCTACCATTGAGAACAGTCTAGAGCCATCCTCTTTGAAACCCCCTTTCAGGTAGTTGAAAGCAGCTATCAAATCCCCCCTCATTCTTCTCTTCTGCAGACTAAACAATCCCAGCTCCCTCAGCCTCTCCTCATAAGTCATGTGCTCTAGACCCCTAATCATTTTCGTTGCCCTTCGTTGTACTCTTTCCAATTTATCCACATCCTTCCTGTAGTGTGGGGCCCAAAACTGGACACAGTACTCCAGATGAGGCCTCACCAGTGTCGAATAGAGGGGAACGATCACGTCCCTCGATCTGCTCGCTATGCCCCTACTTATACAACCCAAAATGCCATTGGCCTTCTTGGCAACAAGGGCACACTGCTGACTCATATCCAGCTTCTCGTCCACTGTCACCCCTAGGTCCTTTTCCGCAGAACTGCTGCCGAGCCATTCGGTCCCTAGTCTGTAGCGGTGCATTGGATTCTTCCATCCTAAGTGCAGGACCCTGCATTTATCCTTATTGAACCTCATTAGATTTCTTTTGGCCCAATCCTCCAATTTGTCTAGGTCCTTCTGTATCCTATCCCTCCCCTCCAGCGTATCTACCACTCCTCCCAGTTTAGTATCATCTGCAAATTTGCTGAGAGTGCAATCCACACCATCCTCCAGATCATTTATGAAGATATTGAACAAAACGGGCCCCAGGACCGACCCCTGGGGCACTCCACTTGACACCGGCTGCCAACTAGACATGGAGCCATTGATCACTACCCGTTGAGCCCGACAATCTAGCCAGCTTTCTACCCACCTTATAGTGCATTCATCCAGCCCATACTTCCTTAACTTGCTGACAAGAATGCTGTGGGAGACCGTGTCAAAAGCTTTGCTAAAGTCAAGAAACAATACATCCACTGCTTTCCCTTCATCCACAGAACCAGTAATCTCATCATAAAAGGCGATTAGATTAGTCAGGCATGACCTTCCCTTGGTGAATCCATGCTGACTGTTCCTGATCACTTTCCTCTCCTCTAAGTGCTTCAGGATTGATTCTTTGAGGACCTGCTCCATGATTTTTCCAGGGACTGAGGTGAGGCTGACCGGCCTGTAGTTCCCAGGATCCTCCTTCTTCCCTTTTTTAAAGATGGGCACTACATTAGCCTTTTTCCAGTCATCCGGGACTTCCCCCGTTCGCCACGAGTTTTCAAAGATAATGGCCAAGGGCTCTGCAATCACAGCCGCCAATTCCTTCAGCACTCTCGGATGCAATTCGTCCGGCCCCATGGACTTGTGCACGTCCAGCTTTTCTAAATAGTCCCTAACCACCTCTATCTCTACAGAGGGCTGGCCATCTCTTCCCCATTTTGTGTTGCCCAGCACAGCAGTCTGGGAGCTGACCTTGTTAGTGAAAACAGAGGCAAAAAAGCATTGAGTACATTAGCTTTTTCCACATCCTCTGTCACTAGCTTGCCTCCCTCATTCAGTAAGGGGCCCACACTTTCCTTGGCTTTCTTCTTGTTGCCAACATACCTGAAGAAACCCTTCTTGTTACTCTTGACATCTCTTGCTAGCTGCAGCTCCAGGTGCGATTTGGCCCTCCTGATATCTTTCCTACATGCCCGAGCAATATTTTTATACTCTTCCCTGGTCATATGTCCAAGCTTCCACTTCTTGTAAGCTTCTTTTTTATGTTTAAGATCCGCTAGGATTTCACCATTAAGCCAAGCTGGTCGCCTGCCATATTTACTATTCTTTCGACTCATCGGGATGGTTTGTCCCTGTAACCTCAACAGGGATTCCTTGAAATACAGCCAGCTCTCCTGGACTCCCTTCCCTTTCATGTTAGTCCCCCAGGGGATCCTGGCCATCTGTTCCCTGAGGGAGTCAAAGTCTGCTTTCCTGAAGTCCAGGGTCCGTATCCTGCTGCTTACCTTTCTTCCCTGCGTCAGGATCCTGAACTCAACCAACTCATGGTCACTGCCTCCCAGATTCCCATCCACTTTTGCTTCCCCCACTAATTCTACCCGGTTTGTGAGCAGCAGGTCAAGAAAAGCGCTCCCCCTAGTTGGCTCCCCTAGCACTTGCACCAGGAATTGTCCCCTACGCTTTCCAAAAACTTCCTGGATTGTCTATGCACCGCTGTATTGCTCTCCCAGCAGATATCAGGAAAATTAAAGTCACCCATGAGAATCAGGGCATGCGATCTAGTAGCTTCCGTGAGTTGCCGGAAGAAAGCCTCATCCACCTCATCCCCCTGGTCCGGTGGTCTATAGCAGACTCCCACCATGACATCACTCTTGTTGCACACACTTCTAAACTTAATCCAGAGACACTCAGGTTTTTCCACAGTTTCGTACCGGAGCTCTGAGCAGTCATACTGCTCCCTTACATACAGTGCTACTCCCCCACCTTTTCTGCCCTGCCTGTCCTTCCTGAACAGTTTATAACCATCCATGACTGTACTCCAGTCATGTGAGTTATCCCACCAAGTCTCTGTTATTCCAATCACGTCATAATTCCTTGACATCACCAGGACCTCCAGTTCTCCCTGCTTGTTTCCAAGGCTTTGTGCATTTATATATAAGCACTTGAGATAACCTGTTGATCGCCCCTCATTCCCAGTATGAGGCAGGAGCCCTCCCCTCACAGACCTTCCTGCCTGTGCTTCCTCCCGGTATCCCGCTTTCCCACTTACCTCAGGGCTTTGGTCTCCTTCCCCCGGTGAACCTAGTTTAAAGCCCTCCTCACTAGGTTAGCCAGCCTTCATTGCATTGTGACCCCCTTCGGACAATAAAAATTACTACATGACTCCAGGAGGGGGTACCAAAGCCTGAGCCAGCCCAAGTCCCCGGTGCGGGGGCCAAAGCTGAAGCCCAATGACTTCAGCTCCAGGCAGGGGGCCTGTAACCTGAATCGTGATGCCCAGGGCTGAAGCCCTCAGGCTTTGGTCCCGGACCCAAGCAAGCCTAAGACAGCCCTGGCAACACCATTAAAATGGGATTGGGACCACAGTTTGAGAATCATTGACTTAAGGCATTGTTGCAATTGGTGATATTAGAAGAATCTTAACATATTAAAGAATTGCACTCCCTTTTGAGACTAGTTATTGTGTGTAGATAGACAAAAGGAGGAATTTTCTACAGATGTCTCCACAAATAGCTTACAGAGATTCAGAAGAGATGTAAACAGTAATCTGTCCTCTTTCCTTTTTGTTAGTGAAAATGAAAAGAAACCTCTAAAGTTGAGAGACTAATTAGAATTTTTATAGGCAACTGCATAAAAATGTAGGACGTAATGCCGAGCTCTCAATTTTTATTCTGTCCTTGCTCAGTGAAACATTACCTAAGCAAAGAAAGCGTTTGTAACAGGGGTGGCCAAACTTACTGATCCTCCGAGCCACATACGACAGTCTTCAGGGGGCACTCATGCTGAAGCCCTGAGCCCCAATAGACACACCCTGTGGGGCTGAAGCCCAAAGACCCCCCTCCCGTTGGACAGAAGCCCCTACCCTACCACCCCACTGCAAGGAAGAGGTCCTGAGCTTCCCCCTGCAGTCTGGTAGGTGGAGAATGGGCGGGGGTGAAGTTGTGGGGAGGGGTTCCGCGCACCGTACTTCAACAGTAAAAGAGCCGTATGTGGTTCACGAGCCACGGTTTGGCCACCCCTGGTTTAAAAGAACCTCCAAATTTGACCCATTTCTCTTTACCTTTTCACACAGTAATTTATTCTAGTCCAGAGGTTATGCTTAGTATGATGCAATAAGCCCTTGACAGATGATGATCTCAGTTCCTTTCATCTTTAGTATTGTAATACAAAAGCTGGGCTGTTACTAGTGATTGTTGCAGTTTGATTAGAGTTTGGCAAGCGCAGTATATATTTTAAAAATGCTGTAACCTCTAATTTGTAAGAAATGTATGTACAAAATTTGATGGAATCTTTACTGACTTTTCTATAATTATCTGCTAATGTTTGCTTTACAGTTAGAATCAAAAGTAGAAGAGCTTAAAAAAGAAGTTAAAACTGCTAAAGACAAACTTGTAACACAAGATGCTGCAGTCAAAAATACTATTCAGCAATTGCATAAAGAGATGGCATTTCGTATGGACCAGGTAATTTTGAATTCCTTTGAAGTTTTAATAATTGAATCTCTCATTAAAGAATTAGCTTGCTGTAGGAAACATTCAGCAGCCTGAGCGTTGCAGTCAGTAGATATGTTGAAAATTGATACACCAAGGCTTCCAAACTTTTTTTTAAATTAATAGGATTCAATTATTCATGCATTTTGATGGTTAGTGAGCTTTCAAGTATTTGTAACCTTTTGTAGAGCCAGTAACACTCACATATGCTTTGTCTGGCCACGCTCTTTCATTTGTGTATTTATATGGAAAATAAAAAGCCCTGGAATGATTGTTTCCCTGTAAATTTTGATTTGATCAGTATTTACTTTGGTTTTGAATGGAGGGAGAAGTCAGTCCACAATTATGCAGGCTTACCAGTGAAATCTGATCTTTTCAAGCACAATTAAAACGATACAACAAAATAATATTTTCACCTCATTTTATGTTGCTGGAAGGTCATCTGTTTTCTTCCTTAAGATTTTGCTAAGTCAAAGGCTTTCTCTGTGTTACAAGAATTTTAGAACATAATTTTTGTTTTCCTTAATGAAACAATATTAGCAATATCTGGACAACAGAGTCTCTATGTGAGAAATGATGTACAGCTGAATAGTAATTGTTAAATTATTTAGCGGAGGGACAATAACTGAGGAATGGAACTGGATATCTGCAAAAATATTTTTCCTCTTAGGAGTTATCAAGAATATATTCTCCATTTTGGAGTCATCAGATACATTCCAACTGCACCAGCCTGCTGATTATGCAGCTGAAGTAAAATATTTAGCTTTTAGCTTGCAAATACTTAAACACATTAGTTACTACTCTGAGTAGTCCCATTTAAATCAGGGGGACTGCTCATGGTAGTAATGTTAAGCCAGTGTGTGTACCTTGCTTTCGGAATTGGGGACTTTAAGACTTTCCTTCAGTTATGTTTTAATTACTGTGTTGGATTTCTGTGAGTATCCATTGTTCATGTATAAAAACTATCATCAGTGAAATGTAAACTTATGGCTAAATTTACATTTTTAAAGGCAAACAAGAAATGTGAAGAGGCACGCCAAGAAAAGGAAACTATGGTGATGAAGTATGTTCGAGGAGAAAAAGAGTCTCTAGATCTCCGAAAGGAAAAGGAGTTACTGGAGAGAAGACTAAGAGATGCAAATAAAGAAATTGAAAAGCACGTGAATAAAATCAAACAACTTTCTCAGGAAAAAGGAAGATTGCACCAGCTCTATGAAACCAAGGTGCTTTTAAAGAAAGGGTTAAAAGCACTATTTAAATAATCAGGAAAGCACTTATGTGTCACCTTTCATTTAATAATTGTGATATCTTATTAAGTTCCCTTTTACTGTGTGGCTGCAAAAGACCCATTTTATGTCAATATATTTTTTTGTGGGTTGTGGGGGGGAAATGAGATCTTATTGTCATCTTCCTGAGATTCCTATGTGTTCTTCTGAACTGAAGTTTGTAGCATTCTAACAGCACAATTTTCTTTTTGCAGCCATTATATTATAGATCATCACTTCTTTTACAAACAGTGAAGATTTATAAACACTGTAGAATTTTGTTATATACTTTTTTTTTTCCCCTGTGGCTGTCCATACTGGATTTTTAAAATTGATTTTTAAAATAGGCCAAGCCATCAAAGCCTTCGCTCCTTTTTGGAAGTCAGTAAGAGCTCCACACATGTTGCAAGAACTGTATCAGGCCCTTTCCCTTGTACTCTTCCACAGGATTGTTTGACTGACTGAATTTTGAGGCATCTGTGCAGATACCTTCCTTAAGTACTAAGGTTCAGCAAATGCTCATTATAAGTGTTTGTCTCTTGCCTTGACACTACATTTAAACTACCAGCAGTCTCAAAATTTTAAAATGTAATAATTGTTTAAACTAATTAAAAAAAACAAACAACCTGATTTTATGCTCCTGAAAGATCCAGTATTCTCCCCAGAACAGAGAGGGTTCAGTCTACTCTAATGGATTTGATCATGATCATTGGTCCAAGTGATCATTGCTCACAAGAGGAAGAAGATCAAAAGAACCATCTTATTGAAACTTGAGAACTTTGGTTCCTGGAGCATAGTTTTTATGTATGTCATTGCCATTCCTGCTCCTAAGAATTAAGCAGATTGGAATGGACAGTGTGACCTGTTCAGGTCAGCAAAACAAAACGTAGCTGGTAGGTCTAACTTCTAGCTTAACAGTCAGGATAACATTGCTTGGAGACTTATATTAGAGTGATTCTGCTGCCCTCACATGGTGCTTTTCTAAACCTGTTTTAGTTAAGGTAGATCTGTTATTTCAGAAATATTATTTGGCTGCTGGGGTTATATTATAATGCACGGGTTTTTTAATTGCAAATATTAGTTTGTAGCTGTTGGTATCTAAGGTTATCTCAGTAATATGCTTTGCTATTAATACCACTGGATGTTCACTTGAAGAAAAATAGAGCGGTGATTTGTGTGGTGTACATCTTTTGGCCAACAATCACTGTTGCCCTTCACCTTGTGTAGTCATTTACTTCAGTGCAAAATGTGTCAAACAATAGCGGTCTGATTTGATAGTGTTTTACACCCACTTTGCACTGATGTAAACAACTATATTTAGGTGCAGCCTAATGGTACCTGACCTAATATATCTGGCACCTATCTAGGCAGTTGTCCTCTCATTATTTGAATAATTTACACTTTTTTCCAATAATAGTCCATTTAGTCAAATATCCAATGTACACAATGCTTCTGTCAGACTACCCACAAAAGTCAGTAAACCTCACATTTTCTGCTATATCCTCCTACAATTTGACACCCCCCCCCCCAACCTGCATCTTTCCCTTACGCCTGCAAAAAGAAAAAGGGGCTTTGCCACTTGTTCAGAAGATCAGTATGTCTAGTCTGTCATGGATCTATGCAATTCCAGTCAAAAAAGTCCTTCTGGAAAACAGTCTGCTAGAAACTGTCTCAGAATTAATCAAGGTTGCTTCAGCTAGAACCTCTCCTCTGATCACAAATGTGGCAACAACGCACATGGACAGAGAGGCAGTGTCTCACTGGGAGCCCATAGACCTAGACAATTAAGGCTTTAAGACCCAGTCCTGTAAACCGTTAGCGTGGCTAACAGTATGCAGTTTTTTGCAGGTTCGGGGCCTTATAGATGAAATCTATTTGTCACTCATGTATGAGTCTAATTTTGTAGCTGTATAAAAATTGGGATTTAAACTCAATAAAATGTAATCTGTGGATGTTTGTTCCTTTTTTTTTTTTTTAAGGAAGGTGAAGCCACTAGATTCAACAGAGAAATAGAAAAATTGAAAGAAGAAATCAATTCTTATATCATCAAAGTAAAATGGGCCCAAAACAAATTGAAAACTGAAATGGATTCACACAAGGTTAGTAAATCAATACCATGAAGTAAGATCATAATGAGTCCAGTATAGTTGCTATGCCATTTTCTTGCTTAGTGGCACTAAAATGATTAAAAAAATCGTGGTTTACTTTTTAACTTGGCAATCTACAGATGGATTTTGGAATAGTACTTTAAAGATAGCGATATTGAAGTGGAAAATGTGAAAGGATGATAGAATATATTAGTGTTTCTCAACCTGGGATGGGTTTAGGGTGTAAGTGCAGGGCCAGTGTTAGGGGGTGGCAAGCAAGGCAATTGCGTGGGGCCTCACGCCACAAGGGGCCCCGCAAAGCTAAGTTACATGCTTCAGTCCCAGGCAGCAGGGCTCGGGCTTCGGCGTAAGCCAACCACCTAGGGCTCTATGGTTTGGGGCCCTGGGCAGTTGCCCTGCTTGCCACTCCCTCATGCTGGCCCTGAGTATTATTAATTATTTACTTCATTATATTTAAGGTAAGGGGTTACAATTCTTTCAAGTCTTAATAGTGAGGTCACTTTTATTTTATTTTATTTTTAAATCCAAGGGGGTTCGCCATCACAAAAGATTGAGAAACAGTGGAATATATCCAGGGTGATTTCTGCTTTACTCTGATTTGCAAGAGTGCTTTTAATTCATCTGTCATAACACAGTGTGAATGACACATCCTACAATCCTCGCTAAGAATTTCTTCTCTCGCTTCTCCTGAACAAATCAGTTCAGACTGTGTGCACGGTCTAAATCACAAACAGTAACAGTTTGATTTAGGGTGACCAGACAGCAATCCTGAAAAATCGGGACAGAGTGTGGGGGGTAATAGGTGACCATTTAAGAAAAAGACACGAATATTGGGACTGTCCCTATAAAATCGAGACATCTGGTCACCTTAATCTGATTTGGAGAAGAGGAAAGCAACTGGACATGGTTCCTTGCACTTGGTTCTCTTTAAATATGTATATTGCAAAAACAGAGGGAGCTGAATTACCACAGGGACAGAGAGATGACCATTAGATCCTCGCTCTGAAGAGCTTACAACTGTGATAGTAAATGAAGGATGGGATAGGACGTAACACATTTCTGTGATTGAACAGTGAAGTTTTCAGTTACATGATTTTTTGTGTGGAGATAATGAGTCAGCCACTACAGGACACTTGTTTTTTTCAGTGTTACTAAAGGGAACCTTCAATTTGGCTCATGGAAATATGGCTACAGGAACACAGTGGTAAAAGCAGATTTTCCCTTGAAGTTTTTGAGTTGTGGTGTTGCCGTTCTGGAGAGCCATAAACAGATGATTTAACAGTTGGTGGTGCAGCACTTTCTAAGCAAATATTATGATTCTCTATAAAATCATTAGTTGGAAACTCTATTAGAATTGAAAACATTTTGGTGATAACTCCCTTTTCCCTGCTAATTCAAAATCTTGCTCTGTGACACTCCGTAGGTTCAAATAGTTGTTCATGGTTTATTTTCTAGGAAACCAAAGATAGACTCAAAGAGGCAACCACAAAGTTAACTCAAGCAAAAGAGGAGGGAGACCAAATACGGAAAAACTGCCAAGAAATGATAAAAACATACCAAGTAGGCATACTTTCTCATGAGGTGAAATTAACATGTTTAACATCTGATTTTTTGTTACTTATTTTCATCTTAAATTGTAATAAAGTGAAAAATTATTGCATGCATGCATGTATGTCACGTGAGATGTTATGCCATTAAATTTATAAACGTGAATGATTAGAGATAAATAAAAAAGAAATTAGGAAAAATGTGAGATCTTGAGTCCGGTTTCACTGGAGTACAATGTGTTTTTATATGTTCAAAACTACTACATATGGTAGTACAAATTACAGATAGTCAGTTATAAGAATGTGTGTCTTCTGTGTTCATAAAATAGGTAAAGAGTTTTTCTTTTAAAAAAGCTCTATAATTAAAATGTCCCCCCCCCCTTTTTTTTTTTAATTTCTTCCAATTCAACTAGGAGTCAGAAGAAATTAAATCAAATGAATTGGATGCAAAGCTCCGAGTAACAAAGGGCGAACTAGAAAAACAAATGCAGGAAAAGTCTGAGCAGCTGGAGGTAAACTGTTGTTGTTGTTACAGCCAGTACGACTAGGATCTGTTAACACTAGAGTACACTCCCTTTCAGAACCTGGCATTAAACCTAGGATTCCACGGGCCTTGTCTACACTTACTGAGGATTGATGCTGTTGCGATCGATGCAGCAGGGGGGTGATATAGCAAGACTAGTTAAGACCTGTTAAATTGACTGCAGAGAGCTCTCTGGTCGACTCCAGTACTCCACCGGAACGAGAAGATTAAGGTAAATCGATGGGAGACTGTCTCCTGTCGATGCAGTGTGGTGTATATACCGCAGTAGGTCGACCTAAGCTATGTCAACTGTAGCTATGTTATTCACGTAGTTGGAGTAGCATAACTTAGGTTGACTTACCGCAGTATTGTAGACAAGGCCTGAGTCTTAACATTCCTTTTCTGTCTAACAAATAGCTATGGAGCCCTCTGGCAAAATGTCTCATCCCCCTCCAGTGGCAGGTCGACCAAGCCTAACAACTTTCAGCTGCTACCTTTACTGTTAGCTCAAGTGGTAGAGGACTGTTTGTGGATGAAGATATATCCCTGTCCTATTTGATGATCCATCTTGGAGTTCAAAGTGATTCAACATGATGAAACATCTGGGGTTTTTTTAGTTTGCCTTTTGAAAAAACCCTAAGAAATTACATCCACAAAAAATTATGTTAAGAGAGCATTAAGGTTGCAAAGTTAGGCACATATATTATGATGCAGTCATTAGTTACATGATCACATACTATATCTTGCACAGGACTCTGGGCTGATATTTATTAAACCCAGGCAGTTAGGCAGGCAGCACATAAGTTCTCTGCTGGTGGGTGTAGTCTTGCAGTGGATGAGGGGATCCTGTGCCCCCTAAAATGACAGTGTTATGATGCTTTCTCTCTTTAAAAAGGTACACTATGCCAAAATAAAAGAACTGGAGGATCTGAAGAGAACATTTAAAGAGGGTATGGATGAGCTGCGTACACTAAGAACAAAGGTAACTAAAGAGTTCTCTCTTGCCATGAGACTGAAGGTGGAACATAAGGATTTTGAAAACAGATCCTATTGTATCTGGCTAGTTTACATAAAGAGCAAGAATACATCGTGATCTGGTGTAGAGATTTGTCAGCATGAATTCAGGATGGCTGCATTACTCCTAAGCATCTGTCATGGAGATTGTGGAAGTCACAGATTCCATGACTTCCTGCGACCTCCATGACTTCTGCAGTGGCCAGTGTGGCTGACCACAGGGCCACCCAAGCAGCTGGCCCTGCGACCAGATGCTTAGGCGGCCCTGGGAACAGCCGCACCAGCTGCTGTTGGAGCAACTCTGCAGCCAGCCGCTCGGGCAGCCCACAGCCAGTCACACCAGAAGCCCCGGGGCCAGCCGCACCGGCCGCTACTCTGGCAGCCTCAGGCAGCTGGCCTCGGGGACCACCCGAGCAGCAGTCTTGGGGGCTGCGGGAGCTGCTGCAGCTTGGTGGCTCCTAGCAGTGGTCCTAGGATGGCCAGAGCGGCGGCTAGCCCTGGGGCTCCCCCTCCCTCCCCCGGCAGCCAGAGCAGCAGCTGGCCCCCAGGGTCCCCCCCCACCGGAAAGGGAGTGGAGCAAGTTCTTACCTTTCTGCTGCTGGCTGTGGTTACTATCTCAGTTTCCCCTTCTGGAGCTGTCTCATTACTGTAGAAAGCATAGCTCTCTGGGGGAACATAAAGGTCCATCCTTTTTGGGGTATCCAGAATCCCAAATCCACAAGTAGCCACCTGGTCACAAAAGTTCATTAAGCAAATTTCTTCCTGATTATGTTCCATCGACATATAGTCTGTTTCAAAAACATAAAGGGTTCCAAAATAATAGCTGAAGATCTGGCCAGAGGCTATGTGATCACAGGCTGTCTCAGCTGGGAAAACCTAACAAATTTCCCCATCCAGATTTCATGGGGAACAGATGACATGGAGGGGGCTTTCTCCCTTCCCAACTCTGGGCCCTGGAAAGGAAGCAAGTACTTGCCCTGTGCTTGCCACAAACACTGCTCAAATCCCAAGCTCGCTCATTTCACCCAGTGGGGAAAAAACAACAACTCCAAACAAAGCCCAAGCCCAAAAATAAATGAACTCTATGTCCAGGAGTAATACTACTTCTTGAGTAGTATTAGTCACTTCATAAGTTTTTGTCCTGGAGAGATCCATGAACAGCCACAGTTCTTCTCAAAGTTTCCCCCTACTATCAGGAAGACAAGGGTTTATATAGTAGCCTTCTTTCCCAGCATGCCTTGCTACCTAGGTTAGACTAGAGGCTGTTTTTAAAAGGCCTGTGTACCACATTTCAGGAGGATGGAACATAGGAACGGCCATACTGGGTCAGACCAGTGATCCATTTAGCTCAGTATCCTGTCTTCTGACAGTTGCCAGTGCCAGGTGCTTCAGAGAGAATGAACACAGCAGTCAACCATCAAATGATCCATCCCTTGTCTCCCATTCCCAGATTCTGGCAATCAGAGGCTAGGGACACTCAGAGCTTGGCATGGTATCCCTGAGCCATTGCTGGACCTATTAGCCAAGATGGTATCTTCTTTGAATTTATATAATTCTGCTCTGAATCCCGTTATATTTTTGGCCTTGACAACATTCTCTGACAATGAGTTCCGTAGGTTGGCTGTGCATTGTGTGAAGAAGTATTTCCTTTAGTTTGTTTTAAACCTGCTGCCTGTTAATTATTTGGGTGACCCTTGGTTCTTGTGTTATGTGAAGAAGTAAATAACACTTATTCACTTTCTCCACATCAGTCACGATTTTATAGACCTCTGTCATGTCCCCTCTTAATTGTCTTTTCCAAGCTGAACAGACCCAGTCATTTTAATCTCTCCTCACATGGAAGCTGTTCCAGACCCTTAATCATTTTTGTTGCCTTTCTCTGGACCTTTTCCAATTCTAATATATCGTTTTTGAGATGGGGTGACCAGAACTGCACATAGTATGCAAGGTGTGGGCCTGCCATGGATTTATACAGTTGGCAATATAATTTTTTCTCTTAGGAACAATCAGAAAAGGGATAGATAATAACATTGTGTTGGCTTTTTTGACAGCAACTGCGTGTTGAGCACATGTTTTCAGAGTACTATCCACATGTGTGTGGGGGTGTTCCTGTATGTACCTCTAATTGCAATATACTGATCATTGCACACAGATTTTTTCCTAGTGGAGCTAGCCCAGAGGTGTTCTCACAGCAGAGTATATTGCCATGCAAGAGATCAGAGTACAGCTGCATTTTCGGAGTATACTAGAGGCTGCACACTAGGCCTCTGAGAGCTCATGAGGAAGTGCCACGTATCACTGATGAGCAACCCATCTATCAATCTGTTGGCCAGCTCAAGAGCAGCATGGACTAGCTCTGTAGGGAGAAGCATTCAGTTCTTAGACAGAAGCATGGGTGAGCATGACGTGGGTTGGCCGTGGTGACTGTAGGAAGATGAAAGTGCAGCTTGGCTTTGGTCCACCCATATGTGTGGGTTTATGAATCTTTTGGAGGGGATGGTATTACCCCTCTTAAAGCTTTTATGACTTGGCCATTTTTAGAAGCTAATTCTTATGGCTGTTTTGTTTATGTGACTGAACTGTTCTCTATTTTAGCTTTTGATCTGTGAAATAGTTTGCATCTGATTTTATACATTGCTCAAAAAAAGGGAGGGAGTACTACCGTAACTGTGGTTAGAGCTTTAGACCTATTGGATGAAACATACTATCCTCTGAAGTTTGGCAGGAAAATAACCAATTTACAATAAAGATTATGTTCTTTTGCACTTAGGTAAAGTGTCTGGAGGATGAAAGGTTGAGAACAGAAGATGAATTATCAAAGTACAAAGAAATTATTAATCGGCAGAAGGCCGAGATTCAGAATTTACTGGATAGAGTGAAAATTGTAGATAAGCTGCAGGAGCAACATCAAAGGTATAAACTAAAGTTTTTAAAGAATGTATTTGATTATATAGATTTATGTTTTGGACCTGGAGCATTTCTGTGCTTTAAAAGTATTGCTGCCTTTACAATGTATTGGACCGGGGGGTGTACTCAGAGAATCTGTATCCTCTCCCAGCTGTGGCATGTTCCTCATAGAACCTTTCTAAATTATTTAGTCTTACAGGCACCCAAGAGCAATACTTTGAAACCTGACTCCTCTAGGGTTAACTGATAGCTGTAATGAATTACCTTTGAAATAGTACGGGGCAAAATTTAATCTCTGTGGTAACTCCGTTGACTTTGGTATTCCAATAGGGATGAATTCAGTCACTGGTCCCTAATCATTTCACTAGATTTCAATAAAAGTGACAGATATGGTGTACGGTGGATGGTAACAGGTTGTGTAACACTGAGATTTACTGATTGATGCTCGTTCTACTGCTGACTCTGGACAGCCTCCATTCAGAGAAATCCGCCAATGCTCATTTTATTGAAGGGATGAGAGAAATGGAGCCAGTGTCCCCAGTGTTTTGGAGAAAGGGAGGGGAGAGGTTGCTGAGCTGGGAAGATCAGCCCTCTCTGAATGTGATGGATACATTAAAGTATTACAAAAATACAAACTTAACAAATCTTCTTAAACATAGGATGCATTAAATATTATTAACTTATACTTATGAGCATTTGTGTCACTAAAACCCCTAGCATCCGTTCAGCTGTAATAAATGCCATTGCTTCAAGGAAGTGAAGGAGCAGACAAGCTGATTCTCCCTTCACTTGCACCAGTTTGACAGTGGTGTAGTTTATTTAACTGCCACGTAGCTAATACAGATTTACACCCAATGATGAGCTGCCAGAAGTTCAAGAACCGGTTCCTTCACTCACTCTGGGTCTTCGGCATGTCCTTCAGTCCCTCCGGGTCTTCGGCGGCGCTGAAGGACCCGCCGCCGAAATGCTCCCGAAGACCCGGAGCGAGTGAAGGACCCACCACCAAAATGCCGCCGAAGACCCGGAGCGAGTGAAGGACCCGCCACTGAAGTGCCGCCGAAAGCTCGGAGTGCTGCTGGTCAGTAAAAATTCACATGGGAGCTACAGCTGAGAGCTCAGGCAGGACGGACAGGACGATCCTGCGGGCCGCATCCTGTCCGTCCCACCTGAGCTTCCCCATCCTTTAACAACCGGTTCTAAACCGGCTTCAAAATTTAACAACCGGTTCATGTGAACCAGTGCAAACCGGCTCCAGCTTACCACTGTTTACACCCCTGTAAGTTAGAGGAGACTGGCTCACGGACATTCCAGAGCAGTGTCTGAGAATAATCATATTTCCATACGGTACCTGTGAACTAGAGCAAAAACACATACTATCCATTTTCTTAGATTCTGACAATGTTGCATTGGAGGCAGATGACCATCGTTTAAATAGAAACACCCACATGTGCCTGTGGAATTTGTAAGCAATTTTCATTTGAAGTTAATCAATTATCTGCTTTCCTTACGGTTTATACAACTAAACGTTTTCTTATATCGACCTTGGCTCCTATTAACATCATGGCATCAGTCTTTTCTAGAAAACTGCAATCAGTCAGACGACACCTTCAATTTACACCTTGATCAATATCAGTTACTCATCAACTACAGGAGGGCTAATACATTTTCCTCCTCTGTTGATGATGATTGAACAAATATTTGACTAGGAATTTCATTAGGTTGGGTGGGAGGGAGAATGGAAAGCAGGGCTTTCTAATTCTTTGCATTTTAATTTACATTAATAATGTATTATCCCAGGGGAGGAAAAGCCACATACTAAAAGAAACATCTCTGTCAAAATAACTACATTTCCAGAGACTCAGCCTTCATGGCACAAAGTGGAAGGTTAACAGCTTCATTGCTGCCTTCTACCACAGGGACCTTTTATAGCTACACAGGGCAAAATACACATTGGTCGGTGCTGTTAGTGCTTGATCTAGAAGAGGCCAACCCTGCAATGACAGAAATTGGAGGTGGATGGCCAGTTGCAGCATAGGGGACATCTGCTATTATAAAAGTAGTGGGAGAAAGCTTTAGCCTTGCTCTGAATTTTGTTTGTCACCTTTTCCGGCGTATGTCTGAATGGAGGTTGTATAACCACTGCTCTGTTTTGCGAGGGTAGTGTTCTAAATAACACTTGCATATTCTGTATAACGAAGTTGCTGGATGCAGGGTATTCTACCGTAACATGCCCAAACTGCTTCATGCTGTTTTGTTGTTGTTGTTGTTAAGCATAGTGAAACCACACAGTTAGAAATGTGCAATGGGAAAACAGCCTCCTCCAAAGAGTATGGGATGAACTGGAAATATAAATGGGGTTATTGTAAGGAAAATAGCTGACGTCAACCCAGAGTACTGCTGTAATTCATTGTATGTTTTTCTAAAAGGGCAAACAATATATTTGGCTGTATTAGCACAGAAGAGAATGAGACAAAGGAGGGAATAAACTATTAACATTCCCTAGCCATACTTTTGTGGTCACCAAATCAGCAACATGCTACCAGTCACCATACTATGGCCATAGAGAGGGTGCACCTTATAGCAATGTGGATAATGCCAGGTGTCAGCTATCTAGTTTTATAAGAGTTGGGCTTCATTTTCAAAATTATGAACAGGTGTGGAGAATGCATTTGAATTCACCCAAAAATGGATAAGCATGTTGGCCTAGTGATTTTATTTCTTCTTTAAATGCAGTGTGACTTGAACATCTTAAAGTTACCTGCAGAGAAATTTTTAAAAATGGGTTTGCACCTTTTTTTACTGTTTTATGTGATATAAGAAGTGCATGTAACTTGGTTTGGGTTTTGACTTGCTCTTTTCTCCCTTAGTGGGGAGAGAGGTGGTATTTTTACATTAGTTTAGGTCATTCCCAGACTAGACTTCTCTATAGTGGCTGGAGGACTCGTGAAATAATATCACAAATGCAACTCCGAGAGGAAAGAGATATTTAGTATGTTCCTAAAATTTGTTTTTGGCATCGCTTTAGCCCCAATGTCTGACAGGTCATCTTCACTGAAGATTCAGCATCGTGCCCCTTCCATGTAAAGTGTGATTGCATGCAATACACATGACCTACTGAAGGGTAGGGATGGGGAGGACAGTAAAGTTCTCCAGAAAAGGCAAGAAAGAGCAAACGTGACATTATTCATATTTCTATTGTACAAAACAAAACAAACTTTAAAAAAATACGCTAAACAAACAAAAATAAAATAAAGACATGCAACCCCATTTAAAAAAATATCTTTTTGAGGTGTCCTTTGACATTGTGGCTTAGATGCCAGTCTCCTGTTGAGATTCTCATGAACATTTGTATGTTGTAACCTTAGATCTAGTTTTGTAGAACTGACTAAAAATCACAAATTTTGTTGAGTCCGGTATTATAAGAAAAGCAGCACTGACAGAGAACGTTCCTTAATGCTGAGATCTAGTTCCTGGGGCAGGGAGAAGGAAACCTGTACTCTATTGCAGAAGTCTCATGTTCTCGTCTCATTGCCAACCTCCTCTCTACGAGGAAAGGCCTTTAGTACTCTCGTGCTTTAGGAAGTCTTCATTGAGTATGGTGGAGGTTTCTTCCCTTCTTTTTGTAAGGGAAGTATGTGCTGCTGACTGATGAGAAATCTGCCCTAGTAAGCCAGAAAGACAACTTTGCCTTGTTTGAGATAGTGACATCAGAAATAGAGGTCACTTTACATTAAGATTCCATTTATAAATACTTTAAGTATAGTACATACCGGAGTAATGTGTGTCATAGGTGGCTTTATAAATGCATCAGTAGAAGGTATTAGATAGTTATAAGCATCCTGGTGGACTCTAAAACAGTCTGACAATTAAGCATGTATTAACGCATCTAATCATTCATTAACCTTCTGTAAACTATTTATAAATCAAACCTTTGTAGAAAATGCGATCAGAATAGAAAAGTGACTTCTGTGAGAAAGCAAAGGTATTTCTATTAAATATACCTCTTAAGAGCAAGGTGGGATTTTATATCTCCTTTATTAAAGAAGTTATCAATTTAGGACAGGATGATCTAGTGCTGTGACTTTTTTCTCTATGGAGGTTAACTGGAATTTGGAAACTCTTGACTAATCTACCTGATGAAAGGAAAACTGTCTGCTTTGAAAAATCATAATTCACTGTTAGATTTTTCCTTTAGTTGGGATTAGAATGAAATGAAATACTTGACCATGTAATAGTCAGTGACCTAAAATTAGGTCTATCCTAATGAAGAAAACAGCCAATGTCTTAACTAGGTTATTGTGGAGGATTGTTATGTAATAGGTAGGTCTAAAAGAATTGTCAAATACCATATGAATGTGTGGCAACAAATCATTTAGGCAGGTTTAAGGTGTATTTGTGGTAACATAAAAAGCATGAAAAGATTAGGGGTTTTTACTTACTGAGGAGGCATTTATGTAGTAACTAATATTTCCCAAAAGGTTGTTATGAAAGTTTGTGAAGAAGTTTTGTTACCCATTGATTACAAAGTAATGTGAGACACAATGGATTATACTGACATGGCAGGCAAAGTATTGAATTGATATAAATCAGAATGGCCCTGTTCCTAATACAAGTTTTCTGCTTCCATAAAGAGAAAGTATGAAAACATTCCTGTAGAAAATTCAAGCTCATTAACTGGGAAAGACTGGCAAAAGTAGTACCTTATAGGGCTAATTCTGCAAGTTGCTAAATGCCTCCTGCAAAATTCTGCGTTGTTTCATTTCATATTGACTTTAGATCAAGCCCTGTGACTTCACACAAGTTTTCAAATTGATCTTCTCATGCAATCCTTTTTATTAATCACGAGTGATGAGTACTCAGCCATCTAGCGCAGTCAAGGAGCATATTGTAGTTGACATCTTAATTACAAACAAAAATTAAAGAAAAATGCACCAAACTATAGTCCCAAAGACTGTAAAGTTAAGTCCAATAAATTGGTTAGAATTGAATTGAGCTACAACATTTGGATCCAGATTTTTTTGAATCCACCTTTCCAGACTTCAAGATGCTCAGATCTGGGATTTTGGCATAGTGTTTATAGAGAATAGGGGTCAGTTGCAAACATTGGATCTGAATTCAGATTCTAAATCTCCCCAAAGTTTGCGGTGTCCTGGTCTGAAGTTTTGGTTTAGATATGGGCATGCAAACCTTGCTCTGCTGTGGCCTACAGAATAGGCAAGGCTAGTCATGGGAGCTAGGCTAGGGGTCATAGAGAATGCACTGGATTCATCTTATCTTCCAGGCATCCTCCACCACGTTTCTTATGGAGCCTTTGCAGTACTTTGAAACTGGTAGAACACTTTGGCAGGGGGAGACAGCCACTTGAACTCATGGGGGTGAATCCCCCATCAGGGTCGAGTCAGTATTATAACAGTATTACTGTTATAAAATGGAATTTTCAAATTTATATAGCATTCAGACTCCTCTATTTACTAGTCATTATCAGGGATATGATACTGCTGAGGGCATTTTGTGCCAAACAATTTAAAAATTCTGCACCAAAAACATAAAACATTCTGGGGACAATATTTTAAAATTCTGCAAGTTTTATTTGCTAATAATTAAATGCAGAGGCTCCAGCATGGCAGTGGAGAGCAAAGGCCGCTGGCTGCATGAAGATGGGAGATCATCTTGCAGCCTCCCCACCACCCATCCCGGGGACACAGACTCAGTGGTGAGGGTGTGCCCAACACTGACGCAGCACAAGGCCTGGGCCTGCCCCAAATACACCCTGGGGCCCTGGCCTTCTGCGCCAGGCACACCCAGGTGTGGGGCAGGCAGGCTCAGGCAGGATCTAAGTGTGGAGTGGCTCGGGGGAGGGGGTGCCATTGTGTAGTGAGAGGATTCTGTGGGGCAATCTGGATGAAGGCAGCTCAGTGGGGAGTATAGCTGTGGGGGGATCTGGATGCACAGAGGCTCATGCGGGGGGGGGGTTTCAAGTGCAGGTGCAATGGGACTCTGCAGGGGCTTCCAGGAGAAAGTGGTTGGGGCTCAGTGGAGGGGTCTGGGTGTCTCAGCAGGGGAGTATGGATGTGGGGGTTCAAGGGGGTGGGGATCGTCAGTGTGGGGGTTTGAGTGCAGGGAGCTCAGTGGGGGGTGGTCTCGGTGCCGGGGGCTCCAGATGCAAGGTTGAGGTTCAATGGGGTGGAGTTAGAGTATGGAGGGCTAAGGGGGTTCTGGGTGAGGCTTGGCAGGGGTGTCTGGGTATGGGAACTCTGGATGCACAGGGGTTGGGCGGATGGGGGAGCAGCTCCCTGTACAGTGATCCCTCTCCCTGCAGCTGAGGGTAATGGGGGCAGGAAGCAGGGGAGGATGCTGAGCTTCCTGCAGCTGGGGGAGGTTTCTGGGGATGGGTCTGACACAGGCCTAGTTTCTCCTTACAGGGGAAGAGGAAGTCCCATCCTCACCTGCCTCCACCCCAGCAGTGACTAGCAGCTGATCCCGGCTCAGGGTAGGAACCACTGGCTGGGGTGCCCTAAACTTGTGGTGATTTTCGTCTCCGCCAGCTGCTCTGGGTGCCTTAAATGATGTACCTGCGCAGCTAGGGAGTGGTGCATGACTGCTCTTTCCGCTTCCCTTTGCTTCCCTGTCAGAAAGTCATTTTTCTGCAGAGAAGCAAAGAAATTTGTGCAGAACATGAATTCTGTGCACGTGCAGTGGCACAGAATTCCCTCAGCAGTAATATGATTAGGATCACTAACAGCTTGGAGATAAGAAATATCTTTCAGATGTTGTTACAGATATGAAATGGCTTGAAGTTTGAAAGCTATTTCATATCTGTGATAAATATTTAGTATTTTCACATTTGATATATGTTTTAGGGGTGACTTGAGCTTAAATATATTTGTTTTGGTAGAGATGAACAAGAAATCAACACCTTGAAGGAAGAACTGGACAGTCTGAACTCTCTGATTACTGATCTCCAAAAGGACATTGAAGGCAGTCGGAAAAGAGAATCTGAGCTGCTTGTATTCACTGAAAAACTAACGAGTAAGAATGCACAGCTGCAGTCTGAAACCAACTTCTTACAGACCCAGCTCGATAAGCTTACCTACAGTGAAAGAGAGTTACAGAGTCAGTTGGAACATGTGAGACAGACTAAATATGATCTGGTGAGTTACAACATGCAGATGGATTTTGTACTAATAGGTTATCTGATCAGGGCTGGTAACTAATAGGTTATCTGATCAAGTTGTTTGCCAAGGCTCCAACTCGTGCAGTGTCATCTTGAGTGCACAATTTCAGCTTTCATTTAAAAAGTTAGTTGCTAGCCCTTGCAGTTGTGAATAAAAGCTTGGAAATGTGATCTGAATGTAACCAAAAACTTCTGCCTGAGCCTGTAGACTCCATAGCACCATAGCTTTGACATGTGAACTGCCCAATATGTGTCAATGGAAGACCCAGTGCTCTGGGAGAGGGACCCTGTTGCTTCTCCTGACTCTCTAGGAGGCAAGAGTTGACTTCAGCCTCCGTCATTTAGGTAGATGAAGGATGGAGTCTCAACACGAAATTAGGGCAGTGAGGGTGGAGTCATAGCAGGGGGCCAATGTCATGGCATGCCTAGGGCCCTGGACTGCCTTAATCCAGTTTTATACCCAGCAGGATTTAACTCGCATGTGAAAATGACTCTGCAAGTCATTCATGTTTAAAGAACTTGTTTGTTATGTAGAAGACTAGAATTATTTTAGGCTGCTCCCATTGTCCAGAGGTATTCCTGTAATATTTAACAGTGTAATTTTAAATAGGCCCACTCTGACTTCAGTAGGACTACTCACTTGTGTAAGCATTTGCAAGATTGCAGCTTGATTTTGTGTATCAAGTGTGCCACAACTGGAGATCCTTTCGTAAAATGACTTTTTAAAATCAACCTGGAGCAGCCTTTGTGCTTGTATCTGTATGCTCCCATCAGTTGTAAGAATAATTTTGTGGCTATAATAAAAATTATTACTAATAGCCTCATCATGGTTCTATTTTGCTGTGTGCAGATATATTTTGAAAAGTTACAAACTGGATTATTTTTAGAGTTTAAATCTTATTCTGCACTGCGCTAAATTCTGGAATAAGTAGTACACCCTGTTTACTGCCATGGCCTATCCCACACTGGTGGTATTTGGATTAATTAATGGTTCATAAAATGATGAAGGGCAGGTGCAAAGCGCTGGTGATGTTGACATTAAGCAGATGGTTATGCCTAGTGATTTTAGATGGTTTTTTTTTTTATTGTAAATTCAGGCAAACAAACTGCAAAAGGAGGAAGAGCTACAT
Source organism: Dermochelys coriacea (assembly GCF_009764565.3). Lineage (NCBI taxonomy): Eukaryota > Metazoa > Chordata > Testudines > Dermochelyidae > Dermochelys > Dermochelys coriacea. Next base: position 114,827,069 of record NC_050074.1, read on the forward strand.
AAACATGAAGTCCAGACACTGCAGACAGACTTGGCTTCTCAACAGAAAGAACTAACAGCACTGAACACCCAAGTAGATGAATTAAAAGACGAGTTAGTTACTCAAAAGCGTAAACATGCGGCAAATCTTAAAGACCTCACCAAGCAACTTCAGCAAGGTGAAAACTCCCTCCCCCCCAAATTAGTCCTGTGTCCGCTGGAGTAGTTGTTCTCAACCAGGTGTCTGGGGGCCCCTTGGGGGGGGACCATGAGAAGGTTTCAGGGGTCCACCAACCAGGGCCAGCGTTAGACTCGCTGGAGCCCAGGGCAGAAAGCCGAAACACTGCTTTATGGGGCTGGAGCCCAGGACCCCGAGCCCCGCCACCTGGGTCTGAAGACAAAGCCTGAGCAACTTAGCTTCGCAGAGCCCCCTGTGGCGTGTGACCCCAGGCAATTGTCTTGCTTGCTACCTCCGAATGCCAGCCCTGGCTTTTATATGCAGAAAACTAGTTGTTGTGGCACAGGTGGGCCACAGAGTTCATATAGCATGTTGGGGTGAGGGAACTCAGAAAGAAAAAGATTGAGAACCCCTCACTAGAGTGTACTAACATACTCCTCCTCACGCCCAGCGTACACTGTTAGAGAAGGATTAGAGAATGGGCATTAGACCAAGCGCTTAGTGATGTTCACATGGTTTGTTAGTCTGTAGTATTCTCACATGTATGATTTGGCAATTAAAGAAAACCGTCTCAGTTCCTGGTGGATTGGGGTGGTATGTATGTGCGGGTTCCATTTTCTTAGGATTTTTTTCCCATTTTGGTAACCCTCCTCATGTTTTCTTGTTAGCACGAAGGAAATTGGATCAGATTGAAAATGGCGGCTGTGATAAAGAAGTTAGCAGTATGGGGAGTCGTTCCAGCTCATCAGGTAACGTAACAAGTAACAGTTCTGCCTTTACTGTTCAGTTTTAATAACTCACTTAATTTACTGCCATGGATTTAGGGTGTTTGTGTTTTAAATAGTTACTAGTTATTTCTGTACGTTATGTACTTCTGAGCTATGCTTTTGTTAACACTTCAACAAAACTTTCTGCTGTAGAACACCAAGACTTATGGAATATCGTCAGTCTTGGTGGTGAAAGTCCTGGAGTCTGTTTTAGTTTGCTATCTCCCTTTTCTTTTAGTTTTGAGATACATAGACTTGATAACTGCAGTGTTTGCCCAGTAATCCTTAACTGAAAATCAGTGTATGTGTAACTGAGAAAAAGGAATATCTTTCTTATGTTGCAAAGTGTGGGGAATTCACTGAGGTTCAAGAACTTAATATAGATATAGGGGTCTCAGGCCTAATAATGGCACTTGTTAATATAATTGTAGCCATGTGTTCTTATTATAGACAGTCTAGTTTTTTTACTCCTATCTTTTTGAACTTGCTGCTTTTATGTTCAGAGGTACCTTAGATGACACTTAAATGTAGCCAAAGGCAAAACAAAAATCAGTAGTTGTCTCCATTATTGTTTGTTTAATTGCACTAATTGACAATTGGCACTGTGTAACTGGTAAATCAATGGGCATATTTACAGGCATCACTGTGCTTGTCAAATTTATTCCTTTATTGTTCTACCAGGAAGAAAAATGTTTTTTTTTTCTGCCATATCATTGGCATTTATTTACCTGATCAATATCACATAATTTTAAATTAGGTTAATTATATTAAAGTTGATGCACCTTCAGTCGATAAGGTTGTGTTTGAGATATGTAGCCTTTCTTTTCCCTTGTAATCCCCCTTCATCCCCATCACTTTTAAAGTTGCTTCCAGAGCTTCTCGGTCCTTCTACTGCTATCAACCCTGCAGCATTCTTGTATTTAATAGTTTCACTGGTCTATCTGTAGTTTTTTGGTAAAGGTTAACTATATCCGTGTAGAACATAATACAATTAAGTTGATCCAACTCTCTAGTGTGGGCAGTTATATCAGTATAAAGGTTCTTGTACAGAAATAGGCTATATACTGATGGAAGCACCTTTATTCCGCGATAGCTGTGTTCACACTGAGGAGTTTACCATTGTCTGAACCTATATTGTGAAAATGGCACTGTTATTACGTACAGCTACTCCAGGAGTAGCTAAATTAGATCAACATTTTATGAAGAAAGTATTTGGGCACAGTCTGGAGCTATTGATTTTGTGATGAGATGGACTGGCGTACTTGGCAAGAAGTACTCGTTTATTATAACGTACACAGTTCTAAACAATGTCACTGTTTGGTAGGGTCCCTTAACGCACGAAGCAGCAACGAAGATCGCTCGCCTGAGAATACTGGATCTTCAGGAGCTGCCGATAGCTTCCCAGAAGTGGACAAGGCTGTCTTGATTGAGAGAATAGTAAGACTACAGAAGGCTCATGCTCGGAAAAATGAAAAGATGGAATTCATGGAGGATCACATTAAGCAACTGGTGGAGGAAATCCGGAAAAAAACCAAGTATGTATGATATTTGGATCACATAGTGTTGGCTCTCAATGACTATCCTGCACCAGAACACTCTCTTACATAACACACACAATTAACTTGAGATAGAAAAATGTTAAATGATAAAACATCTGCAACCACAGCAGACCTCAGATTTTAATGTTCACCTTATTTTCTGTGAACAGTTACTAGACTATGCAGCACAAAATGGAAGGCCCTGGATCTGTGGCTTAGTCCCATTTGCTCCTTGAACTTGTCAGGAGCTGCCAGTGCTGCAAGTTCTCACCCTGTCAACAGTGCCTCTGCTTTAACAGCGACTCCCTCTGGCTGTTTGAGGTGTGACATTGGTATAGAGAGTCAAGTTCTTCTCTCTCAAAAAAATGCTGTTTGTGATGCATCGTTTCTATGCTGAGAGGTCCTCGGTTGACACAGAGAGTCTAGTATAATTCCTGATGGGAGCCTTAGGGTGCAACTGTAATACAAATAATAAATGATGATTGATGCCTATTGTAATAAAATATGAGCCAAAGCCTGTCCATCTTTAGTATAGGATATAAGATTTCTCTTCTCCATGCTGTGCAGGCTATGGGAGCTCCTGTCATTTAGCCTGCTGGCTAAGTTCCTGTCTAAGGTCTGCTCGTTCAGTATTGCTGGGGGTCATAAGGAAGAAGTTGGAGTATACTCTCCTGTTTTGAAGGAATGTTGTTTGTATTAAATCTAACCGTTATCACATGCAGTCCTCTATTATGGTGATGCCATCTCATGAGATGGTCTCTCATAAAAGATCATAGCTTGTGAGTTCCCTGGGGTAGGGACCCTCTGTAGTGCCAGTACAGTGCCTTGTAACACAGGGCCTTGATCCCTCACTGGGTTCCTTAGGAACTACTACAATAGAAATGCTAAACAAGCTGTCTCATTCAGACTGTAACAAAGCCAAACAATTATTAATAACTTTGACACTTCAAAAACATACTAAAAACAAGTAATGTGTTTGGTGTCTCATGTATAAAAACACAGGCTGTTCTGAAAAGCAGCCATGATTTAAAAGTGACTAATTGAAGAAAAAAAAAAAAACTTTCAGAAACCTAATGCAATTTTCTAACTCTCAGTAATTACTGCCTTTCATGTAAATTGAATCAGTGCAGATTCATTCTGAGCACGATGGACAGTGCTCACCCAATAAGCAGCTACTCAGTATTTTGTTTTATCCTCTCTGTTCAGTGAGTGCCCCGAGGCCTTATTTATTGTACCCTATTTAAACTGTGCTCTGAGGACAGAATTGTTAATTTTCCTCATGAGCTTTTCTATGGGGCTCTCACTACAGTAGCTGAATACTTCATAAATCTCTAAGTGTATTTTTACAATATTTCTGTTACGAGAAGGGATATTATTCCCCTTTTACATATGGGAATTGAGGCACAGAGTAAGGTTGAAAGTGTCTACCCGTCTTAGTGTCCAATTTGAAAAATCAGACCCTAGTGTTTGAGTACTTAGTATTTTATAGCACTTTTTACATTCAAAGCACAGCTACTAGTGACTTCAGTTGCAGCGATGAGTGCTCAACATTTCTGCAAATCAAATTCAAAGGTCTCACATAAAGCATCCAGGAAATGAGGAACACACAATTAGTAATGGTCTGTGAAAAGTGTGATTAAGTGATTTGCCCACCATCGCAAAAGAACTCTGTGGCAGAGGTAGGGATAGAATCCAATTATTCAGGATAGCATTCAGCTGCCTTACCTGACACCATTCTTTATCTTCCTGTCATTCCTTGCCTCACTCACTGCTCACCTTCCAACTTCACCAGATGAGGCAGGGGTCTCCTTAATTACACAACTCTTACTCATCCACAGAACATCCACCCTGTGCACGCAATGAGGCAGGAGACTATAGAAAAAAGTCATATGTGATCATGTAATTAAAGACTACATTATAATGCAGAAGGGGTTGAATTAAATTTAGTCAGGCTTGCAACTTTTTGGGATTTGTGACTTGTACTTTTGAGTCACTCAGATGCTTTGCAAAATCCCACCCTTGAATATTTCTGCTAACAAAACTGACATTTTTTTCTGGAAATGCTTTGGATTCTAGTCAGACTACATCATAAGGTTCTGTCTCCAAGAACTGTTACAGTTGCAATTCACACCCTTTTATTATTTATTTGCTTTTCTCTAGCATCTGGGTGTCCCACTCATGGATCGGGACCTCATTGTGCTAGGTACTGTACAAATACAAAAAACAAAGATGGTCCCTTCCCCAGGGAGCTTAGTCCTTTGCTAAAGCAGTGGCCTTCAGTACCGGGGTTGGTTTTTGTCACTAAGTGTATTCTTGGGGTGAAATCCCAACCCCATTGAAGTCAGTAGAAGCTTTGCTTTTGACTTAAATGAGAGTTAAAGATTTCCAGGGTCCACCCAGAAGGAGAGACCAAGGGTGAAATCCTATTTTGGGTGATGTTTGCTGTTAATGTGTGAAAAAGGAGATGAATCTGTGTGTGGCAAGAAATGACTTCAGCCATCTCCCCGTCTGATTACACCCTTCTAAGCCTTGGAGCTTTTGTATCAGGTTCTTGCTCTTGTCATCATGCATGTGAAGATCTGTTTTGTTGTAACCCAAATATAGTATATATCCTTCCCGCAAAGAATCCTGAACCATAACTCAACATCTGCAGTTTCACTCAGATTTCTCTTTTTTCCAGAATTATTCAGAGTTACATTTTGCGGGAAGAAGCTGGCACACTGTCCTCAGAAGCCTCGGACTTTAACAAAGTCCATTTGAGCAGGCGCGGTGGCATCATGGCATCCCTGTATACATCGCATCCCGCAGACAGTGGGCTCACATTAGAACTCTCTCTGGAGATAAACAGGAAGCTACAGGCTGTGCTAGAGGATACTTTATTAAAGAATATTACACTGAAAGTGAGTACCTATGGTAGCCTTTCATTCTATGAATCAAATTTTTTTTTACTCTTCTCAAATAAATACTGCCCTGAACACACAGCTACCAAAGAGGTCTCTCTAGTAACATTGACAGTGAGAGAGCAAAAATATGCTCAAAAGACACACGTTCTGATTTCTGTACAGGTTGGAATTTTGTGTGTGTGTGTGTGTGTGTGTGTGTGTTTATCTTAAAATGGGGATGATTCTCCTACCACTAGGCTCATGATTAACAGTTAGTAAGGAATGTATCTACAGTAACTCCTCACTTAAAGTATCAGAGAGGTAGCTGTGTTAGTCTGGATCTGTAAAAGCAGCAAAGAGTCCTGTGGCACCTTATAGACTTAGACGTATTGGAGCATAAGCTTTTGTGGGTGAATGTCCAATTCGTCAGCTGCATGTAGTGGAAATTTCCAGAGGCAGGTATAAATATGCAAGCACTTAGTCGTCCTGGTTAACATTGTTACATTGCTGATCAATTAGGAAACATGCTCTTTTAAAGTTGCGCAATGGTCCCTTATAACATTGTTTGGCAACCGCCTGCTTTGTCCACTGCTTGCAGGAAGAGCAGCCCGTTGCAGCGAGCTATTGGGGGCTTGGAACCAGGGTGGACTGGCAGCCCCCCCATCAGCTCCCCTAAGTTCCCTGAGTGGCAGCCGCCCATCAATTGTCGGCAGTTCAGCTGTCCCTCCTAGGGTGACCGGATGTCCCAATTTTAGGGTCTTTTTCTTATATAGACTCCTATTACTCACCACCCTGTCCTGATTTTTCACACTTGCTGTCTCGTCACCCTAGTCCCCCCCAACTGCCATGTGCTGCTCCTGCCCCTCTGCCTTGGAGCCGCCCCTGGAAGCCTCCTGCTTGCTGTACAAGGGGGGTGGTGGAAAAGAGGGGCCTAATGTCAGGGTGTCCCCCTCCCCCTGCACTCCACTTGCCCCATCTCCATAGAGCAGGTGGGTGGACATGACAAAGCTCAGGACGGAGGGAGGCTTGCTGGCAGCAGCAGCTGTCTCAACTTGCTGATCTTCTTAAAAGGGCAATGTACTTAAAGTGGGTACAGCATACTTAAAGGGGCAATGCGCATCTCTCTGTCTGCCATGCTGTCTCCCCTCCCTTCATTTGTGCTGCCTTGTAGAGTGTGAGGCTACATTAACAATGTGTTAACCCTTGAGGGCTCAACTGAGTGCTAGTTCATCATTTAGCAGTAAGGCATTCCCTGGGAAATATCCCACCCTCTGACTTCACCACCTCAACCAAGTTTCACAATCATTGCTGTGTACAGTATTAAATTTTGTTTAAAACTTAATCTTTTTTGTCTAGTGAAAATTTTTTCCCTGGAACCTAACTCTCCCCCCCCCCTTACATTAATTCTTATGGGGAAATTGGATTCGCTTAACATCGTTTGCTTAAAGTTGCATTTTTCAGGAACATAACTATGTTAAGCGAGGAGTTACTGTATAAGCTGATCTCTGATTCCATGTCTATCTTTGTATGTTGATTAGTTTTGAACTGAAGCAGTATACCTTTTCGGCATGCTCAGTAGAATCCTAAAATCTATAAGAAAGATACTCTCCTTTAGAGCATCACATTCACTATTAATGTGGGGAGAGAAGGGTTGCTCCCCCACCTTTTCACTGTCAGGTAAGCATGCTGTTTTCAGGTAGCAATCCACTCATATTGATGGCAAGTGGTAATTTAAATTCAGTATTGTTCATTGCATCTACTGATTTTCTCTTATTGTTCCCTTCTGTTTTGTTCAAAGGAAAATCTGCAGACACTAGGAACAGAAATAGAACGGCTTATTAAGCACCAGCATGAACTGGAATGGAGGATGAAGCAAGTGTAAAACTATGGAACAGTCAGAACAAAGAAATAGGTGCTGCAGACTGTCATTTTAAAGTTTCTCCTGTAAACTGAGTGTCAACCAACGGCAGGGCCTAATCCTGCAAACCTTTAACCACACAAATTGTCCTTCCAGCCGTGAGAGGCTCTGTAGGATCAGGTGTGAAGTGTGTTTTGCCTCAGCCATTGATGAACTTTACTATAGGCTACATTCTTAGAACTCTTCTCTGAAATTAAGGCATCCAGATGCTTTGCGGTGTGCACTACATGTAGAGTACATTTCAGTGAGATTTTAATTTCTGCACTGTGCAATTAAACAGCCTGCTAATGATAAAGCTTTCAGGGGAGAAACAAATTGATTTGCTGTGGAACATATGCAGTGCTACTGAGCTTCCAGGGCTTTGAGAATCTTCTTCCCTATTCTGTAAGTGTTTGATATATTTAAGTTGATCAAGCAATTAACATATGCATGGGAAAGGGGCTTTATAATGAACTTTTGTAAAAAATAATTAAGGACATGTATATTTTACCATTGGACAAAAGCTTAATGGCTTCCCTGGAAATTTAATATGAATTGACTTTTTTTGTGGGGGGGTAGGTAAACTAGCACGAAATTAGAATGAGAAACTTCTGCTGCTGACACAGTCTGATATAGCTGAAAATGCCTAGTATCAGCTCACCAAGTTTTTCATAAAATCCACATCTCTAGACATAGGAATCTGAATAACTTTGAACTCAGGTAGATTTTGTAAAATAAGTTTGATTTTCAATATAAATTAACACAACTTTTAAAGTGTGAGTTAAGTTGTCCATTATTTATATACAGACTCCCTTATTGCAAGACATTCCAATCCATTAAAAAAAAACACAATGGAGGGCGGGTTTTGTTTAGTCATCTTAATTGTAAGTATAGTCCAGCTAGTAAAACTGACTAAGGTATATTTAAACGGTGAACTGAAATTTATTGGTGGAACTGTAGAAGCTGAACAGACATCACACTCAACTTTACTGATGTGAGTTAGTCTGTCAAAATGACTTAATTGTGACCATCATTTGAAATGTCAGGTGATATCTCCACCCTTCATTCAAAGTGATGGGGAAATAACAAGAATGGTGTCACCTTGAGGCTGAGTCACCTTTTTCTAATATTACACTGTAGAAAATATTGTAACAGATGGACTGGAATGGTTCCACTCCTACAGTAAATGCATATTTTATGGAATTAGTGCCCATGTAACTAAAATGGGCGAGTCAGACCAGTTCATCCTGTAAATATATTTAGGGTTTATACTGTATTTATTAAATATTTGCACTTCCTATGCTCATGAAAAGTATTTAGTGCACATGTACAAACACTCCACAATTTAATATTACCCATTTTAATTTGAAAGGCCACTTATTTAAAACCTTATTGCAGTGTTGTCTGTTAATCTTTTAAATGTTTCTATACCCCGTCACCACCTATTCCCTTACTTCATGTGCAAACCGAACTCTAATCTGTAAACACAGGGTAAAAGTTACCAAGGGATCTAAGTTATAGGTGCCTATGTATTGTCAAAAGCCCCTAAGTCACTTTAACCCTTCTGAAAGTTTTACCCAGGAGTGCTTAACTTGGTCTATGAGAATAATTCTGATTGTCAGTAAGATTTCCTACATGTAAAGTTAAGCAAGGTATGCAAGTGTTTGTAGGATCAAGGCCTGGTCTATGTAGAATTCCTTATGAGTCCTGAACAACTGTCATGTTTAAAAAAAAAAAAAGTAAATTGAGCATTTATTTGGAAGAAGGTAAAAACTATTGATTCAAAACTTGGAGAGTTGGGGAAAATATGCCCCAACTGTGGCTCTCAACCTTATTAGTTTTTAAAATACATTTTTTCCAAGAACAAATGAGGCCAGTGATGAAAGCTTAGCCAGCCTAGGTCAGGCTTACCTCTCCTTCATTCCTCTGAGGGGAAGTGAGTAGGAAACTTTAACCTCTGAAGGAGAAAATCCTAGTTCCATTGATTTCAATGGGTGTTGAGTGAAATTCTGGCCCCTCTTGAAGTTAGTGGACTAGTAAGCATGTCTGACTGAATTAGACCCCACGGCAGAACAAAGTGTTCAGGAACAATGGTCACATCTCCAGATAACTAAGTTCTCATACCTACATGTACTAGATCTGTGGTTTTCATACTTTAAACAATGGAAACATTCAGTTTCTTGTATTTTTTTTCAATCCGAAACTAAGCCTATAATTTCTTAACTATTTGCTGGAGTATTTAATAATGTAACCTTTTAGTATGTTCTGCAGCTGTTTAATGTGAATGTAGTAAAGAAATGTGATGCAGATGGGATAAGTGCAATGATATTGTGGAAATTCTTACTGCTTTATGGCATTGTCATTCCACCTCTTAAATGATTTTAGAGCACCTAGTTATCCTCCCGTCTTGCTGAAAAAAGTGCTGCTTCCTCTGTGTTAAACACTACACATTTACAGGATTTTTCCCTTGGTTGTATAAATTGTATATGTAGTGGCCATGACATCCTAGTGTTCATTATATTCTAGGCAGATGTTTTGTATAGGCTTTTTCTTTAATGCCCCATCACAGCTGGAAATGGCACTCCAGTAGTTGTTAGTGCCTATGCACATCTTTGCCATCATACTTTTGACATGATGCAGATTGTTGTAGGAATAATTTGTTAGAGTAGTTTTGCTTGACTGTATAGATGTCAGTTTTCTCATAGAAGATGATGCTGCAAATTAAGAGAAGCTTGTATTTTCCTCATGAATATTCTTGTCTGACTAATATGCTAGTGTTTTCATGGTATACTGCAAGGATCAGAATGATTTCTTTGGTGGAGGTAAAACATTGCTAGTCTCTTTTCTAGGGGAATAGCTTTAAATCAAAGTGAAATCCAGCCCTCTATGGAATCAGCACATGGCCTATGCAACAATTGTATCCAGTTGATCCTTGTTTGGGGAATTTAAGTGTTGCATCAGCTTTGTGGTGGCTGCTGCAGTGATAAGTATCAGCCAGGCTCTCGAATATGGAAGGAGAGAGTGTTGTGGTTTTTTTTTTTTTAAATAAAATCAATGTTAAATTCTGGGAAGTATAGTAGGCTAGTGTTTTCAGAAGGAGAGACAGGCTGTTAGGTGCCCACTGTCCAGTGAAATTTAGTGGTACTGGGTAGTTAGGTATTTTTGGAAGCTGCCTCAAGTTCCTATCTAAACCTGCATGATAGGCTGAAGTAGAATTTGCAATTTTTTTTTTTTGGGGTAACATACTATCCAGGCTGACTGTAGTTTCAGGTCCTAAAGAATCTGCTTCTGACTACTTACTGTTGTGGTCTTTCCACACCATGGAAAAATCCTATTCCAGATTATAAAGTCAGGCCCATGTATCTGAATGGCACCCTGTATGCCAGACATCAGCTGTCCTTTCCCTTTTAAATCCACTTAGGGCATGCAAGTTTTTGTGAATAGACTTCTAAAAACAATGGGATCTGGGACTTCTAAAAACAATGGGTTTGTTTTCCCAAAACATTTTCTGCTTTGCAGTTGCTTACTGATCTTCTTTGCTTGTTGCTGGCAACATGCTGAAAAAAGTATAACTTTTGAAACTGGTTTGGCACTGCAGTACAATTGCTGTGTTCTTACCTAAAACTTTATACCCACTACTTACTTTGGGAGCAGCAAGGTAGTTCAGATGTACAGGCCTCTCCATAAACTGTCAATAATAGCCAATATTTTTTTTAAACTATTGACACAACTGTGATAAATTATTAGTAACAGTAGGTGGCATAAGAAATCCAACCTTTTCATGCCCATCAAAAAGATAACTGAAAGTGTTGCCCAATGCAAAGAATTTTCAGCTATGATACAAAATGAATTAGATTCCACCCCCCAAAGGGTTTTATTTACTTACCCATTCTCTGCTGATGGTGAAAATGTTCAATCTTCCAATATGTACATATGCGTATTGACAAAGATACTGACTTTGATTTGATTAATTTTGTAGATACATTTCTGTATAAAATGAAGTTTTTCAAGACATGACTATACATTATGTATATAGTGTACTTTGAAATAATAAACATGAAAATATCTGAATGCTTGTTTTCACATGTCAAATCTGGGAAATACTTGGCATGAGTAAGGCCTAAGGCCCAGATTCTCAAAAAGGGGAGGCTCCAATTCCCATCTTTGCTTTTGTTGCATGTTTCTGTATAAGATGTGAGACCTGGTAACATTTTGGTGATGGAACCTATGATGTGGATGAGAGTTCAAGTTGTGCAGGAGAATCTAAACATGGTTTCAAATAATCAAGTGGTTTTTGGATGTCAGATTGAGCTCAGATATTTCCAACTACATCTTAATTTCTTAAAGGTGTGGGGGAGCGGGTGTATTTGGAAGCTCAGACAATTATATGGTTACAAAAGGCTGTATTTTGTACCTCCCTGCAGCACCTCTAATATCCTTTTATTTAGATGTGGCTTATTAATACCACCTAGTTGTTATAGCTCCTATATTTCAGAGAGGCCATGTAATACCCCTTGCAAGAGGTAGCCCACATCCTGGGCCATGCCCAGTCCCTTTTCTCCAGAGTGGGAGTGTAAATCTGCCCAAAATGGGTAACTGATATGAGTTGAGAACAAAATTGATCAATGACCCAAGGGATATGGAAAGAAAATTGAATTGCTTCTACACAATTGCTGGGAGCCTAGGTAAAACAAGAGAATTGCTGATCTTTGAGTACAATTTGGATTGCATTGCTATTACTGAACCTGGGGAGGATGACTGGTACCACTGTGTTAAAAATCAATGGTTGTATCTTATTTTAGGCAGGATTAAGGAGGAGCAGCACTCTGTCAAAAATGGCATTAGCTGTTTCCAAGTCACTGACAAGCATTCAAAACCACTTTCTTCGAAGTGGAAGGATGAATGTCCTACAAGATAAAGCTCAAGATGTGGTATTAGTGTCTGCTACAGACCACCAAATCATAGTTCAGAAAGGTGTGTAATGAGGCAGTCATCCTATCTGTAAGATGTAAGGAAAAAATATGAATGATCACAAGAGGGATTTCAAATGAAGTGACTTATGGTGGAGGTCTCAGGCTGCCAGTTCTAAAGACATCCTTGGAATTTGTAAACAGATGACAGCTTCCTAACTCAAGTGTTGTAGCCAACATGAGGGAATTCTATAGTAGACCTTGTTCTAAGAGATACAAGAGGAACTGATCACCCAACTAGAAATGAACCATAGCTTTGGTACAAGTGATCATGACTTGGTCATGCAAGCAGACTAGAGTCCAGACCAGTAATTAATAAATACACACAGTGCTTTAATAGGGCCAATTTCACAAAACTTAATTATGAGCCAAATGAACCAGGAGGAAGAATTTAAATAAAAAGTGAATGATAATTCTCAATTATCTAAGAACTTACTAGATGCTCAAAAAAAAAAAGCCACAATTCCACAAATGTCATACTGGTTAAAAAACCCACCTGGTTTAGAGGCAAAGTGAATGCAATCATAAGTAATTTAAAAACAAATGAAAAAGGGGAAGTTGATAGTGAATATAAATCAGAAGTTAGGAATTGTAGAAAGTAGATGGGGAAGTCAAAGACAAGGAGGAATCTATGGCGAGCAGAACTGAGGACAAGAGGTGGGTTTTTTTGTTTTTAACATACATTAGGAACAAAGATTCTGACAATGGTATTGGTCCATTACTTTACGGAAATGGTAGACTCATCAATAATACAGAAAGCAGATGTATTCAATAACTGTTCTGTATTTGGGGGAAAAATTATATAGCTTCATCATATGGTGAAGATAACTTTCCATTCCACTAGAATTTCTGAACAATGTGAGATAAGCTATTAAAATTCAGATTTTTAAAATCAGCAAGTCCAGATAAATTACATCTAAGAGTTTAAAAAACTGGCTGAGGAAGTTGCTGGATGCTGATTTTCAATAAGTCTTGGCACACTGGGGAAATTCCAGAAGACTGGAAGAAAGCTAATCTTGTGCCAATATTTCAAAAGGCTAAAACAGGATGACCTGGGTAAGTATAGGGCTGTCAACCTGACAATTGATCCCAAGCAATATAATGGAGTGGCTTATATGGGGCTTGATTATTAAAGAATCAAAGGAGGGCAATATAATTAATGCAAAATGGGCTTATGGTGACTTCTGCAAGACATTTGACTTGGTACCATATCCTATTTGGATTAAAAAATTGATATAAAATTAACATATCACACATTAAAAGGATTAACTGGCTACTTGCTCAAAATGGAAATGGAAAATACTCATTGAGTGGCTGTTTCCCGTGAGAATTTTTTTTTTTTAAATCATCAGCGACCTGGAAGAAAGTAATCACTGAAAGTCTTCAGTGGTCACAAAAGTTGGAGGAACAGTAAATAATGGAGACAGGTCACTGATTCAGATAATCAAAATCAGTTGGTAAATTAGGAGCAAGCAAACAAAATGGTCAATACCACTAAATGTAAACATACATCTAGGAACAAAGAATGTAGACCATACTTACAGGATGAGGGACTATCCTGGGAAGCAGTGACAGAAACATTTGGGGTGGAAGAGACTAATCAGCTCAACATGAGCTTCTACTATGACACTGCAGCTAAAAGAGCAAATGAGATCCTGGGATGCATAAACAGGGGAATCTTGAGTAGTGGTAGAGAAGTTATGTTACTTGTCCAGCACTAGTGGAATGATTGCTGGAAAACTATGTCCAATTTCTGCTGTATATAATAATTCAAGAAGGATGTTGATAACTTGGAGAGGGTTCAGCAAAGAGCCATGAAAATGATTAAAGGATTAGAAAACATGCCTTAGAGAAACTCAAAGAACTTAATCTGTTTAGTTTAACAAAGAGTTAAGGGATGACTATTACAGTTTATCGGTAGCTACATGGGAACAAACATTTAATAATGGGCTCTTCACTCTAATGGAGAAAGTAGTAACACCATCCAATGGTTTGAAGTTGAAGCTAGATAAATTCAGAGTGGAAATAAGATGTAAAATTATTAAATGGTGAATAATTAATTCCTGGGAGAATTTACCAAGGGTCATGGTGGATTCTCCATCACTGATTTTTTTTTTTTTAAATTAAGATCGGATGTTTCTCTAAAAGATATGATCTAGGAATTTGGAGGAAGTTCTATGGCCTGTAGCATACAGGAGGTCAGACTGGATGATCAAAATGGTCCTTCTGGCCTTGGAATCTATGAATCTACAATGGTGACCAGTTTCCTGGGGCGACATCTGAAACTGAGTAATTACTCAAACTATACAATACAGAATATTTTAACAAGAGAAATCAGACCTAACAATGATTTATACCCAAATCAGTTCATAAGTGATCAGAGCAAAATTCAGAATTTGTCCAAATATGAACCTGGACAACTAGTATCTAGGATTGTAAAATTGAATAAAGAAACGAGGATGAGTTGGCATATATTTAACTGCTTGTCAGTCTAGAAATTTAGTGGTCAGATTAAATGCTACAGTGCCAATAGTTTTTAATTAACCATTGTTACAGAAGCGGAGACTGGGCCTGGTAAGTCTTGTTACTGTAAGTAGAATTTGCTATTGCACTGCATAAGCGAAAGATGGCAGTACATCATTGTGATTGTATACTGCAGATACAATTGCACAAATAGTAAAACCATTCTCTATTGTACTTAAACTTTTGGAAACCAGAATCAGATTTTTCCCCCATCCTATAACTGGCAGTAGATCTGATCTACGGTGAGTTTTTGTACTATTTTGACTGTAGTATTGTCTCCATGTTAGTCCCAGGATACGAGAGAGAGACCAATGGAAGTTGATCCAATAAAAGGCATTCCCTTCACCCACTCTCTCTCCTTTTTTATTATAATCAGCTCCAACAACTGGGCTTTACCATTAAAATATCCCTTTTCCTCCAATACAAATTTGGAAATCCAATATTCATTAACGTGGGCCAGATAAATTGCTACTGTCAGATTATTGCAAGAACAGCATCTTAACAGATCAGCTGTTTTTGTAAGTACAAGCCATAACTGCTTGTTTTCTGACAGTGAGGTGAATAAGCAGAGCCAATGCAGCAGTAGGAGAGCAAACAGTTCCATTTTGTCTCACTTCCCAACCAAAATGGTCAACCTAAGGGCTGGATTCTGCCCACAGATCTGCATGAGTTGATTACAATCATAGGATGGGGGCTGGAGTTTAAGTATATTTATTAGCTCAGATTTTATCACTTCTGAAATGATAGCAGATGACACAAAGGTCCATTTCTATTCCCAATGGAATTAATGGCAAACTCAGACTGGTTTCAATAGGAACAGATAAGGATCTTAAGGAAAAGATTTTTCTTACTGTCAGCTCTTTAGACTAGCTCAGTCTAGCTGTGTTCTTTTTGCCTCTTACATCCCTTCCACCAGTTCGAAGGACACTGCATAAGCCATGCTGCCAAAGTAACATGTTTCAGGTATTCTGTAAGTGGATTCATTTTTCACTAACCTCCTAGAATGTTCTGGACCTTTGTAGAATCTTGTGGAACCTTCCAGACTCTCTGTAAATACAGATTCACAGATCCTAGCATGCAAATTTATCATCTTATATGGCAGATAAATCTTGCTTCATATGCAATAAAAATAAAAATAAATTAAAAGTTTAACAAATGGGGGAGGATGCCAAAGATGCTCCTTGCCTGGGGTGCCATTTGGTCTAGGGCTGGCCCTGACAGTAGTAGCATAGCTGAGCAGAGAAGCCAATTCTCTAATCCTAATCCTCACTCCGCCACTTGCTATGCAATGTTTGGCAAGTAATATCTCATCCCGTTCTACGCATAAGGGAGAAGGGGACGGACACATTCCTGCTTTAAAGGGATATTGTAAGGCTGTGTTTGTAAAGAGTTTTAAAGGTGTAAAGCAGTAGATAAGTACTCAGTCTTAAACTGAGCCAATCTGATATTAAACTATTGGATAATAAATGTGGAATTTATTGGAATTCCACAGTTACTTTTCTGGCTAGAATCACATTCTAATGGCGCACAGCCCAGGGAGGCTGAAAAAGCTCTAGACATTATCTTTTCCCTGTTTTCAGAGGTTTGTAACAGAGGTAGATTGTTTTTACAAAGTATAACGGGAGGGAGGGGGGAGAAAGACTTTCATACATAAGTGGATAACAGTTATACCAGAGCATCTCTGAACAAGTTCTCCTCAGCTGATGTGTAAATACTACATACGTCTTTCAGTATGTTTATGAATGTTCTGGTCTGCTGGGGGCTACATAAATTGGGAAGTCTTAATTGAGCAAGGTAGTTTAAACATGTTAATATTCCCATTTAAATCAATCAATGGGGCTACTCAGATGCTTATATAGTTAGGCACATGCTTAAGTACCTTGCTGAATCAGGGTTGTACCTGGAAAACTCGATTAGTTGTGATCTGAAGGCACATGAATTATTTATGACATTCTGTATTCCTGGGACTTCTTTAAAGCAAGGAAAAAATCATTACAAGATTAGAACTAACTAAAGTAAGGAAATTCTGAACTAAATTTCATTCTTAGTTTACGCTATTCACAAGAGGTTAGACAGGCACAGTGGTTGGAGCAGATAGTTCAGGGGACTGATAATGGAATACAGAGCCTTTCCTTTCCAGCTCACTTTTGATTTTAACCGTGGCCAGGTTATCTGAAGTTGTTCCCTTTAGACAGCTGTTCACCTGTTTGTATTAGCTGTTGGTCTCATCTCATTCTATTGATTACAATTGCTGGAAAAAAAAATACCTATCAAAACTGGCACTAAAATTACCCCTAGTAGATGGTTTTTGGAAAGGGCTTAAAGGATTGAATCAGTATGAAGAGTGGCAATATTCAGACCTGACCAGAGAAAGTAATTAAAAAGAAAGGGACTTGTTTTCTTGTAAGAATCTGTAGGACAAGCCAGGAGAAATTTCTCTCCACTCTGCTGTGCAGAGTGGTTTTGTATCAAAATGAGCCCAAATTCAAGCAGTCAATTCAAAGGTGAGACATATAGACGGATACGTACTTCAGTCAATCTGGGTCTAATTGGTAGTTGGGCAGAGTACTTAGGAATTTGACAATGATAGTTGCAAGCCCTCTTGTTTTCCTCTAGTCCCCACTATCACAGTACCCCACCTTTCTAATCTGGGTCACAGCCCCATGGCAGTGGAAACACACACTGAAGTCAAACAGAAGGTTTCCATATGTAAGGACTGAAGGTATGGGTGGCAGGTATCAAAGGCCATAGCAGGCTAAGCCTCCCCTGACCCAGGCTGTGGCCCCACCCATGTTCCCCTGGGAGGCCCCTCCCTTCCTCTCCCTCTACCCGGAAGCCAGTGGGGGGCTCAGCTCAAGCCAGTAGCCTGAAGCTTGGGCCAGCCAGCAGCCAGGATGGCACTGGGGGGGTGGGGTGGGGGGCTAGCTTGGCTAGGGCAGGCAGGCTGGGGCTCCTTTGGCTATGGGGGGGCCTGGGAAGAAGGGGTGGGGCCAGTGGCCTACCCTCCCCGACGGAGGGATTCACCTGCTGACCATGACTAGAGGATCCAGGCCCTGGTGTGTGTGTGTGGGGGGGGGGGCGGACAAACCTGCAGGGATAGACAACGAGAGAGGACTTGGAGAAACCACACACATAGGGAGTTGTTTCAGAATGGTAGATGTGTCAAACAAACATACAGCTGAAGGTAGCATAAAATCCCTCCTTTACATGTAAGGGGTTAAGAAGCTCAAATAACCTGTTGGCACCTGACCAAAAGGACAAATAAGGGAAGAAGATGCTTTCCAATCTGTGGGGGAAGGTTTTGTTCTGGGCTTTGTTGTTCTCTCTGGGACAAGGGCAGGAAAAAAAAATACATCTCTTAAAGCCATATCTGAAATAAGCATCTAAGATTACAAATTGTAAGTAATAGCACGGAAATGCATTAGGTTATCTTTTGTTTTAGCTTGTGAATTTTCCCTGTGCCAAGAGGGGGGTTTATTCCTGTTTTTTGTAACTTTAAAGTTTTGCCTAGAGGGGATTCCTCCGTGTTTTAAATCTTATTACCCTGTAAAGTTACCTTCCATCCTGATTTTACAGAGCTTGTACTTTTTCTTTATTAGAAAGTTCTGTTTTTAAGAACTTGAGTGGTTTTTTAGTGTCCTACAAACCCAAAGGTCTGGTCTATGCTCACCTTGTTTACCTATTTGGTTGGTATATTATTCTCAAGCCACCCCAGGAAAGGGGGGTGAAGGGGCTTGGGGGGATATTTTGGGGAAGACAGGAACTCCATGCGGTCCTTTTCCTGAATCTTTGTCTAACTCACTTGGTGGTGGCAGCGATACTGTCCAAGGACAAGGAAGAATTTGTGCCTTGGGGAAGTTAACTTAAGCTGATAGAAATAAGCTTAGGGGGTCTTTCATGTGGTCCCCACATCTGTACCCTAGAGTTCAGAGTGGGGAGGGAACCCTGACACTGTTAGTCTGCATCAGCAAAACAAGGAGTCTTTGTGGCACCTTAGAGATTAACAAATGTATTTGGGTATAAGCTTTCATGGGCTATAACCCACTTCATCAGATGCATGGAGTGAAAAATACAGTAAGCAGTGTGTGTATATATATATTACAGCACATTAAAAGATGCGAGTTGCCTTACGAAGTGGGAGGTCAGTGCTAATGAGGCTAATTCAATTAAGGTGAAAGTGGCCTATTCTCAACAGTTGAGAAGAAGGGGTGAATATCAGAGGGAAGATTACTTTTTATAGTGGCCCATCCACTCCCAGTCTTTATTCAGGCCTAGTTGTGTGGAAATCCTCTGCAATTCTGAAACCTTGGTCTGAGGTACACAGAAGGAAGAGCCACATGCACACTTGTAGCACACAATGCTCAAATAAGCAAGCATGGATAAAAATAGGTTAGCTGAATTGGTTTTTGACAAACCAACAGAGATAGACCTTCCAACCACTTCCTGGAAAAATCATAATGTTCACCTTAAACCAGGGGTCTCAAACTCAATTTACTTTAGGGTCAGTGCCAGTCCACAAATCCTCCCAGCGAGCCAATAATGTCACTCATACTGCTCAGAACCTGCCTGCCAAAACTCCCCCTTCCCAAACTCCACCCTCTCACCTGCCTAAGGCTCTGGAAGTTTGGGTGGGGAAGGAGGTCTGGGTAGGAGACTGAAGTGCAGGCTCTGGGAGGGAGTTTGGGTGCAGGCTCTGGGCTGGGGCAGGATTTCAGGCTCTGGGAGGGAGTTTTGGGGCAGGATGGGGTGAGTGGGAAGGAAGAGGGTGCAGGCTCTGGGAGCGGGTCAGGTGCTTACCTGGGGCTCCAAGGTGGGGTGGGCCAGAGGACTGCCCCTGCAGCATCCCATTGGCTGCAGGGGTGCTCAGAGCAGGGGCAGCGGCATGTGAAAGCACAGCCTTGCCTCACCCTGGGGCTGCAGGGAGGGGCTTGCAGACACATGGAGTGAGCAGGCAGAAGCTACTCAGCTCTGCTGTGCTGATGGTGGTGGGCAGGGCCCCAAGCAATTGTAAAATTGTGTGCGGGGGGGGGGAAGGGCACACTCAGGGGTGGCAGGCAGGGCTGAGGAAGAGACCCAGCCCCAAAATTGCTGGAGCCCCATGGGCCACATTGAGGAAGTTCTTGGGCCACAGATATCCTGCGGCCCATGAGTTTGAGACCCCTGCCTTAAAACTGAGTTTTCCTCGTTTCTTCTGGGATAACTGAAGTTTGCAGGACAAAGGGGTGATGAATTGATAAGTCAGTAAGCAAAGCTACCAGATTACATTTTTATGAGAGGATGTTAAAACAAAACTTCCTTTTCTCAGGTTCTCACTTTTGTTTTCCATGCCTGCTCTCTCTCAGTGAAGCACCATTCAGTTGTGACTTTAGCACAGTGTCAAAAAGCTCAACGGGCAGTGATCAATGGCCCCATGTCTAGTTGGCAGCCAGTATCAAATGGAGTGCCCCAAGGGTTGATCCTCGGGCTGGTTTTGTTCAATATCTTCATAAATGATCTGGAGGATGGCGTGGATTGCACCGTCAGCAAGTTTGCAGACGACACTAAACTGGGAGGAGAGGTAGAGATGCTGGAGGGCATGGATAGGATACAGAGGACCCTAGACAAATTAGAGGATGGGCCAAAAGAAATCCGATGAGGTTCAACAAGGACAGTTGCAGAGTCCTGCACTTAGGATGGAAGAATCCCATACACCGCTACAGACTAGAGACCGAAAGGCTAGGCAGCAGTTCTGCAGAAAAGGACCTAGGGATTGCAGTGGATGAGAAGCTGGATACGAGTCAGTGTGCCCTTGTTGCCAAGAAGGCCAATGGCATTTTGGGATGTATAAGCAGGGGCATTGCCAGCAGATCGAGGGATGTGATTGTTCCCCTCTATTCAACATTGAAGAGGGCTCATCTGGAGTACTGTGTCCAGTTTTGGGCCCCACACTACAAGAAGGATGTGAAAAAAGTTGGAAGACATCCAACGGAGGGCAACAAAAACTACTACGGGACTGGAACACATGACTTACGAGGAGAGGCTGAGGGAACTGGGATTGTTTAGTCTGCAGAAGAGAAGAATGAAGGGGGATTTGATAGCTGCTTTCAACTACCTGAAAGGGTGTTCCAAAGAGGATGGATCTAGACTGTTCTTAGTGGTAGCAGATGACAGAACAAGGAGTAATGGTCTGAAGTTGCAGTGGGGGAGGTTTAGGTTGGATATTAGGAAAAACTTTTTCATTAGGAGGGGGGTAAACACTGGAATGGGTTACCTAGGGAGGTGGTGGAATCTCCTTCCTTAGAAGTTTAAGGTCAGGCTTGACAAAGCCCTGGCTGAGATGATTTAGTTGGGGACTGGCCCTGATTTGAGCAAGGGGTTGGACTAGATGACTTCCTGAGGTCCCTTCCAACCCCGATATTCTATGATTTTAAGATGGATTATGTCTAGTTTATTTGCTTGAAAAAAAAAAATAACTCCCGTATGGAGGGTACTGCTCATTTTCTGATACCATTATTCATGGTATTATAGTGGAGGTTACGTGGCTCTCAGCAAGCATCTCATCTCTGGGCAATCACAAACCTCATTGAAGCAGATGGGTGAGCTAGCTGTTTTCAATTCAGGTAAAACCAGGGAACAATGACATGCTCCTTTGTTTGATGAGAGCTGAAACACTGGAAGCCATCACCCAAGGACTATACGCAAGGCTTGGGCAGTGGCTGAGCCATGAAGGCAGAGGGGTTTTCTTGGGAACAGATAAAGAGGAGCTGGGGGATTAGTTGGTGGAGTTGCACATCTGTTAGAAGCAAGGAGTAAGCTAGCAAACAGTGAGAAAACTACTGGTAGTACGTCCTTGAGAGATAGCTCAGAAAGTGTTTTGGGCAAATTGCTGGTTGGAAGGACAGGCTTCGAATGTGAGCAAGGAACCTGCCTCCTATTTGATCCTACTGTGTTCTAGGAAATAGGACTTGGCACATTCTTTGCAAATGAACAGGACTGCACCAATCCTTTTTTGTTCTTTCAAAAGTTTACAAATGACCATTGACTTAATATAGCTTTGAAACTTTTCTATGCAGAACAAAAATGCTGCTTTTAGCCATCTTACTTTAAATGAAACAAGCAGAGAAAGTTTCCTTAGCTTGTCAAATCTTTTTAAACTTTCCCTTTAATTTTTTAGTACTGTAGTTTATGTTCAACACCATACTGTATTTGCTTTTGCTTTTTTTGGTCTCCACTGCAGTCTGTTTGCATACTGCTGGTTCTAAATGAGGTGCGTGGTTGACTGATCAGTTTATAACTCTGCAGTTCTACTACATCAGATCCAACAAGATGAACTAATTTTGAGATAGGTAGTAGAGGTGAGATGCATGAGCTCAAATGACAAAGCTCAGAGCCCTCACTAATTTTACCAGGAGCTGTAAACACATCCAAATGAAGATCATGAGTGGAGCAGACAGATAGTTTCCTGAATAGCAGAGAAAGCATGATAAATAAAAACAGGGGGAGGAAAATATACACCAAACTTTTGGGAAAAAAAGCAAGTGCACAAATACAAAACAAAGGCGACAAACAAAACATGGATATTGTGGAAAAAGTCATAATGGAACCACATATGTAAAAATTGTGGCAAGGCAAAAAAAGATGGTGTCTAAACTTGCAGACAAAAGCAGAGAGGCAGGGAAATCAATCTAAAATTCAATAAAACCCAAATGAAGTTATTGCTCTCCAGTCCAAGGCAAATTTCAGCAAAGCATTTAAGCACATGTTTAGTCCCATGGACATCAGTAGGACACCTCACACGCTGAGTGCTTTGCTGAATTGTCTCATCCTGCATGCCATTTTTGTTTTACTGCAGTACTGTGGGGCAGGCTTGGGGGGATGGCACAAAGGCCTCAGAGACTTGTTTCATGGAATCTTAGAAGATTAGGGTTGGCAGAGACCTCAGGAGGTCATCTAGTCCAACCCCCCCACTCACAGCAGGGCCAACCCCAACTAAATCACCCCTGCCAGGGCTTTAAGGCCCAGCTTGACAACCTCTACTAATGGAGATTCCAACCCCCCCCCCCATGTAACCCATTACAGGGCTTCACCACCCTCCTAGTGAAATAGTTTTTCCTGATATCCAACTTAGACCTCCCCCCACTGCAACTTGAGACCATTGCTTCTTGTTCCGTCATTGGCCATCACTGAAAAAAGCCTTGCTCCATCCTCTTTGGAACCTTTCTAGTGTTAATCCCCCGATTACTAGACCTGCTCTCTTGTCTTTTGTTGCAGAGGAGCCCCTTGCTGTCCTGTTCTGCCGGTCATGAAATATTTTCTATCCAATGGCTGTCTTTTTGGCAGCCTCTTGTTTTCTTCTTTGTCATGAGGGTGGCAATAGAAGGGACTCTTCCCAGGCATTACTTTTACTGTGCTCTTTGCAAAGGGGGTGTGGCGATTAGGAATATTCTTCATAATTTAGTGGGAGGAAGTGACCCCCAGAGGTTGAGGTAGGGAGGAGGAGGAGGATCTCTGTCTTTCCACAGACCCAAGGCTCGACAGTCACACCTACTTTCCTCGTTTTCAAAGCTCCTAGTGGGCCAGAGTGACCCTTGCCATCCTGACCTGATCAACAGACAGGAATTTGCATGTATTAAACTAAACATGTTTAAGAGGCATTGGTGGCAAAAGAACCCCCAGGTTCCATCCCCCACTTCTTCCCATTGCACATGAGCAAAACGGATGCCAGGAGAATGTCAGCATTAGGTCCTTCAATGTTTATGTTGGTCTCTAAGGTCACAGGCAACTGTGTCATGTTCTAGTTGTCATGGGGAGGCACCTTTGTTTTTGCTGTTGAACATCAGCAGAGTTCTAGGAATTACCTCTGTTAAATCTGTATCCTGCCTTTAGGAATGGCCTATATCTAATACATTCTGCAGAGGAAGTTAAAAAAAAAAAAAACAAAAAAACACTCACTTGATGCACCTGTAAGGTAGGAGTCAAGGCGCAAGAGTACTACAGGGGCCAGGAAAGAATTTTTGACCCAAGAGATTTTATTGTCCATGCTTAGATAAGGGTTGACCCACAAAACAGTTCTGGACCAGTCCCCAAACTTTTCAGAAGTCCAGCCCCAGCTGCAATCCTGATTCTGAATTAGGGGACTCAGGCCTATCTCAGAACTTTATGCACATATTCCCTCAAGACTCCAACAGTGAGTCAATGGGGAGTTTTGCCATTGACTTCTATTGGCCAAGCTTCTACCCCCAATGTTTTTAAATAACTATCACAGGGACCCTCATTCCCAGTACCAATGTGCTTCCCTAAACCCTATGGATCAACTCCAGAATTCATTTTAGTCACAAAGCTGGCTACAAGTTGTTTGCACCCTTGTAAGAGTCCTATAGATTTTAATAGCAATGGAACGGAGCAGCCTATAGGCATTTAAAGAATTGTATGAAAGTTACTAAAGCCCCAAAGGTTTAGAGAATTCTCTTCTTGTTGGGGCTCTGTAAGAATTTACAAATCTTCCCAAAGAGGCTAGAGAAAAAGATGTTTCCTATTAGATTCCATAGAGCTTTTCTGTAATTGTTGCATCATAGTTCCTAGTCTCAGGACCTTAAGAGGACAATAACCCCTATTTTAATAGTTATTGCTCTACATTTGTAGAGGTCACTTGTTCCTATGTGTTTTGATGGGAAAAGGAGAACTAGGAGGTGGAAGGTCATTGTGATATAGCACAGCCTACAATGCCGTTATACACAAGCTTATTGTAATTTAAGTCCTCAGGACCCCAAAATGCATTACAAGGATAGGCATTTTGTGCAGAAGATTATATTGGATTGTACAGTGCTTCTAAAGAGGTGGTATTTGTGCAAGCATAGGAAATCCTTTAAAGAGAACAATGCATTAGTGAGTAGTTTCTAGCTAGCAAAAGCCAGCATAGGTGTTGTTGTGAGCCTGAGGAAGGACAGAAGTTGCCACATGCAGTCAGGAAGTTAACTGAGAAGAAAGAGCTTCAGAGGGGTAAGCCATGTTAGTCTGGATCTGTAAAAGCAGCAGAGTGTCCTGTGGCACCTTATAGACTAACAGACATATTGGAGCATGCGCTTTCGTGGCTGAATACCCACTTTGTCAGGTGCTTTGCCACTTCCTGAGAAGAAAGACCATTTGTAGCACTCTGCAGGCCCCGATTTGGACTTGTGACAAAATTTCACACAGGTGAAACTTCAGTTACTTTAAATGCATTATATTTGAGTTGGAGAGAGAGGAGAAACAGGCCTTTTATCTTTTTCAGCACTAGTACTAAGAGAAGGACACTGACTCTGCTGGTCTTCCCATCCCTGCAGACCTCTTCCCCAAACTTTGGGAGTTAAGGAATTTAAGTCCAAATCAATCCCTTCAGAACTTGGGTTTTTACAAAACAAACTAGTTTTAACAAAATTCCAAAGATGTGTTGTTCCCTTGGGATCAAGGGACAAACCTAGCAGAGATAGACCCAAGAAACAAACCTGGCTGGGTTGCCAGAGCAAAAAATTCTCACAAGCAGCAACTGCACACTGGCTGTCAATCATCCTGTCAGATAGGGCTGGGTTTCTTACTTTAATTCCTTTCAGCACTGATCACAAGAGAGATGATTCAATTATTCAAGGAATTTGCATTGGGCAGATTAAATGAATACTAATTCAGAAAACGAGTCCGGTGGTACCTTAAAGACTAACAGATTTATTTGGGCATAAGCTTCCATGGGTAAAAACATGTTAGTCTTTAAGGTGCCACTGGACTCCTCGTTCTTTTGTGGATACAGACTAACACGGCTATCCCTTTGAATTAGGGTCAAGTATCTCATGGATAGTCTAGGTTGCTCTGATTGATTGATTCTCCAGTCAATGGCAATCAATGGGCCACATTTCCAAAGAGGTTATGGAGATTTCATGTATTTGAAATACAAAACCTAAGCACAGCATAAGCCAAGGATCATGCCACTCTATAGGATGTTTCTATTATGCTTCTACAGTTTGTGTAATAAAACAAGTCATTACTGTTCATCCACGGGAAAATCATTGGAGGAACTTTACAGAAAGACTAGAGAAACAGGGCCAATCCAGAACAGGGATCAATTAATTGATGTATTTGTATGTTGAATTTCACCCAGTATTCACTCTATAGCCTTCTCAGGCCCAAACGTGACCTTAGTGAACTCAGAGGGAGCTAATTGTTACTCTGCCAGTTAGCGGGAGCAGGATTGCCCCATTGTGACCTGCAGGCATGAGAGGAGGGTCCAGTGTTGTGATTTTTTACATCCCCGTTAAATCTAAAGTTACTTTGCATAAGTAAAAAGAAAGGAGTACTTTTGGCACCTTTGACAAAATTTTGTTAGTCTAAGGTGCCAAAAGTACTCCTTTCTTTTTGCAAATAGAGACTAACATGGCTGCTACTCTAAAACTTCGCATAAGTAAAACTCCAGGATTAAGCCTTGAAGTGCTGCCTCTCGTGAATGAGGAAAAGAAAGTAAGATCTATCATCTATGCACTGTGTTCCAGTCTAGTCTGTACACAGGAAAAGGTTACTCTGACATACAAGCACAAGGCACAATTCATTCATGCATCATAGTCCCATGGAGGTAAAGCTCTGTGCCTACAGGATGTATTCCTATGGCTAACTGTAAAGTTATAGCTACTGCACTGGCAGCATGTTTGCAGGGAGTCTGAGCCACTTTGGTAACATGATTACAAAGTTGCTGGATCAAATATGTATTTGATATTTCACGTTTTGGATTCCTTGATTACTTGCTTTAAATGAGTCATTAAGCAAATCTCAGACTGTTTAAAAATAGTTACTTGCCTCATAAGGCATTAGTGTCGTACTGTCAACTGCAAAACATTCTGCACTTCCAAAAAAGAGTGAAAAATTAGAGAGTACACTTTCACACATCATTACTTCTCATGGTTAGAGCTGGAGAGCTCATTCCAAACCTATAAAGTCAATACAGCAGAGTTTGGAAGCCCAACAAGCAACATCTTATTCTTGTTATTTCTTAGCACAGCAGGTTCTCGAAGCTTTGTTCTATGCACAATAGCAACTGCAGTGGCCATTCAGTCCGTTTCCTAAAATAAAAACCACATTTATGTATTTGATTTCTGGAGTACCACACTGGCTTAGCCATAGCAGCCTTAGGCATCCTGATGTCAGTTAAGAAGGTCACATGCAAACGTTTAAAGAGCCCATGTAATCCATTTAACCAGACCACATTCCACAGTCAATCCATATCAGCGGGGCTAGACAGCAATAAATCCCCCAGCATCCCTGATAGACTCCTCTCTTCCACCTGCTCTCAGGGAATGAGAGGACTTGTGAGGTTAGCAGAGATGCCATGCAAAACTGCTTGATTTCTAGAGCAATATGTGTTAGGTCAGTAGTAGTCATCTAGTGTGTTATATGAAGGCCGGGTAGTCTTTTGGTTAAGGCATGGGACAGGGAGGCAAGAGGTGTATGTTTGGTTTCTGGATTTCCATAAGCTACTTAATGGATCTTGAACAAGTGCCTGATCCTGGTTGCATTTAAGATTTGCTAGCAAGAGTTCAGTGCATCTTAGATATAGGCTAAGGGATGTTGCAAGACTTAATTCATTAGCGTTAGCAAAGCACTTGGAGCACCTTGCACTACACAAGTTCCACTCAGTGGGCAACAGTGAGATGCTGTCAAGGAGGTGATGAGCTCTTTTCTTCACCAGGGCATCCCACCATGAATACACCATTTTATGGCCCCTCCTAACAAAGCAGCCAAGGATTGTGCAGTTGGGAAGGGTGAACTCTTCTCTCTTACTGGTCACACCTCCAGATCAGAATGGAGGTGCATTTCCAGTGAACAATGCAGAAAATCTCATTGCATGTGCCTTCGCTGTTCTACAGAGAGTGAGCTAACTTCTTGCTTGGTGGTGTTCGTCTGGTTCCCTTGGCCAACCCTGAAGTCATCTTAGACACTCCATCCATGTTTTTAAGTGCAGGCTTCACAGCACGAACAATTTAAAGAACTGCATTCTGGAACTGATGCTTTGAATTCACGCTGCTATTAACATTCGCCATGAATGATTACCTATGCTGTAGGTACAAAAAACTCTGCTAACATTACTGTGAGGGGAGGGACTGCATCCTCACCTCACTCAACTCTAATACAATTGACTGAAGTGGAGTCTGATTCTATGCCCAAGTGACATCTGTAGGTCCTGATGGGACCCTGCATTGCTCAGCAAGTGCCTAGCACCACACAGAGCAAAAGCCTGGCCCCATTGACTTTTGATTTCACCACAAGGTAAGACCTCCTCTGGAGGTTTAACTGGGCTGAGCATTATGGTTCCTGAGATGTTCCAATCACCTATAACTACCAACAAGCATCACCGCTGTTAAAGATCCAACATATCAGTCAAAGCCCTGTCTCTTAGGATTTATAATATTCAGATGAATATTTGCTGTGGATCAAATCATGGCAATACAAGGGATTCATTGTTACAGTAAAGAGTAACCAACGGTTCTTCTGTTTTTCGTAAAAAGGAGTGCAAAAGAGTGTCCAAGTTTACAAGCTTTAAATGCCTGCTTGAATGCCAGACAAAGAAAGTTTCGTTGTGGGAAGTAACTCTTCAGGCCAAACTTAATACGATTCTCCCCATCACCACCACCTTTTAAAGTTAAATATTTTTAGAAGATCAGTTTTGAAGTGTGGCTTTTGTTCATGAATGATACATTTTCCGCAATATCTTCACTATTCAGAAATACGTTTTGTTTGTTCATCTGTGATGGAGGACGCCCAGACTACAGCAGCACCACAGGAGAACTGGCTGCTGGCAGCTTCGGGCAGTAGACTGTGCTCCACCCCCCACCGCTGCAGTCATGAGCTATACTAGCAACGGAGGTGAGGAGCAGACCTCTCCCCCCTCCAATAGCTGAGAAGCAGCAGCCAGTTGCCCCCAAGACCAGGAAGCTCATGGCCATTGCACCCAGAGGCAGTGGTAGCCACATAGGGGGCTGGTGGTCAAGATGGATGGATGCATCCATCTGCCAACCTGACATGATGTCCCAGCAGGTGTGCTTCCTATTTGCAGCTTGCATCCAAGGGTTTATGGAAAAGTTGCTGAGGCTCATCTGTCTGACCACTACCCCATGCTGCTCAGGGCACTAATGATACCATGTGGGCACTGAGGATACCACTAGGTATGACCCTGAGCAAAATCAGCAGAGACTACAGGGCCCTGGGAGCAGGGCTGTGTATGCAGTTATCCTCCCAGTTGAGGTTAAAGACCCAGGACAGGAACATGTGCATCCTGGAGACAAATTCATGGCTGGCACAGGTGGTGTCAATAGGAGGGCTTCTGCTTCCTTGACCATGGGATGCTGTTCCAGGAAAGAGGAACACTGGCTAGAGGTGGGTACACCTGACTAAGAAGGGGAACAGCATCTTCACACAGACTCATCCTAGTGAGGAGGACCTTAAATAGGTTCACAGGTGATAAAAGCCCTCAGTAAATACAAAAAAGGTGACCTTAATTGAGAGCTAGATGTTTGGTGTGGGAGAAGAGAACACAGAAAGTTACAATAGCATGATCAGAGCAACAAGAGTGAAATTAATGCTCAGCCTCTTAAATGTCTACACAAAAATGCAAGGATTACAGAGAGCAAACAGAAGAACTGTAAGAATTAGTGCATAAACTAAATTATGACTTAAACTGGCATTATGGAGACTCGGTGGGAACATCTCATGAATGTTGAGAGAGGTATAGCTTGTTCAAGAAGGGGAAAAAAAGGGTGGTGTCTCTGGGTAAAGAAAAGGGGGGAGGAAAACAGGAAAAAGGGTGAATGAAGCATTTCTAGAAGAAATAGAAATAAATATCCATCAACTTGGTAAGTAATGGGGGGGACTTTATCTAGACATCTGTTGGAAAAGTAATATGGCAAAACAAAATTTTCCAATACATTAGTGGAATTTATTGGGGACAACATTTTGTTTCAGAAAGCGGAACAAATAACCAGGGGAGGGGAAGGGAACAGCCATTTTAGACTTTATTCTGACTAACAGGCCACAATTGGTTATGAATCTGAAGGTGGAAAGCAGTTTAGGTGAAAGTGATCATGAATCTGAGGAAAGAAAGGAATGAAAGCAACAGAGTAAGGATAATGCAGAGTACTGTGTCCAGTTCCGACTGCCACATATTATGAAGGATGTGGATAAGTTAGAGAGTCCAGAGAAGAACAAATGATAAAAGGTTTAGAAAACCTGATCTATGGAGCAAAGATTAAAAACCTGGGCATGTTTAGTCTTGAGAAAAAAAAAGACTGAGAAGACCCAATAAAAGTCTTCAAATATGTTAAGATCAGGGATGGTCTAGGTTTACTTGGTCCTACCTCACCACAGGGGCTAGACTTGACCTTTTGAGGTCCCTTCCAGCCCTACATTTCTGATTTTATGTGAGGCCTGATCCAAATCCCATTTAAATCAATGAGAGTCCTTCCTTGAATGGGAGATGGATATCTAGGCAGGAGAATGCTGGTGTATTGCAGGTGGCTAGGCGCAATAACCTTCTCTAGAGACTTGCAGCAGCCTGCAATAAATAACCCCATGCTAAGATACATTATTTCTACAGCACTCAAGTGTGCTTAGTACTTTGCAGAACAAGTGAAAAAAGAAAGGTTTGTACCCTAGAGAACTCACATGATGAGATGCTCCTGGACAAATCAATAGCAACTGGGTTTGAACCACAGGACCTCTGGATCTAAAATGAGGAGCCTCTAAGGACTAACCTAGAGAACCCACCTCCATTAACTCACAGGCTGTAGACTCAAGCCTCTTTGGGTAGGTCTACACAACCAGCAGCAGCAAGCTTAGGTCGACAGACTCTGACTCAGGCTACTGCACTTAAAATAGCTATGTAGACAGCAGTTATGTTGGGACTGAGCCTAGAGATTGGGCTCTGAAGCACACACCCTTCCCTAAGCTTCAGAGCCTGAGCCACATCTACCCAGCTATTTTTACTGCTGTCCAGTGAGCCCAAGTCTGCCACCCCAGGCTCAGAGGATTGCTGCTGTGTAGACATACCCTAGTAGATGGCCTAGCCACTAGAGTGAGATGAGGCACACCACTGCATTAACAGGTCTGGTTCTGTTCAATATCTTCATCAATGATTTAGATAATGGCATAGAGAGTACTTATAAGGCTTGTGGAGGACACCAAGCTGGGAGGGGTTGCAAGTGCTTTGGAGGATAGGGTTAAAATTCAAAATGATCTGGACAAACTGGAGAAATGGTCTGAAGTAAACAGGATGAAATCCAATAAGTGCAAAGTACTCCACTTCGGAAGGAACAATCAGTGGCACATACACAAAATGGGAAATGACTGCCTAGGAAGTCTACAGCAGAAAGGGATCTGAGGGTCACAGTGGATCACAATACGAGTCAGTGTAACACTGTTGCAAAAAAGCCAAAAAACCCAAACATTCTGGGATGTCTTAGAAGGAGTGTTGTAAGCAAGACACACGTAGTAATTCGTTAGCACTACTCCACGCTGATTAGGCCTCCTGCTGGAGTATTGTGTCTAATTCTGGGCACCACATTTCAGGAAAGATGTGGACAAATTAGAGAAAATCCAGAGAAGAGCAACACAAATTAAAGGTCTAGAAACCATGAACTATGAGGCAAGATTGAAAAAAAAAACAAAAAAACAAACAACTGGGTGTGTTTAGTCTGGAGAAGAGAAGACTGAGAAGGGACATAACAGTTTTCAAGAACATAAAAGATTGTTACAAGGAGGAGGGTCAACAAAAATTGTTGTTCTTAACCTCTGAGGATAGGACAAGAAGCAATGGGCTTAAATTGCAGCAAAGGAGGTTTAGGTTGGACATTAGGAAAGACGTCCTTACTGTCAGGATGGTTAAGCACTGGAATAAATTGCCTAGGGACCTTGCACAATCTCCATAATTGGAGATTAAGAGCAGGTTAGACAAACACTTGTCGGGGTGGTCTAGATAATACTTAGTCCTAGCATGAGGTCCCTTCCAGTCCTACGATTCTATGTTAGGACTTGGCTTTGCAAATGCTGCCAACAAAAATAGGCCGTAAGGGTCTGATCCATCTCTGACTGAAATCAATGGCCAAACTCCCATTGATTTAAAATAAAATACAAATAAATTTAAAAAAATCAAGCTTCATGCACAGTGCTAGGGGGACTGGGCTTTAGCAAAGGCCTTTAGTGATGGCAAATGATGCGACTATAACAAAGGGGTGAAAAGATGGATTTGCAATAATTGGCTCCTGCTGTTAAGTTCAGACATGTGAACACTCTGAGGGTGACTAACTGTAGCTTCTTACAAATAAGAACTCATTTTTGTAGGCAAGATCGCAGATGTGAATTTTTAGGAGGCTCAAAGCCCCCTCCTCCCCCAGTTCAGCAAGACACCCGGACACATGCTTAATTCAATTGCCTGGTTTCAGAAAAGCATCCTTAATCACCATATGCTTTCCTAATTGGGACCACCAGGAGGTAAACATGTGCTTTGGTGATGAGGGAAGGGCTTAAGTGCTTTGCTGAACCAGGTCCCAAGTGAGTAGCATTATCTAAACAGCAGTAGGGCCATGAAGTTGTTCTAATGTGGGCTTCCATTGAAATGACAAGAGCACAATAGGTCTATTGTCTGCCAAGAGCTAATTGTGTACATTTAGGTACAACAGTTCTTAGCTGAAGTATGACAAGCTTAACAATTTTGAAGTTTGTTACATAATAACTATAAGTATCAGATAGCATCAGGCTTACTGGCAGAGATCTAGACAATGAGCCACTCCTGTAGGCAGCAGTCTTCTTGTAGACTAGGGTTGCCAACTTTAATTGCACAAAACGATACACTAGCCCTGTGCCTTCCCCGAGGCCCTGCCCCTGCCCTGCCCCTTCCTGAGGCCCTGTCCCTGCTCACTACATTTCCCCCTCCCTCTGTGGTTCGCTCTCCCCACCCTCACTCACTTTCACCTGGCTGGGGTACAGAAGGGGGGTGAGGGCTCTAGCTGAGTGTGCAGGAGGGGGCTCCAGAATGTGGGAGAGGGCTGCAGGTTGAGTTGTGGTAGGGGGTACAGGGTCTGGGCTGGAGGTGCAGGCTCAGGGGTGGGGCCAGCGATAAGGGGTTTGGGGTGCAAAAGGGGGCTCCAGGCTGGGGGATAGGGCCAAGGGATTCAGAGTGAGGGAGGGGGTCGTGGGTTGAGTCAAGGAGTTGGGAGTACAGGCTCTGGGTGGGCTCAGGGCTGGGGCAGGAGGTTGGGACTGGGCTTACCTTGAGCAGCTCCCAGTCAGTGGCGCAATGGGCCTAAGGCAGGCTCCCTGCCTCCATGCTGCGCCCCGGAAGCAGCTAGCAGGTCTGGCTCCTACTCAGGGAGCCAGGAAGCTCTACGTGCTGCTCTTGACCACAGGCACTGCTCCCGCCCCAACTCCCATTGGCCACAGTTCCCAGCCAATGGGAGTGCAGAGCCGGTGCTTGGGCAGGGCAGGTCATGGAGCCCCATGGGCCCTCTGCCTAGGAGCAGGATCTACTGGCAGTTTCTGGGGTGCAGCATGGAGCCAGGACAGGCAGGGAGCCTGCCTTAGTCTTGCAGCACCACCAACCGGACTTGTAACAGTGCTGACTGGAGCTGCCAGGGTCCCTTTATGACCGGGTTTTCTGTCGAAAACCAGACACCTGGCAACCCTACGGTAGACCCGTGCCAGCAAGCTAGTCTTGTTTTTCTAAATCTCTCTCTAAGAAAGCCACTAGGATGGTTATAGTCAAAGTCAGCATTGCATTACTTCATTGACATGACTAAGTACTATTAAATGGAACTGTGGATAGCACTGGTTTAGAAATTAAGCAAATGTTTACAAAACAGTGCATCCGTTCTTTAAGAATGAACAGATATTTACATCACAGACTCTGGTGTGTGCTCCAGAGTCCCCGGTCTGTTGTGTCAACTCTCATACACCTGCAGGAGGTATTTGGGAAAAAAAAATACCACCATTATACCAAGTTAAAACAAGTCAGTTGAATTTGTTTAATCAGCCTCCATTTCAATGTTCTAACTAGAACCACCTAGAATGTGGCTAGCCAGGCTATAGGATGTTATGGAATTGAGGAAAAGAATATTACTCATTGCAAGAGTAGTTTTCTTGAATGAGTTTAGTGTGTTGGTGAAAGTTATCAGCAAAGTGAGCTTAGAACACAAAGGCCTCCAGGCACAGAACAGGAGGAATAGGGAGAAGTGATATTCCTGTGATTTGAGAACACTTTAATCTCTTGGTCACTTGATTACAAAAGTGGCAATACAACAAAAAACTTCAAAAACAGACTCCAACGAGAGACTGCTGAATTGGAATAAATTTGCAAACTGGACACAATTAACTTAGGCTTGAATGAAGACTGGGAGCGGATGTGTCATTACACAAAGTAAAACTATTTCCCCATGTTTATTCCCCCCCCCCCCCGCCCCACTGTTCCTCACATGTTCTTGTCAACTGCTGGAAATGGCCCACCTTGATTATCACTACAAAAGGTTCTCCCCCCCTCCCCTCCCCTCCCCAGCCCCTGCTGGTAATAGCTCACCTCACCTGATCACTAGTTACAGTGTGTATGGCAACACCCATTGTTTCATGTTCTTTGTGTATATAAAATCTCCCCACTGTATTTTCTACTGCATGCATCCGATGAAGTGAGCTGTAGCTCATGAAAGCTTATGCTCAAATAAATTTGTTAGTCTAAAGTGCCACAAGTCCTCCTTTTCTTTTTGGTGGCCTACTGAAAGTCTTCAGAACTACTAAGACCACAAACACTGCAGCAATGTAAACACACACTTTCAGGTCATGAATGAGAGCTAACACAAGAACACCTAAGCCACACAAAGGAAGTCTTTTGTAGTGCTAGATCACATTTCACTAGAGTTACAAAATACATTTTGAAACACAGGTGTGTATATTTTTTTCCTTTGTCGGAGTTTGACTCCAAGATTTCCAATTCTAAAACAGGATTCTAAAATCCTTGTCTTCCTTGTAAGAAATAGCCTCCTGAATTAGGTTTCAGTTTTGACTTACCTTGTGTGTAAGAGGACATGAAGGCTTGGTCTAAAGAGACAGTTTCTGCACCATAAGGGTTGGGCAGTTTCTTGGAAAATGTCTTATCGGTGTCACTACAAGCTGGAAGGGGATTAGGGTCTTGTTAATGCTCTCTAATCTAGCTGCACTTCCCCATTTCTATATAATGGAGTATTGGCCTATGAAAGAATATACTATTTCTTAATTTCAGTGAGAGTTATTATTCCATACCAGGTTATCAGATTGAGATGGCTGCAGAACCACAGAGTTGGGAAAAGCTTAATCATTGTGATACTACTGTACTCCAGCCTGAACAGACTCCTGAACCTAACATGAGAAACTGTATAAAGGGAACATGGGAAAGCATGCTCATTAGCATAATATCCATTATTTTCTGCCAAAAAAAGTTATATTTCCTCCATCTTGCTAATGGAAAAAGAAATTGTTTGCAGTGGTTCAAAGATACACAGCTAGGAGTAACAAGATAAAGCTGGACAAAGGAAAGTTTAGTGGGACTAGCAAAGAAAAATGCTCTAATGGCAATGAAGACCTATTAGGCAGTGAAGTAGTCTTCCAAGAGAATGGTGGAAGTGTATTAATTAGGAGTGGATTAGAGTGAGACTGGACAATAGGTTACAAAACCTAAGGTAGGACAATGCTGTGGGAGGTGGAGGGCAGCAGGGCTGGACAACCTCTGAAGTCGCACCAAGCCAGAATGGGCTGGTGCATCATATCAGCCCTTTTCTGATGGCCCTATCAGTGTATGCAGAACTTTAGCATTCAACTGGATACTTGCATTGCTGGCCCTTCTGGTTGAGAAAGTTCTCGCTATGAACAGATGCAATGCTAACTTTGAGAGTCTGCAGACAGACCGATTGAAGATGTTTGAAGTGCCCTTGCTCGTGTCAATTTGGTGTTTACTCTTAAGCTTAACAATGACACTTTAAATGCCAGGATTGTTTACTATTTCAGTGCTTGACATTTTAGCAACTGTCCTTTCTGTCTTTTCTATTTGCAACTTCTATGATAGTTAAAGTGAACTGCCCTACAGTAGCAATCTTTATGGAAGTGTTATTTCCATCTTATAGGTGTGGAAGCTCTCTGGAGTATGGTTTTTCATATGAAAAAATGAATCCATATTTCCCTCCAACAAGTCACTTGATCCCAAATGATAAGCCAGGTAAGAGGATGACCCAGCTAGAAAGCCTGTTTACTGCAAAATGCCAGCTGCCCACCCTCTCCCCTCTGCTGCCAAAATTAAGGCAGATTGTTAAACAAAGCAAGAGTCTACATTATAGTCAAGTGGCCATAGACATCTCTAGTAACTTATCCTTGTAAATCATTCACTTATATAGTGATCCTGTTTGCTCAACGTCAATGATAGAAATGGACCATGACCAAGAACAACAGAGCAGGATTATCCCATGGCACCTGTTTCCACCAAAAATATTGTAATGAGCTGGCTGGTTAAGGCAACATCCCCTAGTGTGCTCTCACTGTCATAATGGAAACGCCTTCTGCTCAGGGTCCTTCATGTCAAACTGTCCCTAGTAAACCCTACTTCCTCCTCTGCTATACCTGCTGCTTCCAACCCATTTCCAGCTGCTTTGCCAGAAACCAGAGATCCAGCAGTGATCGAGTTCGGTCGTCTCAGTTGCTGGCACCAGCAGTTGTGCATCTCAGACATGCACTGTTGCTAGGTAGACTGTTTCTAACCAAAGAGGTGAAGGGCGGGGAGCCCTAGAATAATTCCTAGTGCTCATTAAAGGTGCCTGATGAACAGCCTGGAAGATTGAAGTCCTCGTTAGCCATGAAACATTTTCATTTCAGCAAGTGAAATCTTTCCCACATGACCCACTCAGTGGTGTCCAGATGGGACCACCTCTGGGAATAAGGTTAGGTCAGTTTTCACAAGCCACTAAGCTTGTTGAGAGCGCCATTGGAATTGTAATGTGGGCCAGCAAACATGCCTAAGTATATAGGCTATCGATACATTATTAGGAAAGTCTTCTTTCCCCAAAGAGGCTGATGGCCTCCATTTGGATTGACAGACCAAGAGTTGAACTAGGGACCTGCAGAATTAAGAAACCAGGATTGCTTCAGCCTCAGAGTCAAGCCTCTCTAGCTGCAGCCTAAAATTTCCTCTATAGATTGAGTACAGAGGGCATGTCTACACAACAACTAGACACTGTCGGCTGGCCCAGACCAGCCCACTTGGGCTTATGGGGCTGTTTCACTGCTGTGTAGATATCTGGTCTTGGGCTGGAGCCTGGGTTCTAGGACCCTAAGCTCAGATTCCAGCCCAAGCCCAGAAGTCTACACAGCAGATATACCCAGAGTGGAACCCGTAACACACTCAGTGGGTTACATTAATGCATTGTTTTCAGTGCAGCAAATGCATGTCCAATTGGATGACATGCAACAACCATGTTCAAATCAGGCATCATTGAGTAGCCAGGTGGCTTTACAGCTACGATGGTGATAGAGAGCACGTATTCTGGGAGCACAGTGAAAGCAGACAATCTGCCCCATGCTCTTTCTAGGCATGGTGGTTCCATACTGCTCCCAATGGAAGCCATTTTAACTCCAGCTACCCCTGTGAATTAGATATGTTGTCCCATTCTCTTTTACAGGCTGAGAAGGTACAGAGGTGAAGCAGAACCAAGAATAAAGCTAGGTCTCCTAGAGTTTCAGCCACCAGATCACACTCCGTCTTCCAGCAGGATCACAAGGTTTGAGTAACAAATTCCTACAGCTACAGAACAACTATTTCAATACTGGAATGCAGTGTTAAACTAAACACAAAACAGCAACAAATTCAGGACAAACAGTACAGAAATTAATGGATGGGGGAAAATGAAAATAGCTCTTAAGCTTCTAAGGAATGTCTCAAGACATTCGTGGGGTTAGGTTTCTACTGGAACAAAACATTTGTCACATCTGCTGGTGAGCGGTTCTGTACAGGCCAAGACTTCACTACTTTTCATTTTAAACCTGAAGGAGGTCTTCTAGGAATACAGACAGAGGATATAGGATTTGTAAGGAGCTTTACAATCTTTTATCACAATATAGATGTGCTTAGTGTGATTGGGTCTAATTCTTAGAACTGAGAGTGGGAGGAGTAATTCCATCCAATACAATGGAATAATGCCAATGTGAAACTAGTGTAAATGAAAGGAAAATGTGGCTCATTGGCTGTTTATGGGAGAAAGTTTGTCAAAGAAAAATGTACCTTATTTATGTACACCAACATCTTGTTGCTGTTGACTAAAATCAACTGGGTTGAGTGCTGTTTGGTTGTCTAAGGATTACCAAACAGTAGTAACTTTAAATCACTATCAGCTTGGGCAGGATTTGAACCTACCAGCTGTTTCTTTGTTGTTGTTTTTTTTTAAGATTAAACTGGAACTTTGACTGACAGTTTATGCTTTTTTGGAAAATTGCTTCTGCAGCTTCTTTACTTCATGCTTGATGATCCTGTTCCTCATTTTCTAAGGCAGTTACCAAACCCTAACTCTGCTGTTCCCCCACTGCAACTCAGCTTTACTGTAAATCAGTGGCCTTTTGGGAAATATTCACCCTAGTTATTTCTGGCAAAAATGTTGACATAATGACTGGATCAGAGACTATTTTTGTGCCAGGTCCACATCAGAGTAAGAATTTGGCTGCAGCCCTGATACCAAATACTAAGTGTGGAACAGACTCTTGATGAGCCTGAATAGCAAACTGTCTGAATTCTACACTTGAGTAATTATACAATCCTTTTGCATGGCCAAGACACTGGGGCATGAACCTTTAAACTGCTGAAGTTGATCACCTCACCAATGAGTTTGCCATGCTTTTATTGGGTCTGTGCCACCAGGATTTTCAAGAGTTATGTTGGATTCAACATCAGACACTTTAAAGGGCTTGGTTTTCAGGAAAAGCCAAAGCACCTGCCCTTTGAAAAGAGTCAGGCCCCTTTAAAGCAACTCAGGCAGGACACACACAAAAACAACTCACTGGCCATTTCAGAAAAATCTATGTATCTGTCTTCACCCTCACCTTTTAAAGTATCTTACGAGATACCACATGTCCTTAAAGCACTTCAAGAAGGGACAAATACCTAGCTCTTATTTAAGGCTTTTCCTCAGTAGAGCTCAAAGTACTTTACAAAGAAAGTCAGTATCATTATACCTATTTTACAGATGGGGAAACTGAGGCAGAGATGAAGTGAGTTGCCCAAGGTCACCCAGCAGGCCATTGGCAGAACCAGAAATAGCCCTCAAGTTTCCTGAGTCCCAGTCCAGTGCTCCTTCCACTAGGCATATTTCAATTAGGGCCTATGACCGTAGTGTTGGGCTCCCCCCCCCACGCACCCACCCACACTGGTATAGAATAGTGGAAATTCAGGGATCTGAAGTTTTAGACCTGGACATGTCAGCCTTTGAACTTCACTCATAAGTGACTGGACCCTTTATTTATTCAGCTTTTTTTATTTATCACTTTATGAAAACAAACTTCATCCTTCTCTAGAGCCAAATAGATATGACCCTACCAAGGTGCTGCATCTATAAACCAGATGGCTGCTTTTCCACACATCCTGAATGGAGAAGACTGGCAATGATACAATGTCACAACAACATCCTTACAGGCTGCAAGCAGGTTGTAAATCAAGCTGCTAGTCAGATCTGCCACTCCCGTGTACATACAGATGCTGTCTTGTAAGTGGCAGCGGGCCAGACAGATGACCTTGAAAAGCAGGCCAAAATAGAAAGATTATGGAAAACTTGTTTGAGAGATCTTCATTCCACATGTACTATCACATGTGGGAAGGGTTAGAATTTCAGTGGCAAGGAGTCCTGTGGTGACATGTGTAAGATAGCACTAGTGATGTCTGGAACTCAAAAGATTTTTGTTCTGTTTGGCTAAGCCATTAAAAATTAAGATGCATTTCTGAAGATTATATGAATGACCTGAACCTCCTGGGTCTGAAAAGCAGGCTGGCCCAGGTCCATTTGTCATCAGAACCAGGAAGTACAAAAGTGCCTGTGGGAAAGAAAAGATTACCAGCAACAGCTTTATCTGCAAGACTCTTACTAAGCCTCAAATGTTCAGCTGCAGTTACATTTCGGTTCTGCCTGAAGGTTTGGGGGTTGGTTTCTTATTGTATTCCAAATAAATAGTTTGCCACTCTATGGCGATACCCTGAACTTTGTATCCTTAGTGGTCTATAAATTGAGCCATTTGAACTATATTGTTAATATACAGTAGAACCTCGGAGTTACAAACACCAGAGTTACAAACTGACCTGGTCAACCAACATACCTCTTTTGGAACCGGAAGTACACAATCAGGCAGCAGCAGAAACCAAAAAAACAAAATAAACCCACCCATGCAAATACAGTACAATACTGTGTTAAACGTAAACTACTAACAATATAAAGGGAAAAGTTTTAAAAAAAAAGATTTGACAAGGTAAGGAAACTGTTTCTGCGCTTGTTTCATTTAAATTAAGATGGTGAAAAGCAGCATTTTTGTTCAGCGTAGTAAAGTTTCAAAACTGCCTTAAGTCAATGTTCAGCTGTAAACTTTTGAAAGAATCATAACATTTTGTTCAGAGTTACAAATATTTCAGTTATGAACAACCTCTGTTCTTGAGAGGTTCATAACTCTGAGGTTCTACTGTAGTTGGTTTAACAACTATATTAACAATATAGTTAAATTGGTGCCTCCTCTAGTGGTAGACTATAACTTACCCTCCACCAATATAAAATACCTTTCAACAAATATAACTACA
Organism: Dermochelys coriacea; assembly: GCF_009764565.3. Classification (NCBI taxonomy): domain Eukaryota; kingdom Metazoa; phylum Chordata; order Testudines; family Dermochelyidae; genus Dermochelys; species Dermochelys coriacea. Next base: position 114,867,621 of record NC_050074.1, read on the forward strand.
TCCACACTAAGGGAAGGCACTAGTTTTAAATTGGTGCCATTAAATCAGTACAAAAAAACTTATTTAGGCAAGACCTTAATCTGAAGTAAGATCTTCCTCAGTTACCCAGAGTCCTGGAGGTTGATGGCAGGTACACCCAACAACTTTAACCCTTGAACATAGAGGTTATCCAGGTTTTCAGCCATAGGCACAGGAAGTAGAGGTGTGGGGGGTGCTGCAGCACCCCTAAGTTTTGTGCCCAGTGTCCCAGCCACCAGCCCTGCACCCCAGCCCACTTAGGGTCCTGGCTGCTAGGCCCACTGCCAGCCCTGGGGGCTCGGCTACCGGCCCCAGCTCTAGGGGCAGTGGAGGGGCACAGACAGGGTAAGGAGGGGTGCAGCTCAGCACCCCTACTCCAAAAACTGTTCCAGCACCACCGTTTTCAGCCAGAACCCACATACAAGACACATTCCACAAACAAAATTGGAGCTTGTACAGTGGACAGAGCAATCACATGTGACTGTATGCCAGCAGAATACTTGCCGGCCCATTCACTGTCCTTTTCCAGACATTCTAACGTTTGGGTTCTATAGAGGACATCAAAGTGATCGCAACAAGATCCCTTCCATCTTATGTTCCTTTAGACTGTTTTTCATGCAAGTTTCACATTTAAAAAACCCAGCACTGAAAGCTCAAATCCAGGGGGCATATAAAGCCCACAGGAAGGGAGTCCTGCTCTTACAGATCCTATGAGCCCCTCCAAACCCCAAACCCCTTCCCAAACCTCAAACCCCTCATTCCTAGCCCTAGCCCAGAGCCTGCACCCCCAACCCAGAGCCCTGACCCCCCCCACACACCCCAACCCCCTGCCCTAGCCCAGAGCCCCCTCCCACACCCTAAACCCTTCATTCCCAACCCCACAGCCCTCACCTCCATACCCCAATCCTCTGCCCCAGCCTTGAGCCCCTCCCACATCTCAAAACCCTCATCCCCAGTTCTGTTGGGTCACAGGCATCAACAAATTTCTTCAACTGGGTTCCCAGAAAAAAAGTTTGAAAAATCACTGCATTAAGGAACACACATATTGTTTCTACACCTTAGTCCAACACAGAGTCAAAAATGAGGTCTTAACCTAGGCCAAAACAAAAGACCAAAGAAACTTTTACTTACCTACAAAGGTGAGACATTCCCTCTGTACCTGGTGATTGTGGTGATTATTATTATTATTATTATTTATTATTTATTATTATTTCCACTTCCACTCAGTGCCCCTCCCCTGACTTCCTGTGCCTTCTATTTATAGCCCTGCTCTAAGGACCCACTAGTTAACCCCTGTCTTGCCTACCCCGGTTAGGTGTTTGTATGAGAAAGCTGTTTATATTACATAGCTTTGCAAAAATTCCCCCACTAACACCACCACCACCCTTACCTCCCCAATACCAAACACTAAACTGCATTGCTCAATGAGGCCAATAAAACAAACCTGGAGTTTGTAGGCCAAGACCTTTTGGAGAAGTAATAGGAATATTTTTAACAAGTCAAATACAAAGACGTTTTCAAACACCGCAAAAGTAAATGACTTTTCTGAAGTTTGTTTTCAAACTTCCTAGAGCAATTCTGTCCTGGTACGAGATGTGGCAGACAAACTCTCTTTGGCAGGGAATGAAAATTGAAATATAGGAAACTAACTTCAACCTTAACTATGGAGTGTTATTGATGCTATATTAAACAAAATAAAGGACTACATAGAAAGGCGTAAATTAACCTGTCAAACTTCAGAGGGTTAACCTGGCAAACTTTCTTCTGTCAGTCAGAGTAGAGTCCCTGTTGCCATCCAAAGTTAAAACAGAAGAGGTGAAAACGGATACTTCACCTACTAGTTTAGGAATACTAAACAGTGTAAGAAGGGAGCCAGGAAATGAAAGAAAAAGAGTCATCAGCATTTTCTTATCTCTAATGAATGGTAGCAGCGAAGAAAACAATGCAAGTCCCTTACTTCTGTGTTCCCTCTAGAAGAATTACAGGCACATAAAATTCTGTTCATTATTTTCTTCCTTATTTGATGCTAAAGAAGTCATTGAACTTTGCCATGTGAATTATTTTTTTATTACAGGGCAAAAAGAAATCCCTCTCCTCAAGAGGTTTTCACTTTTCTACCAGATTTTATACAATAATGTTTGGAATATATGAGTAAAAAACAACAACCTGTGTTTCAAAACTGCCTGAGCAATACAGATAAGGGTTATTTTTCTTTTGCAAAGCTCAAAACTGAAGAAAAGAAGCCATGATGAGTTCAGAGAATCATCGTTCTACTTCCGGGTTTCAGAGTAGCAGCCGTGTTAGTCTGTATTCGCAAAAAGAAAAGGAGGACTTGTGGCACCTTAGAGACTAAAAAATTTATTTGAGCATAAGCTTTCGTGAGCTACAGCTTATCCGATGAAGTGAGCTGTAGCTCACGAAAGCTTATGCTCAAATAAATTTGTTAGTCTCTAAGGTGCCACAAGTCCTCCTTTTCTTTTTGTTCTACTTCCAGAGGTTTTATCTGCGGAGTCAGGCATTCTGATAGACACTACAGAGGTCACTGAGAGGATTATCTCCCTGAAGTGTTAATGGCATGCATCTGACAATATCAAACATTTAATTTACGAGGTGCCTTATAACGTAAAGACAAAGCATCTGATTTAAGTCCGGCCAATTTTAAAATGAAGATATATTAATCATGGATGCATACAAACTTCATACATTTATCTACCCAAAGGGGACGTTTACTAAAAATTGTGTACTGATGGAACTGTTACATAATATATTAATGGAAGCAACACCTCACTGAAATGATTTCAGCCTTTTTATCACTGCATTCTTTACTTGTGAATAAGTGTTAATACTACTCTGCCTTCTGGTTCCCCCAAAGCTGATTTCGATATGTAAAATTGTGAATGCCTTACATATTGCTATCAGTTCATCAATGCTGTAATGGACACACTGGTATTTGTGAAAACAGCGTAACTGTCAGATGGAAATAATTCTCATAGTTTTGCATTGCTCATTGTTTTCAAATTACCTTAGCTTAGCCTCAGTGTGTCATGTTGCCCTCTAGTGGCTGGAGGATAACAGCCAATTACTGTGACCAGATAACAGAGTTACTCCTTCTATTCAAATGGTAGAAACCTGGGCTGAAGGTCTCTGATTCTGTTCCCACTGCTAACTCACTGAGGAATACTTACACAGGTAATAATAATAATAATACATAAATGGTGCTTTTCATATGTAACTCTCCAAGCATTCAGCAAAGGTACATATTATTTTTTTCACTTTACAAATGCGCAGAGAGGGTGCCTAACATGCCCAAGGTCTGACAGTAAATCAGTGATAACTGGGAGTAGAACTCAGACCTCCTGAGGTCACCCTAGCTACTGGATCCCCTTGCCTGTGTATGCTTTCTTATGTACCTTATGCAATCCCTACTCACTCAGAATTTTTGTTGGGTCAGATTCTGCACAGATTTATATTTGTATTCAGTGGAATCATGGAGGGTTTAAGTCGGCGCAGAATTTGGACCAACGGCATTTTTGCTTTTATCTCTTTAAGGTGACAGAAACGGCTGTTGCAAATGTACACTGAGAACAATACAATATACTGAGTATCTCATCAAACCAGGGGCTGACTAGACTGGAGTTTTTGCTCCTATTTTAATTTGAGTTAACTGATTGCCAACCAACTTGAGTTACCTTAGCTAACATATTTGTCGAAAACACTCTACAAACATCAGTGGTTTACCCCAGAGCACAGCATCTGTGGATTGGCTAGACTAACATTTATAAATATGCTAGCTACCTTGGGTTAATTGGCAATAACTCAAGTTAAAACAGGAACAAAAATCTCTACTCTGTGTCTAGACACACCCTATAAAGCATGAATCAGTGTTACAACTCCTCTTGCATTCGTTATTATTACTAGTAGCTATACTGCAGCAATGCCTAGGAGACCCATCATGCTGAGTATTCTATAAACACAGAGGGTATGTCTACACGTCAAATGGGAGGTGTAAATTTCAACCCAAGCAGACATATCCAGCTAGTGTTGATTGAACGAACATGCCAAAATTAAGAATATAAATGTTGCAGTGCGAGGGGCTAGTCCCCGAGTACATGCCTAGCATCTCAGATGGGTACATACATGGGGCAGCTAGACCCTCCTGCTGCTCACACACAGCAGCTACACTCTAGTTTTTTGTGCTCCTAGCTAGATCAGAACTAGTGCAGGTCTGTCTCCTCAAGCTGGTAATTATCCCTCCAGCTCAAAGTGTAGATGTACCCAGAGATAGACAGTCCCTGCTCCAAAAGCCTGCCCTTGATCTATTTTAGGTAATTCTATTGTCACAATTACCATAATATCTGAGCACTTCACTCTCTTTAACATATTTATCCTCACAATGCCTCTATGAGGTAGAGCAGTGCCATATCCCCATTTTACAGACGGGGAACTGAGACATGGAGAGGCAGAGACTGTGTCTATACTATTAACCCAGGTGATTTGTCCTTGGGTCTGAGCATTCAGGAGGTTAACCTAATCCACCTGTGAGCATCCTCCACAGCCAGGCCCTACCCGTATTACTGTGCCCTCACTGTTTCTGTACTCGCCAGTGTGTATCTGGGAGCATAAACCTTGGTTCTCAGGGATGACACTATCTAGCATTCTTTCCCCATCACTTGTGTAAATTGTGGGAGAACTTGTCTGTCCTTCTGTGGGAAGGGCACTGGAGAACTATCAGTATGTGTGTGATTTAGCCTGCATTCTCACTGCAGAGGGGATGGGTTTCAGCCCAAGTTAAATCAGAGCCTATGCTCTAATCTAAATCCCCAGTTTAAGGACCTCCAAACCCAGGTGAGAGGTTTTTATGTGTGGATTGTAGGAGAGGTAAAGATAAGTAACAGCCTGGGTTCCCTGTGCTGTCTGGATATACCCTAGTGATATACCCTAGTGATTTGCCTGAGGTCACACTGGAAGTCTGTGGTAAAGCTGGGACTTGACCCCTGCTCTCCCATGTCCTGGCTAAATAGAAAATAGACAGACAATCTAAATAGGCAAGGCAATGAAAGGGAAACAAAGAGGTGAAGTGTTTGTCCAAGGTCATAAAGCAGGTTCCTAATGTAGCAAGGAAGGGAATACAGGTCTCCTGGTGCCCGGTCCAGGGCCTTAGCATCTAGCTCACATTGCCTTGTGTTACACACAGCTGCCATTTAAAGAACTCGTCTTTAAACTAGTTTTGTCTCGCTAAACAACAACATGATTTCACTAACATTTTAAATCAAGCTTCCCAAGTGAATATTTAGGGAAAGACCAAACCAAACCAAACCAAACCCTTAGATGTCTGCAGGTGTTAGACAATGGAAGCTTTGTGGGACTTCTCCAAAGTTACATGCACCACGGCAAGAGGGAAGTACTTTTGTTTATAACATACAATTGTGGTTTTATTAATCCTACATTATGCATGTGGCTTGTCAGATACCTTTGCCTTCCAATTGTCCCCTAAAGACCAGATCCTCAGCTGCTTCAGAGCTGGTCCTATGATTCTGCCTATCTTAATCAGTCTTTCACAAGGACAAATTCTTCATCAAAGGATGATTCAATGTCTATCAGTTAGGGAAAAACAGGAAAAGACTAACAGGGCCAAAGCAATGGACTTCCTGGGGTTGTCCCATCTGTGTATGGAAGCCAGGCTACCCAGGGCCCTGGAGTTTGCCCCTCTAGTCTTCCCAAGATCCTCTGATGATGGAGGCTCCGAGCCCAAGTGCAGTTGATGTGGCAGGCTTCCTATCTACCACCTAGCGAGACAAGGGTGAAGCAGAGGAGAAAGCCCCTTCCTAGAACAGCTAGCACCAGCAATACCCCATACTCCTACCAGGTTCCAGGCAGACCGGAGTAATCTCAGCAGAGCTGTGCCGGATGGGAAGGGTGACTGAGCTGAGGGTAGCAGAACACTGAAGTGCGCCTCCACCAGCCAACTCTACAACTTCTGATATGGAGATGGTTAGTTTGTTACTTGTCTTTCAGGACAGTGGTTAACCTCTGCTGGGTGGGGCTCAGCCTGCCACAGAGATAGTATCTGCTACAGCCTGCAGCCTGTGTTGCTCAGAAGTGCAAGGATATACCATATTGGGCTGGACCTGGGCCTGGAGGGCTCAAAGATGCTCATTATGTATTGCCATACATTGGGCCTGATTCTGCTCCTACTGACGTGAATGACAAACTAAGATAGACTTCACTGGGAGCCGGATCTGGCCAAGGGCACACACTTTTGCACCTGATTTTACAAATTCTTGGACAACCCATACCTAGAGTTTAGAATAACAGGGCAGATGCTGATTGTTACACAACAGCTCTTATGATTACTTAAAATGTGTTTATGAGGATTAACAATTATATAATGACTGCTCAAGTGTTACAAACAATAATTGTTAAACCTCAGCTATGTTCCAAACAATAAATTAAATGACAGTTTGGTTCGTTACCAACTGTGGGTGAGCTGAAATGGCTCTGCACAGATGGGCAATTAGAAGTGAGGTAGAGGGACCTGAATGCAAAACGTTGGGAGCATTAGTGCTACCAGCCTTAGTGCCAGCCATTCCAAGGGGGTGTAGAATGGGAACCTGGGTCCAGAGCCTCAAAGGTAATTGGGCTCCTAACTTTACATTAATTTCAATGGCTGTTAGGAGCCTAGATAGCTTTGAGGATGTGGGCCCTGGTTGCATTCTTTACCAGCTGATGGAATGAAGCTGGCAGGTGGGGGCAGAAAAGAGCACATTATACACCCCAAAACGGAAGTGTAGAGGATACTTCTTTGGGCACTAACTGTGCATTCCACAGACAGAACTGTCACCATAGACTGGCACTGACACCACCCTGCCCTCAGCATGACTGGGGTTTGCAGAGCCAAGCTACCTTCAGAAATATACATCGAACTTTCACTGCCTTTAGGAACTTGGGGGTGTGACTGGGTCCATTATGTGTATTTAGAAACCTTCATCTAAAGCATCACACTTGTTCCATGCCAGAAAATCTCACTTGGGTTTTCTTGGACTGTCTTGTTCTTAAAAGAAGCATTGTGATAGTGACAACACTGATAATCTGCTGTAGTCAGCTGTTTTTGTTATTTTCCCTTTAATTTTTTGTGGCATTCATCCCCCCTTGAATAACTATCATAGCAGGAGCATTACCAGACTGTACTTTAAAAAAAGCAAGTGAAAAGTAATTGCTTTAACATATGACTCCTGGTGACTCCTGTTGACATTCCTGGCACTATACAGTGTCTTTCTGGTATTCTCACAGCATATTCTGTCTGCCAGAAGGATATCTTAGAGTCTTCAGTGTGCCTGAAAGTGAAATAAAAATAATACTCATTGCTCCAACAAAGTGACTTGTTTTAACTCTTCACATTTAAAGGAGACACGGGTTACTTTCATCCTGTGGTTAGATTGTAAGCTTTCTGGACCAGGGACTGTCTTTTTATTCTATGTACCTACAATGCCTACCACATCAAGGCCCCCTTACTTCCTAGGCTTGAGAGCCTGAGCCCCAGCCATCTATGCTGCTATTTTTAACTTGCTAGCTCAAGCTCCGTTAGCATGCAGCTGTCTACCCAGGCAGGAAGGCTCACTCCCAGCTGCAGTACAGATGTATCCTCGAGGGACAGATTTTTAAAGGAATTTAGGTGCCTAAAGATGCAGACTGGGGGGATTTACAATACTGCAGGTTAGGCACCTAGTCACATTTTGTCTCTCTCAGTATGTCTACACTGCAGAGAAAACCCTATGACTGGGTTGTGCCAGCTGACCCTGGCTCTGGCTCCCAGGGCTCAGGGGCTGTTCCATTGCAGTGTGGACTTTCCGGCTCCTGCAGCCAGATCTCTGGTACCTTCCCACCTCCCAGGGTCCTAGATCCTGGGCTCCAGCTCAAGCCTGGAAGTCTACACTGCAGTTAAACAGTCTGTTAGACTGAGCCAGCTAGCACAGGCCATCTGCAGGTGTCTAGTTGCTGTGTAGACATATCCAGTGAGGACTGTAGTATTGGGTCCAACATAGTGGATGAAGAGAAAAAAAAAAGGTTGCCCCATGTCCTTACGTCTTGGGTGCACAGATGCCATGATGAAGGCAGGATTGTGTTACTGTTTTCTGTGTCAGATTGTAAACTCTTTGAGGACTGGACTCTTGTCTTACTTGTTTTGGAAAATGGTGTGTCTGTTCGAACAGAACTGAATGGCAGCCCTCCATCTCGGAAGATGGTGGATGAACACCCGAAGCAGTGTCATGCCGAAGCACTGCGAGTGGCTAAAAAGTCCACTTCTTAAGTGACTGTCCTTACCACAGACAGTGCAGGCGTAAGGTGCAGGGCCAGAGGATGAAGCTGGCCTGCTGGGCTTTCCTCTTTGCTCACTACAGTTCTAGGTACATAATTATTAACAATGAGCATCAAATTAGAAATGTGCCTAAACCAACCCCCTGGATCTGAACCTCCCAAAGCTCTGCCAATGTTCAGATCCCAAGTCAGACTCTGCGGGCTGGGTCTATCTGTAAAACTTAATATGGCCAAAGAGCCAGCTAGCCAAAATGTTGGTTTGCAAAGTGAATCTGTATGTTCAGTTATCAGTTAAATAATGACAGGTTTCAGAGTAGCAACCGTGTTAGTCTGTATTCGCAAAAAGAAAAGGAGTACTTGTGGCACCTTAGAGACTAACAAATTTATTAGAGCATAAGCTTTCGTGAGCTACAGCTCACTTCATCGGATGCATTTGGTGGAAAAAGCAGAGGAGAGATTTATATACACACACACACACAGAGAACATGAAACAATGGGTTTATCATACACACTGTAAGGAGAAAAGAAAAGGAGTACTTGTGGCACCTTAGAGACTAACAAATTTATTAGAGCATAAGCTTTCGTGAACTACAGCTCACTTCATCGGATGCATTTGGTGGAAAAAGCAGAGGAGAGATTTATATACACACACACACAGAGAACATGAAACAATGGGTTTATCATACACACTGTAAGGAGAAAAGAAAAGGAGTACTTGTGGCACCTTAGAGACTAACAAATTTATTAGAGCATAAGCTTTCGTGAGCTACAGCTCACTTCATCGGATGCAATGTGAGGAGAGTGATCACTTAAGATAAGCCATCACCAGCAGCAGGGGGGGGAAAGGAGGAAAACCTTTCATGGTGACAAGCAAGGTAGGCTAATTCCAGCAGTTAACAAGAATATCAGAAAAAAGAAAAGGAGTACTTGTGGCACCTTAGAGACTAACAAATTTATTAGAGCATAAGCTTTCGTGAGCTACAGCGCCGATGAAGTGAGCTGCAGCTCATGAAAGCTTATGCTCTAATAAATTTGTTAGTCTCTAAGGTGCCACAAGTACTCCTTTTCTTTTTGCGAATACAGACTAACACGGCTGCTACTCTGAAACCTGTGATTATGCAAGAATATCAGAGGAACAGTGGGGGGTGGGGTGGGAGGGAGAAATACCATGGGGAAATAGTTTTACTTTGTGTAATGACTCATCCATTCCCAGTCTCTATTCAAGCCTAAGTTAATTGTATCCAGTTTGCAAATTAATTCCAATTCAGCAGTCTCTCGTTGGAGTCTGTTTTTGAAGCTTTTTTGTTGAAGTATAGCCACTCTTAGGTCTGTGATCGAGTGACCAGAGAGATTGAAGTGTTCTCCAACTGGTTTTTGAATGTTATAATTCTTGACGTCTGATTTGTGTCCATTCATTCTTTTACGTAGAGACTGTCCAGTTTGGCCAATGTACATGGCAGAGGGGCATTGCTGGCACATGATGGCATATATCACATTGGTAGATGCGCAGGTGAACGAGCCTCTGATAGTGTGGCTGATGTGATTAGGCCCTATGATGGTATCCCCTGAATAGATATGTGGACAGAGTTGGCAACGGGCTTTGTTGCAAGGATAGGTTCCTGGGTTAATGGTTCTGTTGTGTGGTGTGTGGTTGCTGGTGAGTATTTGCTTCAGATTGGGGGGCTGTCTGTAAGCAAGGACTGGTCTGTCTCCCAAGATCTGTGAGAGTGATGGGTCGTCCTTCAGGATAGGTTGTAGATCCTTGATGATGCGTTGGAGAGGTTTTAGTTGGGGGCTGAAGGTGATGGCTGTGGCGTTCTGTTGTTTTCTTTGTTGGGCCTGTCCTGTAGTAGGTGACTTCTGGGTACTCTTCTGGCTCTGTCAATCTGTTTCTTCACTTCAGCAGGTGGGTACTGTAGTTGTAGGAATGCATGATAGAGATCTTGTAGGTGTTTGTCTCTGTCTGAGGGGTTGGAGCAAATGCGGTTATATCGTAGCGCTTGGCTGTAGACAATGGATCGAGTGGTATGATCTGGATGAAAGCTAGAGGCATGTAGGTAGGAATAGCGGTCAGTAGGTTTCCGATATAGGGTGGTGTTTATGTGACCATCGCTTAAATAATGTGAACCAGGAACATGTGTGAGAGTTTACATGACAAACCCAAACATGATAACAATTCTAGGCAGGCCCAATTCTGCTGCTTATGTTAGCAGTAAGTAGCAATAACTCCTAGGAGTCTTACAAAAGTACCTGATTCTCACTTGCCCTGTAACCTGTGTAATCATTTATACCTGGCAAAGCAGGTGTAAAACATTAGCTGGTCAGAATTCTCCACTGAGTTACACTGGCCGCATCACTTATACATCCTCATTGCACAGGTATAAATGACAACACAAGGCGAAAGGCACTGGAGAATTGGGTCCATTCACTTTAGCGGGCCTGTGCAAAGTGACAGGTTTCAGAGTAGCAGCCGTGTTAGTCTGTATCCACAAAAAGAACAGGAGGACTTGTGGCACCTTAGAGACTAACAAATTTATTTGAGCATAAGCTTTCGTGAGCTACTGCTCACTTCATGGCTTCAGAGTCAGGCCCAGTATGAGGTATTATGCAACTCCCATGAAATTCAATAGAAAGACTTCCTTAAGTTGCATAACCGTGAGCCACACTTGTGTTTAGGAGGAACAATGTAAATATCCAAAGGCAGTGGAAATTAGAGGCTTTGTTGAAACAGTTTGCCTAATGAGATAATGTGTATGCCCACAGCCGCCACTCTGAGAACCTAATGGCTGAAGAAGGGGGTTGTGGGTGTCATTCTAGTTCATGGAAGTCAAACAAGCTCCAGTGATTTACACTAGCTGCGGATCTGGCTCAGATATTTTTCTTTCAATGTGCATTAGAGGTAGGGAACATTTAAGTGTTGGAGTTTGCTCCAACTGTTTATCTCCTTATGGAAAAGTGCTTAACCAGTCTAGAGAATATAGAAGGGATAAAATTCTCTAGGTTTTTAGAGTCATTTCTGTTGAAGGCTATTTTATTTCTGTTGAGTAGCCGACAGATTCATTCCTATTAAAATCTATTGGACTTTTTCATAACGGGCATTACATTGGAAAGAAAATTTAACATCCAGCCCTGTTGATCCCCCCTCCGGCTTTGCCGCCAGATATTATCTTGTTTATTCTTTTTTTCCCCCACTCTGTCACTTTCTCTGACGCAGTTTAGCACGGCTGTTTCTGTTTAGGCTAACAGATAGATGGACATCTATGTAAAAAAAAAATGGATCTGTTGTGTAAGGCAATCATAGTAATTCTACTCTTGATCTTATGTTATCCATGATTATTTACAGAAACACAAAGAATACTTACTTCCTCCTTAGCCATTTTGGAATTTGGCACCCTCTGAATGCAAATCAGTGATGCATACGAAAAACAATCCTGCAGGACAGTGTGCTTGACCTTATTTCAGGAGCTTGCATTACTGTTTTTTCAATCAAACCAAAAACTTTGACCGACAGGAGTGAAACCGAAATCAATCTCCTTGGTCACTCGATTGCAGACCTAAAAGTGGCAATTCTTCAACAAAAAATCTTCAGAAACAGACTCCAATGAGAGACTGCTGAATTGGAATTAATTTGCAAACTGGATACAATTAACTTAGGCTTGAATAAAGACTGGGCGTGGATGGGTCATTACACAAAGTAAAACTATTTCCCCATGTTTATTTCCCGCTTCCCCCGCTCTCCTGCTGATAATAGCTCACCTTACCTGAGCATTCTCCTTACAGTGTGTATGGTAACACCCATTGTTTCATGTTCTCTGTGTATATAAATCTCCTCACTGTATTTTCCACTGAATGCATCCGATGAAGTGAGCTGTAGCTCACGAAAGCTTATGCTCAAATAAATTTGTTAGTCTCTAAGGTGCCACAAGTCCTCCTTTTCTTTTTGTGAAATAACATAGAGAGTGTGTGTATATGTGCATGGAAATTAACTTCATGCCAGTTGCTGATGTGGCTGATGTATCAGAACTGTTTTTAGGTATAATCTTTCAAACCGAACACGTCTTCTCCTTTCTGAATAGTACAAAGCTGGCTGCTAGTCAAAGGATAATTATTTTCCATCATATCACCTAACAGAGACCAACAAACAAAACACCCATTATTTGACGTATACAGCACTAACCGTGGTTTAGCAGTTAACATTTTCCTTGAATGCTTTTAATGGGACTAATTGCTCCAGCTTCATTAGTAAATGTCAATTACTGCTGGTGACAATGGACCTTTCTGGAGCCGTTGCTTAGTAGCTCTCATAAAAGATTAGATTATAAGGGCCAAATTCTGACTCCAGTGGCATATCACGAGCATAGCTGAGGATAGAATTTGGCCTGAAGAATGTCTGTGTTGTTAGTTCATGACTGTATCGTTTCCATCACTGATATATTGCAGGGGAAGAAGTAAGTACATTCCACCACATGGGAAATAATAAATTAGGAAAGTGTGCAGAGCAAGGGAGGTTTGCATAATAACAGCTTAAAAGTTATTAATAAAATTTCAACTTCAGATAAGGCTTGGAAAAAAAAGATAAGGAAGTTGTCTTCTATATTTGAATACACTTGCATGCCAAATGACAGAGATGGTGTTTGCAACAGAAATAGTGCATGCTATCAGAAACAAACTACTTATCGTGTTGAATTCCTTGCATGTTGTGGGCGATGTAAAGATGTAATTCTAAGCATTTTAGGCCACACTTACTGAACCAGATTTAGTTAGTTGCAATTATTGCTTACTAATGGCTCGTGCTGGTACTAGATCTATATGTAATCCATGGATGAAAGTGCAATACAAGTGCACACTTTAAGCCAGATTTTTAAAGATATTTAGGTGCCCAAAGATGCAGATAGGTGCCTAGTGGAATTTTCAAAATTGGCTAGGCACCTAACTCCCATTGGCACCTATGAACTTTTGAAAATTCCATTAGATGCCTATCTTTAGGCACCTGACTACTTTTAAAAAATCCAACTCCTCTCCTAACTTGCCTGCATTGCTGAATTCACAAAAAATGCAGGATCTGGTTTCCTTATGCTTTTTACCTGCAAAAAGCAGCTACACTAAGCCCAAATCTTCAAACCCATATGCCTAAAGTTAGGCTCCTAGATTTACATTTACATGCCTACAGAGAAGTAGCTTAATTTTCAAAAGTACTGAGCTCCCAAGGAAGTCAATGGGGGCTACAGGCACTTAGCATCTTTGGCAAACAGGCCACTTCTATTTTAGTGCCTAAAGTTTAGAAGCCTGTTTAGACATCCTGGCCCAACAATTTGAGCCATAATGGATGCAGTCCGTATTCTTACAGTAGATTTTCTGTTTTATCTGCTTTTCCCTTCCCTTCAGGTCTCTATTCTTCTGTTACTTAACTTTTCGGTGCAAGTGTGTGTGTGGCCAAGAGTCTAATGTTTGTACTTTCTTAGTGCAGCTCCTACTGTTAATCCCTGTCTGGTTTTCTTCAAAGTAATATTCATCATGGATGTTTGACTCATTGCCTCCAGAGTAACTCAGCTGTGCTGTAACTCTTCGCAGAGCATATTCCTTCTTTAATACTAAGAACAGGCTGTACTAAGACAGCAATCCATAGTCTTCCCTTCTTCACCCACATGCACACCATACGTCTTCCTCGGTCTGTAAGGTGCTGCTGCTTTTTTTACACTGGACTAGGTGAGTCAGGTATCAGCCATTCAGAGTGTGGGATGGATTATCTTTATTGACTGTTTAAACCTTCAGCCAATTAGAGACCTTCCAATTTTTGAAACTGCAGTATCTAAAGCCTATAGCCTATCTATCAGGTCATTTCTGATTGTCCAAAACACAATGACCAAATCCTGATCACTTTACTCACACAACTGGTCCCATTGAAGTCAATGGGCAGCATTCATCCTACATGTAACTCCAATGACTTTGAGGGTATTACATTCATCAAGGATGAGTGTGGCCCAGTGTATTTTCCCAGGGAGAGCGAGCTGAGCAGGTTTTGGTCCTAAAGATGATCTAAGGCCCCCAGTTCAGCAAAGCACTTCATCATGTGCTTAACTTTAAGTGCATGAGCAGATCCATTGATTTAAGTGAGATTACTGGGATGTGTAAAGTTAAGCATGTGCTAAACTGCTTTTGCTGGATCAGGGTCTAAGTCCATTAGACTCAATCTTTTCTGCCATCGGAGAGGAGCAAATAGTCACTCTATTACCTCCATCATGTATAAATTAATCACATCCTATATTAGTAAGCTGGAGTCAAATTTTGCCCTCAGTTACACCTTTGCAATTCTACTGACTTTTCTGGAATAGCAGGGGTACAACTGAAGGCAGAATTGAATTCTTGGATTTAAATAGACGTCATTAGACCATGATGATAGAACGCATGTTTCATCTGGCAGCTGACCTGGCTTCACTTTGGCATTTAGTTAGCCCATTTCACTTGTTACGAGGGAATTATTAACTGTAGTTCAAGTCTTAACCCCAATGAAATCAGTGGCAAAACTACCTTCTAAAGGCCCTTCAATTTGGTCCTGCATAAAAAAGCATTATCTTCTTGTAATATTAAGAGCACTTTGTATAAAAGATCGTTCCTGAAATTTTAAACATTAGGGCTTGGCTTGTTTCCGGAAGAACTTACTTTCAAAAACCTAGGTTGCTGATTGCTAACTTCACTATTCCTCGGAGTGTTAGAGCACTAACAACAGCCTCACTTTTATTCTGCACATCACAGTAGAGAGGTGTTTTACAATATTGAGCAGTCTGTCTTTTTGTTGCTCTATTTGCCACAGCAATTTCTAGTAATTAAGTATTTATTCAGCTACCTGAATGAAATGCACCATTGTGAAACAATGTAAAAAATGCTGCATTATGATGGAGTTCTATGTTCAAGACACACATGACAGATCTGAATCTGCCACCTTCCCCCTCTCAGCACAGCTGTGCTCATATGCAGAGTTCTGCTGAAGTTCACAGCGATACCAGTGTGACTAGGACACCATTCAATGTGAGTAAGGGTAGCAGAACCTGGTCCCAAATGAATCCACTACTAAGAGTAACATACCATCACAAAATAAGGGCCACATATGCTTTGCTTTATTCACAATATATAATTGTTTAAGCTACAAAAAGTCTTTTTTTTTAAACCAGTCACCTAACTTGTGTGATATAGGACCTGATCCAAAGCCTATGGAAGTCAACAGAAAAGATCCCCACTAACTTCAATAGTCTTTAGATCTGATTCACTGAGTTGAAACCACTTAGGGGGCCTGATTCTGCAACCATTAAAGACAAGGGCAATACTCCCGTTGATTCCAGTGTGTGAAGGGTCAAACTCATTGTGAATTTTGCTTGAAAGTCTTTTTTACAATGCAGCAGAACAAAAGTCTGGAATTGTTTCAGATCATTACACCCTGCAAATTATATCTCCAGTTATATCTTGAACTCAGTGGAGACCTCCATAGACTTCAGTGGGAGTAAGTTCTGGCCCATATAGAACAGGGACTTGACCCTGCTCTCTCTGAAGTCAATGGCAAAAGTCCTTGAGAGTTAGTGACACAGGATCAGGCCCCATCTGTGTGAAATGAAATTATTCTAAGAGTATCATTGACTTCATGATGGAGTACAATGCATAAGTTTCTATTAGACAGAGAATTTTCAGCTTTCAAACCAAATAGAATGAAATAGTTTTGTACTTTTGAATAGTAGGTATCCTGACTCCCAGTCCAGTACACTTAACAATAAAGATTGGTATAACTAAGTAGGCATCATTAAAGAAAACTAATGTTTTCAAAATTAGGCTGGAAACACCTTGTTTTGGCTATTAGTTTAAGAAGTTTAAGAAGTACGCAGCTCTCACTGTAACAGGAACACAACCTTATTTGGTCTAGAAAGACTTCTTTTTTTTTTTTTTTTTTTTTTTTACAATATTGGGTCAGGAAAAGCCATTAGACAGGACTGCATCATTAACCTGATCCACATTTCCGAGCAAAACAAACTCTGTTCTTTCCATTCTAGCTGGGTATCGCTTCTGACCCTATAGAGAAACACTGAACATAACTTGCTTATGATGCAATGACATTTATTGCACATTGACCGATTACTTACACAGTAGTAAATTGCACCAGAGTATAAATACATTATAACACACACACACACACACACACACACACACACACACACACACACACAGAGGGAAAATGGAAATGACACACAAGTGCTAAAACAACAGCAGATTCACGTGGGCACTTGGACATAAAAAATAAAAATAAAAAGATCCTTAAGATACTTTAATTTATAATATAGATACATGTACAGTACCTTGATAAAATAATATTAAAAAAGTAACTCTCAGTAAAATCGTAACATAGCAGACAAGAACTGAAATAGATCTGGGGTTTGACGTTATTTAACCCCCGTTTTATTTGTAATTCGACTTTTTGTGCAAGTAACATCTTTAATTCACTTTACAATTCTTGACACTGTGCAAAAAATGGCTATGTTGCCTTTTTTAAAAATGTGCAGTAATTTTTTTGATACAAGGAATTCATTTTTCCTGTTCATCTGTAATTACAATGAACAAACTGCAGAAGGCTCAATGACTGGAGTGGGTTTTTTTTTTAAAAATACTAATAGTGATACATAAATAAGCTGTTTAATATAAACATGTCTTTTTCATTTCCCCTGTACAATATGCACAGTTTGAGGTAGAAGTTTCTCAGCCTGATTGCTATTGTCTGGCAAGGGAAGATAAGGACAAAAAGTCACCAGTTTGCTGGTGCCGAAGAAAAAAGCAGAAGAGGTTTGTTCAAAATACAAGTATATCAATGTTCAACACTATGTATTTTTTATTCTTATCTGCTTTAGATAACGGGGGAGCCCAGCTACCAAGAGCTTAAAATAAAACTCACCAGAACACAAATACACTTTCAACAGTGACTTTTAGCCATATGCAAAAGTGCTGAACACCTGCAATTCCCACGGACTTCAGTGAGATTTTTCGGCAGTCAGCACTTATTAAAATCAGGCTCTTTTCCTCCATGTGGGACTACTGCTGCAGCTCCCAGAAATAAGGACAGGGATAGCTGATAGTCCTAACCTTTGAAGCAAGGTTAATAACAGCTTGACCCTGCCAACGCTGACGGCAACGGCAAATTTCCAATACTTCAGTGTTTCAGGATCAGGCCCCTCTGCAACTGTAGCCCTCAGAAAAATGTAACCTATTTTCTTATTTCCTTTTCAAATTATTTTCCCTAACTGCCAACATGGAACTCCCCACACAAAGATAATAATAATCCAAATTTCAGAGTAGCAGCCGTGTTAGTCTGTATTTGCAAAAAGAAAAGGAGTACTTGTGGCACCTTAGAGACTAACAAATTTATTAGAGCATAAGCTTTCGTGAGCTACAGCTCACTTCATCGAATGCATCCGATGAAGTGAGCTGTAGCTCACGAAAGCTTATGCTCTAATAAATTTGTTAGTCTCTAAGGTGCCACAAGTACTCCTTTTCTTTTTGCAAATAATCCAAATGCGTTTGAGACAGTTTGTTAATTTCCTTTGTTCAGTGGTCAGTGGCCTCCCGTTTCCTTTAGCTTCAGATGAGGTATGCTGCATACAAGTTCACCTGCTTTTAATTTTAAGTAAACACAGATTCTCTCCACAGCAAGAGATCAGTTTGGTCTGGTGTTTATTAACCAGACTCCTGGTGGGTTTTTCCTCCTTTTTCCTTCTGTTCATTTCCCTTCCTGTCTTTCTTTACGCTCAGTGTCCAGTTCACACAACCCTCTGCCCCCAAACCCGACACACACCCTATCCTTATACCTTGGATTCCAAATAGGAAATTTTGCTATTCCTCTCCTCCAGGCTGGAGTCACTGCCTCCCTGTGTGCCCCCATTGCAATCGGACCACGTCCCTCCGAGGCTGCGCTCGGGGGTGCCCAAAGTATTGATGAAGCTCCCTGGATACTGGGAGAGCTCCCCAGCACTAGCGTGCAACCTCCTGTCAGCTTTCCTGGGGCAGCAGAGCAGCCTCTTGAAGGCCTTGCGGAAGTCAGGGCTGCGGCAATAGATGATGGGGTTGAAAGCCGAGTTGGCATAGCCCAGCCAGTTGAAGAAGACGAAGAGCTGGTCTGGCACCAGGTCCCTGTTGAAGACCTTGACCACGTTGACCAGGAAGAAGGGGAGCCAGCAGAGCGTGAAGACACCCATGATGATGCCCAAGGTCTTGAGAGCTTTTTGCTCCTTCAAGGCCAGGATCCTGGAGGTCCTTCTCCTGCTGGTTCTGCCATTGCCCAGGATTGGCTGATGGTGGGATTGAGCCTGAGCAGGCGGCTGGGGGTGGCTGCAGTAGAACCTGCCCTCGCACCTGTCTATCTTTCTCATCTGCTCTTTGGCCTCCCGGTAGACTCTGATGTACACAAAGATCATGATGAGCAGGGGGATGTAGAAGGAGATAATGGAGGAGGCGATGGCATAGGCCCTGTTGGTGACGAAGTCGCAGCAGCCGGGGTCCTGGTAGCAATCCAGAGCCTGGGGATCTCCATCCCGCCACCAATGCATCATGATGGGCAGGAAGGAGACCAGGGCGGAGATGGCCCAGACGGTGCAGATGATGCCCTTGGCCCGGCCCTTGGTCATGAGGCTCTGGTAGCGGAAAGGCGAGGTGATGGCCAGGTAGCGGTCGATGGCGATGACGCACAGGGTCTCGATGCTGGCCGTCACGCACAGCACGTCCAGCGAGGTCCAGCACTCGCACAGGAAGGAGCCCCAGAGCCAGCGGCCCCGCACCACCAGCGTGGCCCCGAAGGGCACCACCAGCGAGCCCATCACCAGGTCGGCGCAGGCCAGCGAGGTGATGAAGAGGTTGGTGAGGGTCTGCAGCCGCTGCGTGCGCCCGATGGCCGCGATCACCAGCGCGTTGCCCACCACGATCAGCAGCACCATCACGGCCATCAGCATGCCCATGCCCACCGCCCACTGGTGGGAGGGCAGCTCCAGGGGCAGCTGCCGGCTGCCCGGCGGGTAGGGCAGGGTGGAGGCGCCGCTGGGGGGCACGGGCGGCGGGGAGCTGGACCGGTTGGGGGGGTTGCAATCTGGGGCGAGCCAGCCCTCTCCCATGGCTGGGGCGGCTCAGGGCAGCCGGCTGCGGAGCCGGGCTGGAGGCATGAAGGCGAGGCGAGGCGAGGCGAGGCGGGGCGAACCTCCCTCGCAGCAGCCGCCGGAGCGATCTCCCGGCCGCCGCCCGCCGCCGCTCCGGGGCTGCAGCGTGGGTCCCAGCGCCCCGCGGCGGGATCCGGCGCCCCGCGCCCCGCCCCCCTGCGCGTCACGGGCCGCGCAGCCAATGGCGTGGGGGCAGCGGCCGGACTCGCCCCTCCCCCGCCTCGCGGGCTGGGCTCGCAGCGGCGCGCGGCTCGCTCCCGTCCCGCCGGGCTTGGGGCGCGCTGGGTCCCGGCCCCGCGAGGGGCGGCGCGGGAATGGGCGAGCGGGAGCGGCTGCGGGCCGGGGCGTTTCACCGGCGCAGTCACGGGAGGCGGGCAGCGGGGCCGCGCGGTTGATTCGCGGGCGCCCCCTCCCGCGCTTCGGACTCGAACCGCGGGCGGGAGCGTAATTCCGTAGCCGAATGCAGCGGCCCCTTGGGCTGCTTTTGTTGCTGTATGTGAAACCGGGCTGGAGGGAAAGTGCCGCCCGCTTTTCGCTGTAGGGCCGGGCGGGTTAGAGCCTCAGGATCAGGGGCCTGGGGGACGTGACCTAGCAGGAGAGGCTGAGGGAACTGGGATTGGTTAGTCTGCAGAAGAGACGAGTGGGGGGGGGGGGATTTCACAGCAGCCTACAACTAGCTGAAGGGGGGGGGGGGTTCCCAAAGAGGGTGCAGCTCGGCTGTTCTCGGGGGGGGGGCAGGTGACGCAATGGTCTCAAACAACAGCCTGGACTTCTACACAGAGTGCGTCCCTCGACGTGCCCGGGCTGAAAGGGTGAAAAAGCAGCATCGCTTACCCCATAACCTCAGCCGTGCAGAACACGATGCCATCCACAGCCTCAGAAACAACTCTGGCGTCATAATCGAAAAGGCTGACAAAGGCGGTGCTGTCGTCATCGTGAATAGGTCGGAATATGAACAAGAGGCTGCTAGGCAGCTCTCCAGCACCGCTTTCCACAAGCCATTACCCTCTGATCCCACTGAGAGTTACCAAAAGAAACTACAGCATTTGCTCAAGAAACTCCCTGAAAAAGCACAAGAACAAATCCGCACACACACCCCCCTAGAACCCCGACCTGGGGTATTCTATCTGCTACCCAAGATCCATAAACCTGGAAATCCTGGACGCCCCGTCATCTCAGGCATTGGCACCCTGACAGCAGGATTGTCTGACTATGTAGACTCCTCCTCAGGCCCTACGTTACCAGCACTCCCAGCTATCTTCGAGACACCACAGACTTCCTGAGGAAATAACAATCCATCGGTGATCTTCCTAAAAACACCATCCTGGCCACTATGGATGTAGAAGCCTCTACACCAACATTCCACACAAAGATGGGCTACAAGCTGTCAGGAACAGTATCCCCATAATGTCTTGCCAACTTTGTGACTTTGTCCTCACCCATAACTATTTCACATTTGGGGACAATGTATACCTTCAAATCAGCGGCACTGCGATGGGTACCCGCATGGCCCCACAGTATACCAACATTTTTATGGCTGACTTAGAACAACGCTTCCTCAGCTCTCGTCCCCTAATGCCCCTACTCTACTTGCGCTACATTGATGACATCTTCATCATCTGGACCCATGGAAAAGAAGCCCTTGAGGAATTCCACCATGATTTCAACAATTTCCATCCCACCATCAACCTCAGCCTGGACCAGTTCACACAAGAGATCCACTTCCTGGACACTACGGTGCTAATAAGCGATGGTCACATAAACACCACCCTATACGGAAACCTACTGACAGCTATGCCTACCTACATGCCTCCAGCTTTCATCCAGACCACATCACATGATCCATTGTCTACAGCCAAGCTCTATGATATAACCGCATTTGCTCCAACTCCTCAGGCACAGACAAACACCTACAAGATCTCTATCAAGCGTTCTTACAACTACAAAATTCATCTGCTGAAGTGAAGAAACAGATTGACAGAGCCAAAAGTTACCTACTACAGGCCAGGCCCAACAAAGAAAATAACAGAACGCCACTAGCCATCACCTTCAGCCCCCAACTAAAACCTCTCCAATGCATCATCAAGGATCTGCAAACGAACCTGGAGGACGACCCATCACTCTCCCAGATCTTGGGAGACAGGCCAGTCCTTGCTTACAGACAGCCCCCCAACCTGAAGCAAATACTCACCAGCAACCACACACCACACAACAAAAACACTAACCCAGGAACCTATCTTTGCAACAAAGCCCGTTGCCAACTCTGTCCACATACCTATTCAGGGGACACCATCATAGGGCCTAATCACATCAGCCACACTATCAGAGGCTCGTTCACCTGCGCATCTACCAATGTGATATATGCCATCATGTGCCAGCAATGCCCCTCTGCCATGTACATTGGTCAGACTGGACAGTCTCTATGTAAAAGAATGAATGGACACAAATCAGACGTCAAGAATTATAACATTCAAAAACCAGACAGAGAACGCTTCAATCTCTTTGGTCACTCGATTACAGACCTAAAAGTGGCAATTCTTCAAGAAAAAATCTTCAAAAACAGACTCCAACGAGAGACTGCTGAATTGGAATTAATTTGCACACTGGACACAATTAACTTAGGCTTGAATAAAGACTGGGAGTGGATGTGTCATTACACAAAGTAAAACTATTTCCCCTTGTTTATTCTTCCCTTCCCCTCCCTCCCCCCGCCCCCACTGTTCCTCACACGTTCTTGTCAACTGCTGGAAATGGGCCAGCTTGATTATCACTACAAAAGGTCCCTCTCCGCCCGCTGTCCTGCTGGTAATAGCTCACCTTACCTGATCTCTCTTGTTACAGTGTGTATGGTAACACCCATAGTTTCATGTTCTCTGTGTATATAAATCTCCCCACTGTATTTTCCACTGCATGCATCTGATGAAGTGAGCTGTAGCTCATGAAAGCTTATGCTCCAAATAAATTTGTTAGTCTCTAAGGTGCCACAAGTACTCCTTTTTTTTTTGTGGATACAGACTAACACGGCTGCTACTCTGAAAGTTGCAGTGGGGAGGTTTAGGTTGGATATTAGGAAACACTATTTCACTAAGAGGGTGGTGAAGCACTGGAATGGGTTACCTAGGGAGGTGGTGGAATCTCCAGCCTTAGAGGTTTTTAAGGCTCGGCTTGACAAAGCCCTGGCTGGGATCATTTAGTTGGTTTTGCCCTGGCTTTGAGCAGGGGGTTGGACTAGCTGACCCCCTGAGGTCCCTTCCAGCCTTAATCTTCTATGATTCTATGAGTAAACATGTATTAAAACAAAATGTTCACTTTGGACGTTGGACCTGATCCAAACTCCACAGAAGTCAGTGAGAGACTTTCCATTGTGTTCTTTGCGCTTGGGGTCTAGTCCTTTATCACTTACCACCCAAGCACTGAGTTGAGTGTTCTCTAATTCCCCTGGAAAGGCTGATATCATCAACAGCAGGAATGCAATTCCCTCCGCTGTTTTTACTTTTAAGTGATGGCACTAACCCTTGCGGAGGAAACACAGACCTCAGAATCTGTGTCTCACTGCTCCTGATGTGGGCTGGCTGCGCTTTGCACATTTTAGTATTAAATATCTGTTCAGTGCTCTGGAAATGTAGCTCACTATGAGAGTCAAGTATTATTATCATTAAATAATAATAAAACCCTTTGCTAAGTACAGAGAAATTATTTTGTCTTCCCCTAATATTTTATTTTGATTTTTGGTTTAAGTGACAAATACGGCAGGAGCAAAGTACAAAATAACATGTAGAGAGCAATCCGCCCAGCCATGGCAGATATATCAAAGACCTTTCAAACCTGTGCAATCTATGCTGTTCTGCAACGTACTGTGACAAAAATGGTACAGCATCACTGCTTCACACCAGCCCTCAGTACAGCAACAGGGAGGGCAGGCTGGCATGGGGTGGAGGGTCTGAATACAAAGGTTTGCTCACCTGGTTGCTATAGCCCACAATGACTGTGTCAGTGTCCTGCTGCCTGGTGTGTGGTAGGAGATGGTGCTGTCCTTTCGAAGCCCCGCATAGCTCTCTATCACAAGTCCTGTTTATTCTGGCTTTGTGTAGGGCTCCCCTATTCCATCCCTGTATCATTCCTAAGCCTGCGTGTTGGAAGGCTTGGGTTCTATTTCTAGTGCCCTGCAAGGATACAAAATTTGTATCCTCATCCAGTCCGCAAACATGGTCTGTGGATATCCACATCCGTGGATATAAAGCGGATATCTGCAGATTTGCAGGGCTCTGTTTCTGGCTTTGCCCTGGTACTTTGGGCAAGTCTCTCTGTGCCTGTTACCCCAGCCATGGAGCTAATAGTACCACTGAGATGGACAGATGAAATAAGACACAACTGCATAGTACACTTCTTCTTCATTAATAATCACTAAAACAGTTTACATGTGTGGTGTGTGTGTTAGCCCAGTGAGAGAATATCTGGATAACAGATTATATACAAACTCCAGTCATGTTCACAGATACATCCCCTGAAACTGCTACTACTACCACAAATAAGTACTCATTGGGCCTGAGTCTCATTTATATTTATATTTACACCCCTTTACACTGCTTTGATGTTGGAAAATAGCCTGAAAAGTGGGGTAAATATTATTTACTTCTCCTTGAAGGCTCTTTGGCACTGCAGCACAGTGGAAATGAGAATCAGGCCTATTTGTTTTTTTAATCACCATGTGTATTACATTATTACCTGGAAAAAGAAAAGGAGGACTTGTGGCACCTTAGAGACTAACAAATTTATTTGAGCATAAGCTTAGCTCACAAAAGCTAAGACTGCTGAATTGGAATTAATTTGCAAACTGGATTAACATTGAGCATAATCTTAGCTCACAAAAGCTTATGCTCAAATAAATTTGTTAGTCTCTAAGGTGCCACAAGTCCTCCTTTTCTTTTTGCAGATACAGACTAACACGGCTGCTGCTCTGAAACCTGTCATTATTACCTGGGACTTTTACACTTTACTACACTCAGCACAGGAGCAATCGGCGTCTTTATTTTTTCCCCATTTCTATTTATTCAGCTAAGGCTGTGTTGTTGTTCGAGCTCAGGCATTAAAAATCCCCTTCAGGCTCAGTTGTGGTTACAACCTGGGGGTGAATTATTTATGTATTTATTTACACGCTATTTAACCCTGACTAAATGGCCAGGCCAGCTCAGACCTGCCCACTACTCCCCAGCGCTCCTATGATCTTTGGCTCACTGCTCAGCCAGCCCAGCTCTGGGCCTTGCAAGGGTGGAGGGAGCGCCATACACCAAATGCAGAGCAAATAGTGTCAGAAAGGATCATGGCTAACCACCCGTGACAAGTTTCTGCCCATCTGTGTCAGGAGACAAGGACTGTCAATACGTGCCAATCCATTCCCTCCCTGCCTCTTCCCCTCTCCTTCACTGGTCACCCTCATAATTACAGGAATAGTTGGTGCCTGCCTGTCCTCCTCCTGAGTCCCAATAGCAGGAAGAGCCCATTACAGTGGGAGATAAGAGATGAAGTTCTTCTGTAAACATGACCTGCAAAGGGTTTTATTGTTAACTGGTGAGTTAACCCTAGCAAGCTATGTGCTGACTGCCACAAACAGCGAGGATTCAGCGTATCAGTCCATATAACGCTATCTGTTTAGGTTCCCTGAAACCAGGCTGGCTGGATCCCCTTTCAAAACTATCCCACAATCTAGAAAAAAGAAAAGGAGGACTTGTGGCACCTTAGAGACTAAAAAATTTATTTGAGCATAAGCTTTCGTGAGCTACAGTTCATTTCATCGGATGCATTCAGTGAAAAATACAAAACAACTTCAAAATCAGACTCCAACGAGAGAGTGCTGAATTGGAATTAATTTGCAAACTGGATACAATTACCTTAGGCTTGAATAGAGACTGGGAGTGGATGGGTCATTACACAAAGTAAAACTATTTCCCCATGTTTATCCCCTCCCCCCACTGTTCCTCAGACGTTCTTGTCAACTGCTGGAAATGGCCTACCTTGATTATCACTAGAAAAGGTTTTTCACCCTCCAACCTCCCCCTGCTCTCCTGCTGGTAATAGCTCACCTTAAGTGATCACTCTGGTTACAGTGTGTATGGTAACACCCATAGTTTCATGTTCTCTGTGTATATAAATCTCCCCACTGTATTTTCCACTGAATGCATCCAATGAAGTGAGCTGTAGCTCACGAAAGCTTATGCTCAAATAAATTTGTTAGTCTCTCAGGTGCCACAAGTCCTCCTTTTCTTTTTGTGAATACAGACTAGCACGGCTGCTACTCTGAAACCACAATCTAGAAGCATTTCTAAGGAGGTCATTGTCGTATTGTCTGAGCACCTCACAAACACAGATGAATTTAGCCTCACGCATGGATTGTCCCTGTTTTACAGGGGGGGAAAGCATGATGCAGAGGGGTTAAAGCCAAATATTTCAAAGTTTCCAGTAATTTTGGCCCAGCCTGTGACACCTGGGATGTAATTTCCAAAGGGGCTGGACATCTGCAGCTCCCCTTTACTTCATGGGAGTTGTGGGTCCTCAGCCCTTTAGAAAAACAGGCCCTAGATGTCTCAAGTTAAACACCCACCTATTGAGATATCCCAAAGTAGTGGACAGGATAGAAAATCTGAGCCCTAATGAGCTGGCCAAGATCACACAGGCAGGGTACAGCCTAGATCTCCTGGCTGCCACTCCTGTGCTTTAGGTATACAAGACAGTCATCCACCCACCTCTCATTCATACTCATTGTCCTGATGATACCTTTATATCACTAATAAACTACCTTACCTGACTAGTCAAATACTAATTATTATTATAATCCTTTGCCATTCTATATGTCTTAGATGCTTTGCAAAGGTAGGTAAATTCAAGGCCCAGAGAGATTAAGTGACTTGCCAAAGGCCACACAATAAGTCAGAAGGTCCGTAGTCCCTTGGGGTTTCCTGGGATCATTGTTATGCCAGCAGGCATAATTCTGGAATGTCACATGACAGCTGGAGCCAGCATAGCTTTGGGGTTGTCTCAAAAGGAAAAATCAAAGGTACATTTAGAATTTATGTGCTGGCCAGCCCCCTGCCCCTTGCTCTTTAGAGCATTTTGCTGATAACTGGAGGGTTAACTCGTTTTCAGAACGATACCTTTGCAGGTCACCTTTAGCTCTAAATTTCCTGGCTTTTGTGAGTTTCAGATGAGATGCTTAGCATGATTTTAATATAGCTCTTTGTGTGCAAATTATTTAAGGATGTCAGGTCAAGTGGAGTGAGTTCAAAACTCTTGGATGGATTGTTTCTGCCTGCACTTCAGGTCATAGTTTTTAATGAATAGCTAATCTATTTTTTTCCTGGAGGTATTTTTTTTAAAAATAATTAGGGTGGGTCATTTCTAGCAACACACCCATTGCACAGTGGATAACAAATGGACCCCGAGGGAATATAAAATGGAATTTCAATTGCGGGACTCTGTTCACACAAACTATATGAATGAATGTTGAATGTCCCAGGAATTGCAGTAGACTGTGTATATTCTGGGCCTGGATCTTCTGAGCTGCTCCGCAGAGTGTTCCATTGACTTCAATGGGGGCTTCAAGTAGGTGCATGATGATTCACATGGAGCAGCCTACAGGATTGTATACAAATGTCTATATTCACAATTACCGCTTAATAAACTAGTAAAATAGATATTCAATGGGAGGGAGAAACCTAGAGAAAATGTGGTCAAGTACCACCCGGGGTGAGGATGATGCAAGCATCTAGGTAGATGGAAGTGATGCTGAAAGAGACCAAAGAGATGTTGAAAATTAAATATGAGTTTGCAATGACATTTGCGGCTAGGATACATAGACAGAGACATACACCGTGGAGGAGGGAGGTAACAGCTCCTCTCTATTGACTTGATCCTTCACCTGCTGAAGTCAGCAGGAGTTTGAATGCAATTCAATATGTAGCTTGTAATGGATGAAAAGGCTCTCACTGACTGTGTTAAAAGCCAGTCTTGCTTACCCCAAAAGTTCAAAAAATCATGAATTAGATCCCCCAAATCATGTGATCGGGCCCCAAATAATGAGATGTTAAAAACGGATTATCTTGTGATTTTGATGTGTCTTTTGTTTTTATTATTTCTTCCCCTCTCCTCCCCCTTCCTGTGTGTATGTTGGACAATTATCAGTGCTCCCACATTTATTAAGTAAGGTGATTCTCATCCTCACTGCAGGAGCTCTCACTAGCTGCCCGTTAATAAACTTGTTTGTTTTTTTAAATCTAAATTTGGGAATGGGCGTGTATTGGGGGTCACCCTTCAAGTAGTAACTGAGACTGGTGGAAGTCAGAGTGTGACTGGAGTGTTTCTAAATGTTAGTTTGCCGGGGTCAGAGCTGCTGGACCAGCACTGATGCTATAAACAGACACTCAGGGTGTGACCTACATGCTGGTAGGATGTTTGTGAGCAGCCCAGGTTGCTCTACAACCATCAGAGCAGCACCTAAGGTTGTAGGGCAGGCGGTGACACAACCCCTCACAGGTCTGGATTGCACCCTAGAATGTGACAGGAAGTTCTATAGCCTGTGATGTACCAGGGTTCCTTCTGGCCTTGGAATCTCTGAATTGGGGATCAGTAGGAGTTGGGGATCAGACCCTTATTGGTTTTCATCTTACTCTGGAGGATAAAATTTCTGTCCAGACAAACTAAACATATATCTGTCATTCACTCTTCTTTCTTGCTACATAAATCCCTTCTAAATGTATCATACTTCTGATAAACCATTTCACACAGGTTGCCTAAACATTTCCAGCAAAATCAGAAATATCCCAAAAGGCCTTCGATACAAAGTAATCAGACTTCACCTTATCAAGACTGTCCCAGTGAAAAACTGCCACTTGCTTGACTGTATCCATATCCAGCCACGTTAGACATTTGTTACTAGAGAAATAGCGATATGGTGGAATGTTGCCAGAAGATCCACATCTATTGTATTTTTAAAATAAATAGCTCTGCTTTTCTTGACGATTATTTTCCATAAATGCCTCAGCTTCATTTTGGCATTTCTCTAGCAGCAGGAGACAGTTATCCTGTGACAACATGCAATTCCATTGACATTATCTCTTGATTATACATGACAACGTGCCAGATACTGCACATGGTTGTTCTGTGTCAAACAATGCAATGAAAATATAAAACAAATGTGTTAAATAACAGAAGGGGCCGGTTGCACACTAGTACTCATTCAGTAGATGACACCACAAAAACAGAGATAAACTGCCACATATTGTATGTGATTTCAATAGAGTTATCAATTTGAGTTTGACTGGATGGGCCCGGTCCTGTGAGATACTGAGCACTTATCAACTCTTATTGCCTTCAGAGCTGAGAGTGCTAGGTACCTATGGGATCAGGTCCTAAAAAAGCAAAATTAACTTGAAGATGTCTGCACATACACCTGTCCACACACACACACATGCCTTGATTGTAGTAAAAAAACAACAACCCTGCTTCAATATTCTCTAACAATGCAGCTGTTTCTTACTAAAAGCAGTTTTTCATTACACCTGTTAGCAGGCAAATAGCTGGTTGAAAAATTTTTGACAATTTTTTTTCCCTGCCAGAAAATGCCATTTCATCAAAATCAAAATGTTTTGCAGAACCTTATCAGTTTTTACAAAATTATCCGGTCAGCTCAGAGTCAGTCTTTCTTTTGCTCAATCTCTTCTGTTGAAACAGTTCCACTAAATATAAATAATTAGATAGTCTTTGGGCCAGAAGGAGAGAGAGAGGGAGTCTGACTATAGCTTGATGGTTAGCAGTTGGGGGCTCTTCTACTTGAGAATTTCTTCGGTAACATAATTATTAATTTATTAATGGTTCCCACATTTATATTTTAATACTTTCCAGTGCCTCTAGGCTCTTTCAAAGTTCTCTGCATGAGACAGGTGCCCACTATCACTCTACACCTGGTGCTTGATTTATAAGCTGAATACCTATTTGCTCAGACCTTACGTTTCCACCCATCACAGTAAGAAAAACAGATCGTAAAATGCAAACAGGAAACTGACGAAATGAGGTGGCTGGTTTTAGTTAAAGATGGGGGGTGGGGTGATGTTGTTGTTTATGTCTTCAAAGAAAGCTCCCCTAATGGCGGGTTTTGTGTCTGTCCTTTGCTTTTTATAAAAGGAGTACTTGTGGCACCTTAGAGACTAATAAATTTATTTGAGCATAAGCTTTCGTGAGCTACAGCTCACTTCATCAGATGCTTCATCAGTGAGGTCAGCGCTAGGGGTCTAAGTGGCGCCGTGGGCTTTGTACTAAACCCTCTGCCGTCCAGGCTGCTCATCAGTGGCATAGCTGGGAGTGTAAATTTGGGTGGGCCCTGACTTTCAGGTGGACGGGCAATAACAGAGGGTGCTAGCTCAGCTTCTCCCCCGACGCCCTCTCCCTAGCCCTGGTGCCCCCGGATACAGGGCTTCACCTGCCACGCCAGGCACACGCATGCTTCACCTTGGGCAAGTGCTGCCAGCAGCTCCTTCTCCACCGGGCTCAGTTCCCCTCTCCTGGGGGAAGCCATGGCGCCTCCTCCTCGTGCCTCCTCCCCCCCGGCAGAGGGGCCAGACACGGCGCTGCGTGTTGTTGAACCCCTGCGTGCCTGCTACCCCTGTCCCCGCAGAGCAGCTACTAGCTATTCCCCCTCCCGCAGCGGGAGGATGCGGAGATGCAGTGGCCATCCCTCACCATGCACCGGGTTGATTTCCCAGCACAAGTGGCCCACGCTGCTTTCTGCATGGGGGAGGGCCCAGGCCCTGCGCTTCCTGCATGGGATGGTGGTTCCCATCACATCCTTTCCAATCCTCTCCAAACCCCCCCCCCATGTTAGCGGCCTGATGGTATGGCTGGGCAAAAGGAGGTGGGGCAGCTGGCGCACTAATGTGTGTCCTTTGCCACTTCATCGTGTGTGGCTGCTGCGTGCCAGGATGTGCTCCTGCTCAGATTTGGGTGGGCCTGGATGCTAAGTGGGTGGCCCACCCACGGCTATGCCCCTGCTGTGCACCTGGTTTGGCGAGCTCTGACACCAGAGATGGTAACTTAAATGGCAACATGAAAAGAAGTACTTGTGGCACCTTAGAGACTAACAAATTTATTAGAGCATAAGCTTTCGTGAGCTACAGCTCACTTCATCGGATGCATTTGGTGGAAAAAACATCTCTGTTTTTTCCACCAAATGCATCCGATGAAGTGAGCTGTAGCTCACGAAAGCTTATGCTCTAATAAATTTGTTAGTCTCTGTTTTTTCCACCAAATGCATCCGATGAAGTGAGCTGTAGCTCACGAAAGCTTATGCTCTAATAAATTTGTTAGTCTCTAAGGTGCCACAAGTACTCCTTTTCTTTTTGCGAATACAGATAACACGGCTGCTACTCTGAAACCTGTCATTAAATGGCAACATGTAATTCTTTCCACTCCTGTTTGTTTGATCAGAAGCGGCCAGCTGCCCTGGGCTGGGTTCAAGATTGTATCCCCTGCCCTAAAACGTTAGCAACATTGACATCAGACACAAGACACGGGACTTAATGGACCAATGCTCTGATGCATTATGGTAAATCGTATACTCCTATGGGACGTAGCTCCTTAAAAGCAGCTCACAGGAATCCTACAGCACCTTTTTAACATATAGAATTTATTTGTATAACTGTACCAAATCTTACAACATTACTGTATACTCTAAATAGATTAAAATGGCCCCACAAAGTTTCCTTAAAAACATCTATAAATCCTCTGGAAAACTGGGATGTTAGAATATTTTTGTAAGGAATTGTCTGTAGGAATTGTCTGTTCATTGTGACAAACACCATTCCCTTGATTTAGATTATGTCTGCACTATGGACCTTACAGCGGCACCGCTGCTGTACCTCTGCAGCTCGCTCCTGTAAGGTCTCCTGTGTAGCTGCTCTATGCTGGCAGGAGAGAGCTCTTGTGCCACCAAAATTAAACCACCCCCCAATAAGCAGCAGTAGCTATGTCGGCAGGAGACGCTCTCCCACCGGTATAGTGCTGTGCACGCTGGTGCTTTTGTCAGTGAAATTTATGTCGGTCAGGGTTGTGTTTTTTCACACACCCCCCAACAAAAGTTTTGCAGACAAAAGTGCTCGTGTAGACATAGCTTAATCAGGTGTCCCAAGTTTTCATAGATTCACAGCGTTTAAGGCCAGAAGGGATCATCTAGTCTGACCTCCTGTATAACACAGGCCATTACTTTTCACCCAGTTGCTCCTGTATTGAGCCCAATGACTTGTGTTGGATTAAAGCATAAACTGAGTTTGACTAAAACACATCTTTCAGAAAGGCCCCAAGCTTCAGCTGGAGGCATCAAGGCATGGAGAATCCACCACTTCCTTAGTCGTTTGTTTCACTGGTTAATCACCCTCACTGTTAAAAATTTGGGGCAAATTTTTAATTTTAATTTGTCTTCAGCTTCCAGGCTTTTTTTTTAAGCAGACTTTTTTTTTTTTTGGCAAAGGAAGGGGGAGGAGGAGGAGGGGTTGGAAAATGCTGATTCATCAATTTACTTGGAATGTATCCATTTAGATGAACATTTCATTGGTCCCAGATGGAATTTCTGGTCAAAATCAGAGAGATAGAGAGACATAGAGAGAGCAGAAGGACTTAAATGCGGGTCTCCCATCCCATGTGAGTGCTCTAAACACTGGATATTGCTTTCTCTCTCTCTCACTCGCTTGCTCGCTCTTGCTCTCTCTCATTTTTGGGGGGAAATTTCTAAAGGACTCCATTTTGTTCTGCATCAGAACAAAATCAGACTTTGAAACCTAGACAGTTTTCATGACATGGAATTGCTTTCTGCACCAGGCCTAGTTACAACCCTGTCTAAAGTAGCTAGAAGTCTGCTGACTCACTGTGACAAGAGCAGCTCATTACCTATCCTGAGGAGATAAAGGAGGTGGGAATGACTTTCTAGCACAGGGTGGCCAACCTGTGGGGATGGAGCCATGCAGCTCTTGACTTGCAGCTCTTCAGAGGTTAATATGCGGCTCCTTGCATAGGTGCTGACTCCGGGGCTGGAGCTACAGCCATTAACTTTCCAGTGTGCCAGGGGGGTGCTCACTGCTCAACCCCTGCTCTTCCCCAGGCCCTGCCCGACTCCGCCCCTTCCCCGAAGGCCCCTGCCCCTTCCCCTGAGCCTGCCATGCCTGCCACTGTTCCCCCTGCACCATCCTCCTGTGCACATGAAACAGCTGATTGCAGCAGGTGGGAGGTGCTGACTGGCAGGGCTGCCGATGGGCAGTAGGTGCTGGGGGCTGGAGCCGGGGGGGCTGCTGACATATTACTGTGGCTCTTTGGCAATATACACTGGTAAATTCTGGCTCCTTCTCAGGCTCAGGTTGGCCACTCCTGCTCTAGAAAGAAGGAACTAGCATAGAGGATGCTCTCATGGGAAAGTTTAGACACAGTCAGGCCAAAGGAGTAATCTTAGCCTAAGATTTGTGTTGTGTTGTATTTTTATGAATGAAGCCAAAGCCCAAGAAAGGGGTGGAGTGAATTTGGACACTAACTGTGGTTCCCTGAACTCCATTAAGAACAAGTTATGGAGTCAGTCTCAGACTCAGTTCTGAGTCTCTATTTGGGATTCACAATCGGAAGATCCCTTCATTCCCTGAGTAATTCTGAGCTCAGGACTCTGTTTCTCCTGAATTATTTCAGCACTGTTGTGTTCTTTATGATGCCACTAGCTATTTGTAGGGAAAATGCAGAATCCTGAACTCAGGGCTTGTGTGGTGGGGCAGCTTCCTGCCCCGGTCAAGAAGGCATTAAAGAGCTCGTCTGGGCCAATCAGCCCCAACCCACTGCATCTGTAAGGCTTGGTAGTCCGAGAAAAGAGTGGGTCCTTAAAAGGGAGGATCCTGACTCAGGCTGGGTGGTTTTCAAGAGCATCCAGAGCTAGTGCACAGAACTCCTGGCCCAACACGGGGTGTCTGCTGGGGAAACTGCTTGAGAGCACCAGCCCTCTGAGGAAATAGAGGGATAAACTTTTCTTTTAGGAGCCTTGGGACTCGCCTTGGTTGTCTTGACACACAAAGGATAGGAGCCCAGATCTTCCTCCCAAGAGATCATGGTCTTTACCCTGTGTGAGATTGTTGGGGCCAACCCCTTTTCCTGGGCCAAGGAGGTATTTTGCCTTCTTCTTTTGGACTCCTCTACACTCGCATGACCAGGAAGAAGGCAGACTCTGTAAGAGGTCCAGCTTGAAGGCTGTACCCCAAGAGTGGAACCCAGATGATAGTCATGCTGCCATCCAAAGAAGGATGTCCAAGACAAGAGAGGTACCCCTCTCATCCCAAGGGGGTGCCAGAGAGGTACAACCTGTCACAGCTTATTAGGCAAGCAAAAGATGGACTGGTTTTAGTTTTGAAATATGTCTATTTGTAGAGATGGACCTGTATCTGAAGATCAATAAACCGTGGGAAAGTTCAGCTTGGGAGCTAAATGTTGTGGCTCACACCCAAGTATACTTATTTGGCATTTTAGAAGTTTGTCTCTAAGGGAGTTGCACAGATTTATTCCAGGATGGATCTGGCACCTTGTGCACATTCTTTTGATTGTTTTCAACATTGTCCCCCAAGAAAATGTCTGTGATTCTCCTTTAAAGTGCCTAAGCTCTTCTGAAGTTCTCATTCTTGCCTCTTGAAGTGACCCTTTCAGAGGCGTAGTGCGTTAGAAGAACCGTTACTAAACTGGAACCACCGAGTGAGGAGGTGTTGCAGGACATGGAATGATTTTACAACTGTGGCTCACACAGTATGCAGAAAAGAACTCGATGCATCCAAAAGCAAGGCTGAAACTTGTCTAGGAACAGAAAGAGACCTGGGCAATGGTTTGGGATGCACAGTGTCCTTTTCTAAGTGGTGATTTTTGTAACTGTAATCAATATTATTGTTTTTGTTACACTCTGAATTAATGAAACTTGGTTTTTGCCTCACTGTTGCATCAGCTGGCAACTCCCTTCATTCCCTGCTAAAAAGGATGGCGTTAATCGTGGAACTCTACCATCTTGCGTCTCATCCAGAAGGCTGCAAAAGTGCATAGAGACTCAAACTGAGAGGAGACTCTGAACAGAGTTCACCTATTTATATGGAATGGAACATTTGACAGAACATTTTACAGCATGTTAGAAAACTATATAACAGCCAACAACCCCCATACATAGGATCTCTGTTTATATAGAGAGTATAACCTAGTGATTAGAGCAGGTAACTTGTGGCTAGCACTTGTGGGGGTTTCTATTCCCTGCTGTGTCAGATTCACTGTGTGTCCTAGTGGAAGTCACTTACCTTCTCTGTGCCTTAATTTAACCTTCTGTATAATGGACATAACCTGATTTAAAGAGATGTTATGTTAATAAATCCATTGTAGGCTTTAGATAATCCTCTAAAAGCACTTGGAGATGTTTGGCTGAAAGGTGCTGTGAATATAAAGCAGTAGTATTTTGGTGCCAAGGAAAACACTATTTAATTAGTTCTTTGAAGTGAAGAATCCATTTCTTTTGTCTCTGTGTAATGGAAAATTTACTGGGCCAAATTCATCCCTGCAGTAAATTGAGCTAATGAATTTATTAGATACCAATCCAGATGTTTTTAGGGCTATTACTAGTCCTACTAGATGCTTTAGGACTAAATGCATACTTGGTTCTGGTTAGCTGAAAGTCTGTTGGAGCATGTGAGTCCATCCAACATGGTTCTTATTGTGGAAAGCCCTGCCAAGATGTTTTTGATGCTTAGCCAACCTTTGCTGGGTGCCCTAGAGGTGTGGGAAACTGGTTCCGGGTTCTTACGAGTATGGAAATCTTGTTCCATGTTATTTCCACTGGGAGAAAAAGTCATTCTGGATACTGTTTAGGTAAAGAAAGCCCATCCTTGCTTGGGCCAGCTTATGGAGAGTCCATTTGGGAAGGAGCTCTGGGTTGCTAGAAGTATGTTTCACATGGTTTTCACATGGTTTAGAATGTGGAAAAGCTTGGTGGTTATCTTTCAGTGGTAGTGAAAGCTCTTTCCAAATGCCTTTGGGGATGTTGAAAGCTTGTTTCAGGTCTTTTCAATGGGGGGGGGGGGCTTTCTCCGTATGTGTAACATGTTTTAATAGCTTTTAGGCCAGTTTCCCTTTCTTTGGTTCAGGAGACAAACAAGAGTTGCTATTTCATAAGCAATAATGTTGCTGCTTGTTAGCATCCATGTGGAGCCCTTTTGTCATCTCTCACAACATTAACCTGTCATGCCACATATAAAGGGCAGTATATTACCAGGTATTGAACAGAAGAAAACTAGTTGGATGTTGAGGGATGTATCCTTCCACAAAATATGTGGGTACCACAGACGGATTACATTGAGTGTAAATATCTAGAGATTCATAGATTACAAGGCAAGAAGGCACCATCATGATCATCTGGTCTGACCTGCTTAGATAACACAGGTCATAGAACTTCTCCAAAATAATTCCTAGAGCAGATCTTTTAGAAAAACACCCAGTCTTGATTTTAAAATTGCCAGTGATGGAGAATCCACCATGACCCTTGGTAATTGTTCCTTATTTCCAGTCTGAATTTGTCTAGCTCCAACTTCCAGCCCCTGGATCATATTAGACCTTTGTATGCTAGACTGAAGCATCCATTATCAACTCTTTGTTTCCCATGTAGGCACTTATAGTCTGTAATCAAGTCATCCCTTAATCTTCTGTTTGGTATGTGAAATAGACTGAGCTCCTTAAATCTGTCACTACAAGGCATGCTTTCTAATCTTTTAATCAGTCTCAGCATTCTTCCTGAATTGTGGAAGAATTGGAGGCAGCATTCAAGCAGCAATTGCACCAGTGCCCAACAAGTAACACCTCTCTACTTCTACTCGAGAATCCCCTGTTTTTACAACCAAGGATGGCATTAGTCCTTTTGGCCACAGTGTACCGCTGGGCACTCCTATTTAGCTGATTATCCACCATGACTCCCAAATCTTTTTCAGAATCACTGCTTCCCATTATATAGTTCCCCACCCCCACCCCCGTAAGTATGGCCTACATTCTTTGTTCCTAGGTGTATAAATTTCATTTAGCCGTATTAAAACACACATTGCTTGCTTGCACCCAACTTACCAAGTGATCCAGATTGCTCTGTATTACTGACCTGTCCTCTTCATCACTCACAACTCCATTTTTGTATCATCTGCAAATTTAATCAGTAGTAATTTTGTGTTTTTCTTCCAGGTCACTGATAAAAATGTTAAAGAGCGTAGGGCCAAAACCCAATCCCTGCTGGAACCTATTAGACATATACATGCTTGAAGATGATTCCCCATTTACAATTATATTTTGAGACCTATCAGTAAACCAGATTTTTAATCCATTTAATATGTGCCATGTTAACTTTATATTCTAGTTTTTTAATAAAAATGTCATGTAGTATCAGGGCAAATGCCCTAAAGAAGTTTTAGTATATTACATCAACACTATTATCTTTATCAATCAAACTTGTAATTCCATCCACACACAAAAAATCAGGTTAGTCTGAGGGGATCTATTTTTCATAAGCCCATGTTGATTAGCATTAATTATATTACCATCCTTTAATTCTTTTATTATTTAAGTCCTGTCTCAGCTGCTCCATTATCTTGCCCAGGATTGATGTCAGGCTGACAGACCAATAATTACCAGGTCATCCAGTTTGCTCTTTTCAAATATTGGCACAACTTTAGCTTTCCTCTAGCCTTTCCTCTAGAACACTGGAATTTTGTCAGTATTCCAAGACTTATTGAAAATCAATATTAACAGTCCAGCAAGTTTCTCAGCCAGCTCTTTTGAAACTGTTGGATGAAAGTTATCTGGATTTGCTGATTTAAAAATATCTATTGTTAGTAGCTGGTGTTTAACATGCTCCCAAGATAGTGGTGAAATGTATAGTGTGACCTGAAAAGGGATGAAGCAGTAGGATCCATCAGTGTTAGATATGTGGCTTCTAGAGCCCCATAAGATTGCTGTTGTTTAATCCAAAAAGCCATCAACTACCCTGAAAAATCCCAGCACGGAAATGTATGTAGAAATTTTGAGCTAATGTCAATTTCCTTCCTAATCTGATGATTCAAACCTATTCTCTTTGATAAATGTCTAATCACTTTTTAATTTGATGCTTCAGTGCTGGAAATGATTGAGAAATTTAAACCTCAGTGACATCACTTTAGATAATGTCTATAAATGCCATTGATTGAAAATTTGTAGGGTTAAATTTCCAGGGAAATGCTCCTGAGTTGCATATGTCAATATAATGACAACATGAATGCAGCCCTGTTTCTTGATGAAATCAGCACTGCAATCAGTGCCATGAAGAACTGCAGGGCTCCTAGATCTGATAGCATTCCTGCAGAAATATTCAAGTGTGGAGGTGAGATCCTACTGAGGCGACTACATGGGCTATTTCTCAATATATGGAGTACTACCATCACTGTCACCATGTACAAGAGGAAAGGTGAAAAATCCAACTGTGGTAACTATTACTGTATCTTGTTACCTTCCATCATCAGAAAGGTTCTGACTAGAATACTCTTTGATCATCTGATATGCAACATTGTTAATCACATGCTGCCAGAGTCACAATGTGGTTCCAACATAGGGAACAGCAGACATGATGTTTGTAACCTGTCAGATGCAGGAAAAATGCAAAGAACAGCAACAAGACCTCTACACTAACTTTATTGACTTGGCCAAACATTTGATGCCATCAGTAGACCTGGGCTTTGGCAATTACTATGTAAATTGGTTGTCCAGAAAAATTCACCAACACTGTGAGACGATTTCATGATAGAATGCTTGGACGAGTCTGTGTAGATGGTGTTCTGTCAGACCCATTTCTATCACTAATCATGTTAAGCAGGGCTGCATAATAGGTCCACCCTTCTTCAATCTGTTTTGTGCAGTGACGCTTAATGAGGGTACACAAGACCCAAATACCGGCATCAGCATATGTTTCTGATCCTCTGGGAAATTCTCAGATTTATTCTCAGCAGGCTGTGATCTTCCACCAAGGTCTTTAAAGCAATTGTTCATGAGCTGCTGTATGCTGATGACTGTGCCCTACAGGCACTACTGTAGAAGAGAGACAGTTGATTATGGACAGATTCGCAGAGTGTGCAGAAAGGTATGGACTGACAATCAGTCTGAACAAGACAGTTATCAGTCTGCCCCAGGGAAACCTTACATGAAACCAAAAGTTGCCTTCAGCAACCCACAGCTGAATGCTGTTACAGACTTCTGCTATCTTGACAGCATATTGTCAAATGTTACTATAGCCAAGGAGCTGACAAGTCATATCGACAAAGCCAGTTCATCATTTGTCAGACTACCAGGCAGAGTCTGGCAGCAATATGGCATTAAGCTTCAAACCAAGTTAAAAGGCTATAAAGCAGTTGTGCTGTGAAACGTGTTGCATGGGTGTGAGACCTGGACCTGCTCCAGGCATCACATTAAGTTGCTAGATAAGTTCCATTTATGACACCTGCGTGCCATCACATGGCAGGATAGAGTGATCACTGATGAGGTTCTGGAATGTAGTCACTCTGCAAGGATTGGAGCCAGGCTTGTCACATCACAGTTATGCTGGGCTAGTCTTATGTTAAGGATGGATGACACCAGAATGCCAAACCAGTTGCTGCATGGCGAACTGCATACGAGTTGGCCAGAAGAAACACTTCAGGGACGTTCTGAAGCATAACTTGAAACAGTGCAACACTGATGCTGACAGCTGGGAGTCGTCAGCAACAGATCACACTGGCAAGCAGTAGTCAACGATGCGGTTTCCTAGTTCGAGATTCACCGCTTTACGGATCTGGAGGCACAGAGGCTGATTCATAAACCATAGTGGGCTCGCAGGCACAGACTGTAATCTCTCTTGCTGCACTGAGCTACCAGAAAGGACTGCCACTTGCACATCGGCCTTTATAGCCCCAGCTGTACTCACCAGACATAATACTGTCACCAGCATCCTCTTCGGTCAGGAAGGACAAAAAAATGTGGAACTATGAGTTACTGTGAATCTCTCTGTTCAAATGCTTTGCTCACGATTTCCTGCAAGTCTGTTTACTGAGGGTTTTATTTGATAGTGACCATATGTAGAAAAAAATTGGGGAGGGGAGACTTTGTTTTATTTCTTATCTTTGGATTAAGGTGGCACAAAATTAAGACATCAGCCACAAACCTCAGAATCAACTATGACAAGATGCATAAATCAAAATGAAACAAATGGAAAGAGACAGGGTTTTCTAGGTTCTGCATTATTTTACATTAACTAAAATGCAGCTATAATAGAATCCCTTTATCTCTGTCTGGTCTGCTAACATAATTATTCATGCAAATTTAGGATGAAATTCACGCCTCTGCAGAGGGCCAGCACACGGTCTATGCACCCTTGACAATTAAGTGAAAAATCTCGGCTCATCTGTAAGTAAGCATGCAGGATCAGGCCCATAAATTGCAAAACTATTATTTAGAAGTGTGAGTAGAGCCATAAACTCATGCCTTATCTCACCAGGCTTCCAGCAGCTGTTCAAACTCCAACTGTCCATGCAAGAGCCTCGCATTAAAAAAGGAGCAAATTTCTGAGATTCATCTCAACCAACAGATTTCAGAGTAGCAGCCGTGTTAGCATGTATTCGCAAAAAGAAAAGGAGCACTTGTGGCACCTTAGAGACTAACAAATTTATTTGAGCATAAGCTTTCATGAGTTACAGCTCACTTCATCGGATGCATTTGGTGGAAAATACAGTGGGGAGATTTATATACACACACAGAGAACATGAAACAATGGATTTTATCATACACACTGTAAGGAGAGTGATCACTTAAGATGAGCCATCACCAGCAGCGGGGGGGGGGGGGGGGGAGGAGGAAAACCTTTCATGGTGACAAGTAAGGTAGGCCATTTCCAGCAGTTAACAAGAACATCTAAGGAACAGTGGGAGGTGAAGTGGGGAGGAGAAATAACATGGGGAAATAGTTTTACTTTGTGTAAAAAGAAAAGGAGTACTTGTGGCACCTTAGAGACTAACAAATTTATTTGAGCATAAGCTTTCGTGAGCTATAGCTCACTTCATCAGATGCATTTGACAGAGCCAGAAGAGTACCCAGAAGTCACCTACTACAGGACAGGCCCAACAAAGAAAATAACAGAACACCACTAACCATCACCTTCAGCCCCCAACTAAAACCTCTCCAACACATCATCAAGGATCTACAACCTATCCTGAAGGACGACCCATCACTCTCACAGATCTTGGGAGACAGGCCAGTCCTTGCTTACAGACAGCCCCCCAATCTGAAGCAAATACTCACCAGCAACCACACACCACACAACAGAACCACTAACCCAGGAACCTATCCTTGCAACAAAGCCCGTTGCCAACTCTGTCCACTTATCTATTCAGGGGACACCATCCTAGGGCCTAATCACATCAGCCACACTATCAGAGGCTCATTCACCTGCGCATCTACCAATGTGATATATGCCATCATGTGCCAGCAATGCCCCTCTGCCATGTACATTGGTCAAACTGGACAGTCTCTACGTAAAAGAATAAATGGACACAAATCAGATGTCAAGAATTATAACATTCAAAAACCAGTCGGAGAACACTGCAATCTCTCCAGTCACTCAATTACAGACCTGAGAGTGGCTATCCTTCAACAAAAAAACTTCAAAAACAGACTCCAACGAGAGACTGCTGAATTGGAATTAATTTGCAAACTGGATACAATTAACTTAGGCTTGAATAGAGACTGGGAATGGATGAGTCATTACACAAAGTAAAACTATTTCCCCATGTTATTTCTCCCCCCCACCGCACCCCCCACTGTTCCTCAGATGTTCTTGTTAACTGCTGGAAATAGCCTACCTTGCTTGTCACCATGAAAGGTTTTCCTCCTTTCCCCCCCTGCTGCTGGTGATGGCTCATCTTAAGTGATCACTCTCCTTACAGTGTGTATGATAAACCCATTGTTTCATGTTCTCTGTGTGTGTATATAAATCTCCCCTCTGTATTTTCCACCAAATGCATCCGATGAAGTGAGCTGTAGCTCATGAAAGCTTTTGCTCAAATAAATTTGTTAGTCTCTAAGGTGCCACAAGTACTCCTTTTCTTTTATCTCAACCAACAAGACTCAAACGTAATAAAGTGAAATACTGGCAGGTTGTGCTGTGAAGAGACTAAAAATAACTGTAAAAACATCACTGGAAAATCAGCTTATCAAAATTTCATTTGTTTGCCTGACTCTGAAGCAACCACTGTAATAGAGAGAGCATTCCTATAATCCAAGAGCAGAGTTTATTGCTGTTCTGAATGAAAACCTCAGAGCCAAAAGTTTAATTTAGTGCACCTGCTCTGACTAGCCTTCCCTTTGCCAGAGAAAGATGCTCTGTATTAGCGGTCACTTGTGGCAATGGCACTCTCTCTTCTGCATATAGCCCGCCAAGTGTTTTGCTTTGGTGAGTGTCTTAATCTGTCAGAAGAACCATACTGCACCAATAAGAAGTCATTTTAAAATTCATCGGTCTGTTTATCTATTTGGAATAATTGAATTCAGGCTCTTGCATACATTCATATAAGTACATAATAATTTAGGGCTGTCAATTAAATCGCAGTTAACTCAAAAAAAATTAATCACAATTGAAAAAATTAATTGCAATTAATCACTCTGTTAAACAATAGAATACCAACTGAAATTTATTAAATATTTTCGATGTTTTTCTATATTTTCAGATATATTTATTTCAATTACAACACAGAATACAAAGTGTACAGGCTCACTTTATATTATTTTTTATTACAAATACTTGCACTGTAAAAATGATAAACAAAAGAAATAGTGTTTTTCAATTCACCTCATACAAGTACTGTAGTGCAATCTCTTTATCATGAAAGTGCAACTTAAAAATGTAGATTTTCTTTGTTATATAACTTCTGTCAAAAACTAAACAATGTAAAACTTTAGCGCCTACAAGTACACTCAGTCCTACTTCTTGTTCAGCCAATTGCTCAGAGAAACAAGTTTGTTTACATTTATGGGAGATAATATTGCCCACTTCTTAATTACAACATCATCTGAATGTGAGAATAGCACTGTTGTAGCTGGCGTTGCAAGATATTTATGTGCCAGATGCGCTAAAGATTCATATGCCTCTTCATGCTTTGGCCAGCATTCCAGAGGACCTGTTTCCATGCTTATGACACATGTTAAAAA
The DNA here is from genome assembly GCF_009764565.3 of Dermochelys coriacea. NCBI lineage: Eukaryota > Metazoa > Chordata > Testudines > Dermochelyidae > Dermochelys > Dermochelys coriacea. The sequence continues at coordinate 114,910,406 of NC_050074.1, forward strand.
AATAATGCATTAATTAAATTTGTAACTGAACTCCTTGGGGAAGAATTGTATGTCTCCTGCTCTGTTTTACCCGCATTCTGCCATATATTTCCTGTTACAGCAGTCTTGGATGATGACCCAGCACATGTTGTTTGTTTTAAGAACACTTTCACTGCAAATTTGACAAAATACAAAGAAGGTACCAATGTGAAATTTCTAAAGATAGCTACAGCACTCAACCCAAGATTTCAGAATCTGAAGTGCCTTCCAAAACCTGAAAGGGATGAGATGTGGAGCTTTCTTTCAGAAGTCTTAAAAGAGCAACACTGTCATGCAGAAACTACAGAACCCGAACCACCAGAAAAGAAATCAATCTTCTGCTGGTGGCATCTGACTCATGATGATGAAATTGAACGTGCGTCGGTCTTCACTGCTTTGGATGGTTATCAAGCAGAACCCATCATCAGCATGGACACATGTCGCCTGGAATGGTGGTTGCAGCATGAAGGGACCTATGAATGTTTAGTGCATCTGGCATGTAATACCTTGCGACACTAACTACAACAGTGCCATGCAAATGCCTGTTTTCACTTTCAGGTGACATTGTAAACAAGAAGCGGGCAGCATTATCGCCTGAAAATTTAAACAAATTTATTTGTCTGAGCGATTGGCTGGACAAGAAGGACTTGTAGGCTCTAAAGTTTTACAGTGTTTTATTTTTGAATGCAGGGTTTTTTTATGCATAATTCTACATTTGTAAATACTACTTTCATGATAAAGAGATTGAACTACAGTACTTGTATTAGGTAAATTGAAAAATACTATTTCTTTTTTCTTTTTTACAGTGCAAATATTTTTTACAGTGCAAATAAAGTGAGCACTGTACACTTTGTATTCCGTATTGTAATTGAGATCAATATATTTGAAAATGTAGAAAACGTCCAAAATATTTAAATAAATAGTATTCTATTATTGTTCAACAGCACAATTAATCGAGCGGCAATTAATTTTTTTTAATCGAGCAATTAATCGTGATTAATTTTTTGAATTGCTTGACAGCCCTAATAATAGAAGCAATCTAATTCCTTTGATTGCATATTAAAATAGTGACTACCAAAGGCTAATTATCCACAAACCACACTTTTCAAACCTGGGTGCCTAGATCTATATTTAAGCACTGAAATCAGTCGGACATTATTTTCAGAGGTGCTGAGAACTCACAAATCCAATTGAAGTACATTGAAGAAGTAGGTGCTCAGCACTTCTGAAAGTCTGGCCAGATTTTAAATTAGGCGCAATAATATGGATTTAGGAGACTCAGATTTGAAAACCTGGGCCAGGAACTTTCACAAAAACAAAGTGATAAATCGAAACCACAGCAAAATTAAATCACGGGAAGGAAGAGATAATTACAGTAAAAAACTCGGAATAAATACAAGAGATTAACTAGGCAGACCTGAAGCCAAACCCTGACATATATTACTCAGTTCTAGGGCTAAACTCCCACTGACTTCACGATTTGGCTATCGGCAGGGAAAAACATCAACATGATTATGCAATGTAGTAAATATGCATGTGTAGCATAAATAGCAAATACCGTCTCAATGGAATTGCTATAAAGGTACTTGCATCCCCTTAGGAGTTACCATGCTGCCACATCTTTTTTGGCTGAGATTTAATGTGTTAAATCTGCACTGGCAAAGTGTGGACTTGGTGATCTAATGAGCCTTCTGTCTTTTACTATTGTGTTCTTTCCACAGGAAAAGAGCTGACATATACTCTTTTGGCCTGGATGATTTTATTTTAGAGCAGGGTTCTCAAACTTCATTGCACCGTAACCTCCTTCTGACAACAAAAATTACTACACGACCCCAGGAGAGGGGACCGAAGCCTGAGCCCACCTCACCCCACAACCCCAGATTTGGGGGGGGAAGCTTCAGCCCCAGGCGGGGGGCCTGTAACCTGAGCCTTGCCACCCAGGGCTGAAGCCCTCGGACTTCGACTTCAACTCCAGGAGGAGGGGCTTGGGCTTTGGCCCCAGGTAGTGGGGCTCGGGTTCCAGCGTCATCCCCAGGCTCCAGCAAGTCTAATGCCAGTCCTGGTGACCCCATTAAAATGGGGTCACAACCCACAGTTTGAGAACCGCTGTTTTAGAGTAACAGAAACAGCAAAGAAAGAACCAATGCAAAATCTGCATGAGAGAGAGCACAGTGTGTGTGATTTGCTCAGTAACAGTGGCTATCTTGGACTAGCTCATGTGGCATGTTCCTTAAAGGGCAGTTAATAGAAAACAGCCGAGCAGTTACATACCAAAATACCCCACAGTAACTACTGTGATCCTGCAGTACAGGTGCAACTAGATACTCAGCTCTGGGGTTGGGTTCAGATCTATATGTCTCAAACTTTGGAGAATCTGAACCTGGATCTAAATTTCATAACTGGATCCTGTTTCTCTAATGGACCAAACACCCCTAATCTGTGGTAGTGGTGGTTGAATCTAAATGTACGCCTAGGTCAGGATTTTGTGGCTGATCCCCCACAGGCCAGCTCCAAGCCCCAACAAACTCTGGTGGGTGGAATAAAATCCAGACATGGATCCAAATTTGGCAGCTCAGACAATCTCTAGCCCCATCCCAAGAAGCCAAGTGTTGCTGGTGGCGGCCAGTGGCTCTCAAAGCCGTTTCATCAAGTGTGAAGCCAATGTTAGAACTGCGCCAGTAAAACAATATTGGACTGACCCCACGTGTGAACCTGAATTTGCTTCCCCTGAGACATTGCCTGCACTTTGCTACAACTGTGGCTGGGTAATTAGGTTAAACTCCATTTGCCTAGTGAGATTTTTGAGGCTGTGAATCAAAGAACAGCCTGCCTGGTGTTATTCACCTCTACTTCAACAGCTGTTTCTGCTAACCTAGAGATAGAAAAGCAGGGTGTGTAACTCTGCTAGAGCTTTAAAACAGAGAGACTGCAGAATGGAAGGGTCTGATCCTGTGAGGTGCTTGGGGCTGAGGCCGGAAGAAGTTGAGGGCGCTTAGCACTTTGCAATATCAGGCCCTCAGGGAACATCCACCCGGCAGACTCTACGACATTGGACTCTGCAAGCTGTAAGTAGCTGAAATTATTTCACAAAAGATCTGGAATCCTCCACCGCACCCCCCCAGCATCAATGTTAGGAACCTCCCCAGCACAATGCCTCTTTGAGCACTGGCCTGAGCTGAACCAAACACTGGTCCTGTTGAAATCACAATCCTGCTGGCCACCTGAACCGTTCTGCAAGTGAGCGGTAGCTCACGAAAGCTTATGCTCAAATAAATTTGTTAGTCTCTAAGGTACCACAAGTACTCCTTTTCTTTTTTGCGTTCTGCAATTGTCTCACTTCTCATGCCTTGCAGAACGGTGCCCCCCTTCTCTGATCTGGATCCTTGTATGTGAAAAAGGGTAGCTCTGGGGCCAGAGGCATGGCTCAAGTCAATTAGCACAGGGCTAGCCACTTCACTAATGCGCTGTTGTTTTACATCAGCTGTGAATCTGGCCATTTGCAGGTGGCATTTTCCATTTAGCACAGCTCAGTCTGCTTAGAGCACTCTTGTGCTGTGGAATCAAGTGAGTCTTGGGCTTTTTGTCCACTTTCAGAGCCTAATTTTCTGCCCAGCCTTAATTGGATTTTTTTTTGACCAGGTACTAACCCATCTGCTAGTACCTGTTTGTGGTTGCAAATCAAGTACTTATATGACCAAGTGGCATAAATTATGCCCACAAGTAATTATGGGGACACCTGTGTTCATTTGCACAAGGGAGGTGCTAAAAGGGAGACCAGTATTAAAAAACCTCAAATCAATCCCTGGCCTCTGTGTCAACAGCTTACTAAATAATAATTTGTGTGTATAGCTCTTCATATCTGAGGAGCGCAAACAAATGTCTGCCAGTGATTTATTTAATGGCTTTATTATTGTTGGTACATAATAGCAAATACCTGACCTGCTCCACAGGGATTTTGTACAACTTAATTAATTAATAGGGTGTAAAGCACTTTTGAGATGCTCAGATGAGAGGTGCCATGTAAATGCAAAATTAGGTTAAAACACAGAGGCATGATCTAGTGAGCTGAGAAATCCTGAGCTGAAGCTTCTTCTGCTAATACCTCCCCTCGGAGATCACGGGCTAGTCATTTAGGCTCCCCTCCTGTAACAAATCACTCACATGAATAGTCTTTAGCACAGCTGAACAAACCCCTTGTCCATGAATTTAACCCTTCATTTTTAGTGGGTTAGCCAGGAACAGATTTCAATTTTTACAGATATGTTCGTCATTCAAGGGATTGTTTGTGCAAAGATATTTCACTCCATAGGGCGGCTTGAGAACTTTTTTGCCTTTGCAATTTATTTCTTTGAGTATCTGCTATTCACGGTTAGGGCTCTGTAATCGGTCTGATCACCTGAGCTGCATGATATTACTTCTGCTCCCTGCCTGAATAACTCCCAAACCCACAAAGAGCTTTCAAGCTGGCCACAAAAATGCTTCCAACATGAATATTTGTGCAACTAAGTCCTGAATGAGTGTCTGCAATGCTTTTTTTTCCACTAAGGTTTCTGTTAGCGAAAACTCACTCAGACCTACATTTGCAGAAAGGAAAAGGGGAGCAGAGAACAGTGTTGAAATAAATTCATGTGTCTAGGGCAACTAATTTATCATTTATCATATTTTTATCTAATTTATCATATTACAGCAGCTGGCAGACTTGTCCAAAATTAGGGCTCCATCGAGCTAGGTCCAATCCAAATAGACAAAAGTTGGGAGGGGAAATAAAGGAACAGACAAGTTAAATGACTTACTCAAGGACAGCCAGCAAGACAGTAGAAAAGCTGGCGTAGAATCCCAGTCTCTATAGTCTCAGTTCAGTGTCTGATCTACTGGGCCACACTACCTCCTAGCAATACATCCCTTTTAGTAGCCTTTGCCCACTTACTCCTTTTATCCCTTCTTGCCAGTAGTTCTGTTGAAGTTAAAGGGCTATTTGTAGGGGTAAGGTTTGAGGGATCTAGCCCTTAATTTCTTTGCCTTAGACCCACTTTACAGATAGAGAAACTAACACTACTGACCCCCCCGACACATGTGGGGGGTGGGAAGGCTTAATGAGTCAATCTCTGTGAAGTGTTTGAAGATGAAGAATGCTAAGTATTATTAAATAAGCATCACAATACCCTGTGGGGCTGTTTAGACCCATTTTATAGATGGACAGAATGAGGCACAAAAATTAAGGATCAGATTTTAAAAGGTATTTAGATGCCTAAAGATTCCTAAGCATCATTTACTCCAATGATTTTCAATGGCAGTTAGGCCTAGGCACCAGGTGGGCTTTTCAGAAGTACTTATCTGCATCTTTAGGTGCTTAAATATCTGTAAAATCTGCCCCTAAGTGACTGCCCTGTTTCACGCTATGATTTAGCATCAGAGCCAGAACCAGAGTCCTGCATTCTGGGGCCCAGGTGCTGCTCTAACCACTACACCATGCTCTCTCCAGTCTGTTTTTCAGTGCTTATGGTCTGCAGTGAGAACATTACCCCTCCACCCCCCGCAATTCATCTCTTGTGGTTCATAGGCTCAATAATGGCTTGTTTACCACAACAAGGATTTTAATGAATTGCACTTTGAATGCTGAGTAAGAACAGTTTTTTAAATGGAATGATAAATATTTCCTCCCACCCCCAAAAAAGCAATGAATCTCTTTTTGCATAGCAGGTTATATTCCGGAGTTTGAACTGGGCATATTCCAGACTATGAACAAAACATTCAGGCAAATGGGAAACAGATTTGCATCTCAGTTTCCAAGGGTTTATTGTAAATAACAGCAAGAATGAGATGGGGGGGGGGGGGGAAAGGGAGGAGTTAGGAAACATACTATGGCAAAATCCTAAGCATCTGACTCGACTATCAGGACAGAAGATATAGTACAGGTTTCTTTTATTTTATTTTAAAAAGTTACAATATATTTATGAAATCAGCATGAGAGAACTGTCTTGGAATAGTATGGACCAAAAGAATTATATATATTCAAAAAATTGCACAGCAGCAGTCTTGCCAACTGCAAGTGTTCAAAAATCACAAGTCATCCCTCCCCAGAAATCATGATGTTGGCTTTAAAAGCATCTGATGAAAAAAATAAACACGGTGTATTTTTATTTGCTGCACTGGACGGGCAGTTGTTTTGCATTTTCAAGCTTTTCTCCACAACCACAATGGCTACAATCTTTTTTCTTTTAAACAATGAAGCTTGAGATGCTCCTGCCACCTCCTGAATCCAGAAGTTGGGGCTTGAAGAAAAACGCTGAATATTGCAAGACTTCAAACCATTAGAGATTGTACCACTACAGCAGAGGTGGGCAAACTATGGCCCTCGGGACCCTCCTGCCTGGCCCCTGAGCTCCTGACCTGGGAGGCTAGCCCCCGTCCTCTCCTCTGCTGTTCCCCCTCCCCCGCAGCCTCAGCTCACTGTGTGGCCGGCTGTGTGGTGGTGTGGCTGGCTCCAGCCGGGCAGCGCGGCTGTAGCGCTGCCAGCCACTGGTGCACCAGACAGTGCGGTAAGGGGCAGGGAGCAGGGCGGGTTGCATAGAGGGCAGGGGAGTTTGGGGTGGTGGTCAGGGGGCGGGGGTGTGGATAGGGGTTGGGTGGTCAGAGGGTGGGGAACAGAGGGGTTGAATGGGGGCAGGGGTCCCCGGGGAGCAGTCAGAAAGGAGAGGAGGGGTTGGATGGGGCAGCAAGAGGGGGCAGTAAGGGGCGGTTCTGGGGGTGGTCAGGGGACAGGGAGGGGTGGATGGGGCAGGGGTCCCGGGGGGGGCCATCACGGGACAGGAAACAGAGCGGGTTGGATGGGCAGGAGTCCAGGGGGGCCGTCAGGGGGTAGAAGCAGGGGGGGTCAGATAGGGGATGGGGGCCGGGCCATGCCTGGCTGTTTTGGGAGGCACAGCCTCCCATAACTGGCCCTCCATACACTTTCGGAAACCTGATGAGGCCCTCAGGCCAAAAAGTTTGCCCATCCCTGCACTACAGCAACTGCTATGTGCTTGGATGGAAGGAATGTCTGTAGCCTGAATTTTAAAGTGTGATTATGATGTTACAAAGGCTTGGGGGTGGAGTGCTGGGGTGTAGCGAACCCAATATAGGCAGAGTACAGGGCTTCCAGATGGGAGGCCCTGAACGCCAGGGAGCTTCAGGCTTCATGCTGCTGTATTTCCTGTATGCAATCCAAAAAAGAAAAACAACCCCCGGGAATGATTCCCGGTGTCCCTTATTTGTTCTCCACCTCTGACTTCCATGTCAAACTGATTCTGCCTATAATTATAATCCAGGCTGGCTTTTTTTTTTTAATTACCAACACAGCCAGCTCCACCTGATAGCTGACACTCAAACTGTGCTATTTTGTTCTGCTCTGTAACCCATCCCCAACAGCCAGGCTCCTAGAATCAGCTAGAACATGGCTACTGGAGGAACGGTGCTGCAAAGGCATGAGCTGTATCAGATCGCGTCTGGCCCGTGCGGCTGCCTTGTCTCTGCCAGTGGTGTTTGTGTCAGTGAACTAATCGCACATGACTTGGATGAGAGGGCAGGAGCTGATAAGAGGCTGTTTTTACAGAGTGACTTCTTGGACTGTAGCTATGCTTCAGTGCATGAAATAATTGGGAAGCTTAACAGGGTAGGGAACTAGCAGCCCCTTAGTTCTGGTCCCAACTTTGACAGAAAGTACCAACCCTGGCTCTAACTAACTCCCTCTGTTGCCATGGGCAAGACACTTAACCTCTGTGCCTCCATTTCACCATCTGTAAAATGGGGTATAACAACACCTTCGTGTTTGTGGGGTAGTTGTGAAGATTGATTAATGTTTTAAAATCACTGAAGAAGAAAAGTGCCATATAAATGTGAAGGGTTGTTATAACATCAAACAACAGGGCTTCCCCAGAGAGAGCTCGAGATTACAAGTCAGGAAAGGACTTTTCAGAAATTTCCTCAAGTATGAGAGGGCAAGGATGAAAGAGGATTTATCTATGGCTATAATTGATGTTCCTCTGGGCCAACCCGTTTGCCAAGGCCCTGAATAATTGGCAGGTAGTTTCCATTAGAATGAGACATTGGTATGAGTCAGCTCTATTCTTTGGGATAATCTTGTTGATTTACAAAAGCGTCCCCAAAGTCCTATTTCCCTGACCACAATATAAACAGAGAACAGGGAGTTTCCCTGCTCAGAAGTCCTCAAATGTGCCACTTCAGTGACCTCTGTGCCCAAGGAACACAGAGTTGCCTCTCTGCTTCCTCTGAGAGTCACAGAAACATCGTCTCCTGGCTTTCTGCCTCCCACGCACACAGCTTGCAGCCAATAACCTAGACTCTGCGCTTGCCATCAGGGAAAGTCCTGTCAGGCTAGGGAATGTCTACTACAATTAAAAACCTGCAGTTGGCCCATGCCAGCTGACTTGGGTTTGAGGGGCTCTGGCTAACGGGCTGTTTAATTGCAGTGTAGATGCATGGACTCTAGGACCCTGCGAGGTAGGAAGGTCCCAGGGTTTGGGCTGCAGCCCGAGTCTGAACATCTACACTGCAATTAAACAGCCTCTTAGCCCAAGCCAGACGAGCCTGAGTCAGCTGGCCTGAGTCTACCTGGGTTCACTACCTGCTTAGCCATGGCCACATGCGGGTAGTGCCTCAGGTAGTAGCCACCATTGTTTCCTGCTGTCTTTACTACATAAAGAGGGCCTTGACGGCTCTTTCTATTAAGCCAGAGGAGACTGTCTGGCACACCCACTGATTTTAATGAGGCCTGAGATTGTTTTTGGCTCTAAAACCCACCTGCTGGAAGCCACTCTAGCTCCTTGCAGCTTGGCTTAAAATACATTTTCAGTGTTGGTGAAAGGTTTTTGAGTCTCCGCCAGGAAGAGAAGCATCTATACTTAACCCCAAGAGGTGGAGAGGACAGGCTTTGACTGTGTAGCCACCCCCGCCTTCTGGAGAGACAACCATTAAGCAAAAGAAGATCAGTCATTCTCCATGGCCCACATAGTCCTTGTCCTCCTTGCAGAACCCACCCGTTAATGCCAATTGAAAAAGTGGAGGCAACTGAGGAGGGAGCAACAAAGACAATTGGATGGCTTGGCTAATTAAAACATTAGAACGGCCATATTGGGTCAGAGCAAAGGGTCCATCTAGCCCAGTATCCTGTCTTCCATCAGTGGCCAATGCCAGGTGCCCCAGAGGGAATGAACAGAACACGTCATCATCGAGTGATCCATCCCCGTCACTCATTCCCAGCTTCTGGCAAACAGAGTCTAGGGACACCATCCGTGCCCATCCTGGCCAATAGCTATTGATGGACCTATCCTCCATGAATAAGTAAGAATTCAGATTTAAGACCAAAATGTTCAGAAGTGGCCACTTTTAGACCAGTTGAAGTGGGCTACACAGTCAGGATGAAATCCTGGCTTCATCAAAGTGAATGGCATAACTTCCATTAACTTGACAGGAGCTATGATTTTTGCCCATGGTGTTCGAGGACCCCCGATACAGTGTCTACTTTACAGATATGCAGCCGCTTTTTCAGTAGTTTAGAAGAAGGATAATTACTGGAGGAAGGGGGGAGTTGGAGAGGGGCTGAGAGAAAGAGCACACCTCACATGACAGGCATTAGTCAGGTCACTTAATGAAGTACTGGAAGGTGCTCACATACTACAGTGAAGAACTTGACAGAATAGAATAGGGGATGGTAACAGTCTATACATAGCTGAAACATGCTGGGGAGATATAAATGGCTTCAAACAGTACATGAGAGCATACCCAGAAGTAATCAGATGAAATTAAGAAGAGGAATGAACATCAAGCAAAACTTCCTGTGGGTGAGATGTACTAGGCTACACAGTCTCCCAGGAGAAGGATGGAAACCCCATCACTTGAGGCATTGCAAAGCAGGTTTGACAATACACAGATACAGGCACTAGCAGGGAGATGAACTAAGTGACTGACTAGATTTTTTTCTATCCCTAATTACTATAAATCTACGGAGAGCAGTGATGGATTTTGTGATGTGGGCATTTGTCCACTTGGAACTAGACGGAGTCTACATTTAGGATTAACAGAAGCAAAGTGGAGAGATGGCCCTGTTGGAATCAGAAAAGAGTTGAGGAGGTTGACAAAGGTTTGGCATAAAGTATCTTAAATAGATCACCCATGCCTCTGCCCATCTCTGATATCTCTTCCATGCCCAGCTAGGAAGCATGTAATATCAGCAATCCAGCAGCACTGGGCACTGAAGGTTTTAAAACTGTCCTCAACCAGCCACATTCCGATGTTGAGGGAGATGCCTGGATCTAAGCCAATAGCTTTTGACCTTAAAACAAAAGAAAAAACTCTGACGGGAAGGTCTACTACTATCACTTTGTCCTTGTAAGAAAAAAAATCTGTAATCCTGTGCCGTAGGGTCAAAAGTAAATAGGTCATGAACACAAAAGAGCACTGGACAAAGGCCAAAGGATTGCACACTTTGAGGAGTTCTCTTACTGTGAGGCATCAGGGCAGGGTTTTTTTTGTTTGTTTTTAAGTTGTCATTGAGCTGGACAGCCAGGTCAATAGGTAGAAAGTAATAAAAACCTAGGAATATTTCAGGGTGTGGACTCTCAAAATGCTTAACCTGCAACATGTTCCACAGGCTGGCTGTGGGATATATGACATTCACACAAGGCAAATCCTTACTTAGCTTACTCACCAGAGCAGTCCCATTAATATGTTCACTAATAATTCAATTCAATTAATCAATAAGGCAAATAGGATTTGGCTCGGAAGAGTTAATTGCTATAAGGCAACAGACTACATGAGAGTCGAGCTCTGAGGGCACGGTCAACTAATAAATTATTCTGATGATGTTAAACTTTAACATGTTTCCTTGGTTGAGTTTGTCATCACATGATAGCTTGCTGCCATTTTGCGGGGTGGAGAGCACACATTTCTCTCACAATATACTGCTCAGTTTAGCTCTCTGAAAAACACTCAAGCAGTAAACGCTCTGATTAACTGTTTATTAACATTGCTCCAAACCCAATATTGGCACGTGCCTCGGCTTGATGCCCAGGTGAGCTTTTTTAAAGCAAATGACAGATTAACATCTGATTCCAGAGGCATCCCCTAGTTCAGATGTGTCTGGGACATGCTTATTTATTTTTTTAATGACATACCCAAGATTTATTTTTTTTTAAGTAATTTGATTTCAAACGAGTGGGAAACAGAATATCTTTCACGTATCATCAGAAAAGATAATATCATGGTGGGGGGAAAGACTTTTGTTTCTGTGCTAAAGCAGAGGTCAGACCAAGCTGAAAGCTACTATTATACTTAACACAAGGCCTTTCCTGCTAGATTTCTACCATCTTATTTCATGGTTTTAGTTTCTATATCTTTTCTTTTCATTTTCTGCTTTAGCAGTAAAAACACTGAAAATAAATGAAATGCTATATTCTCTAAAAGCTGGATCCAACCTTCATGCAAGTCAATTGAAAGCATCCCATTGGCTTCAATGTAATTGTATTGGACCCAAAAGCCAGAATAAAATCCCATTCTTGTATATTTTAGATCTTAATTATAGCCCATATTCATCCCTAATGAATTCAATAGGGTTAGAAGGGTGAATTTAGCTCTATGGGGTCATTCTGCACTTAGTGAGATTCTTTTATCAGTTTTCACTCATGCAATGCTCCCATTGATTACACTGGGAATTGAGGCTTGCTCCCTAATTACTGGTCAACAAATTTTCTGGCCCTTTAAAGTATTCAGCCACAATATTTCCCTTGCTGACTTCCAGTGGCAGTGAATACCATGGGCTGATCATACGTTGCAGTCATACTCTCCTTCATTGATTCTAAATTGGTGTCCATTCCCTGAGTCCCCTCAATCCTTATTTTTAGACAAATGGCACAGAATTGTCTATTTCTCCTTTGAATTCAATTCACTTCTAGTGCAGAGGGTACGGTGCAAGCTGCAGTCAGGGCATGAAATGGGGCTTAAGTGATGCATAGGGCCTTGTGCAAACTCATTGCATTAGGGCAAATTTAGCTTCTTTTTTTTTTTAAAAAAAAAAAAACTTCAGTCAAGTGTTCTCTAATTTTTCTCTTTTGCAGGCTAAATAATCAAAGTAAGTGCAAATTATTTGGGCTGAATCCACTTCCTAGCACCCAGCCTCACTAGCTGGGCTGGGTATAGGGGAGATCTCCAGGCTGTGGACCTACAGCAGAGCTGATCTGCAGATGCTACGTCTGTCTCATGGCTGGAATAGCTCCTCCAGCCTGGGAATACTCCCTGCATAGGAGGTAACAACATTATCTGCTCAGTGGCAGATCCTCTGACCCGCCCCAATCCATCCCCGACCTGTCCCTGCTTTGTCTGCAACCCACTCCTGTGCTGTAAGCAGCCACAGCAGCAAGCTGTCTCACAAGGGCCCACCCACTCCAATCCCCATGGCTGCGGGGGGGTTGGCCCTGCTGCCTGAGGGCCCCGAGCTGCTGGACAGGAAGCGACGCAGCAATCGGGTGCTGGACAGCCCCAACTCCAGCCTGTTGCCTGCCCCGAGCATGCTGCGCCACCAGTGAGGAGAGCCCTGTGCAACTGTATTCCATGAAAGTGGGATATTCATGTCTACATGAAGCGCTGATCCCCACAGCTGTGCAATGGTGAGGTCAGGATTTAGTGAGCCAGGCAGTGGATCAGCACCTGCTGCATGGTCTGGTTCTGGAGCCATGGGGAGTGCACCTCTTACCATCTCTGGTAAGAGTAGAGAGGCTTAATTAATTAATAGATGTAAAGTGTGAAGCTGTTAGGCAGGCATGAGACATTGTTATGAAGTTTTCTGCTAGTGCATATCTTTCCACAGGTTAGCGGAGGTGACCAAACTTGGACACAGCCTTTTCCTTCAAATAAACAGTGGTTCAGGTCCCAGAGTGTAGCCAGCAACCCAGCCCATGAATAAAGCAGACCTGTATGCTGACACTTTACAGAACATGCTGTGGTCTTCAGATATTGGACACACTCGATAACTGGGAACCCAATCCACTGGAAAGACTCCCATTGACTTGACTGGGCGTTGGATCAGGTCCTGCTGTGAGCCAAAGAGCCAAGTAGGTGTAAAGAGTCTACATGGGACCAGCATCCCCTGTGTGTTTACTGCACTTGAGCTCTGTCTCTTGTCAATTGCGAGGAACAATAGGGTCCATCACTGCATAGGAGAAAGTCAGGCAATTTGCACCAGTACAAAGTAATAATAATAATTCATGTTCATCTCAATTAACTTCATCTGCTGTTGTGCCACTCTACTCTCCAATATATTTAAATCCATTGGGAGTTTATCAACATCCTCATTAGTTTTTCAAAGCATTAAATGTTCAATAGAAGACACCATTCCCTTATTATTACCCTCATTGTCATGACAACAGATTTGTGTTTTGCTGCTTACCCCTTTAGTCTCCTTGAGACCAAGGCAGCACAATTGTCATATCTTAAATATTATGTGAATTATAGTAATCTACGGTGGCACTCTGACCTGAGCTGTTTTCCAAATGGCTGCTTGGTCCATCGCAGCCACTGTTTATCCCGTTGTTAATCTGTGGGAAAGAGGTGAAGTGGTCAGACCATCAAAATATACAGGATGCCAGGAGGGGTCAAAGTGGGAACCTAAATAAAACAGGAAATGGCACAGAAGTGACCTAGGCTGGGGAAAACTGTCATTGCACTAAGAAACAGGGCAAATCTAGTAACCCATTCTCATTGCTTTCCACACACTAATTCCATGGCATACATGGAGGAGTCTCAGCCTGTCAGCAATCTATTTCCTTTGTGTTCCAGGATAGTTGCCAATAAATAGTTGAATGGAAAAAGGGGGGAGGGGGTTATTCTTGTTGGCCAAGTCACTTCCCGCTCTATGCCTCAGTTTCCTCATCTGTGAAATGGGGATAATGACACTGATTTTTGTTCAGGTGCTTTGAGATCTATGGATGAAAAGTGCTATGTAAGAGCTAGGTGTTGTTGTCAAGTTTGCATGGACATGGTGAGCTTTGAATAACTATTCCACTGGTAGTTCTTCATGCCAGCTGCTATTCCTCTATTTCCCTGTCTAGACTAGGGGGAAAGGAGTTTTTAAAAACCTCCAGCTGTCATGTTTTAAAACACCGCTTAACACCTCAGAGTATATCTGCATTGCAAGTAGAGATGTGACTGGAGCAGGTGTAGACATACACACATTTCAGCATGGGCTAACCATCTGAATAAATACCCAGGGTTCCAAGCAGGCTTAGGCATCCCTGCTATTGGTACTTGCATTAGCTAGAGTAAAGCTAGCTCTGGTCTGTCTGTGTGTTGCAATCATAGCTCTGAGGGCAGGGCAGACACATCCCAAATTGGTTTATATTCGCATTTCCACTGAAATAACAAAAGGTGTGAATTGAAACCCATTTGGTGATTTCACTGCAAATCTGCAGGTGGCCCCTCGCTTTAGAATGGCTAATGTCAATTTAGGTAAACTCAGGGCTTGTCTACACTTAAAACGCTGCATTGCTTCAGCAGTGCTGCTGTAGTGCTTCAGAGAAGGTACTGCGTACGTTAACGGGAAGGATTCTCTTGGAGAGGTGGTAGCTAGGTCAACAGGAAAATTCTCCCATCAATCTAGCACTGGACTGCACTGGGGGCTAGGTCAGTATAGCTGCGTCTCTCATGGTGTGGATTTTTCACACCCCTGAGAGGCAGCTATACTGAAGTAAATTCGACATGTAGATCAAGCTTCAGTAACTTTAGCTAAATTGACTTTAGCCATTTTTATTCTGAAATAAGAGAGTCCAAAGTGGCTAAAACAATTTAGCTGAAGTTACTGAGCTTAGCTAAATCAACTTGAAACACTTTTATTCAGAAGTGAGTTTCAGAGTAGCAGCCGTGTTAGTCTGTATTCGCAAAAAGAAAAGGAGTACTTGTGGCACCTTAGAGACTAACAAATTTATTAGAGCATAAGCTTTCGTGAACGATGAAGTGAGCTGTAGCTCACGAAAGCTTATGCTCTAATAAATTTGTTAGTCTCTAAGGTGCCACAAGTACTCCTTTTCTTTATTCAGAAGTGAGAGAGTCTACACACAGATTTGCAGTGAAATAATAAGATTGGGTTTAGAAAACAGACTTAACTAAGGCTATGTCTACATTACAGTTTATGTCGCATAACTTATGTCACTCGGGGGGGTGTAAATAAGCCATCCCGAGTGACATAAGTTACACCAACATAAGCACCGGTGTGGACAGTGCAATGTCGGTGGGAGAGATTCTCCTGCCAACACAGCCACCACCGCTCGTGGAGGTGGTTTTATTATGCCGATGGGAGAGCTCTCTCCCATTGGCTTAGAGCGTTGTCACCAGACGTTCTGCCACTTCAGTGCTGTATGTGTAGACAAGCATGAACTTGATGCACATTTGCATGTAGACCAGCCCCTTGACTAGACAGGTTTTAGCACTTTTCAAAATGTGTTAATCACAGTCAACATTAGATGTTAAGTGGTGTTAAAAAATGGTGTTAGCCAAGATGTTTTTTTGGTAAAAATAGCTTTGGTCCTAGCCTAGATGAAGTTTGCTGCTCCAATATCCCTCTGAAATTGCAGTGGAACCTGGAGACATACCTGCTGCCTGGATCAATACTAAAGGTGCTTCAGGCACAACAGCACCTACTGGAGCTGTACCTAGGGAAGACACTGATTGGGGTGTTAAGTTGCTCCTGTCTTGCCTGATCCACACAGAGGATATGGGGCTGTTATATCCCTCGGCTTCTGAGCCTGGCTCTTTAGCTCAAGATGTGGACGCACCTGTGGATGCACCCTCAGTGTGATTAGCTATAGTTTTATATGCACTAAGTGTATGGGTTTAGGAAGAAACTTACTATGAAGCATCTGGTACTGGCCACTGTTGAATATTAGATCAGATGGATATGGATCATTGGTCTAGTGCAGTATGGCAATTCCGAGGCTCCCATGTCTTTGCCTAAGGGACGTAAGTAAAGTCCACAGCCACCTTATAATAATTTTGTTAGTCTCTAAGGTACCACAAGTACTCCTTTTCTTTTTGCGAATACAGACTAACACGGCTGCTACTCTGAAACCAGCCACCTTATAGTTATCACTTCACTAATAGAGCATTTAATGCCAGGAAGCAAATGTAGCATTGACATTTTACAGTTATCCCAGAACCTAAAGGGCATTGGCAGCCTGTATTAGCAGCAAATAATACAAACGGATGCTGCATGACAAGGCCATTGTTGACATTCTCAACAGATCCTCATAAAATAAAGCTTCACCCAGCATTACTGCCACAGGCTAATGAAGCTGGGAGGATGCAAAGTACTGGGCCATCTAAAGGCTTTCAGATAGAACTGTTTGTTCCCAGTCATCTGCTTGCATGTTCATGCCAACGCTCATATGATGGCATGGCACAGACAACTCCCATTTGTACATGATCAGGAAATGACAATTACTAACTTAGTTTTGGAAACTGCTGCAGTGGCCAGACATACACAGTCTCTCTCACACACACACACACACACACACACACACACACACACACACTTTTTTGGGTAAATTTCATTGTATCCATATGGTAAGGAAATGGCTTTAGAGGAACCTGCCCAAGAAGAGATCTCTATCCTTCCTGGCATCACCCTTGATTTTGCTAAATTTTATTATAAAAGCTACTTTGGGATAGTTGGACAGGGGAATGTGATAAGAACAGCAATACACTGTAACACAGCACTTTGCATCTCAGACATGGTGTAGCTAGGTCTCCCAAAAATCCCCTCCACAGAAGGGAAGTGGTATGACATGGGTAAACTAAACAAACACAAAGAGGGTAAGTGATTATTTGCTCAAGGCCATACAGACTCAGTGAGTGGCAGAGTTGGGACTAGACCCCCTCCCTCCGAGTCCTGACTCCTAGTCCCTTGCTCTAAACACAGACCTTATTGTAAGTCACAGATGTTTGTGACCTCGGACAACTCTGCCACAGCTATGTACAAAGCTGTTGACACCACCCTACTACTCTAGGTTTCACTGTCTAAACTCTTCTTCCCCTTGTGGGAATTTGCTGCCATGGCTGGAGTTCCAGCCACTCATTAGGTACTTTCCGAGCTGCAATCATACTATCACCAGAGTAGCTGGGTGCCCTTTCCAGGGATCACATCAACAAATAATCATCATGCACACAGAGCTAACATAACTCACCCTGCTTGACCCAACAGCAGGGCTTGAACCCATGACCTACTAAGCTGAAACCACGAGCCATTTATCACTTGAGCTGAGGAGCAGCAGCCGACCTGCTGACCAGCCACAAGAAAGGGACAAAGACCCAAACTCTCCTAGCATGGATTTCAGGAATATTCCACTACCCTCCTTTGTGCCCTGCATAGATCCTCAGCTGGTTAAGTTGCCATATAGCCCTGAGAAACTTCCCCAAGGACCCGAGGAGAGAGCTGGAGATCACAGCAAAAACAGAGTGAGCTTTCATTGAAAAGCTTAGTCAAAACAGGAGTCTTACAGTTGAATATGGTCATGCTCTGACTTAGGCAAGATGCAGGTGGAGGGAAGCCACAGAGGTGAGAGCTTCTCATAGATGGAGGCAGATTCTGTTTCTCCACTCGTGCCAGGGCAGCCTTCAGAGCACTCATTAGATTCTTGCCCATGGCTCCAGTGGCCAGAGGAGGAGTAGTGGATAGGTCAGTATGTAAAGTGTGCTTGCCCCTTTAAAACAGGGAGGGAGAAATTACTTCGCTTCTTTCATCCTCTCTCTTCCCTCTCACTTAGTTTGTCTCTTGACAACGGCAAGCTGAACAGGGAAGAAGGGAAGAGATACAGCTAGATCTGCTGGCAACTGTTGGCCATAAGACCCTTACATTTTAATGCCGGTTACGGTATTACTAATACTAATACTACGTTAGCAGTTTTAGTGAGGCCAGGCAATTGAGAATGCAGTGAGCTCTCGGCCTGGGATCATGAGAGAAGTGAAGCTCTCTGGTGTGTGAGTCCATCAACAAAAGAGGAAAGAGAAATCCCTTCCAGTGTTCTGCTATTACTACTGACATTTATTGTTTATATTACACTAGTGCCCAGCCTGAAATCAGGGCCCCAAACATGCAGTCAGGGGCAGTCCCTGCCCCATAGAGCTTACAGTTTAAATAGACCCGTCAAAGAAGCACAGAGAGGGAAGAGGCTTGCCCAAAGTCAAACAAAAGGCCAGGGGTAGAGTCAGGACCTCTGGCCTCCTGCTTCCCCATCAGGTCCCTATCCACTAGCCAGTGCACTAAGCAGGGGTGTTGGAACAATTTGTATAGTGGGGGTGCTGAGAGCCATTGAAGCAAACTGTAAACTGATGGAAACCGCTCCAAGCCAGGGGATGTGGCTGCACCCCCCTGCACCCCTAGTTTTAGCACCTAGGCCACATCTGATGAAGTGAGCTGTAGCTCACGAAAGCTTATGCTCAAATAAATTTATTAGTCTCTAAGGTGCCACAAGTACTCCTTTTCTTTTTACGGCCTTTCTGCCACCACAGAACACAGTCATTTGTAACTGGCCTGATCACTCTGCACCACCTGAAGTACGTCTGACTCAGCACATTCCCCACAAGCCAGGCTGAATCAGATCAAGGATGCTTGTGTGAGGAGCTCATGCTAGGCTTGTAATTGAATTAGTGTCGCTTACCCCACACCGGCTTGATCAGAACTCTGTACATACTTGTCAGTGTCTGCTCCGTGCTGCAGGCACCTGGCTCCTTACCTGCCATTGGCTGTGTCGTGTTCTCAGAATAAAGCCTGACGGTGCTTCAGAGTCGGTTGTGAGAAGCAGAGTCGGTTGTGAGGGTTGTGAGGAGCGGAGTCTGTTGTGAGGATTATCTCCGTCCATCACAACAAGCAGCTTGCCCCGGGGGGAGAGGGGGGCGCTCCCATTGTTCACACTTGTTGAACTGATTTAGCAGAGCACTACAATGGAGAAGAATTTTACACTTTACACTCTGGGAGATATTAAAGGGCATTATGGGATAGCTGGGACTTCAGAGGAATAATGGAGATATTGATCTCCAACAGCCCTCTGGGAATCTCCCTACTTTTTTTTTAAATTAAAATGTGACCTGCTGGATTTTAAAATCCAATGTACAGGTTTGCTCAGTAAATTTTTTAATCGGAGAGAAAGCTCATCCTTTTTAGAGCAAAAATGTCAGCAGACAGGTAATATCCATTCACTACATTGAATATTTTCCTTGGAGTGAAAAAATATTTAGCAGCTATTCACAGAGGCATGTCGTGTGACACATTAAAATAATATTAGGCCATTTCCTCATCCAGACATTAACCAGGGGGAAAATCTCAGAGCTATAAATAGCACTGGGCAGTGCACTGGTGGGAGATGGCACTGCGGCGTTACCGTTGTGTTCACAGCGGGGGTACTTTTTAAAGAACAGGAAAACCACGTCTCTTGCTAAAACACACGCTTTATAAACCAAACCAGAAAAAAGGGGTGGGTTCGCCCCACATCTCTGAAAAGCCCGCGTAGCTTTAAATCTGAATGTTAAGGACATTCTGGAACAGTTACAGGAAAGGTTAATCACACCACGCTGTGTTGTTCACTGAGGGACAAATTCTTTCCGAGTGTAAATGGGCAAAACTCCA
Organism: Dermochelys coriacea; assembly: GCF_009764565.3. Lineage (NCBI taxonomy): Eukaryota > Metazoa > Chordata > Testudines > Dermochelyidae > Dermochelys > Dermochelys coriacea. Next base: position 114,930,087 of record NC_050074.1, read on the forward strand.
TTGAGACCTGTGCAAGAGCAGCAAATGTGGCCCTCTGAGTTTATGTTATGCTGCCTGAAGCAGATAACCATGAGTCTTTTATAGGTGGGCACTAATGAACTTGTGTGACTCAGAGCAGCTGCTGGGAAATAGAACTGTGGAACATTAAGTTTGCATTGCACCAAAATGATACTTGGGAAGAGACGCTAATGACTGTTCCAAATGTTTTGCTGAGCGGAATGACAATATTGTGCATAGCTAGGCTCCAAAACTCCGGTATCCTGGAATTTATGTTCTGAAGGTCACTATAAAGTTATAAACAAAAACCTCCATCTCTGTTTAGAGAAGGCAGAAGTTTCGGGAAGGAAAAAGCAGCCCATTTTACTTGAGTTTAGAAGCAAGTAACTTTTTTGTACAAGTTACTGACCATTTCGAGAAGGAGAGGATGGACATAAGCTTTTTCACATTGACATTTTCCTTGCTCTTGATGAAAATTATGGTTGTCTTTAGAGACCACTGCAGCTGATCATTTTTTAAACTGATTTTCTGTGAAGAATACAAGTACAAGAGAATGAATTAACCTGCAATGCTACAAATTTGTTGGCTGAAACTTCTCACCATTTCAGGTGACAACATGGATAAACAGAACTTGCTGGAGTCTGGATCTAAGCTCCCAGCTTGTGTTCCAGGATCTCTTAATGAAGTTTGCGTCAAGTTCTGTTGGGAATTTTTGCCAATAGTTTGAAAAAAACCCATGAACAGTATTAATAATGACTATTAAGAATAACCATGTACTGCTTTCAGAGTAGCAGTGGTGTTAGTCTGTATTCGCAAAAAGAAAAGGAGTACTTGTGGCACTTTAGAGACTAACACTTTACAAACAAAAGGCCAGATCCTTGGATCAGTGCGGAAGTCACAAGGTTGTGTACAAAAGTAGTTTAAAGCTGACCTTTGCATTCATCTGATCTTACTTCTGCTCTATATATAGACTGGTCCACCTTTGCTGCATTAGAGCGGCCTAAGTGCTGGTCTAACCTATGCTGGCATTTAACAGCCACAGGAAGGCAAAACATAGTCAGGAATTGAGCTGGCACAGGGGCATCTTGACCAGCTCCCCTTTTCTTTAGCTGGGCCCCTCTCCCTGCTACATACGGTGTCTGAATCCCCTTTGTCGGCCCTTCGCCACTGGAGGATCCTATTTATACTTGGGCAATCCTCCTCAGACAGGTTGATGTGAGGGTTTTAGCCAGATTATGCTAGGTGTGAAGTGCAAAATGTTCATCCCACACTGGAGGATATGGACTGTGCTGGGATCACTGACCATGTTATGCTGGAGTCAGCTCTGTAGGACAAAAAGTGAAGGTTATTATTTCCAACTGACGTTGCCCAGGGCAGGAGGTAGCACCTGAATGAGAATGTATCCAAAACACTAGGCTTAATATCCCTAACTCTATAGGAGTCATAGGATCCTTAGTTACTGCAAGTGATCAGGAGTGAGGACTGTGATTTTATGGCTCATCTGAAAGATACTAGAAATGGACATTTCTAAAAGATCAATGGCAAACACTTTGTCACATATCACTATTTTCCTAGCAAAAATCTCTGTTAACTTATTAACTAGAAGACAAAAATCTACTTTCTTCCTAGCTCTTGCCCCTTATGGGGCCATGGACACCTCAGTTTATTTTGATTACCCAAGTCTTCTTCTCAACCAGTGCCTTCCACCTCAGTAATCACACTTATTCATAGAAACTGTCTCCCCACACCCAGGCATGACTTCTGGATAGTTCTGTTACACCATTCTTATTGAAACCTATTGTGAGATGTTATCAGTTCCCATTGACTTAACTTGCAGGTGCAGCCAGCCATTTGTGCATCTAATGGGCTTCAATTGCTCACGCATTAGTGAAAATTGCCATTGAAAATCTAGTCCTACATTTTGACTCTGAAGGCAAGAAAAGGAGGTATAATAACACTTAGCCCTTTTCACAGGGCTTTACAAATTGCACAAATATTGCCATTCATTCTGTGGAGCCATGTCAGCAGAAATCCAGCCATATAATAAACAGAGGTAATAATGAAATAGTAGGGCTCAGGAATTTCAATCAAAGCCTAGAGCCCAGTGGTGCTAGGTACTGTAGAGGTCATCATCATAGCTTGGGCTCCAAGCCACAGCCAAGACATGGTATTGTCACTAATCTCAAATAGTTTCTTGGAAGTAGAGTGTCAGGGCCAGGACATAGATGGCTGGGCCTAATGGTTACTGTAGGATGGGGGGGGGTAGGTCCCCATGCTTGCTAGGGTTCAGATCCAGAAGGTAAGCAGCCGAAGTCAAGAACCAAGAGCCAGGTACCAGGAATCAGGAGACATGAGCAGGTAGTGCTGGGTGAGCAGTCCGAAGAAGGGTGGAGCCTGGTTGTATAGATGACTTCCTGTTTCTCTTTCTGGCTTAAGTAGGGGGAGCAGGCCAGGAGCTCCGGTGTTCCACCAGTCAGTTCCCAGGGGTGGAGCTTCCTATATGAACTGGGATTCCAGGTGTCCAAGTTCTAGCTGATGCCAGTAAGCCATTGGATGGAAGGTTGGAGCATGATGACCCCCCAGGGACCATGTGGACCTGGACCTGGGTTTGAGACCTGAAGGCATGACATACAGGATGTTGATGGGGACACTGCATCAGGCAGTATTCAAGTGTTTGCCTAGTTTCACCACCGTTACATTAGGGGCCATGCCTCCGTTTCCACTTGGTCATATTGTTACCAGTCTTTGCCACCTCAGCTCTTGCTTGATTTAGGGTACACTAGTGTTTTCATTGCAGATCACTGCCTCTCAGGAGTTGTTCTGAAGGAACCAGGTTCTCCAAAATAATTGGCATTTCCCACCATTTTGCTACTCGATAGCCTTCCAGTGGTATGTTGGGGGAAGGGATTTTCAAAAGCAAAGCTCTTCCTGGACTTCAGCCTCTTGGATGGTGGAATGTGTCCATGCAGATGATGTCTTAGATCATGCACCTATTTTTCTCTCCTTTTTACTGAAGGCATCCTGCTGCCTCATTGATGGTGGTGCAATCTCCGTGAGGCAGTATAGTGACATTATGGGAGTTGGTGATGATGCTATAGGACTGATTAAGTTCCAGTTTTATGTGCATGGCTTGAGTGTGACCATACTGGGACAGAGTAGTCTGCAGCTTAGTAACACAGGGCAAGACTGGTTGCTCAGACTGTTTGGGAGTCTGTGTCCCATTTTGTGTTAACCAATTTCTGGAGCATACAATTCCTGGAGTTCACTTTCTTTTTCAGCTTCTTAATACGCTCTTTGAATGTCAGCATTTGGTCTACTGTGACCCCAAGGCACACCAGATGTTCATAGTGTTCAAGGACTGTACCATCCCAGGGTATCTGGAGATTTTGCTTGGCCTGATGATGTCTCAGGTGGAAGGCTGAACTAGGTATAGGAACCAAGTACATTAGTATTTTCTAAATATGTTCAGATAACCAGTTAGAATGTGCTCACTGTCCTCAAATCCTTCTGACTGGGTGGTAATACAAAGATCATCTACATAAATGAATCTTTGCATGTCAGAATTTTGATTGTCCATTTGTGTGCAACAACTGTGGTGACAAGTAACAGAGAAGACAATCCATGCCCTAGAGAGCTCACAATATGGATGACAAAACCGGATGACTGAACAGATAAGTATAGGCAGAGATAGGGTGGGAAGGATGAGGTAACAATGAAACTAACAGAGGTTATCATGAAAGTAGAAGTCTCAGCTTGCGACTTGCCTCAGCATGGCTAGACAGGCACCATAGCAGAAGCAGGCTTTCAGGAGAGATTTAAAAGAAGATCATGTAGCCGCTTCATGAATTTTCACAGGGAATTTTTGCCATGGGGGCAGTGTGAGAGAAAAGCCCAGAGTTGCTTGAGGGAGAAGACAAGTGGGTGCCACTAGCTGCCATCATTGACAAAGCAAAGGTGGGGGATCAGTGGTTTGGTAAGCAAGATCTGACAGACTGGGCAGGGCTAACAGGAGAATGCCCAAAGTTTACCTCAGTGGTGGTGAATTTTTCCACAATTTTGCACAAAGCAGCCAAAAAGCTAAATTTCAGGGCCTGAGCCAAAGCCCACTGAAGTCAATGGAAAGGATCCTATTGGCTTCAATGAGTTTTGGATTGAGCCCTTTCTCACATAGCTACTGAAAGTGAAAGCTCTGCCCTCCCCCCCCCCCACTCCCCATTGGGCTACTGCTTTTAGGATATGAACTGCTAGAAGCCTTTAAAAATAGATCACTGACTTCCTGTTTTTTTTACAGCTTATCTGGATTCACTTGTTTGGAGGGGAATAAAGTTTGGCACCCGTTATTATGTTTTCCCAACTTTCTTGTCAACTGGCATGTGAGAGGATTTTTAAAGTCCATTTCAGCTTAGAATAATAGAAACAAACTATCAGAATTTATAGAGTAGTATGGGTAACAAAGGAACCATCTGGTTTTATACCATTATATCTAAGTGGATTGTTCTCTCAGTAGCAATAAATCCATTACATTTCCGTCCAACTGCTACATTGTAGGAAGCAGAGGTATTTTCCTCTTTTATGTATCACATGATGGTAAAGTGGCTTATTAATTTCAAATAATAATAATAGCAGATATGTAAATAGTGTCTTCCATGAGGAAGGATCTGAAAGCACTTCAGAAATGGCATGCAGCATCCAGGAACATCACCACTTATCACTGCAATGCAGCTATTTTTTGGACTAAAATGGGACTAATATTTTAATAATACATAGCTGCACTGTACAGCAGTTTAAGAAAGGAATTATCCAGTTGATAATGTTTTTAGGCAGCATGTTTTTAGGAAGCTGGAATGTAATTACTAAAGATGGAATGAGGACAGGACACTAGAATGAGCACAGCTACAAAAAACCACTATGGATGATGGTAGAGTAGAGACCACAAGTGGTCAGAACCTTGGTTCTCTGCCTCATTCCAAAGACAGAGAGGGGAAGTGGTAGGATGCACAGATAAAAGTCCAGTGGAGAGAGGCGCATGGTCCAATTGATAGAACAATAGAATAGGTCATAGAGTTTAAGGCCAGAAGGGACCACCAGACCAGACTAGATGATCTCCTGTATATCACAGACCACCAGCCCCACCCAGCACCTGCACACTAAACCCAACAACTGAAATTAGACCAAAGTATTACAGCCCACAGGATACTAGACTATTTATTAATGATCTGGATGATGGGATTAATTGCACCCTCAGCAAGTTCACAGATGACACTAAGATGGGGGGAGGGGTCGATACAATGGAGGGTAAACATAAGAACATAAGAATGGCCATACTAGGTCAGAACAAAGGTCCATCCAGCCCAGTATTCTGTCTCCCGACAGGGGCCAATGCCAGGTGCCCCAGAGGAAGTGAACCTAACAGGTAATGATCAAGCGATCTCTCTACTGCCATCCATCTCCACCCTCTGACAAACAGAGGCTAGGGACACCATTCCTTACCCATCCTGGTTAATAGCCATTAATTGACTTAACCTCCATGAATTTATCCAGTTCTCTTTTAAGCCCTGTTATAGTCCTAGCCTTCACAACCTCCTCAGGAAAGGAGTTCCACAGGTTGACTGTGCGCTGAGTGAAGAAGAACTTCCTTTTATTTGTTTTAAACCTGCTACCCATTAATTTCATTTGGCGGCCCCTAGTTCTTATATTATGGGAACAAGTAAATAACTTTTCCTTATTCACTTTCTCCACACCACTCATGATTTTATAGACCTCTATCATATCCCCCCTTAGTTTACTCTTTTCCAAGCTGAAAAGTCCTAGCCTCTTTAATCTCTCCTCATATGGGACCCATTCCAAACCCCTAATCATTTTAGTTGCCCTTTTCAGAACCTTTTTAATGCCAGTATATCTCTTTTGAGATGAGCGGACCACATCTGTAGGCAGTATTCAAGATGTGGGCGTACCATGGATTTATATAAGGGCAATAAGATATTGTTAGTCTTATTCTCTATCCCTTTTTTAATGATTCCTAACATCCCGTTTGCTTTTTTGACAGCTGCTGCACACTGCGTGGACATCTTCAGAGAACTATCCACAATGACTAAGATCTTTCTCCTGATTAGTTGTAGCTAAATTAGCCCCCATCATATTGTATGTATAGTTGGGGTTATTTTTTCCATTACTTTACATTTATCCACATTACATTTCATTTGCCATTTTGTTGCCCAATCACTTAGTTTTGTGAGATCTTTTTGAAGTTCTTCACAGTCTGCTTTGGTCTTAACTATCTTGAGCAGTTTAGTATCATCTGCAAACTTTGCCACCCCTGTTTACCCCTTTCTCCAGATCATTTATGAATAAGTTGAATAGGATTGGTCCTAGGACTGACCCTTGGGGAACACCACTAGTTACCCCTCACCATTCTGAAAATTTACCATTTATTTCTACCCTTTGTTCCCTGTCTTTTAACCAGTTCTCAGTCCATGAAAGCATCTTCCCTCTTATCCCATGACAACTTAATTTACATAAGAGCCTTTGGTGAGGGACCTTGTCAAAGGCTTTCTGGAAATCTAGGTACACTATGTCCACTGGATCCCCCTTGTCCACATGTTTGTTGACCCCCTCAAAGAACTCTAATAGATTAGTAAGACATGATCTCCCTTTACAGAAACCAGGTTGACTTTTGCGCAACAATTTATGTTCCTCTATGTGTCTGACAATTTTATTTGCCCGATACTGACGTTAGACTTACTGGTCTGTAATTGCTAGGTACACTTGCCATTCTTTAAAACTTTAAACTAAACTGTAATCAGAACTTCTTGATTTAAACAAAACCCCTATCATTAACCTAGGTAACTGTAGGAGAAAATGCAGGCAGCCCTTCTTAAATATTGGCGTTACATTAGCTATCTTCCAGTCATTGGGTACAGTAGCTGATTTAAAGGACAGGTTACAAATCATAGTTAATAGTTCCGCAGTTTCACATTTGAGTTCTTTCAGAACTCTTGGGTGAATGCCATCTGGTCCTCGTGACTAGTTACTATTAAGTTTCTCAATTAATTCCAAAACCTCCTCTAGTGACACTTCAATCTGTGACAATTCCTCAGATTTGTCACCTACAAAAGAGAGCTCAGATTTGGGAATCTCCCTAACATCCTCAGCCATGAAGACTGAAGCAAAGAATTCATTTAGTTTCTCTGCAATGACTTTATCATCTTTAAGTGCTCCTTTTGTATCTCGATTGTCCAGGGGCCCCACTGGTTGTTTAGCAGGCTTCCTGCTTCTGATGTACTTAAAAAACATTTTGTTATTACCTTTTGAGTTTTTGGTTAGCTGTTCTTCAAACTCCTTTTTGGCTTTTCTTATTACATTTTTACATTTAATATGGCAGTGTTTATGCTCCTTTCTATTTACCTCACTAGGATTTGACTTCCACTTTTTAAAAGATGCCTTTTTATCTCTCACTGCTTCTTTTACATGGTTGTTAAGTCACGGTGGCTTTTTTTTAGTTTTTACTGTGTTTATTAATTTGGGGTATACATTTAAGTTGAGCCTCTATTATGGTGTCTTTGAAAAGTATCCATGCAGCTTGCAGGGATTTCACTCTAGTCACTGTACCTTTTAATTTCTGTTTAACTAACCTCCTCATTTTTGCATAGTTCCCCTTTCTGAAATTAAATGCCACAGTGTTGGCCTTTGAGGTCTTCTTCCCACCACAGGAAAGTTAAATGTTATTATATTATGGTCACAATTTCCAAGCGGTCCTGTTATAGTTACCTCTTGGACCAGATCCTGCGCTCCACTCAGGACTAGATCGAGAGTTGCCTCTCTCCTTGTGGTTTCCTGTACCAGCTGCTCCAAGAAGCAGTCATTTAAAGTATCGAGAAATTTTGTCTCTGCATTTCATCCTGATGTGACATGTACCCAGTCAATATGGGGATAATTGAAATCCCCCACTATTATTGAGTTTTTTATTTTGATAGAGATTAGAGAGGCTCTTAGCATTTCATAGTCACTATCACTGTCCTGGTCAGGTGGTTGATAATAGATCCCTACTGTTATATTCTTATTAGAGCATGGAATTACTATCCATAGAGATTCTATGGAACATGTGGATTTTTATTTCATTTGATCCTACATTGATCGCCCCCCTATCTCTTAGTTTAAAAACTGCTCTGCAACCTTTTTAATGTTAAGTGCCAGCGGTCTGGACCCACTCTGGTTTAGGTGGAGCCCATCCTTCCTGTATAGGCTCCCCTATTCCAAAAGTTTCCCCAGTTCCTAATAAATCTAAACCCCTTCTCTCTACACCATTGTCTCATCCACACATTGAGACTCTGAAGCTCTGCCTGCCTACCTGGCCCTGCATGTGGAACTGGAAGCATTTCTGAGAATGCACCATGATGGTCCTGGATTTCAGTCTCTTTCCTAGCAGCCTAAATTTGGCCTCCAGGATGTCTCTCCTACCCTTCTTTATGTCATTGGTACATATACCATGACCACTGGCTCCTCTTCAGCACTACACATAAGTCTATTTAGATGCCTTGAGAGATCCGCAACCTTTGCACCAGGCAGGCAAATCACCATACGGTTCTCCCGGTCATCACAAACCCATCTATCTATATTTCTAATGATCGAATCTCCCATTACTAACACCTGCCTTTTCCTAATGACTGGAGTTCCCTCCGCTGGAGAGGTAGCCTCAGTGCGAGAGAAAACCCCGACATCATCTGGAAGGAGGGACCCAACTATGGGAAGGTTTCCCTCTGTTCCCGTTGACTGCTCTCCTTCTCTGGCCTTTCATCCTCCTTAACAGTGCAGGGGCTGTCTGACCGGAGGTGGGACAAATCTACTGTGTCCCAGAAATCCTCATCAACATACCTCTCTGCCTCCCTTAGCTCCTCCAGATCCACCACCCTGGCCTCCAATGCCCACAGGGTCTTTGAGGGCCAGGAGCTCCTTGCACCAAATGCACACATACGCCACCCGCCCACAGGGCATGTAATCATACAAGCTATACCAAGTGTGATAAATAGGATAGCCCCCACTTTGCTGCTGGGCTTCTGCCTGCATTTTCTCCTACAGCTACCTAGGTTAATGATAGGGGGTTTTGTTTAAATCAAGAAGTTTTGATTACAGTTTAGTTTAAAAGTTTTAAAGAATGGCAAGTGTACCTCGCCCTCTTTCCAAACTCCCTCTCGAAACTCCCTGGTAGCAGTCTCTGTTCGCTTGCTCACTGCTTTATAAAGCTCTGGCCTTCTTGATAGCCCTGCTCCCTGATTAAAGCTCAGCCAATGAACAGAGGCTTCTAGATTTCAAACCGTGTTTAGAAGCTCACAGCTTCCAACTGCCGGCCACAGCACACGATCCTTCAAACAAATGAACAAACAGACAGACAAACACAAGCTCAGCACACAGCAAGTAACCCCCAAACACAAAAACACACTCCAGACAGCCACTTACCCCAAAGGGTATTTGCTCCTCCTTCACCTGGAGAACTCCCTCTTGAAACTCCCTGTTAGCGATCCCTATTCACAAAAAAGGTAACTCCCTGTTAGAGGTCCCTGTTCGCAAAAAGGGTAGGGCTAGGGTCCAGAGTGACCTAGACAAATTGGAGGATTGGGCCAAAAGAAATCTGATGAGGTTCAACAAGGAAAAGTGCAGAGTTCTGCACTTAGGAAGAAAGAATCCCAGGCACTGCTATAGGTTGGGGACCAACTGGCTAAGCAGCAGTTCTGCAGAAAAGGACCTGGAGATTACAGTGGACAAGAAGCTGGATATGAGTCAGCAGTGTGCGCTTGTTGCCAAAAAGGCTATGGCATAGTGGGCTGTATTAGTAGGAGCATTGCCAGCAGATCAAGGGAGGTGATTATTCTCCTCTATTCGCCACTGCTGAGGCCACATCTGGAGTATTGTGTCCCGTTTTGGTCCTCCCACTACAGAAGGGATGTGGACAAATTGGAGAGAGTCCAGTGGAGGGCAATGAAAATGATTAGGGGCCTGACTTACAAGGAGAGACTGAGGGAACTGGGCTTATTTAGCCTGCAGAAGAGAAGCGTGAGGGGGGGATTTGATAGCAGCCTTCAACTACCTGAAGTGGGGTTCCAAAGAGGATGGAGCTTGGCTGTTCTCAGTGGTGGCAGATGACAGAACAAGAAGCAATGATCTCAAGTTGCAGTGGGGGAGGTCTAGGTTGGATATTAGGAAACACTATTTCACTAGGAGGGTGGTGAAGCACTGGAATGGGCTACCTAGGGAGGTGGTGGAATCTCCATCCTTCAAGGTTTTTAAGGCCCAGCTTGACAAAGCCTTGGCTGGGATGATTTAGTTGGTGTTAGTCCTGCTTTGAGCAGGGGATTGGACTAGATGACTTCCTGAGTTCTCTTCCAACCCTAATATTCTATGATTATGGTCCTCTTCTTAGTTCTTGCTCTGCCACTGACCTGCAACAGAAACTTGGACAAGCAACCATCTCTCTGTGCCTTTGTTTCTCCTCCCACCTTTTCACCGTGTTGACTATGTAACCTTTCAACACTTTGGGGCAGGGGCTGTCTCTTAATGTGTGTTTGTATAGCACCTAGCCCAGTGGGGTCCCAGTTTGAGACCTGCTGCAGGCCCCACCATAATGCAAGTAAAATGATCGATAATTCTCCTTTTTGTTCTGTTTCTCCATATTTACTGTGTTCATTTTCTCCCAATGACCCTGGTCACCCCTGCAATCTTGATCCAGTTGGGAAAAGAGAAGGTGAGATATCTCAGATTCAAAGTTATTTAGCTACTGAGGGTCTACTCCTGTACACTGCTATGGCAGGTCCATCTTTGAACTTGGGACTCTGATCTTGTTCAAAATTACTGATCAGAAAATAAAACCAATGAAACACAGATACTCAAGATTCTTCACTGGCCTACTCATAAAACCATCTTCCATATACATTTTATTTATATGGCATTTTATGTCAGCAGAAAAAATTGTGTTTTTTTTTTATTAGAGGGGTGCAGATTGCAAAATATTTGAGCACTGAGAAAGCAACTCACAAATCCCTGTCTCCTAGTTGAGTTGTGTATCTGATGTTTGAAACATATGCTTTTTTTTTTTCATGATGCGAAGCCTTGAATTTTGGTTTCCTGAACAGAATTTACCCAAATCTATGTTTTTATATAAATAGAACAAAATCATAACAATCTTTCTATCCATGTAGTGCTTTTCAGCTGAAGGCATTACACACATTAATTAAATGTCACAAAATTTACCTACCTCAGTGTTTATGCATAAATATAATAATGCTTTCCATCCATATGGCACTTCTCATCTGAGGGCACTGCAAACATGAAACAAACTTCACAACATCTCATTCTACTGAGGAGTAGTAGCATGGCACATATTTAAGTTCATACTAATAGTTGGGCAAAGAGGGGCTAAGCAACTTTAGCAAGGTCACACACACAGTCAGTTTTAGGGCTGGGATTAGTATTCAGGAGTCCTAATTCCCAGTCCCCTGTTCTAACCTCTAGATCGCACTGCCTCTAAGGACCCAGGTACATAGAAATGGTTTCCAGGGAGAGAAATTCAGTTCACACTTGCTCTGGTGAATCGGTGAACGTCAGTAGCAGCAGCATGCAATGAAGAAAGTTATTAGTATTTATTATTTGTATGGTGCCAATATTGCATGGCACTCTTTATAGACAAGCATGAAGAAAAGGTCAGTGCCTGAAGAATTTTTCACTCTTGACAGTTATAAACAAAAGGAGAAGAGATGGAAAGCAACAAAACCAGGGTGTCTGAAATGTGACTTTGCCAGCTCTCACGATTATATTCCCTGGTCTTGGGATCTTCTGTTTTTCTTAAAGCCACCACTCCCAGTATTATGTGAGAATCACATTTTAATTTTTTTTTTTTAAGTTTCAAGCCTTCATGGTTGCAGAGAAAAGCTTGGAAACATGGTCCCTAATGGCTCAAAAAAGAATTCTAAAGGTGTTATTTTTTTTTTTAAAAAAAAACCCTCATGATTTTTAAGTCAGTCTCAAGTGGACCTGACTCAAGATTTTTGAATGCTTGGAGTTGTTAATACTGAATGCGTTGTTCTGCAGCCTTTGGATTATATATTGTTGTGGGGAGAATGAGGTCTAGTTTATGAAACACTTTTGTGACTTCTAAGAATCTGGTTAGTTTCTTTCAGCTGGACTGGGAACAGCACTATGGAAACTGACCAGAATCTTGTCAATTTCACTCTGTAGTTTTGTGGAAGGGTGGGCCCCCTTCAGCAGCTGCAAATTAAGTCTGTGCATCTTCTGCTGCTCATAAGGTTCTAAACAGTGACGGAGTGAAACTGACAAAATCCTAGGAGGTTTCACTGCTGCTGTTGGTCAGAAGCTGTTTCTGTTCAATTCCACCTTGCTACTCTCTGGGAAAGTTATGACCCAAAAACAGGGGAGAGGAAGAGAATGGGAAACTTCCCCTCCCCTTTCTTTGTGTCTTTCTTCTGAGGATTTGGATTATTTTATGTATGAAAAACATTGTGTCTGATCCAGGAAACTAAATTATTTCCATCCTTGGAAAAATTAGATGGAATCAGAATTTAATTCAACAGGCTTAATTAGCATCCCAACAGACTGCTGTCAACACAACTGCTTAGAACTGGCAGGATTCTTAGAAAAACATTATTGTGGAGAGTGTGAGAGGAAAACATGTGGGGTGTCAGGAAATCACCTCTGGTCCTCCCGCTTTCCCCTTAACAACATTCATTCACAGTTTAACTGTTCATTTCCTGAGCAGCATTTATTAATTATGCAATAGACCACTGTCAGAACTAGAGTCCATTCTGCAAAGCTAAAGTGACATACCTATTTGTTTGATTGAGCTTTTAAACATTGTAATGCAATTGTGCATCATTAAATATGTACAGGACCCCAGAGTGCTCTCTTAAATGGAGATCTGATGTACGAGTACCAGTAGTAATACTACCTCATCATATTTACATCATGATTTGCATAACAGGTAAATGTTCTAATGATATTTAAACTACGTCCCACTGGCATGATATTAAAGCAAAAATACAGTTTTTTAAAACAACAAAAACATAATTAATTTCGATATGTAGGGATTATAATTATCTAACTATTTGATTTGAATACTAGGGGTGAAATTCTGGTCCATTGACTTCAATTGCAAACATTCCACTGACTTCAGTGGGACCAAGATTTCATCCTTGAGTATTTTCCCCATAAGTTTGCCACTACATATGGATGCAGCATTGTGTACTGCTTAGAACAAAAGACTGGGAGGTATGGATTAAGATTTTCAGAAGTGACTAGTTGTTTTTGGTGCCAAACACGAGAGAGAGGCCCTTTAAATTGTCTTTTGGGGCACCCAAAAATCACTCATCACTTCCGAAAAACTTGGCCCTGGGTTTTATTCCCAAATCTGCCTCTGACTCAGTATGTGCACTGAGCTTTGTAAAGCTATTGACACTATGATTCTGGGCAGAAAGAACTTCTTTTTTTTAAGTACGAAGTATTATTAAACCAGTCGTGCCACTAAAAGCGGGGAAATTGCTATGCTGGTTGTGCTTTAAAAAGGCTCAACTTTTCAAAACACACTGCACTGCCTAACAACATTCATATTTAGGCACTTACATAAGTAAGCTGATTTTCATGGATTTAGAGCCCCCACAGCCCTCATAGAATTCCCACAATAACTGTGGGCAATATTCTGCGGTCAGGTTCACCAATATAAATCTGGAAAACAAAAGGTTACTCTAGATTTGATTATCAGTGCAACTAAAAACAGGAGTTAGACCACAGACTTTGGATAGAGCTAGATTCCCCCACCCCCCTTCTTTCCAGGGCAAATTGTTACTGTGACATGAGACAAGGTAGGTGAGGTAATATCTTCTATTAAAACAACGTCTGTTGGTGGAATGTACAAGCTTTCGAGCTACACAGAGATCTCCTTCAGGTCCTGGGACCAATACTGCCAACACCACAATTGTGAATTGTCCATTTATTTTGTCACTCAGTGGCTGAGATTCAACCCCCTGATAATCACACAATAGAATTTTATATGATGTTTTCTTTCAGAATGGGCTTGTGTTCAGCTCCAGGAGAATTGTACGACAACTAGGGACTTCACCTGGAGGTGTATTGCAGGTGGTCAGCAATTCAGGCAGCTTGATTTGGTGTTTAAATATGGATCTAGCTGATTGGTTGATGTATTTATTTGTAGGCTTTTCTATGGCTCCCATCATCACATCATTGGAGCACCTTGAAACATGAATTTAATCTGTAAGGCAGACAAATGTGGTGTGTGTCCGGTTTTTTTAAAAAACAGATGGGAACATTGAGGCACTGAGAGGGTAAGTGACTTGCCCAAGATCACACAGGAAATCTGTGGCAGAGCTGACCCCACATCTCTTGATGCGTATCATCAAGCATGAAGCCATCCATCCTCATTCCAGTTTTATACATCTGATTTTGTGGCCCTATTGCATAAGGCAATAAGTGATGTTGATGCTTTAGAAGGAAATTCCTTTTATACTAGCTGCGGCTGTAAGTTAGGGACTCTTTTTTAAAAGAGTGCAGAGTGGTTTCATCTGTAGGTGCCATTCATTTCTACACACACTCAGCAGCATCTTCTGCTTGCTTTCCACTGACTTTCTCATTAAAATAAACCTTAAGATGACAAATAGAAATACACACCAGAAGCCAACATGATGCAATTCCACTTTTCTCTTCCACAGGTCCCCACTTACACCTTAAGGAACGAAACTGCTGTTTCTATTCTGTGATTCTCTGGACTGGTCTACACCACAAGTTACAGCATAGCTAGCCAGGATGTAACACTACAGCGCACAAGCTTACTGTACAGCAACGTCCCATATCGGCACGGCTAAAGCACATTGAAAGAAAAACTGTAAAACTGTAAAATACTATTTCTTTTTTCTTTTTTACAGTGCAAATATTTGTAATCAAAAAACAAATATCAAGTGAGCACTGTACACTTCGTATTCTGTGTTGTAATTGAAATCAATATATTTGAAAATATAGAAAACATCCAAAAATATTAAAACAAATTGTATTCTATTATTGTTTAACAGAGCGATTAATCGCACAATTAATTTTTTTAATCGCTTGACAGCCCTACTAAAGACCTTGGGAGTGACCCAGCAGCTAATAAAGCTGCCCAAACCTGGAACACAGGATCCATTCGGAGTACACTTTACCATATGCTTGCTTGCTTGGTTCCTAGGACAATATATACCCAAGGCTGATAAGTGCAGTGACCTCTGTTCATAGCTGGAGCATCTGACATCTCATTTCCTTTGCCCTTCTTTTGCCATTTAAGTGGCTTGTTAAAAAAAAAGTGGGGCATGGAACTAATAATAATAATAACGTTTTTTTTAAAAAAAGGGTACTTGAAATAATTTTTAATTGACATTTTGAATTTCATCAAAATTTGAATAGTTTCAACCAGCACCATAAAGAATCAAAAATCAGGAATAAAAGTTGGTAGAAGTGTGATGAATTTTTCCTCCTAGAGTTTTATTCAAAATTTGGATTTATGACCAGAGCTACATTTAAGCTAGTTTCTTAGTGAAGAACATACACATATGCCAGGAAGAGCAACAATCAATTGTATTGGAATAAGGTCAAGACCTCAATCTTGCAATTAGTTGGGTGAAGATGGACCCCAGTTCCAGGAAACCCTGTTGTGTACAATGGAGGAGCCTATGCAGGGGTTGGATTGCATGGCTTTCACTGCGATACTGTGATCTAAATAGAAAAGGAGTACTTGTGGCACTTTAGAGACTAACAAATTTATTAGAGCATAAGCTTTTGTGAGCTACAGCTCACTTCAGGCACGAAAGCTTATGCTCTAATAAATTTGTTAGTCTCTAAGGTGCCACAAGTACTCCTTTTCTTTTTGCGAATACAGACTAACACGGTTGCTACTCTGAAACCTGTGATCTAAATGAGTATGAACCCTCTGAGTTGAGCAGATGCTCTACATTGGTTAAGAGAAATGAGAGCAAAAATACAGGCATGTCAGATCCTAGGTTAGTAAAGAAAATGAGAACTAGCTCTCCTCATTACTGCATATGAATTTTCAGTACAAAAATGAGAGCCAGCTCTGGCTCTCAGATAGTTGGTTACATTATTTTTTTAAAAGCACACAGTACGTTGTATAATACGTCAGCAAGCAAGGCATTCTCCTTTTAGAGCATCCAAAGGACCTGAACTTGAACCAAAGGTGAAACAAAGACCATCCTAGATAGTGCCCCAAGATTAGACAATGTTTTGAAATAGATTTTAATGTAAGTCTGCTGTCCTCTAAGGAGTAAGTTATCACCCATTCTGCCAACAGAAAGGAATATCATATGTTTCCCAGTGGACCCCATTTACAGAACATCAAGCCAAAATCAGAGTAATCTCACTGTGTATCAAGTTTACTTTAGTTGCATATCTCATGTTAGTGAAGTAAATGAAATAATCACTTTGCATTATGCAAAAGGATTGCATTTATAAAAGTTCAGACCACCAACTGGTCATGGTTTTCACATACATACATACAACCCATACACAAACACATCTGAAAGTCTGAACATTTTTACCAGAAAAAATCTGTCAGGCTGAAGTTCAATGACATTTTAAAACACTGCAGAGACAAGATGGGTGAGGTAATATCTTTTATTGGACCAATTTCTGTTGGTCAGAGACACGCTTTTGAGTTTACACAGAGCTTGTCTTCAGGTGAGTGTCACAGATTGTATAGCATAAGTAGTTAACACATATTTCAAGGGACCATTCAAGGTGAAGTGGGCTGTTAACACCTCTCCAGTCATGGCAGCCTTGGGTGGCTTAGGGGGTTATAGATTGTTGTAATAAACCATAAATCTATTCAGTGCAAGCAAATCTCTATTCAGTCTCACAAAGTTATGAATTTAAGCTCCCAAGCTTGTCTTTTGAAGGTGATGTGCAGGTTTCCTTTGAGGGTGAGGATTGATAGGTCAGTTATGGAGTGATTGTTTTGTGAAAAGTCTTCACCCACAGGTGATGTGGTGTTTTTGTCTTCTATCATTTTCCTGTGTGAGTTCATTTGAGAGGATAGTGATTGTCTGGTTTCACCCACATAGTTGTTATTGGGGCATTTAGTGCACTGGATAAGGTATATCACATGTTGTGATAGGCTCGTGTAGGACCCATGGATCTTGAAAGGTGTGTTGTGGCGGGGTGTAGATCATTGTAGCAGTGGAGATTTGTCTACACGTTTTGCATCATTTGTTCTGGCATGATTTGGTGCTGCTTTGAGTTGGCAGGTCCTGGTCTGTGGGGAGCTTGCTTATGATGATGAGCTTGGTGATGTTGGGGGGTTGATTGAAGACCAGAAGAGGAAAGGAAAGATTTCTTTCAGGACGGGGTTTCTATCCAGTATGAGTTGTATTTGTTTACTGATGCTGTGTATGGGTTCCAATGTGGGGTGGTAGGTGACAACTCGAGGTGTGTGGGTGGAGGGGTTTTTATTTCTGTATTGAAGAAGGGTCTCTTGGGGTAAGTGGGTGGACCATTCCATGATGCGATCTTCTTCTCTGCTGGAGCATCCTTGTTTGCCCAAAACAGTTTTAAGGGTGTTAAAGTGTATATCCCGAACTTTCTCTTTGCAGTATGTTCTCTGCTATCTGAGTACCTGGCTGCAGATACCAGATTTCTTGGTGTGTTTGAGGTAGTTACTGGAGCTGTGAAGGTAGGTGTGGTGATCTATGGGTTTCTTGTATATCAGAGAGGCACTATTGGGCCACAATTCCTTCCCTGTGTCCTTCTGAGAGTAGCAATTTACAGCTGGCACATACCAGCAGCCAGAGCTGTCCCTTGGGTAGGGCAAATTGGGGCGACCGCTGCAGGGCCCCGCGATTTGGTGAGATTGGCCAGTGCGGTCAGTCCCAGAAGAGATGAATCCATCACTTCTGCCCCAGGCCTCCCCCTGCACTTTGGGGGCCCCGCAGGCCATTGGGATTGGCTGGTGCAGTCAGTCCTGGAAGAGTCAAATCCATCACTTCTGCCCCAGGCCCCACACCCCACTAGGGAAGGCCCTGCCAGCAGCACTAAATAACACCCCTCCACATTTCAGAGTAGCAGCCGTGTTAGTCTGTATTCGCAAAAATAAAAGGAGTACTTGTGGCACCTTAGAGACTAATTCAGAGTAGCAGCCGTGTTAGTCTCCACATTGGCTCATACTATTCCAAGCCTCTGCCCATTTCCACCCCTTCTTACCCACTGCCTGCTCACTGGCTAAAGTGAACCAGTTCAGACTCCTACGTGCCTGAACCCAAGGTCTGGGTATCCCAGGTAGGATGTGAGAGGAGTCCTCATTTCCTCTTACTGCCCTGCACGAAGAAATACAGTCTAGAGAGTATCTGGAGCACACTTACAGTTTTATGGCACATTTACAGTGTATTTGGTATATTACACATTAACTGTAAGTGCCAAATGTGTGTGTTCATAAATCAAACGATTCCTTGCATGAGCAAATTGATTAATGATGACTGAAAATGCCAGTTTGTCTGTGCAAATCAGCATCTGCATGTAAAGTTATCTGTTTTGCCCATAGAGATGCGCAGCTTAGACATATAAAATGGATGCACCTACTAAGTTTTTCATCAAAATTTAAGGAGGGAATTGAACACTGGCTTGAAGTAAAATAATTTTCTAAGTTCACACACACACACACACACACACACACACACACACACACACACACACCACTAGCTTTGCCTAGTTTATGTGCAGAGATGTAGTTATGCCTCCGTAATACTAAGTAATGGAGGAGTTTGCGGACTAGAAGCAAAACATAATCGATTACTCAAGTCCCTCATCAGTGGCAGGACTTGCCACATATCTGCCACATACATCGCATCAGATGAGACTCTAACTGGGCTCTGTTGATCCCCAGGCAGGACAGTAGCTCCACCTGATAAGACAAAAGTGAAACACTCTTCAAAGGACTTAAAGAGTGGCTTCTAGCTGAGATGAGCTTGAGTATCTTGTAGTGATCTACTTACACTGCTGAGAGACCTCCCTTGTGAAGTAATAGATAGCAATGAGATTAAACCATTAACCATTACATGCTGAGGGGAGGCAAATGTTTGCTTGGCTGATTCTCATGAAGCTTTGCCGGGAGCCTGAACCTTTCAATCATTCACAAATGCAGAAGGAATGACAGAGATTTGTAAGATCTGATTTTTGAGGTTTGTTTTTAGAGCCACCACCAAAGATCCCATCCCTGCAGACTACACCAGGATGAGGTGGGAAGGCTTTCATGTCCCGATGATCCCAAGAGCTATGTTGGTGAGGTTTCTAAGTTTAACATCTGCTAGGCACCCAAGCTGGATAAGGTCAAAGGGCAGGGACCAGACATAAAGCAGTCCACCAGTCCTTCAGGTTGGGGACTGAGCGATAGGCCAACAACCTTTCCTTGTAAAACTAAGTTAAGCAGTAGAAACACAATGCATGGGTGATGGGTGGGCCCTCCTTAGGGGAGGTTAGCCCTGGCTCTGCCCTTCTGCCCGGGGCCCCCATGGCTGGATCCCCAAGACACCCCTTATACCCCCCATGGCCAGAGGAGCTCCAAGCCCCCTGCAGCTGGAGGAGCTCTGGGCTGGCCTGAGCTGCCCCAGCCGAGATGCCCCATGGGAAAAACAAAAGCTCTTCCCAAAGAACCTGAGCTTTTTATATGTGTCATGCAGGTTTCAGGTGGCTGAGGAGGAGGTATGTGCTACTCAGCTTCCAGGGTTCATCAGTAATCTCTCTAGAGTCTCTCCTGGGAGCTGAGTAGCAGACACTGTCTCCTCAGCCAACCTGGAATCTGCATGGTGTATAATAAAAACTTCCTCCGGCGGAAGCCCAGCCCATGCAAACCATCAAAAATCTGGTACCTGGTGTCCAGCAGTGGTGGCTGCTCCAGGGGAGGCTTAGCAAATGGCCTGAGACACAGGGATGGCAGAGCCTTGTTTGTGCCCTAAGCAATGGCTGACAGCATAGGAAATATTCAGATTCAACAAAGATCAGACCTTCCATTGGGTTCTTTGTGAGTTCATTCATTATCAGCGTGTTACCATGGTGTTATTAGTCACTGTGTATTAACTGAGCTAGGCAGAGAATACCTGGGTGTAAAGCAGATAAATAAAGTATATTGTAGATAGCAAAGAAAGTAATAAAAGGAATTCAAATGCCCAGTGTTGCCACAGCTACAGAAATAGAAAGTATTCTACAAAGGTCATTTCCATCAGATGGTTATAAAAATGTGATTTAATCTGAAAGATGCTTTACACCAAGGTAAGTCTGGTACTAGTGATACCCTGAAAGGCAACGAAGGGACCAGCCATCTCATGTGGGAGAGTAGTGCACTATAGCTCCTGAACAGGGTGTTTCTTACAGACACAGCATCCCCACTCCACTGCCATGGGGGAGGCAGAGCAACAACCATGTGTCACATCAGCGTCGGGGTCCAAAGACCTCCGGGATCTTCCAGCCCAGAAGGGAAAGTGAGCGTCTGATATTTCTAATGACAAAAAACATGCAAACCCCCAGGGGTTATATAAAATGAAAAATCAACCTTGAATAAATCTTTATGCAACACAAAGACCGGAAAGTGCAGAAACGTGGGCTGTGACTCAAGGACCCCATCTACGTCCACATGCATCTGCATACAAACAGGATGCATATAAAACAGCTCAGCATGTCCACACAGTGACATATTTCCCACTACACCCATGCATGGACTGTGTTGGCTTGTCCATATCTACTGTGCTGCACAGTTCTCCCCAGCTCCCTTTATGCCTTTTTGGATCCTACTGCACCCTTGTAAGCCCCAGCTACGACTGTGGTGTACTGCTTCTTCCAAGAGCCAGCCGAGCGTAGTCATCTGCTGTGCTGTTGTGGAACTTGTGGTTTTATAACTTAGCAACCTCCAACAAAGAGAAGCATGCTGTCACTGATCTACCTCAACCAAAGTAAATAATCAGCACTGGTGTGTGCTGTGACCCTATTGACACAAACGGGTGATGTGGAAAAAAATACAACCCTGGTACTGACTCACTTGGGGCTCTGTGAAGGACAAGATTCCAGTCATACTTTATTCTTTTCTAATCCCATCCACTTTCACTAGCCTGGGAGACAGCTGGCCATTTGCTAACCGAAGGGTTTAATGCTTACTGGGAAATGCATGTTTGGTGTTCTTAGAATGGGGCTTGCAAAAGGACACACAACAGCCATAGGCTTAATCATTCCTGATCTGCCTCCATCCTGCCGGTAGTGCCCCTCAGCCTGTCTCTGATCTTCCTTCCTGCATGTCTTGTGGTCAACTTATTCCTAAGAGCTAAAAGTGGACTCATGTTGTGAAATGTCTGAACCCCTTTCCATTCCCCATTTCTCTGTCCCTGTTAAACAGTGTCACTGGGAAACTTCAGAGTCCAATCATCATCATCATCATCATCAATTGTCTAAGCACTGTACAGGCACACATGAGAGACAGGCCCTGGGAAGGGAAACAAAGAGGTGAGGTGATTTGCCCAGGGTTACACAGCAATAACAGCCAGGACTAGAACCCAAGTCCCCCAATCCATCTGCTAGACTAGAGCATGTTGCTTTACCTTAGACTCCTCCCTCTTTTTCTTCCCTCAGCTAGACAGCGTCCCCATGAAAAGCTGCTCCTCAGCTGTAAAGTTGAAGCGATGGCAGGTTTTTTTCCTTAGTGTCCTGGGCATATAACCATTCCATTCCAAGGGGGGTGAGTACCCGCACCTACCTCAGGAGAAAATGTCATCAATGGCCACAACTTGCATGAAGCCCCTTAGTTTTGCGTTTCAAGGTAAAAGTCCTCTGCCTTCCTCGAACAGGATTAGCTGGTTTGGGATGATCTTGTAATGAACCAATGTCTCCAAACACACATAATCATAGAATATCAGGGTTGGAAGAAACCTCAGGAGGTCATCTAGTCCAACCCCTGGCTCAAAGCAGGACCAATCTCCAATTTTGGGGGCAGATCCCTAAATGGCCCCCTCAAGGATTGAACTCACAACCCTGGGTTTAGTAGGCCAATACTCAAACCACTGAGCTACCCCTCTGCCCCTGAAAACAACTATCACACAGAATGGCCCCCCTCAAGGATTGAACTCAAAACCCTGGGTTTAGCAGGCCAATGCTCAACCCCTGAACTATCCCTCCCCCAGGATAGGGATCATGTTAAACTCACTTTCATGGACTTGAATCCAAACCTACAACAATGAACAAACAACAGTCAAAGCTCTTTGCCACACAACCTCAGGCAATGTTTGCTTTCTAAGTCTTAATAAACACTATGCATTTGAGAGGCCTGCACTTCTAGGGGCCTGATTCACCATCATATTATTTGAGTTTTACAATAGTGTAACACCCCCGATGTCTCCAAAAGAAAAGTACACGTGTGGAAACATCACATTGCTGCCCTTGTCTCCCTGCACAGCCTCAATCTATACACAAGGCAAACGTTTCCACTCTCCCTGCATCAGACACTTGCCAGCCATCACCAAGTCGTCACCTCTACTTCACAGATCCAGCCCTGGACTGTCTTCCAGTTCACTCACTGTTTAGCCAGGCATACTAAGAACAGTACTTCCTACCCATAGACTGGTTTCTTCTCCATCCCACAACTGTTAAGAAATCACAACATATTACCTTATACACCTCCTGCCCTCCCGCCCCCTCCCATCCACTATAAGGCTGAAAAGCCAATCGACCATAACCACCCTACATGGGCAGGAAATCCAGCATCTTCTCTACTTACTTTTCCCTTGTGTGTCAGGGAAACAGCCAAACAAGAAACACTGAGTTCACATGAGCCTACTCCTCAGGTCAGGCCAGTACAATACTATTTTACTGTAGCATGTGTGTAGAACACATTACAATTTCATTTATAGTCAATGATTTTGAAAACAATTCTAAAACTGGGATTACAACATAAGTGTATCCCTATTAGATGGATGATGGGCTGCAGTAGAGGAGCAAAGGAGGAGTGGTTTAAAAATATGCAATATAGTATTTTATAGGTTTACAGTTCAAGAGTTTGCATGAATTGTGGGTGCATACAAACATTCATCTACCTTCTTTAAAACCAAGCAGATCAAGCACTTGCCTGGACTGGGGTTCTGTTCCTGGCTCTGACCTGCTGTGTGGATTGGGGAAACTGAGTCACAGAGAAGTGACGTGCCTTGCCCAGTGTATAAGATGGTGAGAATCTACTGGCTACCTTTGTAGAGGGCTTGGAGATCTACTGATGAAATGCTGTACATAAAAGCTAGGTCATAATTATTAAATTATTATTATTATTATTAAGAGTGTTGCATAATTGTAAGATTAGAGTTATCCTGACCGAACTAGTTTAAGAGCTGGAATTTGCCATCCCTAAAGTGAATAGTTTGCTTTTATATATAGTGGGCCCAAAGCCTGGAGGTGGGGAAGGGAAAGGCGGTTGTACACCAGCTTTATGTTCCGCAGCGCCTGGATTTGACCCAGCCTTGTCAGCTCAAACCTGATATAGCCAGAGCACAAAGGCACTTGGGCCATGCCCACTTTTGCCTTGCCACACCCTCTCCACCAGGCACAGGAACACAATGGCCAACTACACCACCTGGCCATTCCTCAGCTCTGGGAGAATCCACAAGAGACGCTCAAGCTGGCTTTATGTCTCATTGTACCACAGAGTGGGCCAGTAGGTGTGTCAGTTTTTAATGGAACACAGTGCAAACGGAGGAATAGTATATCTGGGAGGTAAGGAAAACTGCAGTATGCCTTTGATGAAGGAATCATACATTAAAAAAATAAAGAGCAAGCATCTGTTACCATCCACACTTGGATGGCTCATAAACTATTGTTCCTATCAAGGATATTAAATTATAGGGAATTGAAATGTTTGTGGTTATTTGATATTAAGATTTTTCTCCAGCAGAAACCAAAAACGGTCTCTCTTAAGTCATGTCTTTATTGCTAAGAATGTTTTCATTTTACGCTTGAACTAGACACAGGCCTGAACTGGACGCCCAACTCCAAAAGGCTCTAAAGTAGTAGATTTAAAACCCAGACAAAAATCCAGACTCTGTGAATGGGCCCCTGTTACTATAATGGGACAAACTGGACCTTAAACCTACCTATCTGGGAGCGTTTGAAATCAGAGATCCAAAGCTTGGCATTGCCACTTCTCTTTATAAAGTGCTGAACTGAGGCCCAAATCTAAACACTGCAACATTTACACAGGGAGTGTGTTGCCATTGAGCACAAATGTAGGTCTGAAGAAGTCAGGTCCACCCCTGTTTGTAGGTAATTTTTATTATTGTTGCAAGTCCTAAGCGCCTCAATGAAGGGATGGAGTGTGTGATGGGGGCAAGTCCCACATCATGCCCCCTGGTGGCAAGATTTGGTTCTGCAGGTATTCCACCCTCAGCTCCCTTGAGGTTCTTGCAATAAGACCCTTGTCCAGTCTTATTGGACTATAGATCTATCAGTCCTTCAGTCCCAACTCTTGTTCCCCTTTAAACCAGGAACGCCATAGCCCTCCTTGGGGGTCTGTGCTGTGATTAAGGCAAAATGTTCTCCTTGGTTCACATGTCCCCAGTCCTCCTTCTATGGCCTGTGTCGACAACTCAGACTGACTGTGGCCCCGAATCAGCTTCTCTGAGCAGGCATCTTTTAAATCTGTCCTTTCCCCTAGGCAGGCAGGCCTCTCTCAAGCTGTCTGCTCACTCTCTGCTCCTTTAACTCTTTGGAGGCTTCTCTTTTATCCCTAGGTATGGGACTGATTTAGCCACACAACCTCCCGATCCCTGTGGCTGTGATAGTTTTCTCCTGGGGAGAAGAGCTGAGTGAGGCCGGGGTGTGGGGGCTGGACCACTATCTCCTAAAGGGGCCAGTCATCATACAACAGGGAGAGAAAGGTGGGAATACTTCAAAGAGGTTATTATTTCCAGTGACAATGGAGAATTGGTTTGAAAAACATGATGGAAAAGACTATTTAGAGACAGGCAGAAACAATAATCAACACTGAGGCTTCACATAAAAGGGGAGACGGGTCACAATTTGGTTTCTACAAGCTCAAAACACAACCCTGTGGATTCCCAGCTCCATACCAAGTCTACTGGACCAGAGCTGCCCTTTTTGTGCCCAAGGTCTCCACTTGGCTGTAGAAGTGCGAAGTAGCATCATCATCAGGCCGTGCCCAACTCAAAAGTCATATATGTTTAAATCAGGGGCCAGATCTTCAGCTGGTGTAAATCAGTATAGCTTCATTGGAGTTCATGTAGCCTTGCCAATTTTCACCAACTAAGTTTCTAGCCCCAAACCTCTTTAACGTTCAGACTTTTGGACACAAATCACTCAGAAGCTCAACTGTCCATTCATTGCATCCGTCTTCTATTCTTAGGGATGTGAAGATTTCTGCTTTGCATTGCAGGGCCACTTATACTGAAACCTGCCTCCCCTGTCATGAGAGGGGTTCAGTTTACTCTCTCTCTTTCTCAGAACAGAGGAGGACACAAGTGAATAAAGAGAATAGTAAGCAGGTTGACTCCAGCCTCTATAGGGTTATAAAAGAAGGAAACCTTTGTCTTTAGGTCCAAAGGCATTGCAGGGATCTTGAGAGAAAATTGTTCCCAAAAATTTACTTTATCCCTGTCACTATGCTAATAACTAACAAATTCTCTCATGTTTCATGTTACTCTCAGTGTATTGCTTAATTTAGAACATTACACTGCCCTGGATGTTTAGTATTAGCACTACTGTAAGCCACAGTTACTGAGCTTTACCCATAGAAGACTTTTTTTGGCTATGTGCTCATGCCAATTATTTAGCTGAACCCACTGCTTGCTGTCCACCACCTAGCAATCCCTCCTTGCTGGGAGGATCCACAGGAGGCCAAGGAACCTGGATTGTAGCCTTCATGGAAGGATACAATCAGACCGAGGAGGACTGGGGGCAACAAAGTCTCTTTAGCAATTGGAAAAGTCCCTTTCTGTTAAACAGGGTAAAAGCATCGCAAGATCTATGTAGAGAGGTTTCCTTGTTCTTGACACTTTTCTTGCAGTTGCTTTAGATCAAAGACCATGTTGATAATTGATCTACTGGCACCCAAGCCGCACTGACACTCTGCATATACACGTTCAGCAAAAGCATGCAGTCGTTTGACAGTGACCTGTGTGAATGCCCCATGAGAATGCCTTACCAGAACCACTAAAGAGAGAGAGAGGATCCTCTAAAGTTGCTGCAATCACTGCAATCTCCTTTTACCACGACATTATGAAGTTGGTATCCTTCAATGTCTTGTGGTGCCCCTCTTTCCCTCCAGCAGGCTAGCCAAACACTGTGTCTGAACACCTGCACAACCTGTCCTCCTTATTTCAGTACTTCAGCTGGAATTCCATCTTGTCCTGTATCCTTTCCTGGGATATCCTTGTCCTGTATCCTTTCCTGGGATATCCTAGGGAGGGGATACCCCTTTCAAGCTTATTTATAGATGATTCTATATGCAACTCTTCAATAACCTGGAGCCTAACTCAATGTTAGAAGGACGTTCACAGCGAATACTAGAAAACTCAGCATTTATACCAATTTTATTGCTAGAGAAACCTGAACAGAACAAAGTTACTATTAATGCACTTCATCGTCCACTACCAGGATATTGTGTAAGCCATCTATTCTATGGACCTGTCGCTTACAGATTTCCCTAAACTTCTTGATCAAAGACAATAGATATTTTTAGAGCCCATTATTCCCTTGCTGTAATCTTTATCATCAGGTTTGTGGTTGCCATAATCGGCCACTTTGACATTCACATGTGAAGGAGGTGTTAACAGGCTTCTTGCAGGTTGTACTCCTGGGAAATTCTGGCTTGATTGTTTAAAAACAAAGGCAGAGAGATTGCAAAGTGCCAGCCTAATTAACACAAGCATAGGTGGCTTATTGCTTAGCATAGGTGGCATAGGTGGAACAAATAATGAATGGAAAGTTGACATGACTTTTCAAGAAGATTTTAATTCTTTTTTTGATTTACCCACAGATGCAATGAATTTTTAGATAGTAGACTTGGCTGTAGCATACCAAACAGATTAAGCAGAGCCGTTTTTTCTAAAAAAAGGCACAGTATTTGAAATTACTTTAATGCAGGATCTGCAGCTCAGGAGAATGAAGTCCTCCATTCACATGCGAAACAGTACAGCCTCCCCATCTTCCATCAAGTGGCCTCTATCTTCCCTGAAGACACCACCTCAAAGGGTTATTCTTCTAGGTCATGGTGGTAGCTTTTACAATGATCACTTATCTTTTGGGAATTGAAGAGAGACCCACCAAACAGGCAAATCAAACAGCTTTTGGATCATAACTATTTTCCATTACTATTGACCTGGGCTGGATTTGAACCAGTGACCTAGAAGTAGAAGGTGCTGTACACCATCAAGTGAGGCTACATAGACATAAGATTGCACCAAAGACTTTTAAAAACAAACCATCTCTTTAATTACAGCTGGAGTACAGAGGACTGTCCCACTTACTGGAAACGAATGAATTATCACCTGCTTCATTCCAGATGAGGCTGAGGCAAAAGTAGTGGGAATATGCTTTCAATACAACACTGGGTACTCTTATTTGATGAGTTTGATTTGCCCCAAGTCAGCTAGTCCCCTTCAATCCTGAGTGCGGGAAAATTCTCACACATCTAGTTTATTAACAAAGCTCAGATTCTGCAGCCAGTTCCTCACCCTTTTGTTATTTTGTCAGAGTTATGTAACATGCTCAGCAAGTTTTACAAACACCGACTGCGCTGTCTTAGGGTACAGGCATCTGGCATGAGCAGTGCCGGACGAAGCCGTCCCACAGGGCCCATTAGCTCACTCACAATATGTCAAAGCAGAAAGCTCCTCATTTTTAACTCCTTTGCGTTACTAACAAAGGCAAGTGCTAACAACATGGCCCACCTTTACAATGAAGTGAGCTGTAGCTCACGAAAGCTTATGCTCAAATAAATTTGTAAGTCTGTAAGGTGCCACATGTACTCCTTTTCTCTTTACAAAAGGAAGATCCAAGGCCCAGCTTTACAAAAGGAAGTGTTGTGCACTGGTTAGAAAAAGGGACACCTGGCTCTGCCACTGGCTTGCTTGGTAACTCCAGAAAGGCCTACAATTTCTCCATGACCCAACGTTAACATTTCTAAAATGGCGAGAATAGTACTCATCTCTATTAAGTACTTTGAGCTCCTCAGAGGAAAAGCACTATGACATATGGTTCGGCTCGCCGGTTGGTATAAATCAGCATTGACTTCAAAGATGCTCTGCCAATTAACCCAGCTGAGGATCTAGCCATGCAAGTGTAAAGGTTTATTATGTTAACGATCTCCTCACTAGCACTGTATCATTTAAGTTTTTCTTGGCTTCTCCTATCCACTGCCAGGAGGATGCAGAACACAAGTTATCAGAAGATTAATTTGTCAGGATGGATTTAGAAGCTGGTTGGAATACTTCTAGGGGTTGCCCAGAGTGTTGAAAAATTGTACAAAATGCACACAGAAATACTCCAACCCCTAGCTGTGCCCAGATAAAATAAAATGTGCCGTGTAAAATAATAGATACAGACAACTAGACTTCCAAACACAGTGCACACACAAGCATGCAGCTGGACATGCAAGCATACACTCATGATGAACCTGTGTGCATGTGTATGTCCAACTGCAAACAGAATATGAGAAAATCGGAGTGCAGTTTTCCATTTGCACATAAGGTCTGTTGTGTGAAAATTTAGCATGCTAGAAAAGATGGGACTATTTATGGTGTAATGTACTACTCATCAGGAGTAATTGGGGAGAATCAAACTCTATAGCCAGATTCTGCTGTCAGTTACGTCAGTCAACCAAAAAGAAAAGGAGTACTTGTGGCACCTTAGAGACTAACAAATTTATTTGAGCATAAGCTTTCGTGAGCTACAGCTCACTTCATCGGATGAATTTGGTGGAAAATACAGAGGAGAGATTGATATACACACACAGAGAACATGAAACAATGGGTTTATCATACACACTGTAAGGAGAGTGATCACTTAAGATAAGCCATCACCAGCAGCAGCGGGGGGAAATGAGGAAAACCTTTCATGGTGACAAGCAAGGTAGGCTATTTCCAGCAGTTAACAAGAATATCTGAGGAACAGTGAGGAGTGCGGTGGGGGGGGGGGGAGAAATAACATGGGGAAATAGTATGAACTAGAGGAGTATGAACAAGAGGCTACTAGGCAGCTCTCCAACACCACTTTCTACAAGCCATTACCCTTGATCCCACTGAGAGTTACCAAAAGAAACTACAGCATTTGCTCAAGAAACTCCCTGAAAAAGCACAAGAACAAATCCGCACAGACACAACCCTAGAACCCCGACCTGGGGTATTCTATCTGCTACCCAAGATCCATAAACCTGGAAATCCTGGACGCCCCAGCAACTCAGGCATTGGCACCCTGACAGCAGGATTGTCTGGCTATGTAGACTCCCTCCTCAGGCCCTGCGTTACCAGCACTCCCAGCTATCTTCGAGACACCACTGACTTCCTGAGGAAACTACAATCCATCGGCGATCTTCCTAAAAACACCATCCTAGCCACTATGGATGTAGAAGCCCCCTACACCAACATTCCACACAAAGATGGACTACAAGCCGTCAGGAACAGTATCCTCGATAATGTCACGGCTAACCTGGGGGCTGAACTTTGTGACTTTGTCCTCACCCATAACTATTTCACATTTGGGGACAATGTATACCTTCAAATCAGCGGCACTGCGATGGGTGCATGGCCCCACAGTACGCCAACATTTTTATGGCTGACTTAGAACAACGCTTCCTCAGCTCTCGTCTCCTAATGCCCCTACTCTACTTGCGCTACATTGATGATATCTTCATCATCTGGACCCATGGAAAAGAAGGCCTTGAGGAATTCCACCATGATTTCAACAATTTCCATCCCACCATCAACTTCAGCCTGGACCAGTCCACACAAGAGATCCACTTCCTGGACACTACGGTGCTAATAAGTGATGATCACATAAACACCACCCTATATCGGAAACCTGCTGACCGCTATCCCTACCTACATGCCTCTAGCTTTCATCCAGATCATACCACATGATCCATTGTCTACAGCCAAGCTCTATGATATAACCGCATTTGCTCCAACCCCTCAGACAGAGACAAACACCTACAAGATCTCTATCATGCATTCCTACAACTACAAAACCCACCTGCTGAAGTGAAGAAACAGATTGACAGAGCCAGAAGAGTACCCAGAAGTCACCTACTACAGGATAGGCCCAACAAAGAAAATAACAGAACGCCACTAGCCATCACCTTCAGCCTCCCACTAAAACCTCTCCAACGCATCATCAAGGATCTACAACCTATCCTGAAGGACGACCCATCACTCTCACAGATCTTGGGAGACAGGCCAGTCCTTGCTTACAGACAGCCCCCCAATCTGAAGCAAATACTCACCAGCAACCACACACCACACAACAGAACCACTAACCCAGGAACCTATCCTTGAAACAAAGCCCTTGCATCAGAGGCTCGTTCACCTGCGCATCTACCAATGTGATATATGCCATCATGTGCCAGCAATGCCCCTCTGACCATGTCATGGTCAAACTGGACAGTCTCTACGTAAAAGAATAAATGGACACAAATCAGACATCAAGAATTATAACATTCAAAAACCAGTTGGAGAACACTTCAATCTCTCTGGTCACTCGATTACAGACCTGAGAGTGGCTAAAGGTTTTCCTCCTCCCCCCCCCCCGCTGCTGGTGATGGCTTAGATTAAGTGATCACTCTCATAGATTCATAGATTCATAGATACTAAGGTCAGAAGGGACCATTATGATCATCTAGTCCGACCTCCTGCACAGCGCAGGCCACAGAATCGCACCCACCCACTCCTACGAAAAACCTCTCACCTATCTCTGAGCTATTGATGTCCTCAAATCGTGGTTTAAAGACTTCAAGGAGCAGAGAAGCCTCCCTCAAGTCACCCGTGCCCCATGCTACAGAGAAAGGCGAAAAACCTCCAGGGCCTCTCCAATCTGCCCTGGAGGAAAATTCCTTCCCCACCCCAAATATGGCGATCAACTAAACCCTGAGCATATGGGCAAGATTCACCAGCCAGATACTACAGAAAATTCTTTCCTGGGTAACTCAGATCCCATCCATCTAATATCCCATCTCAGGGGATTAGTCCTATTTACCCTAAATATTTAAAGATCAATTACTTACCAAAATCACATTATCCCATCATACCATCTCCTCCATAAACTTATCGAGTAGAATCTTAAAACCAGATAGATCTTTTGCCCCCACTATTTCCCTTGGAAGGCTATTCCAAAACTTCACTCCTCTGATGGTCATATACTCCAGGATAATGTGCAAGGTGTTTACAATGCCCACAACAGCAGCAGTGAGTTGAGCAGGCTCCATGTCTGCAAGAGAGCAGAGTTGCAGCAGAAGCGGTGGATGACGACGGATGCCACGAGAATAGATATTTATATAGAATGACGAGAGGACCTGCAAGGTGGAGTCATGGCACCAGGAGAACAGAGTTGCAGCAGAAGCGGTGGATAATGACTGTTAGCAGTCTGCTGACAGCAGCACCCTTAGAGTGTGTATGATAAACCCATTGTTTCATGTTCTCTGTGTGTGTATATAAATCTCCCCTCTATATTTTCCACCAAATGCATCCGATGAAGTGAGCTGTAGCTCACGAAAGCTTATGCTCAAATAAATTTGTTAGTCTCTAAGGTGCCACAAGTACTCCTTTTCTTTTTGAGAATACAGACTAACACAGCTGCTACTCTGAAACCTGTCAGTCAACCAGGAGAACCTGCATTAGGGTGACCAGATGTCCTGATTTTATAGGGACAGTTCCAATTTTGGGGACTTCTTCTTATATAGGCACCTATTACCCCACCCCCCCACTGTCCTGATTTTTTTACCCTTGCTATCTGGTCACCCTAACCTGCATTGAAATTAATGGATTTGCACTAGTATTACTGAGAGCAGAATCAGACAATCTATAATTTAGAGGAGGATTGCTTGGTTACTTGCTTAATTTTTCACATTTTCAATAGCTCTAAAATAGATTCTGAATCTTTAATGTGTGTCCCTGTTTTATGGGGAAAAAAGATACTATCATTAACTAATCTGTTTAGGTACTATCATTAATTAATCTGTTTTCAGTTCAGTTGAAAGTTTCCACAACCAAATAAAGAAAACAAAGCAGGAGAGGTTTGGGAGAGAAGTTGAAAGATTTGGAGATCAGGGATTTAATTTATCCATGGTCTAAATTAAAGCATTTAGACAAAATGTCAGCTTTCCATTTCAAGTCTGTAGAGATGAGGATGCAGAACAGCTGGTAGGTAACAGTCAGGTGGTTACCTGGCATTGATTTGAGCTACATTGCATATGTTGACTGGTAGAAATGCTAAGAGTCATTAGGACGGGGGTGTGTGCGTAAATAATTAAAAATGGCTGCAGAGAATATCATGTGTAAGTGACTCTCACACTAAGTAAATGACAGAGCTCCAGGCTGTGAGGTGAGAGTTATCACTGGCATTACATGGAAGTAAGCTTCATCATCATTTATTTTCAAATGCAGGCCACAAAGGTTAATCAAACGAGGCAGCTTTTAATTTTCTCTTTTTTAAATCTCTGAGTTTGCGAGCTGACATTTCATCCATCACAGTATGTCAGCAGAGACTAGTGATGTAGAATGGTAGATTATGACAGGGAGAGAGTTGCTTAATTCTTGTTTTATCAGTTTCAAGCTATGGAATAATCAAAGGGACTTCCACAGAATAAACATCATTTTAAAACAATGGAATTCTGTGCTGCTGAAGGGGTCTCACGGAGCACCCTAGGGATCGATGTCCCTTGTGCAGCTGCAGAGCAAGTAGCATGTGATAAGCAGTTTAAGCCTCCATGCATTGCCCTGCCAATCACCTTGCTTGTGTTTTGAAGGGGCCAGCTTTTGGGGGTGTGAGACAGTGCTTACATCCTGTTGCCCAGTCAGCAGTTAGCATCCCTGTTCTGAAGACAAATGCCAAGATAGAGATGTGGCTTCTAAATCCTACTTTTTTTTTTTTTACTTCTCTCTCTTGTGAGACACCACCTTGTGGAAGAAATACAAGTTAACCCCCCGGTGTCTATTGGTCTCATGTCATTGCAAGGTAGGGACTGCCATATTGACTCAGACCTGTGCTCCATCTTCTTTAGCATCCTCTCAGCCACCTCCAAGAGAATAGGGAAAGGATAGTGGCCTTAGAATCACCTAGCACCTTTTGGTCCTCATGAGTGAGCATCTCCCCCCAATCAGCTGTAGGATCAGAATAAAGCTGCAAGTCAGGCAACATCCTCATGTGACAATTCAGGTCGTCCAAAGACACGAGCAACTTCCAAGGAATTGAGGAGCTGTTATTTCAAGTCTAACAGACAAGCAGAAAACAACTCAGAAGAAGTACTGAGGGCACCATTTTTCCTTAAAAGGAGAAGGCAAAGCAACATTTAAAAAAGTCTGTTTGACAGGTTTAAAACAACACAATATTTGGTTGTGCAGCAAGGGGATTCCAAGGTTGCACACTGATAAAACTGTTTGATCTTAAATGGATTGCATTTTCAGAGTCTGAATTGAGACACTTGAAGAAAACCAGGTTTCAAAAATCTTGGAGTTACAGAACCCAGGACGGAAAAGACTTATGAGATCATCTAGAGTAAGTGCCTGCCCATTCAGGATTGTTGCTACTATACATTTATTGGTGTTTTCTTTGCTCTAGTTTGGGCTAAGTGAATTTCCTGTCTTATAATCTACTTAACATGAAAATTTACTTTAAAAATAGGGTTGTCTGACCCAAAAAGCAAATTGACAGTTAAATAGAAAATGTTTCATGTGTCTTAGAATATTTAGGCAAAAAGGATACATCAGAAAAGCTATTAAGATGGTACTTTGATGTGCCTAGCTATTGTAATGGAAAATACATTTAAAGCATTGAAAATAAAAAAAAGCACAGAAAGAATAATCAGCCAAATAGTCATCACAAATCTCAAATCCGAGATGGCAAAATGGCATGCCAAGTTTCAGCTAAGCACATAAAATTCTAGCTGACGGATTCATCTAATTTACTGCTTTGTTTTGGACATCAGGCTAAAACAATCTAAAGAAAAACTGAACCAATGCAGCTATAGATTGAGTTTTCCAAGTGTGATGAGTTCAGACTGCAAAGGAATTGGGTATTTGGCCCAATCATGCAAAACTTACTTTTTTCTTAAATATTAGAATATATATCACCATCTTATCAGTAGAAAATGTATTACACAGTAACATCAAGGCAGGAATTTAAGAGTGCCAGTGTCACAGTTCTAGTGGGTCTACTGCTCCGCACTCAACTCTGACCCGGCTCCCACAGCTTCCTACTGCCAATTCCACATTGCCCTCTTCTCAGTAATAACAATGCTTTCCCTTAACAACAACGGTAATAAGTATTTCCTATAAACTATTATCTGAAGCAGGATTAAAACCCACAATAGAATATTAGTGCCCCTGCTCTCCAGCTTCTAATACCTCAACCTTTTTCGCTGGAAATCTTACCTCTAGTCTTTGGCCCATTTGCACCAGCTACTACTGCACCATTTACTGCTCCTGCTGGAAGCTTTCAACCTGTCTCCCAGGATATTGAATGAACTTTACAATAAAGTAAGGGCTAAGGTAATCACAAAACTGGGGATTCAGTCGAATCCAGCATCAAGTGATATACTTTGACTTTAGCAAAGCTTTTGATACAATCTCCCACAGTATTCTTGCCAGCAAGTTAAAAAAGTATGGATTGGATGAATGGACTATAAGGTGGATAGAAAGCTGGCTAGATAGTTGGGCTCAACGGGTAGTGGTCAATGGCTCGAAGTCTAGTTGGCAGCCAGTATCAAGCGGAGTACCCAGGGGTCGGTCCTGGGACCGATTTTGTTCAACATAGAATCACAGAATAGAAAGGGACCTCAGGAGGTCATCTAGTCCAACCCCCTGCTCAAAGGAGGACCAATCCCCAACTACATCATCCTAGCCAAGGCTTTGTCAAGCCTGACCTTGAAAACCTTTAAGGAAGGAGATTCCACCACTTCCCTAGGTAACTCATTCCAGTGCTTCACCACCCTTTTAGTAAAAAAGTTTTTCCTAACATCCAACCTAAACCTCCCTCACTGCAACATGAGACCATTACTCCTTGTTCTGTCACCTGCTACCACTGAGAACAGTCTAGATTCATCCTCTTTGGAACTCCCTTTCAGGTAGTTGAAAGCAGCTATCAAATTTATTTGGGCATTCATCTCTTCCGCAGACTAAACAGTCCCAGTTCGCTCAGCCTCTCCTCATAAGTCATGTGCTCCAGCCCCCTAATCATTTTTGTTGCCCTCTGATGGACTCTTTCCAATTTTTCCACATCCAGCTTCTCGTCCACTGTAACCTCTAGGTCTTTTTCTGCAGAACTGCTGCCTAGCCATTCAGTCCCTAGTCTGTAGCAGTGCATGGGATTCTTCATTAATGATCTGAATGATGGGATGGATTGCACCCTCAGCAAGTTTGCGGATCACTAAGCTGGCGGGGGGAGAGGGAGGTAGATACGCTGGAGGGTAGGGATAGGATACAGAAGGCCCTAGACAAATTAGAGGATTGGGCCAAAAGAAATCTGATGATGTTCAACAAGGAAAAGTGCAGATTCCTGCACTTAGGATGGAAGAATCCCAGGCAATGCTACAGGCTGGAGACCGACTGGCTCAGTGGCAGTTCTGCAGAAAAGGACCTGGGGATTACAGTGGGTGAGAAGCTGGATATGAGTCAACAGTGTGCCCTAGTTGCCAAGAAGCTAACGGCATATTGGGCTACATTAGTAGGAGCATTGCCAGCAGATCGAGGGAAGTGATTATTCCCCTCTATTTGGCATTGGTGAGGCCAGACCTGGAGAATTGCGCGCAGTTTTGGGCGCCCCACTACAGAAAGGATGTGAACAAATTGGAGAGAATCCAGCGGAGGGCAACGAAAATGATTAGGGGATTGGGGCATATGACTTATGAGGAGAGGCTGAGGGAACTGGGCTTATTTAGTCTGCAGAAGAGAAGAGTCGGGGGGGATTTGACAGCAGCCTTCAACTACCTGATGGGGGTTTCAAAAGAGGATGGAGCTGTTCTCAGTGATGGCAGATGGCAAAACGAGGAGCAATGGTCTCAAGTTGCAGTGGGAAAGGTCTAGGTGGGATATTAGGAAAAACTATTTCACTAGGAGGGTGGTGAATCACTGGAATGGGTTACCTAGGGAGGTGGTGGAATCTCTGTCCTTAGAGATTTTTAAGGCCTGGCTTGACAAAGCCCTGGCTGGGATGATGTAGTTGGGGTTGGTCCTCCTTTGAGCAGGGGGTTGAGACTAGTTGACCACCTGAGGTCTCTTCCAACCCTAATTTTCTATGATCACACGTATACATTTTCTTACACTTTCCAAGTAATTCTTTTATAGTTGGATACTGCTCTCTCTCAAATGCAGGAGGAAGCTAAAAATGCTCTTGGAATCCAAAGTGGTGAGATTGCTTGTGTTAAATAGTTGCAATGGGGAGAATTTTCAAAAGCGCTTTGGTGATACAAGTACATAAGTTCCTATTTGAAAAGTGCCTAAGTCCTAATAAGAGTTTGGGTAACAATTTTCCAAACTTGTCCAAGTGATTTAGGAACTTAAGCCAAGTCTGCACTCCAAATGTACGTCGAGTATAACTACATTACTCAGTGTGTGACAAATCCACACCCCAAGCCACGCAGTTCTACTGACCAACAGATTTATTTGGGCATAAGCTTTCGTGGGTAAAAACCTGCACTTCTTCAGATGCATGAAGTGAGCTGTAGCTCACGAAAGCTTATGCTCAAATAAATTTGTTAGTCTCTAAGGTGCCATAAAGTACTCCTTTACTTTTTTGCGAATACAGACTAACACGGCTGCTACTGTGAAACCTGTTATTATGCAAGGCAATGAATTTAGCCGTATGGAGTGGAAATCTATCAACTTCATGAAAAAACTCGTACAGACACAGACAGACATCATCTTCCTTTCCAAATGCAAACAGATGGACATCATATCAAGAGGACTGAAGGTAAAAAAATCCATTACAATCTACATACCACACAGACTGTGCTGGCAGCTTGTGCCACACACTCTCAAAGAAACTGAGGAACCACCCGATCAACATCCTTTACAGCAAAAGGGAAAGATTAAGAATGAGCTCTCAAAACTGGATACCCTCATAAAGAACCAACCTTCCACACAAACTTCCTCGTGGCTGGACTTTACAAAAACTAGACAAGCCATCTACAACACACACTTTGCTTCTCTACAAAAGAAAAAGGACACTAAACTCTCGAAATTACTACATGCCACAAGAGGCCACAACAGTGGTTCCCTTAACCCACCCAGCAATATTGTTAATCTGTCCAACTATACTCTTAGCCCAGCAGAGGAATCTGTCCTATTTCGGGACCTCTCCTTTTGCCCCTCCACCCCCACAAACATGATACAGTTCTGTAGTGACCTAGAATCCTATTTTCGACGTCTCCGACGCAAGGAATATTTCCAACACACCTCTAACCAAAGTATTAACCCACAGGGACCTTCCTACCAACACTACAAAAAGAAGGATTCTGGGTGGACTCCTCCTGAAGGTCGAAATAACAGACTACATAGAGTGCTTCTGCCGACGTGCACGGACTGAAATTGTGAAAAAGCAGCATCACTTGCCCCATAACCTCAGCCGTGCAGAACACAATGCCATCCACAGCCTCAGAAACAACTCTGACCTCATAATCAAAAAGACTGACAAAGGAGGTGCTGTCATCATGAATAGGTCAGAATATGAACAAGAGGCTACTAGGCAGCTCTCCAACACCATTTTCTACAAGCCATTACCCTCTGAACCCACTGAGGGTTACCAAAAGAAACTACAGCATTTGCTCAAGAAACTCCCTGAAAAAGCACAAGAACAAATCCGCACAGACACACCCTTGGAACCCCGACCCGGGGTATTCTATCTGCTACCCAAGATCCATAAACCTGGAAATCCTGGATGCCCCATCATCTCAGGCATTGGCACCCTGACAGCAGGATTGTCTGGCTATGTAGACTCTCTCCTCAGGCCCTATGCTACCAGCACTCCCAGCTATCTTCGAGACACCACTGACTTCCTGAGGAAACTACAATCCGTCGGCGATCTTCCTAAAAACACCATCCTGGCCACTATGGATGTAGAAGCCTCTACACCAACATTCCACACAAAGATGGACTACAAGCCATCAGTAACAGTATCCCCGATAATGTTGAATGGGGCTGAACTTTGTGACTTTGTCCTCACCCATAACTATTTCACATTTGGGGACAATGTATACCTTCAAATCAGCGGAACTGCGATGGGTACCCGCATGGCCCCACAGTATGCCAACATTTTTATGGCTGACTTAGAACAACGCTTCCTCAGCTATCGTCCCCTAATGCCCCTACTGTATTTGCACTACATTGATGACATCTTCATCATCTGGACCCATGGAAAAGAAGCCCTTGAGGAATTCCACCATGATTTCAACAATTTCCATCCCACCATCAACCTCAGGCTGGACCAGTCCACACAAGAGATCCACTTCTTGGAAACTACGGTGCTAATAAGCGATGGTCACATAAACACCACCCTATACTGAAAACCCACTGACCGCTATTCCTACCTACATGTCTCTAACTTTCATCCAGATCACACCACACGATCCATTGTCTACAGCCAAGCTCTACGATATAACCGCATTTGCTCCAACCCCTCAGACAGAGAAAAACACTGACAAGATATCCATCAAGCATTCTTACAACTACAATACTCACCTGCTGAAGTGAAGAAACAGATTGACAGAGCCAGAAGAGTACCCAGAAGTCACCTACTACAGGACAGGCCCAACAAAGAAAATAACAGAACGCCACTAGCCATCACCTTCAGCCTCCCACTAAAACCTCTCCAACGCATCATCAAGGATCTACAACCTATCCTGAAGGACGACCCATCACTCTCACAGATCTTGGGAGACAGGCCAGTCCTTGCTTACAGACAGTCCCCCAGTCTGAAGCAAATACTCACCAACAACCACACACCACACAACAGAACCACTAACCCAGGAACCTATCCTTGCAACAAAGCCCGTTGCCAACTCTGTCCACATATCTATTCAGGAGACACCATCATAAGGCCTAATCACATCAGCCACACTATCAGAGGCTCGTTCACCTGCGCATCTACCAATGTGATATATGCCATCATGTGCCAGCAATGCCCCTCTGCCATGTACATTGATCAAACTGGACAGTCTCTACGTAAAAGAATAAATGGACACAAATCAGACATCAAGAATTATAACATTCAAAAACCAGTCAGAGAACACTTCAATATCTCCATCACTTGATTACAGACCTGAGAGTGGCTATCCTTCAACAAAAAAACTTCAAACACAGACTCCAATGAGAGACTGCTGAATTGGAATTAATTTGCAAACTGCATACAATTAATTTAGGCTTGAATAGAGACTGGGAGTGGATGGGTCATTACATAAAGTAAAACTATTTTCCCATGTTATTTCTCCCCCCACCCTACCCCCCACTATTCCTCAGACATTCTTGTTAACTGCTGGAAATGGCCCACCTTGATTATCACCACAAAAGGTTTGCTCCCCCCCCGGTTCCTGCTGGTAATAACTCATCTTAAGTGATCACTCTCCTTACAGTGTGTATGATAAAACCCATTGTTTCATGTTCTCTGTGTGTGTATAAATCTCCCCACTGTATTTTCCACCAAATGCATCTGATGAAGTGAGCTGTAGCTCACGAAAGCTTATGCTCAAATAAATTTGTTAGTCTCTAAGGTGCCACAAGTCCTTCTTTTCTTTTTTGCGAATACAGACTAACACGGCTGCTACTCTGAAACCAAATAAATCTGTTAGTCTTTAAGGTGCCACCGGACTCTTCATTGTTTTTGTGGTTACAGACTAACACGGCTGATAGTTACACTGACCGAATGCCCGCTATAGACAGTGCTATGCTGACAGGAGAGCTTCTTTCGTTGACATAACTATTGTCTCTCGCAGAGGTGAATTAATTATTCTGATGGCAGAAACTCTCCTGTTGGGTTAATAGCATCTTCACTGAAGCACTACAGTGGGGCAGCTACACAGTGCAGCTTTTTAAGTGTAGACCTGCCCTTAGTCACATTTTCAGAAGCAACTTAGGTACTTTGGAGCTTGAATCTCATTTGAAAAAAAAAAAAGGGCTACATCACTTTGGAGCTTATGGATAAACCAAAGTCAATTGTTTGACTTTGAAAATTGTACCTAGTAGAACTAAATATAAAGATGAGAGTCTATTCTGTATCAATGAATGGCCATGATTTTGAAAAATGGGGAGGGGGGGGCCTAAAGCTACATCCATTTTTAGGCTGCTTAATCATAGACCTGATTAAGAAAATGTTGAGCAACGAGCAGCTTCAACTGAATTCCACACACTGGAAAATCAGGAGTGAAAGTGTGGCCCTACTGAGTCATTGAGTTTGCCAATGGCAAAACTCCCTTTGACTTCAGGGCAGTCAGGATTTCACCCCATGTTCCTTACACAGAAGCAAGATTTTCAAACACTCTTGGCACTGGCCCAATTCTGCAATCATTGAAGTAGATGATGAAGGTTTCATTGACTTCAGTGGGAGCAGAGTTAGGCCAATATAGAGGATTTTGAAAATCCCTAGATGCCTGAATGTGGACTTAGAAGTCCAATTTTAAGCATTTCTTCCTGAAAATTTTGACCTGTATAATTAAGTAACCTGTATACCAAACATGGATTTTTAAAGAAGATTTGAGAATTACAGTATTTTCCACTGAATGCATCCGATGAAGTGAGCTGTAGCTCACAAAAGCTTATGCTCAAATAAATTTGTTAGTCTCTAAGGTGCCACAAGTATTCCAGTTCCTGGAACTGTTCCACTATTACCAAACCTGTATATGGTGCTGGTATCTCTGGCAATGGGAGCTGCCATTTTACTGATATTTAAATCAGTTCTCTTTAATGAGGCACATAATACACAAAAACAGGTAAAGCATCTCATCGTTAAAAAGCCTGGGCAAGGTACAGACTTTCAAAGCTGCTGTAAGTTTAACCAGGGGTTGCAGATAAGTTGGACCATTAAAAGAGAACATTGGCCTAAATTTTAAAAAGTGATAAGCAATTTGTTGCTTCACTTGTTTGGTGCTCAAATGAAAAGGGCCCGATTTTCAGAAAGTGCTAAGCAGTCACCCTCCCAAAATTAGGCCCCTTTAAAGTATCTGAAGTTGGGCACCCCCCCACCAAAAAAAAAAAATCAGTAGCCACTTTTAGAAGATCTCACCTTACAACTTGGTAAATCTATATCTTTCCCATGTTTTCCAATGGTGAGATACTTTGTGTGCAGGTAATCATCAGACTACCAGCTTCCTATTTGATTTTTAATTCAATTATTAAATTTTAATTCCGTTTAGGACATTTACTTATTTTTTTTTTAAATCATGTTTATTTCAGTATGTGCAACCTTATAGGCAAGTGTTCACGCATATCAAAATTAAACAAAGGAGCAAGGGAGTACCAGAGATAAATCTGGGAGTCAGTGGTAGTGCTTTAGAGGAAAGATTATACAGAGAGGAAATGACTTGGAACAGGACAGAGAATCTTTATATGACAGCTCATAAAAACCTGGACAATAGATGCTAACCATAGCACTGAAAATGGCTGTTTTAAGAAGCTGTGTAAATAAACTTTAATATAGCTAACATTTGCATAACAAGGAGGTTTTATCAGCACTAAAGCTGGTGAGTTAAAATAACAGGAGACCAGAGGTGAGCCAGAGAGGCCGTCCTTTGGAAGCTAGCCTCAAATTTGCCTGTCTTTTGAACACAATATTTCCTCCCTACTCCTGCAAACCCGTTTGCACATTTTACGTCTTTGTTTTTGCATTATGAATAAAGATCACCTGAATAGTAAATCCGAAGAATGTTCAAACTGCAGAAGGC
Source organism: Dermochelys coriacea (assembly GCF_009764565.3). NCBI lineage: Eukaryota > Metazoa > Chordata > Testudines > Dermochelyidae > Dermochelys > Dermochelys coriacea. Next base: position 114,972,247 of record NC_050074.1, read on the forward strand.
TTTCATTAAAAATGAAAGAAAGTGCAATGCAGATTTTCAAATACCAGACATGTAAAAAAACAAAAACCAAAAAAAACCTAGATAAAAAGCTTTGTGTGATAGGGTTATTTAAATATAATCATATATCTGTCGTCAAACATGCCTGCTTAGAAAGGTGTTATCAATTCTCCGGGAGTGGAGGTGGTCTGCAGTCAAACCATTTTCTGCACAGAAAGCTTTTAAACAAGACTGTAGCATTTATTTTTAAATCCATCATGGGTATGCAATTAGGAATCCACAATTATAATTTATTTCTATAAATGTAGCAGTTAAAGGCCTCAAATTAGAACTAGGGCACCGTTATGCTAAGCATTGGACAAACCAAAGGCTGATCCTGCAAATATTTACACATGCCAGTAATTTTACTCCCGTGAAGAGTCCCATTAAAGTCATTGGGATTACTCACCGTAGTGTACTTCAGCACATGCATAAGAGCTTGCAGGACTGGGGTCACTGAATAGGATTTAGAATGAACATGGTTCCTAAAACCAGTTCTCTAACAGATCCTCATCATCTGCCTAGGATTTCACTCACAAAGCGTGGTTATAATGGCCACTCAATTTTTGTGCAATATCTGTAACAGCGGATGAAAAGATATGCTTTGGTTACACACATGTTGTGACTGCTGCTTATGACACTGCTGCCCCTCTCTCTTTGTTGTATCCACCTTTTGCCTCTTGGCTTATACTTAGGTTGTAGGTTTCAGAGTAGCAGCCGTGTTAGTCTGTATTCGCAAAAAGAAAAGGAGTACTTGTGGCACCTTAGAGACAAACAAATTTATTAGAGCATAAGCTTTCAAAGTGAGCTGTAGCTCACGAAAGCTTATGCTCTAATAAATTTGTTAGTCTCTAAGGTGCCACAAGTACTCCTTTTCTTTTCACTTAGGTTGTAAACTCTTTAGGTCCATCTCTTTGTTGTATGTTTGTGCAGTGCCTAGAACAGTTGGGTTGAGGTGTCTAGGCTTTAAAGCAGCATAAATAATATCAACCAGAGCTGTCTGGAAAATAGAATGTTCATCCCATGGAGACTGACACTCTGACATTAGTTGGCCTTTCAAATTGGAAAAAGTAAAGAAATAAAAAACCATACCTAGATTTCCCAGAATTAAAAAATTCCACAAAGGATTGGTATTGGAAACAATTTGACATTTTAAAACTAAAAATGTTGACATTTTTGATCAAAATGAATTATGAAACACAAAATATCTCACTTTGAAATGTTTACTTGACATTTAAAAAAAAATTCTCCCCATGGAGAAACTGAAAAATGCTATTGGAAAATTTCCCATGGAGAATTTTCATTAAACTACATTTTCCAATGGGAAAAGTTTTCATGATAAAAATGTCAACCGGATCTAACAACGTTGAACTAAAGTCCATTGTATTGGGACGCTAACACAGAACCCCACTGTGCCAAGTACTGAGCGCTCTCAAATCCCATTTAAATTCCAGGGTCAAACGCAACTGGATGCGTGCCCACCATTTGACCAAGCTAATGAAAGAACTTTAACTACTGAATTTTTTGGGTTGGGGTGCTGACTTCCTCAATCTTAATATGACATTAAGATGTGCTTTTGTTTTTAAGTTGCCTCTATTTTAAGCAAAAAGAAAGAAAAGTGCAGATGTTTCAGCTGCTTCTTTGTTACCTTAAAGGTGAAAAAATAAATAAATCAGGAAGTCTTGGAAGAGTAGAAGCAGATTTAATGAAACACTGCACTCTGGATCCCACCCATATTGGAATGAATCTTCATAAATTACATCCAGTAAAATGAGAGCAAATAAGGTTAGGACATCATATGCTTAATCCCAAAGAATTTCTGTAAGAACAAAGCAGGCTGGGGAAGATTTATACATGGCGGCAGAAATCCCATTGAGAGCAAAGTTTATTTATGTTTCCAGGCATTTACACGGCACTTAAGAGTGCTCCTGGATTCCTTGCTGCGGCTAAGGTCTCACATAGCAGCTCAATGGCCTGGAACCAGTATATATAAAATGCCACCTAAAGTTCCAGGATCCAGAACACTGGATCCTCAGGCCCAATGGAACTTTCATCTGCGCAGGAAACGGAGCTGTCTCAGGGGCAGTTTGAGACTGTGAAAGAAATCTGCAAAAGAACTAAGAAGAAACAGTTACTCACCTCTCATAACTCTTGTTCTTCGAGATGTGCTGCTCATATTCATTGCAATTGGGTGTGTGTGCACTGCGTGCACAGAGTCGGAAAGTTTTTTCCCTAGCAGCACCTTTTGGATGGGCTGTGGAGCCCCCTGGAGTGGCGCCTTCATGGCACTCAATATATGACCCTGCCGACCCGGCGCCCCCTCTGTTCTTTCTTGCTGGCTACTCCGACAGAGGGGAAGGTAGGCGGTTTGGAATGGATATGAACACATCTCGAAGAACAACAGTTATGAGAGGCAAGTAACCATTTCTTTTCCTTCGAGTGATTGCTCATATTGATTCCAATTAGGTGACTCCCAAGCCTTACCTAGGCGGTGGGGTCGGAGTTAAGAAATGCTGATTGTAGCACTGCTCTACCGAAAGTCGCATTGTCTCTGGCATGCTGCACGATGGTGTAGTGCAAGGTGAAGGTATGTACAGAGGACCAAGTTGCTGCCCTGCAAAATTCCTGGATCGATACCTGGGCCAGGAACGCTGCTGACGAGCCCTGGGCCTTAGTGGAGTGTGTGGTAAGAGCTGGGGTCGGCACCCTGGCCAGCTCATAGCAAGTAAGGATGCAGGACGTGATCCAGGAGCACATTCTTTGAGATGAGACCAGGAGGCCTTTCATCCAGTCCACCACCACTAGGAATAGCTGGTTTGATTTTCTGAACGGCTTAGTGTGCTTGATGTAGAAAGCTAGGGCTCTCCGGACATAGTGGAAATGTAGCCGCTGCTCCCGGAAACTAGCATGAGGCTTCAGGTAAAAGACAGGTAGGAAAATGTCCTGGCTGGTGTGGAAGTTCAACACCACCTTGGGGAGGAAGGCTGGGTGCGGTCTGAGTTGCACATTATTCTTGTGGAAATCCATGTAAGGCGGTTCCGAGGTGAAAGTTATGCTCCTTTGTGGTCCTAGGACAAAACCCCTTGCAAATCCTGCACCTATCAGCTTGGTGAGCTTTCCCCAGACGCTTCAGACAAGAGTCATGGGGGTCGCCCTTTGGCGTGGGCTTGGAGCAGGACTTGCAGGACTTGAATCCCTGGGACTTGGGCATGAAAGCCCTCCCAAGAAAAAGCGGTCGGGACAGAGGGTAAACCCCCCAGCCCAACTGCTTACTAACTACAACAAAAATAAGCTACAAGAATTAAAGAAAAGTTGGAGCAACTACTATAACAACTACTATAAAACAAGCAAGGGAAATTTGGAGAACTTGCTAAGCAAGACACCACAGTTCGAATGACTGTCATGGGCGGTAAGAAGGAACTGTGGGGGCGCCAGGTTGACAGGGTCATATATTGAGCACCATGAAGGCACCACTCCAGGGGGCTCCACAGCCGACCCGACGGGTGCTGCTAGGGAAAAAGCTTTCCGACAGCTGTGTACGCGACGCGCGCACATCTAATTGGAATCGATATGAGCAATCACTCAAAGAAGAACCAACACACAAGCCTCACCATCTTCTGCTCCAAGTGCCAGATGAGTGTCTTTGAGGTTGTCTTCCTTACTATATACCTACAGCTGCAGGTATGTATATTAAAAATAACCCCAAAACCTACAAAACACTTCACTGCACATGCAATTCTCCCCAGGGGGAGAGGATGAGAGAAAGAGCAGACCATGCATGATACATGTTAGTCATGTTGTTTAATGAACTATAGGAAGGTGCTCAGATACTACTGTGCCAAGGGCAGGATAAGAACTTAAGTAGAACAGAATCACCAGCACAGTGTTCGAGCACCTTATACAGTCTAAGACATGCATGTAATCCTTTTGTGCAACTCTCCCTGCGTGGGCCCAAAACGTTTCCATAAAAGGTCCTACAGACCTTTTGGCCATAGCCAAGGATCACACAGCACAACTCACGAGATGGGTGTGCAAAGCTTGCCTTTGTGCCTCCTTAAAATCCTTTGCTACCTGGGTGTGGGCTGGTCCCTGATGCAAAAAGAAACCTGATGCTGGTTCTGAGTTGTGCTGACTGACAATAGTCCCAATGAGCCTTTAAAAAAGCCAACTCTTGCATAGGGTCATCCTGGCCATACCACTTTCTCCCAGCCCATCCAAGCAGGTAGGGAGGTGGCATAGGAGCTTCTATGCTAGTGGTTCTCAAACTTTTGTACTGGTGACCCCTTTCACATAGCAAGCCTCTGAGTGTGACTCCCTTAATAAATATATAAAAAAGTGTTTTTAATTTAACATTATAAATCCTGGAGGCAAAGCGGGGTTTGGAATGGAGGCTGACAGCTCACAAACCCCCAAATAATAACCTCACGACCCCCTGAGGGGTCCCAACCCCCAGGTTGAGAACCCCTGTTCTATGCTGACCCTAGTATGTCACTAGCCTAGAGGATCCTGCTATGCTGTGGGGACTCTCCTCTGAGCAACTAACTTGGCCGTATGCCCTGAATTGGCTGACAGTGTGAAACAAAGTGGCTGTACCCCAGAAGAGGATCAGACCCAGTGTGCATGCATGTGCTATGCTTTTTAAAGGTGGATTAATAGCAAAACTTCCTCCTTATCCCCAGGAACAAACTAAACAAACCTAACACTGCCACCTTCCTGGATAATCACATTTTTTCCAGCATGTGATCAAACATCTGTATAAAGGGCAAGATGAAATATCCAGCTCCCGCTATGGGCTGAATCTGGAGGATGTTCATGCAACTGAACTCCCTAGATCCTTGCAGAATTACTGGACTAATGATTTACTCCGACCAGTTTGGGAGGCATCTTTCTGTTTATTTTGTGTGTTGCTGAAACTTCAGGTGGAAGAACAATGGGAGATTTGCACATGCACCATTGGGAGAGAGCATACAGCTGGAGTGATGGAAGCAAGATTTCTTAGAATTAATAGATTATTCCCGCTTTTAAATCCCGCTTCCTTTAAAAAAAAAAAGAAGATGTTTTGTTCAAGTTACAGACATCTATGGAAATAAACAATCTCCATTAAGAGGTACCAGCCAGTAAACATGTATAGTGAGAACATGTGCAAGTTAGTTCCCACTTTTCTAGAATATGGTAAAACCAGAATACCTGTGATTGGGTTTTGTTTGGAACAATATGCAGCAATGATTCTACAGAGACGATAAAACAATACTTCTAAGAGCCACAAGCTCTCTGAGCCCACCCATAAGGTAGCAGAAGGCCCCAAACTTAACAAAACTGCCCTGTTCTCTCCCTGTCCCACCTCATTCTCAGGTGCTAAACCAGAGGAATCCTTCCCCCCACCATTCTTGCAGCCATGAACACATCTGCAGACACATGGGATCAGCTGCATTCAAATCAAGGTGGTATGATGAGGCCCTATAGATAAAGACAGTCTCAAAAAGTTTTGTTTGATTTATTTTTACATGAAAAAACCCATCATCATCAGATCCTGAGTCCTCATTTTCCTGGACAATTCTTGAGGTTAAGTGCCAGTCTTTCAGCAAAATCATGGAAGTCAGGACTTATTTTGAATGTATTTTTTAAAAATAACAAAGTTTGACACTCTCTTTATATATCATAAAAGCACTGTAAAGGGACCCATACTTTTTAGCATCACAGTTTGCCTTTTAACTGGAACACCTTTGCTTTTGTGGATATAAGTCAGATTCTTGAGCTCACAGTAGCTGAATTTTGTTATTTAAAAATTAAAACAATTTTTAAAAGCATGTTCCAATACTTATTGTATGAGTGAATGGTTCTCAACTGTTAATTGTGGACTAATTAGACACATCTGAATGCATGGACTAAGTAGAGCACTAAAGGCACCTAGTTCTATAATTTAGCACCTAGAGTCAGTGCCGTTGTTCCCACCCTCCACACCCACCTTGTGGCCCACTGTGGAAGCAACTCGTTTCCATTTCCTTCTTAGTCCTGCTAACAGTCCTACTTTCCTTCAGGGAGGTTCTATCAAGGAGCAGTCTCTAGTCTAAAGAAAACATAAAAGGAGGGGTTCTTTCATCCCTTATGGGCAACCATTCCACCCTGCTCTCTCATAAAGTGCTGACCCTCTGGATTGTCTCTTTAATGACCCAGATACTACCTGAGCTGCTGACCCATAGGTCTTCTATGCTGAAGTCCTTCCCCCAAGTTCTCCCAGGTTGGATTCTTTACTATCAATCTACCTTCATGCTACGCTGCTGGGGCTTTTTCCTGGGCCTGCCATGGGACCATCCTTCTCCTCAACTATCCTTTCCCTTCAAGGCCATTCACAATTCCTTCCTTCCTACCCTTCTCCTCCCCAACTGAGAGCTCAGCCCTCCATAGAAATCACGCCTCTTCCCCAGCTGCTCTACCTGATCTGAATCAGTGGGGGCAGGAGGTAGTTGATCCATCACAGGCAAGGCTAAGCCCAACTCCTCTAAAAGGGTCAGTCCACTGACTTTGGTGGGTGCTCAACATCTCTGAAAAATCAGTCCACTTTCACGTATACGTCTTACTTTAGACATCCACATATGAAAATGTCGGCCAGTGATGCCACTGAAGATTCTAGAGCACGAACAACTAAACCACACCAATTTCAACTTCATGTGAAACCAGGAACAAATAATGAATGGAAAAGATGAAGATTTGTCTTTATTTTTAAACCCCTAAATGACCATTATAAATTATGGACTTTTTTAAAATATAAAATTATCAAATTTACCCAAATGACCTTTTAAGTATAGATTAAAGTATGTCAATTGCAAATAGATGAAAATGCCTCAATCTACTGTATTCTTTACTGAAAACATGAGAAATGTAGACTTTTGGGCCAGATCCTTAGCTGGTAAAAATCAGCGTTGCTCCATTGACTTGAATGGAACTGATTCAGACCACCTGATAATCTGGCCCCAAAATGTTTACTTTATATAGTCCCAACCTCCAGCTGAATTTTCTTCTCTTTGGAGGAGTTTGCCTGAGACTTTAGTGCTGAGATGTAACCTTTAAATATTCCACGCCCACACACAAATTGAACCTTCACTATGAATTTCCCCCCCAAAATTAGTTTTCTTTAGTTTACAGTGGAAAGGATTACAACTGAAAAAAGAGGAAATATTATTAGCTACTTCTCTTGCATATAATAGCATTGCAAACACATTGTCATGCTGCTAGGTCAGAATTGTATCTTAGTTTATTAAAAGCTTGCTTTAGTATAACTTTGCTTATTTTCTATATGTCTGAAGAATTTTCTACATTGGCTGAAATTAAACACTTATTAGTTAAAAATAAGAAAAAAGTGAATTATGCTAACATAATGTAAACTTGTATTCTTTTTAATAAGCTTATAGCTTTCTTTGGATTGTTTCAGCCCTAAAATTAACTTTCTAGGTTCTGAGCAGCACCAGTGTTCATTCAAATCTAATGGAGTGCCCAGCACAGCACCATGCAAAATCGCACCTACTTATAACTTTTTCCACAGATAGCACCACTTTGCAAGTAAGAGCTAAACTTTTGCTTTTCAAAAAGAAATAATACTGGCTATTTTTTGCTTTCTTGCTGTAATTATCTATAAAGTTTTTTTTTCAAATCAGTAAATACAGTAAGTCTGGATCCAGCAAAATACTTGCACACACACAGGGAAAAAATTGACTGTACTTTTGAAGTGCTCAGTATTTACATGAGATCTTATATTTTGGGTTCAGATCTTCACAAAGGAAGTAATTTGCCCTGCCAAGCCCTGGGATATAAATAAGATGTTAAACCTGACTTATTGCCCTTGCCTTGGCATGTGATACACAGACAACATTCAGAAATAATGACAAGAGGTACCTTAGTGCACACTGGTTTTCAAAATTACTGTCATTGCAACAGAAGTTTAAAGTTTTGAAGACCAAAATTAACCTGTAGTTCTAATGTAGGAGTTTACCTGGTATGCGTATTTGAGGTGCAGTTAAAGATTGGCTAAACAATGATGATTTTACTATTGCAATCTTTACATTCTTATCTAATTGTTCCTTGATTTTATGTGATTTGTTCTGCTCTAGTAAATTAGGTAGCCCTGATATGTGCTCTCTTGTGTGGCTATTGGAGTATGAATGATCCCATGTGGTCTGGTAAATCCAACATTTGGAGTTACTTAGGATATTAAAAGTGTGGAGAGACAAAACTGAGGGCATGGTTATCATTTTCCAATACCTTTTGCATATAAGAGAAAAAGAAGATACTGCTATCGTGCTAAATACGTAAAAGTGTTCCATGACTCACAACAGATGAGTTCCTCACATTTGCTCTGGCCCCCGTCAATGGTCCTAAAAACCCAATTCCAACTAAGGGAGGAGGCCATTGACTCAGGTACCAAGGAAGACAGACTTATACATAGCCATGCTCAAGAAGCCCATTGCGTTTCTGATCACAGCTGTGACAATGTAATTTGAACCCCCAAATCTGGTTCTCCAAAATGATGAATGGAGGGTGAGGGGGTATGTTGCTATGTCTTGTCCAACGTGTGGCTTCACTCATCTAATTTCTCCTACCTCCTGCACTGAGGGAAGTGGGTTGCAACTTTGACTTCCAGCCAGGGTCCCTGGGCAGGCCTGAGGGCATAGAGGGGGCAACCCAGCTAAAATCCACACTGATTGATGCTTTTAATAAAGTTGCAGCTTCTGCATGTAACCTTACTATGGCAAACAATATGTGTCTCATTATTTCCATGCCCACCTCAATGAGAAAAGTATCAAGCAAGCTGAGCTTTAGAAAGAAAATGTATATATTAATCTTTTGTTTTTCCATGAAAATGGTTTACAAAGCTTTAGAGGAGGCACCAGATCTTAATGAAAACATCCAGAGAAAATTCATGCTTATCTATAATCATTGTTTGTCTATCCATTAGAGCTGATCTCTGAAGCCACCACATCTACTATAGCAATTTCTTTCCTTCCAGGATATTACAGTACATTTGCTTTGTATTTAAAAAAGATAGTGTTTTTTTAAAGAAACGTAATCCGAAAAAGATGTTAAAAAATTCAAACACACAATGCTACATGTAAAGAGCTTACACATCTGGTTGCAGATAGAGATCCCTTAATTCTCTGGAGGTTCTGTACCAATTAATACATAACTACCTTGTAATGTGTACATTTAAAAAGGAATGTAGCTGCATTATATTTGGAATAGCAGACGTGACAACAATAATACTCTATTCTAACATCAATGTCCCAAAAGGAATTCTGAACTTTTTATATTCAGGGAAGAACAAAACAAAAACGAAGACTTAAGAGACATTTATCAAGGTGTTTAGGTGTGAAAACTTGTTCTTCAACATTGTTAAAATATGACACACGTCTTATAATTCTTAGGGCGATATCCTCAATGAAGTTGTTCTGTTTTATGCCATTTCAGGATCTGGTCTTTAGTATTTACCATAATTTATATTTTATATGTACACAACCCCATCACTTAAAAAGATCTTCCAATATTTATATAGCACATGTAAAATCCAGGGGTGAAATCTGGCCTCATGAAAGTAAATAGGATTTTTGCCACTAACTTACAATCATCATGCATATTTCCATATTAAAAATACAGAGGGACAGATCTCAATCTGTTGGCTTCAAGGGACCTATGTTGATACAGAACAGCAGAGGATCAGGCCAAGAATGTTTTTATTTCGATGAATCCAGTTTAAAGTTGAAGCTACATCAACACAAGTAGCAATTGTGCTCCTCCCACTTTGCTGTCATTACAAGATATTTTAAATTTGTAAATCACAGCCCAACAGAGTAATCTTGATTGTGTGGTTTAAAACCACAGATGATCGTTTAAATAAAAACAACTGAAAAAATGAGTTCTCCTATTCTTTAAATGTTAAATATCCCCAACTCAGTTTTAAATCATCTTGTTTTATTTGCCATTGTCAGGTTTCACAGAAATGTTGTAGCTTAAACAGGCTAAACAGAAAAGAGAAACATTTAGCATGCCTAGATGGGTGCATTCCTTTGCAAAATGTTAAGTGCAGAACATTTCAATGAAGCGGACTTAAGAGTGTATTTTTACAAGTGGTTTTTTTTTAGCTCACCATTATAGATACAGTACAGGAACTAGAAAGGATTTGGAAATATTTGCAATTCTTTTGCTTAGTGCTAGGGCCTTTGGTAGGATAAAATGTTCTTTGGTATACTTGAGAAAAGCAGGCAAGCAAAGAAGAGGTACACCAAACAATGAATAGCAATGGTTGTGCAAACATTCCCCAACTCACAGCCAGGGTTTTCAAACTTTCTAACTATGACACAAGTGTCAACCTTTGGTAATAATGAAACCAAAATAGCAACAAGATAGAAGAAGAAAAAAGGTATATTTTCCAAACCAAGCGACTGAAGTGTTTATTTTATAAAATCAAGACTTTTCCAGCATAGCCTGTCTAGCGTGTTGGGATGCTATGCAGGAGGCTGAGGTTTTGAAGCAACTTTGGGGATTTTCCTTTATAGGTCAGAGGTAATAGAGCAGATTTTGATGGCAGTAACACTAGTATAAATCCAGAGTAACTCCAGTGAAGAGAGGTAAAAAATGCATGTGAAATCTATAATTGCTCCATTGACTCTGCATTTAGATGACTGTAATGGAGATCAGAATGAAGTCCATGGTCTTTGATCTGTGGGGTGAAATGGATGCCAGTTACATGATGGATGTCCACTGTTCACTGATGGTTTAAAAAAAGAAGTCTGAGCCACATCATTGGCTGTGCCCTCTCCCTTTGCCCTTTACAAATGGGGAACTGAAGCACAGGGTGGATCAAGTGACTTGCCCAAAGTCACATCGGAACTGAACCTAGGTCTCTCTAACCCAAGTCCCTAACTATTAGACTTCCTAGCCTTCTGCCTGCTCTAAGCAGGATTTCTAACTTCCTATGGATATCACAGACATACAAAAATTTGCATTACAGTAATTAAAGTGAGTGCAAGTTTCTATGAGCTACAAATTGAACTGAAGCAGGGACAAAGGGAATTGTGTGTCAGGGATCAGCATACACAATATGTAGCACTTCTGGGGGAAAAATGAAGTTCTTCCTTTAAAATAATAGGTGTGAAGTGTTTGCTTGAGACAAGATTGCATCTTCTGCGTCTGGAGGATTATGTTTTCTATTTTTGTCATGAAACCATCTCAATGATGTAGTTAAGGACAATTTCCAGCTTTGTGGCAAACAAAAAATGGAATGGGCACAATTTATTTGCACAGATAACTTGTGGAGTGCAATGAGGTGAGCAAATAGTCATAAATTTAATCAAAGACTCTTGTCTCTGGCCTGCCTTCTTATACTTACACTGTTTATAACTCCCTTCCCCTACAATTTGCATTGATATTCCACCCACAATTAAAATCTGCACACCTCTCCTCTACAGAAAAGAGTAAACTGCTCTGAATAAAAAAACAACTCTTAGCCTCTATTGCTAAAATGTAAGCTGATTCCCAAAACTAGGATAACTTAAAGTTGACCATGATGAAAGTGTTCAAAGGTCTGTTATGCCCTGATCCTAGGCCTAGGATTTATGTGCCTGTGATGGTAAACCCAGTGTTTAGTAATATCTCTTCCCAATACATTTATATATGAAAGAGAGAAGTTTTAAATTAGTAATAGCTGAAAAAGAAGTGGAAGCTTTAAAAATCAGGGTATGGCCCTTTAATCAGTTTATACACGCACATTTAGGCAGAGAATAATACCTGTAATACTATATTTAAAGCTCTGATGCATTACATTTAAATAAAATAAGAGCTACACACAGATAATTTTTCTAAAGCAAGAAGCTCAAAAAAGTGATACTTTAGGATAACAGATTGGTTAACTCTGTACAAGCTTTTTTAATCTAGGAAATTGATTGACCCAAATTTTTATTAATCTTGAACAACTCGAATGGACAAATATGAATTAATTATCTTAAAATTCAGACAACAGTCCAATTTGGCTGAATGATATACTCAAGACAACAGAAATAGTCTGATGTGCCATTTTTAACTACAAAAGCTCATACTTGGTTTTATTGGTAGGTGAAAAAAAATTATGAACTAGATGGAAGTAGAACTCAGGTTTCTTGGCTATTATCCAAGATTCTTATGTAAATTATATATAGAGAATATGTATTTTAAAAAGAGCACAGCTTTTGTTAAACTAACTATAAGGACTGGTAAATTCTCAATATCTTTTCCTTAACCCTGCAAATATCATTTGCAAACAGCAAGTAGATCCAGAAGCCTATCACAGATATGCTTGCATTTGATTTTAAGAGGGAAGGAAAAGCCACGCCTCTGTGTATTGTTCCCTTAAAACAAAAGTCTCAGAGTTCACAAGCAATGTTTTAGTCAATTTCAGAGAAGGAAAAACCTTCAATATCTCAAATCATCTCAGCCATTTACTAACAGGTGTTAGGAACTATTCTGACTATTTTGGGAGAATGGGCTATTAAAAATATCATTCACTTACACATACTAAAATATACTTTATAACAGCTATTATTTTAAAACTATGTGCAAATTCATGTTGCACATTAGAAAGCTAGTCTATTTTGTTGCGTTTTTTTTCCCCTCTTATTAGAATTAAACCTTGTGATTAGAGCATTGGGCCTAATGCAAATACCACTGAATTCAACAGGAGTCGATCCAATCCATGTAAAGAACTCTACTTATGCCATTTACCATGATAATTGATAGTGATGAAATGAAGGATATTTACTCGCCTGAAAAAACTTGCTTGAAGCAAACAGAATTTTGTATTATAGTATTGTTGGAAGAGAAGACTAGCACTGATTGCTAATGAAGACTGAGATCCTCCAAACACACGCACAAGTTACTTACCATACAAGTTGCCCTACTGAACACAATGTTCTGATTCAAAGCCTACTGAAATCAATGGAAAGACTCCCATTGACTTCAAAGACCTTTAGATCAGGCCCTAAGTATATAAAGTTACTCACAAATATTTGCAGAATTAGGAATCTTATACTATTCACACAGGAGTTGTAAAAACATGAAAGGGAAACCATTCATTTGACAGAAATAGCTGACATTTAATTCTTGCAAGTTAGAGTCACAAATATTACTTACACTCTACTCTCTAAAATACAAATGGAAACACTAATTAGACAAACTCCAGCATGCCAATTTTATATAGGCACATTCGTGGTTTGACATCGTTATGTAACATTTCTATATGACCTCAAACAGTTCATTTCCCAAAAGTTTTTCCATACAATTGTGCTCTTCAAAGAAGGCATAAATATCTAGTTTTAAGAAACAGACTTGATTTGCACAAAAATAAACAGCCCTGTGTTTTCAAAATACATTAAATGTGTTTTAAATGCTTTCATTGTAAAATAAGAAAAATAATTCTTTTATGACCTGCAGAAACAAAAATCAAGTTTTTAACATTCTATTAAAAACAGAGGGCATAAAAAAAAAAAAAAGGAAAGTTGCAGTTGTTCTTCCCCAAATGATTTTGATGTTGCTACCAATGTTGCTATGGTATGCAGTGCAAAAGAATATCAGTAATATCACAATGTAATACTGGTCCTTCAAAAATGGACTCTTAAAATTGTTGCTCACTGCTTAAAATGGCCTCAGCCCAATCTATTCACAATAGTCAACAGACAAAGGTTTAAGGATGTTTTTGCTCACACAAAAACAAAAAGAAATAAAGATTTCATTACAATTTTTCATGATTCAACACAAGGCATTTCTGCTTCATCTTATAAAGCATATTATGCTTTAGAACTCTTCATATGCTATTGGAAGACCGGGGAGGGGGAGGTGAATCTACTAATATTTTTTCGCCTGTAAAAACGTTAGAAAGTAAAACTAGTGTGAATCTGTTGGCTTTTTGGTTTAGTTAAAATGCATACGTCAACTCTACTTGAGCTGTGTTACCTTGGTTTGTATTAACCACCTGTAAAGGCTGACTGAATGAGATTCCTTTCATCATACAGGCACTGCTGTCTTTGCTACAGTAATAGAGGCATACTTTGATAGACAGTACAACTTCAGATGACAGGCAGCTACTGGGCAATTGCAAGGCGATGAGAGGTTGAAGGGAAATATCCTCAATTTCTCCAGATGGATTCTGTCCCTGAAGCAGCCACTCATTACCTGGAAAAGAAAAGCATGATGTCACTGCCTTTTATACACCAAGTTAAATCTCACGAGGCATCAATTTGTGCATGATTTTAGCTTTAGGACAACATATCATATTTTCTTACATGCAACAGTAGTAGAAACGTCCTTGGATTCTCCCATTCTGGTTGAAAATTGAAAAATTATTCACAAATACTTCTTTAGAAGTAATTTTTAGGTTATGAAGTTTTATTGTATAAAGCCTGGATTTAAACATATGGGTGCACCTTACACTGACTGTCCTAGGTATAGGCAAAGCATCTCCCATATGCTTTGTTAGCTGATATTCCAATTTCCCCATTAACAGGAAGCTGTGCACATATATCAGAGACCTAATACTCAAGATAAGATGACTGAATGCTCCAAAAGTACATAAAACGTTAGATTCTTATGAAACATTTTCTAATAAAAGTGTTGGCTTTATAACGGTTTACTGGAAGTTAATAATGTTTAGGCTGACTGAGACCTGAAATTCCTGTGTGTTTAAATATTTAAGAGTATATAACAATATAGACACGCAAAATGAGAATATGGCTAATTTGCTGCTCCAACCTATGTCTTGCCATAAGTGAGATAGATGAAGTACACTTTTGGCATTTTTCATAAAATAACTACAACTTCAAAAAAAACCCTGTTGGATTTATGAGCTTAAAATGACTTGTGTGCCTAAACTGCTTACATTCTACATTTTTACTAACCCTCAAACTATATGGAATATAAATACAGCTCTGTAACATCTACTAAAATTATATCAATCCCCTTAGTTCAAAAAATTAAAACACTGTCCAATTCAGTGTTGCAGATGAGTAAAGACAATTTAAAAGGCCGTAAATTGACTTTAGATTTGTATCTGCAATCTACTGCAGGAACAAATGTTGTAATCAGGACCTTTGAAAATCTGGCCTCAGAAGTGGAAAAATAAGATTTAACAATGAAATTTTTCACTTTTTTAAAATTTCCCTTTAGGTGATGCTTAGGAAAAGCAGACTGTAAGCCTTTCAATATACTTTTCTGGCACAAAGGAGTTCACCTAATTATATGTAGACTACATCTTTTTCTGAGGGCATCACTTATTCTCTAGATATCTGGAGATTACCAGTGGGTAGTTACGCTATTTTTTAAAACATCTAAGAGAAAAAATGTTCCTGGTTAAGTGCACAAAGATCATGAACTCACTTTTTAAGAATGGCAGGCAATATGGCATTCATTTTAGTTCAGAGAAATGTTTTCTAAATACAATATCCTATCGTGGCAGTTGAATTTAGGCCCATAGTACCATAATAGCCCTAGTTTGGGTATGGTAACAGTGGGTGATTTTTACCAAGGGGGATGGTAGAGGTTTAGGGCTTCTAGTAGAACTTTTTTACACACCTTTTTTCTACCATTAAAGTACTTGTGTAATTTCTAAATTCAACACTCAAAAGAATCCTAGAGATGGGATATGTTAAGGGTGGGGAATGAAAAAAGAGTAAAGACCCAGCACTAAGAAGGCATAGGTGCATTAGCTTCCAAAATTCTGGAAGATATAGGGAGAAGCATGTGTTATTAAAGGAATGCAGAGAGAGAGAGAGACAGAAACACATATCTAGGCACAGACTTCGCACTCTCAATTAGGGGGTAATATGACAGTTCTTCCGATGAAAAATGCTGGCTGATATTCACCTGAAGGATGTAACATTAGATAAGGAAGAAGCAACTAGTAGTGTCTTCTTAAGATGCTCACACAGCAGTTTCCCAGTTGATTGTGGAGATTCTTTTGTTTCAACTGCTATTGCAAATTGTGTCCAGCAAAATCAATCAATGGGGAGCATTTGTGCCATTCTTAGATTAGTCCAACATATGGCCTTTGTCTGAACAAAAGGTCGGACACACTAACAATTGGCAAAGAGATAGAAATGTTATCAAGGGATAGTTTACACACATGTTTTGGAGGATATATTTTTTAGTTTTCTTTGTAGTGTGCCTGTAATAAAAACATCCACCCATTTTCAGATGTATATTTAAGTTAATTCCAGGTGACATGACGTTCCTAATTTTTCAAACTAATGCATACATAAATTTTCTTTGAACTTTAGCAATATTTTTCAGAAATTACGGTGAGATGGAAAATATTCAGTAGAAAAAAGCATAAATGTAGGCAACTACTAGTATTTGAGCCAGGCCTTAGCATGAACAACTTTATTGCACTACACATCATGAATGTACAGAGAACATTTTAATGCATTCTTCTATGGTGCTTATAAATGTAATATAAGTACAATAACTGAGAACCTAGGAGACAATGAGCTTGTCAACAGCACTCAGCAAGGAAGTATTATTATTTGTCCCATTTTACACATAGGCACAGAGAGATTACATAGGAACAGTAGAAGAGCGAGGAACAGAATCCAGTTCACCTTGTTTCCAGTGCACTAACAACAATACAGTCCACCCTCTAGTGTAACTGTGTGCCTTGCTCTGTATGTAGTACGGTGAATCAGGTTCAAATTTTGGTTTAAACTTGAAAATAAGTTCTCACTCAAGATAAAAATGTGACTTCCTTAAATGATATACATCATCTTTCCTGCTAAAAATTCTTAGTAGATCTGTCACTCTCCCAAAAGACAGATGATGAGGGTGCCCATCCCCAGAAGACGATGGGAGGGCAACCATCTAAAGAGCATAAAGGGGCTGGGCTCTGATTGTTGATAATGAACAAAACTTGGTATTTTACTTGTCTGTCAAATACATTATTCACTCTGGATGAGTGAGCTAGTAGAACTTTCCAAGGCTGCAATATATGCGGTCTTTCTAAAAATGTAGGCACTTTACCTTCTGCTGTGAGAAGCCAGGAACTGGGTGCTTCTTCAGTCAGCTTCGTATTTGCAGGAAGACTTAACCTTAATAAAAACTGAAGGGTCTGGCCAGGGGTTACAGTCAATGAAGGAAGTTGGATGTTTGGTGCAGATTTAGGCAGTTTGGGGATGTTTGCCATCTTATTGTTTTGGACAAATGGATGATCTACAACATCAAACATTTCAGTGTTCAGGATAGGCAGCTGTCAAAGAAACCAAAAGAAATATTAACAAGTATTTCTATTTGAAAGCCTGCTTTATGGTATAAGATTGCAGAGCATCTCGCAATCATAAATTCATATCACCAAAATACACAGCTAGTGGGTGAACAAGGAATTTGTACTGAAATTATGATTTACACATTTCAATATATTTACTGTATAGAACTGGAACCCTCTTAGCCAGCATACAGAAATTCTGCACTGATGGGAGAGGGAAGGGGAAATGCCAAGAGAAATTTTATTTATTTTTTTTTAAAAAAAGAAAATAATTTACTTTTAAGCAATATCAACACCTGCATCTATTTTTTTGTGATTTTTTTTTGTCTTCTCTCACTTAAAATTTGAATAATTTTGAATAATACAGATACCAGTTTAATAATAACCCAAGAGTGCTTTCTGTTAGCTTGGAACTATTCTGAGATAATAAAATTCTTGGTCTTCGACTGTGGAGATTATGCAGTCCAGGACATGATTATCTCAGACAGCAATGGTTCTCAATCTTTCCAGACTACTATACCCCTTTCAGGAGTCTGATTTGCCTTGCGTGTCCCAAGTTTCAGCTTACTTAAAAACTACTTGCTTACAAAATGAGACATAAAAATACAAAAGTGTCACAGCACACTATTATTGAAAAATTGCTTATTTTCTCATTTTTACCATATGATTATAAATCAATTGGACTATAAATATTGTACTTGCATTTCAATGTGATAATTGAGCCTGTTTTTCACTTATGAGCCTTCTCTGCAGTCCAAGCCCCAGGCAATGGGGCTGAAGGAAGTACCTTGGCTTTGTGGGAGCCCCTGTGGTGTGGGGTCTTTGGCAACTGCCCTGCTTGCCACTCCCTAATGCCAGCTCTGCACCTGCAATCCCCCTAAACCCGTCCTATGACCCTGAAGGGGGCTGCAACCCCCAGGTTGAGAAACACTGATCTAGATCAGCTGACAAATCCCCTGGTTGAGAACCACTGTCATACAGGAAGCACTGCACAGTTGGTATTTAAATATTAAACACATTAAAAATGTAGATGTTACCAAATTTATTTAAATACACAGTTCTGAGGAAGACAGTTTAGCCTTTGTGTCGGTGTACCTACATGGCAATAGCTACTCAGATATATATTTGATGCCATCATCAGACAGAGAAATGATGTCATCATTCATTCACATCTGTTTTGCCTTATTTGTAATAAGCAAATAAGGTGGAATCCAGTTTTGAAAGGGCACTTAACTTGACCACTTATTTGTGAAGAAATCAGGAACACACAAAACTCTGTATTTGCTCATGCAAGATTAAGGGCCATTAAAAAAAAAAAGCTGTCAGTGCTAAACATTGTAGCCGTACTGGATTTGGAAAACATCCAATTTAATAAAACAAACATATATTTATGAGCAATATATGTGTTTGTAAAAGAGTGATGGGGTATTTTGCTTCCCCCCGATGGGCACATGAAATAAAAACATCATGCTACCATTCTCAAGGTCTTTGTTGCAAGTGAACTTTGTTATATTGTGTTTTGCATTCCTACTCTTCCATATGCCTTTTGCCTTCATTAGAAATCAGAAAGATAGCTGGATAACTACAGGCACTGGCACCTGTACATGTAACAATACCACCAAGAGGGTCTTACCAGCCCTTTCTTTTGGGACTTGACCTGGTGAGCTGCTCAGCAATCTTAACTCATATTAATTCCAATATGAATTGTGGTTGTTCAGGGCCCTGATTAGGTGATCAACATCTTGCAGGACTGGGCCAACAGAGACTATTTCTGGAGGGATGAAGTTTCTGTATTCTAACTCTTTCATGCAAGTTTATCAATTTCTTTCTCTATGCATAAGTGTCCTTCCCAAACTCCTAGCAGAGATGGAATATTTCTTTTAAGCCTAACAGGATATCCTTAAAGTGGACAGCTTTTCTGTTTGTCTGATTATCACAAAATATTACAGGTATACATTTACTGCACTGAATAAATTCACCAACTATGCTATTTTATACCACCCCAAATCACTATGAGCCGATTATGTAGGCTCATATAGTAGGAAAAACCTATACTAATAATTTACCCTAACAAAATCTTGTGTCAAAAAGCTTCAGTAAGTTTTACTTGCCATAGAAACAATTTTTGTTTCTAAGTCCAGCACTTTAATTTGATGATTATTTGTGTCAGCAATATAGAGCAGACGGCCATTCTCTTCAACACATAATCCTCCTGGTTCATTGAAAGTCGACTGCGTAAGGCTGGAACCAACAACATTACTTGCTTCTCCTGCACCTGCCAGTGTAGCACAATTCTTCATTTTGGGATCTACAAACTTAATCTAAGGAAAACAAAATGAAAACTCTGAAAAGTCATCAGAATTATAACAAAAACTTATGGCTAGTGTTTTCAGGAGTCACCAACAATTTTGGGTACCTTAATTATTGAGAGTGCCCAACTTGACACACTACTTAGCACTTTGAAAATCGAGATACTTTTAGGTGTCTCAGGTTGGATACCTAAAAACTGAGGCACCCAAATTCACTAGTCAGTTTTGAAATTATTGGCCAATTTTCCTTTTTCCTGAAAATAAAGCTAGAAGTATATATGCAGGACATATAAATAGTAAATAAGTTAATCACATTTTTTCTAAAACAGGTTACCTAACCAACACTAAAAGTAACCAAACTCATATCATCATGCTTCTGTACTACTTTTAATTTAATGTTAATTTAACTACAGTATCAATTTGTAAGTATTTGTGCAGCCAAAGGAATTCTAGGAAGTTTATTAATAAGTAATAATAATTATTAAATGAATCTCTAATCAATTATCTTGAACCTACACATACCTCCACTGTAAAAATTCACGATTCTAAACATACCTTGTGAGCCTTGAGCATACACAATTTTTAAAAAAAAACTAAAAACTAAAAACTGTTTTAATAATTAGTTCACATGCAGATGGGGATTGTTCATACACATTGTATTTATTATTAAATTAAAAAGCTGCAAATGTATATGAACAATTTGGTTTTATTCCCTCACCCTGTGCCTTTTTCAAATGCCACTTGCTTCTTAGGCCCCAATCCTGCAAAGTTTTCTACACATGCTTAAGTTTTATATCATGCAAGTTTTAAATTCAATAGGATTACTGAGAGGTTAAAAACATGTTAAGACTTTACAGGACTGGGGACTTGGACTGTTAGATTTTCAGGGGTTGGACAGTATCTCTCTCTTTCTCTCCACACACACACACACAAAACCTAACATAATAGGGCCTCTGCGTACTAATGTAATATAAATACTAAACAATAGTAACAATCTGAAAAAACTGAATTTAAAAAATGACTCTTCCTTCCCATTGTATTAGTGTTCCTGCAGCAAGAAATGAAGAACAAGTGACATGCTTTGGTTTGAATGGCAAAGCATTTGAATGTTTGTTTGTGTCACAAATGTAGGATGTGATCTAAAAAACTTTTTTTTTTTTTTTTTTAAATATTATGGGAACAGTCAAAGGCCCTAATCAGGAGCTGTGGTAGGAATTATACAAACACACAATCTGTTTTATTTTCATATATTTTGTCTTAATTTAACATAAACTAGATTAAGAAAAAAAGATGAAGGACCCCATGTTATTCCCGTGACGCAAGTTAAAGATTTGTAGGTCAAATACAGTTTAAAAAGCAAAAATAATCCAGAAAACAAAAAACCTTAATTATAACATAGTTCAGCCACCTAACTATTTTAATAAATGGTTTAACTGAAATGCATCTTAAACTAAATTTAAATATAGTTCTTTAACTCTGTTCCCAGTCTGATATAAATGGGATCTTAGTAGGGCTGTCGATTAATCGCAGTTAACTCATGCGATTAACTCAAAAAAATTAATTGTGGTTAAAAAAATAATCAATTAATCACACTTTCAATCCTTAAACAATAGAATACCAATTGAAATTTATCAAATACATTTGGATGTTTTTCTACATTTTCAAATATAATGACTGAAATTTCTACATTTTCAAATATAATGACTGAAATTACAACATAGTATATAAAGTGTACAGTGCTCACTTTATATTATTTTTATTACAAATATTTGCACTGTAAAAATGATAAATAGTATTTTTCAATTCATCTCATGCAAGTACTGAAGTGCACTCTCTTTATTGTGAAAGTGCAACTTACAAATGCAGATTTTTTTTTTAATATAATTGAACTCAAAAAACAAAACAATGTAAAACTTTAGTGCTCACAAGTCCACTCAGTCCTACTTCTTGTTCAGCCAATCGCTAAGACAAACAAGTTTGTTTATGTTTACGGGACATCATGCTGCCTGCTTCTTATTTACAATGTCACCTGAAAGTGAGAATACGTGTTTGTATGGCACTTTTGTAGCCAGCATTGCAAAGTATTTACATGCCAGATATGCTAAACATTCATATGCCCCTTCATGCTTCGGCCACCATTCCAGAGGACATGCTTCCATGCTGATGTGCCTCGTTTAAAAAAAAAAAAAAAAGTGTTAATTACATTTGTGGCTGAATTCCTTGCGGGAGAAACTGCTCTGTTTTACCCGCATTATGACATATATTTCATGTTACAGCAATCTTGGATGATGACCCAGCAAAAGTTGTTGATTTTAAGAACACTTTCACTGCAGATTTGACAAAACGCAAAGAAGGTGCCAATGTGAAATTTCAAAAGGTAGCTACAGCACTCAACACAAGATTTAAGAATCTGAAGTGCCTTCCAAAATCTCAGATGGATGAGGTGTGGAGCTTGCTTTCAGAAGTCTTAAAAGAGCAACACTCCGATGTGGAAACTACAGAACCTGAACCACCAAAAAGAAAATCAACCTTCTGCTAGTGGCATCTGACTCAGATGATGAAAATGAACACGCGTCAGTCCGCACTGCTTTGGATCGTTATTGAGCAGAACCAGTAATCGGCATGGATGCATGTCATCTGGAATGGTGGTTGAAGCATGAAGGGACATATGAATTGTTAGTACATCTGACACGTAAATATCTTGCAACTCCAGCTACAACAATGCCATGTGAACACCTGTTGTCACTTTCAGGCAACATTGTAAACAAGAAGCGGGCAGCATTATCTCCTGCAAATGTAAACAAATTTGTCTGTCTTAGCGATTGGCTGAACAAGAAGTAGGACTGAGTGGACTTGTAGGCTCTAAAGTTTTACATTGTTTTGTTTTTGAGTGTAGGTTTTAATTTTTATATAATTCTACATTTGTAAGTTCAACTTTCATGATCTATCTTCCTACTGTATTTTCCAGTGCATGCATCTGACAAAGTGGGCTTTAACCCACGAAAGCTTATGCTCAAATAAATTTGTTAGTCTCTAAGGTGCCACAAGTACTCCTCGTTCTTTTTGCTGATACAGACTATCACTCTGAAACAAGATAAAAAGACTGCACTACGTTATTTGTATTAGGTGAATTGAAAAATAGTATGTCTTTTGTTTTTTACTGTGCAAGTATTTGTAATAAAAATAATATAAAGTGAACACTGTACACGTTGTATTCTGTGTGGTAATTGAAATCAGTATATTTGAAAATGTAGAAAACATCCAAAAATATTTAAATAAATGGTATTCTATTATTGTTTAACAGTGCGATTAGATTAATTCCGATTAATTTTTTTAATTGTTTGACAGCCCTAGTTCTTAGCAACATGAAAGATAAAAGAAAGCAGAAAGGAAGAGATTGAAGGCCATGGATAAAAACAATGAATGCTAATACTACATCTGTAATTCATAACATTCGGTATTTAATTTTTGTTGCTATTTTTATTTTATTTTTTAATTTACAGTACTGACTTCATCATATTGTGTAATTTTAAATAAACCCTCAGTAAATATTTAAAAACATTATAATAATGGAACCATAGAATAATCTATTTTACAGCAAAATAAGCAGTAAATGCAATTTAAGTCTCGCAGATAATTAAGATATAGGATAATAAAAATTATACAAACATCTATCACTTCAATCATCCATCTGTAGTTTCATTATCACAACTGGAAATGAAAAAGTCACTTTCTTGAAAATTTATGAGCTGGGTAACAATTCACTGGTTAAAAGGCATCTTATCTAATTCTATGTAAAATAGGGGAAGGGAGAAAGATTGACTGAGTTTATTTAATCACAGGGTTGTCAAGTCCCTTCAAACTTTCAGCTTTTCAATAGGAGCCTGGGGAACTAGTTGTTTCCCTTCCTAAAGCATGATTTTAGCTATTTATTACTGTAAGATTTATGCCATAATTCAAAGAAATTAGTCTTGAGTGAACTAAATGTATGCCCTAAATGTAGAAAACAACGAAACAGTTTTCTGTTAGCTATGAAGTAGAGTACAGGGCTATAGGTCTACTTCATGGGTCAGCAATGTAAACTATAAGAGAGATGTCTGAGTGGGTTATAAGAAAAGGAGTACTTGTGGCACCTTAGAGACTAACAAATTTATTAGAGCATAAGCTTTCGTGAGTTACAGCTCACTTCATCGGATGCATGCAGTGGAAAATAAAGTGGGGAGATTTTATATTCACAGAGAACATGAAATAATGGGTGTTACCATACAGACTGTAACAAGAGTGGCCAGGAAAGGTGAGCTATTACCAGCAGGAGAGAGCATGAGGGAGGATGGGGGGGACCTTTTGTAGTGATAATCAAGGTGGGCCATTTCCAGAAGTTGACAAGAACAGTAGGAGGGAAAATAAACAAGGAGAAATAGTTTTACTTGTGTAATGACCCATCCACTCCCAGTCTTTATCCAAGCCTAAGTTAACTGTATACAGACAAAAGCACTTTTATGCCAGTAAAATTGTGCCTACGCTAGGATTTTGCCAGTATAGAAAAGTCAGGGTGGGAGTGGGGGAAGAGATGGAGAAGCACAACGCTAACCCACACAGAGTTGTGTAGACCTGGCCAGGATCAATAATTTGTTTTAGTTGAGTACATAAGCTAATCAATGTGGAATTACAACACTCATAGAAACAGGGATATAAAACATCTACACTTCACAATCTTTATCTCACCTCATGACTGGCCCATCAATGATCCAATAAGCATAACCACCAACCCTTCTATCTCTCAGAGGTATGGGAGGCTATATGGATGAGGGGCATATCCTCTTTCCAAATTGCTCAAAGCTGAAAAGACCGCTAGTGGCTGTGACCAAGCATTCTGAATTACTCTGCTCTTGTTTTGCATCTTTTTGTGTCTTAATAAAACCAGCCTTGAAGAAAGGGCCTTGGACTGAACTGTTTAGAGCTTTATTTTACCTTCCCCGGCCAGTGTATCTGCCCATCAGTACACAAGTCTAGACACATAGTAAACCACGTGACCAGATAAAGGTCCAAGATCAAAAACAAGAAAAAAAAAAAAGTATGTCATTTACTTCCTTATAATATAATTTTATGTTACTGAACCATAGAGACATGCTTTTCTGATGCTATCTGACTCTGATGCTGGTGGTGAAATGAGTTACATAAATAGTGTTTTGCATAATATATTAGACCGACTTACCTTATGATTATAGGAATCTGCTACATAAAGCAGTTTCCTTTTCTTGTCCCAAGTTACTCCAAGGGGGTGCTGCAGCTTTGCATTTATTCCTGCTTCATCAACATCACCAAAGGCAAACAAATTCTAAAGGAGTGAATTTATTATATTTGTACAATTAGCTGGTTATGCAATGTTGACATAAGCAGTAGACAGTGGAAATCATCGTAATTAAATGGAAATTAACTGGCTAATTTTAAAAAAATGCACTCATGGGAAATGAAGCACTTAGGGGACTGGATATAGGTGTGGAGCCTTTGCATTCTAGGCCACCAATCCCACCCATTTCAATAGCAATCAAATGCCACACATGGTTATTCAGTGGATTTTGTGAATGAGTTGGTCAGTACCGTTCTCATTGACCAACAATCTGCATTACAAAACTTGTGTTGGCACACTAAACAGTGAAATTAAGAAATGAATGAGCCTGGAGACAGAACTACCCTCTTGCCCCTAAAAGTGGTTCCTTAAGATCAGGCTTGAGGAATATTGGTAGGATGTTGCCGGGAAGATTGAAGTTGTGTGTTAGTCTATTACCAATGGATCTCTCTCTCCTCCTACAAGATGTTTCACTGCTCCATCTTTCAGTGAGATTGTTCGCACAGTGCTGCTCTCACTGTCTGCTACAAAAATACAGTTCCAGGGTTCTTCAGAAGCCAGAGAAAGACCTGAAGGCTGGGCAAAGGCTGCCTTATGGGGGTATGTATTGTTTCGGTTCTCTTCATTCCCACTCCCAGCAAATCGAAGGCAGGTTCCTTTCTTTAAATCACTAAAGAAAAAACAAGTGCCCAGGTTCAAAGACAAGTCTGAAATAGTTCAGACAGAATTCTTATATAGTTTCTGTTTGGTAAATATACGTTACCAAAATAACGGCATTTGAAATGCTTTTATTTTAATTTGTATTTCATCTTGGTTTATAATTAATACTTAAATGATATAGCATAATGAAAAGTAAAACAATATTTAATTATATGTATGTATAAGTGTTCTCCACGAGGATAAGTCTCCTTGAAGTTTAAAGGCTCTTGCTCATCAAAAGTTAATAGCTGTTTCTAATATCTATAATTATAGTGGCGTACCTTCCTTTTGGGAGTTTTCCGCATTCCAACATGAGAGCCCAGATTTGATGAGTACCTGCCATGGCTATCCATAGAACATCATCTTCATGGGTCCCTGAAACTTTACCAAATATGAGTATAAATATCGTAGAATGGACCTCGGGCAATATTTGCAAAAAGGAAGTACCTCGGTCATGAAAAAAAAGTGAATTACTTTCAGTTACTTAGCCATTATTCTTCTGTAGCTTCACTAGGGGAGAAAAAGTTGTACCTTTTAATCTTTGTTGAAGATACCACTTCTAC
This sequence comes from Dermochelys coriacea, assembly GCF_009764565.3. NCBI lineage: Eukaryota > Metazoa > Chordata > Testudines > Dermochelyidae > Dermochelys > Dermochelys coriacea. The sequence continues at coordinate 114,998,470 of NC_050074.1, forward strand.
TAGGAAATGCAGTCAGCAGTCGTTCTGATAGTGGATATACATTTTACTCAGTGTCTCAACAATGATATTGAATAACAATATCTACAGGACAGTCCCAACTAAGAAAATAACAGAACGCCACTAGCCATCACCTTTAGCCCCCCACTAAAACCTCTCCAACGCATCATCAAGGATCTACAACCTATCCTGAAGGATGACCCATCACTCTCACAGATCTTGAGAGACAGGCCAGTCCTTGCTTGCAGACAGCCCCCAAACCTGAAGCAAATACTCACCAGCAACCACACACCACACAACAAAAACCACTAACCCAGGAACCTATCCTTGCAACAAAGCTCGTTGCCAACTCTGTCCACATATCTATTCAGGGACACCATTATAGGGCCTAATCACATCAGCCACACTATCAGAGGCTCGCTCACCTGCGCATCTACCAATGTGATATATGCCATCATGTGCCAGCAATGCCCCTCTGCTGGGTACATTGGCCAAACTGGACAGTCTCTAAGTAAAATAATACATGGACACAAATCAGAGGTCAAGAATTATAACATTCAAAAACCAGTGGGGGAACACTTCAATCTCTTTGGTCACTCGATTACAGACCTAAAAGTGGCAATTCTTCAAGAAAAAACTTCAAAAACAGACTCCAACGAGAGACCGCTGAATTGGAATTAATTTGCAAACTGGATACAATTAACTTAGGCTTGAATAAAGACTGGGAGTAGATGTGTCATTACACGAAGTAAAACTATTTCCCCTTGTTTATTTCCCCCCCTACTGTTCCTCACACGTTCTTGTCAACTGCTGGAAATGGCCCACCTTGATTATCACTACAAAAGGTCTCCTCCCACCCCGCTCTCCTGCTGGTAATAGCTCACTTTATCTGATCACTCTTGTTACAGTCTGTATGGTAACACCCATTGTTTCGTGTTCTCTGTGTATATAAAATCTCCCCACTTTATTTTCCACTGCATGCATCCGATGAAGTGAGCTGTAGCTCACGAAAGCTTATGCTCAAATAAATTTGTTAGTCTCTAAGGTACCACAAGCACTCCTTTTCTTTTTGCAGATACAGACTAACACGGCTGCTACTCTGAAACCATTGAATAACAAACCAGAACTTGGCAGAGACACTGAAGAGTCGAACTAGTGAGAAAACTGGAAGTGATCATTGAATGCAGCTTTTTATAGGATTTAGGAGATATGTAGTGAAGAGTATAGCCTCTCACTTATATTTTATATTCATTATTAGTTCATTTAGTTTAGCTTTAAAATCTAAGGCCCCAATCTTGCAAATATGCATATCCTTAAGAGAACCTTGAAAAGTCTCATTGAAATGAATGGGACCACTCAAAGTAGTCAAGGATCGGGGCCAATTGACCGTGGTGCTTTTGGAAGTGCAGATCAATACTGGAGACTGAAATCTGCTATTTTTTCCAGAAGCAGGTCTGCCAAGCATAGCCACTGCCCACATTTCCCCCTACTCCCACACTGCCCTGCTTATATGCCTCAGTCCCCACTTACATAATAAGATAAACTTGCTGTTGAGATAAGTGGTTCTTAATTCCCTAATTTTTTAAAACTTGCTTTTACAAAAGGTATATAGTGCTTATCATTTTGCCAAATATTTATATACTATAAAGCTACTGATTATCAGCACATTTATAAAATTAGACACAAAATTTGCCCAGCTGTTATTTATTTTCCAGTAAAAAATGACAAAGATTTAAATATAAGATTAAATGGATGCACCTCATTTTACAACATATTACATTTCCATCGTTAAGTCAACACAATGAATGGCATATAAATGCGAGCAATCAAAGGCCTATAGGAACAGATAAAGAAAAGTACTATCTAAACTCATGTTTCTATACAAAAAGAACAAAATTAAAAAGGACAGAAAAATTGACCAAGGAGTATTGCATTAAAGCACACAATCTATCATCTTCCTAATAAAAGCACTAATAAAGAATAGGATCCATCTAAATGAATTGCACACAACTGTCATATATAGCCACATACTGCACTAAGAATTTTTGTTTTCCAAAACCAATTAGCTATTAAAACATTGCAAATCACACACTGATTAACAGACCTTCAAAAGAGCTAAAAAAACCCCATTACATCAAATACTGGAATTCTTACATTTAAAATTTTTTTAAATTTATATCAAAGCTCGTAATCATTAACATGAACTTACAAATATCTACAAAAAGAAAAGGAGTACTTGTGGCACCTTAGAGACTAACAAATTTATTTGAACATAAGCTTTCGTGAGCTACAGCTCACTTCATCGGAAACCTGTCACAAATATCCAGTAACTTTGGGTTCCCTAGCTCTGCTCTTGCAGGGATGTTAATAGGGCAACCAGACGTTTAGATTCTCTAACCTCAGAATTTAAATAGTTTATTACCTATGTTTCAAATTCCATTGCAGAAAAGTTACATGTACTACATCCTGAGAGTTAGACCAGATCAACCTTCCCAAAACAAAACCAACCCAAGAAATCTACACAATATTTTAAGCCTCCATGTCACATCTGGAACACCAAATTGTCCTTCCAACTCCAAACCCACTTTTTCATTAAAAGGAGAAACTTCCATGTGGCTGGGATTACACTTGCAATATCGGGAGGAAAAAAAAAATCTGTATTTTTTCCAACTTCAAAAACAGAGTTCTGACACTGGTGAGCCATCCTAAGAATATTCCTTGCCTATACCAAAAAAGTAATGCACTCTTAATGCCATTAATTTTCTCCATGCCTTTCCTCTGCAGGGATCAAGATATGAGTTTCCAAGACTTTGATCAAAGAGAACGCCACTGAATATCTCCTGCTCCTCCACATACTCAGCATTTTTATTCAAACAAAAGTTCCAGGAATAAAGTTAACATATACATCATCTATAAACTGTTGGTGAGTAGAAAGATCTGCCGAAGAGTTCAAAAATCCAATTACAAACATGTTATAACTCGGGGGGGGGGGGGTGTACACCAAAGCACAGAACATTCTTAAGAGAAGTCTGCCACTGCCATCATCTTTGATCATCGCTTGTTTTTGAGAGTCTTATTTCCTAATTTCTAATTTCAAGTGGAAGACGAATATATTGTAATTATTGTAGCATACGAAGGCATCTTAAAAGTAATTTCTACCACTGTTCTATCAACCAGTTGAGAGAGAGAACACAGTTGGTTAACCAGTTGAGAGAGAGAACACAGTCAATACTGAGCAACCACTATATCATTTAAAAAGTCTGGCTGCTGCATAATATAACTTCCAATGTCTATTTTTGCCCTATAATATTTTAATGAGACTGTTGTATGGACAAGTGTACTGTGGCAAGTGGGAATGCTTTCTAATAACTAGAACCAAATTTGATAGACAGATCTCATGGGTTCTTTTCACTTAGCTCTCTCTGAAAGTGAATTACTAGGACGCCTTAACACCACTGTACTTCAGTTTCTCCATCTGAAAAATGTGTTAGAGTTGATGCAAAACAATTACAGTCTGTGAAGTGCTTAGAGAATGTGCTTTGTAAAGTGCCACATGCCATTACTAAACAGTAAATATACAATTTTACGTTTAGCTCTTGAACCACAGCAAGGCTACATTTAAAGTGTCTGATCATAGGTTCTGGAGAATACAGCAGACAGCAATGATTTATACAGAGCTAGATTTCTGGCTTTGGAACAAGCCCGGTGTACGGGATGGCATGTAGCTGTGCCACCACAGGAGCAGCACAAGGAACAAATTAGGCCTCCAGGGAAGTTTATAATTTGCTGCTGGCTACACCCCCAACAATAGCTCTGCTGTATTGGCTGGTGAACTGATGATGGAGCAAAGGCTCCACCTCTTCCCTCTCCTCCTCCAGTGTGCATGGGGGAATATCAGATACAGAATATCCACTTACTACTGCATACTTAGACCCATGGTCCAGAAAGCCCACATGAAGATGTAAGGGGTTCTTACTCCCCCAGCCCCAGTCCCTGTCCCCTCACATATGGGATTGTAGTCCAAGTCACAATCTATCCAATAGTAACTGGTAAATATCTAAATCACTCTTCTCAATAATAAAACTGGAAGAGAAGCAAGGAGGAGACAGGACAAAGGAAAATACGTTTTTGTAGTAAGGACAGCAATTATGCATCACACAGTATATATGCTTTAATTCTTATCTGTTTTATTTGGTAGATTCAGTTGATACCTATGTAGTAAATCTTTAAACCAGCAGATAAATTCCTTAACCTTCCTCTAAGGAGTTTTTCCACAAATAATCCATAAACAGCATTAAAAGAAAATTCAATATTGTGTACTATCTTCAGTTAGAAAACAGAGAGTGCATCCTGGTGGACATTACTAGAAACTTATCTTTGGATTTTTGTACTGGAACAAACTTGTGAGAATACAAATAATCAGCCTGACTAGTACTTTTCATTATTTCCTTTGCCACTATTTAGTGTGTGCATTTTTAAAGGGGACCTTTCCCTCACAGCCTATCTTCTGATGGATCCTGCTGGTAAAGTTATAATCTTGCACTTGAGACATCAATCTTAAATCTATAGTAGCTATGTTTGTGTTAGAGAAATTTGTTTAAAATTGAAGTAAAATTTAAATCAACAGAAATTTAAATATGCTGTCATCCTCTGATCATGTGCACAATGCCAACACCACACAAACATGGATAATATTCACACTTTCCCCCACCATAATTCCAAGTTATTCGCTCGAAATAGAATATATTAGGTTGATCAAAGGCTTCCACACAATTAACAAAAATGACATTCCAGTTTTCATTATATTATATTATATATATATAAAAATATTCCATGCTAACAGACGTTATTTGGGAATATCATCTCCTAATTACTTTCTACCTGGAAAGAAGTCAAATGGAATATGGTCAATTCTTGTAATTTGTCAATTTGATACATTAAGGATTTTAAATACCTTTTGGAAAAAATCAAAATTGTTACCTCTTTTCTATTTTAAAATTAATTGGAAATTTGATACATTTGGAGTCTGGTACAGATAATCCATTAATAATCACTATGCTGCATTCCAGCCTCAAAATGAAAGAAAATATTACTATCAGCTCACCTAAGATTCTCTAAGTAAATATGCTATAGAAATGTGTATTAGTATCTGCTTAATTTCACAGCAATTTTATATGTTACTATTCTAATACATTATGGTCTAAATTTTCAAAAGTGAGTCACAATTTTGGTACCTCAAGTTTGGTATTGACAATCATTAGTCACTTTTGAAAATTTAGGATTTTATCATACATTTATATGTGCAGTTTATTCTGAAGGATCTCAAAATATTTGATAAATTATTCAATATTCACTTCATCCATCCAATTAAATACAGCATACTCTGAGGTGGAAAGTAGCAGCTGTTTCAACATAAAATAGCAACACAATCGAAACTATTTAGAGAAGGAGATAGAATCATAGAATATCAGGGTTGGAAGGGACCTCAGGAGATCATCTAATCCAACCCCCTGCTCAAAGCAGGACCAATCCCTAATTTTTGCCCCAGATCCCTAAATGGCCCCCTCAAGGATTGAACTCACAACCCTGCGTTTAGCAAGCCAATGCTCAAACCACTGAGCTATCAGATGAAGCTCACCTTATTTCACTGAAAGTCAGGGAAGGATTTTGGTAAACAGAATATAATTACCCAAAGCAGAATTTACCCATGAACTCAGGTTAAAAATCCTAGGCCAATGATTGCCCAAAGTGCCATGGGATCTTTTATGGTTACAAGTTCTCAGTACCTGTAATTTACATCTCAAATGAAACATAAGATCTCCAGAACTACAGAGTGGCACTGGTTCAAAACTGACTAAGTGGAAAGAATGACACATACAAAGGCCTTGATACTGCACACAATTACATATGTATACCTCTACTTAATGTTTTAGGGCTATTCACATGACTAAAGCTATGCACATGATGAACATTAGCACAAAAGCACCCATACGCACCTTAAATTTTCCTTGGCGCTAACATCACTGGCTAAGCCTGATTCTGCTTAGCTATCAAGATCTGAAAAAAAAAAAAAATGCAGCCCCAAATGCCACAGCTAAAAGCAGAAATGCAAAAGTTGCATCCTTACCTAGAAAAAAAAAGATACCCTGCTAGGTGACAATGCACATTCATATTACCATTGTACATGTCCTAAGTGAACTAAACATTTAAGTGAGCATCTGAAGAACAATGATAGCTCAGTGGTTTGAACATTGGTCTGCTAAACCCAGGGTTGTGAGTTCAATCCTTGAGGGGGCCATTTAGGGTTCTGTGGCAAAAATTGGGGGACTGGTCCTGCTTTGAGCAGGGGGTTGGACTAGATGATCTCCTGAGGTCCCTTCCAACCCTGATATTCTATGCAAGTATCTCATTGTAACTGGGACAACACCATAAAGAACTATATGAAAAAGAGAGAAAAAAAGCAAGGTTAAAAAAAATTAGGTGTTGAAGTCATGGATTTCAGATGTATTCTTGCAACAAAGATAGAGAGTGGTGATTACAAGACTACAGGATGATGAGTATGCAAAGATGCTCTACCAAAATCAGAATATGGGGTAGGATTTTTAAAAGCACTCAGGATTTCAAAAGCTCCCATAGATTTCAGTGACAGCAGTTAGGCCAACACCTACAGCTTATGAAAATCCAACCTAGAAAGATTAATTCTAATATTGTTCAAATATAGGCATTTCTATTCAATGAAATTGAATTGAAAGATTGAAAGATGGTGTAAAGATAATAAAATCTAAACTTTCTTTTCAAATTATGTGCCTGTAGAGCCCACTAAATGTGTTGCAGAGAAACCAAGTATCAGTATTTATTTTAAGTTTTATTAAATATATGAAATATTGGTATAGAGAAATGTTCTTCTCTCCCCAAAGAATGGAGACAGAAGAACTATGAAAAATACCCAACAACTGTAGTCATGCAAGTCAAGTAGTTCTTTCTAGGACAACTATTAGATCAACAACAACAACAACAAAAAAGAAACAGATATGGCACAAACCAAATGTTTGGATTATGAAAAACAAGAAAAGATTTCTAATCTCAAAATTACCACAGAAAAGCAAAACAATTAACATCTGTCGTAGCATATCCGTGGGTATTTTTAAAAGTAAGACACTTAGTTTGTTTTACAGTGCTCTGATGATGGGCATATTACAAAAGTTTATTCTTCTTACACGAATGACAGAAAATGCTCTACTTTGAAGAGGAAGCAATTTAGAAAAAAAAAACAGCAAAACCAGGAGTATACATAGAAAGAAGACACCGACAAAAGCAGGGAGGAAACCAAATGCTGAACTAGACTTTACTCTCATTGCAGTTAATATGATAATACCAAGTACTCCTTATAATCCTTGTATGGTGAGGATTTATTTATTTTCAAAGGCTTTATTATAAAATAATTATCCAATAAAAAGAACAAAGTAATTCTTTTACGTTTACACAATTAAACACTACATTCCAATCTATCTTGGAAGGTTTTTTTAAATCCAATGTAGTTTCTCCTTATTTGGGAATGCATAGTTTTATCTCTAGTGCTGCTTGCAGCATCAAAGCAAAAGTTTTTCTTGTTAATGTGATATAGTTATATTATAAAGATTCACTCACAAATTATAGCTTTTGATGCATTATTTCATGTGACAGCATTTGTTTTGCAAAAATCGAAGATAGACAGCTAAGCATGCTTACATATCTTGTTTGATAATATATTAAAAATATATTAAAAGTATTGAGCAGCAATAATGGTGATTTTCCCCTTAAACTAGATAACATTACAAAAGAACTTTTAACATTGAATTAGAGCAATAGAAGACGACTTAAAAATCTCTTTCGGAGTTGTCAAGCATATTTATTTTTGGCAGCTATGCATCTGGCATTCACAGTACAGAAAAAAATCCAGAACTTCAAACAGTGCTTAGGAATCTAATTCACAATAAATTTATTAATGCCCACTGTTTAGGTTTTTTTTAATCACAGTCTTAATATGATTAACAGAACAAAGTTACTGCCTGTGGAAAACAGTCAATCACCATTGCATGTAGAAATATCATAATATTTTACAAAGTACATTGTAAATTTGCAGATTGGGAAATACTAAATTTGCCTTCTGTTATGTTGACAACTTTGCTAGAACCAAAGTTTCATTTTACTATTAGAAAGGATCATAATCATCTGCTTTCTCAAAATTCAGAGATGTCTAAATTATTAGACATTACAGCTGTCAAATTAAGTTTTATAAGTTTGTCACTGGAAATTCACCTTTACAGTTCATTACACTCTATGGAATGAAGTGTTTCCTTGTTATTTCTGTTCAAAAGATCTTTTTCTAGTAAAAAGCAGTTTTGTAATATTAAAACACCCATTTTTTTCTTGTAACATATTTCTATTATGTACATTTAAATTATTAATGGAATATAAGGCATTTTAATAACCCCCTAAACACCACTCTTTTGGCTTGATAAAGGACAGTAAATAGAAGTCAATAGCTTAAATTGATTGTTGTGTAGTTGTTACGAAGTATGCCAGAGTAGCTGACTACTTGACCACACAAAACTATATCAACTCTGTGCCAAGTCTCTCCTCGATTAGCTTCCCTTCAGATGCCTAAATGGAAAAACACTGCCAATTTAGGAATTATTACACTTGCCAGATAGGGGTGGAGAACCCAGGATACAACTTGTTTAGGACATGTGAAAGTTCCCATTATATCTATTTATTCTTTCCTTCTGTGAGTTTTGTAAGCAAGGCTGAAGACAGCTGTTCCATACATTCAGATAATACGTACAAGGAAATCACACACTAAGAAATCTTTCCAAAACAGTGAAAAATTTCCTGGCTACTCCACTTGTGCATGGCATGATGTTTTGCTGTGACTTTTTATATCACATTTCTCAAAAGACCTTTTCTCTTTAAGTACTTTTGATATGGGAAATAAAATCCCAGTGTTACCTTCCACTCATTTGTCCAGCCCTGTCCTCACTATTGAACAATTTTTAATTTTGTTCTCCAAAGTATTTGAAAGAAAGACCCTTAAGTTTTCCTTTACAAAGACATATCTGGGAATTTTGGGATCTCATTCACAAATACATCTGTAGCCCCTACTGTTACATTCCAATTATATTTCTATTACAAGATTGTCTGTAAATTAGAATACACATTGTGTAATGAGATCACGAGAAATGTGCGTTTAGAGAGCCTAAAATAGTTAAACTCTGTGATAACAAAGAGCCAAAGTTCAGAGCTCTTTCTGCGCCTTGATGGTCTGAGAAATCAAAGAGCACCTGTTAAATGGTATGGAGTTGTTATTAACTTGTGGAATTATGGGTGAATCATCAGGAATAATTCAGAAAAATTATAGTATGCAATTTTTGTAAATAAGCCGTTAACAGAAACACGGAAAAATCTTGCATTCCTTTGCCTTTTAAAGGTTATAGAATTTGTACTTCTTTAATAAAATATTGCAGTTTCATTTAAATTTGATCCACATAAAACTTACAGCGGTTTGAAGAAAGTACAAACTTCCAGGTAGTTTACTGAAAGTGTGGTCAATACTCGGCGTTTCTATAAATAGAAGCAAATCATGTAGTTCAAGACTGGATTTTGGAATCTAAAACACACAGCTGTGTCACTAAGCATGGGTCACAGTTCTGTTCCTTCCAGTAAGAATGCAGCTATCAAGAACATTTCGCACTTAGATCAACTGTGCATTTAAGTATCACTTGCTTTCAACAGCCACTGAATGAAAATAGAAGAGAGCTTCAAAATTAATAATACATTTTTAAAGGCATACCCCTCCATATGAAAAATTGGGGTGAAATCCTACTCCATTTAAGTCAATGGGAGTTTTGTCATCGACTTCAATGGGGCCAGGATTTAACCCATGGGGTTCACTCAAGAATTATAAAGCATACTAAGACAACATTTCAATGGGTACAGCAATGAAATCAGAGATAAAAAACAGGATTTTAATCAACAATTTAATAATTTGCCTTGTCTTCATAAATTCCCTACTTTAAAGAGATATATTTGTTTCAATTTTCTTACGGTGGCTCAGCAGTCACTTAACCTCTTTGCCTCAGTTTTTGCCAACTGTAAAATGGGTATACAAAAAGCTAACTGACCTCATAGAGATGTTGTGAGGCCTGATAAATGGGACACTGAGATCCTTGATGAAATGTGCTCCAAGTATTTTGCTTTTCCATGACCATTTTTGTACAATGCACCTTCCTTCCAGGTCCGGCATAAATCCATCAAGTACTGATCTTTACACACAGATTGTATTGATGATCCTAGAATAATACCTATTAGTGTATCCATTTCAATCCATTTTGATTGTCTGATTGTTTGAATGGTTTGTCCCTCTAAATAAAAATTCTGCAGTGTTTTCTAGGATGACCAGACCATCTACTACACAGCTTTTCACACTAGAATTTAGAAGACTCCTTGATATATTGCAAAATAACAGCAAGCACATGGAATTTAAACAAATTTCAGAACAGATTTTGTGAAATGCTTTACTCAAAAACCTAAGGCAAAAATCTATGATCCATTTATTTGATATAAGACACCTTTCCTGAATTATCAAGCCACAATTCCACAGTAAGGGCCTGATCCAAAGCCTATCACCTAGAATCCAAACACTATGAAATGTTGTAACTAACACAACCATATACTTCATATCTTTGAAGATAAACATTTTGAAATAGAACTGACCACTAATTGATCTAGTGTTGTAAGAGCACCAGTGATACACCAATACAAACAATGTGTCTTTTAAACCAATACAAAAGATTTAAAATTGTTTCTGTTCTCCAGTGAAACACACAGGCAATTAAAAAAAAATTTAGTATAGAAGTCTTTTAAAATACTAATACGTGCTATAAATTACTTTATAGAGAAGGATTAATCTCTTAAAACAACAGAAAAAGTGAGTCACTTTTAAGATGTAACCTTTTTCTTTGAGACTTTGAAAAAGGTCAGCACAAGTTGTTTTATATCATAAGTGTCTAGTATAATATATACAGAGCTTAAGCATTTAAGCCCCTTTTCGCCTGTCTTCCATACCCTGAATATCATGGCTTTTGGCACAGAAAAGGAGACGCACAACTGTCTCCTGTTTAAAACCCTGTGAAATCTGTATACATATAGGCGCTGAAAAAAAAAAATCTTCTGGGGCATAGTTAAGTTATATACATCCTACTAAAAGAGGAGCAAGCATGCAGGAAAGTGAAAATGTGTGCTATAGGTATTCTCCATTCCATACACTATGCCAGTTAGTAACACAAGTCAAATGAAACAATTCATAGATCATCAACCTTAATTTGCTCATGTGTAACCCCCAGCTTGCCCGGAGATACTTGCTGCATATGCAAATTAGAGACTGTTCAATCCTGTTGGCATTTGGACATGCACAGAAGTGACTTTTGAAAATCCAGTCCTTTATTTCATCCATCCAAATCCACAACACAGACATTAAAACATCAATTCCCAATGCACTATGAATATCAGTTCTACTTATCCGAACATAGCACACTGAAAATCAACAGGAGAGCTGAATCTCTGCCTGGAAATGGAACCTTTACGTTTCTTGGGCCAGGATATTCCTACAAAATTGTATTTTATATAGCATTACTTGAATTTTGAATATATCTTCTAACATATCAAATCACATATTTTACCACTATTAAAGTAGAGCAGTTGACATTACCTTGTGCTTTCACAAAGCTTTAGTGTGACACATTTCATCTAATTTCACATTTAAAAATATTATTACAATAGTAATATTTTCTGAACACCATACAAGATAAATCTGAATGTCCTTTACATAGATACATTAGTATAAGTGATAGGACTGTAACGCAACATAGCATCTAAACATAAAAATATACTCTAAATCAGGGGTCAGCAACCTATGGCCCACGTGCCAAAGGCAGCATGCAAGATGATTCTGAGTGGCACTCACACTGCCCGGGTCCCGGACGCTGGCCTGCGGCTCTACAGCTGCCCCCAGCTGTGGCCCACTGCCCCCAGCCTGGGGTAGTGAGGGGTGCAGACAGGGGCAAGAGGGGGCACAGCTCAGCACCCCCATCTTAAAAATTGTTCCAGCGCCACTCTGCTGGGATATTTTAAAGTCCTGATTTGCTGCTTACATCACTATCACGTCATGTGGAACTGCACATTGCATTTGACATTGTGCATGCTGTCTGTCGCTATTTTTCCCCCCACTGTAAGTTGAGGGGTACATTTGACAAAATGTCAGCTCCTAAGAAAGCAAAGTTAGATGTCTATTCATTTCACTTCACAGCAACATTTGGTGGCTAAGTTGTGGCAAGGTTTTGGTGCACTTTGTAAACTGTTTTGATGCAATCAAGGCCTTTTGTTGGAAAAAGGACAAAACTACCCCGAACTGGATGATGACTAATGGCTATGTAAGCTCATGTTTCTAACTGACATCACCGCTCACCTAAATGAACTCAACCTCAGTCTCCAGGATGCAGGGAAAATGGTTCCGGAACTTTATGAAACCTGGAAGGCATTTGTTGTAAAACTCGCAGTTTCTTCTCGGGATATTCGAACTTCGACTTTCTGCTACTTCCAACACATAAAAGAGCTATCAACACATTGCACTATCAGTGCTGATGAGATTGGAATGTACATGCAAGAACTGGAATCAGAATTTTCTGACAGATTTCAAGATTTCCAGCGATTTGGCCCAATGCTTTCTTTTCTAATTAAACCTGAAAAGGTCAACGAAAGCGACTTGGATTTGTCTGTATTTCAGTGGATGGGTGTTGAAGACTTCATAATGCAGCTCATTCAGTTAAAAATCTCAGAATTGTGGGCAACAAAGTTTGGAGATCTGCAGAGTGCACTTAAAGCTACCGAGAGAGATTATGGGGCCTCTATTCTGACCTGCTGGACATCCCTGCCAGTGAAATTTAACTGTCTGAAGAAAACTGCATTTGCAATGCTTTCAGCATTTGGATCCACATACCTGTGTGAACAGGTATTTTCACACTTGAAATCTGTCGTCTGTCTCTCTCGGAGCCGGTTAACAACTGATCACTCAGAAGCCTGTGTGCACCTTAAACTATCCAAATACGTGCCAGATATTGGAAAACTCAGCAAGGAAAAGCAAGGGGAAGGATCACACTAAACCAGGGGTTGGCAACCTTTCAGAAGTGGTATTCCAAGTCTTCATTTATTCATTCTAACTTAAGGTTTCGCGTGCCAGTAATACATTTTAACGTTTTTAGAAGGTGTCTCTCTATAATATATAACTAAACTATTGCATTTGTTCCAACCCCTCAGACAGAGATAAACACTGACAAGATATCTATCAAGCATTCTTACAACTACAATACCCACCTGCTGAAGTGAAGAAACAGAAGAGTACCCAGAAGTCACCTACTACAGGACAGGCCCAACAAAGAAAATAACAGAATGCCACTAGCCATCACCTTCAGCCCCCAACTAAAACCTCTCCAACGCATCATCAAGGATCTACAACCTATCTTGAAGGACAACCCATCACTCTCACAGATCTTGGGAGACAGGCCAGTCCTTGCTTACAGACAGCCCCCCAACCTGAAGCAAATACTCACCAGCAACCACACACCACACAACAGAACCACTAACCCAGAAGCCTATCCTTGCAACAAAGCCCGTTGCCAACTCTGTCCATATATCTATTCCGGGGACATCATCATAGGGCCTAATCACATCAGCCACACGATCAGAGGCTCGTTCACCTGCACATCTACCAATGTGATGTATACCAGCATGTGCCAGATATGCCCCTCTGCCATGTACATTGGTCAAACTGGACAGTCTCTACGTAAAAGGATAAATAGACACAAATCAGACATCAAGAATTATAACATTCAAAAACCAGTCGGAGAACATTTCAATCTCTCTGGTCACTCGATTACAGACCTAAGAGTGGCTATTCTTCAACAAAAAAACTTCAAAAACAGACTCCAATGAGAGACTGCTGAATTGGAATTAATTTGCAAACTGGATACAATTAATTTAGGCTTGAATAGAGACTGGGAGTGGATGGGTCGTTACACAAAATATAACTATTTCCCCATGTTATTTCTCCCCCCCAAACCTCCCACTGTTCCTCAGACGTTCTTGTCAACTGCTGGAAATGGCCCATCTTGATTATCACTACAAAAGGTTTTCTTCCTCCCCCCCTCCTGCTGGTAATAGCTCATCTTAAGTGATCACTCTCCTTACAGTGTGTATGGTAACACCCATTGTTTCATGTTCTCTGTGTATATAAATCTCCCCACTGTATTTTCTACTGAATGCATCCGATGAAGTGAGTTGTAGCTCATGAATAAATTTGTTAGTCTCTTAGGTGCCACAAGTACTCCTTTTCTTTTTGCGAATACAGACTAACACGGCTGCTACTCTGTAAACTATTGTTGTATGTAAAGTAAATAAGGTTTTTAAAAAGTTTAAGCAGCTTCATTTTTTCCACTCTAATTTAAGGTTTCACGTGCCAGTAATACATTTTAATGTTTTTAGAAGGTCTCTTTCTACAAGTCTATAATATATATAAGTAAACTATTGTTACTGTATTACTGGCATGCAAACCTTAAGTTAGAGTGAATATATGAAGACTTGGCACATCTCTTCTGAAAGGTTGCTGACCCCTGCTCTAAATCATGAAAATATTCTGCCAACTCTAAATTGTTGCATATCAGTCAGTAAGAACTGAAGTCATACAAATGGCACTGATTAAGGGGGACTGGAAATGGAATGCAGATCATAGTCTTTGGATCTTGGTAGAAATTTGGTCGAGGCTGGTGATGGATAAAAATTATTAGGAGCTGAAAGGCTGTTCAATAGCCTCCATTAAGCAAGATGAGTTTGTGGTCACTCACCAATTTCTAGAGAATACGTATCTAAAAACATCAGAATTGGTACTCAATGGCTTCAACACACACCAAAAGACCAGATGAACCTCTGTTATTCACCAACAGAGATGGACCTCGAGGTCAAGGTCGAGGCAGAATGTCACAAAAGCAGGCCCTACTGATGTTCCTGCTGTGTCTGTTCTGTACCTAGCTAGAAGATTTCAGTCTCCAGGGCTGTCTAGTTGGCAATAGAGAAGCACTAAACATTTTTTTAAAAGGTAAATAAATAAAAAAGAGAGTATTGATTTAAGTCTAGTAAACATGCACATAAATGGACAACTGATTGCTAGGACCCAATGCAGTTTGAAAAATCCACACAAGTTCTGAGGTAAGAGCATTTACAAAAACTGGCATATATAAAAATCTGGCAACTGTATCAAGAATCAATATGTCATGAAGCTAAATACCATGTAGACCTGATTCTCAACTGCCTTTCATTATGTGCAGTCATTTATATTTGTGAAATGTGACAGTAAAATGCTATCAAATCAGAAGGTGAAAGGCAGTGGAAAATCAGGCACTATATTTTTAATGTGTCAGATGCCTAGGCTGTTATCCACAATTTCTATTCCTGTCTCTCACAAAGAGCCCATCAATTAATGCCTCATTTAACAATCAATGCTATCTTTAAAAAACAAAAAATAAACAGATTTTTTTGGCACCTGATAGAAATAGAGGCCAGAACCATGAAATAAATTATAAGCAAAATATACACTTGCTTATTGGATACTTCAAACTACTTCACTAAGCAGCTTAAGTTACACACTGCACAGTTCAAAGCTGTGCGTATCTGTTTGTCCAAGTTCAGGGCGCCGCATGGTCCCAAGGGTCCCACAAAAGACCATATTCATATAATCCAGGCAATTGGCTACTCATTACATCATGTTCCAGAAATAAAGCAGAATGGCATAACCAGTCAGGATAAAGTTCAGAAGACTCAGCCTCTAGCTACACCACACTGCACAACGCAAGGCATTCACTTCACATTAGTGACTAGGCCTTTTGTAGGCAGGTTATTGATGAACCCTAACCATATGGAGAAAACTCTTTGGACAGAAACCACATACATAAGAAAGATCATGTAGCACTAATTCAGGACAAACTAAAAATGCTAATAATACATATGGGTGCAGTTACCTGTCACACTTCCCAATACCCAAGACCACTGATGGTACCACTCTCCATTACACAGATTTAAATTCTTTGAATTCACACTCAGATTGTTTTTCTCTGATATCTGATCCAAGATTAGTGCTTAGAAAACTTTACTGTCCTGGAAGTATTTGTACTGGGCTCACCAAAGTACTTCTAGTTAGAGATATCAGACTCAACTCATACCATTCATATCACACTCTTTTTTGCCTACACCTTCAACTTCTGACATTATTTTAGAGGCTTATTTAGAAGAAAAGCTGGAGTTAGAAGTCAACTTTTTATACCAACTGAATGCTGAGGTTCCAAACTTTAAGGTGATATGAAATATTGGTTTCTAGTTGTTATGGATCTTGAAATAGCAGCTGCTAAATCACGTTGGAATAGACATTGAGTGAAAAAGTAAAATATTAAATCACAGTTATGTGATGTCAAGCTCAAATGTGTATCAACTGTACTGGGAAAGAAAGTTATATATCCGTGGGAAGCTGAGATATTTTTTGTCTTACCAGAGTAGAGCTTTCATTTTTAGCCCAGATTGTTCATGAAATATCAGACTGAGTCAACAACAGTCCTTCCATCTAGCAATGCTTTTTGTCACGGATCCAGGAATGAACAAAGCAAATCCCAAATTAGTGTCATTTCCATTTCCTGAATCCTAATGTTTACAAATGGTTAGAGATCTTTGGATGGCTTATTGTAGGAAGGTGGTGCATTAGCTTTCTAATGTATACACACATTTTAAAAGATCCTATTAAATTACAGTTGCTGTCTGAATGATTCTTGAGCAATACAATGGGCTAGTGCAGTAATACATTTTAACATTTTTAGAACGTCTCTCTCTCTAATAAATTTATTTGAGCATAAGCTTTCGTGAGCTACAGCTCCGGGCCGATGAAGTGAGCTGTAGCTCACGAAAGCTTATGCTCAAATAAATTTGTTAGTCTCTAAGGTGCCACAAGTACTCCTTTTCTTTTTGCGAATACAGACTAACACGGCTGCTACTCTGAAATCTCTCTCTAATATATAACTAAACTATTGTTGTATGTAAAGTAAACAAGGTTTTTAAAATGTTTAGGAAGCTTCATTTAAAATTAAATTAAAATGCAGAGCCCCCCGGACCGGCGGCCAGGACTCAGGTATTGAGAGTGCCACTGAAAATCAGCTTGCGTGCCGCCTTTGGCACGCGTGCCATAGGTTGCCTACCCCTGGGCTAGTGCAAGTGATCATGACTCCCTCTAGCGTCTGATCTCAGGGATTATTCAGCCTCCTACAATTCACGAAGTTCTCCTCAGGTAGCAGAACCTTAAGTTTTTATGCTAACAATCCTGGATTTGATACCTGCGGAAAACTGTGGTATCTGTGTGTATGAAAGCCATAGCTCATTAGGCAAGATTATGAAAAAAAACTGATTTTACATCTAAGAATTAGATAATTAGTAAAAAAAAAAAAATATTGAGCAAGCTGATTTAAATATGCCAAAATTCTTATTTAAATGTGCAAAATTTCAAGCTCAATTGATACAAGACCTGAACTTCCAAAGATCACATCCCATGGTGAGCTGATGGGCTGCTCCTCTCCTTTTGCTCCACCCTCCTTGTCCGTGCCTTGTATTCCAATGCCTGCTACAGTGTTCACCATCTCTAATTCAAGGTCAATCTATGAGGGGAAAAAAGTAATACATGCAATAATTTTATAGGCAGTGATATTGACTTCTTCCTTCGCTAACTGATCTAAATATCTAGGGTATGTCTACACTGGAGCAGGAGATGTAATTTCCCAGTTGGGTAATTACACCTGTGCTAAGCTCTCATCGAGTGAGCACACTAAAAATAGAAGTATAGCTGTGGTTTTGTAAGCGATGGAACGGGCAAGCCGCTCCAAGTATGTGCCTATGGTTTCAGACAGGACCATTCTCACGGGTGGTTAGCCCAACGCACTGCTCATGCCATGGAGGCTTCATTTCTAGTTTTTAACAAGCTAGTTTGATCAGGGCTAGAGTGGATATGTTTACAAGCTAGGAATTACAGCTCTAGCTCCTGTGTAGACTTACCCTAAAACAGAAAGTCTGCTATGTAACAAGTTGCCTACAGACAGAAACTGATTGCCAATTTGAGAGTCAGGTATTTTACAAGACAATTAACAACTTTGCTAAAATTAGTAGACTTATTGAAAAGCCTCAATTTATTTTCCATCTGCACCAAAATGGTAAATGACCTTTCTGTCATCATTAAGTCAAAGCAACTAAAGAAATATATCAGGTCTTCTTGCATGGACAATGGACACTTATGTTAGAATTTTATTTTAAAATAAAACAACGTGTTTTAAAAAAATATACACACAAAAACATACCATGTATCATAATGTGCACACAGCAAATGATACTCTACAATTTAATTAATTAGTAAGATATGCAACTCAGGCTATGTCTACACTACAGATCTTACACCACTGCAGCTGCACAGCTATAAGGTCTCCTGTGTAGGAGCTCTCCACTCCTCCACAAGTGCTAGTGTAGACAAAGCTTAATTTATGCCTATTTCAGTGAAAAAGAATGTTCTGTTCATTTCTGCCTTCCCAATCCCCCTCTCTCCTCCTGCATTCATTTTCAATTTTCACAAAGGATTTTCTGATTGAGTCTTCCTCCAATTTGCCATTAATTACTCTTGATGATTATGTAAAAAAGGAATAAAGAGTCTGTTTATATGCAATATTACACCACATCTGTACCAATAATTCCACTTTTACATTTAAATTGGTCTTTTGCCAGCATCAAAAACAACTGAAAGCACACAAAAATAGCTTTAGATTACCTCAATTCTTTAAAGATTGTGCTATCGAGGTACCCCTTCACAAAAAGGGCAATGGTTAATCATCTAGGAATAACTATGTGCTAAAGCAATAAGTTTCTATGGTATGTAGAAAATACTTTCAATCAGTAAGATGTCGTCTTTTTGCTCCCATGAACTTCAACTCCTGGGTCTTCTGAATCAATCACAGGTCACATCCAAGATCCAAATCACAAATTTAAGGAGTACCGCATTTATGACAGCATAGCCCTTCATTTAATAACTGGGAGGAACTGAGTCTATAAATTCACATAGTGAGAATCCTAAATTTATAAGAATATAAATGATTACTTGTGGCTTGTTACTCTACTGAATAGCTCTACAAAAACTATGAGACCTACTCTACCTCAGCGCCACAATACTTGTACTGTAAATAAGAATATGATGTTAGGTTTGTAACTTGAAATGAAGGGAAAACAATTTCCATATTCATTACTAACACTAGATATTTCTCATAGCCAAATAATAGGCAAATCAGGGGTTTGTCAGGACAATCATGTATGCATCATTTTACTGGAAAAAAATGTCTTGGCACACAATATTTCAATTATTATTGAACATTTTCCATTAGGAAAGTATTAAACTGCTGTCATTAATAGTTTTCAAGTATTTAAATATAGCAAAAGTGGACATCATTCCTCTAAAAACAAATTGGGAAAAAAGTATTGGTTTAGTTATTGATAAATACTGGGCCAAATTCTACTCTCAGTTACACAGCATAATTTGTGAATAATTTCTTTGATGTCAATTTTCATCTGTGCAACTGGGAATAGAATTTCCACTGTTATCCTTTAACTTGCTTTTAAATGAAAATTTTACCTTTCTAATCAGATGGTTTTCTGTATCAGCTACAAAAATAATGTTATTCTTTATAGCCACTCCCTGTGGTGAATTGAATGTTGCCTCTGAAAATCTTCCATCTTTTCTCCCACTGTTTGGTCCTAAACATGAAACAACCCAATTAAGAGAATAAAATTTCACACTGCAAAAAAAGGAAAAAACAGTAAGCAATCACATTTACAATTATTTTACAGATTTAAGCATTTTCCACAAGGTGCTTTTGCAGCTCTGCATACAGTTCAGTTATTTTTTAGATCTCTTCTATATAGTTTCATTTTAGAATCACCTTGCTGTGCAACAGCAATGATACAATTCAATATTCTGACATTTTTCTCCTCAAGTTCTAGGCATACATGGATTCTCCACTCAAGCAACATTCACAATAAAAGTCTTTTATTGGGATTCTAAATTGCTCCTCTTTTCTTGGACTAAAAGACACAATTTCAGAAAAACCATCCCTCTGTATTTTAATCCTGGCTACATCAAAGCAAATTAGCTACAAACATTTTAACTTCATTACTTTTCTTTTATTTACTTCAATTATTTAGTGTTCTGGATAAGCTACAAATCAAGGTAATGTTCAGCTAGCAAAAACAGTTCTTGATCAGTAATTATTAGCAACAAAGAGGTATTGAACTGCATGTAAAGGGCAGCATGAAGAATGGATCTAGTTAGCCTTCTAGACAGCACGATAAGGAGACAGAAGAGCATCATGATCTACATAAAAAACTGTAAACGTAAGTATCATATCTTACAATCAGAGACAGAGTATACTGTAAAATGAATTAGCTGCAGCTGTCACAGGAAGACATTTAGTCTTTATTAAGTTTGCATCACGATCTCTGACGCAAATCCAGTTATTATAACCTCAGTGGATACCAACACTTATTACTTAATTATAATCTTCACTACATTGTTTTCTGCCCACAGCTCTTTTACTGAGTCACTAAAATAAACAAATTACTATTAACTTTTACATATAAATTGTAAGATGACTGTTTAGGGTTTACAGATAGCAAATACAGGATGTGACAATGCCAAATTTAATTAGTTATGCAGAATCAAGCTCAAAAAGTACTTGGATGCAAGACCTCTCAGGGACTGCACAAGATGTGATAAGTGGTCTTATTAATTAAAATAGATAGTACTCTTCCCTTTGAATCACTATTGAATGGCTAACCCAACATCATATTAAGGAATACCTTTCTGTTAGAGACGCCATCTTACTGGTCATAAGAATTTCACATAAAACATCTGCTGTTGTGGAAGGTGCTAACGCTGGTGTCCTGATCAGATTTTTCACTTGGATAATTATATTCTGCCTACTTAATCTGCTGTGATTCAAGTAATAAGGTTCCTGTTTTAAAAACTGTAGTATTGCTGGCATTGTTTTAATAACTGCTACATCCTACAATGAAGCAGGTGTTATTCAATGGCAGATGAATTGAAATAATCCATATATACACAGAGGGCCTGGTGCAAAAAACTCACTGATGTAATGGGAAACTTTCCTTTGACTTTAATGGTTTTGCATCAGACCCATAGCAAAATTTGTCAATAGTGGTTGTCAGTAGGATGGCTTGTAATTGGGCTGTTATAACAGGTATACGCTTAATATAGATATGACCAAAAGCACCTATAAGATGGAATCACTGTTCACTTTTTTATGTAAGATTATAACAAAAAAATGCATACAAGAGGTGCAGAAGAATGATTAGGTCTGTGTGGTGAACAAAAGAGAAAGCTGAACACTTTTAAAGAGACATTAAAAATTACCTTTGCTACTCAGGCTATCTTAGCAACTAAATTTAAACATGTAGTTTACTTCTCACTATGCAGTATGTTATTTTTGCATTCTTGCTTTGTTAGGCAAAAATGACTAGGCAGTTTGACAATTATTTCTAGTCAATTTCTAGACTTTTAGGTTCCTATACAACAACAATACAAGACTTCAATTAATTTGTTGCAGACACTACGTGAGATTGTTAAAGAGCAACAATCCTAGGGAATCCCTAGTTAGCAGCTGGCCTCAGGATTCCACTAATAAGAAAGGGTTCATCAGCATTGCATTTTCAGTGCACTGAGGGAGGTGTTTGTGTCTCGCCCCATCTCCCTGGCTCACCCACTCCCTTGCAGTGGATTCTGTCTTTGTGGTGTCAGGGAAGGAGCGACACAGTACCTGCTATTTAGATGTATAGCACCATGTACACAAAGCGATCTACAACTAGTAATTGTCTGGACAGATTCTATACTCTGCTATCTATACTGCATGTTGAAATAAATATAAAAATGTCAAAATTACTCTAACAATTAGAAACATGAGGCACCTTAAACAAGTGTATTCATAGAGTCTCTCACACAGATTTGTTCTAAAACTTATTTTACTATCCAAAAAATATTTAAAAGGGAGTTGTAAGCAAAATGCTTAAACAAAATAGTTAAAAAAATCAGTAATTATTTTCAAATGTCTACAATATGCTGAGCGCTGAACACAAAGAATGCAGACTTCTCTGAAAAGCCTATGCTCTAAAATAACGTGATTCTGAGAAATTTATGTAAATCTTACCTCCAATGGTATGTAGGATTTTCCCATTTTTCCTGACAACCAAAATCCTGTGATGTCCGGTATCTGCTATCACAAGTCTATCTCCTGAATTGTCTACAGTCACTTTGCCAGGAAACAGCAAGGGAGAAGAAGGCAGAGAGTCTCTGTACAATTTTATTCCAATTTTGTTATCTGTAATTTGTCCTCTCTCTTTGTAGAACTTTAGAGCAATAGAAGTAAATAAAAATAATTTATCTTTGTGTCCCTCTCCAACAAGAGAAAACAGCATATTTCCACGAGGTCCAAGAATGACCACAGTTGGCCAGCAAGACACTTCTAGCTCATGCCAAAGTGTTGCATCAGCATCATTTACCACAGGGTGGGTAATGTTATATCTAAGAACAGCACTTTTAATGTTATTGAGAACCTTTTCGTTTGGGAACTTCGCTGAATGGACACCAACAACAAGAAGACCATCTGAAAGCAAAAATAAAAGAGTCTTGCACTGAAACATGCCTGCATCTGAATAAGAGTTTGAATAAGAGATTAAAAACAAAGTACAATCCTAAATCACAACATGACTGACTTCATTACAAAGTGAAAGAGGTGCGATATAAATTAAATAAAATAAAAATCAAAGCTCAATATAGTAATGGCTGCACAACCTATCCATTAATACTAAATACTATGGTTTACAAGTAAGATTTCAGTACAGTTTAGATGCTATTTCTTCCCAAGCTGGTTAAGATTTAGTGCATCAAAATTTTTTTCTTGATTGCTTGGACCCCTTCACAGGTAATAATATGGAGATGCTAATGGTTCTACTGAAATTTAAAATTTTCTCAAGCATTCATCTCATCAACATATTACTTTTAATTTTACTGCACAGCTTTTCTGCTTTAGAAAAATACAGTAATGGAAAACTACATTCTAAAACTGGTAATCAAACTTACCACAGAACTCTGGAACTAGTAAGTAGGATATAAATAAATAGTTGGAGACTGAGATACTGTAGCATTCAATGTTTTAACAAACATTAGAAACACATCAGTATAACAAATAGTGCTTATGACAAGCCAGATATAAAACTTTTCATGTACTTCATTTTAGGGAGGATTAATACAGAGTCTTAGAAATCAGCTAAAGAACCCAAACTGCCTCTGATTTTCCCCATAAGAAAAAGAGAGGATAACAGCCTTGATATCCTAAGAGAAAAGGTGCTATATAAGTGAAAAGTATTATTATAATTCAAGTAATGTACACCAGCAGCCACCCTAGGTATTCCATAAATAAGATGGAAACAATCAGCTAGTCACTATCCTTAAGTTCCTTGACTACTTTTTCTCTGCTTTCATAAAATTCAAAGTAAGTTTTTCATTTCTAGTTAATTTTCTTTTCATGACAAAGGTTAAGTTTACTTAGTTCTATTATACTTGGCACTTATGGACGCTGCTCCTCTCCTGCCAGAAAGTAAGAGAAAGAAGCTTCACTTCACCTTTTAGTAATCTTCCAGGGAACAAAGCCGAGACTATTTAATTTTCTATTTACCATATTTTGGCAAGGAGAAACCAGAACTATCTCAGAAGGATTAATCGATATTAGTGTCCAAGGTTCATTGTATACCTTTATTATGTATCATTTCTGCATACTTTTACATTTCAGGACACAACTACATATATTACATAAAAGGCGCAAACAGTCCCACGTTGTTTATAGTTGGGACAGAGGTGAAAGCACAGTACTATTTGTAGTATTCAGTTTATAGGAGAGTGGTACATCCTATTTAAGGTTTTATATTGTGTTTTGGTGAGAGATTATGCTGTTATATTAAAGGAATTTAACTGTGTATGTGACAATGATATTTCCCAATCTTTCTTAGCAAAATCCTAGAGTGCTATTAGCCATAGCTATATTTTTATGTTATACAAAAGTAATTCACGAACTCTGTTCTTCCTAACCTTACAGATCTGAGTGGAACAGATCAGATAGTCTGGGATTGTGGTTCAGACAAGTTCTGGAATCTGTTTCCCAGACTGCGCTGCTCACAGCTATGATCCCATTGTCTCTCATTCCTTTTCTTGAATGGAGCAAAATTACATCAACTAGGCAGTTGTATAAAGCTACTACTTGACAAGAAATCAGAATTTTTAATACAATGGAAAACCCTGGCAAAGCATAATATAGCCAGTACTTTTCCAAGATCACTTATGCTTCTGGATAGTGTAAGTGTTCTGGAACCATAAACAACATCTAGGGTACAGCAGACCCTGGTTTGCAGCAACACCTTGTAAGAGCAACCGCCGCTTACAAGCAATATTTCCCCTGAGAAGAGACTTTCCCTACTGTGAATTGTCCACTTGGTAACAGGAACATAGCTACCACATAAGAGCAACGTTTGTCATGTTGTGATATCACATCAGGGAGTGGAGATGGGGGGGGGCGTGTAGGGGCACTGTCCCTCCCAAACTGCATCTTTCCACTCCCCTCCCAATCCTGGCCCTTCAGCACAGTTCCAAGGCGCACAACCTCATCCACTTGCCCTGCCTGATAGAGCCTGCATGGAGAGCATGTGTAGGGAGAGTTTGGAGTGAGGGATTGGAAGAGAGATTTTGGGGGGGGGGGGAGGGGAAGAAAAGTTGGGTTGGGATAGCAGCAGAGGCTCAGCTGGAAGGTTTTCTCCTCCCTTTCTCAACATCTGGCTTGCAGGCAGAGGGGTATGTGCATGATATTTTGCACTGGGGAGTATTGGGAACCCCCCCCCCATCATGCATCGAACTATCCTCTCCAACTTGGTTGCTAGTGGAGGGCTTTGGGTGTGCTGATTTGCAGTGGAGGATCGGAGAACCCCATGCCCCAGGGCACTGACCAGTCCCCACTGTCCGTTCTAGAATCCATTCCCTGCTCCATTGCAGGCTGCGCATAGTACCCTCCCCATGCATCCCTCGCCAGAGTAGAGTGCGAAGGGCCAAATTCAAGATAATTGACCATTTTTTGTATTCTTTTCTTCATCTGATGTCAACTTTTCTTTTTACCATGCATACAGAAAAAGTTTATGACACCAGAGATTCCAAGCACCCCACTTCCAATTTGTATTATTCCTTTAGGAGAGAGTAGCACTCAGGAAGTTGAGTGTTTCTGTGCTGAGCCTTCAATTTCAAGGCTCTCCTTATCCATACTCCTAGCCATTATAAACAGGAGCAGGGAGAGGGGGAAATGGCAAATGAAATTACTTCAAGAGCAGAGCTACCAACTTTGATTATGAAGCAGTTTGCTTCTCAGGTGAATTCTCTGCGGTTCACCAGACAGGACTCCTAATCGGAAGGACCAGAGTAAATCTGTCAAAGTGGTACTATAGGTCGACAGTATGAAGACCTCCTATAGTGCTTGGATGGGAGCCATGGGTGGGGTGGGGTAGGGTGAACAGAAGCTGAAAGGCTTTTGCCCCTGCTGCATCTCCTCTCTCTCTCCTTGTGAATATATTGTGTAACAATCAAGCATGCTCGTGCATGCACAAAACACACAAACATGTTTTTAAACTCTTATACCATTGACAAATCACCAGATCACCCACAGGCACATTAGCAACCAAGACACCAACTCCCTGCCAAGATTTCAAGTTTCTAGCTTGCATGTTTTGTTTTTTTTAAATAATGGGAAAATATTTTTCATTCTGGAAAACGGTTGAAACTTTTGGCTCAGATTTTAAGAAGTTCTTGCACACTGAACACCTGCCAAAATTTCAGTCTAACAGGTAAAAGGGAAAGTGTTAAAGAAACAAAAACGATTCCTTTGAATAGAAATGTGTATACTACCTGAATATAGACGTCACTCTGTTTCTTATACTATAACTGTATTATGCAGTGGTGGTAAATCAGGTGGAGTGATAGTAAAGAACGAAAGAGTACATGGCAGTGAGGAATATTTTGTAAAGTACATGTTTCTGGGTAGGTGGGAGGAGGGAATTTATTGGACTCCACTGAAACACATTTTTAAGTTTTTAGTCTGAGAATACTGAAGTCAGTAGGTATGTCAACACTGCAGCTGGGAGCACGCCTCCCTGCCTGAGTAGACAAACTCTTGTGCTAGCTTTGCTCAACTACCATACTAAAAGTAAGTGTGGATGTTGTGATGGGCAGTGGCTTGGGCTAGCAGCCTCAGTCCAAGCCCACCCGACTGCCAGGGTTTGAACTAGGGTGGTTAACCCAAGCCACTGCCCTGCCACAACATCCACACAGTTATTTTTAGTGTGCTAGCTAATGCAGAGCTAGCATGTGTCTGTCTACCTGAGCTGGGAGATGTGCTCCCAGCTGCAGTGTTGATATACACCCATAGGAAGCCCCATTGGGTAAGTGTCTAACTGCATAGATCTGATTTCAGAATCAGAGCCCTACTCCTTCTACTTGCCATTGCAGGATAGTTTCTTTCAACAGGGGATGGATGGATCACTCAATAAGTGCCCTGTTCTGTTCATTCCCACTGAAGCATCTGGCATTGGCCACTGTCAGAAGACATGATACAGGACTGCACAGACCACAGGTCTGATCTAGTATGGCCATTCTTAATATGTTTTCTAGTACGTTGTCCAGTCTTACTTTAAATGCCTCATATAATAGGGTTTCCCACAGTTCTCATAGGTGACTATTCTACAGTACAACAGATCTTACCATTAGGAGTTTTTTCAGCCTAGTTTTCCTTTTTGTGATTTCAACTACTTACTCCATTTTAACCCTTTTTGTACCACACTAAACTCTCTCTGATTACTGAACAGAGTCTTCAAATATTCATAGATAACTGTGTATCTGATCTATTCTTCCAGCCCATTTTTAATACAGTGTATGCTTAGGAAATCTTTACAATTAGCCTGTGTATAATTTGTACAGTATGTTATGCAATATTAAACAAATGAAACAAACAATACAGATAAACTAGGCATTAAATCAAAGTACAGCTCTTTACTGTGTTAAAGTAATTTCTGCAAAGGTGAACGCTTGTTTCGTTGTCAGTCTTTTTAAAAACTAAATAATCACAAATTAATATAATAATTTTAAGATGTGGAAAAACATGGAAGTGTTTAAAACCACTAAGCAATGAAACTTTCAGATAACATTTGAAAACTTACTTTCTGTATACAGCAGTAGAGGTCCAAGGCACTGAAATACGTATGCCAAGGATTAAATCAATCTTTCTTTGTGAAAAAACAAGCTTAGTTTATACTTTATACTGACAGACTGATTTTTTAAAATCTTTACACAAGTTACATCAACCTTTCAGCACCTCACATAGAAAATCTCAGAAGAATGTTTTCTTTCCTTTCTGTTATACAGTGTTGACAGAATATCATCATAAATGAAATTGTAAATACACAACATGCCTTGTATTAATAAACTGAATCCTAAAAAACAAGTTTTTAAAGACAGTGGCAACTATCAGATTTTCCTTTCAATTTGATTTCTGCAACACACTTCAGAGTCCTCATGTAGTAGAATAAAAGAGCTTTGAATTGTTTTGTATTTTAGGTTGTGGTTAAAAAATAATGTTCGACAATAAATTCTCACTCAAACACTGTAATGTCTACAACAAATCTATAGAGTTTCCATTAATAATACTCTCAAGAGAATAGCGCCTTCATTTCAACAGAAACCAAAATTAGTTACAATTCAGTATCAGTAGCGAAAAAGAGTATTACTACAGGTGTCTTAGCTGGAATTCTACCAGGGCTTTGGAGCGGAGCCCAGAGCTGGAGTGCGGAGCAGCTCCATAGCAGTGGAGCTGCAGGTTTTTGCCTGGAGCTGGAGCGGAGCCAGAGTACAGCTCCAAAGCCCTGAATTCTACTGTATTCCATCCTAGGTCCTTGCCTTTTCTTCCTCTACGCTAATATCCTTAACTCATTTGATCAGCTCTTATTGATTCAGCTACCACTTCTACAATAATTATTCTCAAATATTTATCCACCTGTGATCTCTGTCCATCTCTGCACATCTCCATCTGCCCTCTCTGACCACTCTTCTTCGATGTCTTGCCAACACCTTCCATTCAATGAACAAATTCACTACAGGCATAAATGGGAGCAAGTTCAATTAAGTCAATGAAGTTATACCAACAGCAAATTTGGTCCAGTACGTCTCAAACTGGGATTCGGGAGCTCTCAGGGGCGGTTGTGAGCCGTCAGCCTCCATCCCAAACCACGCTTTGCCTCCTGCATTTATAATGGTGTTAAATATATTAAAAAAAGTGTTTTTAATTTATAAGGGGAGAGGGTCTGCACTCAGAGGCTTGCTATGTGAAAGGGGTCACCAGTACAAAAGTTTGAGAACCACTGGTCTAAAGGAAGTTACTCTTTTCTCTCAAACTCATTCTCTTCCTCACTTTTCCTGCCAGCAATACCATTCTTCCTGTTACCCACACTCACAACCATGGTGCAATCTTTGATTGTTCTCCTTCCTGTTACCTCTTACATTCATGTCCTTGTCAAATCCTGCCACTATTTCCTCTATAATATCTCAAATTCATCTTGTCTTCTTTAGTCTTACTGTCAAAACAGCAGTCAATGCCCTCATATTCTGGCTCAAAAACTGCAACATCTCCCCCTATGGGCTGCCCTGCTCTAATGCATCTAAAACAAAGCTGCCAAAATCATCATCTTTTCCTACTGCTCTGACCTGGTCTCCTACATTTCTTAAGTATTTTATGTAGAGGAAAAGCGTGAGCCAATAAAGTTCAAGCTTCTCCTCCTCCCCCTCAAGTGCCTGCACCTCCCCTCCATCTTTGTATCCGCTCACTGCTTCACCATACACTCCCACCTAAGCTGCCATCCTAGCCATTTCCTTTGTCTCTTCCATCCAACACTTACTCATGGGGGAATTTTGCATTAAAAAATTAAAAATTCTGCAATATTCTGCACATTTTGTCAAAATAACATTATCTAACCATGCTATTTTCAATTATTTTGGTAATTTTTTTCATAATACCTGTCAGCAACAATAGACACACAAAACCCTCCCTAGGAGTAGAGAGTTAAAGAAACCTCTGTGACAACCCAGTTCCTGCTTCTCTGCCCCCTCCCTGCAGAGCCCAACTGGGGGGCCAGAGACATACACCCCCTCCAGAGCCCAACTGCAGGGCCGCTCCAGCAGAGACACTCACACCCCCACCCCTCCCCAGAGCCCAACTGCAGCGCCTCCCGCACTCTCCCTCCCTCCCCCCCGAGCCCAATTGCAGCCCCCCCCAGCCCACACATTCTCCCCCCAGAAGCAAATTGCAGGGCCCCCCCAGCCCACACACACTCTCACCACCACCCCCTACCCACCAGAGGCCAGCTGCAGGGTCCCTCTGCCCAGCCCAGACACTCATATCCTCTATGCCACAGAGCCCAGCTGCGGGCTGCCCCCGGCCAAGACACTCACAGACTCTATCTCCTAGAACCTAGGGATCCAGAGGGAGAAACAGCCTGATGCTGGGTCCTGGGCTTGCCGGGAGTTTCCTGCACATCGCGGTCACCTTCCTTCAGGACATGCTGGAAACGGCAACTGCTGGAAACCCTCCCGTTCCCGCTCACTCCCCCCTGGCCTTGTCTTTTATTTATGAGCTGGGGTTTGCCAGGTCCAGCGTCTCCTAGTGGCGGCCAACATCTCTGCGGCCCATTTCTGTGGGGAAAAAAGGAAATTCTGTGTGCACAACATTAATTTCTGCAAAATTCTGCATTGCACAGTGGCACAGAATCCCCCAAAAGTAAATACTAATCCCATGTTTTCTTCCCAGCATTCAAAACATCTGGAATTATGGATAATGTACATCCAGTTCGCTCCACTTCCTAATTCAAAGATTCTAAGGACCCATTTAACATGCAAGGCATTAAAGCTCCACTCTTTATTTAGTATGTTCTGTATTATTTTGTAGTGTCTATCTTTGAAGCAGGATTCTGTTAACCATTGAGCACATCCCACCCACTCTACAGTGTCATGCACAATTATGGTGCCATATAAATAATGAGAGAAATTAACTGCTCCCCCTTTCTAATGTACTATGAGATTAAAAAAGGCAATCCCTTCCCTTCTTGCTACAAAAAAGGAACTTGGCATACAAAAATACAATACGGTTTTCTGTCTCCTGTTTCAGCAAAAGTAATTTTCTGCTACAATGCATTTTTGATTGTTACTGCTCACTGGATTTACTCTGTAAAGATGGCTGCCAAGCTAAAAGTTGTTATTTTTGCTACACAGTTCCTGCCTTCATAGAATTTTAAATGACATAAATGGTTTTGTGGTAGGAATCTAAGAAAGTTAGTTATTTCAATGATTTTTAATCTGCATTTGATTTAAATATATCCTACAATATGTGAGCCCAGAGGAGATTTCGGGTTGTTTTTTTTTAAAAGCCAATTTAATCTAAATTGTGCACACTACTGTGTGAACTGATGAATGTGTTGCCATTTTAATATACCCCAGATTTAAACCTTAGTTTCAAGGATTATACAAAAGCACAAATTTGGACCTCTGCCAAACTGTTTCTGAATATTAAAAAGTATTTCTTCTTATAGAAATTGCCAACAGGCAATTTCTGGTCTACTGATAACATGAACTAAATATGCCCCAGGGTTTAAAATAACAGCCTGAATGCGACTTTGAAAACAGAAATAGTGCTGCTGCAGATACGAGCAAGAACATATCAGATAAAGACCTTGTGTGGCATTTAGTCCAATGGAAAGTGAGCTTTATTTTGAGATAAACCTATTGAAGATCCAGATAATAAACGTGTGTATATGCATGTAGATATAGTTGATGTTTCTGATCATCTTAAAACAACAGATTCTTGTGTTCAGGCATCTCATGTCACAGCAGCATATTGCTCAAGTTCCATCATTCTGGCATCATACTGTTGTATGTTAAGATGGTACTTGCACCATGCGATCATCAAATAAAATGTTAGAATGTCAAAAAATACTCTGAAGTTAGTGTACAGTACAATAATTTGGAAAAAGATACTCGCATGCATGTTTTATGTGACCATTAATGCACGTTTCCAGTAGTAGTAAAGCAGAAGGGAAAAAAGGCAGTGTGCCTTCAAATATCCAGATCATACATTAAGCCACAGAAACACCAAGTATTTTCACTCTTACAAAGTAAGGAATGGGAGACAAGTAAATTCAGCCCCTATTTCTTCTCACTCTCACCACCAACCTGCAGCAACCTGCACCAACCTGCCACCCTCATTGTTCTGTCACCTTTTCCATCCCTTCTCTGGGAACAGCTCTCCTTCCCCTATCCCAATATCCCTAGTCATCACTGCCCCCCTTCATAGAGCAAGTTTCTCACTTCTGGTCTGCCTATCTCAGGGGTGGGGCAAACGTTATGGCCCGAGGGCCACATCTGGGAATAGAAATTGTATGGCGGGCCACGAATGCTCACAAAATTGGGGTTGAGGTGCGGGGGGTGGTGGTGAGGGCTCCGGTTGGGGGTGCGGGCTCCGGGGTGGGGCCAGAAATTAGGAGTTCAGGGTGGGACTGGGGATGATGACTTTGGGGTGTAAGAATGTGCCCCAGGCTGGGATCGAGAGGTTTGGAGGGCAGAAGGGGGTCAGGGCTGGGGGAGGGAGTGGAGGTATAGGGAGAGGCTCAGGAGTGCAGGCTCCCAGCGCCACTTACCTCAAGTGGCTCCCAGAAGC
This sequence comes from Dermochelys coriacea, assembly GCF_009764565.3. Lineage (NCBI taxonomy): Eukaryota > Metazoa > Chordata > Testudines > Dermochelyidae > Dermochelys > Dermochelys coriacea. The sequence continues at coordinate 115,030,479 of NC_050074.1, forward strand.
AGCGGCATGTCCCTTCTCTGGCTCCTATGCGGCAGCGTAACCAGAAAGCTCTGTGTGCTGCCCCATTCACAGGCACTGCCCCTGCAGCTCCCATTGAAGCGCTAGAGAGGGCCATTGGAGCGGGGCCAGGCTGCGGCTTCCGGGAACCATGGTGCGGCCCCTGACCCTGCTCCCCAGTGGGAGCTTGCAGGCCGGCTTAAAACGACCCACAGTTTGAACCCCCCTCACCGCCTCCCAGCCTATCTCCTGCAAACCTCTTCAGCAGGGAGACTTCCAGGCATTAAGCCACCATCTCCCTGTGAGCTGCCTACCCGAAGCTATTTTTTGTCACAAGCAGTAGTGGAACCCTATAGCAGGGCAAAGCACTCAGGCAAATCAAAATTGGAGGTTTTTAGCAGCAAACAAGTCTGACTCTGCCTAAGAGCATAGGCGCCAACTCCGTGGGTGCTCCGGGGCTGGAGCACTCATGGGAAAAAAACCCGGTTGTGCTGAGCAGCCACCGGCAGCCCCTGCAGTGCCTCCCGCCCGCTGGCAGCCCCGCCGATCAGAGCCTCACCCTCCCTTCCAGTGCCTCCTGCCCACCACAACTGGCTGTTTTGTGGCATGCAGGAGGCGCTGGAGGGGAGGGAGAGGAGCAAAGGCGGGTGCCTTGGGGGAGGAGATGGAACAGGGTGGGAAGAGGCAGGGTGGGGATGTGGCCTTGGGGGGGGAAGGGAGGAGTGGGGGCTGCACCTGGGGCACAGCAAGGGTCGAGCACCCCTCCCCACCTCTGGCTGGTGGGAAGAAGTAGTACAGACCATTCCCATACCTACCCCAGCATTTCTGCTCTGCATAGACATTAAAAGATCCCAAATCTCTTTTTGTCAAAACAGAAGTTTCCCGCGATGTCTGGCCAAAACTTCCGCTATCCCTTCCATTGTGAAACAAGTTGTCCACCAGGCTGACATCCTCTATCATTTCAGTGATGCTGTATGTGTATAGTTTGCAAAGTGGTTTTAGACTCTTATGCATATAGGGTATTATATCTACATTTCTAAGGTTTTTCTTATACACTGAACATCAGCCCATCGAGGCACTACATTAATAATCATAATCGTATCTTAACATTCTTAAAATATCATCTCCATTTTACTGGACATATCTTTTCAGGGGGAATGTTTTAAAAAAGTTTAGGAGAAAAGTAGAAGAAACACACTGTACCATCTGCATCAAATCTTTTCATTGTTTTTAAAAATCTTTTCGTGTCCAACTCTGACTTTCTGAAGCTGTCTAGAGCTCTTCCTGAACTCCTATTTCAGGCCCATTCCCCAATTCCTTAATCCCCGAAGGCCCAATCATTGCATTCAACAATTTGTTTAGCCTGCAGTCAATCTTTAGATTATTTTAGGAAACATACTGAAACAGTTTAACTTAAAAAAAATCCCAGGTTTCTGGTGAAAGGTTACTGAAAGGAGAACAGTATGGCCAAAGAAGGCCTTTTAAAACTTTTTCTTCTTCTTTTTGAAGCACACATCTGCTTTCTAAGTTCAACAGAGCTACAGTTGCAGGTGTGCATCGTTAAAGTTTTATTTACTAGAAGAAAAAGCTAAAACTGAGATCATATCCAACTCCTGACTCAGGTTTTCCACTAGAAGGTATACCCACCCTTCAAGAGCTAATAGGGCAGTATTTGAGAGTGAGCGGATGGCTGGCTGTAGGGACACAAATGGAGTTTAAAACCTCCCGAACTTTAAGTTATATATACTTTTAAAGCCTGAAGTATATAGATTTGAAAAACAAAATGTCTGTTAAAAAATTTTTATTTTAAAACCAAGCTTTCTTCACTCTTTTTACTGCATTTTTTGTTAGATGAATATTTTACATAAATTGGAATACTAACCCATTTTATTGTCCTTTTATCTCCAGCCTTATTCTTCTTAACCTTCATCTCCCCAGGTTCACAAACTCTGATATTTCTCTTGGTCCTTTTCTCCTTATCCAAATGTTCGCTAAGTCTTGAGTCACTTTCCTGTTTAATATCAACACACACACACACACACACACACACACACCCCTTCCTTCCTTCCCTGTCACCACTACTAAAACCCTTGTTCTCTGAGTTAAGAAATCTCTCACCTTGATTACTGTATTATTGTGTATATTGTAGTAGCACCTACATTCACTATAATAGTGCACAGTGCTAGGAAAGTTAAGTAAATTATTATAATCAGAAAAAAACAAAACAGAAAAATTCCCCAACTTGGCATTCAGCTGAGTGCTAAGGACCCTAGTATGCTAATATAAAGCCATGAATTTCAAATATTTAATATAATATAATTTGAATAAACAGAATCAATGGTGGAATCATATTGCATGTTTTTAAATTTTGCTTGCAAAGAGCCTATTTGTGAAACAAAAGCAAAAGCCTTTTTCCCCAGTGAGATCTGGTGGTGGAATGAGAAGTTCAAGAGGCTGTGAAAGAAAATAAAAACTGTTTTAAACTTTGACAAATGAGGCTCCAACAGCAGGATTTTCAGCAGTGTAAAATACCCAAAAAGACAACAAAGAAAGAGGTGGTAGCCACTAAGCCTAAAGCCATGGAGGGCGTATATAGCCATCTTGAAATGAAGGAAGGTTTAGAAAAATACACAGAGTGGCAAAGACCTGCGATAAGAGAACTGAAGACATCAGTGAGATCAAAGTCACTAAAGATGAAAGTGGCAATATGTTGATCAATGAGAAACAGATTAATGAACAGTAGAGAAATAACTTTGAACCGATTATGAATGAAGAGAATCTAAGAGAAGCACGCCAAATGATAAAACCAAGACAGGATCTGGTGGCACCAGTCATACGAGTTGCAGAGGCATTGAGCAATAAGAAACAAGAGAGCTCTCAGCCCCAATAGCATACCAGCAGAAGTACACAAGTGCTTGGGGCAAGTAGGTCTGAACACATTGACATAACTGTTTCATAGCATCATGAGGACTAAGAAGATGCCTGAAAAAAAAAAAAAATTACCACCAATATTTAAGAGAAAAGGCTACACACAAGAATGTGGTAACTACTGCGCATTAAATTTACGAGCCACATGATGATGATGATCTAGGAGAAAGTTATTGATAATAGACTTTAAAGAGCAGTAGAGGTCAGGACAATCAGATTTGACTCATGTCAGGAAAGTCAACACTAGATGCTATCTTTGCAATAAGACTGCTTGTGGAAAAATATGGAGAGAGAAGAGGAAAACTCTGCACACGGCATTCACTGAACTTAAGAAGGCTTAGGACCACATTCTGAGAGAAGTCATCCCAGTGATGCATGAGAATGAAATAGATACATGAAGGCTGCATCAGATTCTTCCAGAACATGTCTACGGGTGCTGTTACCACAGTGAGAAGACAAAGTAAACAGTTTCTAATAAGAGTCAGAGAACATCAAAGCTCGGTACTTAAGCCCTTTTTTATTCACATTGATGCCTGATGCACTTACAGAAAACATTCAGAGAGCGGCACCTTGGTGCATGCTTTTTGCAGATGATGTACTGCTCATGGAGGAGAGCAAAGACCAAGTGGGAGACTGAAAGAAAACCAAGGGCACACTTGAAAGAAATGGCATGAAAATCAGCATAAATAAAATAGAATATATGGTCTGTAGATCCCATGATACCTTGCAAGAAGACAATGAGACTAAGTCTGGGGAGGTCAGGCACTAACAAAGGTACAGCAGTACAAGCACCTAGCTTCAAGAGTACAGGATAATGGTGAACTCAACAACGAACTTATAATAATCAGAATAGGAAAGACGTGGACTAAATGGAGAGAAGTGATCTGCAATAAAGAATGCCTGTCAATTGAAAAGTCAGGTCTACAGGATGCTAATTAGGCCTGCACTTTTGAATGGCTCTGAATGCACTGAGGAAGAGACAGGAGCAGACCTTGAATACAGTGGAAACGATGGATGCTTTGAGTTACAAGGATGGATCATATTCAGAATGATTGAATTAGGGCAAGTGTGAAGGTGGTGTCAGTTATAGAAAAGCATAAATGTTTTAGGCATATGAAAAGAAGATCGGAAACAGGGTGTTCAACTTAGGAATGGAGGGTAACAGAAGAGTTAAAGACACAAAAACTAGATGGTTGGATTTCATTCAAAATGATTTGATTAGCTGCAGAGTTTCCAAGGAACTGCTTCAAGACAGACTGGAATGGAGTGGAACTCGAAGAGTCAATGCCATATAGATAAAACTAAGGCTAAAAGCAGAAGAAAAAGATATACTATTCACAGAAATACCAGTGTCACCATACACAGCACTTTTTGCTTAAACCTTTCCTGCCACTCCAGAACAGCCCATTTTGTGTGTGTCAATCACTTTCCCATCCCACCTAAAGTTAGCTTCTCTCACAAATTGTGGTTACAGTATTTTCTCACTGGCAACTTCTTGCATCTCAACCATTGTACCAAGTATTGTATTTCTCTGAAATAAGTTATAAACTCTTCAGGGCAGGGAACTTCTCTTTTTAAGTCTTCTTAAAAGTGCTGTGTGTATTTATTACAGTATATAAATAACAGTACTTTATGCAAAACTAGCTAAGTTTTAGTACTCTAACTGAAGTGAACAATGCAATAAAGTTAAATATCAACAAGATAACTAATAAGAGAGGTACATGGGAGGGTTAAACATAATAAATTATCATAGTTTGTAACAAAGAGTTAATGAAATTAGTTTCAATTCTCTTCATCTCATCAGAAGAAAATATCTTTCCAATATGTCATAAAGTGTCCATCACAGGTTAGAAGCATTTAGGAGCCTGCATAAGAATGCAATTCTCCTCTTCTGACTCATCCTGATGTCAGGAGATCAGAATTTTGCATAAAGATAGAGGGCAATTACTACCCGTCTATGTAGCTCGAAAGCTTGTCTCTCTCACCAAACAGAAGTTGGTCCTGTAAAAGATATTACCTGTCTACCCTAGTCAAGAAAGATAGGCAGACTTTATCTCCAACCAGAATTTAGGAGGAAGAGTCGAAATGCGTCTCTGGATCAAAGAAGAGTAGGAGTGGAGATGAGGAGGTCCTGCAGGAAAAACCATAGGAAAAGCCAAATTTGGGAAAAAACTTTAGCTCAGGTTTCTGTTTTGTTGTTATTGCAGTCATTAATAAAACCAAATCCCAGGAATGGTGTAAGTACAGATCATCCACAATGTACGTATCCTCTGATCAGAGCAGGTAGGGAACCTCACCTTCTTAAATTCAGATTTATTTTTTTTTTAAACTTATCAAGCCTTGAAAGCAAATTCAGTGGATCACATATGTCTAGAAATTCAGGGCCCAGTTCTTGCACCCTTACTCACATTGAGTAGTACCTTACTCTGCAAACAGCCCTATTTATGAGAGTAGCAGACCTGGACTTTTACGTATTAATATCGCTTTTCTAAATACACAGATGCAACAACTGCCAAATGGCAGTTGTAACACCTTTTAGAAGTGCTGTGGGAGTACATACAGTCCTCCTTTTTTTTAAGGCTATCATAGATTAGAAGGTACTTTTAGACACCACTGAAGTCTTGCCAAGTGTTTAGTAACCAGCAACAAAGTGACTCAGCTACTCTACCTGTGACATTGCTAAGAAATTCTATTCCAAACAAACTAAAGCACTGATACCTTTATCACAGTATTTGTGCTCTAATGCATGGAGGTCAGGCAGCAGGTGTATGCAGTTGATGCAGCAGTAAGTGAAGAAATCCAAAACCACCACTTTTCCACAAAGGTCTTTGTACAGAGCAATGGGACCTTCAGTGTTCAGCCACTCTAAATCTGGAATTTTGAAAACAGAGGTACTCAATTAATTAAAGAATGAAAGAACAGATGACAGTGTTCAAAATTCTTGGTACACTTCAGTACAATATAAAACATAACTTTCTATGCAAACAGGAAGGCAAGCCAAAAAACTTACAGATGGTAAACGTGTTTTCATGATCTGTAATTCTTCATAATTAATTATTTTAAAGGAACATTAGTGTACAGTTAGAAATCTAACATAGGCTAATGATAATTCACAGATAAACCTTAGAAACATTTGTTCTGTTCAGAAAATATGATCTCCAAAACTCAACCACATGAGAAAATCATATAGATACATATCTGTATTCACATCAATGCAATGAACAGATACTTAGAAATAACTGATGTTAGTAAATTAAATACCTTCTGAACTTTGTTGTGAATGTCTTACAAAGATGTAAAATCTCTTACTGAAAGTATATTTAAATAACCTGTGCTATGTTTCTGGTTTTGTTCTCCTTAAATTTTACTGTAACAATATTAAATGACAGCTATAAATATCTGTTTACATACTAATTTCCAATAATAAAAACTACTATTCCAATAAGAAGTGACTTCCCAAGGATGGATGGGAAGTCAGTAACAAAGCTAGGAATCAGAATGATAGCCATGTTAGTCTGTATCAGCAAAAACAACGAGGAGTACTTGTGGCTCCTTAGAGACTAACAAATTTATTTGGCCACAAGCTTTCGTGGGCTAAAACCCACTTCATCAGATGCATGGAGTGGAAAATATAGTAGGCAGGTATAAATACACAGTACATGAAAAAGGAGTTGCCTTACCAAGTGGGGGATGGTGCGAATGAGACAATTCAATTAAAAATCCTATCTTACAATCATATGCTCTAAACAGTAGAAAACACTTTTTCTGAAAATAATAAAGATCAACATACGGGTGGGATTTTCAAAAGTACTTAAGTGATTTAGGACAATAAATTTTATTATATTTTTGAATAAGACTTGTGTTCCCAAGCCACTTAGGCACTTCTGAAAATTCCATTTTATGACTATTTCAACAGACTAGATTCTCATCAGCCCATAGGCTCCAGGACAATCCTGACATTGAAGTCAACAGGAGTTATGCCTTTTACTTCACTAAGAGGACTGGGCCTTAGCTACATATTTACAGCACTGGTAACGTTAATGGCACTTATTCACATAAGCTAAGAAGAGTCTATTTACACTACCAGACCATCAATTATTAAAAACCGCAACAGAATGAGATTTATACTTTAACTCCAGTAAGAGAAGGAGAAATGCCATAAAATATCTTTCATGAACTGGATACAAATATGCAGGGAATAGAAAACATTTGCTGTTTATTTGTGCTGCTTTTCAGGCCCTGTCAAAAAGCACAGGGGAGCAGGATTAACCTATCAGTGACCAGCCCAAGGTGAGCTTGCACATAAGTGGCAGAACTGAGAATGGAATCCAAGAATCCTAAATCTAGCTAGCAGCTCATATTGCCTCATTAGTCACAAATCAAATGCACTTCCATGATGGATACTTTCATTTTAACCTATCCAATGCTGCTTTTTGAATTTTACACATTTAGGCCTCAAGCCGGCAAACTGCTCTATATGGTAGGGTTGCATCCGGTTCTAGTCGAAAGGGGACCCTGGTAGCTCAGGTCAGCATCGCTGACCGGGCCATTAAAAGTTCTGTCGACGGCGCAGCAGAGGTAAGACAGGCTCCCTGCCAGCTCCGCACAGCTCCCCAGAAGCAGCTGGCATGTCCCTCCGGCGTCTAGGAGCAGATGCGATCAGGGAAGTGTTGCGTGCTGACCCCGCCCGCAGCGCCATCTCCTATTGGCCTGGAACCACAGTCCATGGGAGCTGTGGAGGCGGCGCCTGCGGGGGCAGGCAGCATGCCTCCACCTAGGGGCTGCAAATGCCAGCCGCTTCCTGGAGCGGTGCGGAGCCAGGGAGCCTGCCTTAGTCCTGCTGCATTGCCAACTGGAAGCCGCCTAAGGTAAGTGCTGCCTGGCCAGAGTCTGCACCCTGAACCTTCTCCTGCACCCCAACCCCAGGTTGGAACCCCCTCCTTGAGCCTGCACCCCAAACACCCCCCCATACGCCAATCCCCAGCCCCAGCCCTGAGCCCCCTCCTGCACCCAAACTCCCTCCTAGACCCCACACGCACACCCCAACCAGCTGTCTGAGTCAGTATGGCTGTGTGTAGGTAAACCCTCTTGAAGTATTTAAGCTTTGATACATAAAAGGCAGTATGGAAAAAGGTACAGAGGCATACCTGTGAGAAACTGACACCTCAGCATGTGAGGCTGGTATCACTGACTTGGTATGTGGAGTGTAAAGAACAGAAAAAAGATCAAAGACGACAAGTAGGGAGAGGAAGAGTGGTGAACGGTCTTTAAATGGAGAACAAGAACTTGATGCAATGTAACAGGGAAAGCTCAGGAAGGATTCAATGAGGTGGTCCCAGTGATCAACAAGGACAAAGTATGAGTGCGGTATCAGATATACTGGAGACAAAAACAGACAGGTCTTTTAATAAATAATGAAACTGCTAATAAATTTCTTTATTCTTATTTTCTTTCAAAGTAGCCTAGTTCCCAATCTAAGATCTGGGAAAGGCTGGGGATAATCTGTCAAACTGTCTCAACATATACAACAGAAGGAAAAATGTGGAAACTGGGGAGGAAAAAAACAACCTACAATTGTAGCTTAAATTATACAGGACAAAATTCTTCTCTCAAAACTGAACAAAAGATGGTTTGACCATTTGTTCACACTACATGAGCGCTCCCATTGACAATAGTGGTATCTTGAACATCTGCCATGGAGATCAAAGTAAATAATTTTGCTTTATTTTAGCATTAGATGGATAGGCATGAAGAGGTTTTCATTTAATACTGTAAATACAGTACCAGGGCAGAAATGGGACATCATCCTTTAGGGTTTGGGAAAAATCCTGAAGCAGTCCTTAAATCTATTATAGAAAAATTACAGTATTTGTGTGGGAAAGAACAAGCCTGGAAGTCTGTATAATGCCAAGTAGTTGTGGTGAAGTATTTGTTTCAGGTCCCCTGTCAAATAATTAGTAAATTCTAGCTTTGCATTTAAGAAGCAATAGCATTTTTCAATTGCTTAAGAGCCCAAATACTCCTAATGTAGATATGCAGAATAATAAAAGTCAAAGAAGCTCCAACAGTTTCCTGGCTAGTGAACAATGTTAACATAAGAAACATAAAAAGAAAAGGAGTACTTGTGGCACCTTAGAGACTAACACATTTATTAGAGCATAAGCTTTCATGAGCTACAGCTCACTTATGCATCCGACGAAGTGAGCTGCAGCTCACGAAAGCTTATGCTCCAATAAATTTGTTAGTCTCTAAGGTGCCACAAGTACTCCTTTTCTTTTTGCAAATACAGACTAACACGGCTGCTACTCTGAAACCTGTCATAAGAAACATAAATGGTTGGAATAAACCGTCAGGAATAAATGGTAAGTTTACAGAATGAAGAGAGATAAATGACAGGGTCTCCTAAGGATCTGAACTAGGACCCGTGCTGTTCAACATATTCTTAAATGATCTAGAAAAAGGGGAAAACAGTGAGGTGACAAAATTTGCAGATGGTACAAAATTACTCAAGATACTTAAGTCCAAACCAGACTGCAAAGAGTTACAAAGGGATCTCACAAAACTGGGTGATTGGGCAACAAAATGGCAGATAAAATTCAATGTTGATAAATTCAAAGTAATGCACACTGGAAAACATAATCCCAACTATCATACAAAATAAAATGATGGCATCTAAATTAGCTGTTACCATTCAAGAAAGAAATCTTGGAGTCACTGTGGGTAGTTCTCTGAAAACATTTGGTCAGTGTGCAGCAGCAGTCAAAAAAGCTAATGGAATGTTAGGAACCATTAGGAAACAGATAGAAAATAAGACAAATATCAATATAAATCCATGATATGCCCACACCTTGAATACTGCATCCAATTCTGATTGCTCCATCTCAAAACAATACATTAGAATTGGAAAAGGAACAGAGAAGGGTTTATAAAAAATTGGGGGCATGGATCAGCTTCCATGTGAAGGGAGATTAAAAAGACTAGGACTGTTCAGCCTGGAAAAGAGATGACTAAGGTGGGATAGGACAAAAGTCGATAAAATCATGAATGGTGTAGAGAAAGTGGATAAGGAAGTGTTATTTATCTCTTCTTGTAGCACAAGAACATGGGTTCAGCCAATGAAATTAATAGGGAGCAGGTTTAAAATAAACAAAAGGAAGTACTTCTTCATACAAATCCCAGTCAATCAGTGGAACTCATTGCCAGGAGATGTTGTGAATGCCGAAAGTATAATGGGGTTAAAAAAAAATGGGTAAATTCGTGGGGGTAGGTCCATTAATTGCTATTAGCCAAGCTGGCTAAGCCTCTGACTGCCAGATGCTGGAACTGGACAGCAGGGGATCCATCACTAGATAATTGTCCTGCGCTGTTCCTTTCCCCTGAAACATCTGGCACTGGCCACTGTCGGAAGACAGGATACTGGGCTATATGGATGCATCCGATGAAGTGAGCTGTAGCTCACGAAAGCTCATGCTCATATAAATGCGTGAGTCTCTAAGGTGCCACAAGTCCTCCTTTTCTTTTTACAGAAAGGAGCGGGATTAGAACTCAGGGTTTATCACCAGCCCCCGGCCCGGGGAAGGGCCCAGCCCTCGCCGATCACCCACCTCCTCCAAAGTCGGGGACCTTGAGGTCCTGCTCCCAGCTGTCCACCTTCCTCAGGTACTGGTAGACCAGGTTGTCCTTCTCCTGAGGGGTGAGGGCGTCCAGCAGGGCATACTCCAGCTGGGTCTGGGCAGGCAGGAGCCCAGGGAGGCCGCCCCCCGCCGCCATGTTGTCTTCCTGCCTGGCCGGTGTAACGACAGACACTGTTTACTGAACTGCCTTTTTCTCTCAGCATATTCGACACCCATACCTCCCATTTCTTCGATCGATAGGAACAACAACAAACGGGGGATTTTTCTTTTTAAAAAAAATCACTAAATTTAAAATAATAAAAAGTTCATACCTTTTTAAAGCAAAGCAAACGGTTGATTTTTGAAAAGATTAAAAACACCCTTCATATTCCCAGTAGCATATTCGTCAAACAAACAAAATCCGAGCGAGTGGTAGTTTCGGCTTAGCGGATTCGACGCAGCACGTTTGGTTCGCCGGTTATTAGAAGAAAAAAAAAAAAAAAAAAAAGGATGGGAGCAACGTGAAAAACTCAAGGATTAAAACAACCTTGACTATTACTATTGAGTCCCCCCTTCCCTTTGGGAGAGGCGGAAAGTGGAGCTATACAGTGGAATGGAATGTGCGGCAGCGGATAGGGCGATGCTGCCGGGAGGGAGTGGAAGGTCTGTTGCCGCGGGTGTGGTGGAGGAGGGGGCTGGGCCGGCTGGGAGCGGGAGGGGGTCGGCCCCTCCCGGGACAAGACCCTTGGGGCTCCGGCCCCTGTGGCAGTGGGGCGGCTGTTCCCGTAGAAGTGGGTTAACCAGTGGGAGGGGGGCTGTGCCCAGGGACACCAGACATCCCGCCATCAGGGGCAGAGGTGGATGAAGATGTATTGGGGCTCTGGGCACCAAGAACAGTTGGGTCCCCCACACCCTGGGGTCCCAGAGCTGGCGGGAGGCCCAAGGGGGCCATGCCCGTCCACTCTTTAACATGGACATAGTAGCCTCAGGCATGCACGGGGCCGTGGTGGCATGGGCATAGTTGGGGGGCAATGCCCCCCCCCCAGTTGCAAGCCTCGGGCCAGAGGCGACAGGAGGAGCGGTGCCACACGTGGTTGCTGCCTCAGGCACAAAGCCCAGACGGCAGCTGGTGGGGCAGCCTGCCAGCGGGAGCTGGGCACAGGCACTGAGCAAGCCCAGGTGTGCAGTAGCTGCAGAAGCCCTCCCTGCCTGTGACATTCCTGGGGCTCCCCAGCTCCTCCTCCTAGGCCAGGCAGGGCTTCCTTTCCCCGCAGAGCATGTCTACAGGCTCTGGGGAGGGAGTAGGAGGCAGGACGGGAGCCCTTGCCCCTGGGTCCCATTGGCAATAGCATGCCCGCGGGTGGGGGATGGGTACACCAGCTAGGGGCTGCACTCTGGCCCCCGCTCAGAACAGGTGGAGGGTCCACGGCTCCCCACAGCAGCCCAGGCTCCCTGGGTGGCTCTTACCACTGCCTGGCTCCAGCTTCTGGCCTGGCCAGGGGGTGAGGTCTTGGAGGGAAGAGGACGAGCAGGGCCACTGTTCCAGTGTGATGGCCTCCCCTTTCTACCCAGGTTCTGATGCTCCTGTGCGGGCCCTCAAATTGACTGAGGCCCCTGGGCCTGTGTCCCATGAGCCTGGGCGTTAATCCACCACTGATTAGGGGATTTACCTTATATATACAACAATATATACAACATTCCAGATCACCCAACCCTGGTCGGGATGGGGGATGTCTCCTCCCAATGGGTCAGTTTTTAGCCCTTCCACTGAGGTGCTGGCAGCCTGAGCCCGGAGGTGCCTTTGAGGCAGAAGACTGCAAGTGTGACGTGTGAGTGAACCAAAGGCAGGACCTGATCCAAGTCCCCTTAAAGTCAATGGAAGATTTGCCACTCACTGCAGCAGGAGTTGGATCTGCTCGATAAAGCCACTCAGTCTATCACCTCATACTGCTTTTTGTTCTGTGGGCATCCACATACATATTAACATCTCATTTGCTTTCAGGCTCCCACCTTTCAGGCCCGCAAGACCCTGGAAGGAGTCTCTGTCAGATTTGGATTTGCAACCTCTAACCTGGCTTTACAGAGGCTGTGATTATCTACAGTGCTCCAGTGGAAGAACAGTAACTTCGGCAAATGGCTTTCTGCACAAATAAGTACACCTATGATCCACTTCGATTTGATTTAACAATAGCATTAAAATATACAACCCTCCCCTGAGTTCTTTTAAAGCTAGAGCTCTTGGTCTTTCAGACCCATCTGTGATGGCTATCCAGTTTGTGGCCCAGTGTAACATTTCAAATGGAGTTCAAGTGCCTTTCAGCTTCAGGTCTAGGGAAATTAAAAAGGAAAAGCATTAAAAGAACAATCCCCAGACTTAGGAACATTGAAATACTATTGCTTAAAGCTGAGGAAAATATTTGATGTGTTGCTATTTTACCATGTCTGAAAATGACGAATTGGAAGAAGATATTTGGGAGTACAAATCCATTCGGAAACCAAAGTCAGTATATCAAAATAATAATTCAGTGAATATCTCTACATCTGTGCAGAAAGCAAATGATGGGAAGTGCAAATCAAAAGGAAGTGGAGGTAGGAATAATAAAAAAGTATTTGAAAACAAGGACAAGTCTAAGAAAAGTGAACAGGGACCAAGACAGAAAGGTATTCAACCACTTATAAAACCTGACCAGAACATAAATCTATCTAAAGAGGACCATATTGTGCAGTCCCAGGAAAGTGTAACTACGCCAACAAAGCAAAGCAGGACTTGTAACAAAAAACAAACCACACCAAATGCAAAGCCAGTTTATGATGGATACTGCCCAAGCTGCCAGATGCCTTTCTCTTTACTGTTAGCCCAGACACCTCGGTGGCATGTTACTGAATGTTTGGACACTCAAAGATCCACTGAAAAAGGTAAGGCTCTGGTGAGGAGAAATAGCCCATTCAAATAGATTTTAAAGGTTATTCAAAGAAAGTTGCTTGAAATTTAGGTCAGATTTAGTAGTATAGAACCTCACATCAGTTTGGAATCTGAGAGAATGTATAGTATGGTTGGAATGACTATTGCAATGTTATTAATTGTTTATCAGCATTATTTTCATATCAGATCTGGGGCTGTGTGATCTCTTTTTCTGAAGCATTGATAAAGATTGAAGGTCCAATCTTTAAAGGTGTTGACTCCCTCTTAGAGGTGTTGCACTCAACTCTCATTGGATTGAAATAGGAGTTGAAGGTCTTGAGGGTATTGCTTGTTCAGCATCTCACAGGTTTGAGATCTAAACCACTGACACTTAGGTCTCAATCCATAATGAATTTTTTGCTTCCTTCTGCCACACAGCCCCTCTTCCTGGGGTGGGGAGGAACATTGGCCCACGCTGTTTTCAGATTTTCCAGGATACTTACAAAAGTTGGAAGCTGAAATGAAGATCTGAATGCTTGGTCTACCAAAGACTGGAGATGATATACTTCAGACCTCAATCCCAGGGCCTGTGTACTTTAGCAACCCTATATTGACCGGGTATGCTGTGAGAACACAAGAGATCACAGACTTATTTTAGTCTGGGAGATGGGTGGGACCCTCTAACATATAGTTTTATGTGATGATATCCAGTGCTTTCATGGGTCTGTGGAGACCTTGTAAATCTTCCAGGAACCTAATCTGTGATTTTAATACATTTTTTCTGTTTGAAAAACAGCCAGGAAACTTTAAGTTAAAGTAAAGGCTGCCCCTTTTCTTATATCTTTGTCTTTTATTGAAGGGATGTTTGAAGTCACTGTTTTATTATGAAAATGAAGCCCTTAGCCCTTAGTTTTTTTATAGTTTTAACTGCAGGCAAATATATCTCCCACCTTACTTCCAGCTTTAAAGTAACAGCTGTAGAATCTTGCTGTTTGGCACTGATTTATCCACTGATCCTAAAATTCTCAATGTGATTAGGTTAGTAAGACATAGACCTCAACATTTTGTGACAATGTTAAAAAAACAAAAAGAGAGAGACAACTACTGACTATTTCATAAGGTTGAACATAAAAACACTAATTCCTGTGAATAGTTCCAGTAGCATTTTTAAAAGTTCATTGTATCGCAGCTGACAACTGTGAGGTGGAATGTCAGGTTGATGTGATTCAGAATAGCTCAGGCCTGGCTCTGGCCTCAGACAACTCAATTTTTAAGGGAAAGCTCTTAACAGCTATGCCATAACGTTAATATAAAATCACTGTATGTGTTTGTGCTAAAAATGCTTTTTGACAAGATATTCTGTTTGTTTCCTTAGAGTGTCCTGATGGTCTAATGTGCACTTCCACACTTCCATCGCACTACAAGCGCTATACCCATTTCATACTTGCTACAAGCAGAGCAGGGGATTATCTTGTCAGCTCTTCAACATATAGCCCAGAGAGAAAGTTCACATGCTCTGATGCTGCTAACTCAAGCTGTTTCCCAGGCCTTGTGGATGGAACCTCGCAGTGTGAGAAATTGACCAGGAATGTAAGAAATGCCCCAAATGAGGATCATACATTGGTGATACAGAGTTCAACACAAGCAAAATCTCCAAATGTAACCAATGTAGCTACTGTGTCTTCCACAAACATTCTAAAGCCCCAACAGACTCTTCCACTTACACAGTCAGCAGATGATAATGGCCAGCTTGAGTCTTCGGAGTTTCCATTTTCTCAAGGAAGCAAAGCTAGTGGAGATCTGGATAGTCAGAATGACTCAAATCAGTTAAAGCTGCTACTTCCAGAAGCTGACTTCAGTGACTGTGAAATTTCCTACTCCCCACTTAATACTGATGAGGAAAATAAAGAGGAAACAGAGGAAGAGGAGGAGGAGAAGAAAGTAAAAAATTCACAAAAGAGATTATTTCACACCCAGAACTCTGAAGATGAGAGCACCGAAAAGGAGGAATCTAGCTGTATGTTGTTTACTAAATTGGATTGTTCTCCACTTCAGCAAGTACACAGGTATGGCTGCCTTAAAATAGGTGGTTTCATAATACAAAATGAACCTTGTGAAGTATTGAATGGACTGAGTAGTTTAGATGGTTTTGTTAAACCTGTTTCGCAGAAGCACATGAACAGCATGTTCTCTAATTCAGGAAGTGCTGCTAATCAGTTAAAACACCCACAAGGGGCACTACCTGCACAATCCTCTCTTTCCCTTAATTGTGATATAACTAAGAAGGAATTTGATTGGCCAATATTCAGTGCCTCTGTTTCTAATACAGGTAATTTGGAGCTAAAAGATTTTAATGCTTGCCATTTGGATTATGCAAACTTGGCTGTGAGTGATCCATCATTGCCCTTGAAAGTCAAAGAAGAAGGTGGTAGATCTCTTCTGTCAAAGCAAAGTGAAGTTTTGAAGGAACCTAGTAACTTCCTAATCAATAGAAATAAAATGACTACTAACACAAGTGGAACTACATTATACCAGAAGAGTTCACAGCCAGTAATAGAGGAAGAAGGAAGTCTTCCTAATACAGTGGCCGTACCCCTTCCCAGTACGGTCTGTCAAACGCTGCCATCCGTTTCTGTTGCAAATATGAACGCCAAATCTATTTCAGCCAAAGAACTGAAACAAATGGACATTGGTGTTTTCTTTGGGTTAAAACCCAAAGCAAAAGAAGAGACCAAAGGAAAAAAACATTTTGGTGAGGGAACACAGTCCTCAAGTCCTGTAACTCCCAATGGAAAGAGGCCCAGACAACAAAAGAGGAAAGCTGAAGGATCTCTGGGGGACATAGATGCGGTCACAGAAAGTTCAAATAAAAATGGAATCTGTGTAGATACAACATCTGGTGGGAAGCGAAGTTGGAGAAAAAAATTTAGAGAATCATCTTCTACAGAAGAAGGAACAAAAAACAAAAAGTGTCCCTTTTATAAGAAGATACCAGGTGAGATGTAATTGTGACTTTTAATTGTAATAGTTGATTTTAGAACTGTCTAGTGGATATAGCTCTTTTCCCATTTTAATATGAGGCTTTTTTATTCTGTTTCATTGTAAAAACGTTTTAGGCCTCAATCCTTTAATGATTTCCACTTGGGTGGACCCCCTTGAAGTTAGTAGGATTCAGGGCCATAGACATTTACAAGATTACAGCGGCTCATTCTATGACTGAGCAGCAATGAAAAAAGGAAATAATTTTGTAAAAATATAATCTTTTAAAGATAGTGCTAGAAAAATAAATGTTTTGACTTAAATTACGTTTTACAGGGCACGTAGCCTAAGGGGGAGATTTTCAAAAGCATCTAAGGGATTTAGGAGCACAGGTCCCATTGAAAGTGAGACTTATGCTCCTAAATCCTGTAGTATCTTTTCAAATCTCTTAACTAATGTTTGCCTTGTCCAATTCATCACTTGTAACTTTTACATAACTTATTTTGAAGTCATAAGAAAGGTTGGCTAATACCCAAAATGTTTGTCACTCTTGTAATTACTTTACCATGGACCAAGTACGCTAATTGAGTTTCATTTTGTGTTTAAGGTATAGTATTACACTAGAATGATATTCTCCAGTGTTAATTAGTAGCGTTCTTAAAAAATACTTTCTGAAGCTAAAGAAAGCGCTCAGAATTTACCAAAATCTTCTCAAATAATTATCCAATGTATAAGGAAGACTGATGAATAGTTTGAAAAGGTTAAACTTCACAGATTTCAGATCACCAACAGAGGATCATCTTAGTTGTGCTTTTTGATTCTGGAATCCTGGATAAAGATACAAGGAAGATGAAAGTTGGGGTAGTAAATGTCGTAAGCATGTAGTCTATCTCCGTGACCTTGATTCAGCAACCTGATGCATGCAGGTAGACCCTTAAGCTTGTATGGAGCCCTATGATGTCAGTTAAGTCCTGAGGATCCTCTGCTTGTAAGAGTCTGGAGGATCGGGCCCCATATCTACAGTATAATTGTCAGTTTCTTTGGCTGCCTATCTAGCTTTTGTTTTGAACCACATCAGTTTTATTTGAAATATTTCTGAATTTATTTTCTATATTGTTTTCAAATAACTTGGAAATGTACTTTTCAAATGGTTACATCTTAATGGGTTGAATGGTGTGGGAGCAATTATATGAAATTTTTGGCGATTTTTTGGAATATATAACTAAATTTAAAGATTTCAGAGTAGCAGCCGTGTTAGTCTGTATTCGCAAAAAGAAAAGGAGTACTTGTGGCACCTTAGAGACTAACAGTGAGCTGTAGCTCACGAAAGCTTATGCTCTAATAAATTTGTTAGTCTCTAAGGTGCCACAAGTACTCCTTTAAATTTAAAGAAAATGTCTACCAATAAATTTGATAGTTTTTTCACATTATTGATTTCTCATTTGCAGAGAATAGAAAAGACTCCTTACATCTGTTTTTATCATGAGAAATAATAACTGATTTAAATATATAATACCAAATTTGTGATATATAACCATCAGCAGATAGAGATTTTTTAAGAACCCAGGTCAGTTGCCTGCTAATGGTAGTAACATTTAGGAAGAGTGTTATATGTATGGAACTGGCATGGTGCAGATTGGAAGTGAAATACATAGTCAGTGCTTTGGGCAGCTTGCACTGTGTAAGCATTTCAGAAATGCCATTTTGAATACAAATGTATGTTTACTCAGTTTATCAGGTATAACTGAAATGTAGGATGGCAGATGAACAACAGGTGTTTGTTTGGGAGGAATATGTCGAAGTTTGTATTTGAAGATTGTTTAGTTTGCTTAGTTATGACTTTAATCAGTGAAGCTGTCTCTCTCCTTGCTGTTTGGATAACGCTCATGTCTGCAAGCTGCATTTGTTATCACGTTCAGCAAAAAAGGAGTATACTATTTTAATGCATTTTCTACTTAAAAAAAAATCTGACCAGTAATTGGCTGTAGCTACTCGGTTCTTATTAATTGACTTGCTCCTGTTGTATTTATGTTGTAGGAACTGGTTTTACAGTTGATGCATTTCAATATGGAGAAATCGAAGGCTGCGTAGCCTATTTCCTCACTCATTTCCATTCTGATCATTATACTGGCCTAACAAAAAAATTTACATTTCCAATCTATTGTAATAAGGTAAGATTTGCTAAGGTTACTTGATAATTACCAAATTAGTATGCAACTATGAATGAAAACCAAAAGAATACAGTGTTCAGATTCTATGGATATAGAACCAGAATCTCTGCTGTGGCTGAGGAGCATTTGGCATGGCGAATCTGGGTAAAGGAACCCTTCGCTCCCTCATGAGGTGATTCTGTGTCAGGCCAGTATCCCAGAGGCTGCTGTAACTAGCACCAGTTGCTAACAGCCCCAAAGAGCTGTTATAGTAGTGATGGATCAGACAGATGTAAGGAAGGCCTTATTAGATCCTCTTTCTTGAGCCAGCTGGAAGGAAGTACGTGAGGGGACTAGAGGCTCTCCCCCTACCCAGGAGTTTCTGTAACCCAGATATAGCAGATGTTCTAAGATGCTGGAGCACAGGCCAGTGTTGTAGCCATAATCTTTCATAATGCACATATTGTGCTCTGTGGCTTTGAGATCCTTCTAAATATTTACAATATAATCTAATAAAATTAAATAATATTTAGAAATTCCACAATGCTTATATCTTTAAAGAATCTTACGCACCGTCCCTGTGATATAAACAAGTGTAGAGATTGGCATGTGGAGGCATAAAGATTACTTTTCCTGCAGGCACGCAGAAAGTCTGTTGTAGCGTCAGGAATAGAATTTAGGGGTTTCTGGCTCCTAGTCTCAGGATCTAAACACCAGAGATGCTACCTCTGTTTGTAATGGTCCTTGCCATAACTTTAGCCATACTGTGTGGTATTTATGCTTGGGTTTTTACCCTCTGGCACTAGTAGAAAAATGACTTTTTAAAAAAAAAACCCTGAGCACTAAAAAAGTGAACTTTGTTCCCATTAATTGTTTTCCCCTGAAATGTTTAGATGTCTTTCTCTGTCTTTCTACATTAACTATCAGGTAAAGCACATGGGGTTGACATGGTCTTTTTGTTTGTTGTCTCCGGGTATGTCCACACTAGAATATGTCTATGTATGTAAGGTTGACTTACTGCTGTGGTGCATGTCCATACTACCCTCCTTGGGTTTGTGGTGCGTGTCCTCACCAGGAGTTCTTTTACCGATCTAAGAATGGCAGTGTGGGGAGCTGAGAGCCCGGTCTCTCAGCTCTGTTGGCAGCTCCCTACAGGGAGCTCTGCTGCCCCACAGGCTCCTGGGCTTCCGGTGGACTGCCCCCCACTTCCATTTCCTGTTCCGCACTGGAAGCAGGGGAAGCCTCCTGGGGCTTCTCTCCTCCCTGCCAGGAGCCATGGGAAGCTGCACAGGGCTTCTCACCCCTGGGGAGCAGGGTCTATCTGCCCCAGCTTTTCAGCCTGCTCCTTACTGGGAGTTGGACAGCCTTGTCAATTTCACATCTTGGCTCCCAGCTGGGAGGAGGGTCCATTCTCCTACCCTGAAATTGACAAGACACCAATGTAAGGGACGCAGTGTCTACCCAGATACTGTGTCGTCCTGACTACACTGACATAAGCCTTATGCCTCTCGTGGAGGTGGAGTTATGATGTCAATGTAATAAGGTACTTACATCGGCAGGAGGAAGGCTATAGCGTAGACACTAACATAATTAGGTCAACATAAGCTGCCGTATGTCAACCTAACTATGTAGTGTAGACCAGCCCTCAGTACTAAGCTCTTTCTCTTTTTCAGATAACTGGCAACTTGGTGAAGAGTAAACTTCGAGTGCAAGAACAGTATGTCCATACATTGCCAATGGAAACAGAGTGTATAGTGAATGGAATCAAAGTGGTCTTGCTTGATGCCAATCAGTATGTATCTTTGCAGCTGAATTACATACATCATTTACAAATAGTGAATGTCAAAGATAAGTTATTGTTTAGAAGTGGTTTATACCGTCATGATTTTTTTGGCTTCAGTGGATCTGGAAGACTAAGGATAAATTTTTTTAAAGTGCTTAAGTGATTTAGGAGCATAAATGTTGTTTTCAAAAGCGAGTTAGGGACATAGGAGGTAAATCTTATTGAATGCCAATGAGACTTAGTCTTCTAAGTGCCAAAGTTACTTTTAAGAATTGGAATTAGGCTCCTTTAAAAATTTTACCCTAAAAATATTTTGTGCATTTGTAATGAGCTCATCACCAAGATATCTAGATGCTAGTGATAGAGTGCTTTAATTTTCACATTTCTTTACAGACATTAATCCTGACTGATACTTAGAACTCTTCTCTGAAGTAGGTAAGGAAATAGAAGCACAGCAAGATTTAGGACTAGGGTTTCCAAAGTGGTCCAGATTCTGAGTGTTTCAGTTTTTAGTGCCCAATGTGAGGCGTGCTGGGCCTTATTTTCGGAGACGTTAAGAACTTTACAGTTTGCTGATGACAATCGGCGCTTCAGATAGTGAAAATCAGGCCCACGGGGTCTCAAGCTGGACACAAAAATCATTCGACAGTTTGAAAATTCAGCTCTAAAAAGACCTGATCTTGCTCCCATTGAAATCTTTGGCAAAGCTTTTATTGAATTCAGCGGTGCAGGGCCAAACCTTAACTGCCCAAGGCCATGTAGACAGTCTGTGGTAATGTCAGGATTAGAATTCAGTAGCTTTTGGCTTTCAGTCCTGAGTTCTGATCATTTTGCCTCTTGGCACCTTATTTGTGTATTGGAATAAAAGTCCTCTCTTTTTATTATATAAATTTAAATGCAGAATTCTGTTGCAGCTGGTTTGAATAATACTTATCTTAGGAGTTGTTTATAGTTTGAGAGATAAGATTCCGTGCAAGTCCTTTGAAAATGCTTGCTGGGAATGAAAGAAGCCTTGTAGCTTATGTAATTTGGACATTTTTCAGTTTTTCCTTTCCCCTGCGTTTTAAAAGGAATATAAACTATAGGTATAAAGTTCAAGTTTTTGGAGCACTTACAAACTCTGTCTTCTAAGCTATGATCTATGGCCAGTCCTTCCTTTTTTTTTTTTTTTTTTTTTTTAAACTTTATGTATATGACTCGTGTCCAAAATACTCCTATTTTGGCTGCCCAGTCTGAGTGTCTGCCCGACAAAACAGAGTAATTTTGGTGAGGAGCTGCACTAGTAGCAATGGACTCACTGCAATCATAGCAAACAGGAAATGGTACCTACCCAACAATAAATTCTGGATGCAGAATAATGTTTTTAAAATCTGCAAAGAGAACTTAAAAAGCAAATATTGCACCAACTCCCACAGCACTGAAGATAGCACCTACAATTATTCAGTTTCTATTTTTCCTAAATCATAACAATGCCTCTTCTTTCCCAAGCCTGCCATTTCCCCTTTATTTAAAATTCATATTGGACCAGAGAGACTGATAAACATAAAAAGATGAGCCTGGTGTATCTCTTGTGCCGCATGTGCTGGAAGAATGATCAACACAAAAGGCAGCTAATGCTTTATTAGTCATTTAGGTGTAATTGTTGTTCTCCCACTGTCCATCTAACCTAAAAATTATAGTCTATTAATAGGACTTAAACAGGAGTTTATTTTTTTAGCTTCACTGGAATTGGAAGACGAAGGAAACTTTGCACTTAAATAGCACTTCACAATTTCAAAATCCTGTGTAGATATTAATCTTCCAACAGCACTGTGGGCAGTCATTATCCTCATTTTTCAGATGAGGAAACTGAGACACAGTTTGAGAGGTGGTTGCTTGTTTGGGGTCGCAAGACAAATAGGTGGCATAGCTAGCATTAAAAAGCAGGAGTTTCCCAGTCTTGATCTGCCAATGCGTGGGGCTGAATATCTGTAATTTACCGTGCTTTATCCCCCCTGCTGCTTGAAAGCAGTATAGTTTGTGTGGTAATGGATGCCACTTTGGAAATTAAGAATATGTTGTGGGTTGTTTTTTTCTTTTTCTTTTTTTTCCCTTCTCCTAGTTGTCCAGGTGCCACAATGATCCTTTTTTGCCTTCCCAATGGAACTGTCATGCTACACACTGGGGACTTCAGGGCAGATCCTTCTATGGAGCGTTGTCCTCTTCTGATCAGTCGAAAGATTCACACCCTGTACTTGGATACTACGTAAGCTAGTATATCCTTCTTTCATGTCACAACAACAACTGTGTCCAATAATAGTACTTTATAGCTAAAAAAATTAATATGAGTATTGTGATACCACTCATCAGAGCTAAATGAGTATGTAAAGAAATAAGGTATTTGTTAAAAGGCCATTTGCATAATGTCTGTTGACTTTATATAAATAGGGATATAATAATAGTGTGTGGCATAAAGGTTTTTGCAGTATTCATTTGAGATGGCCAAATTAATCATAAGTGGTATTCAATTGTGAGTGCCATTTGTCCCTGTAAAAGCAGAGGTTTATGAAATTGAAATTGGCTTTCTATGGGTCAGGCCCTTAATGCAAGAAACAAATATTCAAACAATGAAAGGCTGCTAAATGTTGGGGTCAGTTGTCCAGTTTTTCATTAGACCTTTTTTTGGTTCATCCATGTGAAACTGTTTTTCAATGTATGATGACTAATACCCAGTTGCAGTGCTTTCGTTTTCTGACCCATATTCTATTACTGTGAATGAATAATGCCTTTTATTTTTTGGCATAATGCACATAATTGTCATACAAGACCTATGGATGTAATTAGTATGTGACTATAAAAATAGTACTCAAAAGAGGAAAAGATTTCACTAGTCCATAGTGTCAGATGAGTGAATATTGGCAGTGTTCTTAAATGTGCATATAGAAAAGTATGTACATTATATAACTTAAAATGATTTATTGAAAAAGATTAAAGTTTAATCTTAAAAAAATTACCATATGCCACCATGATTTTTAATAAGTAAATAATAAGTTGAATTGATATTGACGAATAACTTGGCTTTCTCTTCCTTATGTCATTGTTGTGTGCAGTTTCTGACAAAGCCTATTTATAAAGTAGGATGCCTCCTGTATTATGTTCTATTACATATTCATATCCAATTTCCATTTATTAGATACTGCAGTCCTGAATATACTTTTCCTTCTCAACAAGAGGTTATCCAGTTTGCTATCAACACTGCCTTTGAGACAGTAACTCTAAACCCACGTACATTGGTCATCTGTGGAACTTACTCCATTGGAAAAGAAAAGGTCTTTCTAGGTGTGTAAATGGACATATCAAATCAAAATGAATATATGCATATCTGAATCAATGTAAAATGAGCTTTTCCTTAAAGTATGCATGAAGGTAGCTTAGGCTGAACTTAGATTTTGTGTATAGCAAAAGAAAGTATGGCTGTTAACTCACGCGATTAACTCAAAAAAATTAATCGCAATTAATTGCACTGTTAAACAGTAGAATATCAACTGGAATTTTTAAACTATTTTTGAATGTTTTTCTACATTTTCAAATATATTGACTTAAATTACAACACAGAATTCAAAGTGTACAGAGCTCACTTTATATTATTTTTATTACAAATATTTGCACTGTAGAAAATGATAAACAAAAGAAATAGTATTTTTCAGTTCACCTCATATAAGTACCATAATGCAAATCTCTTTATTGTGTAAGTGCAACTTAAAAAAAAAACTACATTTGTTTTACATAACTGCACTCAAAAACAAAACAATGTAAAACTTTAGAGCCTACAAGTCCACTCAGTCCTACTTCTTGTCAGCCAATCGCTAAGACAAACAAGTGTGATTACATTTATGGGAGATAATGCTACCAGCTTCTCATTTACAATATCATCAGAAAGTGAGAAGAGGCGTTTGCATGGCACTTTTGTAGCTGGCATTGCAAGGTATGTACATGCCAGAGACGCTAAACATTCGTATGCCCCTTCATGCTTCGGCTACCATTCCAGAGGACATGTTTCCATGCTGATTGCGCTCATTAAAAAGTAATGTGTTAATTAAATTTTGTCTAAACTCCTTGCGGAGGGAATAGTATGTCTCCTGCTCTGATTTACCTGCATTCTGCCATGTATTTCATATTATAGCAGTCTCAGATGATGACCCAGCACATGTTGTTCATTTTAATAACACTTACCTGCAGATCTGACAAAACGCAAAGAAGGTACCAATGTGAGATTTCTAAAGATAGCTACAGCACTCGACCCAATGTTTAAGAATCTGAAGTTCCTTCCAAAATCTGAGAGGGACAAGGTGTGGTGCATGCTTTCAGATGTCTTAAAAGAGCAACACTCGAATGCGGAAACTACAGAACCCAAACCATCAAAAAAGAAAATCAACTTTCTGCTGGTGGCATCTGACTCAGATGATGAAAGTGAACATTCGTCAGTCTGCACTGCTTTGGATCGTTATTGAGCAGAACCCATCAACAGCATGGACGCATGTCCTCTGGAATGGTGGTTGAAGATGAAGAGACATATGAATCTTTATCGCATCTGGCACGTAAATATCTTGCAGTGCCAGCTACAACAGTGCCATGCAAATGCCTGTTGTCTCTTTCAGGTGACATTGTAAACAAGAAACGGGCAGCGTTATCTCCTGCAAATGTAAACTAACTTGTTTGTCTGAGTGACTGGCTGAACAAGAAGTAGGACTGAATAGACTTGTAGGCTGTAAAGTTTTACATTTGTTTTATTTTTGAATGCAGGTTTTTTTTGTGTGTATAATTCTACATTTGTAAGTTCAACTTTCATGATAAAGAGATTGCATTACAGTACTTGTATTAGGTGAATTGAAAAATACTATTTCTTTTGTTTTTTTACAGTGCAAATACTTGTAATCAAAAATGTAAAATTAGCACTGTACACTTTGTATTCTGTGATGTAATTGAAATCAGTATATTTGAAAATGTAGAAAACATCCAAAAATATTTAAATAAATGGTATTCTATTATTGTTTAACAGTGCGATTAATCGCGATTAATTTTTTTAATTGCTTGACAGCCCTAAGAGAAAGTAAATTTTAAAATCTAATATTAATTTTTTTAAATGTCAGAAAGTTTTAAAAATTCAACTAAAAACAAGTTTATGATATAAACAGTCACCTGCCATGTTTGCAAACTTAACCAAACCATATTGTGCTATTGCATAGAATGCACAAAGTGGCTACACACAGAAAGTGAAACTAAGCAATCTAATTTATTTAACCATACCACGTGAAGTGCCAATAGTTTACTTTAAAAAACAAAAACAAACCAGCATCACTGGTGAGATTATAACATTTGTTTTCAATTTTAATAATCTCGAGTGCTATTAGTAACACAGTGAAAGAAATATAATTATTTTTAAATTTCAGTTCTATTAACACTTATTTCCAAGGGTGATATTATATAGTTCCCTGTAAAATGGAAGCAAGTCATACAAATGAACTATTTATTAAAAACATTCCCAGCAGCTCACTGCTTCTTTCTGCTGTTTTCTGTCTTTAATTCAGCCTGTTGTGCCCCAGGCTTAAATCAGGACAGTGATTACCTGACTGTACTTTCTAGAGCAGACAGCCATGCAACATTCATACTTTTTAAAAGATTTTCAAAGTCCTTGGTACTAGAATTTCTCTCACTGAAATTCAGGCCATCATTAACATGGGTTGTTTGTCCCTTCTTCAGAACTGTACCAGGTTCTAGCGTCTTAGAAAGAAATGTCCGTTTGCTCCCTTGAACATCAATGTATTATTGAGGAGGTATGATTTGCAACCTATTAATATACTTTTACTACTCCTCTCTCTGAAAATAATTCTGAAGCTACAGTACAGCAATCAGTGTTTGCCAACAGTTATCACAGTTCTCCTCTATATATTTTAGAATATGAAATAGCTTTGTTGGCAAGCATGGATTTTTGTAATGATAACCAGTGAATCAGTGAGATGATCAGGAACATCTCAGAAACAACAATGGAAATCTTTATTATTTGAAAACTTTGTCTTCATTATGTCTGATCTTTTCCCTTTCACCTTACAGCAATTGCTCAAGTTCTGGGCTCTAAAGTGAGCATGTCCCAAGATAAATACAAAACGCTGCAGTGCTTGGAATCAGCAGCTGTTAATTCCCTCATCACCATGGACTGGAACAATACTTTGCTTCACCTTCTTCCCATGATGCAAATTAATTTTAAGGTAAGTGTAGAAAATATCATCTGCACCTGTTGGCTAACCTTAGCCTGGATGATATAACAGCAATAGGATATCTTTGGTGCTTTTTGCCACCTGTCAGATCATATTTATTTAGCAATGTTTTGACATATAGCAACACATTGAAAATGAGATGCAATTAAACATTAATAACAGACTCCAAACATAATGCACAGAAAGTGTAATTTCACTCTAATGTAGTGTTCATGGAACAAGATTAGATGAGACTTGTTCAAAGGCTTACCATTTGTGGCCTTTTTTTTGAAGTAGGTTTTATTTAATGATTGCAGGATCTCTCCTATTAACAATTAATATACTGGGACACTTAGTCCTGGCTTCTCTCTTTCCATTAATTTGTGTGCTATAAAAAAGGACCGAAGGGGTTCTCTTCCTCAAACTTCCTCTCGTTTCAGGCAGTTAATAGAAGGGATATTGTCAACTTGACATCGTCAAAAATTCTATTCTTGTGTTTTTTTAAAAAAAAAAAGTCATTTCAGCTATGACACATGCCCCTGAATCCACTGCTAGTTTTTATAGTTTTACATTCACCTTTCCTCATTTTAGACAGTTTTTCTTTCCTCTGTTGCTGTGTGGAAGACCTGCACAAACTACAGAAGGAAATGGACTATATGAGAAACAGTGAAACTGACACAAAATGTAGTTAAATGAACATCATGATCAAACTGAAGAAGAAATAGATTCCCGTCTTTCAGTTATAAGAATATCAGGTGTTACTTGTAACGACAGTAAATAAAAGGATTTTAGACAGAAGTGTGTGTTATTTTTTAAGTTGACTTTTGTGTACAAGTTTTATACAAGGGAATCAAGTGCCATCTGTTTGTTCTGAAATGAACCCTGAGATCATATCATAAGTATTCATAGATGATGGAAGGGATAAAAATATTTTTATTTTAGTTTTATTTTAGTTTTTAAAAGATTCATTCCCCCTTCTTATTTAAAAGCTAGAATATTGACTCCCATAAAAAGCAGATTTAAGGTGAGTTTATAGGTCTGTGTTGATTTTACCAGAGCATATAGGTTGAGGGGGAATGGGAAAACAGAGCATTTTTGAAATAGATTTGAAAGTGCAGAGCAACAACAGGCCGTCAGCACAATAGGGAGGAGCTCTCTATTTGTTGTATGCTAATTGAGATACATTGCACCCTTTAATTGTATGAGAAGTTGGTAAATTCTACATTACACTTTAATGTTAGTGTACAGGTACTGTTATGTTGACTGAATCTCAGGAAATTTCCATGTCATGAAAGATGCATAGTGTATAGGCAAATATGTCTAGCCTTTAAATAGGACAATACTGAAAAAAGAAATAAAAACAGAACAATTGGACCAAGTTTAAAGGTGACATAAAACAGAGAGGAAGTGATGAGGATGCTAATCTGGGGTCCTGGGTTTGGTTCCTTGCTCTGCCACAGACTACCAGTGTATGTGGGAGGAATAGCTCAGTGGTTTGAGCATTGGTCTGCTAAACCCAGGGTTGTGAGTTCAATCCTTGAGGGGGCCATTAGGGATCTGGGGCAAAAATTGGGGATTGGTCTTGCTTTGAGCAGGGGATTGGACTAGATGACCTCCTGAGGTCCCTTTCAACTCTGATATTCTATGATTCTATGACTTAGTCACTCTCTGCCTCATTCTCTATCTGTAAAATGATGATACTGTTGTCCTACCTCAGAGGGGTGTTGTAAGGATAAATACATTGACTGAGGTGTTCATGTTCCAGGGGTGGGGGCCATATAAGTTGACTTAGGTAGATAGATAGAAACACATGTAGTGCGATAAGTCAGAGGATCTCAACCGGGGGTCCATGGCCCTTTTTGGGGGGGATATGAGCTGGTTACTGGGGATCCTCCAAAATAAACTAGAGAGCAGGGCCGGCGTTGGGGTCGCTGGGGCCCATGCAGAAAGCCAATGTCTGAGCCACCCAGGGCTGAAGCTGAAGTCCCAGCAACTTGGCTTCATGGGGGCCCCCTGTGGTGTGGGGTGCTGTTTACTACCCCCCACTGGCGGCCCTGGAGCAGAAAAAACAGTTGTTGTGGCACAGGTGGGTCATGGAGTTTTTATTGCCTTTTGGGGGTGCTTCAGAATGCAAAAGGTTGAGAACCCCTGCCTAAATTACACTGTGGGGCGGAGGGGAAAGGCCAGGGCTGTACAGGAAAGACAACCAGTTAGAAAGTGTAAGAAAAAATGTGTGGAGGGAGAATCTTTTTACCTTTCACCATCCTTTCTAGATGCTCTTCCTGCTAAAATCCCATCCTTCTGTCCCTTTAGTATGTAAGTTACAGACATGTAATTTTACCATTTCTGTCACCTCAGTGTGGCCTCCAGTTACCATTATGAGGATTACTTTGCCCCCAAACAAAAGAACCATCTAGATCTGCCAGTGTGATAAGTTTTCAGTGAAGCCAATAGCTGGAGTCTGTGTCCGGGTGCCAGTGATGTCATTAAGTTGTATAGAGATCACAAACTCAGTTGAACAGGTGTTCAATGCTTATGGATGAGCCCATGCAGCATTAACCTGGCGTCTGTTTAGTAAATGTGTGAAAATCAAAAGAACAATGTTGTAAACAATAAATCAGCTAGTATCTGGCAGTCTGTTTGGATTAAGGAATAATAAATAATATGAGTAATTTTTTATACAGTATACATTTGTTTACCCAAGTGGTTCTTCCCTCTTTTATTTTTTTCATGCTCAGCTGAGCAACCTTTGTCCTGAATTGTAGACTCGTTACCTAGGAAATCTGGCTACTTGTATGCCCTTATTACTGTCATTTTACAGTCATGTACAACAGATAGAAACACATGTAAACCACACTGTCATTTTAATCAATTTTATCCTTGAACCCATCCTGTGAGTTATAGAAAATCCCAGTTTTACGTATGGGGAACTGAGAAATAGTTGATTTCCCTAAGATCACACAGGAATTCTCTGACTGAGATGTGAATTGAACACCGGTCTCCGGAGTCCCAATCCAGTCCAGTGCCCTATCCACTAGTCCATCCTATATCAAGATTTCTGAGTCTGCCCCGTATCTTGTTTTGATATGCATTTTGTTCAATCCCTAGCCCTATTTAGGGACTAGTCCTGATATTGTTCCTCAGCTCAATTGATTTCTGATAACTAAAGCTTTGTGCTAGCTCAGAGACCTGCAAAGCCTATGAAGTCACTAGGGAAATTGTCTAAGTCAGGAGCTCAGGTTCAGCATTTAATTTATGTTTTGAATCCATCTGTGATCTCAAACATCAGGTGGCTTTTAAAAGATGCATATCATTATTATTATTTATTCTGTATTGCAGCAGTGCCCAGAAGCCCCAGTTATGTACCAGGGACCCATTGTTCTAGGCACTGTACAGACACATAACAAAAAGACTGTCCTGGCTGCAAAGAGGTTAGTCTTGTCAATTTTAAGGATTGTGCTGCGGTTCTTCTCACTTAGACAGTTAATGCCTCCCCAATAACCTGCTTCCAGGTAAAGAACTGAAAAAGAAGCTCTAAAAATTAAACAGGCTTTTCATGATTGAAGGTTAGTTTAAGTGATAGCTGATCATAAAATTGTGCATTTCTGAAGAACACTTCTGAGGTTCCCTCGATCAAAGCTGGATGTCTTTGGCTTTTATTTCCACTCAGTCAAGTCAGATTTTGCCTCTTCTCAAACAGTGAATATTTTAAAACTTGCCTGGAACAAAGTTATCCATGAGATGGTACCTGGAGTGGGTTAACAAAAAATGAGTTCAGTGTTATGAAAGAGTCTTGCATTCCGTGACTTCCTTCTTCACTAACAGGTCTTCTGAAGCGATCATAGGCACATTCACTTCCTTCCAAAATGCCAGCCTCCTAGTAGACTTCTACAGCTTTACTAGAAAACATACTTTCTTTTAAATATAATTGTAGGGATAACTGATTATTTCTTTTTGATAAATATTCTGATATTTTGTAGCTGCACTTTGCAAGTCATACGGACTCATGCTCTCTTCACTTCATTCCTCACAGCTCCTTTTTCTAACCTCAAATTGCTTCCTAGCGTTTTTGCTTTCTCTTGTATATCTTATCTTTTTATTCACTCTCCCTGATTCTAAAGCTAAAGAATCAGAAGTGTGTGTACGTTGTGATTTTTTTTTAAACTTTTGTACATCTGCTTAATTCCAGATTTCAATTTATTTGGCCTCTGCGCCTTCATCCCATCTTGATTTTCAAGAGCAAAATCAAAACAGGTTCTTTTTTTTTCATTTTGGAAGAAGCTACTTAATTATTTGCCAACATGTGGTTTAGCTCTCCATGTATGGTTTATAGGTGCTATGTTGATTCAGCAGAGAACCTCACTCATCTAAAGACCCCTTGGCTAATTATAAAAACCACAGAAATCGCTCTCCCTTTCTCCTAAACAGTGTCCAGAGTTTAAAGATTTTTTTAATATCAGCATCTTCAGCCTAGACCTGAAGCAGACAAATATCACTACTCTAAGATTCTGTACTAGTTATGATTATGATCAATAATAATAAGTCAAGTAGCAGGCTGGGCACTAGAAATTTCAAGGGCACGGTAAGGATCAAAGTAGACTTCTGTGGCTCTAGTGCATCCCAAGCTTATCCCTGCCATACTTCCTCCCTTGGGCTCCAAGCTTGTTAGCTAAGTTCTGTGCTGTGCAGAGGGCGTGTATCCTTCTCCCTATGTGGGTCCATTCTTCTTTGTACTGAAGTGCAATCTGCACTAATGACTATTACAGCATTGAAGGTGCAGGCTGTAACTGCCCCAATAGAGTGCTCTAATAAATTTGTTAGTCTCTAAGGTGCCACAAGTACTCCTTTTCTTTTTGCGAATACAGACTAACACGGCTGCTACTCTGAAACCTGCCCCAATAGAGTGTATATAGAACTTTTTATCTACAAAAGCTTTACATACGTTGAATAACAGTTCTCACAAAAACCCCCAAGCTAGACCAGGAAGGGTAAGTCACATTGCATCAAAGAGTGTACCAAAGAAACAAATCAAAACCTGGAAAGCAAGCATACCCTTTTTTCCCTATAAATAGCATCCCTGCTTGTTATCCAAGTCAAATCAATATTCAATTCAATATTCTCTATCTGCAGTTGTTACAGTTACGACTACTTTCAGCCTGGTACTGGATGAGTGTGGTCAAATATTAACTACTAATTTTGCAACATTTTCTTGAGACCAGTAAAGGAATCAAAGTTAGATATTAAAATACAACTATTTTACAGACATTCTATCAAGTGAAAGCAAGATGCAGGGTTACAGGTTCACATTCTGGATGTCCTTTTTCCAAATCCTTTACTATGCAAAGCTTTGTTTTTTGAAAGCATAGGAAGAATAAAATAGATTAATTGCTCCAGTAATGCAAATGGATTTGCTGTGTGAAAAGAAAGGGAAAATGGGTATTTCAAAGAGACTGGTTACTTCAATGGAATGCTTAGTTTGACAACAAAAAAATGCTGGGGTCATTTAAATACTGATGAATATCTGCTCTTGAATAAGCAAGCTGCAGGGAAGTGTTGTCAGGGCTGATTGTAAATTAACCATTTAATCATGTTTGAGCCTTCTTATACCATATGGGATCCATTTGCTCATGCTGCTGCTGACTTCAGCAAAATAGTAGATAACAGCTGTCAGATTGAAGGAGGTTGATTGAGGAATGAATTATATTTTCCATTTTAAAAGGATGAAGGTTTTGGAGCCGTATTGACTGAGGGTCTGAGGAATTTTAAAAAAGGAGTATGAATATGTTTCTTGTTTAACTCTTTATGAAGAAGCTCTGAAGTTTGCCATGTTCTTGTAGGAAGGAAGCCTTTTCCCCCTAAAAACGTTAACATTAAAAGAATTCCCCTAGAATCACCCAAACATCTGTTTGTATCAGTGAAATCATGAGACTTTTTCCATTTAAATTCATAGTTGAAGAATTTCAAAGAGCACAAGGTTTCCAGGGCAAGGTCTATGTCTTATATGTGCTCTATTCATGACTTACCACAATGGGGTGCGACTGTAATATACAAGCATTAGGGTGGGATTTTCAGAATAGTCTAAGGATATGCCTACGTGGCAGTTAAAAACCCACAGCTGCCCTGTACCAGCTGATTCAGGCTCGTGGACACAGGCTAAGGGGCTGTTTAATTGCAGGATAGACGTTTGGGCTGGAGCCCAGGCTCTAGGACTGGGCGAGGTAGGAAGATCCCAGAGCTTGGGCTGCATCCTGAGCCCAAACATCTACAACACAATTAAACAGCCCCTTAGCCTAAGCCCCAGGAGCCCAAGTCAGCTAGCACAGGCAAGCCGTGGGTATCTTATTGCAGTGTGGACATAACCTACGTGATTTAGAAGCACATTTGACTTTCAGTCAGACAGAAAATCCCACCCTTACAAATTAACAGTATGTACCTGATTAATAAACTCATAACAAAATCTGAGAGTAGGCTAATCTCATAATTGTTCTACTGAATTTTAGTTCATGTCATAATTGTCCTACTAGAACGGCATGTACTGTCCTTGGTTGTTATTAAGACAAGAGGGGCAAGTATAATGCACGTGTATTATCTTATGAAGAGTGCAGTACGAAATGTCAATCTCCTTAAAAACGAATCATGATGGGCAGATATAGTCCTTTTAGGCTTATGATTGCCATCTTAATGAAACCTAACCTTTTCCACTGTACTAGGTAAATGGAGTCTTTGAAGAATGGCCATAGCTCCCATTACTGAATAAAGAGTGTACTTATTTATTTATTGTCCTTTATTTTCAAATGTGCCTGTCTTGGTAGTTCTGAATATTGCTGTCAAGTGTATACTGGAACCATGATGCTGCTGGTGGCAGCATTTCACTTCCCTTTCCCGAAACTCTGCAGCGTCTGCAGTTGCCAGTTGGTGCTAAATCACAGTTATTCTCTTTTCTTTCAAGCAGTCATTATTTATCTTGTGTTCTTCTTCCTGCTCCTGGCTTGTTGTTAACTGTTCTGAAATCTAACATCTTGTAGGGCTTTCAGATGGACAAAGTGGATATCTACAGTACACATGTGAAACTGATTTCCTGTTTCTGATTTCTCTTTATGCTAATGTAGGATTGAAGATTCCTTACACTTCTTCCTCTCCCTTTTTTACCCTTATTCTTTTGCTAACCCATAAACAAAATTGAAGGCTGCCTCAGGCAAATTATGCGAGTTTCAGGACAGATCTTTTGAATCAGTTGAGTTAAAAGAAGTGAAACTATTCCCTCAGGTCATGTTCAGTTTGGTTTTTGGAAGCATGGTCTAATGGTCTGAGCAAGGGACTTGCTGTGTTGTTTTTTGTGGGTCACTTACTCTCTCTGAGCAGCAGAGTTCCCATCTGTAATACGGAGCTAATAATATTTGTTTGTATTTGTAGAGCATTTTGAGGTCCTAAGCTGAAAGGTGCTATTTAAGTGTAAAGTATTGATCATAACTGTTTTCTAGCCAGCTGGCATTTAAAACAAAAAAAAGAGAAAGTGCCTATTAAAGTGTTCGCAAAAAGAAAAGGAGTACTTGTGGCACCTTAGAGACTAACAAATTTATTTGAGCATAAGCTTTCATGAGCTACAGCTCACTTCATCGGATGCATTCGGTGGAAAATACAGTGGGGAGATTTATATACACACACACAGAGATCATGAAACAATGGGTTTTATCATACACACTGTAAGGAGAGTGATCACTTAAGATGAGCCATCACCAGCAGGAGGGGGGGAAGGAGGAAAACCTTTCATGGTGACAAGCAAGGTGGGCCATTTCCAGCAGTTAACAAGAACATCTGAGGAACAGTGGGGGGTGGGGTGGGGGGAGAAATAATATGGGGAAATAGTTTTTCTTTGTATAATGACTCATCCACTCCCAGTCTCTATTCAAGCCTAAGTTAATTGTATCCAGTTTGCAAATTAATTCCAATTCAGCAGTCTCTGGCTGGAGTCTGTTTTTGAAGTTTTTTTGTTGAAGGATAGCCACCCTCATGTCTGTAATCGAGTGACCGGAGAGATTGAAGTGTTCTCCGACTGGTTTTTGAATGTTACAATTCTTGACGTCTGATTTGTGTCCATTTATTCTTTTACGTAGAGACTGTCCAGTTTGACCAATGTACATGGCAGAGGGGCATTGCTGGCACATGATGGCATATATCACATTGATAGATGCGCAGGTGAACGAGTCTCTGATAGTGTGGCTGATGTGATTAGGCCCTATGATGGTGTCCCCTGAATAGATATGTGGACAGAGTTGGCAACGGGCTTTGTTGCAAGGATAGGTTCCTGGGTTAGTGGTTCTGTTGTGTGGTGTGTGGTTGCTGGTGAGTATTTGCTTCAGGTTAGGGGGCTGTCTGTAAGCAAGGACTGGCCTGTCTCCCAAGATCTGTGAGAGTGATGGGTCGTCCTTCAGGATAGGTTGTAGATCTTGATGATGCGTTGGAGAGGTTTTAGTTGGGGGCTGAAGGTGATAGCTAGTGGCGTTCTGTTATTTTCTTTGTTGGGCCTGTCCTGTAGTAGATGACTTCTGGGTACTCTTCTGGCTCTATCAATCTGTTTCTTCACTTCAGCAGGTAGATATTGTAGTTGTAAGAATGCATGATAGAGATCTTGTAGGTGTCTCTGTCTGAGGGGTTGGAGCAAATGCGGTTATATCGTAGAGCTTGGCTGTAGACAATGGATCGTGTTATGCCATCATGTGCCAGCAATGCCCCTCTGCCATGTACATTGGTCAAACTGGACAGTCTCTACGTAAAAGAATAAATGTACACAAATCAGACATCAAGAATTATAACATTCAAAAACCAGTCGGAGAACACTTCAATCTCTCCGGTCACTCGATTACAGACATGAGGGTGGCTATCCTTCAACAAAAAAACTTCAAAAACAGACTCCAGCCAGAGACTGCTGAATTGGAATTAATTTGCAAGCTGGATACAATTAACTTAGGCTTGAATAGAGACTGGGAATGGATGAGTCATTACACAAAGTAAAACTATTTCCCCATGGTATTTCTCCCCTCCACCCCACCCCCCACTGTTCCTCAGATGTTCTTGTTAACTGCTGGAAATGGCCCACCTTGCTTGTCACCATGAAAGGTTTTCCTCCTTTCCCCCCGCCCCCCACTGCTGGTGATGGCTCATCTTAAGTGATCACTCTCCTTACAGGGTGTATGATAAAACCCACTGTATCATGTTCTCTGTGTGTGTGTGTGTGTATAAATCTCCCCATTGTATTTTCCACTGAAAGCATCCAATGAAGTGAGCTGTAGCTCATGAAAGCTTATGCTCAAATAAATTTGTTAGTCTCTAAGGTGCCACAAGTACTCCTTTTCTTTTTGCGAATACAGACTAACACGGCTGCTACTCTGAAACCTATTGAAGTGTTGTACAGAAATATAGTTTAATCTCCAGTGTCTCCCTCTCCAAACCCCAAAACTTTTTAGACTATTGGATCATTGTGATTGTGGTGGTGTTTAATAGTCTTCATGAATGTGCTGTTTTTTTTTTATTAACAGGGCTTGCAAAACCACTTAAGCAAATTCTCAGAGAAGTTTGACCAAGTTCTGGCTTTCAGGCCCACTGGATGGACGTACTCCGATTCATGTTACGCTCTGGCAGATATCAAACCTCAGACCAGGGGAAAGATCACCATATATGGTACAAGCATTATAAATGGCTCAGTACATTTAATTCTGTGTGGATTGTTTGTATACATTTTATTCTAGTACCTCTTATTGTTCATCATATTATCTACTTATTGGTATCACCTCTGTTAAGAAGCTGAGCAGATAAATGTCTCCAGCATAAGTCTAAAAATTGACCAGTCTGGAACACTGTAAATGCAGATTTTAAATACTGTTTCCTTTAATGCCCCTCTTTCAAAAACAGTTTGATCTGATGCTTTAAGACAAACACAGACTCCATGGGTAAAATGCTATTCCCATTGAACCCAATATGAGTTTTGCCAGGGATTTCACTCCATATGTGGTTTCATGTGAAAGATGCTGTGCCTGCTGCAGAGCTTCCGTAGGTACCAGCCTGTTTCTTCTGTTCTTATTGGTGCAGTCTCTGGCAAACAATTTATGGATGGAGTTAAAGCTCCTAGAAAATCTCTCCTCTTGTCACTCAACAAAGTAGCTGGGTTCACTGAATTTGCACTAATGATTGACACTGTAGATTGATCCTAGTTAATCCTTCCAATAATGAAGTCTGGATTTTTACTTGATCCTTGGAGTAAAGTTTAAATCTCCATTTAATTAAAATATTCTTTTTAAGTATTTCTTTGTTTCTTGCAAAAATATTTTTAGTAAGACCTACAGCTAAGCAGACTGCCTGAGATACCTTTGCATTGTTTTGCTACAGGGATTCCTTACAGTGAACACAGCAGTTACCTAGAAATGAAACGATTTGTCCAGTGGCTGAAGCCACAGAAAATCATTCCCACTGTAAATGTTGGTGACTGGAGAGCCAGAAACATGATGGAAAAGCATTTTAGAGACTGGAAGATGGAGCCTACTGAGCAGAGGGAAGAATGTACGTTCCAAAGCATGTGTGCCAGGGGAGCGATTGAACTACCCAGGAATTTTATCTAGCCTTCCTTTTTCTATGAAGCCTCGTTTGAGAAGAAACAAGCTGCCATTCTCCTGCAAGAGAGAGTACGGTCAGATTTTCCCACAAGTAGGCCTAACTTTCCTGTGTAACCATTAACCTATTTTCTCCTAGCTTACACTTTCAAAAAAACTGCAAATGTGTCTTTCAGGTTATTTTGGAAAATTATTCAGTGTATTTGCTTTCCACAAAACTATCCAGTAAAACACTTAAGCACTTTCATAAGTTTAAGCCCCTGAATAGTCCCATTGAGTTCACTGGGACTGCTCAGATGTTTAAAGTTAGGCACATGCTGAAGTGCTGGATTCCAGCCTAAGTTTCGCTCCTCTTTGCCAACTTTTGCTTGCATGATATGGCTTTAGGATGTTGCAGAGTTCAACAAAAGAAACTGAACCATGATTATTACCAGTGTGTCAGAATTATACATTCTTTCTGATATCAGTCTAATGTCCACATGTATGACATTGGCCTTTAAAATGCGGGACAGACCAACCCATATTACTAAAGGTACAAGAGGACATTTGAATTAACATGGTATTAAATCATTTAAAAGGAAGTGGAGTTTTCAGTCATTTCAGTACCAGATCAAGCATTTCTGAGAAATGACTGTAATGAATGAGGGGATGACATCCGTTTATGTGGCACAATGTAAATTCGGAGAGCAGGTTGTTCCATTGTGAGGCAGAGCTAAGGGTTATAACGCTAATTGCAATATCTGCAAACTTTACACCATAACAGAGGACCAATTTGGGCTGCTACAGTATTATGCAATTAGGCACTTTGTAGAATAATGAATGTTTATAAAGATATTCCCACCCTTGTGTATTTTTAACGTTCAGTATATGAACATTTTTATAAATCTATTTTAAATAAAGAATCTAAATTAAGCCTGTTGTTTTTTCTTCAGATAAAGGCCTTCACAATTAAGAGGAAGTGAATGTGAGTACCTGTTGCAAGGCCAGCCTAATAAGCCTTCTTAATTCAGAATGCCCATTGAAGACACTATGTGTTACACATGTGCCCTGGGCATACAAGATTGATTCCATACCCTGGGTCATGCAAACATTTATGTACATTTTTAACCATGCATTTGGTCCCATTGAAGCCAATGAAACTTCTCAGGTGTTTAAAATTAAGCCATGTGCATATTTGCAAGATCAGGTCCTAAGTCTGCACATATAGGCTGGTCTGTCCTCAGCCTCACAGAAAGAAGGGAAGCAAATACTAGGAGATGGCAATAGTAATATAAGTTTTGTCTGCTGTGCTGTTTTCCTGAATCTTGCACAGTGTTCACGTAGTTTAAGAAAGTGACTGTGGGCTTCCACACCAGTATTTTAATTTAAACATCAGAATAAGATTTCATTTCAGGATTCATTGCATATATCTAGAAGAAACAACAACAAAAAGCATCATTTATAAAAATAATCCAGAAAGGTGGCACATTTTCTTGGGGAAAATCTTTCTTTACTGATCTTTGTAAAGATAATCAGACACTTTCCTATAGTAGTGAGCTCTGTGTTTATGATGAGCAAATAGTCTCTCAGTTCTCTTTCACAGGGAAATAATATCCCCATATACATCTTTTTGTTGAAAAAAGATCTTGGCTACATTACAAATTTTTCAACTAGAAGCAATTACATTTAGATGTACTGAAATGTATCAGTAAGTTACATAATTGTATCTACATTAAGCAACTCAAAAATCTGCGATTCTGTCAGGTTTTTACTTTAATCAGTGTTTAGCATTCA
Organism: Dermochelys coriacea; assembly: GCF_009764565.3. NCBI lineage: Eukaryota > Metazoa > Chordata > Testudines > Dermochelyidae > Dermochelys > Dermochelys coriacea. The sequence goes on from NC_050074.1 coordinate 115,069,441, forward strand.
GGATTAACCTTAATTAATTATGAGAATTTCTCTCATCACAAGAGCTACTTAATACCACTGATTAGTAAAGCTTTGTACAGGCATCAGTCCCTGGATTAGGCCAGGCTGCGTTCAGCAGGAGTGGGAGTCATGAAAGGTGGTTTTCATGCTTCACCCTGATATTGGGGCTGATTTGGTTCCTGACATAACATAGAGCAGCCTCAGAACTTCTCTAATTAGTGTTGGCTGCCAACAGCCCTTAAGCAGATGTTCCACCAACCAGGAATGACCAGAGCACAGTTTCGCTCTGGCCAGGCTCCCTTCCTTCTGAACATACCCCTACATCTGGGCTAGAAGCAATGCAAGTCAGAGACTGAACTGACACACACAGTTTACTGGGACCTTGTTTGGACGCGGGAGGGATGTGCTAGGGAGTGGGGCCATGGCCACAAAGCTGCCTTAAGTTACACCAGGGCTTTTTGAGCCCTTGAAGCAGCCCAGAATTAGAATGACACAAAGATGGGTTAAAACTTCTTTTGTCCTCTTCCTCTGGGCTGTACCTTATCTGCTCCCCATCCTGGAGGTGTGGAAGAGAATCTCACCCCCAGCGTTTAGATAGTTAGCTATTTGGGGTAGGGATGGTCATCTTATGCTATACGTTCACAATTACTAGATGAGGTGGACTCTATTGTAGTACAAATAATGTAAATATTTAAAATCCAACCCGCATTTCTCATCAGATTTTTCAATTTGTATATTTTCCAGTGACACTGTGTAAGTAGATAAAAATATGTTTTAAATTGTACGTTTTGAGTACAGGAAGGAAACAAGAAGATATTGGCTGTGATCAGACAAGACTTTCTGTAGCAAACAATGAGAGAATTTTGTACCAAAGGGTAGGCGAACAAAATTAATTGTAAGCAAAAACTGCTCCTGTACACAGCATATGTACAGTGTGGTAATCACACTGAAAGACAAAGCCTAATTCACAAGTGTACTTCCATAATTCTGTTCTCATGGACAGATGTCCCAGGAGTGCACACTTGGTGACATTATAGCCTTGTAATTCAGTTGCTTATAATTTACTGTGTTTAATAAGAAACCAAATGTTAGAAGTAACTTTCATTATAAATAGCGTATTCACAACACCTTTTGCCTCACACTGGCTCTTTAGTGTACTGCATGCTATTAGAATTTACTCCCTCTGGGTATCGAATGGCTTACGTTGCGCAGAATAAAGGATTTTAAAAGGCTCTTTGAAACTAACCACAAAAATGATATATCTTGGAAAACACTCGTTGACATAGGCATTAGCTGGCGTGATCCACTTGTGGTTTTCAGCCAGTTAATTCTGTTCTGATTTGGAACAGATGCTGATATTTTCTTCAATCTATAAAGCATTTCTGTATTGGATTCCTCTCTTGTCAATATGTATCCAGGTCTGTTTTTACTTGCATAGTGTCCTGTGGGTGCCCTCTGTCTGCACTCATTCCTCTATATTTCTGGTTTATATTTGCACTTCTGCCAACCCTTTTTCAAATATGGCCCTCAACTCTTCAACATTTCATCTACCTTTGTATTCCATTTTCCCCTTTTACTTGGCCTTATTCTGGTGGAAAAAATGACGGTTGAGAGGCCAGGCTCAGGAAGAAATTAGTCTTTTTATTCACCCTATTGTAAAGAGAGAGACGATTAATAACAGGAAGTGGATTCTTAGATTATGAGGCAGGACATATAAGCAGCTGTGGAAAGTCATTTAACAAGAGTATTGTGGAAAGATTTGTAGTAAGACCCAACCTCTACCATTCTCTTTTCTAGATTGTTCCCATGGAAAGGTTGCTGATCACAACAGAGCAAACCTGATGTGCATAAATGTATGATAAAACTTATTTTTGTGCCGAATTCTATCTTTGCAACCTCACATCAAGCTATACTTGATTCCACAGGGCACCTCCTGAGGATCTTGTCCTCAATGGAACAAGTAGCAGGAATGTAGGTGCCAAGTTAGGTGCCTAAATACCCTTGAGGATCTGAAGACTTTCATGCAGAATGGGCCATAGAATGAGATGGCTGGAGAACCTGTGGATTGAAATAAAATAACAGGAAGGATTTTACTCTGGTTAGTGGTTGGGAAGTTCTGCCAACTAAGTACCAAACTTGCCTTCAAAGAAGTTGCACAGGCTTAACTAATTGAAACTTAAGGTATGTCTACACTGCAATTAAAATCCGTGGCTAGCCCAGGTCAGCTGACTCAGGCTTGCAGGGATCGGGCTGCGGGGCTGTAATATTGCGGTGTAAACATTCACATCCTGAGAGCCCCAGAGCCTGGGCTCCAGCCTAAGCTTGACCATCCCGCAGCCCAAGCCCTGCAGTCCAGAGTCAGCTGATATGGGCTAGCTGCGGGTGTTTAATTGCAGTGTAGACATACTCTAGGGAATAACTCCATTGTTGCACATGAAGGAATAGAATTGCGTTCACTCCCTTAGCTGCTGTCGCTTTACAGAAGTAGCATTATGTAGTTCTGTTACTCAAGCCTGGAGCTCTGACTCTAAATACACAGAGACAACAGCCCTTTTAAATAAAGCTGGGCAGGAAACAGTTTTCCCATTCTGTGAATATATTTGAGGATCTGAAAGTTTTTCCCCTCTTAAATTGGGATGAAAAGTAAAAAATCTTGAAAATATTTACAAACCAAAAAACGGAATTTTTGTGCATTTCAGGCCAATTGAAACGTTTTGTGTTGGTAATTATGAAACATTTGTAAAAAGATTAAAGAAAGGTCAACGATGAAATCAATCTAGTTAGCTTAAATTTTGAAACAAAAAAGTTGTTTCAAACCGGAAAACTGACATTGTCAAAACAAAACATTTTGACAATTTGAAACTGTTATCTTGACCTTTTTTCAAGTCAGGAAATTGTTTCTCAAAGTTTTGGTTTGGAAGGACCAATCAGTATCTTTTAGACAAAAACAATTTGTCAAAAAATTCCCAACCAACTCTACTGTTGAATAAGAAGGTGCCATTTTTATATTGCCACTTTTCAAAGTAGAAATCAACTTTTTAAATACTAGGGGACAGATTTGGATTGTTGTTACATTACAGCAAGATCAAAGTAATTCCATTGATTTGACTGGAATTACTCCAGATTATACAGTACAGAGAAGAACCCCAAAAGTAATTTGAGGGCTGGAAAAAATGCCTTAACGAGAGAGACATAAAGCTTCATCTTATCAAAGAGAAGCTGAAGAGGTGACTTTGTCTAGGTGTCTAAGTACCTTCACAAGGAGAAGATAGTGGGTACTAATGGAATCTTTAAGGAAGAAAGGCAGAACAAGAGCCAACAGCTGGAAGCTGGAGCCATACACACTCCCATGAGAAATAAGGCTCTAGTTTTTAACAGTGCAAGTGATGAACCGTTGGAGTAAACTGACAAGGGAAGTGGTGAACTCTCCATCTCTTTGTGTCTAAAAATCCGGACTGGATGCCTGTCTGGAAGATGGTTTAGCCAATGGTCTCCATCCTTTTTATGCACAAGATCACTTTTTGAATTTAAGTGCAACCCAGGATCTACCCTTCCCCAAGGCCCTGGCCTGCTGACTCCATCACCCCTTCTCTCTGTCGTTTGCTGTCCTCTACCCTCACTCACTTTCAGCGGGCTGTGGCAGGGGGTTGGGGTTCAGGAGGGGGTGCAGCCTCTGGGCTGGGGCCGAGCTGTTCGGAGTGTGGGAGGGGGCCATCTGGGCTGAGCCTGGGGCAGGGGGTTGAGGTGCAGGGGGGGATGAAGGATGCAAGCTCTGGGAGGGAGTTTGGGTGCAGGAGTGAGCTTTGGGCTGGGGCAGAATGTTTGGGTGCAGGGTGTGGACTCTAGGAGGAAGTTTTGGTGCAGGAGGGGGCTCAGGGCTGGGGCAGGGGTTTGGGGTGCAGGAGGGCGTATGGGGTGCTGGCTGTGGTAGGGGACTGGGGGTTGGGGTGCACTTACCTCGGGTGGCTCCTGGTCGGCGGTGCAGCAGGGCTAAGGCAGGCTCCTTGCATTCCCCGGCCCCACGCCGCTCCTGGAAGGGACCAGTCCGCCCCTGCAGCCCCTGGGGGGGGGGGGGGGGAAGTAGCTCCGCGCGCTGCTCCTCGCTGCAGACACTGCCCCCACAGCTCCAATTGGCCGCAGTTCCCCATTCCCAGCCAACGGGAGCTGCGGGGGTGCAGCGTACGGAGATCCTTGCTCCCCGCTTCCTCTGGTGCCACAGGGGCGTGCTGGCTGCTTCCAGGAGCAGTACAGGGCTGGTACAGGTAGGGAGCAAACCTGCCTTAGCACCAACCCCGCTGCACCAGAGACTTTTAGCAGCCGGAGATCGCAATCAACTGGGAGAGTCTCCAGGATCAACCAGTCGATCGCGATCGATCGGTTGGTGACCACTGCTTTAGTCAAACCCAAGTGTTTAGGCTCGATGTAGGGGTGGACTGGGTGAAATTCTATGGCCTGTGTTATACAGGAGGTCAGACTAGATGATCTATCAGTCCTTTTTGGCCTTAAACTCTATGTATCTATGAGTCACCAAATAGTTGTCAGATCTTGGAATAAAAAATTGCTGTAAAGCCCAATGGCCTTGTTATCAGATGCTTTTCCAGTTTGTCTGGTGGTGACAAGAGTCAGAGCAAAGAGATAGGGGACCTTAACACTGGATTGATCACTTGCCTAGACTGCTTTTCAAAGCCAACCACTCTAAGGAATCACTCTGTACCTCCCATCAGGACTCAGTGCTCTGTTCACATATCACTCTCTGATAAGCAGATAAATGAACTAAAAGCAACATTGTTTGGAAAGGGAAAAGAGACAAGAATAATCTCATTCTGCTGAGTCAAACAAAGGCTTTCTGTTTGTTGCTGTAAGCTATGGAAGCCGGGTTGTTCACACGGGTCTGTGCTCCAGCACTTTCCACAGTAGCCATTGCAAAGGATTCTGGGAAGGGATAACTTAAAGACAACTCTCTATATAAAAACAGTGGCATGAAACATGCTCAGAGGCAGATGAATGGGAACTGCTGGGTGCTCAGTACTTGTGAAAAATCTGGCCATAAAATAACAACAAGCAATAGTTTCATTTGTTTAGGAAAGTGCTCCGATATGAGCAGAAACTTCATTATAATGGGGCAAAGCATCCCATTTACATCTAGCCGTATCTGTCCTTTCCATCTATCACTGTGTTTTTAGTGAATCTCAGTAGGTTATAGTAGTGGTTAGTGCTGTATATTTTTGAAAGATACTGTATACATTGAGATTTTTTCAAACACTTCAACCGTTCAAACTGTCTCTGCAGCTAATTGCCAAAAATCTCTTTTTGGAGCTGAAGTATAAATAAAATAAATGAGGAGAAAGAAGTATCCTCATCTCCATTTTAAGGATAGGGTGCTGAGGCACAGAGAGATTACTCATATAGGGAGTCTGACAGAATCAAGGACTGAACCCTCAATCTCCGACCAGTGCCTTACCACAACACCATCAGTCCTTTCAAGAAGGATTAGCTGTAATTGCTGTTAGGGTGGAACCATTTTTCAATGACAAGGATTGACACCGTAATGCTTGAGAGGTTTGTAAGTATTTCACTGAAGAAAGACTGGCATTAGGAGCGATCCTGCAATGGCAAAAGGATGGGCTAGGTCAGGAGTTCTTAACCTTTTTCTTTCTGAGCCCCCACCCCAGCATGCTATAAAAGGCTCCATGGCCCACCTGTGCCACAAAAACTGTTTTTCTTCATATCCAGTAGATTAAAAGCCAGGGCTGGCATTACAGGGTAGCAAGCAGGGCAACTGCTTGTGCTCCCACGCCACAGGACGCCCTGGAAAGCTGAGTTGCTTAGGCTTGCCTTCAGCCCCACACGACTTGGGCTTCGATTTTCTGTCCTGAGCTCCAGGGAGTCTAATGCTGGCCCTGCTCTCTGGTTTATTATTCTGGTGGACCCCAGGAAACCTGCTCATGGCCCTCCACAGGGGGCTCCGGGCCCCTAGTTGAGAACCGCTGGGCTAGGTGACCTAAAATGCCTTTTCTGTTTCTACCGCCTATTATTCTCTGAACCTTTACCCAATGTTACACAATGGCACCTTGTTATCGAGTCTCTGGTGAGTACTTTGGCAGCAAAGATGCTTTTCCACTCTGTCACATCTGCATATGCTGCAGTATCATGGAGCTGATAGAAGCTTATTTGTGCTAGTTTCTAATAGGCACTTATGTAAAACAAATAATTAAAAAAAACCCTAAGGTTTTTGGCTTTTGGATTGAACTTGGTTTTTCCCTATGTGCAGCATGGATGGTAAGGATGCAAAAGAGAAAATTATTCCAGTGCAGGGGATCCACAAGTTAGTACTTAGCTCTTTTAATGCATAGACATCAAAGGGCTTTACAAAGAGAGATTTTGCATTATTAACTCATTGTACAGATGGGGAAATGCAGAGGCAGAGAAATGAAGGGCGTTATCCAGCGTCACAGCATGAATCAGTAGCAAAGCCCAGAATAAAATCGAGCCCACTGCTACAGCTCTTATTCATACAAACCTCGGATCGGCGCCTTAGACTGCTCTTAAAGAACCCGTCCTAGGTTGGGATGGCCCTTTAAGAGAATTGGGCTTAGTCACACCGGTGACTAATTCATTGCCTCCCAGGTGATGGGTTTGATTTCTTTTGTTGGTGACAGGACCGGATTTACCATGGCGCCTGGCCCACAGTCCAAAGGGGTCCCACCCGGCCTGCTCTTCTCCGCCCCCCGCTCCCTCCTGTGGGAGCAGAAGCTTGATGCTGCCGGCTCCTGGGGCTCCTGCTGCAGCAGTGCCGGCTCCGCTGGCAGCCAAGCTCACCGCTCTTCCTGCAGCGTGCTGCGTTCTGCCCCTCCCCCTCCCTGCCGCCAATCAGCTGTTTGCCGGCAGCAGAAGAGCAGAGCCTCAGCACACTCACCGCTCGGGGGAGCGGGAGAAGAGGTGGGGGCGGGACCTTGGGGAAGGGGCTGGAATTGGGGCATACCCCCTCAAACCCCTACTGTGAGCACCCCCACAACACCAGTCCACACCCACACCCCACTAACTCTAAATCCACCCCTGGCTGCCACGTTACCTGGGCTGGGGATACTGTGTAGGCTGATCCCCACAGCCTCCAACCTACCTGCGCAGTACAGCAGACATGGCCCTGCCCACTAGCTCCTCTCCACTCCCTAGCCCAGCCACCACTTGCTTCCTCCCCCCGACCCCCGCTTAAAAATGATTGCTCCCCCCCGGCTTCTCTGGCAGCCCTGTTGCGAGGTATCCAGTTTTAGACTGGAAACTCCAGTATAAAATGGGATCTGGGTGTCCGCTTAGCAGTGCTGACTGGAAACTAAAAGGCTGGTTGTAGGAGTAACCCCATTAGCCTCCGCTCCTCCCGCTCCTAACACCCACCCATGGCTGGAAGAGAACCTGTCCTCCTGCTGCAGGAGGAAGGGCAGCTCGCTGCAGAGAAAGACAAAGAGAATGGGCTAGAACCAGGTAGGTACCCGCTCTACGTGGGCAGGGGCGGGAGGGGCACCACAAAAAGTTAATCCGGCCCTGCTTACATAACCATTACATCACAAAGGGAGGAGGAGGAGGAAATAGAAACATCAGCAGAACCTGGGATTTTGGAAAGACCTCTTGAGCTCTCTTTTAGGAAAGGTAAAGTCCAAAAGCAGTCCCTAATGCCCCTACTCTACTTGCGCTACATTGATGACATCTTCATCATCTGGACCCATGGAAAAGAAGCTCTTGAGGAATTCCACCATGATTTCAACAATTTCCATCCCACCATCAACCTCAGCCTGGACCAGTCCACACAAGAGATCCACTTCCTGGACACTACGGTGCTAATAAGCGATGGTCACATAAACACCACCCTATATCGGAAACCTACTGACCGCTATTCCTACCTACATGCCTCTAGCTTTCATCCAGATCATACCACTCGATCCATTGTCTACAGCCAAGCGCTACGATATAACCGCATTTGCTCCAACCCCTCAGACAGAGACAAACACCTACAAGATCTCTATCATGCATTCCTACAACTACAGTACCCACCTGCTGAAGTGAAGAAACAGATTGACAGAGCCAGAAGAGTACCCAGAAGTCACCTACTACAGGACAGGCCCAACAAAGAAAACAACAGAACGCCACTAGCCATCACCTTCAGCCCCCAACTAAAACCCCTCCAACGCATCATCAAGGATCTACAACCTATCCTGAAGGACGAGCCATCACTCTCTCAGATCTTGGGAGATAGACCAGTCCTTGCTTACAGACAGCCCCCCAATCTGAAGCAAATACTCACCAGCAACCACACACCACACAACAGAACCACTAACCCAGGAACCTATCCTTGCAACAAAGCCCGTTGCCAACTCTGTCCACATATCTATTCAGGGGATACCATCATAGGGCCTAATCACATCAGCCACACTATCAGAGGCTCCTTCACCTGCGCATCTACCAATGTGATATATGCCATCATGTGCCAGCAATGCCCCTCTGCCATGTACATTGGCCAAACTGGACAGTCTCTACGTAAAAGAATGAATGGACACAAATCAGACGTCAAGAATTATAACATTCAAAAACCAGTTGGAGAACACTTCAATCTCTCTGGTCACTCGATCACAGACCTAAGAGTGGCTATACTTCAACAAAAAAGCTTCAAAAACAGACTCCAACGAGAGACTGCTGAATTGGAATTAATTTGCAAACTGGATACAATTAACTTAGGCTTGAATAGAGACTGGGAATGGATGAGTCATTACACAAAGTAAAACTATTTCCCCATGGTATTTCTCCCTCCCACCCCACCCCCCACTGTTCCTCTGATATTCTTGTTAACTGCTGGAATTAGCCTACCTGCTTGTCACCATGAAAGGTTTTCCTCCTTCCCCCCCCTGCTGTTGGTGATGGCTTATCTTAAGTGATCACTCTCCTTACAGTGTGTATGATAAACCCATTGTTTCATGTTCTCTGTGTGTGTGTATATAAATCTCTACTCTGTTTTTTCCACCAAATGCATCCGATGAAGTGAGCTGTAGCTCACGAAAGCTTATGCTCTAATAAATTTGTTAGTCTCTAAGGTGCCACAAGTACTCCTTTTCTTTTTTCCAAAAGCAGTGTCACTCAGAACAGGGTCAATCTAGCAGGTGCTTTCTGTTCCCCTTGGCTGTTCACACAGCTCATTGTAGTATCAATGTCTAGTCTTGCAGCACTAGAGCAGGCAAAACTTCCTGTTTTGATGTTGTTTCAATAAACTAGGCCCCAAGAAGGGGCGTTATTTCTCTTGCAAGCGTCTGGATGTAGTTTTTAAGAACTCCATTTAGGGGGAACCGAGACTGGGGCATAGTCCAATGCTAAATTGGCTATTGCCCTGCCATGGAGCCCCGTCCTCAAAGACACTAAATATCCTCCGCTGCTATTGATTTCAGCAGAATGCTCTGAGGGCCAGATTTTTAAAGGTATTTAGGTAGCTAGGCATCCCAGGTGATTTTCAAAATTGTATAGGTGCCTAACTCCCATTGAAATCAGTGAGACAACTTGCAGAGTAAGGGTATCACAACTGGTCCCTAAATCAGCTGATCTGACTCATAAAAGCCTTCTAAAGTCAGAATCCAGTTGGTTACAGTATTTCCGTGGATCAGTGTGGACCACGTTTGATTTCTCTGGACTGCTTTCCCTGGGATATGCCATTTCCTAGTAATCTGGAGCGGGGGATAATTCAGGGCAGGTGTTCAGTGCCAGTGGGGTGCTTGAAGTGCGCATGAAGTGCCTGCCTCATGGGTTGAGTGAGGCTTTAGCTGGCAATTAGGTTCAGCACACATGGACTCCTGCCGCTTCCCATCCTTCCTAGCCGCCCACCTGCCTGTCTGCACGCAGCGAAAACAGAGATTTAGAGGAGCTGAGTTGTGGGAAGTACAATTTAATCGTTCTCATTTTTAAATCGCACCCCTCCCTTGTCATCTCCTAGCAGGTGCTTTCCAAGGAGCAGTTCCCCCAGCAGACTCAATGCAGCGACCCTTCCCATGCAACGTCTTGCATTAACATGAATTGGTCACACCTTGCTTTTGAGATGATACTCGCTGAGGCATGGTTCCCCAGGAAATAGCCTGCTGGGCTAGATCCTGAGTTGGTATCAAAGCCTTGCTGATTTACACTGGCTAAGGGACAGAGTGCACCTGCCATGTTTCATCTGGGAGGCCATTCTTCTGGCCAAAAGCAACAGTGGAAATTTATATGACTCTTTGTCTCTTGCAGTACATTCAGGCAATCCTTCAGAGCATTACCCTCCCTGAAAAAAATCCATACAGTCTGCAATAAATAAATAAAGCCCTGTTTGCAAACACTCATCTGCTCCTCTAAGATGTGCTAGGGTAAGGCTAGTCTCCAAGTCAATTCCCATCTGCTCTGCCTTCTTTACAATGAGTGCCTGGAGCACAACTAGAGAGAGCGATGTTGCGTGTAGGAAACCGAAAGTGCACTGCAATGTACTGAAAAATATTGCTTTGTTAAACACAAAGAGGAAACTGCCTCAGCGGCGGGGTGAAAGAATATTCCACTGAGCTGGGCTGTCAAGCACATGCACAGAACTCACCAAGGCATGGCAGTGGCTCTGGGGTGCTGAAGGCAGAAACCATGTATTTGGGTTGTTATTACTATAGAATCATAGAATCATAGAATATCAGGGTTGGAAGGGACCCCAGAAGGTCATCTAGTCCAACCCCCTGCTCAAAGCAGGACCAAGTCCCAGTTAAATCATCCCAGCCAGGGCTTTGTCAAGCCTGACCTTAAAAACCTCTAAGGAAGGAGATTCTACCACCTCCCTAGGTAACGCATTCCAGTGTTTCACCACCCTCTTAGTGAAAAAGTTTTTCCTAATATCCAATCTAAACCTCCCCCATTGCAACTTGAGACCATTACTCCTCGTTCTGTCATCTGCTACCATTGAGAACAGTCTAGAGCCATCCTCTTTGAAACCCCCTTTCAGGTAGTTGAAAGCAGCTATCAAATCCCCCCTCATTCTTCTCTTCTGCAGACTAAACAATCCCAGCTCCCTCAGCCTCTCCTCATAAGTCATGTGCTCTAGACCCCTAATCATTTTTGTTGCCCTTCGTTGTACTCTTTCCAATTTATCCACATCCTTCCTGTAGTGTGGGGCCCAAAACTGGACACAGTACTCCAGATGAGGCCTCACCAGTGTCGAATAGAGGGGAACGATCACGTCCCTCGATCTGCTCGCTATGCCCCTACTTATACATCCCAAAATGCCATTGGCCTTCTTGGCAACAAGGGCACACTGCTGACTCATATCCAGCTTCTCGTCCACTGTCACCCCTAGGTCCTTTTCCGCAGAACTGCTGCCGAGCCATTCGGTCCCTAGTCTGTAGCGGTGCATTGGATTCTTCCATCCTAAGTGCAGGACCCTGCACTTATCCTTATTGAACCTCATTAGATTTCTTTTGGCCCAATCCTCCAATTTGTCTAGGTCCTTCTGTATCCTATCCCTCCCCTCCAGCGTATCTACCACTCCTCCCAGTTTAGTATCATCCGCAAATTTGCTGAGAGTGCAATCCACACCATCTTCCAGATCATTTATGAAGATATTGAACAAAACGGGCCCCAGGACCGACCCCTGGGGCACTCCACTTGACACCGGCTGCCAACTAGACATGGAGCCATTGATCACTACCCGTTGAGCCCGACAATCTAGCCAGCTTTCTACCCACCTTATAGTGCATTCATCCAGCCCATACTTCCTTAACTTGCTGACAAGAATGCAGTGGGAGACCGTGTCAAAAGCTTTGCTAAAGTCAAGAAACAATACATCCACTGCTTTCCCTTCATCCACAGAACCAGTAATCTCATCATAAAAGGCGATTAGATTAGTCAGGCATGACCTTCCCTTGGTGAATCCATGCTGACTGTTCCTGATCACTTTCCTCTCCTCTAAGTGCTTCAGGATTGATTCTTTGAGGACCTGCTCCATGATTTTTCCAGGGACTGAGGTGAGGCTGACCGGCCTGTAGTTCCCAGGATCCTCCTTCTTCCCTTTTTTAAAGATGGGCACTACATTAGCCTTTTTCCAGTCATCCGGGACTTCCCCCGTTCGCCACGAGTTTTCAAAGATAATGGCCAAGGGCTCTGCAATCACAGCCGCCAATTCCTTCAGCACTCTCGGATGCAATTCGTCCGGCCCCATGGACTTGTGCACGTCCAGCTTTTCTAAATAGTCCCTAACCACCTCTATCTCTACAGAGGGCTGGCCATCTCTTCCCCATTTTGTGTTGCCCAGCACAGCAGTCTGGGAGCTGACCTTGTTAGTGAAAACAGAGGCAAAAAAAGCATTGAGTACATTAGCTTTTTCCACATCCTCTGTCACTAGCTTGCCTCCCTCATTCAGTAAGGGGCCCACACTTTCCTTGGCTTTCTTCTTGTTGCCAACATACCTGAAGAAACCCTTCTTGTTACTCTTGACATCTCTTGCTAGCTGCAGCTCCAGGTGCGATTTGGCCCTCCTGATATCTTTCCTACATGCCCGAGCAATATTTTTATACTCTTCCCTGGTCATATGTCCAACCTTCCACTTCTTGTAAGCTTCTTTTTTATGTTTAAGATCCGCTAGGATTTCACCATTAAGCCAAGCTGGTCGCCTGCCATATTTACTATTCTTTCGACTCATCGGGATGGTTTGTCCCTGTAACCTCAACAGGGATTCCTTGAAATACAGCCAGCTCTCCTGGACTCCCTTCCCTTTCATGTTAGTCCCCCAGGGGATCCTGGCCATCTGTTCCCTGAGGGAGTCAAAGTCTGCTTTCCTGAAGTCCAGGGTCCGTATCCTGCTGCTTACCTTTCTTCCCTGCGTCAGGATCCTGAACTCAACCAACTCATGGTCACTGCCTCCCAGATTCCCATCCACTTTTGCTTCCCCCACTAATTCTACCCGGTTTGTGAGCAGCAGGTCAAGAAAAGCGCTCCCCCTAGTTGGCTCCCCTAGCACTTGCACCAGGAAATTGTCCCCTACGCTTTCCAAAAACTTCCTGGATTGTCTATGCACCGCTGTATTGCTCTCCCAGCAGATATCAGGAAAATTAAAGTCACCCATGAGAATCAGGGCATGCGATCTAGTAGCTTCCGTGAGTTGCCGGAAGAAAGCCTCATCCACCTCATCCCCCTGGTCCGGTGGTCTATAGCAGACTCCCACCATGACATCACTCTTGTTGCACACACTTCTAAACTTAATCCAGAGACACTCAGGTTTTTCCGCAGTTTCATACCGGAGCTCTGAGCAGTCATACTGCTCCCTTACATACAGTGCTACTCCCCCACCTTTTCTGCCCTGCCTGTCCTTCCTGAACAGTTTATAACCATCCATGACTGTACTCCAGTCATGTGAGTTATCCCACCAAGTCTCTGTTATTCCAATCACGTCATAATTCCTTGACATCACCAGGACCTCCAGTTCTCCCTGCTTGTTTCCAAGGCTTTGTGCATTTGTATATAAGCACTTGAGATAACCTGTTGATCGCCCCTCATTCCCAGTATGAGGCAGGAGCCCTCCCCTCTCAGACATTCCTGCCTGTGCTTCCTCCCGGTATCCCGCTTTCCCACTTACCTCAGGGCTTTGGTCTCCTTCCCCCGGTGAACCTAGTTTAAAGCCCTCCTCACTAGGTTAGCCAGCCTGCTGGCAAAGATGTTCTTCCCTCTCTTCGTAAGATGGAGCCCGTCTCTGCCCAGCACTCCTCCTATGTCAAACCGGGGGTGCGGCTGCACCCCTAGTTCCAGCACCTATGAGGCCTGGACAGCCTTGGGCTTCCTCAAAGTCATAGGCAGGTTTTCTCTAAGTGCTGTCACTGAAATAGCCCTGCAGTTTAGCTGAGGCAGAGCCAACAGAATCTAATTGAGAGTTACTACTGTATTTTGTAGTGTCTAGAGGCCGCCATCAGAGATAATGTCCCCTATCATGCTGATTGTAATGAAAACACAATCCCTACCCCCACAGAGCTTTGTAACGGAATAAACTGTCACATGGCTGGAGGGGAAAAACAAACCCAATCAGCTATAGATGGTGGACTGCCCTGAAAACTAGAACTAGGATGTGGTCCAGCTAAGGCAGGGATAGCTCAGTGGTTTGAGCATTGGCCTGCTAAACCCAGGATGTGAGTTTAATCCTTAAGGGGACCATTTAGGGATCTGGGGCAAAAATTGGGGATTGGTCCTGCTTTGAGCAGGGGGTTGGACTAGATGACCTCCTGAGGTCCCTTCCAACCCTGCTATTCTATGACTCTAATCAACCACTGGTTCCCTCCAAGGTTTCTGGGAGTGGGAGGGTTTGGGACCTATGTAAGTCAGACCCAGCTCATCCTAAATAAAAGAGGTAATGCCAAAGAAGGGCAGGTTGCTGAAGGAAATAGCTCCAGAGATGGGAGCTTTAAAGACTGGACCAGATCAGTGTCTGAGGAGACGCAACTGGAAAAGAAGGTATTGAATTTGGGAGCATCTGGATATAGGCTGGGGCCTGCCTTTGTATAAAGATTTTGGATATTTTGGAGAGTAAAAAGGCTTTGATACTCACTGGGCTCACAGAGATGGAGATTTGTGGGGAAATGAGAGCACAAGTAAATGAGTGCAAATGGGGGTAAAATAGACATGGGTGGGGCTGCCCATAATGATGTAATGCATTAGAGGATGGGTCGGTCTTTAAGTTTGTGTGTTCGTTTCAATGTAACAAGGGGTGGGTGAGGCTTGAAAATCACCAGAAATGTTTTGTATTTTATGGACATCCTCTCTTAAGAATTGCTAAGTTCTCTGGCTTCCTTTTCCGCCTCCACTTCTGTGGTGGTCATGTCATCTTGGCCCACCAAAGCATTTCCCTGGTGACAAGCTTATAATGTAAATAAGTTGCTGATGAGAGAAAACATACTGTAGAGGATGGGGGCAGGGGAGCGCACAGGGTAACAATGAGATGATTACTGGTGGTCTAACTACAGGCATGTGGCCACTGGATAGCCTGGTGATGAGCACTAAGGAGAAGAGGAATGTTCTGGTCTACAGTAATTTTGCAAAGGAGCCCATAGATGTCTGCAGCTGTGTCTTGGCTAGTGTGAGTGCTTTTAACAGTTCAGGCATGGATACAAATGAAGTTTCCACGCAGCCCCTATCCATGTCTATTTTACCACCCCCCATCTGCACTCATTTACTTGTGCTCTCATTTCCCCACAAATCTCCATGCTCTGTGAGCCCAGTGGGTATCAAAGCCTTTTTACTCTCCAAAAAGTCCAAAGGCAGGCCCCAGCCTATATCCAGATGCTCCCAAATTCAATACCTTCTTTTCCAGTTGCATCTCCTCAGACATTGACCTGGTCCAGTCTTTAAAGCTCCCACCTCTGGAGCTATTTCCTTCAGCAACCTGCCCTTCTTTGGTGTTACTTCTTTTATTTAGGATGAGTTGGGTCTGACTCTCTGTGTATATAAATCTCCCCACTGTATTTTCCACTGAATGCATCTGATGGAATGAGCTGTAGCTCATGAAAGCTTATGCTCAAATAAATTTGTTAGTCTCTAAGGTGCCACATGTCCTCCTTTTTCTTTTTGCAGATACAGACTAACATGGCTGCTATTCTGAAATCTGACGCCTATGGGAGCTGTGAGTTCTCCGCACCTCAGGCCCTTAAACATGTAAAGCATATGGATGGGTCTACAGGTGATTGTCTGCTTTCTACCCGCCTTGCATTTATTTTCCATTAAGTATGTTGATTGTGTTTCTAAACCTATTGTCAATCACCATGAACTGAGAGTGCTCTGGGCAAAAGCAAGGTATCTGTAAAATATGCTACAGCCTACCACTAGAACCAAAGGGGAATCTGCAGTGAAACATCTGCTTTGGGAAGACTGACTGCCCAAGGTTTTTCGATGACTCTTACTATTATTAGCTTTGCGTGGGCACTGAATGTGGCAGGCTTGTGAAATACTGCTGAATATGTTAACAGTCCCTGATTTACACACCAAATGCATTCAAAGCCAGCACACAGCCAAATAAACAGACAGCTGCTATCCGATCTATTTCTGCTATAGCCATTCGTCCCTTGATTTATCTCACCTGTGTCATACATCAACCTGCAGCAGTGCTCTCGCTCATTCCCGAATGAAATCAAAAGGACCCTGGAACAACTTGGGTGACTGCAGCACGTATGCTGAGCTCCTAAATGAACATAGCCAGCGAACAATCAAAACTAAGTTGCTTCTTTCTATTGCTGGCTCATTTTTCTTAAATCTTCTGAGCAGTACTTATTGTACCAGTAGAGTGTTACATGCAAACCAGAGCCCAGTCCAAAGGCAGATGTGTTTTAAAAAGCAGCTGAAGTGCAGAGAAGAGAGTCCAGAAAAAGAAACCAAGTACTCTATGAGCATCTGTAATGAGTCTGACAGCAGCCCTTTCTAAAGAACATGAGGATTTTAAAGGGTTCAGCATTGCACTGAAATGTTGAAGCAATTAGTTAAATTTCAAGGTATACAGAGCAATGGAACAGAATGCTCATTGACTTTTCAATCCAAGTTAGCAGATGTTTGGAGCACCTTGTTTTCTGGTATGGTGCCTTTCACTGTTGTCAGCCCAGTCTGTTCCCACCCTGTTCATCTTAAGCAAGAAGTCTGATCCTAAGCCTGTTGTAGTCCATAGGAATCTTTCCATTGGCTTCAGTGGACCGGATGAGGCTGTGAGTTGTTTATAAAGCACTGTAAGAGTACTTGGCTTAAAAACACTTGAAAGCCAATGGGAGCTGGCTCAGCACTTTGAAATTAGGCCTCTCTGCGGTGCAGGAATATGGCACAGATTATGCCCCCAAGATATGTATGGAGAGGAAATCCATTTCAGTTTTCTCCCCGCACACTCAATTGGCTCAGTCATGACCTTGACACAAGCCCTGTATAGGTGGCAGCCCATATTTATGCTGCCCCATGAGGAAACCTTAAGGGGATGTAGTCTACGGCCTCCTCCATACCAGGATAGCTGTTCTGACCAGGCTGTTAATGGGGTGGAGCCAAAGCTCTGCCTGCTCCTGCCCACCTGTGTGGGGAGGGGTGCTAGCAGCCCTGTGACAATTGCTCTCCCTTCCTTGCACCCCATATACAGACCAATGATGCACTTACTCCCTTATGTGGGTGTGTGAGTCACCTTGTGACGCAGCCCTGTGTTTGCTAGAGCTCTCAGCACAATAAATCTGGTCCCATAGCATGACTCAAGTAGCTATCAGGGGGTTCATGCCCAGAAATGGGGTACAGGCCAAGAAATGTTCTACTCCAGCACTCATGGGCTACATGGTGCCTAATAGCCTCTGTAGGATGATTTTTTTTTTAAACCCTACGGCCTCCATAGGCACTTTCTGTTCCATTGTTCTTATATCTCAGTGATGTGATTCCAGAACATTCCTGGGCTATTCCTAGCTTCTCCATAGAATCATAGATCTTCCTCAGCAACCAATTCTTTATTTTAACTTTTTGGAAATGGACGTAAGGCCCTTACTCAGGGAGCTGCTACCAGGGACTGTTGACTGCAGCATTTTAGTGCAAGAGCAGCTGGGCAGATTTACACTGAATTATTTTGATGCTTCAGATGATCTCTGCAAGCAAGTGCTGCCACTTGTCTATTGCTAGAAACAGTCAGCTCATTTTTCAAATACAGAGAAAATGAATTTACAACAAATTATTCCAGTTCCACAGGCTATGCCTTCATTTTTCCTCTTATTTAATGCAGCCCTTCAAATGTCAACTCAAATGTCTTTCCTTCCTGATTTTCACACCTTAGCAATGATTTGCTATTGTGGGAGGCTTGCACTCACTCTTCTTCTTTTTACAAAAGACCACATAGGAACGTTTGCTCTGAAGCAAAGTGGCAGCTACAAAGAATGAGATGGACTTTGTAGCTAAAAGAAAATAAAGGTGGGTCAAATGGTGGGGGCTCCATGATCCTTCATGGTGTCTCTTAGTAGCTTCAAGGGCACGTTTGAAAACACAGGGTGACAAATATTTTGAGTAAACTCTGTGTAACAACCTCCCTTCCTGTGGGTGATCAATGGGGACAGAATCCAGGGGTGCCCACACTACAAGCATGGGTCTCTGTCACTTAAGCTAAAAGACTTACACGATTAGCAGCAGGAGTCTGTCCTGTGAACCAGCCACTAGAGGGGGAACATACAACACACACTGAAACAATGAATCCCAGGTGCAAATAGGAAAAGGAAAACAGGTTATGTAAACTAACGTATGGAAGGAAAACAGACGTGTTGCTCTTGAAGTCCACAGTAACGGGATGGCAGCAATCACTGATGATGCTTTCGGTGTTTTGACATCTGTGTTGCATTTCCAAAGTTGTGGTTCTTGTCTCACCTGCTGCTTTGGAAATGCATCCGGGTTCACTGCTTGAACTGCCGACACAATATGCTTTCGGTTCAGTCCGTGCTTGCTTTAGCCTGGCTAACTGACACATGCTCGCTTCTGTCTCCAGTACTCCTGAATTACATGCATCTCCAAATGGCCATTGTCTCACTAGTCCCAATGGGGAAATCGCACTGCTGTGCATTGTGGATGTGTGAGCAGCTGGACTCACTTGCCTGACTGCATTATCTAGCTCCACTGCCCCTGTCAACCCCGTCTGTCCCACTATGGCAGAGACTGAGGAAACAAGCTGGATTCAGAGGGGCAATCTAAGGTTTTCCTCTTGCTCCACAGACTTCTCCAGGCCAAAATGCCACTCCATAGCCAGGTGATTCATAGTTTTTGGTCAAGAACAGTCAGAAATGAATAGCTGCTACTTAGCTTGTAAGCTTCCTGGGGCAGGGGCCATGTTTTTGTTCTTTATTTGTACAGCACCTTGCACAGTAGGGTCCTGCTCGATAACAGAATTCTGGGCCCTACTGTAATACAAAAAATAGACTTTTCAAATCTGAGGTTCATGTCCATATTGACTCGGGTGTTTAAGCACTAAAACCAACTGCTTACTCGTCTTAGCTTCTACCAATATGACTTAAAACAGAAGAGTGACTTTAAAAGAGAAGAGTGACTTTAACTGTACTTAACTCTAAGAATCATCCAGCCACTTTAGCACTGAGAGAACAGAGGCCAGATCTGCAGCTGGTATAAACTGGCATTGATCTACTGACTTCATGGTAGATTTACACCAGCTGAGGATCTGACCTTCATGTGATTTCTAACTGGAGGATTTGAGCCATGAAGTCATAAAGCATAATGAATAACCCTAGGCTGATGACTGTCTTTATAACTGGAGAATGCAGAAATGGGCTTTCTCTCATTTTCTGTTAAATGAAAGTACATGTAGATTCTCATTAATCTCAGCCAACCTCTTCTTTTCTTGAAGTGTTGCAATAATTTAGACGGGAATTAAGGTCCAAAGGCAGCATTTGAAATTCCAGTGCCGTTTCTAGGAACTTCCTCACAAGTTACAAGTTCCTTATAGCGATCCTCTGGCCAAAAGGGAGCATGTGCAAAAGGGGGATTCAGGCAACTAGTGCTGCACATGTGGGGTGGCTGCTATTCCCTGGGGAAAACTATTCAGCAGAAAGTAGAAGGACAATGGGTAGGGCTCCATGTCTGTCGTGGAAGTCACGGATTCCGTGACTTTCTGTGACTTCTGCAGGGACCAGTGTCGCTGACCCCAGGGCCTCCCAAGCAGCTGGCCCCAGGCACTGCCCCACCAATGTCCCCGCCCCCCCAGAATCAGCCCCCACAAACACCCACAGTGTCCCCCCCTCAATCCCTCCCCCCAAGATTTAAGGTATTTTAGTAAAAGTCATGGACAGGTCACGGCCCATGAATTTTGGTTTATTGCCTGTGACCTGTCCATGACTTTTCCTAAATATACCCCTGACTAAATCGTAGCCTTAACAATGGGCTCATGGTGAAGGAGGACTCAGGAGACTGGGCTTCAGATCCTGGCTCTGCATCCCCTCTGCTGACAGTAGAGGCACATGCAAAGGCCTGGCTAAGTTTAACTGACCGTACTTGGGTCAACAGTGGGTTTGAAGCAGTGGCAGGACCCATTGTGGTGCGATTAATTTCTTAGTCTAGTGGTACAACTGCCTATAAGTGGGATGAGTCACTTAACCAGGGTGACTCACTCCCATGCACAGAAGTGGATGCGTCATCTAATTTTCAGCCATGAATACAATTTTCCCAGGGCTCATTGTTCGGGTTAATAGGGAGAAGGGAGAGTAAAGTCACTTTCTTCCTGAGCATCCATCAGAATCAGGTGGGTGTGTCCATTTTTCACCACTGCAGGAGAGAGCCACTGGTGAATCTCTCTCGCTCCTGTCTTGTCTGGGCATGATAGACTGAAACTCAGGGAGAGACACCCCTTTTTGTTTCATACAGTGGGATATGATCATAGAGAACTTAGTTGTACTGAGGTCACAGTCAGTGCAACTGAGATCAGGAGGCAAAGTAGCTTAATCAGCTGTTGAGGATCTAGCCTTAGTGTCTTGCCCAAGGGGACACAGGAAGTCTGTGGCAGAGCAGCAAATTGAACCCAAGTCTGAGGCTAGTGCACTAAGCACTGGACAATACTCTCTGGAGTGGCATGCTGCAGCCACCACTCTGTTCCATTCCTTCCTGTCCTGAAACTGAGGGAACATGTAGTGTAAATCTGACTGTGGCAGCTTTACACAACCAGGGGAGTTCCTTAGGACATAGGAACCTCAGATCTTCCCATAGGGCAATTCTAAGTCCCCTTCCAGCGATTTGGGTGCAGAAATGGGATGAGGATCTGGCCCAATTGCTTGTCCAGCTTCCTTTGACTTTGGGATTTGACAATTGGGAAATGCAGTCTGTCCTTTAGTAAGGGACTGCTGGGGTTATAGAGCTGTAGGACAGGTGTCCATGGTGTGACAGTTCCTCTTCTACCTTGGTGGGTCCTGCGCTTATTGGCAAATTTGCTCACCTCAGAGATTCACGGCAGCCCTCAGTTTGGCCACTTTCATGGCTCAAATCTGCTCTTCACTCAGATAACCTCATCGCTGGCCAGCATGGGGAAAAGGAAGGAGAACAATCCCCACAGTCTCTGCTGATCCACCACATGGGTCAGAGAACAGCTCAGAGACCTTCCCCTCTGGTGGAACCCACAGTTCAGGTCAACTGCTCCTATTTCTGATCAGGAGTTGGGAGGTTTGGGGGGAACCTGGGCCTGCCCTCTCCTCCAGGTTCCAGCCCAGGGCCCTGTGGACTACAGCTGTCTAGAGTGCCTCCTGGAACAGCTGCACAACAGCTACAGCTCCCTGGACTACTTCCCCATGGCCTCCTCCCAACCCCTTCTTTAGCCTCATTACAGGATCTCCTGGTGTCTGATAATGCTTGTACTCCTCAGTCCTCCAGCAGTACGCCTTCTCTCTCTCCGCTCCTAGTGCCTCTTGCTCCCAGCTCCTCAATGTATGGGATAGTCATACAGGCCAAGATATGTAAAAAGTGACTAGTGGCTTTTGTGTGCCCAGCTTGAAACACCTTCATAGGCCTGATTTTTCCGGAAGTGCTGAGCACCTGCCCCTTTAAGGTAACAAGTTGGACCCTAAAAATCTCTAATCACTTTACAAAATCTTGGCTATATACTGTACCATTGGATCAGTAACTACATAGGGGATTGGGCTTAGCTAGTTAGCAGAGACTCTTTGCAATGGCTGGGCTCATGTTACTGTGTCTGGTGCACAGGCCCACATCTGGCCAACTAATCAAGACCTCTGTGTCCTCTGGGACAAGCCATTAGGAGGTGTTCCCAGCTGATGTGTCTCACGGCACGGGAAATGCCAAGAAAAATTATGAGCCACAGTCTGTTTTATACCTGTTAGATTTTGTCCCACCTTTCACAAGACAAGTTTGTCAGTTTGGAGAAGTCCCTTCCCACAATCGACCTCTGATGAGCTCCTCTTCTCTCTGACTAATTGTGGATTCTCCCCTGCCCCCACCAGTGACTTTACCATAACAATTGTGGAGAGATACAAAGGTCACAGTTAATATCTGAGATTTAAAAAAAGGAAAAGTGGCCAATAATGAAAGTGTGTGCCATGGAAACATGGAAATTAACTGTTAGTTATTCTCCCTCTTACAGGCACCTATTGCATTAGATTACAGGAAATCACAGTACAATAAATGTGCAGCCTGTTAATGTTTTAACTGATCATAACAATTAATGCTCCAACCTCCCTTCTTACTTGCTGCCCTAGCTGGTGAGCCCAGTTTTGCAGATGCTGACACACCTAGAGTGTTGCTAGATATTATGGCAGTTACTGGCCCCAGGCACCGAGCCGGTTAGCTTAAGGTATCAGCAATATGAGCAGGTATTGACATTCCTGCAGGATTGCCATGGCTTTAGGCAGGCAGCCTTCTTTAACCAGTCAGCAGAGCATCTGCTGATAACTACCTCAGTTTCTGGCGTCATGTGGCCTTAAGCATTGCATCAGAAGTTCGCTACTTTAAAAAAAACACCCAAGGTAGCGCTAAACTTACACCAGGCTGGCTAGGATAACCACACAGTAGAACGTAATGGCTACAAAGGCACATACATCACTCATACAATATATTATATTTTATATAACACTTAGATACAAAGAGAAGGACCATGTGGTTCAGCTACACACAGCTCAGAGAACTTTAAAATTAAAGGTAAAACACCTAAAAGTGATCTAAAAAAACACCTCTAGACCTAAGAATAGCACAAGTCTAAAGTCATTGCCTTTGGGCCTTCCATTGCTAGAGGGGAGTGTTGGGTCATAATGGGAGTTGGGTATCTCCCATTCTCATTAGTATAAAGCTGCTGTTCCTAGCCCAGAAGGACCATGAGATGTTGAATATTTAAGCCATGATGCTTGTAGGTTTAGAAAAGTTGTTATTGGACCTAGGTTGTATATTGCCCATGCAAGGCTTTGGGCAAGTATAATTGGGGGAAGAAAGCAATACTTCTGTGGCAAGTCCATTTTTTGTTTAAATGCAGGGGGTGTTTGAAGCCCAAGAAAGGTTTGGAATGATAGAGCAAGTCCAGCTGAGATAATTTTGGGCAGGTGATGCAGTCATAGGAACGTGTTAAATTGCATCACATCCCTGTGGAACATAGTTCATGTCTCTTTATTTCATCACATGGCTCTCATCTCTGTGTTTTATAGATAGAATACAATCTGCATCAAAAATAAAATCACACCGTGTAACATCTATGCTGTACACAATCTGACATAAAAGCAAGCAGCAGCTGACAATCACTTGGTAACAACTTGGTTCTGACTTGCAAAAGTAGGAAATGAATCCCAAATTTTCTGAAATACAAATGAACATGCAGTGCTAGAAAAATCTACCAAAACTTCATTTTGCCATAGGAACAACACTATTGCCATAATAGTGAGAGCCATAACAGAGAGATGCAGATTGCATGGTTCATTTTCTGCTTCAACGGATATATGCAAACTTCTCTGCAATAGTGTTTTTCCAAAGACAATTGCAGACAGATTTTATACCTATTAATGCCTCCCTTCATGAACATTTGCTCCAAGAAGTGGCAGGAAATTACTTCTAACACCATTTCTACCTCCTTTGTTCCTCCCTAGTTAGGAAAAGGAAGTTAGTTCTTTGTACTGCAATTCAATGGCATGGTGGCCATTTTCAAGGCTGGAAGATTGTCCTAAAGGCTGGTTTGTCTGCAAAACCAAAGAAGACTCCAATCCCAATTTGGTAGAAAGTGATTCCAATTTGAATCACATCTGAAGCCATCTTAGCCATGAAAAAAACAGTCCTCCAATCAAGTAACGGCTTTGTTGTGGCACCAGTGATGTTGCTCAAAAAAGACAATTTAAAGAGAAATGGCCCCACCACCACTTTGAATGAATGGAAGTTCTTCAGGCAGATGTTCTTCTTTTTCCTTCTACCTTCAGTGTCACAACTGATGCCTTCTAAATAGAAATATTAAATAATGATCCTTCCATCTTCAGGAATATGCACAGGGCAACCACTTATCTACAAAACAGAAGAGAGAGAGGCTTGAAAACCTTCAGAAATTGACCTTCTGAGCGGAAATGAAGTGAATTCATTGTATAAACGTTATTAATCCTTATGATTGGCTTCACTGATACTGTTGCCATCTTGAGTGAGCAAAATCTTGGGTTTGGGGGAAGGTTCACATGGAATTTCAAAGTGTACATGCTAAACTTGTGGGTAAACTCACTGTTGGAGTAAACAGGGGGCAACCAGACCAACTTTGATATGAGTTATAGCTGCTTCTTACACCTGTGGTAAGTTTTGGCCCATCCTGTTCTGCTAGAATCCAGACATACTAGCTGAAGCTTAGACAAATCTACTGCTGCTGATTGCACCTGCTAATACCAATGGTGAATATGTCCCTATATGATGATCTAGTTGGCATAATAAATTTGACCTACTCTCAAGGAGGCTATGGCAAGCAAGGTGTTCCCTGCTTTGTTATAAGACTCTTTTGAATCTCTATATGTTACAGCAAAACATGATTACACTTGTTTTGGTAGGCAGAAGTCCCTACAGCATAAGACAAGGTCGGCTTTTAGTACGCATTAGAGGGCACTGCTACAGAGGTTTCCATATCAAGAAGAGAGATACTTTTGTGTGGAGACCATTGCAAATCAGGAATAAAAACAGTCAGTTCTTACTCTTCATAGAGCCGCACATAACAGCGACAACTCTGAATGGGGAAGACTGTTTGAAAGGATTGTGTGGTACTGAATATGAAAGCACTATTTCTTTATCACATATTATATCCCGTTCCCCTACCCTTTGTCTGCACATCTATTTAAGCACTTTGGGGCAGGGACTATACAACTGTTTGTACAATCCCTGCACAATCGGGTCCCTATGCACTACTGCAATAAATGTGATTAATAAAAACATAATTTTTTTTCTCCCTACATGAAGTCAAGCCTTGCCTGGGGTAGAATAAACGTGCATTGCTTTGAGTACAGTGAATTACATTACGCCTAGGGTGGGAAGAAACAACCTCTTTTGCATTAACAGGTGCCATTAAAATGGTGGCACTTACCTAGGAACATGAACATCCTTTAATATGGAAAATGTCTGAATCTGGGATCCGACGGATAGTAAGTTTCACCTTTAAAAAAACAAACCAAAACACATACACAAGGTTCACCTTGTTATAGCTCAGTAAATCCACATCTGATAAACTATCACTGCTCCACTAAGCCTCCCCACAACCCCTCCCCATCTAAATACCCTCATCTATTAACAGTGTTATTTGGATTGTCTTTTGATATCGGAGACAGGCTTTCTATTGCTCAGGCTACACTGGCATTGGGTGACCTCAGCAGATCCGTATGGGCGGGGGGGGGTGCGGAGATCATGAGTGCCAAGATTGCTGCTTAGCTGAGAGAAATGTAGCTCTCCACATGGGACCCAACGTATATTGGTGCTATGTACTGTGAGGGCCTGCTCAGACTTCCAGCCCTCTACCAGAAGGTGATGAGTGTTGAAAAGGGAGTTACACCCAGCGGTTAGAGAAAGGGAGTCAGGACTCCTAGGTTCTGTTCCCAA
Source organism: Dermochelys coriacea (assembly GCF_009764565.3). Classification (NCBI taxonomy): domain Eukaryota; kingdom Metazoa; phylum Chordata; order Testudines; family Dermochelyidae; genus Dermochelys; species Dermochelys coriacea. Next base: position 115,094,995 of record NC_050074.1, read on the forward strand.
CATTCTGAGTGTGAGTAAAACATCCTATGGATTGAATACTTCAAGCAACCTCCTACATACACAATAAACAGGCATTTCCTTAATCCGAGAAGCTAACAGCCTAAAGGCTTGAAATCAAAAGATGCTGAGCACCTGTCACATCCATTGACGGACTGCATGAGATTTATAACTGCTCAGCATCTCAAGAATCACAGTGTTGACACTCTGGCCCTTCCATTCCATGGGAGTCTGGGGTGTTATTGCAAATCGGTACACAGTGGGATTTTGATGTTGATGCTACTGGTGATTACCTCCTGTGCCTGGAGCTAAGACAGCAGTGGTTGGGGTGGGTTTTGTGTTCAAATGGTCTCAGCAGCAGCCTCTGTCCCTGCCTGAGGCTCCTGATCAGAAATGATTTTTCCGTCGCTTAAAACTTTATTAGCATCCATCCAATTAAAAAAACCCATTCAATAGACTTTTGGCACATAAATAGCCCTCGGCATTCAAGTTCCAAAGTTGAGTGATTTTGAGCTATCTGTTTGCCAGGCACTGGGGTAAACGGTGGGTATAAACCCTTGCAGAGCTCAAAAATGGCAAAAAGGAGTTTGTGCTGATTTCCCCCCCCCCAAAGAAATTCCCTATTTGGGACAGAGCGTGCGTGGAAAACATCAGTCCCAAGTGTGACTTTTGGGCAGTTATCAGTGCGTGAAAACCCAAGGTTATGAGCTAAACTGTTCTGCAACCTTGATTTCAACAATTTCCATCCCACCATCAACCTCAGCCAGGACCAGTCCACACAAGAGATCCACTTCCTGGACACTACGGTGCTAATAAGCGATGGTCACATAAACACCACCCTATATCGGAAACCTACTGACCGCTATTCCTACCTACATGCCTCTAGCTTTCATCCAGATCATACCACTCGATCCATTGTCTACAGCCAAGTGCTACGATATAACCGCATTTGCTCCAACCCCTCAGACAGAGACAAACACCTACAAGATCTCTATCAGGCATTCCTACAACTACAATACCCACCTGCTGAAGTGAAGAAACAGATTGACAGAGCCAGAAGAGTACCCAGAAGTCACCTACTACAGGACAGGCCCAACAAAGAAAATAACAAAACGCCACTAGCCATCACCTTCAGCCCCCAACTAAAACCTCTCCAACGCATCATCAAGGATCTACAACCCATCCTGAAGGATGACCCATCACTCTCACAGATCTTGGGAGACAGGCCAGTCCTTGCTTACAGACAGCCCCCCAGTCTGAAGCAAATACTCACCAGCAACCACACACCACACAACAGAACCACTAACCCAGGAACCTATCCTTGCAACAAAGCCCGTTGCCAACTCTGTCCACATATCTATTCAGGGGACACCATCATAGGGCCTAATCACATCAGCCACACTATCAGAGGCTCGTTCACCTGCGCATCTACCAATGTGATATATGCCATCATGTGCCAGCAATGCCCCTCTGCCATGTACATTGGCCAAACTGGACAGTCTCTATGTAAAAGAATGAATGGACACAAATCAGACGTCAAGAATTATAACATTCAAAAACCAGTTGGAGAACATTTCAATCTCTCTGGTCACTCGATTACAGACCTAAGAGTGGCTATCCTTCAACAAAAAAGTTTCAAAACCAGATTCCAACGAGAGACTGCTGAATTGGAATTAATTTGCAAACTGGATACAATTAACTTAGGCTTGAATAGAGACTGGGAATGGATGAGTCATTACACAAAGTAAAACTATTTCCCCATGTTATTTCTCCCCCGCACCCACCCCCCACTGTTCCTCTGATATTCTTGTTAACTGCTGGAATTAGCCTACCTTGCTTGTCACCATGAAAGGTTTTCCTCCTCCCCCCCCCTCCCCCCCGCTGCTGGTGATGGCTTATCTTAAGTGATCACTCTCCTTACAATATGTATGATAAACCCATTGTTTCATGTTCTCTGTGTGTGTATATAAATCTCTCCTCTGTTTTTTCCACCAAATGCATCCGATGAAGTGAGCTGTAGCTCACAAAAGCTTATGCTCTAATAAATTTGTTAGTCTCTAAGGTGCCACAAGTACTGCTTTTCTTAACTACACAGATGCACATTTATATGATGGAGTGGGTGTCATGAATAGACTGCCAAGAAATGGTTAACTCTCAGTGGGTGTCTGCCTTTTATGAAAGGTGTAATGATTTCTTGCCAGCACTACTGTGTCATGCATTTGGATCTCTTCCTGGCCCTAGTCACAACCTTTGGAACCCTGCCCCCAGGGCTAATCCCCCAGTCATATGATGGTGATCAATATCCATTTAGATATTGCTAGGGACCAAGAGATGTGAGGGAACACAGCTAGTCTCAGCTACTGTCCATAGTTCCTCAGGACAGGAGTGAGCTCCTGAAACTCTAAGGCTTGGATTGGCAGAAGCCCTTGTGAGATCATAATCTGACCCCCAAAGCTATGTCTCTTTTCCCAATCACCGTTAGGGCTTACCTTCTTTCTCATGGATCTGCTGATAAACAAGGAAACCTCATCCATGCTCTGTGTGCGCAGGTCATTCACAGCCACTATGTGATCCCCATGGTGAAATATACAGCCTAAGCGGCTGGGACCCTTCCAGTGAGAGACACTAGGGAGGAGAAAGAAGAGACAAAAAACATGAATGGGATTGTTTGGGCCCACTGTCCAAACACAAATGACTGAACTGTTTCACTCCAACTGTGCTGCATGGCCCTGAACCAAAATGGGAAGCGGTATAGAGATTAAAAGGGATAATTGCTTTTTGGTCTGATTCTTGGTTTTAACCAAACGGCTTCATCCATTCCAACTGGTGCTTCCAGCGGGAATCTGATTACGGGTCATGCAGCATTGTCCTCCCTTAATCGAAGAGGTCTGGCTTGGGTAGGGTCACCAGGCAGGGAGGGGATTTACCCTGTTTGGTTCTGAACAGTGCAGGGACAAACACTCTGCTGATGTAACTACACTGCCTCTGAGGCAGAGAAGTTAGCTCTTCATTTACCTGAGAGGCTCTTTCCAGGCCATCTTTGCAGCCCAGACTGAACTAAAACTCGGCATCTGAACAGCAGGATCAGAGCTTTGTGGCTGTCCCTGTAAAGGGATGCATCAAAACTCTGCCTCCAACTACCCTTGTGGCAATTTCAGTCAACTCCCTTAGAATCCTTCAGCTGGCCTCTCTTTGCTGCTGATCTCTCCTGACTTCTCCTGGAGGATTAGCAGCCTGGAAGCCTGTTGACCCCTCGATCTGATGCTCTGTTCCAAAACCATTGCCAGCTGAAACCAGCCAAATCCTTTCAGTATGAATTCCCACTAGGGTTGCCCTGGATATTTAGGTCCAGATCCAAGTTTTGCAGCTGGGCCCCATCTCTGATTCTTTTGTGGTGTTTCCTGCTCTCGCTGATAGTGGCTGAAAAAGTTATTTCCTCCAGACACACAGTACAGCTGATAAGTGTGGTACATCAAAGCCGTGGCGAGAGCCAGTCTTACTGCTGAGCATCAGTGAAAGAGCAAGAGGCGACACAGCAGGGGACAAGGATGAAATACTGAACTAATCTTCAACGCAGTCTGTCCTTAACCCTGCTCCTCTTTCCTCTCTCCTACTTTATTGATACTGAAGATCTAGAGAGAGGACTGACTTCCACACTGCCTACTTACCCTGCAACGCTGCTGGGAGAACTGATACCCTCCAGCCCCCAACATCCAAGAGTGACCATGTCTGGACTATTCCCAGTGCTGAAAATGGTTAGAGAATACCTGGCTGCCGTTATGCTGGGACTCCCACTCAGGTCAGCCTGTCTGAAACAACTCACTAGCACTTTGCACTTAGAGTCTGCATTTAACCCTAGGCTCTCTGCCAACACTCCTTATTTAAACCACACCACAGCCACGTGAGATAGCTTTGCTCATCTGTGCATAGTAATATTAACCTGCAGTGCAAAGAGCTGAAGTGATTTTGCTTTAAGACACAGAGCGAATTAGCGATTCATCTGGGAGTAGAATCCAAGAGTCCTGCCTCCTAGGCCCTTGCTCCAAATACGAGCCCATAATCTTTCTGATGCTTTGAACAATCAAAACACACTCCCCCACCCCAAAATATTATCACATCTTCCCACAGAACTGCCTCTTGAATAGTGGTAGACTGGGGTCAGAATCGGACACTTTCTGCATACCACTGAATTTTCCTAGGTTAAAGCTTCCCCATCCATAACATGGGGCTAATAATTTGTCCAACCATACAAAATGCTGGGAGATTTTTGATAGAAAAGCTGTTACTTATTGATATTTAACAAGACATGCACCCCCTGGCCAAATGGACTTATAGACTTTAAGGACAGAATTGGACCATGGTGATAAACTAGTCTCACCTCTTGCACATCACAAGATATAGAACCTCACCCACCCCCCTCCTGTAATAGACTAGCAACTCAGCCAGAGGTTACAGAAATCCTCAAATCATGTTTTAAATACTTCAGGTTTCAAAGAATCTACCATTTACTCTAGTTCAAACCAGCAAGTGACCTACCGAGGAAGGTGAAACTCCCCCAGGTCTCTGCCAATCTGATCCAGGGGAAAATTCCTTCCTGGGCCCAAATATGGCAATTAATTAGACCCTGAACCCATGGGCAAGATCCACCAGCCAGATACCTGGGAAAAATTCTCTGTAGTAAATCAAAGCCTGCCCCATCTTCAGACGCTGGGGATTTTTGCTGCTAGCAGTTGCAGATGGGCCACATGCCATTGTAGGCAATCTCATCACACTATCTCCTCCACAAACTTATCAAGCTCAGTCTTGAAACAAGTTAAGTTTTTTTTGCCCCCACTGCTTCCCTTTGAAGGCTGTTCCAGAACTTCACTCCTCTGATGGTTAGAAACCTTCATCTAATTTCAAGCCTACACTTGTTGATGGCCAATTTATATCCAGTTGTTCTTGTGTTAGCTTTGGCACTTAACTTAAATAACTCCGCTCCCTCTCTGGTATTTATCCCTCTGATGTATTTATAGAGAATGATCATATCTCCCCTCAGTCTTCTTTTGGTTAGGCTAACTAAGCCAAGCTCCTCAAGTCTCCTCTTGTAAGGTAGGTTTTCCATTCCTCTGATCATCCTAGTAGCCCCTCCCTGTCCCTGTTCCACTGAGAGTCACATAAACACAAGTTAATTTACCATATGCATAATGGACAACTGACAATTATGCCATTCATGCTGATATTAGAAGAATAGCCTTTAGGCTAATGCTTTCCCAATGGTTACTACCCCCTGCCTGACACACAAGAAATACCTAGCTCTTATATAGTGCTTGATAGGCATTTATATCTGGACAAGTACCCACCACCATCAGACTTAAAGGCCCTACCATATTTGTCCTGTTGCTTCAATAAGCGTTAAATTACTGGTGACATCAGCATGAGGGATGCAAATATCCACCTCTTGTAATTGGCTGTCATCTGTGACTTTGCTGTAAGAGAGGATGTTGTAGACAAGTCAGACTCTACCAATCAGACAACTGAAACACATACTCACTAATGATAGTAAGTAGAGATGGAAAACATCATTCAGGTCATCTAATCTGTGCCTTCCTTCCTTACCCTTGTGAAAGTTCATTATTGTTTCCTATAGTCTGTCCTTCAGGGCATTATCTAGCCTACTGTTAAATATTGCAGATGCTGGATTTGTCACCATTTCTCTTGGAGAATATTCTGCTCCATGAGATCTCACCATTAAGAAGCTTGCCCAAGGTCTAGATCAGGGGCACACAAACGTTTTGGCCTGAGGACCATATCGGGTTTCCGAAATTGTATGGAGGGCCCATTAGGGGAGGCTGTGCCTCCCCAAACAGCCAGGCGTGGCCCAGCCTCCGCCCCCTATCCGACCTCCCCCTGCTTCTCACCCCCTGCTTCTCGCCCCATGATGGCTCCCATGACTCCTGCCCCATCCAACCCCCACTGTTCCCTGTTCCCTGACCGCCCCAGGAACCCCTGCCCCTGACTGCCCCCTCACCCCATCCAACCTCCCTTCTCCTTCCTTACTGCCCCCCTGGGACTCCTGCCCCCATTCAACCCCCTTGTTCCCCGCCCTCTGACTGCTCCAACCCCCATCCACACCCCTGACCATCACCCCGAACTCCTCTGCCCTCTATCCAACCCCTCCTGCTCCCTGCCCCCTTACCGTGCTGCCTGGAGCACCAGTGGCTGGTGGCATTACAGCCACGCCATCCAGAGCACCAGGACTGGCAGCCGTGCCGCCCAGCTGGAGCCAGCCACGCCATGGTGCAGCACAGAACATCAAGTCAGGCCGTGGCTCTGCAGCTGCGCTGCCCGGCAAGAGCTTACAGCCCCATCGCCCAGAGCATTGCACCAGTTGCGCAGTGAGCTGAGGCTGCAGGGGAGGGGGAACAGCAGGAGAGGGGCCAGGAGCTAGCCTCCCCGGCCAGGAGCTCAGGGGCTGGGCAGGAGGGTCCCGCGGGCTGTAGTTTGCCCACTTCTGGTCTAGATGATGGGGAAGGTGTGGCTGTTATTTATTACTAACACAGTACCACCTTTCTCCTTGGATGAGATAGGTAAAATAGGGGGTTTAATAGGCAGACTCTTCTGGCTCTGATCTTGAAAGGCATTTAGATGCTTAACTCCCATTGATTTCAATGTCTAAACACCTTCTAATGCTTTTACTGCTGTTTTGTGCTAGAAATCACACTCTTCACTTGCAAGAGACAAGGAAGCAGATAGAAAACTTCTAATTGTGCATATTAATAAATAAATACACCACTAGTAAACTCTTTCCAAACACGATCAGGGCTTTAATCCCGTTCCTCAGCCCAAAACAGACCCTAAAGAGCAACAGCACCTATTCTTAACAGGTGTTATGCTGTGTGTTTGGTTTTTAAGACCTGGCCATCACAAATTCAAAGCTCACAATTCTTACATTCATCCATTTCTGGCTTGTGTGATATTGACTAGAACAAGGAGGAATGCTGCTATTTAAGTCCATAATAGCTATCTCAAAGATCTGGGTCTTATGTGATTACTTTTAAAGAGCATTCTATTACATATTTCAGCCCAAAACATCCTTACTTGATTATTATAGATAACTGAACCACTGATAGTGATGATGCATTTGGCTTTCTTTCTTTGGTTAGCTGCTTATTGGTCTTGCTTTGAATGAGCTGTTGTTGGTTTTCATCTGTCTCGCAGTTTCTTAAATCTATGCTATTTTCTTGGCTTCTGGGAAGGGTCAGGAATTCATCACTTCTGCATGTGGGCTGGAGTTTCTCTTCAGGCAACCTAATGAATAAGAATGATAATAAAAAATGCACAGGGCTGGCATGTCAAGTCACGGTTACTCTTGTTGTGTTTGAAGTTGTGTCAAATAGATGTCAGTGAGGCAAAGAACAAGAAGTTCTTGTAGCAAATCCAATGGCCAAAATTACAGCTAAATGAACTAAACTGGCCTCCTAAAAATGGAGCATAAAAACCAAAACACTTTCTATATTGAAAGAATATTTATTAAAAATGAAAACTATTCCAAGCAACTTGGATTAACAAGGAAAGGAAGTAGAGATTGTTGGCACTGCAATATACTGGCTCGTGGGAGAATGCATCATTGACCTCTATTGGACATAATGTGTCAGACCTGCTCAAATGCTTGTCAGATTATTTGTTGCGCCTTCTAGTGGCTGGAGGCCTGCAAAGAGTACCAATTAGTACCAACATTTAATGGAGAGATCCTTTAACCCAAATGGGACAGACTTGTGATCTGGAGTGCAAGGTCTTGAGTTCTATTCCCAGTTCCATATATAATATTAATATAAAATGTGCAATTAAATAATATTGTAATGAACTGGTGTATATGCGTGTGTACAGACTACTGTCTTACATTGGAGAGAATCAGAATTGTTCATCTGTGTGTCACAAGTATTAATGAGAACAGCCAATGGAAATTCTCCTATAACTCAAGAGTTAGGGGCCTAATATTTTGGAACTGGAGGATCTGACTTCTATGCTGTTGTCACTGAAGTTCTTAGTGGCCACCCTCTGGTGCATAGTGAAAGCTGTGAAGTTTCTATGTGACCCTGGATTAATACTCTGCACTTCTGTACTGTCTTTCATGTGACAATACTGATGCATATTGCAAACATCAAGCAAACATCTATGAAGTAGAAGTAAGTAATATTAAACCTGTTTTATAGGTAGGAAAATTGAGGTACAGAGAGGTGACTTGTCCAAGATTACCCAATGAGGCAGTGGGATACCAGGAAACAGTTCTTTTTTTTAATAACTGCACAACATTGCCTGCTCTAATGAGTGTCTGGCTTGGGTGTCTGTGAATGTACATGGCTGCAGACGTTACATTGTTTAGCCCAGAAAAAACATCAGTCAACTTCTTACAGTGCCACATTTTATTCTGTGTAAGCCTGTCAGGATGTCATAATATATAAATTTCTGAAGTGAATTTGATTTTCACTCTAGTAAACTCTCCCCCATAGCCAGGGGTGAAAGTAAGTTAAAGGATTTACCAGTACGCTGGAGTCCTGAGTAGGGGGTGTGGCTTAAAGTGGAAGAGGTGTGGTCTCAACCAGAAGAGGCAGGGCCTTAAATCCCAGGGCCCTTTAAATCAAGATTTAAAGGGCCAGGTTCCAGCTGCGGTAGTGGAGGCTGGCAGCCCAGGGCCCTTTAAATCACCCCTGAGCTACCGTAGTGGAGCCCCGGACCCTTTAAATCACTGAGGAGCCCTGGGGGCTCCCAGCTGCCACCGCTACCCTGGGGCTCTGGGCTCTGGCAGAGCTTTAAAGGTCCTGGGGCTCCGCTGTAGTCGTGGCTGCCAGAGCCCCGAGTCCTTTAAATTCCCACCTGAGCCCTGCTGCCCGAGCCCTGGGGCAGCGGTGGCCGGGCTCCGTCGGGAATTGAAAGGGCCCTGGGCTCCAGCCGCTGCTACCGCCCCGGCCCTTTAAATCCCCGCCGGACCCCCCTGCTGCTACTCTAGGGCTCTGGCACCAGGGATCTGGCAGGGATTTAAAGGGCCGAGGCTGTAGCAGTGGCTGGAGCTTCAGGGCCCTTTAAATCCCCTCTGGAGACCCTCTGCCACTACCCCAGGGCTTTAAATTGCCGTCTGGGAAAGCTGGTCCCGGTACGGTGCACCGGCTCTTGCCGGTACGCTGTACTGGGGCATACCAGCTTACTTTCACCTCTGCCCATAGCCCCAAAAAAGCCTCTCCCAAACAGGGTGCGTTCTGTAGATTTCCTCATGTAGACAGCAGGAATGCAGCTCTGACCATATCGTTACATTGTATTGATTTTTAAATACTAAAAGAAAGTGCTACCTACAGAGGTTTCATCAACATGTACAACTTCCTGCTGAGATGATCTTCCTTCGCCATTGGGTTGTGTGATTGAACTGGGGGATCAGACTTGGATAGCTCACTTTCCAGCTGTTGAAAATGAAAAACAATGTGGGAGGTAAACATTTTCTCTCTTCATCCACCAAGAAGTCCCCTCGGCTTCTTTATGTAGTGTCCATTTGTGCTGTATTGTGGCTAATGCAGCTCAGCCAAACATCAATTAACCAAAGTACCCTGCTAATCCAAGCTCAGATGCATTCCTTCCCAAACCAGTGTGCACTACATTGTTCTTCTCTTCAATTTTAACATAACTGGGGGGAGCGATAGCTCAGTGGTTTGAGCATTGGCCTGCTAAACCCAGGATTGTGAGTTCAATCCTTGAGGGGGCCATTTGGGGATCTGGGGCAAAAATTGGGGATTGGTCCTGCTTTGAGCAGGGTGTAGGACTAGATGACCTCCTGAGGTCCCTTCCAACCCTGATATTCTACGATTCCTACTAGCCAATGATTTGGGAGTTAGGTTCTCAAGCAACCTTGCTACCATTGGGTTTGGACAACTGAATATTCTCTTGGAGCAGGATCAACAGAGAAACCTACCTGATGTGGCTTACCTGTGCTAGAACACTGCTTGGAGAAGCATAATATTCTTCCCCCTTCTCTCCTGTGTTCTCCTCTGAATCTAACAGCAGCTGATGTTGGCTGGTCTTTTCAGAATTGTTATTCTGTTTAAAAAAATGCTTCCATGTTTAATAGGACATTAAATTATCTACATCTGACATCTTCTTTCCATTTACTTGGGAAAAATCCATTGGGAAGGATTGTGGGAAGACTTGCTCCTCAAAGGTGGAAATAATAACACCATACATCTGACTTCTAAACAAGGCTTCTGTCTTTGCACTCAGTTATACACTCAATCACTGCAGGTGCAAAGCTGTGAGTATTAATATCATTTACTATAGATATCTAAATAGCTGATTTGTGGATGCAATGTTTGTACCCACCATTGACTGTCTTTGCAAACGACTGCATATGCAAAAATAGCTGTTGTGTTCAAAAATCAGATCTAATGGTCAAAAATTTACACATGATCCTGTATGGATGTTGTGTCACTTGTGCACACTGGGGCCCAAATCCTCAAAGTTATTCAGATGCTTAACAATTTGAATCTCTTTTGAAATCTCAAATTTTTCTGGGATGGGAAAACTATTTCCTTCCTAGCTCTACTCCTTACCTTCCAGGATTGAGCCCTAAATTAAACAACACATGTGTATTTAAATTCTCTCTTGCCAAACAAATGGAATAATCTTATTTGCCATTATCACAGATTCAGATATGGATCTAAAGGTAGAGGAGGCCTGGGATTACTTTAAATCAAAGCTGCAGAAGCTATCAGAAGCCTGTATCCCAAGAAAGGGGAAAAAATTCATAGGCAGGAGTTGTAGACCAAGCTGAATGAGCAAGCATCTTAGAGAGGTGATTAAGAAGAAGCAGAAAGCATACAGGGAGTGAAAGATGGGAGTGATCAGCAAGGAAAGCTACCTAATTGAGGTCAGAACATGTAGGGATAAAGTGAGACAGGCTAAAAGTCGAGTAGAGTTGGACCTTGCAAAGGGAATTAAAACCAATAGTAAAAGGTTCTATAGCCATATAAATAAGAAGAAAACTAAGAAAGAAGAAGTGGGGCCGCTTAACACTGAGGATGGAGTGGAGGTTAAAGATAATCTAGGCATGGCCCAATATCTAAACAAATACTTTGCTTCAGTCTTTAATAAGGTTAAAGAGGATCTTAGGGATAATGGTAGCATGACAAATGGGAATGAGAATATAGAGGTAGATATTACCATATCTGAGGTAGAAGCGAAACTGAAACAGCTTAATGGGACTAAATTGGGGGGGCCTAGATAATCTTCATCCAAGAATATTAAAGGAATTGGCACCTGAAATTGCAAGCCCACTAGCAAGAATTTTTAATGAATCTGTAAACTCAGGAGTAGTACCAAATGATTGGAGAATTGTTAATATAGTTCCTATTTTTAAGAAAGGAAAAAAAAGTGATCCGGGTAACTACAGGCCAATTAGTTTGCCATCTGTAGTATGCAAGGTCCTGGAAAAAATTTTGAAGGAGAAATTAGTTAAGGACATTGAAGTCAATGGTAAATGGGACAAAATACAACATGGTTTTACAAAAGGTAGATCGTGCCAAACCAACCTAATCTCCTTTTTTGAAAAGGTAACAGCTTTTTTAGATAAAGGAAATGCAGTGGATCTAATTTACCTAGATTTCAGTAAGGCATTTGATACCGTGCCACATGGGGAATTATTAGTTAAATTGGAGAAGATGGGGATCAATATGAACATCAAAAGGTGGATAAGGAATTGGTTAAAGGGGAGACTGCAACGGGTCCTACTGAAAGGCGAACTGTCAGGTTGGAGGGAGGTTACCAGTGGAGTTCCTCAGGGATCGGTTTTGGGACCAATCTTATTTAATCTTTTTATTACTGACCTTGGCACAAAAAGTGGGAGTGTGCTAATAAAGTCTGCAGATGATACAAAGCTGGGAGGTATTGCCAATTCGGAGAAGAATCGGGATATTATACAGGAGGATCTGGATGACCTTGTAAACTGGAGTAATAGTAATAGGATGAAATTTAATAGTGAGAAGTGTAAGGTTATGCATTTAGGGATTAATAACAAGAATTTTAGTTATAAGTTGGGGACGCATCAATTAGAAGTAACAGAAGAGGAGAAGGACCTTGGAGTATTGGTTGATCATAGGATGACTATGAGCTGCCAATGTGATATGGCTGTGAAAAAAGCTAATGCGGTTTTGGGATGCATCAGGAGAGGCATTTCCAGTATGGATAAGGAGGTTTTAGTACCATTATACAAGGCACTGGTGAGACCTCACCTAGAATACTGTGTGCAGTTCTGGTCTCCCATGTTTAAAAAGGATGAATTCAAACTGGAGCAGGTACAGAGAAGGGCTACTAGGATGATCCGAGGAATGGAAAACTTGTCTTATGAAAGGAGACTTAAGGAGCGTGGCTTGTTTAGCCTAACTAAAAGAAGGTTGAGGGGAGATATGATTGCTCTCTATAAATATATCAGAGGGATAAATACAGGAGAGGGAGAGGAATTATTTCAGCTAAGCACCAATGTGGACACAAGAACAAATGGTTATAAACTGGCCACCAGGAAGTTTAGACTTGAAATCAGACAAAGGTTTTTAACCATCAGAGGAGTGAAGTTTTGGAATAGCCTTCCAAGGGAAGCAGTGGGGGCAAAAGATCTATCTGGTTTTAAGATTCTACTTGATAAGTTTATGGAGGAGATTGTATGATGGGATAATGGGATTTTGGTAAGTAATTGATCTTTAAATATTCAGGGTAAATAGGCCAAATCCCCTGAGATGGGATATTAGATGGATGGGATCTGAGTTAGCCAGGAAAGAATTTTCTGTATTATTTGGCTGGTGAATCTTGCCCATATGCTCAGGGTTTAGCTGATTGCCATATTTGGGGTCGGGAAGGAATTTTCCTCCAGGGCAGATTGGAGAGGCCCTGGGTTTTTCGCCTTCCTCTGTAGCATGGGGCATGGTTGACTTGAGGGAGGCTTCTCTGCTCCTTGAAGTCTTTAAACCATGATTTAAGGACTTCAATAGCTCAGACATGGGTGAGGTTTTTCATAGGAGTGGGTGGGTGAGATTCTGTGGCCTGCGCTGTGCCAGGAGGTCGGACTAGATGATCAGAATGGTCCCTTCTGACCTTATTATCTATGAATCTATGAATCTTATTTGCCATTATCACAGATTCAGGAGAAAAATGGAATGCAGAGGATATACTGCAGCAGTGCTGGATTTCAAAAGGCATTTGATATAGGCCCTGATTCAGCCACGTGCTTAAGCACACACCTAATTTTAAGCACTTGAGTAGCGTCATTAACTTCAGTGAGAGTGTTTATATGCTTAAAGCTAGGCATGACTTGAGTACCTTGTTGAATCCAGATCGTAGTGGCACATCATAAAACTAGGAAGAAATTGAATAAATACCACACAGATTAAAAATAGCACAAAGTGGGATGTGAAACTGGCTGAATAGTGATCAGTGGTGTTCCCCCACCTGGAGTGCCTATCAGGAGTTCTGCCAAGAATATAAGCCCTTTGGAGTCCTTTTTATTATGTGTGTTGGCAGTGCCTCGCACAGTAAGGCCCACATCCTGAGTGGGGCCTTTAGTTGCTACTGCAATACAAGTAATAAAATCTTAATAAATAGCTTAATCCAAGGAGTTAGTAGCGGGGAATGGGAGTCAGGACCAGGGTTCCTTTTAACATATTTATTATTTAGAGTATGTAAATTCAACTTGGAATTAGCTATTATGGGAACCAGAGGGACAACAAAGAGATGGGTCCCTGGCCTCAAAGTGTGGAGTGACTTGGATAGATTAGGGACTAGATCCTGCAGATCCTCACTCAGGTGAATGAGTCCTTACACAAGTAGACTCAGTCATGTCTATTTGTGAGAGTCAGGATTAATTACCTGAGGAAGAGTTTGCATGATCAGGGCCTACAATAGTGAGTAACTAGTTATTCACTACAATCTAATACCAGTAAATGTAGAGTCAGACTTCTAAAAAAGGAAATAAACACAAAGGTGCAAGCCAGGAGACAGCTATCCGAGTAGCAATACGTGCAGGAATGATCTGGAGCTGATAATATTGTACTAAGAAATTTATTACCTCTTATTATCAAATAAACCATGATGAGTGCTATTCTTTGTTAGCTGTTGGGCAAGGCTATTAATTGTACTTTTCGCATAGTCTCGAACAGAAAACAGAGCTCCCTGCCATACTCCCCCAATCCAAACTGAAGGTCGTGTGAAGTCCCTGTGTGACCCACCTCTCCCGTCCAAAGTCCTCCTAGTCAGTCAGCCCAGAACTGGCACCCGAAGAAAGGGACTTCTATGCTGCCTGTTGCACAACAAGGGCCCAGCATTTTGCTCCAAGGCAATACAAACCTGAGAAGGATTAGCAGGTAAAAGAGAAGTGGGTGAGCCAAAGGTCTGGTCTACACACAAAATAGCACAGGTTTAATGAGTGGTGTAATTTTCATCTGGTTTAGTTAAACTGGTGCAACTATCTATGTGTGAACACTCCTATTTTAAGCCTGGCTGAAATCAGTTACCGGTGTAAGCTAAGCCAGGTTTATGCTGATTCAAGAGTATTCATGCAGAGCTGGGCACCCAGTTTAACTAAAGAAGTTTTTAATCAATTTGAGTTAAACCAGTGCAATTTTTGTGTGTAGGCAACCCCTGAGAGATGCTTGAAAGACAATTCAGGAAGAACATGGGCACAGTCTACAAATACGTTAGCAAGGGCAGAGCTTCGGCTTGTGTAAAGTGTTGTAGCTCCATTAAAATCACTGTGAGGGAATTCTCAGTCATGCTCTCAGAAGGGGAAGGAGCAACTGTTAGAGCTACATAAGAAATAATTACAGCCAGTTAGAAACGGTTAACAGTCGGAGCCAGTTAGACTTGCTAGGGAGGCTGGTTGAGTCACCATTCATACAGATATTCAGGGTAGATGAGGTATGACAATAAAGCTAGGTACACACTGCAGCTTAAATACCTCACTGAGTGATGTAAGAGACACTGACATAAGCACCTGGGTGGACAACATTATGTTGGCAAGAGAGCATCTACCCTCAACATAGCTTGTGGGGCTGGAGTAGTTAAGCCAATGGGAGAGCTCTCTCCTGTTGGCTCAGAGCAGCTACATGAGAGAACTTACAGCGGCACAGCTGCATCGGTGCAGCTGCGCTGCTGTCAACTCTCTAGTGCCCTAGGTTAATGAGCATCCCTGCAACCTTTATATATCTAAGAGGCGTTCCAGGCCCTGATAGCTATGCTCACCAGACTAGGAAGAAGATGCATTGGTGAGCTGCGGCAAGGCTGCTGTTCAGGGAGACCACGAGAGCCAGGATCTGAGTGAGGCCTTTTCTTGTCGTCTGTGGGATCTTCCACCTGCACACCAAAGGGAAAACATTGACAACCTGTGCAGAGGTATTGCAGGTGTTTTCTTGGTGCGGTCAGTTGGTAACAGAGCACGGTCTTTGTTATGCTCCCTCTGGACCTTTGTTACGCTGCCTGTTTGTGTGGTACTTTGTGACTATACTAAGCACTGCTTTCCCGGCTGCTATTCATTTGCTTTCTCTAGACAAGTCTACAGGCACACCTGGAATGCAGCAGTACTTTTTTTCCTTTTTATTTAAATATTGAGGGGGAAGCGGGATTGACAAAGAAGAGTTAGGTGCCCCACTCCCATAGGAGGTCAATAGAAGTCAGACTCCTACCTCCCATTTGTGCCTTTGATTCTCTCTTCAGACCTTAAATCCTAACCACCAATCAGGAACTTCACAGGTGGCAGCAGGGGAAGCATCCTGCACTTGGCTTTGGTAAGATGTGCCAACCCTGATGTGCGGGGACCTCCTTTAGGGATGGGAGGGTCATTCAGTCTCCAGGCCCATCATCCTTGGCCCATTTGCTGAAATGGCCGGTGAGGTTTCCAGCTGAGGCCATCACTATCCTAAACCCCCCACCTTTCTTAAATGCAGATAGGCCAGACAGCATGAGCCTTTTATCGGAATTCCCTCACATTCAAGCCTTAACTTCTGCTTTCTAATCCCAAAAGAAAGCAAAATGTTCCTGTCACGCCACTTGCCTGAGTGCATGCTGCCCTGAGCTCAGGAGAACTTCCTTTTCACTGACAGGTTCAATTATACAAACCAAGGGTCATATGTAGCACTAGCAGCAGACTCATTAACAAAAGCCCCTTACTTCAGTTTTGTTGTAGTCACTCAGAATCTCCTCATGGGTGCTCACAACTATTTCATCGAAGGATGGTGGCGAAGAGATGGTCCGACCTTTGCTTCTCTGAGCTGCAGGATTCTGGTTCTAGGAATTCAGTGACAGCAGTATGAGGACAGATGAGTCCATGGACAAAAATCTGCTCTTAGAAGCCCATGTGGTTCCCAGTGATGCAGAGTTTTAGCTCCAAGGCTCAAGAAATGAGAATTAGGGATACACTGTCATTCTGAGAGATGAAGGGTGAAATTCACCCCTGCATAAGGCCCATGTACTCTTTAAGTCCTGTGTACTTTACTTCTACAAGTACATGTTTCCTAATGAACAAGAGATTTTTTAGCATTTAAGTGGGCCTTAAGTGGTGAGCAGGCATTGTGTGGGTCCTCTGCACAGGGGTGGATTTCACCACAAAGGAATCTCTTATTCATTAGGAAACTGGTGTTATAGGGAATGTGCATTTAATATACTTAGGGTCTAAATCAGCAAATTTCAATGTATAGATTCCCTCTCTTCACAAGTTACTAATGAAATTACAAACCGCTCTTTTTAAAGAGGCTGATTTGTGCATGTAACAGCTGACTTTTTTGGTACTATAACGTCACCTGAGCAGAGCATCCATCTTCTTTTGCCTCCATGCGGGCTGAAGACAGGGAAGTGAACCAGTCCTCAACTTGTTCCCTGTGGGTTGGAATGAGGAAACGAAAAGTTCATTATTATCATGCACAAGAAAAAATAAATGGTGCATCTCTGTCTTCCTAATAACCTAAACCTACATCCACTGACGTCAATGGGAGTCTTTCCATTGACTACGTTGGGCTTTGGGTCAGGCCCCAAAAAGGTCAAGCAGGTAAAAGCTGCCTCTTCCTGATGATGGTAGAGCACTGCCTTAGGGGAGCTCACTCTGCTGTAGTGTGGTGGCCTTAGGGAATGGTAGGAGTGTGGCCAGCAGATCCAAAAACTATGCAGACCCTCTGGCCAAAACGTCCCCTGAAAGATTGGTTCTGTGAGGAGGCTTCTGTTTCTGTAGGCCGCCCATTCAAAACCAAGTTTGGTCTACGCATAGGAGCATCTGACTACAGCCCATTACACAAAGCATTAGCTAATAAAGGCCAGTGGGATTACACAGTGGAAAGATGGTCTCTAAAAGCTCACTTCTGGCATTTGTGGAGAATTCCTGTGAGGTGCTTCTCAGGCTCCACACCATGGTCGCACTGTAAGACAACTAAGAAGGAGACGCTGCATTTTGTTCACAAGTAGGACTAATTTGATGGGCTCTGGAACTTTTCCCACTAGATGACTTAAGGGAACAATGCACCGCATGAATGCATGCTTGAATGATAACTAGGTATTTGGTGTTTTTTCTCTTTGGGTTTAGGCATGTTCTTTCTGCTTCGGTTATGAGTACAGGGTACCATCCTGCAGTACTTGAAAAACACTCTCATTGACACAGCAGCAGGAGGGGAAGAAAAGGGAGAAAAGCTGGGGCAAAGCAGCTGGGAGCCCCTCTACAAAGCATGCTCCCTCCTGACCAAATTTCTATTGGCTGCTGAAGCAGCATTAATTCCTGTTCTTTAAGAACATCAGAACATAAGGTCCATCTAGCCCAGTATCCTGTCTTCCAACAGTGGCCAATGCCAGGTGCCCCCAGAGGGAATGAACAGAACAGATAGTCATCAAGTGATCCATCCCCTGTCGCCTATTCCCAGCTTCTGGCAAACAGAGGCTAGGGACTCTATCCCTGCCCATCCTGGCTAATAGCCATTGATGGACTTATCCTCCATGAACTTATCTAGTTCTTTTTCTGAACCCTGTTATAGTCTTGGCCTTCACAACATCCTCTGACAAAGAGTTCCACGGGTTCTTTCTCTGTTTTCCACCTGTGGAGTAGGAGTAGGTTCTAGGTACAGTGGAGACATGTGTGGGAACCCTGCAGCTAGGGGTCAACTCCTGAATCATTCCCCTACAGTCTATTCTCCCTCTGGACTGCAGAGAATGATCCTGCCCTATTTCCCCTAGGGCAGGCTTGTCCCCTACAGTTGATTCTCTGTAAGCAGGGCTAAGAATTTCTTTCCCCATGGATCCCAAGAGCCACTTGTTCTGGTGGCTATGCCCTCTGCCATCCCCCCCACCCTTGCCACAAGTACCTGTCCTTCCCAATGAGGTAGTAATCCCTGCTATTAGTGTTGATGGATATCACTTCCTCGGGGTGACATTTGAACATCTTCCTTACTGCTGTCATCTTCTCATAATTACTTATGCCAATCTCTATATTTGAAATCCTGTTGGACATGCATATGAAACATTTACTTATATAAGGCTTATCCCATACATTGATGCACACTGTGAAATGATCATCCATAAAAGCCATGAGGATCAAAGGCTTGCTGGATCATTTCTGTGCTATTGCTTCAATAACTCTTCCTCTGAGATTAATGAATCATGTTTACTATGGTGGTTCCTCAGGGCCAGCCAAGAATGGGCCCCCACTGTGGTAGGCACTGTTGTAATGTTTACAGCATTTTTTTAAAACACAACCAAAGTTAACAATAGAGCTGGCTCAGAAATGTAAGCTCTTTCCACAGAAAGGTTATGCAAAAATCAATAAATACATAAAATAAAAATGTCCTGGGTTTTCAATGGAAACTCTCCCACAATGTTTGTTTTTTGAAAATGGGAAAAAATTCAGTTTTTGGAACCTGAAACTGCTACAACTTCTTCCTTCCTTCCTTCTGGCCTCCCCCTTTTTTTTAATCAGAAAATTTTAAAAGAAACAAAAAATATTCATCAACTAGAGGTGAAAAAAGCTACTTTTATATTCCTAAAAGAAAAAAATCCCCAGCTTTCTGGGTGGAATTAGACTGTTGTTACATCATTCAAAATAACACTTTTGATTCAGCCAGCTGCAAAGTTTTCAGGCATAAAGAATTGCTTAAAGAGAACTGCACTGTTTGCTTTCTTATAACGGAAGAAGCACAACAGAAATATGAGGCCTGTGGGGGTGGGGGAAGGGCCCATCCACAGTTCTTTGAAGCCAATGTAAAGACTCTTGTGCACTTCAGTGGGCTTTGGATCAGGCCCAAGGTGAAAAAAACATTGGAGAAGCTTTATTGTTTCTGGGCCCAATCCTGCATTTCTTATATATCCCAAACACCCCGGGCTAGAGTGTGATTGGTTCATGTACATACAACCAAGGGCCGGGGAGAATGCCCAATGAACCTCCCAACCTTTGCTGTAGCCTGCCCAAAAAAGTGTGCCCAGTGCTGTGCAGTGACTAATCCCTTCATGCACTGCCATGGTCACATGCTTTCCCAGTGTGGGTGGGAAGAGGCAGGGCAGCCTGTGCTATCGCCCACATAATCCCTCCCTGAGCTCCCCACCGGGGCCACTGTCTAAGTGACAAAATTAGGCCCTGCTAGGACTATGTAGGTATCTGGAGTGCACAAGGAGTGTAGGATCAGGCCTAGAGTGTGTATCCAGATGAAATGCACCAGCCTTGGACCAGTTTCTGAAAGCCCTCCAGAAGCTGAATAGATCCTTCTGTGTAAAGTCCCAGTGTGGAGAAAGGTACTCTTCAGCATCAGTGTGGCAGAATCGCTTTGTATGTAGGAGTACTTGATGTTGTCCTTGGAGAAGATAAGAGACCTATGACTGTAGGTAATAGAAGCATTTGTTTTAGCAGTGTGTGCAATTGATATAATACCTGGATCCTTTACACAGTTGTAGCTTGTTTTTTGTATATATAAATCCCATTAAGTCTATCAAATAATACAATACTCTCAAGCTCATCCAAAGCCTATTGAAGTCAGTGGGAGTCTTTCCATTGACTTGCATGGCCTAAATCAGCAGCAAAAGGATAAATCTGTGATCTCATTTCAGACTGCTGATGTGTGGTTTAAAAGAAAAAGTGATGAACTTCAGATACCTACTGGTCAATTGCAATGAAACCCTTTATCTGTTGGCCTTTAAGGTACTTCAGGGTGTAGCATCTCTTGCTAGACTTGCACAAGGTGAAACATCGCTTTTTCCAAGAACTCTGCAGAAAGGAAAGTCAGTTTGCCTCTCGATAAAACTCAGAACAGCAGAAATAACAGAGGCTTGTTAAGGGATTGCTGGAGGATGACTAATTTGGGTTTATTGTACCTGTGTAGTGAAAAGCTGAGGAGGTGGGGATTTGATAAAGTCACCATGCTTGCAGACTTCATCATCCTGAAAAAGATTGACTTGATTTCCTACCAAACAAAGAGAAACGAATGGCACCATCACTCCATTTGTTGTTAATTAATCTCCTACATAGGCCTGCTTGCAAAGTGTTCCTGAGCACTTGGCTTCCATGCTTAAGAGGCCATGAAGCCTGTTCAGTGAGAAGACAAGCACAAATAACAGCTATAAAGTGCAAGGTCCAATCACATTCCCATTTATGTTGATTTTATTGCTGCCGACTACCCCAAAATTGTAAACACAGGGTAGTGATAACTGACAGTGTATTGCATTGAGAAGGTGCAAGGGTCTGTGTTAGGTCTGGACTAATTTAACTTCTTTATCAGTGATTTGCAAGAGGGAGTAAATAGCACACTAATGAAATTAGCAGATGGCATTCAATTTGGAAGAGTTACAAACGCCAGAGATGACAGAAAATACTTTGTGCAAGGCAGGATCTAACAAGAGGAGCTACATGGACAGAAAGTAAAATGGGGAAAATGCAAGCTAATGCCTCTGGGGCAAAACAAATCCAAATGCCATAGACTCATGACGCAGCACACCATGGCAAGCTAGTTCAGTTTGTGATCACTGGGTGGAATTGACTAATCAAAATCTAACTCCTTCCTATTTAATGTGCTTTGCAATTCCTCCAAATGGGCTGTAGATAAGCAAGTTCTAGTCTTAACTCTTTATAACTTGGAAGCCAGCCTTTAAGATGTAGATTTATTTTGAAGGTGCGCAAGGACTATGTGGAGGCAACTGGAGAACCTATAAAGGCCATGCCTTCACCCACAGCAAACCCCATCTTGGACCTATCTAAATAGATAGATAGATTTACACACTGAAGTCAATGGGAGTTTTGCCATGGCCTTAAGAAAAGACATGAATGTCTTGGAACTACCAAATGTGTCCCCTACTTGTTTGGTTTAGTTCCTTTACACTACTGGTCCCCAAACTGGGGGGCATGAAGGAACATTCGGGGTGAGGGGCGGTGGAGTCCAGGCCAGCTCCCAGGAGGGCGGGGAGGGAGTGCCTGCCTCAGCTCTGCTCTGCCCCCACTCCCAGCCACGGCCCCGGCTCCCAGCCCTGCTCCCGCACATGGCTGCTGGCCCTGACCACGGCCCAGAAGTGGCTCCCTGGCCTGGCAGCAACTCCACTCCCACACCCGGTCCCAGGCCTATATCCGGCCCTGCCCCAACCTGGGGCCGCAACTGCAGCCTCAGGTCCTGGCCCAGCCATGGCTTCAGTCCAGTCTTGGTCCCTGGCTCCAACCACAGCTGCAGCTTTGGCCCCAGCCCTGACCATGGCCCCAGCTCCCGATTGCAGTTCTCGGAGGCAGGGAGGGAGTGAGGTGGGTGCAGATAGAGGTAAGGGGGTCCAACATAAAAAGTTTGGGGACCACTGCTTTACACTGTATCCATCTCAAACTCAGTTCAAACCAAGTCTGACAGGAAAAGATGCTGTTTTTTTAGGGGAGAAGGCTGCGTTAAGAGCATGTGGTTACTGGGAGAAGCCACAGGGGGTGGAATTATGGCATTAACATTTGGTATATGCCAATTTAACCTCTCACTTTTTTGTATGCTGCATTCCTTTCCCATGTATTCTATGTTATCCATTGAAATGTCTTTAGGAAAGAGACTTGCCTCATTCCTTCTCTGTGAGATGCCCAGCACCTCATTGGTGGGGATGTTACATAAGAACTGTAATAATTTGAAAGCTGGAGCAACTTTTCATTTGACAAATCTCAGTAGATTTTGATTCATACCTGTGGAGTTTTTTGTAGATTTGAAAGCCATTCCAATTGCTTCAACCTAGAAAATCAAAACAAGCAGAGATTTAGGGCTAGATTCTTTCACCCTGACATGAGCTGAGCAGTGCCTTTGTTGGCAAGGAACTCCACTGCCAGAATCTAGCACTTAGTAAAGAAAACACATCACAAACTTTCCCAAAAATGATCACAAATATCTTTTTATATAGGACAAGGGGATTCGCTTGACACCAAGGAAACCTGCCCAAAGAATTTTACTTTCTGTTCCTTTCACAAATAAACAGCAACTGTAACCATGAAACAATGTTTATTATGATTATTTGTTTCTGGCAGTGCCCAGTGTGATTGGCACTGAAAAACAGAATGATTTTCAATGGAAGTTAGAAAGATCTGGGCCCATGACACACAACAAAGGTAGATATGTATTTTATAGACTGGGTATTTGAGGGAGAACATCTGTTCTCCGTTATCTTGGTATAGATTCAGAGTAACTCCTTTTCATTGGAATTACTCCATATTTTCATTGGTGTAATTGAGATTACACTGTGACCAAGAGAGGTTAAGTGATCTGCCCAATGTTATATAACCAGTGAGTAACAGAGATGGAAAGAGAACCTGTCTAATAGTAGGGTAGAATTTTTCAGAGGTGCTTTGATGTGTATTTCTAACAATATTTAAAGCATAAGTTTTTAGTGGGAACAGACCTAAATCAGAATCCTAATGTGGAACTGAACCCGGAAGGAGTTTGGTGGTAGGAAGTGATTTTAGATTAATACTCTATTTGCTGTATTTTTGTTGTTGCTTTAGGTATTGTGCCTTTCAACACTTTTACCCAACCAAGAACTCCATTTCTTCATCATCACAATCACAGCTTTGTCTTCTAGCTATTTCTTTGCAGTTTGGGCTGAGAGCCACAAACTTGTGCCAACTGGTTACTTTATTGTGTGTATGTCACCACGCTCCATGTGCTGGATGCCTTTGCATTATGTTACAATTAATCATAGAATCATAGAATATCAGGTTTGGAAGGGAACTCAGGAGGTCATCTAGTCCAACCCCCTGCTCAAAGCAGGACCAATCCCCAACTAAGTCCTGACCTTAAAAACCTCTAAGGAAGGAGATTCCATCACCTCCCTAGGTAACCCATTCCAGTGGTTCACCACACTCTTAGTGAAAAAGTTTTTCCTAATGTCCAACCTAAACCTCCCCCACTGCAACTTGAGACCATTATTCCTTGTTCTGTCATCTGCTACCACTGAGAACAGTCTTTAGATCCATCCTCTTTGGAACCCCCTTTCAGGTAGTTGAAAGCAGCTATCAAATCCCCCCTCATCCTTCTCTTCTGCAGACTAAATAATCCCAGTTCCCTCAGTCTCTCCTCATAAATCATGTGCTCCAGCCCCCTAATAATTTTTGTTGCCCTCCGCTGGACTCTTTCCAATTTTTCCACATCCTTCTTGTACTGTGGGGCCCAAAACTGGACACTGTACTTCAGATGAGGTCTCACCAATGCCAAATAGAGGGGAATGATCATGTCCCTTGATCTGCTGGCAATGTTCCTACTTATACAGCCCAAAATGCTATTAGCCTTCTTGGCAAGAAGGGCACACTGTAGACTCGTATACAGCTTCTTGTCCACTGTAATCCCTAGGTCCTTTTCTGCAGAAGTGCTGCGTAGCCACTGGGTCCCTAGTCTGTAGCAGTGCATGGGAGTGCAATTACTTCCACATTTATTGAAAAACAAATTTGGTCTCTTTCATTTGTTTACCTTTTGTAGGTGACACTCTCAGTTAGATACCGTTCTGTTCTTTCATTTGGGAAGCAATTCTCAATAGCTCTAAAAGAGCCACTTACTTGTAAAGTCAGGTCTGCTTCTTATAACAACTTTGATTTGACCTGGCTATCAGTTATAGCAGCAATAACTAACTAGTCCCACACAAGTAGTTGTAATGCCTCCCGTTGCCAGGAAAATCTGAAAGTGTTGCAATTTCCTCCTCTAGTGCTTAGCCAGGTTCCCTTCCAGACTGAGGGATTCAGGTGGCTTCTTTTACTCCAATTTCATCAGACACTATGTATGACAGAGAAGAGGGTGGTAAGAGATTGTTCTTTATTTTCTGGCCTCCGTCTCCTGACATTTAACTTTTTGGGTGACCCCAGCCATATTCCAGGATAGAGATGGAAGTAGTTGACTCAGGTGGCTGCTGTTTCAGGTGGGAAGACAAACCACTGCAAATCTAATGCCATTAGAGACCTTGAGAGAGAATTTGTACTTTTTTTTTCTTTTTGGAAACCCTTGTGTTTTTGCCTTGTGAGAGGCGGTTTTGTAGTTAAATGCTGTGGTGGAATATCTGTTATCAAGTGTACTGAATACGATTTTCATCCATTGTCCTTTAAAACTACAAATAAAAATGTTGGAGCATTGAAAAAAAATGCATAGCCACTTGCATTCTACCTCTTAGTTTTAATATCACTCTGACGCCCCTTTTGTTTCAATGGACGGCACAGGAAAGATCTTTAAAGCCTGATTAACAAAGTTTTCAGAATGCTGTAACAGTCACAAAAGCAACATTGCAGGAGTCTACAAAGGGAGCAGGAAAAAAGACTCGTCTAAATTTGAGTAAAGGTCAAGCTACATGGGTAGAAAGACAAAAGAAACTAAATTACAATCGGGCTCTTAGTCATCCACGTTAACTCAACTGATATTTTGTAAACCACAGTTTAATCATTGAGATTAATCATTTTCTTTCATTAGGGTGGAGGCGGAACCTTTTTAAACAGAGAAGATCTCATTCAGGATAGACAATGGCAATTTTATGATTGTGCTTCCTCAGGCTTTTGTATTAAGAGATTTGATTTCTTTCAGCCTTTAAAAACGCAAATTAAGTCCGGCAAATCAATTAAGATGGAGGTTAATCTTAAACTTCAGACATAACACTGTGAACGACAAACAAGCTGTTTTGGTACTTACAGGCAACAGGTGGCTACTGTGTAGATGATCTTAGAAACATGCACCTTTATATGGTCACAGATCCACTGTATCGGTCTCCCAACCTCACTATTCTGTGTTGCTGCCCTGCCCTGTTACTACCTACTTATACCAGTTGGCAAAACACAAACAATGTGAAATATGACACACAAGGAAATTCCCAACCTTCCACCATATGCTACATTTTACCAGAGCAGCTTAGTTGAATGACAAATTGTTTAAAAAGGGGAAATCCAGGAGATTAATATACATTGATTAATTAAAAAAAAAGCATGCTGGATTTAACCATAAATGTCTCCTAGACAGGAGTAAAACAATGACAACTTTGTTTTCTTGTTTCAGTTTTCCCGTTGGTCTATATGTTTCCTCAGCACAAGCCTGATATTTTGCTTACTCTATCATTCTTTGTAGATAACATTATTTTACAATCCAACAAACATTTAGGAGTCTGATATAAAAATTTAGAACTGAATGTACAGCCCTTGAAAGATGGTGCAGCCTTCCCCACACTACCCTGTCAATGCACTTTCAACCTGGCATGGAGACACCACCTCAGAGGTGTCTCATGCCCATTCATTGGCTTCTCTGCTGAGATATCCAACAGGGGTGCTAGTTATAATGAGTTTTGTCACTCTGATACCTGCCCTCTTAGAACCAGGTTGTTCAACAACCCATGTCATATAGGTCACCAAAAGGACCTGTTAAATGGAATATCTCTACCAAAATGTTCTCTGGCTCATTACGACTCAGTCAAAGATACTGGGTCAGATTTTTTTCTCCTGACTAGCTACTTTGCACTATTCAGACAGAGTGAAGGAGCTAGAATGTGGAACATAGATGGTGAGCTGAGAATTCCACTAGTGGGAGACTATTTGAGCTTGTAGAAATTATTCAAAAAAGAATATTTGCAGAAATAATTTCAAGTAATACTCCATCTAGACACAGAAATTGGTGCCTATACTTGGAACAGTGTTTTTCCTATAAGTCAAGAAGCCTCTCTCTTTCTTCAGATTCCTCCATAAAACCCTTTTCTTTTGGATAATTTTCCAAAGTCGACCTCCTCTCTGACATTATCTGCACACACTGTAGGTTTGATCTTTGATCTGTATATTGTATTTGCTGGAATTGGAGTGAAAGATGATTGGGGCTGAGCTTCTTTCTTTCTTAAGCAGCACATACTCTTGCTATGCTCTCTAATGCTATGGACGTGGGAGACACATAAGTACCTGAATAGAGCAGAAAGGATAACAACCTCCCACAAAGAGAACCATACATGCAGCCCCTGAAATATCACAATAAATATACATGAAGGGGTTTTCAGAGGAGTGTAACACATAGATTTTAATTCAGGAAATTGTCCCATCTCCTGCCCAAATAACTTGTCTCTGGGTTTCTTCTCAAACCTGGATTTCCCCTAGAGGAAAATACCAAGTTCTTACAGTCTTTCTTTGAAGGGGTTGGGGGAAATAAAGCAATTAATGTGTTTATATTATGGCTTGAAGCAAAGGCATTGACTTCAATGACCTTTGGATCAGGGCCTAAATGAGAAAGGAATTTGGTTGCATCATCCTTTCCCAGCTCCACTTGGTTTAGCTGCAAAGCAGTCTCACTACTGTTGAGAGTGCCAGGTTAACAGTTCTCCGCAGAGAACAGAGGAGTGATTCAACCCCTCTCAGAACAGCACAGCTAGGTTGCATTCCTCCTTAGCTGGACAGCTGCCATTTCCTCTACTCACCAGGAATTTCCAAACTGTTCTCACTGGTGTCTAATTTCAGATCACTTTGTTGGCAAAGTATGGCTAGCAGCTTTAGTTGCTCTCATATGGAACCAGCTGATGCAGAATCTTCACCCAACCTAACTCCAAACTGGCCGCCTTCACCAGCCCCAAATGGGTTGGCCTGGAGACCAACTCCACAGCATGTTGGGGATGCACAAAGGGTAGTAAAAAGGGTCTTGCACATCCCTCCTCATCACAAGTTAATTTTACCCCTAGTAACTAATATTGCTTGAAATAAGTTTGCCACAGTTCTCTTTTATTTAAATATAATTTTCTACCACTCTTAACCAAGAGCACAACTGGAGCAGGAAAGAGAAGAACTGCTGCTTAAAAGGATGTTAAGTAAAATTACCACAATTCTCAGCATCATTTTAAAAGCTTTAAACCCTCAAAGCTAGGCCATGTCTCTTGGCGCCTTTTTGTAGTTCCCAAGGGCATATGCAGAAGAAATCCTTGTTCAGCAGAGGTTGCTTGTAGAGGTTTCACAGTATTTTGTGGCTCTGCCCCCACACTTTATCCCATTCAGGAGCCTTTGAGGCAGCAGAACATTCTATAGGGGAACTTTACTCTATAGGCAAGTGAAATCTCAGTAAACCAGCTACTAACAGGCCATGATGAGTGTGAAAAACTCTGAAAAAATAAACACTGAAAATGTTGAGAGGAGGATGTGTTTCTCTTGATCAAACAGAGGCAAGTCCCTAGTGTCAGGAAGCTAGGGAATGGGATTTAAAAAGAAGTGCTTGCTAACTAGTTCCATAAAATGATTAATTCAACTTTTAGCTGGATTAATCACCAGGTCATGAAACTGGTTTGTCTGCTGAGTAAAGGACAGATCTTCAGTTGGTATAAATGAGCATAACTCCATAAAAATAACTTGACCTATGTTGTTTTATTCCAACTGATGATCTGGCCCACCAAATCAAAACCATGGAGAGCAGCCAACTCTTCCAAAATACTTCCATGGCATGGCTGGAAAAGCTCATGTAGGCAAGGGCACAAAAGACCCATCATCTCTTGTGAAGAGAGGTTGCATTCTGCATTTCCACCTGAAATGACACTCAAGTAGACGTTTGCAGGAAATTTAAATTATTTATTGATCAAGTTTTCCATAAAATATTTATTTATGAAATTCACAGACATGTAGATTTAATTTAAGAAAAAGTGCCTCATTCTGTCACAGCAGTAAGAAAATATACTGAAACTTACAAATTTGGCACTAATATGCATATTTTTAGAAATTTTCAAGGAACCTTACTGTATATTTTGATTAGGAAAAGAAAGACTACTTCATCCATTACCAGTTAAGTGAACAATTGGTTAACCTCACATTTTTGGGATAGCTACTGAATATTCATGAGAGATCATATTAAAGAGGAACTCAATCATTTGCTAGCTCAGATCCAAAGGGAAAAAAAAAAGACAGCACAGTAGTTAAAGGCAGTTCTACTACCTGATTAATGTTTACCTTGCTATGAAGTACTTTCAGTGTATGCAAAATGAAACAAACAGACAAACTCAACTTAAATAATCACACTTATTACTGAAAAATGTCATTGTTTCTATTCAACAATAAAATTATATGTTCTAAAATAAAACTTACTAATTGATCCTTTGTTGATTTTTAAAACTATTTCTGAACAAGACACTTTCTAATCTGAATAACCTACATGCAAAAATCAGTAATTTCACTGTTTCAGGTTGCTTTTACATTTTATATGTAGTTTGCAAAGTAAAAATCTACTTGTATGATAAGAAAATTGGATGAAAATCTTTGCCACATTAACATTACATTTCTATTTATCTAACTCTCTATAGATGTTCTCTTTATTTACCTGCCTTGTTTTTGACTTATAATTAAGTAAATTTTAGAGCACTGTAAACCAAGTATATCTGTCACTATTCTTTATTTTTCTTAGAGAAAGAGGTTTATGTCTGAGATCAGAAACCCGATCCCAACTATGGGTTAGATTTTTAAGGACACAAACTGTAATAAGAAGTGATGCATAATGGTGCTGCCCTAGGAAGATTTCAGGGAAGAGCTGTTGTTCCTGGGGAGAAGTAATTTAATGGAAGATTCCCAGAATTTATTTTGCTAGTATTTAATGTAAAAGTTTTACATACTGCTTTCCGGAACTGTTTAACTTCTCTGGACTGACAAAACATTTTTTTTGGTATAACTGTTGAGTTACAATGCATCTTCGCTATCCAGTTATTTAGCATTGAACAGCATGCAAGAAAGATAACGCCAAGTCAAGAGAAATAACTATTACTCAGCAAGAATCTGAATGTCAATACACTGCAGTTTTTCCATCTTGGAAAAAGATATAGCTCAAGTAGTTCCTACGTTTTACAAGAACACTTTTTTTTGAAAAGGAGGTAGAATTGGAAGATTTGCAAAAAGACACTTGTATATACAATCACCAGATTTCTAATGAAAGCAAGCTAGAAAGAGACACTGCCAACTTATTTAGCTCCAACTCAGACTAATTTTGAGCTGCTAGAGGGAACTGTTCTCTGGATTTTAAATATCAATATTTGTAAATCCACTATTTAATCAATGAGAAATTAAGCAGCACAAATAAATCATCATCCACAAAATTTGCATTAGTCACACCCCAATGCAATCTGTACTCTCCCTGTGTTGCCTTCTAACTGTTAACTAACATTGGTTCCTAAAACTACTGTATGTATAATTATACAGCTCTCATTAAACATGAAGTAGTAAGTAGAAAGGCTGCCACATTTTTAGTGATGTAGTACTAGAAACAATGTGAAATCAAAAATATTAGCAATCAAATGGAAGGGACAAAATTAGACAGAAAAAGAGATTTGTTTTCCAAAACTTCTGAGATGGGGGAGAGGGGAAGAAATAAAACTATAGAAAATGAAACATAAAATTGAAAAAAGTTACTACAGAGGATTCAACAGCATCCAGTTGAGCGTACAGAGCAAGTAATATGGAGGATAGCTTCCAGTCTTTCTCTGTTGCTAAGTATGGAGGATGAGATCCTCAGCTAGTGTAAATCAGTATAGCTCTATATACGAAAATGGAGTTATGGACTTTACATCAGCTGAGGGTCTGGTCCAGAGTTGCTTTTCCTCCTATAAAGCCTTGATTAGGACTCAGCAATTGGATACATCACCTTTTCCAAATATAAGAAGCCAGTACAAATCATGAGATATGGACTGAGTGTACAATAAAATCTCCTTGGGGTGGGGGGGAAGTGTGCCCTAACATCAACCATTTGAATATGCTTTCAGAAGTAAAGTTCTTTAGTGAGCATGGAGACCACACAGGGTATCTGCTTCTTTTCGCTGAAGCGTGGGTCTTCCGACTGCGATTCATAGTTTGTGGCCACCATGTAGTTGACCCTGGTGAGGATCTGCATTATCTCAAGTTGTTTCCCATGATCATTTAGCATGGAGCACAAAGACTGCACAAACCATGAGCCTCTCCCTGAGTTCCTCCAGGAAAAATACCCTACAAGGAGAGAGAGATAAGAAAGCACATGGATTATCTTTCCTCCCTTATTGGCACATAGAGGGGAATGGGACTCTGCGTTCAGAAAAGAATTAGATAAGTTCCTGGAGGATAGGTCCATCAATGGTTATTAGCCAACAATATTAGGGATGCAACCTAATGATCTGGCTGAATGCCAGAAGCTGTGATTGGACAGAGGATGGATTACTCGATAAACTGCCCTGTTCTGTTCATTTCCTCTGAAGCATCTGGCACCAGCCGCTGTTGGAAGACAGGATACTGGGCTAGATGAACCACTGATCTGACCCATTATGGCCATTTTTATGTTTTTATGTTATGACCCACTTTTGAAGCAATTTAGAAAAGAAGCTAATAATTCTTAGCCCTTATACAGCACATTCTACATCATCAAGATAGTATCTATAATTAATTAAGCCTCACAATACCCATATGAGGTATCACTATTACAATTTCACCAATGGGGAAATTGATTTAAGGGGTGAAATTCTGTGCTGTGCATCTGAGGATATGCTGTGTACTGCAGCCTTACCAGCGCATGTCCACTATGTCAGGACTTGGAACATAGCTTTTCAGCTGTCTTCCAGACTACCGGTGCCAGAGAATTTCCCCGACTGCCTCTGCAGCTTTCAGAGCCCCCTTTATCACACTCCAGCCCTTTGATCCAGTGTAAATGGGGCAGTTTATGACCTGGGGAGTTTATGATTTGCCCAATGTTGCACAGTGTGTCATCAACAAAGCTTGGTCTAGAATTCAGGAGTTATTGACTTTGATGCCCATGTTCAGTCCACTGTACTTCAGCATGTATTTTAAGGCAACTTATTTCTGTTCCTTTAAAGAAGCTTTCATGGCCAGAACTTCATTTTCAGCTTTGTAGTCTTTATTTTGTGTACTTTATATTTAACTCCTACCGCCACCAAACCATAATAATTTCTATTCCCAGAGCACTACAGATGTAGAGAATATTTTTTCTTTAATAACACTTTTTATTAAAAAAGAAGAGTAGAACAGAGGTAAGTGAAGTACTGAAAGGCAAAGAAAGCTAGTCTGGCACTTCTATTTATTATCCTTTCCACAATAAAACGTCACTCAGTAAAATTACAAGAAAATACACTTAAAACAGGCAAATGATTTTGTCCCAAAATATTCAATTTCTTTTACATTTACTTATCCATACTTAGGGGCTGAATTTCTAAAGTTCAGGTGCAAAAACGTATGCCTAATTGCCAATGCAGCCAATTGCATACAGATGTCAGCCTGTCTTTCCCATTACTTACCTGGCACTGTAGAATATGCAAGCAGAAAATCTGCTTCTACTGGAATCTTGCATCTGGGATTGGCATCTGTTACCCCTGTGTTGTCTGCAGGTCCAGAATCTGTCTCTACCCCATCATCAAATGCAGTTCCTCTACATGCCTGAAAACATGGTAAAGACAAGAAGAGTGTGTCTAAAATGGGAAAATTGGTCACGTTTTAAAAACTGTTGGTTACTGTGATTTAACTGAAAATTTAAAACAGGACTTTGCACCTAGTATAGACAGGGAAAGTCTTGTTGGAAAGTGTGTTAGTTGATCGTCCTGAACCGTAGGGGGAGTCTAGGGTTGACCACAACTAGTGATACATTTTTAAACATGATATATCCTTATCTACACAAAGTACAAAATCCCGTTTAGAACTGGGTTAGTTAAAATATATTCGCTAACATTTTAAACCATGACCAATTTGGCTAGTCTACTAGTTTGAGTGGATGATCAATTATGTCCATAAATTACTGTCAAGGCTGAATTCCCACTCTGGCACCTCGAGTGCAGGAAGTCAGGGCCTGCAAGGATTTTAAAAATGAATACTTGCTATTCCAGGCTTGTATTACACTCCCAAGGTTACAGCTTCTCTCACCTTGGCTTGGTAAATGCTGCCACCACCCAAATGCAAAAAAACCCTTTTGAACCCAGGAAGGAGCACTTGGGAATTCCTCAAGCCCTTTCACCCCCGCCCACCCTTGGGGAAGAGCTGAGAAAGAAAACAAAGGAAATTAGGTGTGGCTACTAGCTAATCAAACAACATGCCCAAACCTTTTAGGACACCAAAAATCCAATCCTGTTCTTAAAAAGGGTAAATTTTATAAAAAACAAAAATGAAAAAAATACATCTGGAACTTAGGTTTTTTGCTAGATTTTAAAAGAAAAAATTACAAAAATTAAGCACCCAAAATAGCTTTCTTGGGGGTTCAGCTTAAAGGTTACAAACAAACAAAAGCATCTGGGGTTACCACAGAGGAGATCCACAAGCCAAAATAAAGAATAAACCTGATCACATCTAGCTTAGGGTGACCAGATGTCCCGATTTTAAAGGGACAGTCATAATTTTTGAGTATTTCTCTTATATAGGTTCCTATTACCCCCTACCCCCATCCCGATTTTTCACACTTGCTGTCTGATCACCCTAGTCTAACTAAACATTCCTAATTTACTTACATATTTGCGGGGTTTCAACTAAGTAATTCTAGGTATGATCTGATGAATTTTCATACCTGGCTCATGCCTTACACAGCATTCCTGCTTATTGCATTGCGGCTCCGTCTCCTTCTCCGGAGAACAGCAGCAAAGGGAAAGTTTTTTCCCAATTTTAAAAAGTTCTACCTTCCCAATGGCTCTTTTGGTCAGGTGCTCACTTCCTTTTATTTTACCTGTGGGCTTGTTAACCCTTTACAGGTAAAGCAAGTAGAGAACAGCTACTAAGAGAAATTTTATAGCTAACTTGCTGGCTGGGTGTCCATAAATGGGAGCTACCCCCACTTTATTTATCACAGTTACACTGCACAGTAACATTTATATTTCTTGTAACAATGAAGTACAGAATTATATGTTGTCCTTAGTACCAAAGTCATTCACTGTCATGCCTCTATAGTTCAAGTACTTTACATGTTTAACATTTATACAATTACAAAACCCAAATCCCCCCTTTTTTAATATTAATATTGTCCTCCATTCCCCTCCTTCTTTCCCTTTAGCTATGCTGTGTGGTGAGTTGACACGTTGGAATGAACTCCAGACAAGTATTTTTCACCTCTTGATGAAAGCTCACCTCTGATTGAAAGCTGTTACCAATTGATTGCTCTTTGGTGGGACTATGTGCAAGGAATTGGTTGTTTGTAATGGGAAACTGTACACATCACAAGTGTCACTCTGACACTCTTGCTGGCAATCTGTAAAGGGCCAAGAGTCTGAAATGCCGTACTTCTTACCTGCCACAACAGGTGGAGTGACATAGGGAAGATGGTGGAGTGGCATAGGGGAACTTTCACTACAGCTGCCACCCCAAAATCTACATACTAAACAGATAAATAGGGGGCATCAATCCCCTGGGCTGTCAACTGCGCATCTTTCACCAGCACAGCAGGTCACTGACAAGTTTCAGTAAAACATTATTAATTGTATATAGAATGTAATAATGCACTATAATAATTGCATGCACAGATTTCTCCCGATAGAATGCAATAGTCTATAGGGACAACCTATGGTCAAAGAAATTTGGACAGTAATGCTATCTGTATTTGGGTACCATCTACAATGTGCTCAGCTCTTCCTACACACCCAGGAAGAGAATCCTTCCACCTGAAGAGCTTGTATTACCATCTAGGAAGAGAAGCAACATACAAGAGGTGGGAGGAGAGACTTGCAATGAAAATATGTACATTTTTACACATTTGTGTTATATACATGTGATATATTGTCAAATGCACAACACCTATAGTCAGATTGACAGAGCCAGAAGAGTACCTAGAAGTCACCTACTACAGGACAGGCCCAACAAAGAAAACAACAGAACGCCACTAGCCATCACCTTCAGCCCCCAACTAAAACCTCTCCAACGCATCATCAAGGATCTACAACCTATCCTGAAGGACGACCCATCACTCTCACAGATCTTGGGAGACAGACCAGTCCTTGCTTACAGACAGCCCCCCAATCTGAAGCAAATACTCACCAGCAACCACACACCACACAACAGAACCACTAACCCAGGAACCTATCCTTGCAACAAAGCCCGTTGCCAACTCTGTCC
Organism: Dermochelys coriacea; assembly: GCF_009764565.3. Taxonomy (NCBI): domain Eukaryota; kingdom Metazoa; phylum Chordata; order Testudines; family Dermochelyidae; genus Dermochelys; species Dermochelys coriacea. Next base: position 115,129,487 of record NC_050074.1, read on the forward strand.
ACATATCTATTCAGGGGATACCATCATAGGGCCTAATCACATCAGCCACACTATCAGAGGCTCGTTCACCTGCGCATCTACCAATGTGATATATGCCATCATGTGCCAGCAATGCCCCTCTGCCATGTACATTGGCCAAACTGGACAGTCTCTACGTAAAAGAATAAATGGACACAAATCAGACGTCAAGAATTATAACATTCAAAAACCAGTTGGAGAACACTTCAATCTCTCTGGTCACTCGATCACAGACCTAAGAGTGGCTATACTTTAACAAAAAAGCTTCAAAAACAGACTCCAATGAGAGACTGCTGAATTGGAATTAATTTGCAAACTGGATACAATTAACTTAGGCTTGAATAGAGACTGGGAATGGATGAGTCATTACACAAAGTAAAACTATTTCCCCATGGTATTTCTCCCTCCCACCCCACCCCCCACTGTTCCTCTGATATTCTTGTTAACTGCTGGAATTAGCCTACCTTGCTTGTCACCATGAAAGGTTTTCCTCCTTTCCCCCCCCTGCTGCTGGTGATGGCTTATCTTAAGTGATCACTCTCCTTACAGTGTGTATGATAAACCCATTGTTTCATGTTCTCTGTGTGTGTGTGTATATAAATCTCTCTTCTGTTTTTTCCACCAAATGCATCCGATGAAGTGAGCTGTAGCTCACGAAAGCTTATGCTCTAATAAATTTGTTAGTCTCTAAGGTGCCACAAGTACTCCTTTTCTTTTCACCTATAGTCAGCTACCCTCCAATCTATGATTTGCTGGTCAAACATCTTTGTAAACTGGTAACACTTCTCCTCCCAGAAGTATCTACTTTGTAAGGTTGTTACCTGGATGAAAAATAATTTGGGTTTGCCTATCAGAGTTTTACACTCGTCTCCTCTGAAGAATGTGGTCAGATCCTTGATACCCAACGTTCCATCTGTGCCATAAATGCAGCCCTCTTTCCCATGGCTTAAAAAGATACAGGCAAAGCAAGCAGCATCACTGTGGTTCTCCTCCGCAGCTGCAAATCAAACAACATTTTCTCAGCACAAAGGAAATCACATTAAACTTAATATAAATGAAAGAACTATAAACAGCATCTCTTTGCAGCACTAGATGTACAGTGGGACCCTCTATGCAACTCCAACTGGGGAAGTGATCTTTCAGTGCCACAGACTGCAGGTGAGGGGAGACATAAACCACTTGTGGATAATTGGGAGAGTATCCAGGGAGCAGGACTGAACTCTGTACCAGACCCAAGATCTGGGCAGGCAGAGCAACTGGCATAGGCCACTTTCTCAGCTGAGTAAAACCAGGGAATAAAATAGCTCTGAATTAAGGGGAAAAACATGAAAGCTTCAGTCTGTTCTGATACCATGTCTTTTATTATATGGAAAAGTACATCAACACAAGGAACTTGAACCGTTACCTTGCTTGAGTAATTTCTTCATATCATCACAGCATTGATTGTTGTATGTAACAACCTCAAATCCTAAGCTTTTAAAACATTTAGAAAGCTCTCCAGCGTCTTTATCGGTGCCACTGCGTGTAAGCATACCTGGCAGAAAATGAAGAACACCATAGTTGGCTACACACAAAGCAAAGCAAATAACTTGAATGTTCACGGGTGACTTTCTAGGTTATAATTTACTGCCTAGCTTAGAAAAGAATATGGTGACGTGATTTTGAAACAAACATTCACAAATAACCCCATTACCTTCAGATCAACCTGCAGGATTTTTGGCTTTTATTTAAAATAATGCAAGGTTCAATGTTAAAATGGGCCTGCAAAGTGCTTCGTATCCTCAGCATCATGCAGAGTAGGGCCTGTGGCCTCATCTTTCTCTGGTGTGGTTAGGCAGTGCAACTCATGTGTACAGCATTCCAAGATAAGAATAATGGGAGGGTTGAGAGTTTTTTTAAAAAAACAAAACTTGTTATATTTAAACACAAACAAAACCACAAACCACAAAATGCTTTGAAGTCAGAAAAACTGTAGTTAAGGTTTCAACCTTAATTTAGTCCGATGTCCTCAACCTCCCTCCCTTACAGACCAGAAATCCACAACAACTCCCATACAAAGGAAACGGATATAAGTTCTTTGAGGCAAGTACTTCCATTTACTATGTTTATACAGTGCTTAGGAAAAAGGGGTTCTGATCTGGAGGAGGCTGCTAGGCACTATCACAATACAAATGCTATATAATATCACCTTCCCTCTTGTGTGCATTAATAAGGCAATTTGGTTTTATTCTGTGAAGACATGACACCCACTCTGCGGCATAAACCAGGTAACGGGGAGGGGAAATCTCCAGATTGTACTGGGAAGATTCAATTTGGATTTTCAGCCTATGACAGCATTGACCCATATGACAGCTTGGGAAATTTATAATTCAGGATGGAGGTCATGGAAAAAGTTCAAATTTTACCAACATAGCATGGAAGCTGGGTGCAGAAGATAACATGGTAAAGCAAGCTGGTAAGTTCTTTGAGCCATGAACCACATTGTATAGCACTATTGCTGTAGTGGATAAATGTGAAGTAGGCAGAGAAATGGTTAAAGCAATTTCCCAAGCAAGAAAAACATTTATCAAAGTTCCATGTCTTAAAAAAAAAAAAAAAGTGTGTGCGTCAGGGAAGAGGGCTTGTTCATCAACTGATGTTAAAGCCATTGTAAAGAACATTAATGCAGAGGGTGGGAAACAAAGAATGAGACAAGCACAAGAAATACCTGTTTGGTCCTCAAAATTTCTGTTGTTTATAATAATACATTTGCCAACTTTCTTGTAATCCATATTATACTTGAATGTTGGGTTAACAATTCGGCACTGGTTACTGACAGGGGCCTCTGGCTGCTGTTCCTGTCCATTCTTCTTTTTTCTGTGAGAACAAAACCAGAAGGGATGTTGAATGACAGAAATCACATGTTCTGTAGCCCCTTATTTTATTCCAGAATCACTGCCACACTACCTTTTTTCTTCTTCTTTTACCTACAGAGTCCTCTATATTCTAGCTAGACCTGTAAAGATCATCCCATATTTCTCCATACAAAAACTCTGACCCTGCATGTCACAATCTTCATCCTTTAGTTTGGGAGTCCAGTTGGAACTACAATCATACAGCCTATGGTCCCAGTCACAATCTACCAGCCTACTTCACTGCAAACAGTTCAAGGAAGAAATTATTGGGATTTCTTTGGAGCTATCCACTGCTGCTCCCCAAAATCAGCCAGAGGGTTTTGAGTTGACCTTATGACCCGGCAGGAGCCAGTGGACAGATCCAACAGGCCTCTTTGCTCTACAAACCCTGGAGTAAGAATGCAGGATGAAAATGTTCCCACTCCTAAAAGTAACATACGACCTAGTGACATATGTAAACTTTGTCTGCCAATGAAGTATCAAATGCCTATTATAGAAAGTGAATGTGACTTCATTTTTTGGTTTAAACACCTGTATCTTTAACCTGAGCTAGTGCACTACACCTGGGAACAGCACTTTTCTTATGATTTTCTTATAATACAACAAAATTTTAGAAAAATAAAAATACTTCTTTCATGTAATTACATACTGTACTTCCTCCTGAGTAATGAAAGACTTCAGTTGCATTAGAGTCAAAAGGACCTTTTCTATAGAGAGATGACAGGAAGATTACTCACAATTTTTACTGTAAGTGAAGTTTTAAAACAAACAAAACCACAGCAATAAAGTTGTTCCTCTAGCTAATTTTAGGTGGGGGAAGTATATCGAAAGTTAGCTGCTATTTCAGGCCCTGATTTTACTATAGGTAGAGGCAATGGGGCCTGATCAGTCTGTTGGCAGGACCCTGGCAGTAGGCATCTGGTTCTAGCAAGGTCTCCTACACAGGGACTGCAGCAATGCAAATTACCTATAGCCTCTGCTCTGCTTATAAAACAAAAGTCAGATGATAACAGTCAACAAAGGGCCCAATTTAACCCCCTCTGAGGCCAATGGAAGTCTTTCCAGTGACTTCAGTGAACTTTGGATCATATTCAACATCTGTAGTGATGGTCAGGGAGGGGGCAGAGGACCTGAATCAGCAGATCTCTTGGGTTTATCTAGTCCAGTATCCTATCTCCAACAGTGTCTGTTGCTGGATGCCCCAGAGGAAGGCATATCTCCTGTCCTCAACACAAGTAACAATATAATACTATATTATAGGGGGAAATTTCTTTTTAATACAAGAATTAAAGGCTCATCATACAAGGATGATGGGCCTCTATCCTTGCAATTTTAGCCTAATTAACCTAACTACTATTGCTATTCTTATTCCTATATCTAAGCCGTTGTAAAAAATTACCAAGCTATTTGCCTCAACCATATCCTGCAGCAGTGAGAGCTCATGTTGATTGTTATCTATAAAAATGGATTTTCTTTTTTCCCCCCCAATTTAAAAATGGTTGCCTTTTTGCTTTGAGTGCCCTCTTGCTCTAGTATTAGGGACAGGGTAAGCAAGAGATCAGGCTTCTCTTCTCAATGTTATTTGTCATTTTTATATGCAATCTCTTTTCCATTTTTAAATGGTCGTCTTTTAACTTCAAGTGTCCTCTTGTTCTTCTGATAAGGGCCAGCACCTAGGTGGCCTTCTCTGCACCATTCATTATGGTACTGTACTTCCATCATATTTCCTCTTACTCTTCTCTTTAGATTACTAAAGCTTCTGAAAAGTCTCTAGTTATGGAGACTCTCAAAAGCATTTAATATTTTGAAGTTAAACTTTCTGGTAGTCAGCCATTTGCCTGCTTGATACTTTCATTCCTTCAGATTGTTTGTGGGCTTTGGAAGCAATCAGAACAGTCAAGGCAATTATTCAACTTTGCCCTAAGTGGAGGTACCAGAAAGAGTTATCCACATTTAGCTGCACAATATAGGACTATTAAATTTGACTTTCTAGGAGGGCTTCAATTTTTATTTTATTCTAAAATTATCTTTCCCGTCTGTAATCTGATCCTGCAGTAATACACAAGATCTGGCAAAGATGCAAGGAAAGGCAATTTCAAAATAAGAGCAGAGCATTAAAAATTTTATATCCAGGTAAATGCACAGTATACAGCTTCCTCAACGCATGATGGTTTCAGGCTTATGCAGCTTTTGGTTTTGGCAGAAAAAATATTTTAACTGGTTTCCTAAATAAAGAAGCACTGTTGCTACATGCAATATAACATCCTCAAGTTGCATCAGCACACAATTATTGTTAATTTACAGGATGCACCCATCCCATGAACATTCCTTGACACACTTTCCTATGGCATCCAGTAAACCCACTGTCTTCCCAACTGCATATAAAAACCTGTACTCTTCCCAAAACCCAGCTATATAGTCCCCATCAAATATTTTAGCTGATTCCTATCACAGTGTGAGATCTTCTCCAGGCACGCAAGAATGTATTCCATTTCTCTGTTGTTCCTGCGTGACATGTAAAGCACGGTTCTGAGAAGAGCGCAGGACCTACAAGTTCTGTTGACTTCAATGGAAACTGAAGGGACGAGACAGCCACTCAGCACCTCTCAGGATCAGACCAACAGTGCACTTACTGGCAGTCAACAAAGTAATTCTAGCAAATTACTCCTGGTCATAGTCCAAGCCAATGCCTGACAAATCACTAAGGAAGCAAACTTGTGGTGTATGTATAACATACTGGATCTTCAACTCAGAGAGCACGGAATCTGTTATTTGATTCCAACTTTTGGATCACCCTATGTCTCCACATACCCAAATGGCAAATACAAATTGACATACTGGACTAGATCAATGGTCTTTCTAGCAGCAGAAGATAAAAATCTACTGTCTAAGAGAGCCCAATACAAACTATATAAGAAAAAGGTAGAAGAAATTACATAATGGACAAGTATGTAAGAATTTGCCCATAGGGGAAGTTCCTACCTAAAACTAGTAAGTGAGAAGTTGTTTTATGACTGGAAGCTTTATAAATGTATAAACATTTTTATCGTTCAACTTGTTTAACTGAGGATGTTCTCATTAGCCATATAAATGTCTTTTTTGTTGTTTGTTTTTACTAACCTCCCTGGTCACAATAATTATTGTGTCGGGAATTCGGCAGGTTATCAGTTGTGTAAATGTGTGTTTCCTTTTACTACTTTTATATTGTTTGCCTGTCAGTTTCAATGGATGTCCCCTCATTTTCCCATTACAAGAAAGATTGAATAGGAACACTCAGTATCAGTTTCTATTTTTCATATTGCATCATTTAAATCAAAAATCTGCAATTTCCTCATTTTTTTTATTCAACTTTGTATGGATTAAAAGATCAGTGGTATGTTATGGTTGTAGTCTCTCAGCTTTTACATCTAAATTATGCCATAATTCTTCTGTATCACGCCACTATTGGTCACCCTCCATTGGTCAGTCAGCCCAGTCCCCCACTCTGTCCTCTCAGGCACTGCACTCCTCCTCCTCCTTTTGGTCAGATCAAGAGTCCAACAAAACTGAATTCCCCTTTGGCAACATCAGTTTATCCACAGGTAGAGGCAGAGCGAAAACCAGAACGTGCACACTAAGTCCTGGCTTAGGCTTGACAGTGGTATTGTGTCCGAGAGTCTTACCTTACAAAGCTGGACTTACTCTGTGTCTACCCTGGGATAATGATTACTATTTTTGAAATGAGCGTAACGTTGATAAAAAAAGATTAGTATTTCTGCTTGCCTGTCTCATCCTGTTCACCACCCGGTTGCTGAACTTTGTGACACTAGAGATTCACAGGGAGGACATAAAGTAATTTCCATCTTGCTTCACTGTGGATCAAATTATTACTCCAGTGAGTAAAGACCTTGGTATTTGAGCCCATGGGTTTAAACTGCTAGAAAACATTTTTACCATTTAATAGATAAACATGTCTAAAGACCACTTTTAAGGGGAAAAAGCTCTTTTGCTGAGAATGGAGTCCTTCAGTATTACTATCTTCTTTTCTTCATGTTGGAGGGCTTCTTTCCTTTGGAGATCAATGCTCCCTTCCCCCATTTCCACTGCACTACATCTATCATTCTCAGAATCCACAAGCTGTGCAATAAGCTCAGTGCATGGACAGTTATCCTTGAGTGCTCTAGCGTTTCCTTTTGTAACCCTAGCTCATTTATTTACTACAATACATATTGTAGGCTTGATTCTACAAGCCCTGTGTGCATTGAACTCCAGTTGACTCTGTGGGAGCTCCATGCATGTAAGACATTAGATCAGACTCTGTAACTGTAGCCATGTATATTTCCACAAAAGATACTGCAGTCTCAACATGATTAACAAACTGGACACAATGAGTGGTGGACCTTATTAATAAGAATAGATATCCAGCACATTGCAAAAGGGATTTAACTCTGCAGCTTCCAGCAATATTGAACATTGTGCCAGAGAGGCCAGAGTCTGTAATAGTACTTTGTTCAGGTAAGCAAGACCACTTCTTGGAAAAGCAACATAAACCGGGAAATTCTACAGCAAGAAGAGAAGGTAAGTATTGGCAGGAAGAAAATGTGATCTCACCCACACAATCTGTCGCTAAACTAATCCAATTACTACCGCTGAAAGTTAGCAGGGATTAAAAAAAAAAAGAAAATGATCCATTTCCATTTGTGATCTTTTGAAAACCATGAGTTTTTTTCCCTTGTGAGGAATAGGCTGAATGGTGATTTGTATATAAAGGAAACAACATCTCTCCCTGGAAGAGAATAGTCAGTCAATGAAGTGGCTATACAGAGAGGTAGGAGAATAAAGACAAAATTACAGATAGCAAGGGTCCACTCTTGTGTGAAAGGGAATTTGTTTTAAAAGAGGAAATTGGATGCCTTTAATCAAAAATGAATTGTAAAGTAACACTCTGCGGTAAACTAGACTTTGATTTTAAAAGCAGGGAGGAGGCTTAGAAAGTCCCTTCTCCCCCCAAGGTTAGGGGCTTTTGGGGATTTATTGATGGATGTGTATAGCTAAAGATACACTGTCAACTTGAAGCCTATTCAGATCAGAGATAGGTTAGTTAGTTAGGTGAGTTAGAAGTAGCTTGAGATATTGCAGAGAGGCTCCAGAGTCCTGCCAATCTGGGTGGTTTTACAAACACATTTTTCAAGTGTTCTGCCTCCACTATTCCTCTGTGGAAGACCCACATAAACAACTGGGGAAAAAACAGATTACCTGACTGACTATACAAAAGGGGGAAGAATATGAAATTGACTGTGAACAATGTGCTGTCAAATGCTCAAACTAGAATTCTCTGATCTCTTTTATTTGTAGTCATTTTGGGTATTTGTAAGAATACTGTAGAAATTTAAGACCAGTGTGCTTTTTTTAAACTGACATGTCCCCTTAATGCAGTGGTCCCCAAACTGTGGCACGCACAGGAACATTCAGGGGAGGGGGGGCCTGCACGGTGCGGCCCAGGCCAGCCCCCATGGAGAGGGGGAAAAGAGCGCCACCCAGCCCTGCTCTGTCCCCAGCCCAGCTCCAGCCCTGCTCTGGCTCCAGCCCCAGCCCAGCTCTGCCCTCATTCCCTCTCCACCCCAGGCCAATTCCTCCTCTAGCCCCAGCTCTCCCTCATCCCCAGTTTTGCTTTCAGCCCCAGCTCCACTGCTGAGACAACTGTGCAGTAATGGAGGGGGGTGGACAGATTCCATTACTGGTAAAGGGGTGGGGCACAACAGGAAAAGTTTGGGCACCGCTGCCTTAATGTGCTTTGCAAGGACAGTCATTCATTTGTATGACTGAACATAAAATTCTATTGAAAAGAGAATTTATTGCCTGTTCTAGAAACTGAAGCCTTCTGTTTATAGAGCATAAACTATCCCATGCTTCTGATCATGATTATCTCATGCTCCTAAGTGTCAAATGCCAGTTCTGCTATGGCCTATTCAGTCTTTGCCTTTCTACTAAGAGCTGGCAAGTGATGGATGAATAGTAGTGATGTGTTACTGATCTCTATCTACCAACTACTAATCTGTGTTTGAGAATATTTCCCATTATGTTACAATATTGTAAGTTGGATGGGTGAGCAGGAAACAGTATTAGTTTAAAATCTCAACAGAACCTTGTAAGGACTTTGGTGCTTTCCTCAGCATGGAAAATGTGTTGCTCTATACCTCTAAAGTGGTCTGGAGGAAATATTACAACTTCATTACCAAAGCACTTCTAAAAATAGCTGTCTCTGGTATCATATTTGTTTTTAAGCATCAGCTTAAATGATACAATTTTTGTGTTCAGTTTCTATCTGTGGCATTCTTATGGCCATGCTTTGGTTTGTTATTATAGGGTTTTCATGACATTCCTACATTCTACTCAAGATTCACTCCTAACCATTCTCTTTTACTCCTTCCTCCTCTTCAGATTTCCAAATCTATCCAACATCCCCAGTTACCCTTCTCTCTCCTATTTCAAATCACGTCTTACAAGTACCTGTACTTGAAGCCTATCTGCAATAACAGGCACAAGCCACTCTTTGTTTGTACCTGACTGGTACTTTTTAGGTTATAAATTCTTTGAAGCAGAGACTTTGTTCTTTGATACATCTACTTGAGTAAAGTGGCACATACACTCAGAGCAGCCTACACACAATAGATAATTATGCTGTCCCCTTTCCCCCTCAACTCTGTATTAGAGAAATACCATTTTGGGGGTGGAAGGAACATGCTTGAATGTCCAAATGCCCCATATTTTAGTTGTGCAAAGAATCTTTTGTGTTATAAGTCTTTAAACAGAAAGGATATATTAGGTGGGTTAAGGAGTAGGCATATTTGGTGAGTGCCTTCCCCAACTACATGGGTTGAACCAGACTTGAACACCAGGTTTTAAAACTGGCATTGGGATTGACAACGAAGTTTGTGCATAAAATATTCAGGGTCAGGCCCTTCATGTAAGAAGTCAAGACACTGGAATGTGGAACTGAAATCACTATAACTGGCAGGATAGTACTGTGGATAAGACATTGGACTGGGAATTAGGAGCTTGGGGTTCATTCCCATCTCTGCTGTTGAGTCACTATGTTCTTGACAATTCACCTCATCTCTCTTTTTCTCAGGTTTCTCATCTGTAAAATGGGAATGAATCTTAAGTTCTTCTCAAGTGCTTTGAAGAATGCGATGTAAGCCCTAGGTATTATTCAACTGTAAACATTTATAAAATCTAATAATTGTTCCATCTTGTTTAACAGAGGTCAATCTTTTTTGTTATACCACTTTAGGAAATGGTTGAAAGAAAAACTGGCCAGTAGTTTAACAATTCAAGTAACCAACCTCTGATGACAAAGAAACAATTAACCTTTAAAAACACAGAGAAGATAAATGGAATTCAAACAAATGTTTGCAACAAATCTGGCAACTATTAAGATTGACACAGACATTGCAAGGGGATGCTTTGTACAAGAGATTCTGAACCCAAGAACAGCAAGTCAGAGAGCAATACTGTACTACATAAAAGGAGGTCTGAATAATTATTCCTGATGACGAAGTGTATCTGTGTTTAAAAACAATATTTAACGATAGTGAAAAGTTCCAAACTGATAGTAGTAGAGTTCAAAATGAACATTTATCAACAAAAAGTAAGGCACAGTCAGTGCCGCACTTCTTTGCAAGCTACTTCACCAATGTGCCTCAATTTTGAGTGTCAAATTTGGGAAGGAGAGAAAAGAGGGCAAGTGTACTTCAGGCTTAAGCTCCAATACTGCAAACACTTATGCAAATGCTTACTTTACTACTGTGGGGGGCCCACTGAAATCAATGGGGCTATTTGTGACCGTAAAGTTAGGCTTGTGCATAAAAGTCTGCAGGATTAGACATAGTGACCATTCAGTTCTCAGCTTCTTTGATAAGACTGACAGTCAGTTCCAGGCCCAGTGGCATTTTTTAGGATAACTTTGGGACTACACTGTGACTGTAACTCACTGCACAAAGGCCACTTAAAAGTTTTCAAAGGAAGTAACTTTCTGCTACCCAGCTAGACTGAATTCAAAAAGGGAGTTAAGCAACAAAGGGCCTAGATTCTCTTAAGCCATCCAATGGCTTAAGCCTCATCCTGCAAGCTGCTCCACAAAGGCTCCCTCCACATGAAAAGCCACTGAAGTCAATGGCTCTCTGTGGAATGGCAGGGTCTGCCAAGTACAGCTGTTTGCAGGATCAGAACCTTAGTGTGTAACTTCTGGCACGTTTACCATCTTGTAGATGCACCTAGAGTTGGAGATGGGCAGTTTATAAAATCTAAACAACAAATACATTGTTCTTGTCCTTTTATAACTACATATTAACTTGAGTTACAATCAATAGTATTCAAAATTAATTCTTTCTTTGCAGTTTTATTCACTATAGGAAACATAGTGGGTCTCATTCAGTTACATGTTAGTACAAATATTGGACATAACAGGCTGTATCTGACAAATATTGTGTAAACATTTAGCAACAGTCAAAAAATTAAAAAAGTCAGGCAGCAGTCTCCTGTTTTTTTATACACAGCACGTTGTTTTCTGAAAATTTCTATTCACACTCTTACATGATAGCACTGCAGCGTAATATTCACAATTAAATGGAGCCAATAAAGTGCAAGCTCTATTCTCTAACCCTACGTTTACATTTCTGCTACTTTGCACGACACTCTGTTTTGTGGTAACTCCTGTATTTTTTGTGTGATATACGATATGATTTATATAGCACCTAAAAGTCACCAAGGGCTTTACAAACACAAAAGAGTACAGATAACTTTTCAGGAGACAGTTCCGTTCTGCAAGTCCTATATGTATGAACCTCCTATCGGAGTTGTGCTAATTGAGATCCCTCAGGATTGGATCTTAGGCTGTATAATATACACAAATAATTTCTAATTACGCTACATACCACTATCACCACAGGTATTAATATAAACTAAAGAGACATTTTTATATCAACATCATACTAATAAAACTAATACAAACTAATAATAAAACTAAACAAAGCAAAGCAAAAAGTATACTTTTCCAGAATACCTTTGCATATGAAATGGCAAGAGTACTGTGCCATCAGAGTGACCTTTAGCTGGGGGGAACGCAATGTCTGAATTATTTTAGGGAATTCATTCATGACACTCCCACAAAGGCAGCAACAGAGAAGGAAGGAGTGATATGACACTGTACAGTACCTTGGCTCATCATCAACTATCACTCCACTCTGCATCTGAAAATAGTTTCACCCTTGTATCCAAGAGCAAGTTTAATCTTCTTTAGTAATGTTAAGAGCCCACCATGCTCAGGGCTATAATGGACAGTGAAGCAGGATGCTCTGCGTTCAGGCCCAAAGGTTCGCCTATGTCAGCAGTGGGTTACGCTGGACTTTTCTGTGGGGCCATTCAAACCCCCATGGCTATGGCCTAGCAAGCTGCTGAGGTCATGCAGGCCTGACCCATCTTTGCTGACAGGCAGAAAACATCTCATTACTATGATTCTATCAGTGCTCTGGTGCGGGAGTTTAGGAAAGGAAAGTGAGGTGAAATAGCACAACTTTTTCTTTTAACAAACTCTTACCCCCCACAGCAGGATAACAAAGAGCATTTCTGAAAACTTTTAACCCAAGTGAACAGACAGTTAAAAAAGAACAACAAACCCTTAGTACTCTGTATCTCAGAAATAGCTCCCATATAATTTACTTTTTATGTATTCTAATACCTACATTTTGTTTGCATTTTTCCATTTCTTTGTTGTTGGTTGCTTATGTAAAAAAATGGAAAAAATAATAAATGATGTGTGATTTGCTTTCCTCTAAACTTTGAATTATTTTTATTATCTTGGCTTCCTTGCAAAGAACAGGCAAATTACTATAATTAAAAGCAAACCTGATACTTGATCTGCTGCTAGGGTTGTCACCTATCCAGGTTTTCCTAGGATCACTTTTTGGAAGTAACTGTCCTGTAAGATATCTGTGAGGGTGCTCAGTATACACTGTCAAGTGTTCCATTTTATGGATGTCCTGTTTTTATCATCCTAGATATCTTGGTTTTTTGTACCTCAGAGGTGGGAACCCTACCTGCTGCTGTGATTGCTAAAATACAGTTCCAAGGTAGCTGAACATTTACACTATGTATCATATGCAAATGTCTCCAGGAGAAAAGAACAAGTACCGATTGGGTTTAATGAACTGCTGAGCCAACACCAGCCTGGCTGCAAGTGTTCTCTAGTGACTGAGTTCTAGATTCTCACCAAAAAAAAGGTAAAGAAAGACTAATTAGAAGTGAAAAATTCCTGGTGTATTATATGAGAAAAAAAATCTTCCAAAGTATACTTTTATTACTCACACAGGAATTGCCATAACCAGCAAAGACCACCTACTTCAGTAATCCTCTCTCAAACTGATGAAATGCCAAATGCTTCATACAGAAAGCACATATGATTTTTATCATTGTTACGTACTGTTTATATCATAATAGCACCTGCAAGCCCCAAACAAGACTTGCCCTCATTGTGCTTGGTACACTAGAAACACAAAGAAAGACAGCACCTACCTGAGGGAGCTTACAATTGAACTAGACAAGACAGAGGAAGAATGGGTGAAAAGGAAAGATGATTATCTTTATTTGACAGCTAGGGTACTAAGACACAGGGATGGTAAGTGACTTGCCAAAGGACAAAAAGGAAGCCTGAGGCAGAATTGGGAATTGAATCCAGATTTCCCAAGTTCCCAATCCAATGCCATAATCACAAGACCATCCTTCCTCTCAATACAATGTGGATAAAATATCTTCCTGATACATCCATCCAGAAGCCCATCTACCCACATTGTGTCCATCACCATTGTATCTGGACACAATCAGTCTATGGTTCCAGATAGTGAGAGATCAGTCAGCTATTAACTGGAGCAGGAAGCCTGACAGCCTGGCAATTTTTATCCTGGCTGTTGTGAGGACACAGGAAACACTTTTCACATAAATGTTTAATTTTTTAAAAAAATCTGTAATATTTGTGGCTTCAAAGCTCACTGTTTAACTGCACACTGCAGTAAAAAAAAACGTACAAAGGTGTTGCTGAAACAAATGAGGTGTCGTTCAGCTCATCATTAGGATTTCAACACTAGGACAAGGCAGGAGCACTTAGACTTCATGAAGTGACTAATTTCACAATTGCTTTGTAAGCAGATGCTGACAACCCTACCCTACTTGCTTTTCTGTAAATATGGCAATGCTGTTCTGTACTGAAGGGGCTCTTTTCCCAAAGTTCAGTGTTTCAAGTGGCCTGCACAATACAAGGTGGGCAACTTATAAAAATGTATGTGGATGTGAGGGGAAACCAAAAATGAGCACATTCTGAGAAACAATTCCTCCTGAAATCCTTACCTGTGATGTATCTTGTCAAACAAATAAAAGGAAACTGCTGGTAATCAAAGGTGGGTGGAAAATAACTTCCAGGAGGATGAAAGAGAACAACAAAAGAGCATCTCGTCAGCCTTAAATTCCCCATCCCCCTACATCTCCAAAGCTGTCATTGTAACTGGTTATTAATCCATGTACACGTATATTCTTCAAATGATTGAGGTCTCATTGAACAAATTGCTCTACCAACCTACCATTCTAGTTCCAGCATGAGAATCACGCAGCAGACTCTGGTTTTGTGCAAATGCATGAAGAAAAGAAAAAAACCTGCCATCAATGCCACAATTCCCACCCCCAACCCCCGCTTCCAAAAAGAAAAGAAAAGAAAAGAAAAGAAAAGAAAAGAAAAGAAAAAAAAAGAATTTTTGATGACATTTTAATGTAGAACCTTAGCTGGTGTTTATTGGGGTACATTGATTTCAATAAAGCTATGCAGACTTTGCACTAGCTAAAGATCTGGCTCTTTCTTTTGAAAAATTTTGATACACAGAGACATGGGTGGTGAAAGATTACCTGTCAGGGATGGTCTAGATAATACTTAGTCCTGCCATGAGTGCAGGGGACTGGACTAGATGACCTCTCGAGGTCCCTTCCAATCCTACAATTCTATGATTTCAGTCCATGGTTTTCATAACCTGATGCTCTATAGCCCTGAGAGAAACAGGAAATATGAAAAAGTTCTATATACTTGTAAGTCTTTTTCATGTAAATTTCAGTTTGCAAAACAGAAAAAAGCTCATGTAAAATTTGAGTGTATATTCTATTTAACTGAGGATGTCATAACCGCTGATGAGCTGAAGAGCAAAACACAGATTGATGTTTTTGATAAAGCAACTTTCATGTATATTAAAATAAGAGTTCTCAATTTAATTAAAATGAGAGCTCTCAAATTGTTATAGGTTTTTGCTTTGATTCTTACTGAAGACAAAAACAACGACTTTATAGAAATACTGTAGCAATATTACAGAGACCCAATCAGCTCAGCTAACTCCCTCTCAAGAAAAACCGAATGGTGTAAGTTAGGGGTCTTTTATTGTTTTTACCCTTTGCACCTTTGAGGAATGAATAAATAATGATTTGTTCCGAAGATGCTATTTATATATCAGAGCAAATGTATACTGTCATAGGCTCCCAAAGGGAAAAGCTTACAGGTGCCAAAATTGAATTGTGCCTGTGTTGTTAACATGGTTGAGAAACAGGAGGCTGCAGCCTGGAGATCCTGTCTAAGATGGTAGAAGCATATTAACTCCATACAGAGATAATTGCATGAAGCCAGGCTTGTCACCTAAGGGGTGCACTTGAGGGGGTCTAAGCCTGGACACTGTTACAGTAACTTACGAGTTCTTAAATATATACTTATTTATATACTAGAAAATTCTTTCCAACTGAGGTCTGGTCAACACTAAAGTGTAAGATGCCTTAGGTCGACCTAATTAGGTCAGCGTACATACTACAGCCTTGCTCCTGCAGATGTAAGTGCCCTGCTACACCAACATAATGACTCCACCACCCCAGAGGCATAGGGCTTATGTCGGTGTAGTTAGGGCACTGGGTTACTTACACCTACTGGCTGTCATTCTTGTCAATTTCATGATTCCCCTGGAGCCATGAAATTGACAAAAAAATAGCTGGCTTGCTGCCCTGTCTCCACTCCAAGCCAGGCTGCCACCCAGGCTCCTAGCTCAGGCTGCTGCTCGGGCTCCCTGCTCGGCTGGCCCCCGGGATCCCGGCTTCTAGCCAGGCTGCCACCTAGGCTCCTAACTCCAATTCGGGCTGCCACCCGGGCTTTCAGCTCCCCATTGGGAGCATGGCAGCTGACCAGACTCTGGGTGCAGATGTCTCCACCGGAAGCCTGGCTAACCCATTGCTCTCGGCTTCCCGCTCCCCACCAGGAATGGGACAGCCACACTGGGCTTCTCGGCTCCCCTCTGGGAACGTGGTAGCCAACCAGACACTGGGCATGGATCTCCGCACCGGGAACCCAGCTGACCCCCACTCCCCTCCGGGCTCTCCTCTCCCCACACAGTTAAGTTTATAGTGTAGACATGCCCTGAGAAGGGGAATATCAAGTGTAAAAGAGATAGAGAAGAGCAGTGGGCAAAAGGTAAAGTAACCTGAGGACAAACAGTTCTATACAATTCAGTAATAGTTGTACTGGTATCCAAATTCTTACAGCTACTGCCCACGGAGGCTTCACTTTAGCCAAGTGCACTAAAAATACAATCATGGATGCTAACAAAGCAAGCTCTACTCTGCCACACTGTAGAGGCGTTCAGTTGTTTTTAAAAATATATTGTGGATGAAATCCTAGCTCCATTGAAGTTAACGGTTAAACTCTCACTGACTTCAATGGGGCCAGAATTTTACCCTTTGTGTTGAATTCTGGCCTCTGGATGCTTAAAAGAAATGATGGCTCTTGTGCTTCTCCAATACCCACCACACACATATTTTCATATGACACACAATGGACAGAGCAATTATGTGGAGGGAAGCAAAACACAACATGAATTTTAAAATGCCTTGTTACTATTTGGGTGACATCTTTGAAATTCCAAGTGATGCTTAACTGCACGAAAGATAAGATATTAAAGCATCCTGTGGAGAAATGAGAATTTTTTACAAAGAGATAAAGGCACATAAAAGTATTACAGAATCACACAAAGAAGATGAGAAAAAAGCAGTACATATTTTTGTTTCCAAAGATCACATGGAGAATGCACATATATTTTTCAAATCATCAGCCAAATTTTCTTTTAACCATTAACTTTTCACACTTTTATTGTCATCAAGCTTGCCATGCAGTACCTTGTGATTTCTGCTCAGCAAAATAAAAACCATATCAATTGCTCATACAACTGTGATTCTCTGTATGACAAATTTCAGAGTAGCAGCCGTGTTAGTCTGTATTCGCAAAAAGAAAAGGAGTACTTGTGGCACCTTAGAGACTAACCAATTTATTAGAGCATAAGCTTTCGCTTCATCGGAGTGAGCTATAGCTCACGAAAGCTTATGCTCTAATAAATTGGTTAGTCTCTAAGGTGCCACAAGTACTCCTTTTCTTTTTTCTGCATGACAAAGTGATCACTCTCTGGTGATTTTTTTTAAACAAACAAAAACGATATTAGCCTGCCATCTAGTGGTAATGAAACAAAACAAAAAAGCAGGTTATTTTTAACAAATCAGCTTATTTCCTTGAACCACATTGTTTCCTAAAATGGTAATAAATCTAGAAAGCTTTTCAAAGAGATGAAACATACAGAATTAAATTCCCCTAACTGGAAGAAAAGAAAAGAAAAAAGTTGCCATGTTGCAATTCGATAGCTGACCCTGGGCCACTTAGCCATGTGTCTAAGGCAGAGGCCTGCGACTGGACTGACAGCATCACAGATTTGCAGTGGAAAAGCCACAGAATGGAAATGATTTCTGATGAGGCCGCAACAATTTATGCTGTGGTCTGTGTTGTAAGTTTTACTGCACTGAGAAAAATACACCAGACTGGCATAGATTTTCAACTACTTCCTTTCTCTGCTCTAGGGCGGCATGGAACCAAATCCCCAAGCTGCAGCCACAAAGGGGCTAACAGGAGCTGCAAAGTTCTTTCCCCTTCTGCATGGTTCGCAATTCACTTTCTACAGTGTGTCACAATTCTGTTCCCTTCTACATTAGAACAAAGAGGTGCCTTGTTAACAGCACCAAGTTAACCCTTTTCCTTTTGTGCCCACGTATTTACTTTAGCAATAATAAACTGAGTGCATAACATTTATTTCCTTGAAAGTACTGACTTCCTGGTAGGAAAAGTTGATGGCAAGAACAAAGCCAAGGACCATTAAATACAACCAAAATTAACCACCAGGAAATGTCTCTGAGGTGTTACTGGGTTGTAATGTTAGCTTGTAGAGCATGGTCCTGGCAGACTTGGATTCTATGCCCTGCTCTGACTTACTGTATGTGGCCTTTATCTTTGAGACCCTGACTTTAAAGGTACAACAGACGTCCAGAAGTATTTTTTAAGAGTGATATAGTTTCAACTGGTAGATTCAAGGTATTCCCAAAGAATAGATGCCTAGTACAGTAGCCAGTCAGATTGCTCGAATGATTTCTCAACACACAATGAATGGTCTTCATTAACAAGAGGTAAACTGTAAGCAATTTAGCATAAGGATGGAAATAGACTATTTCCCCTTAAAACAGACAAGCTAGTATACTGTTAAAACAAGTTTAATTCATTTTAAATGAATAACCCTTTAAAAAAATATTAAATCCTCCATTTTATATCTGCAGAAAATGTGAGGTTGTGGTTATAATAATAAAATAATAATAATAATAATAATGCTGTACTCAAAATATTTAGGAAATTGATTATAATACTTAGCCTTTCTATTGCGTCTTCCATCAGAGAACCTCAAAGTGCTTTATGCTGATTGTTTTGTGAGGCTCAATCACTCATTTTAGAAATAAGGAAAGGGAGGCAGAAAAATTAAGGGACTTGCCTAAGCTCACATTGTGTCTGTGGCAAGAAGAAAACTCAGATCATCTGACTCATAGGCTTGTGCTTTAACCCTTTGATCAGACTCTATGTTCAAGAAAGAAAGAAAGAAAGAAAAAAAGAAAGACAGGCCACTTATATAGATGGCTAAATATGGATTTAAAAACAACACTGTAAGCCCCTGTGTTTGAAAAAGAATCATAAATAATTACTATTAATACAGTCTTTTAAAATTAAGCCAATTTGGAATTTCCAAGATTTTCATCTTTGAAATCATGGGAGTACAGTAAAAATGAAGAATAAGCATCATGGTCTGTTTCTCCTTCCCATACAATCATGCACTGTCTGCATAGAGAAATACTTTCAATGGACATGGGGTGTATAAATTCATAAGCAGAACTGATGGAATGTAATTTTCTAAATCCTGATTTAAGATGGCATATTTAAAATTTTTTCTAGCAGTATTTGTTCACTTTTGGGGCATAGATGGTCTGGGATTCATTCCATTGCATATAGACTGAAATGTAAAAATATAATAAAACTAAGCTTACTTTTCCAAGAAATGTCTGAAACTTCTGTCTGGCCTTGCATCCACCATATCACCTGGATCTCCATGTTGGTCTTCATCCTTCTCTGCGGGCACAGGACTGGATTGATTTCCTTCCATCTATGCTCACAGAATAAAACAGAGAACTTGAATACAAGTATCCTTCAAGGAGTGCTATCATTTTTTTAAAAACACTTCTGTAACTAAAAAGCCTAATAAATCCCCCAGTCATTACACCAAATACATTTGGGGTTAATTATCAGTCTGCTACGTTGCGGGATGTTTCATAGGCTAGGAGTAACCATAGTTTTTTGGATCCTGCATCAATCCGATACAACATGTATTCCATCACCACTGCTACATTTTTTATTGTAGTTATTAAAAAGTGACTAAAAATCTGTCCATAAACTGCAGCTAAGATCAAAAATAAAAATACATTTTTAGTGAAAGGTCCTCATACCATGCTTTCAAGAGGCTTTGTAATCCAGTCAAAGTGGACCAAAACCAGTATGTTGGAAAGGCAGCACTAAAAATCTGAAACCAAAATATTTATGTTATTCCATTGTAGTCCTAATCCAATTGGAAGATATCCTGAAAACTCAAAAAGAATGCTTTTGATTTTTCTAGACACAAGTTGGGTGAGGTAATATCTTTTATTGGACCAACTTCTGTTGGTGAGAGAAACAAGCTTACACAAAACTTACACAGAGCTCTTCTTCAGACTTCAAACTAACTAGTTTCCCAGACCTGAAGAAGAGCTTTGTGCAAGTTCAAAAATTTCTCTCTCCCCCCAAAAGAAGTCAGTCCAATAAGACATATTACCTCCATTCACCTTGTCTTTCTAACATTCTGGAACCAGCATGGCTACAACATACACTAATGGAAGATTTCGATTTTTCTCACATACACATATCCAATTGTGTTTGGGGGAAAAGTACAGTGATGTGACTCATGGATGTAGATCAGCCTTTATTTTGAATTTCACTACTTCTGTCTACTTCATACATTATTTGTTTTATATTTTCCTAAGATTAGTGTGTTTTTTAAAAAAGTAAAGAAAATTATGCTCAGAAATTAAAAAGCATATTACTCTAAGATTTCATAGCAGCCCCCTAGGTAAATTATGGCACTTGGGACAAATTCTGCTTTCATCACTCCAATATAAATTCAGAGCAACTTCACAAAGTCAGTGGAGTTGTTTCAGAATTAAGCCAGTGTAACGGAAAGCAATCATTTCCCCTGTATAAAAAAAAAACATACTATTTACCAGGTGAAAAGGTTTTTTTTAATCACAGTATTTAGTGGAGAGCAGAACAGTTGATGCTTGTCCCATTCCTGCAAACAATTATTCGTTGAAGTAGTCCTTACTCATACATGTCCTATTGAACTCATCAAGTGATAGATTAGAAACATGGACTGTCATATCAGACACCAGTGGAACGTAGGATATGCAAACAGATTAGATAGGTTGTATGGACGTTGCTCTGAATACTGTGGACCAACCCCAGCGCAGGTTGAAAATAAAAGGGAAAGTTGTTTTCAGCCTCCGCAGATTCTAATTTGATTTCATTGGGAATACTTGCAGTTCATAAAGGACTAGGGCTAAGTCTGATGATGTTTAATATGTTTCTCGGTGATCTGAAAAAGGAAATGAACTTTGAAGGTGGTAGAATTTGCAAATTATACAAGATTACTTAGGGAAGACAAGGAATTTCAAAGGGACCTAATACAGATAGGTGAATGAAAGCATGAAAGAAAATGAGAATTAATATATGCAAAATAATGCACAAATGGATGGAATAATTTGTACTACCTATGGGAATTGCGGGATTCTAAATGAACTGTTAGCCTCTCACTGTGTTTTTTTTAACCAAAATAGTTACACCAGTGTGGAGGCAGTTATAAAGTTATCTTATAGCAATATAGCTTATTCCCTTTCCTGTACAGGAATAGACAGTGGCATAAAGTGCCTTTATACCAACAGAACTGCATCCACACGGGAGGGAAATGGAGTGTTGTTTCACTTTAACTACACCAGTATAGTCCACCTTTCTGGTGTAGACAAGGCCTAAGGCTGGGGCTCAAGGAAGAGGAAAAGAAAGGGATAAAACATTGAAGATTGGAGGAAGACTCAGGCACTGGAAGTGGAGGATCAGATGCTAGGGGGAAGCAGGAGGTTAGAAAGCATGGCCAGAAATGGGGGGGAAGGAGGGTTAAGCTCTGCGGTGCATAGGAAGGAGGGCAGGATCAGGCTCTGGGGCCAGGGAGAAAAAGGAGCTTAGAGGGGATGAGTTGCTAGTGGTCAGTGGGGAAGGAGGAGGATGGGGTCAGATTCTTGGGGACAGGGAAAAAGGACAGACATTGGAATGTGGGGTCCAGGAGCTGGGGTGGCGGAAGGAGGGTTAGAGGTAGGGTTGCCAACTCTGAAGTACAAAGTACAGGATGATCCTGAGCCCATAAGACAGGACACCCGGCAGTGTGTACGGAGAGCCCCCTTACAGATTTGCCAGGACAAAAAACGGGGCAACCATGGTTACAGGGTGGGGTTAAGTGCTGGGAAGGGGAGGGCGCGGGGAAGATGATCAGGCATGGAGAGGTGGAATGAAGGGGTTAGGATCCAGCACTCGGGGAGGGGGTGGAAGCAGTGGGGTTAGAGCGGAGGTCTGATATAGGAAGGGAGAGGAGAGAATTGCAGAGGGAGTTAGAGGGGCCTGACAGGAGGGAGAACATGGGGTTAAGTCAGTAGGGGCAGACACTGGGGAAAGAGGGGAAAGGATTGGGGAGAGGTGGAAGGACAGTGTTACAGAGGATCAGGCACGGGGGGCAAGGGGGATAGAGGGGCTCCAAAACTGCCTCCCATCACCCCTATGGGGAGCCCTGGGCACCAGGGCCACTCCAGCCGGGGCTGCACCACACAGCTTGGCCCCGCTCCGGCCAGTGAGGTGAGGGGTGGAAGGGGGGGGTCAGGTACTGGGGGGGGAGAGTCAGGTGAGGAGTGGAAGGAAGGGGGGGTCAGGTACTGAGGGAGGATCAGGGCTGGTAACAAGGGTGGGAGGGGGTTTGAGGGAGGGTGAGGTGAGGAGTGGAAGGAAGGGAGGGGGGATCAGGTACTGGGGGAGGGTCAGGACTGGTAACAGGGGTGGGAAGGGGTTTGAGAGGCAGGTGAGGTGAGGGGGGTCAAGTACTGGGGGGAGGGTCAGGGCTGGGAACAGAGGTGGGAGGGGGTTTGAGGTGAGGGGGGGTCAGGGCTGGGAATAGGGGTGGGAGGGGGTCTGAGGGCTGGGTGAGGTGAGGGGGTGGATCAGGTACGGGGGGGTTAGGGCTGGGAACAGGGATGGGAGGGGGTTTGAGGTGGGAGTGTGTGAGGGGTGGGAATGTGGTGGGAGGAGGCAGAGGGGCGGGGGAGGGGTTGGAGTGGGGATGGATCAGGTACCGGGGGGGGGTCAGGGCTGGGGGCGGGTGAGGTGGCGCAGCGGGGGGTTGGGATCAGGTACCGGGGGGTCAGGGCTGGGGGGCGGGGTCAGGTACCGGGGGGGGGGTCAGGGCTGGGGGCGGGATCAGGTACCGGGGGGGGGGGGTCAGGGCTGGGGGCGGGATCATAGAATAGAATCATAGAATATCAGGGTTGGAAGGGACCCCAGAAGGTCATCTAGTCCAACCCCCTGCTCAAAGCAGGACCAAGTCCCAGTTAAATCATCCTAGCCAGGGCTTTGTCAAGCCTGACCTTAAAAACCTCTAAGGAAGGAGATTCTACCACCTCCCTAGGTAACGCATTCCAGTGTTTCACCACCCTCTTAGTGAAAAAGTTTTTCCTAATATCCAATCTAAACCTCCCCCATTGCAACTTGAGACCATTACTCCTCGTTCTGTCATCTGCTACCATTGAGAACAGTCTAGAGCCATCCTCTTTGAAACCCCCTTTCAGGTAGTTGAAAGCAGCTATCAAATCCCCCCTCATTCTTCTCTTCTGCAGACTAAACAATCCCAGCTCCCTCAGCCTCTCCTCATAAGTCATAGAATCATAGAATCGTAGAATATCAGGGTTGGAAGGGACCCCAGAAGGTCATCTAGTCCAACCCCCTGCTCAAAGCAGGACCAAGTCCCAGTTAAATCATCCTAGCCAGGGCTTTGTCAAGCCTGACCTTAAAAACCTCTAAGGAAGGAGATTCTACCACCTCCCTAGGTAACGCATTCTAGTGTTTCACCACCCTCTTAGTGAAAAAGTTTTTCCTAATATCCAATCTAAACCTCCCCCATTGCAACTTGAGACCATTACTCCTCGTTCTGTCATCTGCTACCATTGAGAACAGTCTAGATCCATCCTCTTTGAAACCCCCTTTCAGGTAGTTGAAAGCAGCTATCAAATCCCCCCTCATTCTTCTCTTCTGCAGACTAAACAATCCCAGCTCCCTCAGCCTCTCCTCATAAGTCATGTGCTCTAGACCCCTAATCAGGTACCGGGGGGGGCGTCAGGGCTGGGAACCGGGCTGGGGGGCCTGGGGGCAGGTGAAGTGACGGGGTGGGGGGGATCAGGTACCGGTGGGGGGATCAGGGCTGGGAACCGGGCTGGTGGCGGGGCAGGGGGTTGGGATCAGATACCGGGGGGGGGGTCAGGGCTGGGGGCGGGATCAGGTACCGGGGGGGGGGGGTCAGGGCTGGGAACCGGGCTGGTGGCGGGTGAGGTGGCAGGGCAGGGGGTTGGGATCAGGTACTGGGGGGGGGGATCAGGGCTGGGGGCGGGATCAGGTACCGGGGGGGGGTCAGGGCTGGGAACCGGGTGAGGTGGTGGGGCAGGGAGTCGGGATCAGGTACCGGGGGGGGGGTCAGGGCTGGGGGCGGGATCAGGTACCGGGGGGGGGTCAGGGCTGGGAACCGGGCTGGGGGGGCTGGGGGCAGGTGAGGTGACGGGGTGGGGGGGGATCAGGTACCGGGGGGGGGTCAGGGCTGGGAACCGGGCTGGTGGCGGGTGAGGTGGCGGGGCAGGGGGTTGGGATCAGGTACCGGGGGGGGGGTCAGGGCTGGGAACCGGGCTGGGGGGCCTGGGGGCAGGTGAAGTGACGGGGTGGGGGGATCAGGTACCGGTGGGGGGGATCAGGGCTGGGAACCGGGCTGGTGGCGGGGCAGGGGGTTGGGATCAGATACCGGGGGGGGGGGGTCAGGGCTGGGGGCGGGATCAGGTACCGGGGGGGGGGGGGTCAGGGCTGGGAACCGGGCTGGTGGCGGGTGAGGTGGCAGGGCAGGGGGTTGGGATCAGGTACCGGGGGGGGGGATCAGGGCTGGGGGCGGGATCAGGTACCGGGGGGGGGGGTCAGGGCTGGGAACCGGGCGGGGGGCGGGTGAGGTGGTGGGGCAGGGAGTCGGGATCAGGTACCGGGGGGGGGTCAGGGCTGGGGGCGGGATCAGGTACCGGGGGGGGGTCAGGGCTGGGAACCGGGCTGGGGGGGCTGGGGGCAGGTGAGGTGACGGGGTGGGGGGGGGGATCAGGTACCGGGGGGGGGGTCAGGGCTGGGAACCGGGCTGGTGGCGGGTGAGGTGGCGGGGCAGGGGGTTGGGATCAGGTACCGGGGGGGGGGTCAGGGCTGGGAACCGGGCTGGGGGGCCTGGGGGCAGGTGAAGTGACGGGGTGGGGGGGATCAGGTACCGGTGGGGGGGATCAGGGCTGGGAACCGGGCTGGTGGCGGGGCAGGGGGTTGGGATCAGATACCGGGGGGGGGTCAGGGCTGGGGGCGGGATCAGGTACCGGGGGGGGGTCAGGGCTGGGAACGGGCGGGGGGCGGGTGAGGTGGGGGGGGCAGGGAGTCGGGATCAGGTACCGGGGGGGGGGGTCAGGGCTGGGGGCGGGATCAGGTACCGGGGGGGGTCAGGGCTGGGAACCGGGCTGGGGGGGCTGGGGGCAGGTGAGGTGACGGGGTGGGGGGGGATCAGGTACCGGGGGGGGGTCAGGGCTGGGAACCGGGCGGGGGGCGGGTGAGGTGGCGCGGTGGGGGATCAGGATCAGGTACCGGGGGGGGGGTCAGGGCTGGGGGGCGGGGTCAGGGCCGGGAAGCGAGCTGGGGGCGGGGCTGGATCGGGAACGGGGGGGGGTCGGGGTCAGGGCCGGGAAGCGGGCTGGGGGCGGGGCTGGATCGGGAACCGGGGGGGGTCAGGGCCGGGAAGCGGGCTGGGGGCGGGGCTGGATCGGGAACGGGGGGGGTCGGGGTCAGGGCCGGGAAGCGGGCTGGGGGCGGGGCTGGATCGGGAACGGGGGGGGTCAGGGCCGGGAAGCGGGCTGGGGGCGGGGCTGGATCGGGAACCGGGGGGGGTCAGGGCCGGGAAGCGGGCTGGGGGCGGGGCTGGATCGGGGACGGGGGGGGTCGGGGTCAGGGCCGGGAAGCGGGCTGGGGGCGGGGCTGGATCGGGAACCGGGGGGGGTCAGGGCCGGGAAGCGGGCTGGGGGCGGGGCTGGATCGGGAACGGGGGGGGTCGGGGTCAGGGCCGGGAAGCGGGCTGGGGCGGGGCTGGATCGGGAACCGGGGGGGGTCAGGGCCGGGAAGCGGGCTGGGGGCGGGGCTGGATCGGGGACGGGGGGGGTCGGGGTCAGGGCCGGGAAGCGGGCTGGGGGCGGGGCTGGATCGGGAACCGGGGGGGGGTCAGGGCCGGGAAGCGGGCTGGGGGGGGGTCAGGTGCCGGGGAGAGGAGCAGCTCGGCGGGGCGCAGGGCCGGAGCCGGGGTCAGAGGGCCGGCCGGGCGGGCGGGGAATGAGGCGGGCCAGTTGGGGGCGGTCGCCTGGGCAGGGCCCACTGACCTTGCGCCGTCCCGCTCTCGGGCCGCAGCTGGGCCGCTCTTGCTCCCGTCAGCGCCGCGGTCCGCGACCGTGCGGGGAAAGCGAAAGGACCCACGGGCCGCGCCCGCCATCCCCGCCCTGTTCCCGGGCTGGCAGCTGCGGCGGCTCTTCCGGCTCGGCCCGATCCCGCCCCGAGGGTCATGACAGGCGGCCGCCCCCTATCCCGCCCCGAGGGGCACGGGGTGGGGACCAAGCTGCTGACGGCCCCCCTAGCGCAAGAGGGGGCGAGGCGAAGCTCCCCAAACCTGCCCCCCCTCAGCCCTATGCGGAGCCCTGCGCCCCACAGCCGCACCTCAGGGCCAGAATTTGGTGGGGAAATTTGCACCTTCTCGCTGTTCGGCAGCTTGGGAGCCCTGCAAAGGGAAGCTTCTCCAATCCCTTCGCCCTCTTGCCGACCCCCAGCCTTCAAAAGCCTCTGTGCGGCGGCTGCCCAAAATCCTGAGCTTGGCTTAACAATCAGGAGGGGTTTGGGCGGGATTGGGTTGAAAAAAACCCCAGCCAGAGGCCTCGGGAGTTTCTTCTTCATTCCCTTCTGGTTTCTTAACAATTAGGGTGTGAACACAGGTATGGCCAAGCCCAAACGTTCAGCAAGCCGGAGTCTGGCCCTAAAAGTCATGAGATTGGCTTACACATCATGAGGCGTCTTTAAAATAATAAATTGGCGGGGGGGGGGGGCGTTATTTCTCTTCTAGCTTTTCATCCTTTGAGCTGCGTTTGCTTCATATGTTCAAGTGCTTCTCTGCAACCCTGAGAGTTAGAAGCCTATTTCTTTTTTTTAAATGAAAGCTCGGAGTCTCGTGGTTGCGATAGCTGGGCCTTTAGCAAAAAACGAAGCATTTTGTAAGTGACTAACTCCCTATGACTGCTGGGGTCTTAACAGGTCATTTCACCTTGAATGGGTCCCTTGATACGTGAGTCAACTACTTATGCCAAACAATCGGTTCCACCTTGTGCCAATGTTTCCCTGACTTGAAGAAGAGCTCTGTGTAAACTCAAAAGCTTATCTTTCTCACCAACAGAAGGTCAAATAAAAGACTACCTCACTGACCTTGTTTTTCTAAAATTTGTGAGACCCCAATAAAATCAACACTGCAGTTAGGTTACATTTTTAAGGTTTTCTCCATACCTCCAAGGGCTGGAATATATATTTTTTTTAAAGCTGAGCTCATATATTCCTATGACTTCATGAGCTAGGGTTTTAGAAAGACCCCAAATACCACAAGACTTGTGATAAAATCACAAAACTTGGCAACACCCTCTTCTAAAAGCAAGGCCATCGTTGCTAGGAAACAGGTTTGGTTTTACTTGGAACAGCTCAATTTTTGTTTCTAATAAGCACTTTTTTGTTCAAAAACAAATCCTTTTTCATTTGATAAAATTCACATAGCTAAGGAATGGTTTTCTACACTAAAGGACCCACTTCCAGGTGATTACAAAGTAAAATGTGTACCCTGCAGAATAAATTATAATGGTAAAAGTAAATTCAAACCCTTGTGACATGCATAGATCTGCAGGTGTACCCCACTTTGCAGGATCAAAGCCTTAAATGGTTAAAAATTGAATATCTAAGTCAAAAATCCTAGATGCACAGCATAATCTGTATCCCTGATTTTAACATGCAGGTGTGAAAACTTGGTGGCCTTGCACCGAAACGGAAGGACAATGAAATCAACAAATAGAGAGCAGTACCTCTCTAAGGAACTCCGACAAGAACTGGAAATACCAGACTGGACTCAGTCCTGTTTCATTCTTCCAATTCTAAGCCACTGTTTAACAGTAGTTAAAACATTTATTTTTATTTATTCTTATAATGTTTACTTCAACCCCATCCATGGCTTTGGCTGCTTTCACAGTAATTAAAAATACATAATATGAATATAATCAACACCATTGCTGCAATAGCCATTGTCATCTCCTCTCCTGGATGGAAGAACCTCAAGTGAGTTATTTAATAATATTATTAGATTAGATTTTCTAGCTGTGATGTAACTAGGGCCATTATCTTGGCTGCAGTAGACTTTCCTCATCATTCCAACATATTCAGCATGCAGCAGCTTAGATGATTATGGCCTTTTACCATCCTACTGCATTATATCCAGGGATCCAACAGAGCCAATCCCAAATGTACTGTCCTCTTACCTTTTTGTGTACCTGATATACTCTGGGTATAAGAACTAAACTCTCAATCCTTGACTTCCGTGGGAGCAGTATTGAGACCAAAGGGCTCAATCCTGTTAATATCCAGTACCAAGCATAGGCCCTAACCCTGTGAAGACTTGCACATAGTCAACAGGACTAGTCACAGTGCTTAAAATTAACCACATGAGTAAGTCTTTGTACAATTGGGGCCATAGCGCTTACTACTGTGTCTCTTCAGAGCAGGGACTTTGTCAACTCCATTTTCTATATAGTGCAATATGCTGTTAGCATTCAGTAAGAGTCATAAGTTAAGCAAAGTTGAGTATCATCAGGATTTGGATAGGAGGCTTCCTTATAGTACCTAACTGCTAAAGAGAGTGGTGGTGGGGATTCAGTAGATTGTAGTTTACTCAGGAGGAGTCAAAATTTATTTGAGCATAAGTTTTCGTGAGCTACAGCTTATGCTCCAATAAATTTGTTAGTCTCTAAGGTGCTACAAGTACTCCTTTTCTTTTAGTCAACCTATTCACATTCTTCCATAATTTCATTTGGATAAGGCATTTTTCACTTTCTAACCTACACTGCTCTGCTGATGCAGTATATTATTAAATAGTTGCTTTGTGACCGCTCTTTTGAGGTTGATGGGCCAAGTATCCTGTTTGTTACATAGCCTGTTAGGTTTGTTAATGCTTGGAATTCTTTGAAATAAAAGGCTTCCCCCAACCCCAGGTGGGGCCTCCTGGTATCTCAACGGCAGAAGCAATAGGAGGGGGAGAGGAGCAGAGAATGAGCTTGGTATTGGTTTGCCTCCATACAGCACACCAAGTGCAGGTGACTTGGGGTAAGGGTAGGGTGACCAGATGTCCCATTTTTAAAGGGACAGTCTCATTTTTTTGGGACTTTTTCTTATATAGGTGCCTATTATCCCCCACCCCCGTCCCATTTTTTCACAGTTGCTATCTGGTCACCCTAGGTAAGGGGAAGTAATTTGCTCTTGTCTGGGATGTAGCAGATTACACACACCCCCAAGAGCAAATGGGGAGCATGGGGGAAATTGTGAATCTCTGAGTTGAATTTTCTTCCCTGAACTCCTTCTGAGGTGGCACAGCTATCTTACACAGGGCTGTTCCTAAAGGCACAGACTAGCAGTGAGCTCTAGGGTGACCAGATGTCCTGATTTTATAGGGACAGTCCTGATATTTGGGGCTTTTTCTTACATAGGCTCCTATTACCCCTCACTCCCTGTCCTGATTTTTCACACTTGCTGTCTGGTCACTCTAGTGAGCTCATATACCCCACATGGAGGTGACTAGCTGCCTACTAATTTGATAATGGTACTCTTGATATCGTTAGCTCCATCCTGGGGTTATGACAACTTGTGTTAAACTGCAAAGCCTAGAAACTGAATGACCAGTTTCTATCATTCACATGAACATGATTCTTTTCTATGAGTTCACTCTTCTATTTAGAGAAATATGTTACTGAGAGCTCCCCTTCTGTAAGTACTTACCCAGTTGCCAAAATAACCCCTCTTAGTAACTGGCAGCTTTAAAAGCCAGCCAGCAGCTGACTTTGAAGCAGAAGGTCAGCAAAAGAGAGTGAGACACTTTGATTCAGAACTTTAATGGTGATCCTTGACTGCAGAGCAAAAGGGCTTGATTGCGCTGTCTGGAGTGTGTTACATACAGACTGGAAAGTCATCTTCATAGTCTTTGAATCTTTTGTGTATATATAGATATATATATATATTCTTCACTCTGTTGATTTCAAGATGAATGTTCAGCTTTGTGCTAGATGCGGTTTTGGGGTTTACTCTGCTGAGAAGATAAACTGTATAGATCAGGTCAGTAGACATTCTCTATTTTGATCATTTTGGACATTAATAAACATATGCATTGGTACTTTACTTACTAATATAGGGCCTCATCCTGCTTCCACTGAAGACACTGCCAAAACTCCCCTGCCAAAACACTACAAAACTGTACATTCTTTATTCATACTGGATTTCAGAACTGAGATGAACTTCATGATAAAAGTTAGTTGGAACAAAATTAAAAACAACAAACAAATTCAAAATGACAATTCATTATTTACTACATGTCCATTCACACAATGGGAAATGTTTATTAATTGTATGGATAGAAGGGATCAATATTGGTGTTTAAAAATCACTAGAATAATACAATATGAAATACAAGAAACTTTCACTATATTTTTATCTTTTGCAATTCTAGACATGGCACAAAGCCTGTTTTCACTGTGAAGTCTGCAAGATGATGCTAACTGTAAATAACTTTATCAGCTATCAGAAAAAGCCTTACTGTCAAGCGTAAGTGTCCTTCCTTATAAAAAATAATCATGGTATAAAATTTAAGTTACCATAATTCATTAGAAGAGTACTTTTGGGTCAGATTCTGGTCTCACATATTGTGGTGTGAAACCAGACTAACTCTACTGATTTAGTTGGGGTTGGTCCCGCTTTGAGCAGGGGATTGGACTAGATGACCTCCTGAGGTCTCTTCCAACCCTAATATTCTATGATTCTATGATTCCATGATGCTTCAGTGGAATTACTCTGGATTAATATGGGCAGCATTGGCAGATGAGATCGGAATCTGACCTCATATGTAACATTTCCACATTTGTCATGTTGTCTTGTAGCTTAAAAGACACCAAAATAAGTGTCATTTGAAGTATTTAGAAAAGTAAACTATAGTGACTATACTATGATTTCTGTATCAGCGATTAAGAGTTAACAAGATGTGAATTCACTTAGTAGCCAGAAAAATATGTAAAATGCAGATTTTAGAGGGAGATTTTTTTCTCAAAGTTTTTTATTTTATAATGATCAATTCCTGTCAAATTTGTCATTTGAAAGGAAGAGATGACAGTTGTTTTTTATTCTATTATTCTCTTTTGTTATTAGAAACACAGCATTGATATGATATGATCATTAAAATTAATTTAGTTTTAGGCACCTACTCTGTAAAACAATAACTTGTGTGTAACCCAATAGTCATGTTGGGGAGGGGGACTGGTTCATTCAGTCTTTTTAAGAAATATAAAACTAAAAAGAAAACCTATCTTTCTGGTGGTCAATAACATATGTTTCTAATTTCCCATTACACTTTCTTTTGTAGACATAACCCAAAAAACAACACATTCACAAGCGTATATGAGACACCAGTAAATATAAATGTGAAGAAACAATCAGAAGCAGTAAGTGAGGTAAGAAGCTTTAGGGACAAGTGTGTTTTATATTCAGCTGTATTTTATGTTTCAAAAAGACACATTGTAGTCATGTGTTCTGTTCTAGAAATGTTCTAAAACACAAAGTCCAGGCAGAAACTCCTTCTCCTCTCCCATGGTCTCTTTGAGAGTATTAAAAGTGTGTACCCAGGTTTGGATCAGAATTTTGAAAATGGGCCACAACAATCAAATACACCCATACTTAAGGGGTTTGAAATCCAGATCTTGATTCAAATTTCCCAGTTTGATCCCATCGCTGGCTTGGTTATGCTAATGTATAGATTTGTTACAATTTTTCCTTAGAAATATATCAAGACACAGTTTGTAACATTTGTTATAAATATTTCAGTGAATGCTGGAGCTGGCTGGAAAATTTTGAAATTTAGACAAAATGAGGGAAAATGTCTAAAATTTTATATGTAGTGTTGCTGTAGTTGTGTCGGTCCTAGGATATTAGAGAGACAAGATGGATGAGGTAATTTTGTGGAATATTTTTTCCTTTTTTCAACAAGAAAAATTTTTCCATCTCTGGTGAATTTGTATCCTACGTGTTCAGTATTCATTTTAAAAAGAGGAATAATATATTGTTCCTGTTCAACTCTACATTGGAGAAACAAGGGTGGGAGAGACAAGCTTTTGAGCTTACGCAGCGCTCTTCTTCATGTCTGGGAAATGTATTCAGGGTGTCACAACTAAATATAGGGTGGAACAGATTGTTTAGTGTAAGTAGTTAACACATATTACATGTATTCTAGACCTGAAGAAGAGTTCTGCATAAGCTCAAAAGCTTGTCTCTCTCACCAACAGATGAGATGTTACCTCATCTGCCTTATCACTCTTCATGGCTACAACACTGCACAAAACTCTACATTATAAAGCCATTGAATTACATTGCAAAGAAAGAGAGCAAAACAATAATTTTGTCAATATCACTAGGAACCCCCAAGGTAGAATTATAGCCTTACTTCTTGTACATTTGGGGCCTCACAGTCCTTACTCGGGCAACAAATCTATTAATGTTATTGGGAAGCTTCTTGATTGAGAAATGCAGGCTCAGTGTGTAAAGGGATACCTACCTAATATTCTAAGTGGCAGTGCTCACAGAAAATTGCTAGAAATGCTGAACAAAGCTGTGCAAACTTGATAGTTTCCATCATGTGGGTTCATGAAGACATTTTCGTAAACTTTCTATCACTTGCTTTGAATTCTGAGTTCAAACACCAAGCAAAACTTGACTGAAATCCCCAAGTCTTTGATACCAAGCCACAAAGCAGCTTCAGTTTTATTATAATCTGTACTCAGAAGGTTTTTCAAGCATCTGATGAACTTGGCTGACATTTATAAAAAATACAAAGTGAGGTTTTGTATGGTTTTGTTTTGAGAACATTTTTATTGAAATTTTATGGGCGCATTGGATTTTCTTGTACCTGTACCTGCATCAAAGGCTGTTGTGCTCTTGAAAAACACTGGGGGAGCTCCAAGTCTTTTTGTTTTATGGCATTCTTTCCTGTCTTGTGGTGTTTTCCTCCAAAGACATTTGTTTCAATTTTGTATTTCTGGTCACTTTAACGTTAGAAAAGTACATAGTAAGATGGCAAATAACCACTGGTAACTGGCCCATTTCCATATTTAATGTCGCTTTATTGACTTTAGTTCCCTTTGATACTATAAAAACTACTGTGATTATTATATATAGTAAGCATAAACAGTGTGTTCATGTATGATTTCACATCCTACTAAAAATTCTCTGTAAAATAAGGGAAGGAAGTTGTATTATTTAAATTATTGCACACACTGTTCATATTTTTTCTGCTTTCTGGACAACGCTGGCATCATCCATTTAGCAGCATTCATCATACATTGACTTTTTCTCCCATCTTTCTTGCATACCATTTTTATGCATCAGATTTTTGTAATAACACAGATGCTCTTACAACAACAACCAGTATACTTCCTTTAAATTGTGTGTGACAGAGCTGGTCTGGAATGAGTCTGGGATTATTGCAGGTTCTATTTCTGTTTGCAGACTGTGATATGAGACCCCGTTACTTCCAGTGTGTTGGTGTGTATATATACACGCAAGGCAAATTATAGTTCAGAGATCACTTTCCCTTCTTTTCTCACCTAAAGCAGCTTCTGTCCCTTTCAATCACATATGGAATTTTGAACTCCACAGAGGGAGTTGCTAAGCATATTTACTGGCCTGATTCTGCAGTGCTTACTCACTGAAAGTCCCCATTCACTTATATGGCAGTTTTGGGTCTAGAACTATGTATGCTAAATGCATAAAAGAATTCTCACTTAAGAAAATGTTTGAGTTGAAATGTTAATGGTCTCAAGTAAAAAGCATATTCAACTGGTAAAACTGAATATGCTTTTACTTGAGAACATTACATTACATTAGAGAAGAAGGATGGTTTTGCTCTTAAGGCACTAAACTAGGACTCAAGAATTGAGTGCAATTCATTGCTGTGTCACTGACTTCCTGTGAGACATCAGGCAAGTCACTTAATCTCTCTCTACTACTTCTCTTCACCTGTAAAATGGAGATATTGATACACATTTTCAGCATTCTTCTGTCTTGTCTATTTAGATTGTAAGCTCTTCGGAGCAGCAGCTGTTTCTTATGTGCGGGTACAATACCTAGCACAGATAATGCCCTGATCTTAGCTGGGGCCTCTAGACCGCTATTGCAAAACAAATACTAAATTGTAATAAAGTGAAGATATGGAGCTCAATTTTGCCATTAATTTACATTTGTGCAACCTCACTGACTTCACTGAGGCTGCACAGGGTAAAGGAGGTAGAATATTACCCACTGACTGATACACAGGTCCAATGTTTCATACTAACACTTGAACTGTATGTTCTGTGCAGATTTCTCTCTTGATTTCAGTTGTCGTTATATTACTGGTGACTAAGAACCAAATTCTCTTCTCAGATTTTCATGGTAGGTTTCAACTCCAGTGTGCTGCTCCTGTGTGAGCAGAATATCTTAGTCAGAAGCCACTATGTGGATCAGAGAACAGATGTTTGCACTAAGGGATAAATCTAACCACCTTCTCCACCGATACCTTAGGCAGTGGTAGGAGGCAGGTCTGTGTTCCTTGCATGGCACAGAATGTAGTGCTTGTGTGGCCTTCCTGTATGCAATTGGCAGAGGGAGGATGGTGATAAACAAAAGGATCAAAGTAGAGTTGGCCAAGTAAAGGGGACTCTGGTGGGGTGGAAAGGGAGAAGAGAGTGCAGTGAGCAATGTTTTCTCAAAGGCTGCAGAGTTTGGGTTGTCTAGGCCTGTGTTTGTTTTGTAGGTCCTAACATAAAATGGTGTCTTTCTATATCTGTATGTCTTTAAAAATATACGGCTATATCCTCAGTTGATGAAAACTGATATAGCTTTCAATGCCAGTCTATACCAGTTGAGGATCTGGTACATAGATCTATACACAAAGTAGCAGAGGTGTGCATTTGATCATAGCTTTGTTATGTTAGGAAGTAAACAAAGTCTTGCACTGGTTTAAAATTATTCTCGCTGCAGTTTGCACTTACTGTATAGTACTATGTACCCAGGTGCATTCAGCACTTTCCCACCTTAAAATGACAGCCTCATGCATCCATGATGTGAGAAAAACCTATACATAATGATGCCATTATTTTTTGTAGATTAAATATCAAGAAGAGGGGGAACAATTCAAATCGTTTTTTCACTGGGATGTGACATCTACAGATATGGAAGCTGCCCATAGAGTTCAACAGCTGGTCAGTCAGGTTAGAGACATTCTTCAAGTACACACATTCATGTGAGCAGCTAGTATGCAACCCGCCAAACATCGGCCTGGTTTGAGCTACTGCCCCATGCTAAATGGGATGATTATTGCTATGCTTTTATTCACCATATTTCAGTCATGAGTGTCCATTTATTATTATTTCCTTAATAACCTATTCACTTGCTTTTCTAAGTAGCATATTTTAGTCATTAAAAAGAGCAGAGCAAGAGTCAGGAGATTTGGATTCTATTCCTGACTTGGCCATGGAGTCATGCATGAGCTTGGTCAAGTCACTTACATTCTCCGTGCCTTTGTTTCCCCTTCTGTAAAATGGGTATAATCAGACTTGCCCATCTCTGTAAAACTTTCAGAAATCCTAAAATGAAAATTGCTGTGTAAGTGCTAAGTATTATTATAATCCATCATTTGTCTTGCCACTTTTTCTATTTACTGCAAATATTGAATGAAATTCTGGCCCCATTAATGTCAATGGTAAAACTCCCATTGACTTCACTGAGGCCAAGATTTCACCCATTGTGTTTTGCTAGTGTTTTTTTCTGCCTACCCCAGTTTCTCCTCTGACTTGATCCTGAAGTAGAGCCATAATGCTGAATTTGTGACAGTATTAATTTTCAAGGTGAGTGTTGCAAACACAGGATCAGGGACAGGAAGAAATTGGGCAGGGAGTTAGGAATCCCTGATTAAATTCATCTATGTGAGCTAGTAATAAAGGGAGAACAGAAAATGACTGCTCAAGATAACTATTTATTTAAAAACAAAAGATTTTTGCTAGTGTTAAAAAATAAATCTCCCTTAATGCAGAGACTGGAACAGTAATAGAAAATGTAGAGGGCTAGCTCGGTGATTTATTAGCCTACAGAACCATTCATCTTATTTTGGTGGATCAGATCCATCCCACGTCAGTAATAACTAAAATATGCTGCTTTTGAAATGGTCTAAGCCCATTATCACTCTTCTTGGCAGTCTCAGCAGACAGCCCAAGTACTCACAAGTCTATAAATAACTGTCATCTCAAGAAGCTGTCCTTTTTGGCAGGGCAAAATAGATGCTGCCTGTGCGGGTAAATAGAGGACTTCACTTTTCAGAGCTTTCAATCTGGCATTTTTCACACACTCTGAATTCTTATGAAATAAGTCTGACAAAAAAGAAAATATATCAATCTTCAATTTGCTGAATTTTCAGTTTTCAGATTTGCCTGCACAACATCTAGCACAGATTTAGCACTAATAGTAATGCTGGTCTAGCAAATTTATTGCTGTTTGCGTGATGTTCAGCGTTACTCAGCAAATGTTTTACTGGAGTTTCAGGAAATGGGCCCTAATTTCGTATTGCTTAAGCAAATCTTATTGAATGTGCTCAGAAATATTCTTGATGTGGAAAGGGTCAGCACAAAATTCATATCACTTAAGATCCATCTATGTTCTCAAAATGAGACTGAAGAGGAGCATAGGCATCATGCTTTCCCTCTGCATAGGAGTATGTTTCACCCATAATGAATGATGGTTTTCTTTTCCCTGCCTGGCATATTAACTATTCAGGTTTCAAAATGAGTATACACATTTCCGCTGACTTAATCTTTCCTTTTTTTAGAAAGCCTACCAAGCTGCATATGAAGAAAACAAATCCTGGTATTCTGGAACCATCCCAGATCCTGAAACAGTCAAGATAGCTCAGGCACAGAAGACTCTCAGTGATGTATGTGGGCTGACATTTGCAATAGCTTTATTTGTATGAGTTATAGTGTTCTGAGGACTTTTCAGTTTAGAATAGCCAAACTTTCAATAACAAATTACAAAAGGAGAAGGTGACATACATTTACTGCTGTGTTGAGACACAGTGTTGAGCCTTGTGAGCGCTATCTATATATAGTGTCAAGGTCACCTAACAGTGTTACTGCCAAGCTTAGAAATTATATTCAAGTGGAACTACCTTGAACTTCTGCAGTTAAGATACACTTCAGTTACATGACAGTAACATCTTAAGTAACTTTGATTGTAGATGGAGTCTAATGTATTCTACATCTTCCAGTGGTGCTACCACTATAGGCTGCACCAACAGTGGATTACACATCTTATTTTTTGTAGAGTAGACAAGGATCTATTGCCTTTCCATCAACCTGAAGTGAATGAAAATCAAACTTGGTATAAGAATTGAAGATCTGTGCCTACGCAAGGTGGTCTTTACTAAACTAGTGACTATTTTGTTCGCAAAAATATTAAAGGAAAAGATTATAAATAGATTTTTTTCCACTTTACATAGGAAATGTTCGTAAATTTTGAACTTAAGAAATACATTTTCTTTTATGTGTCAATTATTTTAAAACTCTTTAAACATGTGTAGCCAAACTGATGGGATTTCCACTTTGGTTAAGTCCATTATGGTTTTTAAAAGTCATCAGGATAATATAACCCATAACAATTAGAATGTGAGCGTTAAAAGAGGTGTCACATTAATGGACAGAGGATTTTTTTTTAAGAAAATAAAAATTATATAATTGTCTAGTTGAAATACACAGAAGAATATGAACAACAGAAAGGCAAGGGAAGCTTTCCAGCCATGATGACTCCAGCTTACCAGATAGCTAAGAAAGCCACTCAGCTAAGCAGTGACGTAAGTCCCAATTTGTGTGTGTCAAACTTATTGAAGTTCAGTGAAACTTGGATTTAAAATAGTTCATGTTAAAAGGTGCATTCCATAACCAACACTAATTGTAAAATAACTCCTGTAAAAGTGAAAAAATCTTGAATATGATACATTGACACAAACTAGATAGCCTTGGAAGACTGTCACATGTAACAAGTGGAGCTTGAAACTTGCCTCTTTCACCAACATAAGTTGGTCCAATAAAAGATGTTTCCTGACCCACCTTGTCTTTCATGTATAACAAGTGACAGTATGGGCATTTTCTAAGATATATGGGACACTTATGACATAATGGCCCTCTCAAATTTTAAAAAAATGAATTGCTGTACCATTCCATGCCATATCAAATTTAAAAACAATTAATTGCTGTACCATTCTATACCCTGTGAATTATTTGCTCTTATTTTTCTTTTTTATTTTTATTCATTTACTTATCCACTTATTCCAACTTTTTCATCTCTTTCCCTTTTAGTATGTAATATTATATA
Source organism: Dermochelys coriacea (assembly GCF_009764565.3). Classification (NCBI taxonomy): domain Eukaryota; kingdom Metazoa; phylum Chordata; order Testudines; family Dermochelyidae; genus Dermochelys; species Dermochelys coriacea. The sequence goes on from NC_050074.1 coordinate 115,167,977, forward strand.
ACAATACACTAGTAAATTGATTTACCAAAAATTTACTTTAACTTATCTATGCACGTAATGTACCATGTTAGAAAAATAACAATCCAATCCAAAGAAATCCAGTGAAAATAAGAACCATACAAAACATTTGAAAAATACTGTTGTGGCTTCCATGTATAGCATCAACCATTGCAATAATATAATTGTAAGCAATAGGGGTTTGGGTCATTACTGAAGACTCTTGTAGTGATTTTATTGAAGAATATTGTTCCCCCAAAACAAACACTTGACCATATCCAGCTGCTCCCACTGAGTTTGGAGTCTTTCCATTGACTTTTATAGGCATTGCATGGGGACCGTAATATGTAGACAGCTTACTATGTTGTAGATATCAGCATAACCAGTCTTTTTTTTTTTCTGTTTCCCTGTATTAATAAAGAGAGAATGCTATATAAAGTACCAGAAAAAATAGTTTTTCCCCCCCATAGTGCAGTTTTCTTTAACTGCCATAAAATGAACACCTTTGGCACTTGATAGAGCAGGCTGAGTGAAATAATAGAACAATTAAGCTAATGCACATAGTTTGATGGGTAAAATCAGAACACACTGTAATGACAGTCACTTTTAGTCAGTAGTAGATACACCTGCCTTTGTATTTACAACTGAGGGACTTGTATTAAGGACAGAAGACTGGGAATAATTCATTATCTGAAACAAAGGTCAGTTCTTCTGTTGCCTTTTCAAGCCTTATGGAAGGAAGTACCCAGATATTTGCTAGTAAATAGTTTTAAAATGCACTTTATATCTTCTGCTTCCCAGGTGACATATAAGCGAGGACATGAAGACAGGGTTTCCAGCTATACCACTGTCGTAGACACTCCAGATTTACTGCACGCAAAGGCTGGAGGGAGGCTTATGAGTGATGTAAGTGTAACAGGAGAGAACAGGCAATCTGTTTCAATCCTGAATAATCCCCAGAACAGGCCTGTCCTGAGTACAGAATGAGGCAGTGGTCTTTTGGGAAAAATAGTATTTGATCATGTAATTAGTGACAATACATACAAGGCTGTGTGGGGTGAGGGGTGATGGTGAATGAAGGTTGCACAGGCAACCTTAATTCTGACATTTCCTGACTTTTGAGTGGTTGACTTTGCAACCTCAGTAGTGTTCTTTTAATGTAGCTTTTTTGTGTGTAGCATATATAAATGTGTGCAATATACTTGTTCGTACATTATCTTGCTTTTTTTACAGCTGAAATACACAGGAGAATATGAACAGCAGAGAGGGAAAGGCAGCTTTCCTGCTATGATCACTCCAGCTTATCAGATAGCCAAGAAAGCTAATGAACTAGCCAGTGACGTAAGTATCAAAAGCAATATCTCTTTTGAGGAAAAAAATCCAACAGATTTAGGGCCAAATTTTTTTCTGGCAAAATCCCGTCAGTGCCAGTGGAGTTACATCAGCAGAGAATGTGGCCTGTAGGATTTCAGGTAATTATTTTTTGCATGGACAGGTCCTGTGTTATACACCAGGGAAAACAAGGCCATTATATTTTGAAAGCAATACTGTTAATCTCTGGGGGCAGAAGGCCCTCCCAAGCTGCATGTGGACACAGAGGAATGAGGGGAGTGGCCATAAGGAGCCACTTGTGGCTCTCTGACCCCATTCTGCTAGGTCTTGGTATAAGTTAGAGAGGAGCTCTAATTTATACCACAGGCACAAGGTCCCTCTTACAGGAGGATTGGTTTTACCAGAGCTCTGCCCCTGCCCTAGTTCATCCCCGATTCCCTCTCCTTCCCTTTATGTTGGTGCAGGAGTGAGCTTTGACTGAGAGGCACACCCCTCCCTTGCCATTCTCTTGGGGTATTATCGTGCATGGTGCCGAGCACTCTTGTGAGAGGCTGAATGCCCTGCATTCCTACTGAAGTCATTTGGAGCTGAACTCACATGGCAGCTCTCAGGAGTGCTAAGCATCTTTCAGGATTGACCCTTTAGGGAGCAGCGTGAGCCTGGGATCTTTAGTGAATATAATTTGTCTCCTTTTGCCTCAGTGCCACAATTACAATATTTGTTAAATGTGTACCAACCCGATTTTTGGAAGTTGTGATGATTTAACAAAGCAGTTTCAAGGGAAGATAACGTTACCAGCCTCCTAGGAGGTTAAATTAAATCATGTGTGTTCAAACTGACTCATTAATATCAATTTTTACACAGGCAGTGAAAGGAAATACATATAGCATATTGTGCTAGCTGCATAGAAATGACTTTAAAACCAGGATGGAGAATTTTCTGGTTATTAACTCATCAGTGAAAGTTAAGAAGGACCCTTAGGGCATGTCTACATTTACCTCTGGAGCGATCGATCCAGCGGGGGAGGGGGGTGTAAATTTATCGCATATAGTGAAAACAAGATAAATTGCCCGCCAAGCGCTCTCCCGTCGACTCCGGTACTCAACCAGGGCAAGAGACACAGGTGGAGTCGATGGGAGAGCATCAGCAGTCGACTCACCGCAGTGAAGACACCGAGGTGAGTAGATCTAAGTACGTAGACTTCAACTACGTTATTCAGGTAGCTGAAGTTGCATAACTTAGATTGATTCTTCCCCCCCGACCCCCCCCCCGCCAGCGTAGACCAGGCCTTAGTCTTAAAGTCAAAGGCAGATGAGTGCTAAACATTGAAACTTTATACACTGCCCTTGATCTGTGGAGGTACTCTTATTGGTGTAAAAAATCGCCTATGTAGGATAAAGAGCAAACTTGAGTATAGCTTGTAGGCATTATTTTGGCTTCAATAGAGATATTGTAAATCTTGGGCCTGAACTTGAAAGCTGCTCACCTAAAGCTACCATTGGGCCTAGTGGACACGCTAGTGATCAGCACCTCTCAGAATCAAGCTTCTTATTATTAAAAATAATTATTGGTGGGCAAATGATCCTGCTGAAGAGTGTGCAAAGCACATTGAGATCAGGTAGGATGAAAGGCACTACATAGTAACTCTGCGCTTAGGTGAATTATATGTTTATTTTTAATCTTCTGGCACATCGGATGTTAGCCACTGCCAGTTGTAGAATGCTATACTTGGCAAACTAATGATCTGAACTGATATAGCAAGTCCTATGTTCTTAAAATATTATTAAATACAAGTAGAAAACTTGGCTTCTGAAGACTGGTTGAAGCAAAATGTTTTTGGCAAACCTTTATTATTAACATTGCATGCGATTTATGATGCGGCATATATGTAACAGGCCAAACTCATCCGGCTTGATCTTCTTTTCTTTCTGCTAGGTGAGGTATCATCAAAGATATGAAAAAGAGATGAAGGGAAAAGCCAGCCATGCAACTGGAACAGATGATGCTTTCACAAAAGAAAATCACTTTAGCCAGGTATGCAACAACTAAGAGATACCCAGGTACCCATACTACAGCTGATTGTTAATACTGCCGAATGCTTAGAGTTTAGTAATGGCAATGAGATTTGCTGTCTCCTGTTGTAAGCTTTGTTTTCCCATATGAGACATCAAGACCTCAAGGAGAGAGCAGCCTGATAATACCATAGTCTGAGTATGTAAATGAGTGTGTACCATTGGCAGGGGAACAAACAGGCTTTCTTTCAACCCTGTTCTTTATGGATTCATCTTTGCTGTTTTTCCATTTTTCAGGAAATATAATTATTGTGGGCAATGCTAAAAATCCTAATATTGATTAGCATTTAATATCATAATATTAATATTAATTAACATTTCAGAAATTTGCTTGAGGAAGTTATGAAAAACAGAAGTTAGAAGCAAGTTAGAATTCAGCTGGAAGAATAGTATTTTAAAAGAGTGACAGGTTATTATTCATGGTTATTTTGGATTCTCTGTACATGCTTATAGCACATTTTGGATATAGAATAGCTAAGGATGCTGTTACCATATTATTGACAGACTTCACTGTAGTGTGACCCAACTTATCATGTGACATGTGATTTGACATAGCATGACCTACAATGAACTCCTTTGCTGTGAGAAGTCATAGGAGAAATACCATGAATATTTGTAGCATTTACACTACTCCTGCCATAGCAGACATCCTCATTTCACCTGATCTGGCACATTACTACAAAAGATTTGTACAAAGTTAAATAATAAGCACATACATGATATGGTTTCTAATGAGGAAATTGTTTTTTCTTTTGCTAAGATTGTTTAAAATAAAATATTTAACAATTTCTTTTTCACAAACCCTTAATATGTTTATGAAAAAGTTATAAATAATCCTTTGGCTAAATGATTTTAAAGTTCAAAACAACCTTTTTTCTGTAAACCTGGCATTAGTCCAGAAATGGTTCAATTATGTCCTGACATAGGGATAACGTCCTGGATATTCTCATGCAATCTGAAAGCTAAAGAGATTTAACCATATGCTTTTGAGGGCAGAATCTTGTCTAAAGACACATTCTGCTTCATGGTACTAATTCTAGAATAATAATAATAATAATAAATAATAATAATAAAAAAAGAGTGGGCCTTTTCTTGTTTTTTAAAGTATTTGCCACCATAATACCTGAGCACCTCTCATTCATTTATTAATTCATCCTCAAAATACCCCTGTGAAGTTGAGAAGTATTACTGTACCCATGAGGACTACAGTCACAGAGACATTGAGACTTGCACAGCATCACAGAGGGCATGTGATGCAGAGCCTGACTTGAACCAGATCTCCTGAGTGTCTTAACCATGAGACCCATTCTTCTTTTTTTTTAGTTTTTGGCCTGCGGGAGTTGGGGTGAGATTTGGAGGTTGTATTCATCTTCTCTGTACTGGAGGAATACCATCTTGACAGTAGCCAAGTTACCCTTGCTTCCATTGCAACATAAATAAAGAGGCCATAGAGAAAGTTTACATTGTGGGTGATTAAATACATATATTCTAGTATGAAATGAACAAACTTTACAGATAAATAGAAGTAATGAACTATACAGGCAAATTACAGAGACTGGGGAGCTTAGAAAAGTCATTAATAATCCACTTGCTCATATGTAATGAATAAACACCCTGAATTTTCTGCAGGATTATATGGATGAATATGAAGAGCACAGAGGCAAAGGAAGCTTTCCTGCTATGATCACTCCAGCTTATCAAAATGCCAAGAAAGCAAATGAACTGGCAAGTGATGTAAGTATAAAACATGAATAATCAATACAATATATAAACAATTAAAAGCAGCAGTTTGTCGAAGTAGTACTTGGAAGCAGAATGCTAAAATTAAACAATGACATTTCACTGCAGTGCAGAGGACTAGATGGCTCGGGGAATTGATGATGTCCGTTATCACCAATGCAAACTATGTTCTTAGTAGTTATAGTTGTGAGATTTGCTACAGTAACTCCCATAGTGAGTAAATATAGCTTGAATGATCTGAACAGTTTCTAGTTTTTTGATTATGTTGTATTGTATCTTTAGTACAAAGCAATTGATACGGAAACAAGAGAACATAGGATGTGACATTGGCATATCATGAGGATTGAATTCTTTATCTGCAGTATAGTGATTTTTTTTTTGTTGTAATCTCCAGAAGAGGTACAGACTTAGATGTGGCAGCATAAGGTTTTTCCATACCACCACCAACCAGTGAACCTCAACTCAGTTCTGAAGTCCCTCTAGTAGTCACAAAATGTGTCTATCCGCATTCCCATCCTTTCTTGTTTTGTCTAGCATGACAGCCCAAAAGGCTGCCTCTTGGTGGAAATTTTTGTGATGTGGACACCTGTCCACTGGGGAATAGACTGAGCCCATCAACTCATGCAGACCATTAAAAAGCCAACAGATGGCAAAATCTTTCTGTCAATACCAACCCAAGCCAGGCACAAGCGGCAACTTAGAGGGGAAAGGTTCCATAGTATCCCATTACTTGAACTAATGACTGGGAGAATATAAAAAACTAACACCTCCTATGCAGTGTAGTTATAGCTGTGTCGGTCCCAGGATATTAGAGAGACAAGGTGGATGAGTTAATATCTTTTATTGGACCAACTTCTGTTGGTTAGAGAGACAAGCTTTCAAGCCACACAGAGTTCTTTCCTTTCCCACATCTGAAAAAGAGCTCTGTTTGGCTCGAAAGTTGTCTCTCTCACCAACAGAAATGGGTCCAATAAAAGATATTATCTCACCCACCTTGTCTTTCTAAGACCTCCTGTGACTGTGGCCTATTTCAATGATAAATCCAATGATGTCCAATTTAAGAATGAATATTTAACCTTCCCTGATTAAAGATGCCATTGTAACAGGTCTCCAGAATGCTAAAAATCAAAATTATATTTCCTAATTGGCAAATTGTTATTGGGGTTGGTTTTATGGTTTTCTTTTTGCTGTACAAGGGGGATGAACATATCGTAGTATAAGGCAATTTAATTTTTTTTAAAGTCTGAGAAATTGAACACAGACTCCAAAATCAAATATAAATAATCACAACATTTCAACACACTCTAAAATATCTTTTGTTTCATAACATATGGGGTAGAATTTCAAAGTTAGGCATTTGCAGTTGCATGAGGTGAGGAGCCTGTCTGTGTACATGTGAAAATTAATTGATTTGTGTGCAGAAGTTAGGCAAAACACAAATATAATCATCCAGACCCAGGGGTAGAATCCTGACCATATTTAAGTCAAAGGTAGAACTCCAAATCTAAATTGGCACCTCCTTCACCTCCCCCCTTTTTAAAATATCACTTAGCACTACCTTACAGGAGGGAATCACCATCTTTAAAGAAAAAACAATACATAAGAGTGAAAAATAAAAAGTACTGTACACTCAATAAGCTGGTTTCTGTAGAAGAAAAATTCTAGTGGGTACTTAGTAATCATCTATAATTCTCTGACTGGCATCCCAACTTAAACTACTGAGAACTGAATTCTTTAATAGAATAGGGTATAAGCCTCAATTAGTTGCTAGCCAAGAATCTGCTAGTGATTATTAATATGAAGATGTCCGTTCAAGTAACTAAGAACAAGTGCTGTCCAGCCAATGGGAAAACTTTTGTAGAAAAATACTAAATTGTGAAGTGGTTTCACATGAAACAGTTGGATTACGTGACTAGTGATTTTCTCTGGAGATGATTTTAAGAAGTAACAGGCTGCAATTAATTTACCTTTCCAACTTATTTACCCTTTTGTTAAAGCATATTCAAACTAATAGAAATTAAGGAAAAGTCTTACTCTCTGGCTGTTCAAGTGAATGGAAATGACAACGATGACAAAAATATCTTTGTTTTGATTATTTTCCCCTTTTTTAGATAAAGTACAAAAAGGATCATTCAAAGATGAAAGGGGCAGCCCACTTCCATTCTCTTTCAGCCGAAGACAACTTAGTTCTTAAACAAGCCCAGAATGTCAACAAGCTTGTCAGTGAGGTAAGGCATCAAATACAATTATGGACTGATAGGAGAGCAGCCCATACTAGATACAGCTATATCTATTTATCTCTGGCAGGTAAATTCTGGTTTCTCAGGCTAGGAAAGTAAAAAGTTGTTGTCCTTAATGACTAGCACACATGAAAACAATCAATGTGTAGTACAGGTATAAAATATGGACATTCCTTGGAAGAAACATTCAGGGACAGATCCTCAGCTGATGAAAATTGTCATAGCTTCATTGACTTCAGTAGAGCTTTGAGAAGTTACAAAAGCTGAGGATCTTCTCCTCACCTTTCTTTGTTTTTTAAAATGAATCCATCCCCAGATGAACTAAAATAGCTTTTCTGTTTCTTGAACTACACTTTTAACTGCCAGTGTTTTTTCACATAATTACTTTCACCCCTGGAGAAAGGAACATTCAACACTTACCGGTATGGGGGCCGGCCTGGGGTGGAAGGGGCAGGGCTGGGCAGTCAGCGTCCCCCACCCAGCCCATCCGCGCTGTCTGACCCGCTCTGCCCAGGGCTCCAGCAGCAATTTAAAGGGTCCAAGGCTCCGACCACTGCCACAGTAGCAGCAGCTGGAGCCCCAGACCCTTTTAAATCGCCGGCCCCAGGGACAGCTGCTCCTTTTGCCCCCACCCCGTCGGCGGCCCAGGGTGGGGGAGTTAAGCAGGGTCCTTTGCTGCGGCAGCACTTTAAGCAGGGTCCTTTGATACCACAGCGCTTTAACGTCAGCTGCATATGGGCCGGTACCGGTGGCCACTTTTTACCGGTACGCTGTACCGGCCCATACTGGCCCACTTGCACCCCCTGCCTTTCTCCAAAATACATCTTCCCTTCCTCCGCCTCTTTTTTTTTTTTTTAAGGAAAAGAAACCAAGAATATACATATTATAGGCAGAGGAGATCAAGAGATGCAGAATTTTGTTTCAGATAAAGTTTTCCAAAATGTTGTCAATGTGATTTAGTGAATAGATTGTTGGACTTGTAGTCAGGAGACCTGAGTTCTGTTTCTAGCTCTGCCACTGACGTGCTGTGTCACCTTGGGAATCTGTTCACCTGCGTTCTCCCACCTATAAAATGGGGGTAATGGTACTTGCCTTCTATTGTAAAGTGCTTTGAGCTCTATACATGAAAAGTGCTACATAAATGCTGAGTATTATTATTTTATTTTTCTGAATTTCAAATGTACCTGAAATGTATGTATGTCTTTAGATGTGGCTTAAATACAAGTTCTATACTTCAGAACTTGCAGATTTTTTGGGAAAGATTTGCTTACCTATTTCAATATGAAATCCAAATCCAATATACAGCTGAGCTCTAATTCTGTGCCCTTTTCTGCCTCCACATATACGTATGATGTAGTCAATGGGAAAATTGCATGTGAATTAAAGAGAAGAATTAGACCCTCAGTAACAGTACTGGATGTACTAATTAACACTTTCATACAGGGAATCTCAGTTTGACTTATAAAGTGACATCACTGTTATAGAGAGAGAGAAAGCAGCATATTTCTGATTCTGGCCAACCAGAATATACGAACCTAAGGAAGTTCTGTGCATAGCTCTTAGTGCTGTGTTTTCTCATTTTCTGGGGTTCTAAACAGAAGTAATTTAGGATAATTCAGAAGTGTATATTACGGTGTTTTAAAGGCTTTTCTGCAGATAATTGGAAAAATTAACCTTTGAAAAATATATGCAGAATGGGCCAAAATCCAATTTCCATTATACTTGTGCATCTCTATTAACGTATAGAGAACAGAATCCAGCATCCTGTAAAAGACTGTCACTTACAAATAATGCAAAAAAGACAAAGCTGCTAGTAAGAGAACGGTGTACAGGAATTCTCAAACTATTCTGAGTTGTTAAGGCATGTCCACCATTCTCTGATTAGCAGTGTGTCAGGAGTATTCTCCAATTACCCAGAACAATTCAGTGTCAACTGAAGTGCTAGGACAGAACCTTCTACATTTGGGTACTCTTGCGATATCAAGTGTAAATCTTCTTAGAAGAAACTTTCCAAATCTATTTTGTAGCAGCATAACTGAAATAATGTGTACATCCTTTGGGGGTGCAACTACGTAGTCTATTTGTCAGGAACATTAGCATGTATTAATTTGTTCATAGAATTGTGCTGAGATAGCTATAGAGAATAAGGATAACTTTTTCAAAATTGATATGTGATTCTGGATGCCTGTGTTTTGGGGGCCGCACTTGAGAGGTGTTTAAGAGTATGTCTACATTGCACCTGGGGGTGAGCCTCCCACCCTAGGAAGATGGACTCGCATTAGTGGAGCTTGAGCTAGCATGGTAAAAATAGCAATAGGAATGTTGCATTTTAGGCTTGATATCATCCACTCAAGCCTAGGTGGGTTTGAGAATCCGAGCCTCAACATCCACGCTGCTATTTTTTGAGCACGCTAGCTCGAGCTCTGCTAGTGCGAGTCTAGCTGCCTGAGCTGGGAAACTCACTCCCAGATGCAACGTAGGCATACTCCAGGGGATCATTTAGATGCTGAGCAATCAGCACTTTCTGAAAAATGTCTCATAATAGGGATCCAAAGCTGAGACATCTAAAATCACTGGTCGCTTTTTGAAAACGTAGGCCCCAAAATCATCATCAAGGCTATAGGGCTTACTATTGGAAAGGGTAAAATCAGAAGTGTGGAATCTACATTTTACTGTATGCCATATAATAAAATCCTTATGTTAGCGTATCTGGATTTAAGGTATGACTTATGTACATAGATATTTTATGCAGTGAATTCAGATTTTGCTACATCTCACCCTTGTATTTTTTGGCTTCTAAGGTGAAGTACAAGAAGGATCTGGAAAACAGTAAAGGCCACAGTATTAACTACTGTGAGACTCCCCAGTTCAAGAATGTGAGCAAGATCTCAAAATACACCAGTGATGTAAGTCCTTAGTACCTTGTATGCAGTACAGTGGAAGTTTAACTTAGCAGCTGCTGGAATCACAGTTCATCATATAAGCCTTGAGTAAAAGCTGCATTGGGAGTTTGAATAGAATAGTCATTTTTCTGTGTTTGTACAGCGCTTAGCATAATAGGGGTCTGGTCCATGACTATGGCTCCTAGGCACTACAATAATACAAACAATAATAATTAATATAGGGAAAAGAGATTACTTACTGTAATTGCTAAGCCAATCAAAAATGACTATTAACATTATTTGTCACACTTTCGTTTACTTCATCACTTATGTCCATTTGTTAATTGAAGTGACATATATGCAGATAATCTCAGGAGCCATTTTTTGAGATAAAAAGAAAAGGAATACTTGTGGCACCGTTGAGACTAACATATTTATTTGAGCATAAGCTTTCATGAGCTTATGCTCAAATAAATTTGTTAGTCTCTAAGGTGCCACAAGTACTCCTTTTCTTTTGCGAATACAGACTAACAAGGCTGATACTCTGAAACCTGCCATTTTTTGAGATGTAAATTATTGAGCAGAACATATTTAAATATCTGTAAAACTAATGCTTACTATTATTGGTGTAGCAATAACTCATTTTAAAAACATCTTTAACTAAAATACATTAGTAAGATGATCTCCATCAGCACAAAGGTAGGGCAAAATGGGTGACTATCCTGAATGAGGACACAAAAGAGTATTCATGCAGGAATCTTAAAATACCATGGGATTAATTCCTTTGTTATAAATAACTCTTTCTCAGTTTAATGATCCGTTATTTCTGAGGTAAATAATTTTCAGCAATGAAGTGAGAGGGAACCAAATTTGTGTGGCATGTAGGTAATTTTGGGAATACAGTTGACATCTGTTGAAATGAAGGTCTCTTGGGAGGTGTGCCAATACTTTTTTTTTTTTAGGTGTCCAAGTTGTTGTATAAACACGATGAGTTTTCACACTGTAGCAACACTAGTAGATCATTTGAACTGGCTATATTTTCCTATGCTCAGTACCTGTCTCTCTGCTGTAACAGATAGTGAAATGAAATACATTTTCTGAGACAATGTTTGCTTTTGTGTATAGCTTAAATACAGAGAAAAATACCAGAATCAAATGAAAGGTCATTATGAAGGCATTGGCATGGACAGGCGCACTCTGCATGCTATGAAGGTTGGCAGCTTGGCAAGCAATGTAAGTCATTTGCACTCATATTATAATAGGTACTGCGGTAGTATTCAGTTATGTAGATGTCTTCTTTTTTTTTTGTCTTTAAAATTGCCAGCTTTCAATTGATGAGAAATCTTAGATAGAATTATGTTGGGAGGTGCTAAGGATGGGTTTGCTGAGAAGACTATAAATTTTGGGAACCCTTCTGCACTAGTTTACACATATTTTATTGTGCAGGAGAAGTTTAAATTATTCATTTAGGTATCCAATCCTGCAAAATTCTGAGCTCCCTCAATTTCCTTGGACATCAATGGGAGTTGAGGTTGGTCAACACCCTGTAGGGTCAGGTGAAAAAACAATCTTTAATGGAGGTTTCTGAACCCTGGTTAATTTACTGGATTAATCAAGAAGCCATTTTGTTACATACCATTTCTTCAAGTACATTATTTACAAATCTGTAAGAAACTCAAGAACTAAGCAGAAAGATAAAAGAGATGTGTCATAGGTGGAAGTTAAGTTAATGCTCCCACTGTTGGCATTGGATTAATTGTGTAGTTGAAAAAGAATCAATTAGTGGCTAAACTATGCAAATAATTTCATTTTCTTTGTCATTGATGACATTGAACTTACTTTGTTTCTTGTGTTTAATATTAATATTATTGTTTCTCCTTTCCTCTTGACTGATAATTATTCAAACAAATGACAGCTTTAAAAAAAGACTGATTTTTTTTTCTTCTCCCTGTTTCAGATAGCCTATAAATCTGATTACAAGCACGACGATGTTGACTACAATTACCCAGCTACACTCACTCCTTCATATCAAACAACAAGGAATTTGGTTCCTTTGAAAGATGTAAATAATCGTATGGGTTTTCATCCTGTTTCTTGAACGGCTCATCATCTCCCTGGAGGAGAAAATCTGAAGCATAGTGTGTGATTTTATCCTGGTGGCAAAGAGCTGTTAACACAAGGCTCAGTGGGGTCAGGAAGGCTGTGAGGATTGGGAATGGGATACAGAGGCTGCCAGCCCAAGTCACTAATTTCAGTTCAGACCAGATTATTGGTAACCTAAAGATGAATTGGTGTGGAGACGTTTACACTACTATTGCCCATGCTGTACCTCAATAAGTCGAGGACTTCAGTCTACAGTTTGTCATTCTGGCACCTTTCCAAACACTAAATTCCCCGCCCCAAAATATTAGCTGAATAGGTGTAGCTGATCTCTTTTGTGGGTTCTTTCATACATAATATTCTAACTGCTAACGGGAATTGTATTGCTTCTTCTCCAGCAATAGTTCAATTTTGTCTGTGGAAAGGGCTAGGGAGACGAGGGGAGAAGGAGAATTTGAATTAACTATTCTCTTCCTCTTGCCATGTGGAAGACGTAAATCCCCCAAGAGGTGAAGCAAGAATGTCAAGGGCAGGGACTCTAGGCACCAGTGTTTCACTTATCCAAGAGCAGACTGGGCTTGGAGCATTTTATCTAGTACATGTTTGCCATGACTCCAGGCAGGACTTGTGCATGACTGGCATTGCGGCAAATTGATTTATATGCTGCAAAGAAAGAACCTGCAATCAAATACAGCATTGGGCCTAACCTGTCCAGAGGCTAGAGCTCACTTGAGCAATTTGGATGTGGGTTCTGTGGATTGCCACACAGCCAGCATTCCCAGTTCTAAGATCATCATCAGCAATAAGTCCATGTGGTTAAGTTTAAAGAAAAAAAGAAAGAAATTAAAAAGAAGAAAAGAAACTGTCTGCTGAAGAGAGCCTTAGATTCCTATATAGAAAGAGTGAATGAACTCTTTTAAGTACACTGATCACTTTTGGCTTTGTGAGATAAGTCATGCAATTCTTGTAATGTGACAGGTTTCAGAGTAGCAGCCGTGTTAGTCTGTATTCGCAAAAAGAAAGGTGCCACAAGTACTCCTTTTCTTCTTGTAATGTGAGTTAACATGGTGGGTAGCAGAAGTGTGTATATGTGCAGGTGTCTTAGATAAAGAGGATCCTATTAAAATGGATTCATAGCTTTAAATGCCTTTAGAATTACATTCCACTTCATGGCAAAAAACAACTTTAAAGAACTAGTTTTAAGAAACATACAATTTCCAATGTTTGGTGATTAACTACAATTTATACTAAGGCCTACAGAGAATAATAATTTTGTCCTACAATGTAACCCTGAGGCCTTTGGCAGGAAGTGCCAAATTTAAAATTTAAATTTAAAAGAAAATTTCTCCATGACATTTTATCTTGCATAGTTTGGGGATTTAATATATTTATCTTTATAGATGTATTATTGCTGCAACTGTATTCATATACATGAGCAGGAGGTTGGACTAGATGATCTCCTGAGGTCCCTTCCTACCCTGATATTCTATGATTCTATGATACTGGGAATTTAGTGCGCTCTAATCCTACTGATGGCTGACATTGAAATGCTTTTTTCCCTGCACCATATATATTTTCCCTTCCATAGTAAACTCTTACCATATAAGAAACTTTTATTATCAGTTATTACATTTTAAAAAATAGTTAAAGATAAGTAGTAATAGAGCCCATTGGAATACAATTTGTTCTGTGTAATTATATGGCAGGACAGACCACTACTGAAGTAAGTTCCTGATTACAAAATAAAAGGGATTCTAAGGCTATGTTTACACTATGCGGGATCGACGCTCTGGTGATCGATACACTGGGGGTCGATTTAGCTGGTCTAGAGAAGACCTGCTAGCTAAATCAATGGCAGAGCATCTCCTGTTGACACAGCGTGATGTAGACACCTCAGTAAATTGACCTAAACTACGTCGACTCCAGTTACAGTGTTCACGTAAAAAGAAAAGGAGTACTTGTGGCACCTTAGAGAGTAACAAATTTATTTGAGCATAAGCTTTCATGAGCTACAGCTCACTTCATCGGATGTACAAATGCATCCGATGAAGTGAGCTGTAGCTCACGAAAGCTTATGCTCAAATAAATTTGTTAGTCTCTAATGTGCCACAAGTACTCCTTTTCTTTTTGCGAATACAGACTAACACGGCTGCTACTCCGAAACCTGTCATTATGCAAGTGTTCACGTAGCTGGAGTTGTGTAATTTAGGTTGATTTACCGTGGTAGTGTAGACATATCCTAAGAGATGATGCAGAATATTAATTGGATAGAAATGCTTTATAGGAACCGATTGAAACTGTGTCTCATTAATAAAATCCACACACTGTGTTTGAGGGAAGTTCGTTTTCAAGTAATATAGAAGTAATAATCTCAGCACAGGGAATTTTCTGGGGATTAATTACTGGCTGTACTTAATCTCATCCACAGCTCCTGGTTTTGGGAATTGTTCTACACCTCAGTTTTCATGATTTAAGTGGTGGGTTTACCCCCAAATTTCAGCTAAATGAAACTTCTCTACCATACCTTTCACATACCAATCTGAGCATTTCCTTTTCTGTTTCTCATTTTAATTAGGTAAACTATAGACAAAGCATAGACAAACTGAAGTACAGCTCTGTTACCAGCACTCCACAAATTATTCAAGCCAAAATAAACTCACAACAGCTCAGTGATGTAAGTCCTGCTGCCATTGACCATCTCTGTTTATTAGTGATAAGAAAATATTTTATTTCCTAATGTTCTCACTGCATATTTGTTTTCTTTCTTGTTGATCATAGTTGATAAGTAGGTTTAAAACTAAAACAACTATAGAAAGTGAATGAAATTGCTTTCAAAGCCCAAGTGGCCACATCAGTAGATCAAGAAATATGAAATGCTTTCTTGAACTTTGAGAAGTTATATAACTTCAGTTTCTGACTATTTGATTTGTTAACACTTGTTTTTATTGGACTTGTCCTACAGGCCTATTTATATTATACCATTTACTGGGAATTTTCTTTGAATAACTAGGGGAAAGTTATATTTGCCTTTTGTTATTATTCCCAATTTTATTTAGTTATTACAGACTTTTATTATGGCACTTAACACATTAAAACAAACAATAAACACTTCAAGTAAAATGGAATTGCATTTGGTGTACTGAAGGTAATTTGTTTCAATGTCTGTGGCAGTTGACTTACCGAGCCCAGTATGAGAAAACCAAAATGAATTACACTCTACCACGGGATGTTCCTCAGTTAGTCAAGGCGAAAGCCAATGCTGAGCTATACAGTGAGGTAAGCAAAGTGACTTGCAAATGTAGATCTATGTATTGTCCTCAAATATGAGCAATAATGAACACACGGATGCTGAGACTGTTTAGGAAGAACTAGGCATCTTTGTTCTGCCTTTATTTAACAATCTGAGACAAAGTTATCCAAATTAGTAGGGATAAAATGTGAAGCACAACCTTGGAATTTATTCTGAGATCTCATGAAATGACTTGAATTTGTCTAGCAGATTAAATGTCCACACCACAAAACTGACCATCCAAATTGGTGCTCATTGGATGTATTACTCTTCTGGCAGGGGTAGTGCAAAGACTAAAGATTTAGGTCTTGATCCAAAGCCCACTGAAGTCAGGGGAAAGGCTCTCATTGACTACAACCGACTTTGGATCAAGTGCCACTATTGCCAGCTCTCATGATTTATCACAGGGATAGGCAACTATGGCACGCATGCCAAAGGCGGCAAGCGAGCTGATTTTCAGTGGCACTCACACTGCCCGGGTCCTGGCCACCAGTCCGGGGGGCTCTGCATTTTAATTTAATTTTAAATGAAGCTTCTTAAACATTTTAAAAACCTTATTTACTTTACATACAACAATAGTTTAGTTATATATTATGGACTTATAGAAAGAGACCTTCTAAAAATGTTTTTTTAAAATTTAAAATTTAAAATTTTAAAATTTTTGTAAAATTTATTACTAGCATGCAAAACCTTAAATTAGATTGAATAAATGAAGACTCGGCACACCACTTCTGAAAGGTTGCCGACCCCTGATTTATCACAATATTTGGTGCTTTATGTAAAGCCACAACTCTTGGAATCAGACAGAAGACAGTTAACCCCCACCCTGCACATTTATTATTTGCTACAAATCTCATTCCTTTTAAGCCAATCTCGTGTTTTTTTCAGTGTTTGGGGCTGGCAATATTGCAAATCCTTAATGGGGATTTCACACTCCATTGTGCTTCCTCCAAATCAAGGTGGAGGCGTGTTGGTGGCAAAATGGGGGAAGATGCACAGTGCCTGTGATGTACAGTTATTACCTCTACTGTTTTGATGATCATGCCCAGAGGCCCCAATCAGAATTAGCCCCTTTGTGGTATGTGGTGTACAAACACAGAGGTAAAGATGGCCTCTATTCCAAAGAATTTTGGGTGGGATTTTCGAAAGCAGTTGAGTGAATTGGGCACCTATCTTCCATTGGCTTTCAATCGAAATTGGGCCCCTGGCTCTTTTAGGCACTTCAGAAATCCCACCCTTACAATTTAAGAATTCCTGCCACCTGCTCTGTGCATAATTGGGGACCACAGGTTCCAGGAATGTTAAATCTGGCCTTTTCCAGAAGCAATTATTTAACAAAAAGTAATAATAAATGAATATATTGTATTTCAAAGAGTATCTTATACTTTTGTTTTGTTCCTCACAATTTTCCATGGTTGCTTTAGCTGTTTAGGCACGTATATTGATGTTAGTGACATGCTGTTGTATTTCCATTCTCAGACTAAGTACAAAGAAGGTTGGGAGAAGACCAAGGGTCGGGGCTTTGAAATGAATCTGGATTCTATGTCTTTACTTGCTGCCAAAGCCTCAAGGGATCTTGCCAGTGATGTAGGTTATATTTAATTAACTAGGAATTATTCCTAACAGAAATCAGCTATAGCATAGGGAAATAAATATATTGTTTCATCTGTTTTTTAGCCCTGAATTTTACTGTTATGCATTCATCTTTCTCGATGGTTGATGAACTCTAGGAAAATTTGTTCAGAATAATTTCTATAGGCAACCAGCCCCACTCTCTGAAAAATGCTTATTTTTTTGTGTATATACAGAAATAAAATTAGAAAAAGAGCAGTAGCTCCATGTCCATGTTGTAAAATTCAGCATTTGAATTAATTAGACCAACACAAACCTCACCACCTCCAATGCAAGTACAAGGCATTCTTCTTTGATTTACCTTCTTTAACATAAATACATAGCAGCATGTATGTTTAAAAAGAATCCTAAAAACAAAACCCTACCAAAACAAACTGCTACACTGCATGCATCATTCTCTCCCCTGTGGAGATGTTGAGGGAGAGAATGAATCACATATAACAGATGTTAGTCAAATTGCTTAATGAGTTACTGGAAGGCACTCAGATATTACACCGCTGAGGGCAATATAACAACCTGCAGAATAGAATAGAAGCTGTTTATGTTAAAAAGAGTCAAATCCCAAAGATCTTGTTCAGTTTTTGCTTAGAACCCCATTACATATTTGCCTGAATAAGAACATCAGAGTTCAGTCCAACACATTTTTCTCAAAAACAAAAGAATGATTTAGCTGTTTCTAAGCTTTTATATCTAGAAAAATATCCATGTGAGGAAAGATTGAGCTTTTCTAATAAGTTAAAGAAGACACAACTAAGGCCAACCTGATTGCCCTTCAGAATTCAGCATATCTGAGAGCTCTGAATTGGCAACCAGGCCCTGCACTCAAATGACCAATCCCTAAACATACTGCATATCTTCGTGGCAATTGGAGAATGACCTGTTATTTACAGGTTTCAGAGTAGCAGCCGTGTTAGTCTGTATTCGCAAAAAGAAAAGGAGTACATGTGGCACCTTAGAGACTAACAAATTTATTAGAGCATAAGCTGTAGCTCACGAAAGCTTATGCTCTAATAAATTTGTTAGTCTCCAAGGTGCCACAAGTACTCCTTTTCTTTCTGTTATTTACAGTAAATTGTTTTCCTCTTCAAAGATTAAATACAAAGAAGAATATGAAAAGACAAAAGGCAAAGCAATTGGAAACAAAGATTCAAGACTTCTGCACTCTCTGCAAGTGGCCAAGATGAGTAGTGAGGTAAATGATTGATTTCTCTTACTTAAAAGATGTTTTTCATCATTATACTATTTTACTAGTTTAGAGTTGGAGATCTTGAACACTGCATTGTTGGTATTGATCTTGTTTTCAGAAGAGGAAAGCACTTTGAACCCTGTCTTAAAAAAACAAACTAAACAAAAACAAACAAACAAAACCCATAGACTTTTCAAAGAGATGCAAGATAAAAGAACAGAGTGAAGTGAGCTGGACTGTGTTATGGATCCATGAGAGGAATTGCCAGTGGAACGTGCAAATCCATGCTCCCATTTTGGGGCTACAATGTGGCCCCTTTTGAAACCTCAGTCCTACAAGTCTTTGCCTAATATGCAGCAGGGTAGACAAGTTTATTTCACTCTATCGCAAATGCTGATCGAGGCTAAATATAGGTTTTGTGGGTAAATAATGCCTGATTATACAGTGATATCAAATAAAGTACTTATACGCAATTGTTTTCTTACTTGTTTCTCTTTAAGTAATGGTGAATGCATTGTTCCTTTATATCCTAGATTGCTTATAAAAAAGGTTTTGAGGAGAGTAAGAGACATTTCCATTTGCCCATGGACATGGTAAACCTGAAGCATGCCAAGAAAGCCCAGGCTTTGGCTAGTGACCTTGAATATAGGCAAAAACTCCATGAGTACACAGTGGTTCCAGAAGACATGAAGACAAAATGGGCCAAGAAGGCCTATGGACTTCAGAGTGAGGTAAGGCCAGACAAACTCATTTTAAATGTTACTGCAGGTTGAGGGTTGAAGAGTTATCAGGATATATTAGATGATCAAAATGACTTAATAATATTCCTTAGCACTAATATATCTGTTTTCATCTTCAAAATGTCTCTTCACGAATGCAGAACTGGAAAGTGTGCATACTTTAACTGTCAGACTTGTGTCTCAGTCTAAAACATTTTTTTCCTCTGTAGCTGCAATACAGGACAGATCTGACATGGATGAAAGGAGTTGGATGGATGACAGAAGGGAGTGTTAACATAGAACAAGCCAAAAAAGCAGGGGATCTTGTTAGCGAGGTGAGCTGCACCTTCTGGCTGTTTTTCTGACTGGAAGGTTGAAGCCTGGTTGACCAGGAGTATAAATGCTGTATGTGGAATGGACTAGGAGACTCAAGCATATTGGAAATTTGAGATATGTCTGAACTGATGGGGATGGTGCATGTGTGTGGCAAGGCGGTTTGGGAGATTTTGGGTTGCGGTTTGGGAAATATTTGCCCATCATGCAACTATACTTTTCTTCCCTAGAACTCAGAATTCGCGTTACAGGGCTCTCACAGAGATAGAACTCTGTGTAATCATAATTGTTCCCTCCTATCCTTCTCCATCTGCCTGCACCTTTACCACTGGGAAAGAATGGGATTTGCTGTTTCTTTTGTTTAGGCCATTTTTCAAATCTTAGTAAAGCGAGGAGCTAAAACAGGGCACACAAACTTTTAAGTGATAAAAATAAAAAATTAGATTTCACAACCTTGCTCTATGGCCAGTCAGGGCTGAACTTGCTCTGAGTCTTTGGTGGCAGCACTAGCTTGCAGCATTCTTCATTTCTTTTCCTTGGTTCATTCCTGGCCTACCACTGCCATTAACCTCATGGGAATACACTTTCTCAACCTTCTAGCTCCAGTCTAGTTGTAGCGTTGGTGACAGGAAAGCAGGAGGATAGAAAGAAGAAACAATTAGGAGAAGTTTGACTTAGAGGAAAAGGAAGGGAAAAAAGCCTGTTAGAGTTACTGGAAATCACATACTCTGATACCTTTACTCCCAAAAATGAAAAATACATATCAGAAACAAAGGAAGAAGCAACAGCGCTCAGATCCAATATCTTGCTAGAGATGGACTGACATCTACTGCTGCGGCTTGCAATAGTAATGATCACTGCCACAAATATTTAATTTGTGTTGATCTGCCTGATACTAACCTCCTAAGATGAAAAGTGTATATTATTTTAAATATTTCAAATTTCCTGCCAGAAGCTGGCATTTTGTCATTTACTTGCAGAATGCATTATGTTATGTTGCATACAATTGTGACAAAAACACACTGTTCTTAATCTGCCTCTGTCCCCTCTAAATTCTAAATACAAAGTAACGAGCACCTCTTTGAAGTGGAGTATGCTTTTTTAACTTCTGTTTTGTGTGAAGCCGGGAAAGTCCCAGTGTGAACTGATCTGTTCACCTATCAGTTCAAACAGTGGCTTTCTCTGCCGAAATGTGATGCAATAGAAACACTCTCACATATACCCCTGTAACAAGGAATGGTTGGTTTGATTGCTGAATTGTTAGATTAATAAAAAGTCAATTAAAGTACATAAGAAGAGTTTGCCTGGTTTCCCCATCGTACGTTATCTTGAAATTGTTATGATGTATTTTCTTATACTGTCTCAAAAGCAGACAGAAATTTGTTGTTTGCTCTGAAAGGAACACCAGGCTCGATTGTTGAGATGAATTCAGAATAGGCCCACTGAGGTCAGTAGGACTCTTTCTTATGGCTTCAGTGGACCTTGGATCAGGCCATTAACGAATATGATGGTGTATTGATCAGAAGGAGAGTCTTATTCATGCAAGTTGAAACGTTGGTTCCTTGCACAAAGCCTCTGCAACAGGGCTAATTGTCAGATACTAGTGCATTGGGCTGGGCGGAATGGAATGCTCCTTCTGACACCCAAACCTGGAGCCTGGGTGTGGGGCCCCTACAACTGCCACTAAAGACAAACCTCTGTAGTAGCATCCAGTTGATATTGGAGAAAAGTGCCAGGGTAATATCTTGAATTATCACAATGATATATAGGGAAAAGTTTGTATCGAGGGCTAAAATATGTCCTTTGTTCTTTGAGGTCTTTGTCAAATAGTACAGCAGCATTAAGCTCTTCCATAATCTAACAAACTACAAAAGGAACAACAGAAACTTGTGTTTGAAAAGGTTTATATAGTAAAATGTGGTGGTAACATATATTGGGTGGCTCAGGAAATGGGTAATGGCATACAGAGCCTTTTAACTTCTCTGTTACTGGTTCAAATCCAGGACAGGTAGGAAAGGTTGGTCATTGGTCAATGTGAAACAAGAAAGGGGTCTAGGTCATACAGTCAGAATATCTGGCATTAACTAGTATGCATGTTTTCAGTCTCAGCAGAGAGAACATTGATTAGGCATGCATATGGCACTGCTCTCAGCACTAGCAGTGATCTCACCAGTTCAGGTTCAGAGAGGATAGAATGTGGAAGATTACAATGCTGATACCTGTGCTCTAAAAAGAAGATGTCACTTTCCAGAACTCTCAATCTTCCCCTTTTGAAAAGCACTGAATTCACTTGGGAAAATAAATGTGATAACAATTTCTGAATGCTTTTTTTAAATCAGAAAAAATACAGACAGAAAGCCGATGCTCTAAAGTTCACCAGTGTGGCCGACAGTTCCCAGATCAAACATGCGAAGAAAAGCCAAGAACTGCAGAGTGATGTGAGTCCTCACTGATGCTTTATCATTAACTTGGTAATTCTTGGGGACAGATGGGAACCACTGAAAAAGAAATTGGCTTCAGTTCTGAATCTTTCCATGGCTTTAAATAACTTTGAGCTTTACTTCTTAAACCTTTTATTTTTTTTTAAAACTTTCCCCTGCTTCACAGCTAGAAACCTTTAAACCTGATAGGGAACAGATATATGCAAAGCCTCAGACTTCAGATACTGTGGTGATAAGGGCCATATAATCATCTGGATAGATGGATAGAGACTAAACCAAATCCTTTACAACTTCTGCATTTGGCATGGACCTCTGCTGTTTTTCTTTCCTCAGTTAGACTATTCTGCCTGTCTCCCTCAAATCCTTAACTATACCTTGTGCACTTAGGACTGTATCTTTTTGAGCACAGATGCTTATGCTATTTTTAGGGAAATAAAGCTTTTTCTCAAGGTGGCTATTTTTTTTGCCACTCCCCTTTCCTTCCTTAGATGTGAGAAAGAGAGCAATGATCTTGCCAGCTGGTATCTGTGAACTCCTGGCATGGTGAAGGCACAGCTGGACCACAACCAGTTTTTAATTTTTCAAAACAAGGGACACCTGTTGTTAAATGTACTGATCACCTAATTTAGTAAGAGTGGTAACTGCTGAGAATAAGATATGTTACACGTTGTGGCTTGAACTGAGGACACTGGCAGCTGTCCAAGTATTATGTGAGCAACACTTCATCCTGGGTTGGTTGGTCTTTCCTTGCCTTCTTTCCTTTTTTGTTCATCTGTGTTATTAATCTGTAACCCTTCTGCCAGTGGAGCCAGCAGCAACCATGGCCGGGTTCAATATCTAGGGGTTTCTTTTCAACAATACAATACAGAACTGGCTCGAACCCCCACCCAGTAACCTGGGAAAATTACACACCACCCCTGGTGTGTAAGCACAGAGTCTGAGTGTTGAAAAGAAACTTTTAACGAAAGGCAGGCAGTCTCCGAACATTAATTAGGGAAAATTGCCACAAGCAGGATTCATAAGCATAAACTGTGAGCAGGACACCCACCCCAGAGTGCATGGGGCAGTGCCTTCTGCCTCACGTTCCTCAGTTCTACAACCAAAAGTTCCTTTTCTGTGCCCCTCTCTGCTCCCTCACCATACCCCATTCGCTTTGGTTGTCCTTGGTCAGTGGGGACCCAGGGTTCAGAGGTGCGTCTGTGAGAGTTCATCTTCCACCCAGGAAAGAAGGCACCTTGCTTGCTCTGCCATCTGAGCACTTGCTTTGGCTGGCCACCCCGCCAGCCACGGTTTCTCTCTGCTGGCGACCTTGCCAGCCGCTCATTCCACTCCCGCTTGCTGCTCCCACCGGCTGACTTTCAGTTATCTTCTGCTGGCACCTGCCTCTCTGCTGTAACTTCTGCAGGTCAGTCTCTTAGTGATTTTCAGCTTTTAGCAGGCTGGGCAGAAATGCTGTCCCACCACAAGTGATTTCAGCTCTCATTTAAGCACTTAAAATAACAAAGGCTCCTAATGGAGCCTGTTTAGCTCTATCTTTGAACGGTGGGGAGGAACAGGTTAAACCAGACCGGTGGATTCTTAGGGAGAGTCCACACTTACTGGCTGGGACACCAAACCCCGTCCCCCGCCTTACTTTTCACCCCCCCTACCCCCTCCATGCTCTCAATACTAAAGTGATTTAAAGAACATAAGAATGACCATACTGGGTCAGACAAAGGTCCATCTAGCCCAGTATCCTATCTTCTGACAATGGCCAATGCCAAGTGCCCCAGGGGGAATTAACAGAACAGGTAATCATCAAGTGATCCATCCCCTGTCGCTCATTCTCAGCTTCTGGCAAACAGAAGTTAGGAACACCATCCCAATACCAGCAAAAGTTGATCACTTTGAGCAACACAACTCTATCTGCTGGATATCTTGGGAGAGTAGGTGTGTTCATGTAAATGTATGCATCCGATGAAGTGAGCTGTAGCTCACGAAAGCTTATGCTCTAATAAATTTGTTAGTCTCTAAGGTGCCACAAGTACTCCTTTTCTTTTTTAGACCCTGCTTACAAATACTTGGCAGTTTCATTTTTTCATCCATATAGCTCAAACCTCTTTAAAAAGTTGGTTTTCAAAGTGAATCAGAAAAGCACATAGCTCTCTTGACTCTCTTCTCTTTTGTCTTATCCACTAGATTATTCTGCCTCCGTATAGCTATAAAGAATGTGTCTTGAGGCAAGTTTGGTAGCCCGGGGGTTAGGGTTCTGTGCCACTTTGTGGGAGACACAACTGTTTCCCCCCCTCTCAATCTCTATGAGATGCAGAATGTTGAGCCTTTAAGCAAAATGTAGCTCTGAATTCAACAACCTTCTAGCCAATCTACAAGAAACTCAATGGGCTCTGAAGCAGAGTGTCTCCTCCTGGAATGTAAGCGCTGTTAGAAATGCACTGATATTTAAAATGGAGATGGTTGCTGCTTCAGACCATTAAAGATCCTTGGCAATTTCATTTAAAGCAGGGATGTGAGTCCTGGCAAGATTATAATGTGATTAATTATATCCAGCTCACATAAATACTCCCTGCAGGTTTAGTAGGATTCTGTTTTCTTCTTCATTTCCTGCCCTAAAATGTAGCATTGCTGTGTGCTATTGAACAACTTAACTCATTCCATGGAAGAGGCAGCTGCATTTCCATGATAGATGAAGTAATTTCTTGTGTAAACTTTGTACAGAACATTAGTTTGTATCAGCTTTTATGTCTGTTGAAATAAAGTACTTTGGGATGAATAGCACTGTATAAATATATCATTATCCCTCCCCCTTTGGCTAAGGAAGACCAATGAGGCAAGGGAATTGAGGAAAGGTAGTGTAGATCAGGGTAAAATAGAGAATCCCAATAAAAGGATGTTTATTGTTTTATCAAATGTATGTGTTTTATATCACATCACTGACAATTAATAATAAATGAATTGGATAACCTGGAATTGATTTACACTTTATGGGAGAGCATCTCAGTTCAGATTTTGGAAAAAGGACCCTGACTTTAAAGACTAAATCATCAAGTAAATTTCCCGTTAAATATTTTTGCCTGTTTCTTTCCATAGACTCAATTGTCATTGAAATTGAACATAACCTGATGCCACTGACATTGTTTGCTTTGTTTCCTATGGACAGGTTGCATACAAGTCGGGAAAAGAGCAGTTTCTTCATCATTACACCATCAGCAAAGATGAACCTCTCTTCATACAGGCCAGAGCAAATGCTGCAAATATTAGTGAGGTGCTGTATGGTTGGGGCTGGGCACCACCCCTTTAACTTATCAAATGGTGTTTACTGCTGTGGAAGTAATTGCTCTATAGTTAATAGAAGGACATTTCCCATAAGCTGACCTGAATATTTAAATTGAAAAACTTCAGAACCAAATTATTTGCTTTTGCTTGAATATCTGGCCAATCCCAGTGCTGCTCTGAAGGCTCCGATCCTTCAAAGCCTTTCACATTTCTCAACTTACTCATGTGAGTAGTCTCACTAGTTTTAGTGGCACATGAATAGTTCCTTTCAAATCAATGGGGTGATTTGTGGAGGAAGTATTCCTCAGTGTGAGTAAAGGTATCCGAATCAGGCCCTTAAACTGTAAGTTCTTTGGGACAGAGGCTATCTCTGACTATGTGCACCTACCGTAATGGAGCTCCAATCTTACATGGATCTCTGTATGCTACTGTAATGCAAATTATTTGTGTTATTCATAATAAAGTAGTGTTGTTATTGATATCTCCTTAGAAATTGTACAAGAGTAGCTGGGAGAAGCAGAAGGAAAAAGGATTTGAACTTCATCTTGATGCACTGTCTTTCTTGACGGCTAAGGCAAAGAGGGATCTGGCAAGTGATGTGAGTACAGATTCTAATTAGATGGTATTCCATAATTAACCTGATGGTTTGTTGTAGAAAAATATAAACCTTCACCACAAACCTGACCATGCAACCTCTTCCCCAGCCCCTTCTAGCCCTTAGGTGAATGTTCAGAACCAGAAACTGAACAAAAATTTGCTAAGTGGCACTGCAGAATAATGCATGTAAGTCACGGGTCTGGCCAATAAGCCAGAAAATTTCTGGAAGAGAAGCTGGTTTTCGAACAAATAAAGATTATTTTGGCTGAATGCTTTATCTTTTAGATTGTGACATGTAATATTAGAAAAAAGCTTCCTCTTTTAGATAAGCCTAAAGCCAATCTGATTCCCTTTTGGAAAGAAGACATGTTGATTACTTGTATTGAAAGCTCACAAGCCTTAGAGACTAGGTCTTGCTCCGTTTTCTTTCCTGTGTTACTGTGAAATCATAGGCATCTCAAAATGTAATTGTCATTGGGAATCATCATTGATCCGATGTGTTTCTAGTGGGGTCCTGCGGGGATTGGTTCTTGGTCTTTTGCAATTTAATGTTTTTGTCAATGACCTGGAAGAAAATATATGGTCATAACTGATAAAGTTAGCATATGAAACACAGATTGGGGCAGTGGTAAATAATAAAGGGGACAGGTCACTCATACAGAGCGATCTAAATGGGTAAGTGAGACGCTCCAACGATATGTGTTTTAATACCACTAAATGTAAATGTATACAAATAGGAACAAAGAATGTAGGCCATATTTGCAGGATGGGCGACTCTACCCTGGGAAACTGGTAATTCTTAAGTCAAAACTGCATGCTTTTCTAAAAGATCTGCTGTAGGAATTATTTTGGGGAAGTTCTATGGTCCTTTACGGCCTTGGAATCTATGAATCTTTGAGGAGAGTTTAGTTTCCAAATGTGGATCTCACTACTGTAGTGTTTCTACCAGAGACAGAAAGGCAAATGCATTTTAAAAGAACCTGAATAATGGCAAAAATGAAATGCCGTCTTTACTTTAAGTGGCTAAGTTACCATTTGATAAGTGGCTAAGTTACCAGTTAATAAATGGCTACAGCTCAGCTGCATCTCTTTGTATCTATGATCCATTTTTTCTTCACAGATAAAGTATAAGGAAAGTTATGAGAAGACCAAGGGTAAATTGATTGGAGTGAAAGACGTGAAAGCAGACTCACAGATAGCACATTCTCTCCAAATGTCCAAGTTACAGAGTGATCTGGAGTATAAGAAGGCATCTGAGGACACAAAGTCTCAGTTTCATGTCTCCATGGATATGATAAACCTTGTCCATGCCAAAAGGGCCCAGAATTTGATCACAGACAGAGGATATAAGACAACCCTGCATTGTTTCACTGCTCTGCCTACTGACATGAAAGTGGAATGGGCCAAGAAGGCCTATGGTTTGCAAAGTGATGTAAGTTCACAATCTCATACATTGCATAACTGTTTTATTCAGCTCTTTCAGACTGTTAGGACTTAAATGAATTTCTATAGCTAATTAATTAAAATCTAGGTTTATACATTTAGGACCAGAAAAATATACCTTATATATTAACAAAATCCATTTAGCTCATAAGAACACTTGAATCAATAGAACTTTTTGTCATGGACAGATGTTTTTTTGGATCTGAAAATGGAGTCCTTAGAATCAGCACTTATTCGCCCGGTTCGGTATGTCAAGTCTTTGTGCTTGCATAGCATCTTTTAGACATTAATGAACCCTCAGGACTCCCCCGTGAGGTTTAATATTCACCTTTTGCAAACAGGTAAATTGAGATAGAAAGAGGCTAAGTAATTTGCCCAAGATGATGACAGCATCAATTACAGAACCCAAGAGTCTAGAGTCCGGTCTCTTGCTTTAACCACTAGAGACACTGCCTCCTTTATGGGAAGGTGATATGTGTTTGCTGTAAGATAGACTTGCCTCTTTAATGAGTGAGGCTGGGATTTTTCAAAAGCGCTTAAGGGAATTAGGTGCCCAAATCGCCTCAATTTTGTGTGAATTGTGTGCCTAACTCCCTTAGGCTCATTTGAAAATTGCAGCACTGATGACTGGTTATTTTTTTGCTTGGGGATAGGTTAGTGAGGAGCGGAGGCTTGGTCTCTCATTGTAATTGGTGAGTAGAAAAATGTCACCAGTGTTAGGGGAAAAGTGTTCATTTAAACACCCTTCACTGTTCAAGGTCCTTGGACGATATCAGCTGAGACCATTTCCTGTCATTGTGACATTTTAAGTGTTACAAGAAATTCTCTGAAACAGATCTGTACCCTCAGAATCCTCATTGTCTCTGCAGTGTCCTTTTAAACAAAGAATATCCAGGAAGATACTGCATACGATGAAACAAACCCACTTTTTGTATTCAGAGTAAGAATTGAAGATGACAGTGAGGGAACAGGCCAACCTTTTTAAAAGACTGCCTTGCAAAGCATATAGCAGAACTGATAATAGATGGTTATACTGCCGTCTCTCTTTGTAATTTTTTGTTTTACCTGCAATTACGCAGACGTGGATAAAACAAAAGCACGCACTAATTTGACTCAGTTGGCATTCCTGATATGTCTGAATCCTCTAATGACACTTTAAATATATGAGCACCAACAATGGGGCATTTTTTCCCCTTTGTCAGAACCAATACAGAGCAGATTTGAACTGGATGAAAGGAGTTGGATGGATAGCTACTGGGTCATTAAATGTGGAGCAGGCTAAGAAGGCAGGAGAACTCATTAGCGAGGTGAGATTTCATGACAGCATGTAACAGAACTTGCTGCATAATGTGTGCAAAATGTCTGTATAAAATTAAAATAATTTCAACTCAAAGGGGAAAGAAAAAGGCATACCACATGAAAGCCCTCAAAACAGGGAATAGGACTGGTAATTAGAGGGAAACCAGATACCAAACACACACCAGTAGGAGTCCATCTAGCCTTTGCAAAAACAAAGCAGGTGACAAATGATATTATGAATAATAATGGCAGTCAAACAGTGCTCAATTGCTAACTACTAGCCTACCTTTCTAATGAAGCAAAACAGGAGAGATGATGAAAAGATGCACTTATTGCAACCAGAGCCTCCTTTTGAAGACGTTCTTTCTTGCTCTCTTTTTCGTATATATTCACATTGGACATGGACATCCATGTGGATCTCTCTCGATCCAGCTGTCTGTCTCTGTGGATTCTGATCCTTATTATCCCTGTGACTTCACATTACCCACTCAAAAAGAATGCTCTTTAGATGAGCTCGACGCTCCTTTGTGCCTGTTTTTGCAGTCCTTCAAAGGAGGCACTGGCAGAATCAGTTCAATAGTTTGCGGGTTTCTGAAGGAAGGCCTGTTGACCAAATCTTCGTCAGTAGAAAACAGAAAGACTTACAACATGTTAGATAGCCAGGGGTAAAACCAGTGGTGAGCTGGAGCCGGTTCGCTGGAACTGGTTGTTAAATTTAGAAGCCCTTTTAGAACCGGTTGTCCGGACAACCGGTTCTAAAAGGGCTCTAAATTTAACCACCGGCCAAAAGTGGCACCTTAGGCGCCGATTCCATGGATGCCAATTCCAGAGAGGTGGAGAGAGAGTGGAGGTGAGCTGGGGGCCATGAGGAAAGCCACCTGTGCTGCAGCAGGTAACTGGGGTTGGGGGGGGGTGTGCGCAGGGTAATTGCTCCCCGCCCCAGCTCGCCTCCGCCTCCATGGGCCTGAGTGCGAAGCCGCTGCCTGCTTCTCAGCCCTCCCCAGCTTCCCACGTGAACAGCTGATTCGCGGGAAGCTGAGGGGGGGGGGGAGGGAGAGGGGAGAGAAGCAGAGCGGGGCGGCGCATTCAGAGGAGGAGGCGGAGGGGAGCTGGGGCTGGGCGGGGAGCTTCTGAGCACCCACCAAATTTTCCCTGTGGGTGCTCTAGCCCCAGAGTACCCATGGAGTCGGTGCCTAAGGCGCCACTTTTGATGTGATCAGTGGGGGGAGCGGCTGCTCCCCTTGCTCCCCCCCAGCTCTGGCACCCCTAGGAGCCAGAGGGACCTGCCGGATGCTTCCTGGGAGCTGCCCCAGGTAAGCACTGCCAGGGCTCCCCACCTCGCCCCCCGGCAGGTCTCTCTGGCTCTTAGGGGCGGGGTGGGCACCCACTTCGGTGGCCCACAAGACCCTCCTGCCTGGTTCTGGGGGCATCAAGGAATGCGGGGGGTTGGATGGGGCAAGAGTCCCCTCGTGGTGTGAGGAGGGAACCGGTTGTTAAGATTTTGGCAGCTCATCACTGGGTAAAACCTAGAGGAGTCACCTGTCCACACATTGAGAATAAAGATGCACCAAATAATTTAGCTTTTCAGTTATCCTTTAGCATGTGTTGCATTCTAAGTGCTGGCATTATTGATATATTTCCATATAATCTTCTGCAGTAAGAGAAAACAGACTTTTAAAGACAGTTGACCACATATTCGGTCGGCTCCGCTAAAGCCAGTGGAACTCTGCCTGTTTATACAAGCTGGAAATCTGGCCCACAAACTTTTAAATGATGCAGATGTCACAAAAATCCGCATTTCATTGTCACTAACTGGACACCACTGTCAGTTGAGAGGCTAGTGTTTCAGTAGGATATGAAGGCTGAACCCCTTGAAGTGGTCCCTGTAGGTGAGGTTTGGCCCACATTGGCAGGATACTATAGCAAAGTTGCATTGCTGCTGCCTATGTTGTGTCTGTCCTGTCTTCGAATACAGAACCTGAAACTCCAAGACTGTTAATCTGGCCCTTTTTATGAATGCTAAATAATATTGTTTGTTTATATTAAATATATTTAAATATTTAAAAGTCTGACTGCATCTGGCAAGATGGGATTAAAAAGCATCTCCAAGAGCAATATCTCTCAGCACTTAATTAAATGAATTTCTAGTCAATTATTCTGCAGATGTGTTTTCACTTTGGGACAAATTCTGAGATTTCCAAAACCACCTTCATCTCCATTTAAAGTCTGTACGTCTTAGAGGTTGTTCATCACTTAAGGATTTGGCCCTGTAGCCTAAAAATTGTGTTAAGGGATGTAACAGGGATAGGGATTTAGACTCGGACATTGAAATCTGAGCAGTTTCTAAAAGAGCCACAAATGCCCCACTCACTCAGCCAGACTCTATGTGGCGTGGAGATAAGAATGAAGCTGGAAGTAGTACAGCCTAATGCAGGAAGAGTGGCTGCTGATTTGACTGCTTCACATGTGTGGCCTTTAAGGATTGGGCCATACGGACAAAGTGTAAGCTTGACAAAATGCAACCTTCATTTTAATTATTTATATTTCAAGACCTCTCAGAAGATACTATGGGCCCTTTCAAATAAGCGGAATTAATCTCAGCACCTGTAAAATATGCAGCAATAATTAAACCCAGTATTTGTGATTTTAGTTCAATTTGCCATGATGTTAGCAGGAAATATAAAACTTCCAACAATAAGTGTAATCGCTGCCATTTTTAGTGCAGTTTGAGTGGGTACCTTTTCTTGCTTAAAGGAACTATAAATAAAAAATATAATCAATTGTACTGTGTTTGAAGCCATTTAAAAAATGCTTTCTTACCGTGGGTCCCAGAGTATTCTAGTAGGCATAAGCTGATTTTGAAATGTTTCCTTTATATTTAGGTAGAAATACTTTAATATTAATCGGCAAATGGCTATTGTTAAATTGAAACAAATATTAATCTGAAAGTACCTAGGACATAAAGACGAGGAAAGAGGAATAATAATTATGTTCACAAATTCACTCTAATCTCAAGCAACCTATGATTTTTCCCTTTCAAATAGCATGAAAGAGCAGCACAAAATTTACAGCTTTGATCTTTTTCTGCTCAACAGAAGAAGTACCGTCAGCATCCATGTGCTTTGAAGTTTACCAGTATTAAAGACACTCCTGAGATGATCCAGGCTAGAATTAGTTATAACCAGGCTGTGGATGTAAGTTATAATGTATATGCATTATGATTATAAGAGTGGTATCCTCTTTGAATGACCTGACTGAAGAACTGGTTTTCTCTTTCTCTCTCTAAGATTATTCCTGGGAACCACGAAGCTTCTATGTTCTAGTGAGGTGCACCTTACAAAGGGCATGATTTTTACTTAGTATGGAAGTCTTTTACCCACAGAGCTCCCATTGAAGTCAATGGGACTTCCACACACAGAAGGCTTTCTATACAAAAATATTTTGCAGGAATATGATTTGGGAGTGGGACTGACCTGCCTTCCTTATTTAGAAATTTTTGACCTTTTGAGGTCTAGCAAAGAAAAAAAAAATTTCCATGGTTACTATTTTCAAACCCAGATGTTTTAAATTTTAGTTTCTGTTGATACTTTAGAAACGGAATGTGAAGTGATGTGACAAGACAGAAAAAATAAATTAATAATTTTAAACTGTCATCCTGCTGAGAGAGAAATCCAGGAGGAGGAACCTAAAAGGGAAGAATAGAAGCTATTTTGCCTTTATTTTTAATAGCAGGACTATTTGAAACTGTTGTAGACTTAACTGAGATAATGTGGAAGTGAATGGTAAAGTCACCCAACAAAGACAAGTTTCAGCCAAGAGAGAATGTTTTATTGAGGAAAAAAAACACTTGTGAAAATAGGTATTTTTAAAATCAAGAAAAAGATGACAGACCTTTGTGTAACACAAATGCTAATGTGATTTCCAGTACCTTTGCCTGTGGTAGACTTAATAAGATTAAAAGTCCTTAATACTAAAGCAGAGTAAATATGAGTTACCACTCGGCATCCGCCCAATGTTAGTTACTCCATGTTTGGAGCTGTCACTGGCTTTCCACTCGGGAGCATCTACAGAATTGGGCCCCTCTATATCAGTGAATAGCAGCAGAGTAGAGTATTTGAGAAGCATAGGGGTGTAGTCTAATGGGTCTCAAGCTGTGGACACCTTAAACACTAGAATAGACAGAACATTCTATAGGGAAGGCAAGCAGATTGAAAGAGAAGATGGTCCGTGAGAGGATGTTGCATTTATGAAACGGTCAAAAGCAGTCAAAATGTTGTACAACTGTACTCGTCCTCCCAGTAGCTACATTGTAAATCTAAATGCAAGGGGAAACTGAGAGGTAAAGTGAAAAAATCTTTCAGAAGTTGTATCTGCACACAAAAGATTTAGATATACTAAAACATGTATTGTATGCCAAGTATCAGTTAGTTATTTAGAATATGTGTATTGATAGCACATGTAGTAACAACTGCAGTGTTATCCTATGGGATTGACTACCCAAACTTTCAATAATCCGTAATTGTCCCATTTTGTTCTATAAAAGAGGGGATGGTAAGATGACTGTCTCCATGTGTATTTACTCAGGGCTGACAATCATTTTAAAAAGGTGTGCCAATGGATCCACAACTCCCAGTGATTTCAATGGGAATTGTAGGTGGCTCAACCCCTCATAGTTGCAAGTTCTTAATGAATAGCCTGTTAATAATTAGCTATCTCTTTAGTCACATATGAAATTGATAACAGTTTTTTTAATATTCAGAAATCTAGGGTCTTACACTGGTTTTATACCCATGTGACTTCAGTTGAGTTACTCCCAGTTTACCCTGCTTGAGAGAAGTATCAGGCCCCAACTCTTCAAGACCTCTCTATTAATACAATTGCCTGTATTTATTAGGACTGCTGTTGCTTTTCTGTATTCGTTGCTTTTCATAAACTCAGGCCTTATCATTTTTATCTGAACCTGTGATCAGATGTGTAGTGAGTGTTCTATTTGAAATTCTTCTGCATTTCAGAGGCTGTACAAGGAGCACGGAGAGAACGTAAAGCATCATTATACACAAACAGCAGATCTTCCTGAAATCCTTCAGGCTAAATTAAATGCTTTGAATATCAGTGAGGTGAGGATATCAGAATCTGGCCTTTAATGTTTCAAAAGAAAAGTGAAAGACATCCCTAGAGTATTTTGCCAATTTTACAGTACTCTGCTATGTACTTCCTGTCTCTCATATATGATCATTCTATGGCCCGATTATCCTCTTGATAAAATAAGAAATCAAATGTGATTGGATATTTTTATAAAATACATGCTCTAGGAATTACTTTGGGGAAATTCTCTGGCCTGTGTTATACATGAGATCAGACTAAATGATCACAATAATCTTTTCTGGCCTTGGAATCTATAAATCTATAAGTCAGACCACTAGACAGATTAGAAATGAACAACCGAGAAAGTGAATTATAGCCCCATTACTGAGACTTGTGTTCTGTTGTACATCTGTCTTGTATTGATAGCTTTATTTATACCAGCCCCATCTGTTTGAATAAAATGAAGCAAACACAATGATGCTTCTATTATAACAACAAAGGTGCAACGTCAACCTGCTGTGTAGTAAATGAATTTAAATGCTGTTCAATATTTCCAAACAGACTCACTACAAAGAATCCTGGAGCAAGATAAGAGATGGTGGATATAAACTGAAATTGGATGCCATTCCCTTCCAGGCAGCAAAGACTTCAAGGGAAATCATAAGTGATGTAAGTGAAATTACTGCTAATTTTGTCCAATATAAAATACCAGCTACTCCAGACTGTTTCTGTAGTGGTGTGTCAGTGTTCATGGAAACAGTATTTCCATCCTACATGCCGAGAGGGATCTGCCCCATGCTCCATTCAACTCTTGGCCTCCCTTTTGAGACTAAGACCCCATGAGGTGTCATCGGTGACTGAGGGCTTTCAAATATGGAATTGTACTGAGATGACCAACTCATTTCAGATACACACTGAACAGCCATAAGGGTTGTTGACTGCTTTCAGTCATTACCAACCTAGACTATATCTGAAGCAGAAATCTATAGGTAAAAAAGAGATTTCAGAACCAAACTTTAATTTCTTAAAACACGTAGTCCTCTGAAACAGATTTTTTACTGAAAAAATAGGTATAGTAGGCTTTATGTATATAAAAGACTATGCCAATATAGTCATATACAGAGAAATGCATTAGGAAAGAATGTCATATCCATCATATGATAGCATGTGGTGGGATCCATGTTGCTTTCTAAATATCTGCATTTGTATATTCTTCTAAATAAGTCAAGATACTGAAAGATGTGTACTGACGAGGCTCTCTCAGCATTCACTTTAGATTTATTCAGGGTTCGTATCTTAACTCTTGGCAAAATGTAACACGTCTTAGCAGGTGTAACTAGAATTTATAGTCCAAAGATTTACAACTGCTTCGTCAGAGAATTCTTTAAACCGTCTATGACTGTGTCGAAAAGAGGAATAGACTTCTTGACTGCTTCAGCAGTTCTTGTTCATTCAGTTCATTTGCTCAATTACTGTTTAAAAAAAAAAAAGCAAGGCTCAATTTTGGTCAAAAACTCACCTCTCTTGTTACTGGGCCATTATCAAACTTCTGTTATTTTTTCCATTCAGTACAAATATAAGGAGGCGTTTGAGAAAATGAAAGGACAGATGATTGGCTCACAGGGCTTGGAAGATGATCTTAACATTGCTCACTCAGTGCATGCAGCTTTGCTACAAAGTGATGTAAGTACAAGGATCCGGGAATGAACATGTAGAAATACTTTTCTAATGACCATGGAAAACAGACTTAGCTATGCATAGGTTCTTTAGCATATTACTCAAGTCTTCCTTTACACTGGCTAAATACTTTATGGTAATTGCATGATTATTGTTTTACATTAAATACATTATTATTAATCTGAATGTAAAATAGCCCTACACTGTATTCTCTGTACAGGCCTCTTACTCCATGCAACTGTTTCCAGATATACAGTATGTTATTCTGTGTATATATATCACCCAGGGACAATTATAAATGGTTAAGAAGAATTACCAGCTTTCATGTAAGGATTTAAACTATATCATTTGGAGATCTAACTTTTACATTGAGTATTTTCTACTCACTGTACTCTATTGAGCCTATATGTTGAATGCACATATGGAATTTCAGGATGCTTTTTTTGTCATACATTCAGTATATTGTCCTGGTCTTGAAAGGTGCTGAGCACCACAACTCTCATTGACTTCTTATGGGAACTGTGGCTACCCAGTGCCACTCAGGATCAGACTCTATGGCCCTGATCCAGCAAAGTGCTTAAGCACTTGTATGAGTTTAAGCACATGAGTAGTCTTATTGAAGTCAATACGGCTAGTCACATGCTTAATAGTTTTATTCATTAGGGGCACTCAAGGAAACCAGCACTTATTGAAGTAGATAGGAATGTTTCCATGAACTTCAACGACTGCTGGATTGGGTTTGTACTGGAATGCTTTGTTATATCAAGGTGAGAACATCATATTTTTTGTTGTAAGCCCAACAATGGATATTAGTTCTCGTGATCTGAAAACCTAAAAAGAAGCTTGGAGCAGATTTTAATATAATAATAATTATTGTATAAAGAACCATCTGCACCACCCATCAAGTTTATTAAATTGTTTTGATTAGCACCAAAGACTCTGAATGTTTATCTGAACCTCCTGAGTCAGCATAAGTCATCTAGAAATTTCCTGAGAATAAGATTTCTCTGAATTTTTCTACTAGTTCATCATCTTTTTCTGGCCAGAACTAAGTAGTGCAAAGACTCCTGTGAAAATATTTTTAAAAATGTCTGAAAGGTTACCCAAGTATGTTAGAACTTTAAAATTATTTTGAGTGAAGGTCTGGGCTGATTCTGGTTTTCTCTAAAAGGTTCAGGTATTGCTCTATAGGTTTATTTTCATGAAATATCTTGAAGGTTTTGTTAGTGTTTTGTAAAAATATAATTAGTTTTTAAAAATCAACTGTGAGATTTGCAATTTTACCAATAACTTATTTCTTTAGCTTTAATTATATTCAGCCTTAAAAGGATTCCAAATATAGATAACATTGCAGTTATTTAAAACTAATGTTGAGGACTACTCTTTTTTGGCCAAAAATTGACTGCCATATAATCTAATTTCATGTATACTTAAATTGGGCTGGGGAATGTATTAAAATAAGAGAATGATTTGTAAGGGAAATTGGAGGAATGTGAAGATTATCCCTTTAATCAGAGCTGGAATTTTAAGTCATACCTCAGTCGATAAAGTGATCCATTTATTTTTGTAACAGGTAAAATACAAAAAAGGTTTTGAGCATATGAAGACCCAGTTCCATCTGCCACTGGATATGGTAAACTTAGTGCATGCCCGGCAAGCCCAGTCACTGGTCAGCGATCAGGAATATAGAAAACTATTTCACCAGTACACCTCTGTGACGGATGATGTGAGATTGCAGTGTGCTAAGAACGCTTATAAACTCCAGAGTGAGGTAATTGAAAGTCATCCCAGTGCCATTATCCTATTGGGTCTGACACATGATAGTTATATTCCAGACCATTATTACATCCACAGATATATGTATTTGAGCAGCAATTGTGGAGTAAACAGTGACTGTTCTCCCTTGATTACATTGATGAATGAGGCATGTATCAGTCTGTACTTGGGCAGTAAAGGGTTACAATAGAAGGAATTCTGCAATGAGTGAGATGGCATTTTAAAGGCCCTGTTGATTGTGTAAACTGTTGCCCTGTGGCCTTTGACCTGCTATGCATCTGAATGTAATTGGTGCATATATCCAGAAGAAGGCTGCATGCAGTTTTAAAAAGTCTGTTTCATAAGAGACCCGTAAACTGTAGCCTAAGACTAAATCTACATGATCAGTGGCATTCTAATAAGGACAAATTTGGTCCACTATGTAATCTAGAGCTACACAATTCTTTACAAATCCAGGGCCTAAACCACCACAAGCAGTGTTGTGCCTCAGAAAGACATCTCTGTATGCCCCTATAGATCAGTTTTACACCTTTAAGATCACTTGAGCTGTCTTGTTATAACCTAGGCTTCTCACTCAGATAATCTGTAAAATGTTAGATTGTGTCTACCTGGGTGCTGAGAAGGCATCTTAAATACAAACTTGTAATTACTTTACTTTGGTTTCCCACAGAATTTATACAGGTCTGACATGAACTTTATGAGAGGAGTTGGCTGTATTACTCCAGGGGCCCTAGAGATTGAAGGGAAGAAGAAAGCTTCTGAACTCATCAGTGAGGTAACAAAAGAGGGTTTTGATTTCTCCACTACAAACAAGAATTTGCCAGATGTCTGTCTATTAAACTGGGTTGGCAAAGTGACTCATTGGATTAATGGTAGGCTCCCTTCCCCCTTTATTTTATCACATCATTAATGTTCTGATTTCAAATGGGTGAACCTGATGGAGTTCAAGGTTTTGCAGACCTCATTAACTATTTTCACAATCTTTTCCTCCTGTGTTCTGAACGCATGTGGTTGGTATTTTTAAGATACATTATTTTATATTAAAAAAGTGTCTTTCCAGCTAAGAGGAAACCTGTGCCCTCTATTACACATAGTAGCATTCCCCAAAAGCTTGGCCGGCACACTGGAGTGACCTATACATTCAATTGTTCCCTGCCCCCACTCTGCTCCTTTTTCAGTTTCTCTGTGTTTTGCATTCTGCATACTCAGAATTCTGTTTTCCACCCTATTTTCCCATTTGATTTTTCCTTCTCCGCTCTCTCCTGGCTGTTCACCTTGCTAGTTTCTTCAAAGCAAAAGATGAATCCAGTGACCATGTTCAAATACGTTTGGAACTAGGCAAAATGAGTCTGCACATCTCTAGCCCTACTCCGATGAATAGATCAGGTGCTTTGATCTTTGTGATGAGCTCTGGTGTTTGTTCATAATTCTCACTTACCTCCTCAAAGTATGTGAAACCTCAACTTTTCCAGGGGCTTGAAAGTGGAAAGTTCAACTGCAGCAACTAGGGATTGAGCCTTTGGCAAGGAAACTGATTTCAATAGTCAGGAAGAGGTAAAATAATAAAATTTCTACATTAAGTTTGGCAGCACACTGATTTAAACCGTACACTATTCCCTATCTGTTCTTCATTGTCACTAACGAGACATGAATGCATCAGATAAATGGGAGCAATTGATAAACTGGCCTAATGGTTAATAGATGAACATTCTTTACAAAGCACCATTTTAAGCACAAGAAGTAAAACCAAAGCACTAGTATTTGGGAGACAGGTCCCTTATCTGACAAGACAATTTAGTGCTTTTGTTTATTTTTCTTTGTGTATGAACTCAGAGTAAATATCGTCAGCATCCACATTCCTTCAAGTACACATCGGTGACAGACTCTCCTGGCCTCCTTCATGCAAAATTCAGCAACATGATTGCTAATGAGGTAGGTTCTAGTAACGTGGATCAGAAAATGTGCTTTTTAAAATGCAGTGAGCTGGGGAAGGAGGAATGGGAGGGAGAGAACCTCATTCTGAGAAACATAATACATCAAAAGGAAAGAAAGCATCATTGATTTGTGCTTTGGCAGAGTTAATCATATTTTATTATTTCCGGACAAACATTTAGATCATTTTGTCAATCAGATCTCTCCTTTAAAACTTCATAGGTAGCCTCCATTTGAGATGAAGTCCTGTAATCAGGTTTTTCTGCTTGAAAGCAAACAAAATGCAAAGAAGGTAGAGTCTAGTACATTTTTGAGGAGGTTCATTTGCATAGTACTGAATAAGCAACATTAGAGCCCACCTAATGCTATCTGAGAACAAGAACCTCTTTCTCATTTTTGAAAAATTCACCATGACCTGTCAAACATGCCAATTTCAGGAAAAATCCAACCACCCCTCATTGAGACCCTCTTACCTAATATCTGCTCATGGAATTTCTGATAGAACTAACAGTTCTGAAATATTTTCCTTGATAGTTGGAACCAATCCCTCCACTCAAAAAAGCCAAAAACAAACTTAATTCTAAAACAACACCCTCCTCCCAACAAACCTATATAGTTGCAGTAAGCTTTGATATATTTCTTTTATACTTTTGTTCTAGCAAAATATGTAAGGCTGTGCACTGTTGTTATATTATTTAAACATTATAGAAAATGAGTGGCAATTATACGCTCGAATCTCTTTCCTAGCGCCTGTATAAAGCAGCTGGAGAAGACATTCTGCATCACTGCACACTAACCCTAGGTCTGCCTGAGTTTTCACGGGCAAGAATAAATGCAGCTAATCTCAGTGATGTAAGTGTTTGTTTTTGCCCTTACACATATTTGGATTTACCTTGAGGAACAGTTCTGCACTGGCAGGGGTTTAGGACTAGATGACCTATTGGATCTATTCTATTTCAGTTTTCTCTTATTTGATTGCATGTACATGTGTGGCCATTAGCACGTACACAGATGTGAGTAAAATAAATCTACATAAAGAATAAGCTGCATGTGTTTGTTTGAGATAATAAGATCTTCTATAGACAATAAAAATCCTTTGGTAGTGAGAAATTGACTCACTAACTGTACAACAAACGTAAGAGGGTTTCTTTGTTCGTTCTTTCATGCATTTAAAAATGAAACAGAGAAATCTACATGTGCCTTTCTCACTGTAGGCAAAGTACAGAGAGTCTTGGCATAATCTGTGTGCTCAAGGCTACAAGCTGACAATGGAAGCAATCCCTTTTCAGACTGCCAAGGCCTCCAGAGAAATTGCCAGTGATGTGAGTTGAATGATTCAACCTTCCATCTTGCCTAATTTCTGTTAACTTCATGTAAAACAATTTCTAAGGCAGATTTTACAGAATTAAAGCAACCCCATAACCATGTGAGACGAGTGTGAGACAGAATATATTACTTATGAATGTGATTCTTTGTGTGATTTTTTTTTTTTTTAAAGAAGAGTCACAGCTAATCAGAAACCAAACCCAGTCAAAGATCTGTGAAACATCCAGTGATTTTAAGTATGGTGCAAGGTAGGGAAATTCTTCCCCTCTCCAATCTATCTAGATCTTCAGCCCCAAACTTTCAAAGCATCCACTAATTATGGGTGTCTCCCTGTTTTTGGACACCCACCTTGGGCCTGACTTTCCGAAGTACAGAGCACTTACAACTCATACCGAAGTCACAAGAAGCTGTGAGTTCAGATCCTCCAGAAATTAGGTCATAAACATCTCAAGTTGGGTGCTGAAAATTAGTGGACTCTCCTGAAAATATATGTCTCAGTAACTTCCCAGGCAAGGAATACATACGTCCCTCTTTAGAATTTTCTCTGGTTTGGATTATCATTTTCAGACCACATTAGGACATGGTGCTATTTTATCATTAGGCAGTTTTAAGTCCTTTCGTTTCCCACAAGGGATTTTGTAAACAAATTATAAGAATCACCTATAATTAAAATGAAATAAAAAGATTTGATATTGCATAGCATTGAGCTGCATATTTTGTTATGTCTAGGGAAATAAAATCTGAATGCTTTAAACGTGTATACATTTCACGAAGTAGCTATACTTAGCGATGATATAGTGCTTGTGACTGCAGCTTCAGATCTGCAATTCCATAATAAAATTACGTCCACTTACCGCAGGTCTGAATTTGCCTCTTCATCTTCAAAGCACTTTATAAACATTAGCTACTGTAATTTAATCCCCTCAATTCCCCTGCATGGTAGATAAGTATTATTATTCCATTTAGATTACATTATAACCTTTTCAGGCCAGGCCTGGACCTTCTCTTTAAAAGTTCCCTGCACGCTGTTGATGCTATATAAATAACAACAACAACAACAACAATAATCCTTGCCATTTCACAGAGAGGATAAATGCACAATCAAAGAGGGAATTATAGTAAATCAGAGTAAATCATAGAATTTACTCATTCCTAGTGCTTATTCCTGTGCTCAGATCTGTACCCTACACTTCTCTCTCAAATCAGTTTATGGTCCAGCAACAGTTGGTCACAAAAACTGGATGGAGGTTGTAAAGATGAAGGATACAGTGTGTACAATGTTTCTCTTTTGGATAGATTTTGCATTCTCTTTTGGCCTCTTACAATTGATATCTAAAAAAGGAATTTCACAGGAGTTAAAATAATGCACAATCTGAAGTTAAGCATGCTTGTTAAGCATCTTTTCCTTTTATTTTCAGTGTCAATACAAGCACAACTTTGTGATGGAAAGAGGAAAGCACATTGGTGCCAGAAGCATTGTGGATGACACCAGGTTGCTACACTGCTTCCATGCTGGGAAATTGCAAAGCGAACAGGAGTATAAGAAAGGGACCCAGGAGATCTGGTCTCAGTACCATCTGCCCATGGACATGGTGAATCTAGTCCATGCTAGGAAGGCCCAGGTCTTAGTGAGCGAGCAAGATTATAGGAAAAGACTCCATGTGTATACAGCACTCCCTGAAGACTTGAAGATGCAGTGGGCAAAGAGAGCCCACATGCTACAGAGTGAGGTAAAGACAGAACCTCTTGTTAACTGCAAACAGGTTTAGAAACAGCTGTTGATGTTTGATGCCAAGTTGATGCCATACACTCTGAAAATGCGCCTGCAAACTCCTGCACGTGCATTTACAAAATGTTTGATCACATGCACAATTAGATCCACATCTTCCCCAGGCATAAATGTACGCTGGGAAGGAGGTTGCATATTCAGAGATTAATTTGCAAGTGTCAGTTGTGGAGGCTCTTTTGCAAATGGAGACCGTAATATCAATGGCCAAAT
Organism: Dermochelys coriacea; assembly: GCF_009764565.3. Classification (NCBI taxonomy): domain Eukaryota; kingdom Metazoa; phylum Chordata; order Testudines; family Dermochelyidae; genus Dermochelys; species Dermochelys coriacea. Next base: position 115,210,347 of record NC_050074.1, read on the forward strand.
TTCAAACAGGAGTCAGTTCAGCTACTAATTGTGTAGGTACAAATTTACACATGCAAATGGCTTGTTTCATGCAGCTTTTGCACACCATTATGTTATGTAAATGATAAACTCTACATAGGCAAAACCCGTGCTCCATTTGCACTTGCAAATGATTTTGCATATGTACGTACTATTGTTCACATATGCTGCTGAAACTACTCAAAAATTGTGTGCACAGGTGACTACGTATATAAATTTGCCTGCATGCAAATAGCCACATTTTGGCAGTTTGGCCACAAAGATTTTCTTTAATTGATAATTACACATCATAAAGCTCCTTTGGCTGCATTTTTGTTGCATGGGAAAAGAGAGGTTGAATGATACAGTGTAAGAATGTAGCTTGTGATGTTGATCTAATTCTTGATACATCTTCAGGGAACTGACTGTTTGCTGACCTCCAGATTTTATTGAGGTCAAATGACAGGATATTTGTTAGAGTCAATTGATCTGGATGAAGAAATATTAGTAAACAGTCCATTTATGAGAGTGTCTGAGCAGCAATCAAAGCTCTGGAGAGCTTGCATCTTGCTGTCTTACTTACTGTACCTACAATATAACATCCAAATCGTATTAGCCCGATTAGCAGGGGGCTTAGTTTTGTGTTGAGGGAGGAGCCATAGATTTCTTTCCTCTTTGCTTTGACAGTAGCACAGAGTTTATACACAGACATTAACCATTAGGGAATACATTGGGGAAAAAACAGGCATTGCCAACTTCTTTTGGGTCAGGAGTGTATTGCTGAAAGTTTCGAGTCCCTCAAAATGTTCCCCTGCAATGAGCAACATATCATATTTCTTCATAAAATACTCTTTGGTTTCTGCTCAACCTGTCCATCAATTCCATACGCCTCCCGCTTCTACCATCCCAAAAACCTCACTCAGTTCCTTATGCTTCCTTTCCCAAATCCATCAGTTCTTCCACCCCTGCCTTCCAGTGCTGTCCTCCTGACTCACCATGCTTACCAACCCCCTCAGTGTATCACCGAGACTCCTGTTGGCGGCTCCTTCTATCTGACAGCTGGTCCTCATATCTGCAGTGGTGATGGTGACTGGGTTGTTCTGCAGCCTCTAGGGTCCTATCTGGTGAGGGGCTGGATGCTCAGTGGGGAATAAGTCCCTTTTAGTTCTTGAGGTGTGTGGATCCTGTATAGAAGAGTTCTGTAGTGGTGCAGAGGTATACAATGGTTTCAAGAGTCTGGCTGGAGTACCCTTGTGCTCTGATTCTTCCCTGCCATTGGAATGGCATTTGGGGGGCTGTTGCAGGCTGCCTGCCTTACACCAGTCCTTTGCTACCTTTTCATCCAATCCCCTCTTGTGCCCCGAAATAACATCAGGGACCAAATGGCACACAGAGCCCTGATACAGAGGAACTATGATAACCTGTGCATTACATTACAGAAAAGTAACATTTCCATGGTCTAAACCTTTCAACCTTTACACAGTAAACTGCCTCTGGAGTTCATAAGAGTTTCTCTGGTAGGTACTGAGTAAAGAATTGATAAGGACCTTGGGATTTGGCCCCATGTGATTAGAAACATTTTGAGTAAGCTAGAAAAATAATCAAGATGATTTGACGAGGGTTGTCACCCAAATAGTCTAGGAGCTTATCACACGAGACAACAGATTTTACCGTCCCATATACCATGCAGTAAGAATAAAAGTTCTGCACTTATACAGCATCTGTCACCTGAGAAGCCAAGATAAGTTTGATAGATTTGCAACCCTCCTTTGAAATAAGTAATTGCTGTTCTCTGCATTTTAAATATGGAGAGCTGGAGGCATGGCACTGTTCAATGATTTGATCAAAGTCACATAATGGGTCACTTGCAGAGTCTGGAGGAGAACCTCAAGGTTTTTTGTTTATCTGCCACTTGCTTTAACAATTGGCCCTATTTGTTTTGTTAGCCTATTCTCTTTGCAGATGGGGCTCTAAAACATATAGAGCAGAGAACTGCTGTCCTCTTACAAAGTCAGGCTAATTAGAAAACATGCATTGGATACAATAATTAGTATTGCTGAGGTGAACTTACTTCAGATAATTATTTTAAAAAGGAATCTTTTGCGTCCCATACAAACAGGTTATTTCTGCTTTGAATCATGCTAATTCACTTGTGAAGCCTCCTCTCATGACTTGCATATGATTCATTATTTAATTCCTGGTGGAATGAACAAATGCAAACAGTTTGGTTTTATGATGTGATATATGCATGGAGAATGAAAAAGTCGAAAAGTTTAATATGAATCTGGGAGTCATAGCTGTGGATACAAAACTGAGAAAAGCTAACCATTTTCATTTTTGACAGTCTCGCTATAAATCAGACCTGAACTTCATGAAAGGGGTTGGTTGGTTGGCTCTAAGATCTCCACAGATAGAAAATGTAAAGAAGGCTGGAGAGCTCATCAGTGAGGTACTGATACATTTTTCATGGGAGGGCACGTCTGTAGGAATTGTTTACCATCAAGGCTCCTGGTTACATGACACTTACGAATGTAGCTTATCATTTCCTTTTGATGTGGGAGCCTGTTTATACAAAGCGTAAGTTACCAAAGAGCATTATGGGAGATGAGAGTCCACTTGTGACACTTGTGGCATATTTTCTATTCCAATGGACATGCCTGTCTAAAAACAAAATATGTAAACAAATAAATGCAGTAAACACCAGTATGAAATGTTAAGTGGATGAGCTACAGTTTTTAAAATTGCATGTTATTGTGCATAACATTATCAGGAGGTTGATTTAGCCTAATCAGCATCATTTATTACTGCAGAAACTCTGTGTACCATTCCTAACTAGAGTATATGAGATCTGTATATAAGAAGTGAGTTTGTTAGAGCAAACTCCTGTTTGCAAAAAGAAAAGAAACTTTTATTTGTGCACACTACAGTGGCACCTTGGAAACACATTTGCCAGCATTCAAATAAGGGTTGGCACTAAAGAAAAAAAAATTGTTTTTAACACCATGGTTTCCAGATAGTGATTTTTTTTTTGGTCATTTTGTTCCTGTTGTCACATATGCAAAATTCTCATTGATTACTATTTAATAGAAAAAAGAAAAGGAGTACTTGTGGCACCTTAGAGACTAACAAATTTATTTGAGCATAAGCTTTCGTGAGCTACAGCTCACTTCACTCGGATGAAGTGCCCTATTGCTCACTAAAGCTTATGCTCAAATAAATTTGTTAGTCTCTAAGGTGCCACAAGTCCTCCTTTTCTTTTTGCGAATACAGACTAATATGGCTGCTACTCTGAAACCTATTTAATAGAAGCCTCTTGCTTTTTTCACTTGCAGGCAAAGTATCGTCAGAAGCCAGAGAGTATGAAGTTCACCACAGTGGTTGACTCTCCAGACTTGATCCATGCTAAGCACAGCTACATCCAGTGCAGTGACGTATGTTTCCTTTAACTGTAATGGACCTTAACTTTTTGTTACATTGTAGTGCATCAATTGGTTTTCCTCCACAATGCTGCCAGCACCAGTCGTCACGCTGAATACTTTTTGATTTCACAGAGGCTGTACAGGTCTGGAGACTCTGATGCAATGCACAGATACACCCTACCTCCTGACCACCCAGATTTTATCAGAGCCCGCCTGAATGCACTTCATATCAGTGATGTAAGTGACAGATCATTTAATTTCAGGCTGTAGATTTTGTAATAAACTGGACTGCTTCATTAAGGAAAACAGGCTTTAGGAAGTTTTCCTATAGATATAGAAGTTTAGGTGCCCTTTGGTGAATCTGGCTGAAAATGAAAAAGCCAGAGGACAACAGAGACATACCTGAGCCATTGATATTTTAAAGCTGTGGAGATAACTGCGAATCAAATGGATGTAATGTGTGAGAATGAGGACAAAACTCTGCACACTGTGATAAGGAAAAATGACTCCTGGGATCAAAGGACCCGTGTAATATTAAGACTCACAGTGGCAACGAAAAGCTTTGAGAGATTAAATTAAAAAAAAACAGACAGGAAATGACTGCGATGTCACAAACAACCTGCACCCAGCAGTTTCTAAATATAAAGGGGCATTGTGGGTACAAGTTCAGCATCAGGGCAGATGTCATTGTTGGGGAGAGAATAAGGATCATCGGATTCACATTGCAGCAGGTAGTCTTATAAAGCCCACGCTAATAATGACCAAAAGTCTATTGCCGACTGAAGGCTATTGAGGGGCCTCAATTCTAGGTGAACAAGTGTCTGCACGTGAAGAACAACCATCTGGTTTCCACATGTGAACTTCCCGGTTGGAATTCTCAGCAGAGAAGCAAGGGGCAGATGAGGTCTGGAGACTGAACCAGGACTTAGGGCACATTACTGCCACCTCCCATCCTGTAACTGTTCAGAACCTCCCCTGGCTCAATCTGCTGTCTTGCACAAATACCACCTTCACTTGTAAAACATAAGAAATAGGTTAATGTATTTTAGAACTTGAAATGTATATTGGTGACATGCCCAGGTGTAAAACAGACACCAGAAAAACTAGACTACAGCCTCAGAGGATGCAGGTGAATAAAATTAGAAAGGGAAAAAATAGAAGTGTCAGCTGAGACTTAAAAAAATCAGATATAGCAGTTTATGTAGCCGGCAAATAGGATTTGACACTACATCCTATTCACTCTGAAAGCTATTGTATAAATATCACTTGGACAAGAACCAGAATTAGAGCACTTTCACTTTGAGAATGCATTTCACAGCCTCAAAGTCATATCCAATGTGTTACAGGCAGATGTTATTCCAGATGAGTTAATAAAACCACATGTAACATGGTACTGAAACAGAGGACATTAGAAAAGGTTGAAATGGCTGGTTACTGAAACTCTGGTACTGAAATTCTTAAGACACAAAACCCAAGGCACTACAAGTGGATGCATCAAAAGACAGAATAAGGGCAATATTGATGCAGTATTGATGTGGCTGATGCATTCAAGTCGCTAATAAAAATTAAATAAAATCAAAACCAATCCATGTGCAAATGCAAAAAGAAATCTTGATGATTGTATTTAGACATGAGAGTTTTCACCATTATGTTTAATAGGAAAGAAACTGAAGTGCCATAAGAAAAGGAGTACTTGTGGCATCTTAGAGACTAACAAATTTATTAGAGCATAAGTTTTCGTGAGCTACAGCTCACTGCATCCGATGAAGTGAGCTGTAGCTCACGAAAGCTTATGCTCAAATAAATTTGTTAGTCTCTAAGGTGCCACAAGTACTCCTTTTCTTTTTGCGAATACAGACTAACACGGCTGCTACTCTGAAACCTGAAGTGCCATAGAATCTGATCACAAATCTTTGGAGATTGGTGTCCAGATTCATCATGACAATGAATTCTTTAGAATAAAACATGTTTTACAGCAACCACAAAAATAGATTTAATAAACTGACTGTTTTCTCCTCCTCTTTTTAACACAGAAAATGTATAAAGCAGCTTGGGAACAGACAAGGGCAGCTGGCTATGATTTTAGGTTGGATGCCATTCCATTCCAGACAGCTAAAGCTTCAAGAGAAATTGCCAGTGATGTAAGAAGTGTTCAGTTTACGAAATACAATCCTACAAAACCATTAAACCCTGACGTAAAAAAGTGTGTCATGGAGGCCAGTTTGGGTGAGGTGGTTATGTCGTCAAGCCAGATGTTTGTGCAGAACTGAGTTTGAAGTTTTCCACTAGGAATGCCGTTTAATAATATACAGTCCTTGACGGGAGTATTTTTGAAGCACCTAGTCACGGAGGGTAGATTTCTAATGATATAGTACTGTAAATTGGGTACAAGATACTGATTAGTCAAAATAGTGGGCTTACCTAGGCCACTTATTAGATTGAGTGTGAATGCACAAGACATTGGGTCACCCTTTCAACACATAGGCAAAGAAACTGAAGTGACATTGCTTGAGTCATTTATAAACGGACTAGCCAGCTCAAGTAAAAAGGTATATAGCTCTCCAAGAAATGGTGGTGGCTTCATACATTTTTTCCTGTTTCTTTAACGGAAGAGTTTATTCTACTGTGGTTACATAGTTGTACTATAATTAATGGCTTTGTTACAAAAAATATAGATGCACGTGGGTCAGACTCCTTTTGGTTTAAGTGCACAAAGGGGAGCCTGTGCCTGCTGAAGAGAGAGCTATTGATGGGGCGGGGGGCAATTCAATTAATAAGGCAGTTGTATCATAATGTACGTGTGCAAATGAGATTTTCCTTCTCCAATGATCTGTAGTTCAGGTACAAAGAGGCCTTCCTGAGGGATAAAGGCCAACAGATCGGATTCCGTAATGTAAATGATGATCCCAAAATGAGGCATTTCATCAGGATGGGAAAACTCCAGAGCGACAACCAATACAAGAAGGAGTTTGCCCAAAACAGGACACAGTTCACGAGTCACATTAATCAGCCCAGATTCATCCATGCTAAGAAGAGCCAACAGCTAGTCAGCAATGTAAACTACAAACAGCCCCTGCACCAGTACACTTGTGATCCTGAGCCCCTGAATCTGAAGCATGCTAAACAGGCCTACAAACTCCAGAGTGATGTAAGTATATTTGCTCTGTAGGCTATGTCTACAGCACTCACTCCAAGTGCTATCAGCTACTCGTGGTGATCCTTGTAGACCCCTCCCTGCTTACTAGTCTTGATTATTACAAAAATCCTATTGTAATTAAAAAAGGAGCATCTGTTTTCTAAGAATAAATAGTTGTGTTTGATCCTCGATCCTGTAGCACCTGGCGTGTGTCCTGTCTAACCTTTAATGTATGTGGTCTAACTAGAGTCATACCTGATAATACCCAATGGTGTCTATTGCATTTTTCCAGGTCAAATACAAGTCTGACTTGAACTGGATCAAAGGCATTGGCTGGACTCCCCCAGGCTCTTATAAAGTGGAAATGGCAAGAAGAGCTGCGGAGCTGGCATATGCTCAGGGAATGGCAGCTCAGGGTACTTATGCCCAGTATGAACAGGGAACGGTAAGTGGAATAAACCGCACTTCTCACAAAACCTCGGACACAACCCAGCCCCCTAGACAGGATTTGAGCAGTCATCCCATTGAGAGCTTGTGCAAGGGACAAGATAGAGGCCCTAGAGGCTGTAGTCTCCCCGTTATTTAACCACAGAACAAAGGCAGTGTCCGTTCATGCTTTCCCCACACAACCCTATCACTGTCCTCAACCCTCATCTAGAGGCATCTCCTCTAGGGAGGAGAGCACAGGTCACTCTCCATGAAGTTCAGCGTCCAGGTCGGGGCTAGGAAACTCCATAGGGTGGACAGGATTTGGCTCCCCTGTGGAACGCGCAGAGGGTTTTGTCCTATGGATTGCCTTCGGTCCACAGGGATCTTGGTATATTCATGGAGAGCAGAGGGCTCAGAGTCCCTGCATGGCTCCGCTGGTCTTCCCTTTCCCTAATTTTGGCAAGATGCCTTTAGGAACTAGTCTGCCATTGACTCCCTTCTGACAGCTATGTTGAAAGCCCCTTGGGGTGGGCTTGTAGCAGTGCAATGGCAATAACTGCAGGATGATTTCTGTTTAGAGATCTACCTGGATGTGGGGAAGAACACGCAGCACTTTGCAGTCCTAGAGGGAGCAGGGGATTAAAGCCCTTAACGCATGGAGCAGGAGGATGGAGATTCTCCCGTGTTTCCTCTCTCCCCTTTCTCAGATTTGGCCCCTAATTTGTTACATTCCTTACACCGCTGTATGGCAGAGGAGCATGTGACCCTGGTAGTGGCTCTTCCCCACAACTTAGTTGGTTTGGTTTTGCAGGAGCGGGCAGAGGCAGAAGGATCCCAGCTGGTCAACGTCAACCCTGATGCTTCAGAAATTCTGCAAGTCAAGCGGAGGAAGATGCAGCTGTTCAAGAAATGAATAGAAAGCTGAGGCAGCACCGCAGGATACATGAAAACATTTAGCTTTTTCAGCTTGTCCTGTAGCTTTCCTGACTAAGGAGTACAGTAGATGGCATCTAAGAACAGTTTTGGTGTATTTCAGTTTCTTTTAAAAAATAAAAAACCACCCAGACCCTGCAATTTAATATTGATCTTTATATTTTTGTGTGGATACTTTGACAAGTGATTTATAATTGTATGTAATACAAAGTATGGTATTTATTTATGGCTGTCAATGAAATTAGTACTAGATGACTGGCAGGCTCAGCTTTGTACTAAAGATGAATAAGCCCTGATTTGTAGAATGTAAAATCATTTGTATTGAATAAATCAAATGCATTTGTTTCCATAAATGATGCTTGTAGATATTTTAGGGATTGGTTCCTGGTTTATTGGCACGTTGACATTAAAGGACACAAGATAAGGCTTGGCAGCTGACTATGCACAAGGCAAGGGCTGATGGAAGCTAAATTAGCATTGATTAATTGGGTTGTATTCTTTAAGGGACTTCAAAGGAGTTATCCCTGATTGACAGAGATCACAATTAGTACCTGAGTCTTGTGTTGCAAACCGCTGAAGGTGGTTAGAAGTTACTACAATAGGAATTGCTTCTGATGGATTATGGGGCGGTGTTGTGGGGTGGCTGCCCCACTCCCATGCCAGATTGGGTTACAGCAGGCCAGAGCGGCTGCGCAAGGCGGCAGCCAATCAGGGAGGGCCTGTTAGAGAGCCAATCAGGGCCAGGTTAGGCCCTATATAAAGGCTGCCCAGGCGAGAGGCAGTCAGTCTCTCCCAGACCTTCAAAGGGGGGAAGGTCTGTCTCCTGAGTGAGGAGACCAGCACTTGGGACAGTGTAGCGCAGGCTCGGGGGAGCAGAAGGGAACTCCAGCCTGGTACCTGCCAGGCTGCAGGCCCTGATAGAAGGGCCCACAAGGTGCAAAGGGGCCAAAAGGGAAGCGGCCCAGGGAGAAGAGGTGGACAAGGGGAGCAAAGGAGGGCAGGGAGGCTGCTGCCAGAGGGTCCCTGGGCCGGGACCCAGAGTAGAGGGCGGGCCTGGATCTTCCCCCTTGTATTACACCCAGCCATTAGACACTGCCATAGCGGACTGCACCTGACCCCTGACAGAAGGGGTTAGACTTTGGGGGCATGGTTGGCCACTGCGGCTGGGGCGAAGCAGAAGGACTGCTGTTAACCCCCTCCCCTCCCCGGAAGGGGGTGAGCGTGGACAGTGCTGGATGGCAGTGTCCTGAAGAAGATGCCGCAAGAAGGGAGCAAAGTAGGTCCAGACGTCAACAGAGGGCGAGAGACAAACACAACATCACCCGCAGAGGGCGCGCCACATGGACTGAGCTAATTCCTGGAGGTACCAACAGGAACCAACCCCGTCACAGGCAGTTTATAGAACATCTCAATGGCATGAGGTTTAAAACCAACCATAAAGAGCCAAAAATACCCAAATGAGAGAGACATTGTTACACTTTGCAGACCAACTCTTCACATAAACCAGTGGGCACGCTTCCATCTCCGAATTAACGTCAATCCCATATTTTCCAGATTTTCCTTAAAGACTGTAGAATAACTGGACAAAAATACACAATTCTATCTGTAAAATGGAATTCCAGTTTAACAATTCAGAGATTATAATCTAGGTTTAGTAAATAATCCAGCTATCATCAGATACAAAGAAGAAAAAATCATCAACATTTTCAAAATTATTTTGAAATAATTTAGATTTACATTATAGAAATATTTTCTATATTTTTGCTGACAGCCTGAGATACACAAATTGGGCCCTGAGCCTGCAAACACATGTATGTGAGTAACTTTATGCATATGCATAGTACCACTGACGTCAATGGGAATACTTAGCGGTGTAAAGCTGCTCATATGAATAAGTGTTTTACATGATAAAAATTTCAGACGAAAATAAGAAAATGACTGTCCAATTGATTTTGGACAAAGCAGAGCAGCTCTCATTCCTTCTATCTGATCCACCAAAAGACTTCAGCGGACTTTGGATCAGGCCCTGTAAGTCACTGAAAAGACCTTAAGAGAATCTACGGGAGTTTATTTTCAGCTAAATATTACATACATACGTTGTTACTGTTCGCTGGAGATCGAAATTTGTGGTTGATGCATGAGGTCTGAAGCAGCAGCTATTGCTGTTTTCTCTGTAGCCACCACCATCTTGGATATGTTGTCATGGTCATAGTGTCATCAATAAAGTTGGAGGAGGAGGGATAAAGAAAATTAAATTTTTCAGTTTTACTATTTGCCTTTCCAGAAACTGTCGCTTACTCGCGTGAACTGGATTCCTGCTGAATTTTTGATTTAATCCAGTTAAGGAATCTTGTCACTTGGGTATAAACTCCTGGTTTATCTTTTATGCCACACTGTTCGCCCCAGCTCACAATTCCATAGACATAATAGGAACCATTTTGTACACAGGTTAGAGGACCTCCAGAATCTCCCTGAGGAGAAAAAAAAATAAGAGCCATTCTTATGAATAAGAAACATTCTAAAATAAAGCAAAATGTTGCCCAACAACAAAATTTCTCTCTCAAGCACAAGATTTTGAGGTTTTGAATGATTTTTTTTTTATACAGATGTGCCACGGAGGTGGTGTTCAGATCCTGATTAGGTTTAGGACACCTCTCCTGATTCCGTTAAAATGACAGTGAAAATTCAACAACAAAACTGTTCTTGTGAAGTTTTGGCTCAAACTGGCAGAAATCTCACAAGTTCACATTACACTTCCAGAGTCATGAATGAAAGTCACTTGGCATTATGGTCATAACCTTGATTCATAACTATATGGGCAGATTCAGATTGTATATCAAAATATCTGTAAAACTGAGTTGGGCCCGTCTTTAGTTTTGTCTTTTTTCATTTAAAGGTTTATGGAAAAACTCCAGAGGCATACTGAGCCAGGTTTTGCTGTGTTACAATAGTTCAGCTCTGGAGTGGCTTCAGATTTACACCAGAGTAACAGTAAAATTAATCCTGACTTCCCCCTATGAATATGAGATCTGAGGAGGAAGATCAAGTTGGAGGTCTGGTGCTCATGACAAAGAAGAATATGATAGATTTGAGAAGAGAGAGAGAGAGAGAGGAAGAGAAGATTAGAAGGTATGTGCATTAAGAAGAGTTCTGGGTAAGCATCTGAACTTTTGAACTTTTCCACGGAATCTCTAAACCTTCTCTGTCATTGATAGTGATGACATTAATTCTAAGACTATGTCTCTCAAATCACAATGAAGAAAGAAGAAGGCTGTTTTAATGCGTTGATAGGAGAAACAGAAACATATGTAGTACCCTGCCAGAGCCATTACTCTGCACAACCTATTTATGTGATTTTTTTTAAAGAGAAAAATTAATGTTCAAATACAGAAAAAGCATCCGACCTGACAAGTATCAACTCCTGGTGTCTGCAGATTTCCTGCACAAAGCATGCTTTCATCCAGTTTGTTATCATATGCGCGCCGTGCATTGCACTGTGTCTTGGAGATCAGCTTTACTCTGGCATCTAACAGCTGACGAGATCCTTCACCTACAAGATGTGCGCCAAGAAATTGCGGAAAGTCACCTTCCCCACTTCATGTTATGTTTTTAATTTGAGTTTGTTTGTAATTTGGATGGGGGGGAGGGAAGTCTGTCTGAAATTATACAAATTTAGTTAGAGCCTATGCCTGGGAACTTCGATCAGAACATTGAAGTCATGGGGAGAGTTGTCTGACTAGAGGCAGAGGAAGGTCTACAGATTTGGTCATTCCACCTACACATTTGCTAGTGGCATTCAGTGGCCTGATTTTCAAAGGTGCTGATCACTTGCAGCCTCCATTGACTTCAACGGGATTTGTAGGTGCTCAGCACTTCTGAAAATCAAGCCACTATATATTTTTCAACACACAAAATAATGAAACGGATAAGCAAGGTAAAATCCTACAATATTTAAAGGAGATAACTAATGGGAATCTAAAGACATGACATATCATCTAAAGGGGAGGGCCACCGATTCAAAGAACTACATCTGCAGCTACTTAAGAGTGGTTTATAAGTTTGGCCTTACTCCAGAGTTACAGGAAACATTTTGCCGTCTCAGTGATTTCCTGAAATGCTAATAATAGCTCTGTTCAGAGAAAGAGAGCCAGTTTGAACACTTATAAAGTAATTGGTTTTCTAAATAAACAATTTAAAAAAATTAAAAGAACTGTTCAATTTAGATTTTTTAAAAAAATATCCATTACATTCTATTGGCACATTCTGAACAAATGGACATGCTTTGCTATTGTTGACTTCAATGGGAGTTACATCAACAGGTAGAATTTGGCCCTATGTGTCATATCAGACTATCATTTGCAAAGTACTAAGCCACTTAACGCATCCTGAATGACACATTGTCCTTCTGTTACTTTACAGCAACACATCAATCAGAACATGAGAAAATACACTTTTCAGAAAATTGCCATGATCTTTTTTAAAAAAAGCATAATTCCCACTCAGAGTTACTGGCTGTAATAAAGATTTGGGTAGAATTGCTTGAACTTGAAATGATTTGGATGTTTGATTTGTAGAAGCGGCAAACAAATTCAGATGCTGCTTATCAAAAGCTTAATGGGTGTGGAAAACTTGCAAGAGTTCCGGTATCTGATCCTGTCTGGAAATACTGTAAGTAAAGCATAGCCTCATTCACGGTACATTGTTGCTTCTGTTTTTGGCTCTGAATGAAGCCAAGAAGCGCAGTGTCAAGTGGCAAAGAAAAAGGTTAATGGATTTTTTCAGATTTTCCAGAAAGGTTTGGATACTGGATGAAGGTTCAAGCCAATACTTATTTTACCTAGACAGGTTAACACATGTTGCTTAATCTGAATATTAGATACTAGGGCCTAGATTCTGATCCAGGGAATTGCAGAGCAACTCTGCTGAGAGAGTTACTCTATTCTAACATGGATATAACTGAGATCAGCCAACCCTCAAATACCTTACCTGTTTCAGTATCTCCCCATCCTGAGATATAGCACTCAGTCCCATCAGGAAATGGAGCACTGGGCAAACACACTGTTTTTACGTACTTCGTTTCTAGAGCACAATGGCCATGAACTGGCTTCAGCTTAAGCAAAGCTATACACAGGGTAACAAAGAATATATTGATAGATAAAAATGAAAGGGGATTAAAATTAATCTACAATGTACAAATGTGCACTGTGCAAATGCCTGAAATCTACTATTTGTACCATTTGCTGGACCCTGCCCTCTGTACCTACTTGTTTATGTAACCATCCTGAAAATCTAGAATGCCTACACTGTACACAATCACACACTGGCTTTATCTTTTCTAGAACCTGTCCTCACACTATTGAAGTCAGCAGGAGTTCTGCCATTGATTTCAGTGAGAGCAGGATCAGCCCAATAGAGAGGTGCAGCCCATAGAAACCGTACCTCCATTTTCATCAGTGAAAAGGTCCAACCAACAATGCCTCGTCAAAGAGTTCACCACCCATGTTGCAATGCTGTGGGAGCTTACCGATATCATTGAATGGAATATCGTTCCTTTCTTTGTAATGTCCATGCCGAATTATCTTCTCCACATCAAATTTTTGTTCATGGTACTCTGTCTTCTCCACGTCTTGCTTTCCAAGGGACACTTGCAGGTTGTCTGTGTGAAGGCTAAGAAGAAGAAAAAAAAAGCAAATCACCTGCTGAACTTTTTAGCTCTGGTGCTTAGAATCAGGCTCACTGACAGCAATTCCGGCCTGGCTAGGGCCATCCCTAAGGAGGCTGGGGGCCCGCGGCGGAAGTGACAAATCTGTCACTTCTGAGACTGACCGTGCTGGCCAATTGTGCCAGCACATGGGGCCCGGAGCTGTCGTGTGTGCCTAGGAGCCCTGTGGCCCGCCTGGGTGATTTAAAAGGGTCAGGGGCCTCCGGGCCCTTTTAAATTGACAGGGCCCCTGGGCAATTGCCCTGTTTGCACCCCAATGGCTGGCCTGCTTGGAATGCAGGCAGTCAGAATGGTGACCAAGTCAGCAATGCTTGAATGAGTGCCTGCATTTTGTAATTTACCAGTCTCCAAACTTTCCCTACCTAGAGATTTCTACACACCCACGAGGCATATGCTCCTCTGAAAATGAAATATAGTATTCCAGGCAGAGGCTAATTGGGGTTTAGCAACAGGAGGCAAAAATCACAGAATAGCTGTTCTAGAGCGCTCGCTGCTTTCTTCCTTATGCCATGGTGTGTGGTGCCACATGTTGTGTGGTTGACCCCAACCCCAGGTCTTCAGATGACTTTCCTTTCAACCACCAGAAAGCTTGCTACATTCCTCCTCCTTTCCTCCAGCAGATACTGAAAACCCTCAGAGAGGGGATTCCTTCAGATACTGACAACATTTCCCTAAGGAATTAACTGAAGGCTTGAATCAGTCCTACAGCAAGGTGTGATAAAAACACCAACACATCAGCCAACTGCCTTATCTACACTACACAGAAGTAAGAGGAGGGAGGAGAGAATTTCATAGGTAACACCTTTTGGGGGGGATGCTCAGTACATGTTTTTATAATATCCTTTTAACTTCCTGTACATAGTTACTCACTAGCATGTGATCTTAATACAAATACCAACCACAGCTAAATCAAGCAGAAACTGACGCCTCTGAACTTTAATCCAATTTGAGAAGAAGGTCGATTTATGTATTGGTTCTCGAAGTGGAGTTCCCTAATAGTCCATGTAGAAATATCCGCTCTCTTCCCTTCTCTCTCACTTCACAGCCCCTTCTGTAGGTTACTGTACACACGGTATAACCTTGTTTCAACTTAACTAGCGTTTGATTAGAAGCAGAAGTCAGATTCTCTTTGAGCAACCGCAGCAAAGGTGTGAAAGGGACAACATGTATTTTAATGAGCTTCTGGGACACTCATGCAGTGGGAGGGAAGTGGACTGGATGATTTAATAGATGTTTTTAATCTAAATTTTCTGTGATTTTATAACTATATGGTAATAACATTCCTTTACCGTCTCATTCTTCATTCTCTGGCAACCCTCAATACAAGTCCTAAGTAATGTTTTAGGATTTTATTTTCAACTGACAAAGTGGTGTAGTTCCATTAAAGTTAATGCTGATTTACATTACCTGGGGATCTGACTCCATCTTTCAATGAGAGAGACAAGGTGGGGGAGGTAATATCTTTTATGGGACCAACTTCTATTGGTGAGAAAGGCAAGCTTTTGAGTTTATGCACAGCTCTTTTTCAGGTCTGGGAAACATACTCAGCATTTCTAGAAGCAGTTATTACAACAATCTATAACCTATTAACAACTCCCTCTCCCTACCCCCACCCACTTCCTTTCCTCCCTATGGATGTAGAGGTGTTAACAGGCTACATTACCTTGAACGGTCCCTTGAAACATGTGTTAACTACATATGCTGAACAATCTGTTTCACCTTGTATTTATTTGTGACACTCTGAGTATGTTTCCCAGACCTAAAGAAGAGCTCTGTGTAAGCCCAGAAACGTGCCTCTCTCACCAGCAGGAGTTGGTCCAATAAAAGATATTACCTCACCCACCTTGTCTCTCTAATGACCGGGACTCATATGGCTACAACACTACATATTTCTATAATGCTATTAGAGCTGTTCAGAACACAGAAATCCCATCCTGCAAGAAATACTGCTATTTTGACATTTTTTTCCCTATCCTGGAACAGAATGGAAAAAAAAATCAAACTATCAAACATTTTAATGGAACGGGAAGCTCGGAAAAATGTCCACTCAAATGTCAAAATGAAAAATGTTAACACTTTCAATCTCAATGCTTTGTTTGAAATTTTCCCATTAAAAACACAAATCAGAAAGTGTTGCCAACATTGACATTTTCCAGCAAAAAAATTCGACCTGGCATTTTGTTACCAACAGTTTCCAGTGGATAAATGTTTGTTAGCAATGGTTTCCAGTGGATAAATTTCAACCAAATAACTACTATGTGATTTTTTTCATGCTTAGCAGGACACAGGTAATGTACTTACTGAATGCAGTGTCCAGCAGTGAGAACCCAGCATGGTTCAATCAGAGCTCCTCCACAGAAGTGTCCCTTTGGCATGGGAGGCCTCCATGGACACTTGCTCTGCAGAGATGCCATCCAGGGATGTTTGCCAGATATGGTCTTGGCCCCACCATAAATCCTTTTGAGTGTTCTCTGAGCCTCTGGCTGTCCACACGTATTGAATGTCTTACCCACTACAGGAAGAATGGCTGGGGTGACTGTAGTCGCTGGAGTCTTTTCTGCAGGGGAGACATACAGGCAGAGCTGAACTTGCTACAGGCAGAGACTGAACTTGCTATAATGATTATAAATCTCAGGAATGGACATGGCAACACATTTTGGGAATGTCTGGCACAGTTATAGGACTGGAAGTGTTATGACATACTACAAGAAGCTTACAAGAAGTGGAAGGTTGGACATATGACCAGGGAAGAGTATAAAAATATTGCTCGGGCATGTAGGAAAGATATCAGGAGGGCCAAATCGCACCTGGAGCTGCAGCTAGCAAGAGATGTCAAGAGTAACAAGAAGGGTTTCTTCAGGTATGTTGGCAACAAGAAGAAAGCCAAGGAAAGTGTGGGCCCCTTACTGAATGAGGGAGGCAAGCTAGTGACAGAGGATGTGGAAAAAGCTAATGTACTCATTGCTTTTTTTGCCTCTGTTTTCACTAACAAGGTCAGCTCCCAGACTGCTGTGCTGGGCAACACAAAATGGGGAAGAGATGGCCAGCCCTCTGTAGAGATAGAGGTGGTTAGGGACTATTTAGAAAAGCTGGACGTGCACAAGTCCATGGGGCCGGACGAATTGCATCCGAGAGTGCTGAAGGAATTGGCGGCTGTGATTGCAGAGCCCTTGGCCATTATCTTTGAAAACTCGTGGCGAACGGGGGAAGTCCCGGATGACTGGAAAAAGGCTAATGTAGTGCCCATCTTTAAAAAAGGGAAGAAGGAGGATCCTGGGAACTACAGGCCGGTCAGCCTCACCTCAGTCCCTGGAAAAATCATGGAGCAGGTCCTCAAAGAATCAATCCTGAAGCACTTAGAGGAGAGGAAAGTGATCAGGAACAGTCAGCATGGATTCACCAAGGGAAGGTCATGCCTGACTAATCTAATCGCCTTTTATGATGAGATTACTGGTTCTGTGGATGAAGGGAAAGCAGTGGATGTATTGTTTCTTGACTTTAGCAAAGCTTTTGACACGGTCTCCCACAGCATTCTTGTCAGCAAGTTAAGGAAGTATGGGCCGGATGAATGCACTATAAGGTGGGTAGAAAGCTGGCTAGATTGTCGGGCTCAACGGGTAGTGATCAATGGCTCCATGTCTAGTTGGCAGCCGGTGTCAAGTGGAGTGCCCCAGGGGTCGGTCCTGGGGCCCGTTTTGTTCAATATCTTCATAAATGATCTGGAGGATGGTGTGGATTGCACTCTCAGCAAATTTGCGGATGATACTAACTGGGAGGAGTGGTAGATAGGCTGGAGGGGAGGGATAGGATACAGAAGGACCTAGACAAATTGGAGGATTGGGCCAAAAGAAATCTAATGAGGTTCAATAAGGATAAGTGCAGGGTCCTGCACTTAGGATGGAAGAATCCAATGCACCGCTACAGACTAGGGACCGAATGGCTCGGCAGCAGTTCTGCGGAAAAGGACCTAGGGGTGACAGTGGACGAGAAGCTGGATATGAGTCAGCAGTGTGCCCTTGTTGCCAAGAAGGCCAATGGCATTTTGGGATGTATAAGTAGGGGCATAGCGAGCAGATCGAGGGACGTGATCGTTCCCCTCTATTCGACACTGGTGAGGCCTCATCTGGAGTACTGTGTCCAGTTTTGGGCCCCACACTACAAGAAGGATGTGGATAAATTGGAAAGAGTACAGCGAAGGGCAACAAAAATGATTAGGGGTCTAGAGCACATGACTTATGAGGAGAGGCTGAGGGAGCTGGGATTGTTTAGTCTGCAGAAGAGAAGAATGAGGGGGGATTTGATAGCTGCTTTCAACTACCTGAAAGGAGGTTTCAAAGAGGATGGCTCTAGACTGTTCTCAATGGTAGCAGATGACAGAACGAGGAGTAATGGTCTCAAGTTGCAATGGGGGAGGTTTAGATTGGATATTAGGAAAAACTTTTTCACTAAGAGGGTGGTGAAACACTGGAATGCGTTACCTAGGGAGGTGGTAGAATCTCCTTCCTTAGAGGTTTTTAAGGTCAGGCTTGAGAAAGCCCTGGCTAGGATGATTTAACTGGGACTTGGTCCTGCTTTGAGCAGGGGGTTGGACTAGATGACCTTCTGGGGTCCCTTCCAACCCTGATATTCTATGACTCTATGACTCTATGACAAGGGAGAACTGGGTTTGGGAGCAACATCGGAAATCCTGCCAGATCCTTACTGTAGGAGCCACTTGGAGGATCATCTACAGCACTGTTCAGCAGTGGTGATTGCTGTCAGGGCTTCTTGGAAGCTTAGGAGCAAGTTTTGCCTGAGATAGAATTTGGGGTCTTGTTTGCCCATTTGACTTTTGATATTTTTATATTCTTGTGTGAACAAAGACACTGTGTGTTACATTTGCCCACAAGCAGATGGGGTAAAAAGAGATAAGAAATAAAATTAAAGTGTTGTTGGTTAGAGTGGGAGTTTAATATGCAAGCCCACACTTGAAGCGCACACCTGTCTCAACTGCTTTCCCGAGATAAGGTCAAGCAACCTGTTGGGAGAGGCGAGGGGAATGCAGGGGGAGGTGTTATAAGAAACACTAAAAGCCAAAGAAATGCCTGACCCTGACCAAAGCACAACCTCACACCTTACTCCTCCCACGGGATACAAAAGAGATGGTTCTGAAGCCCGCAGACCCAAGACCCTCCATAACAGAACACAACATAAATTATAAGGGTTGGGATCAAGGGTGTGCACTATAGGTATAATTATGCCTGCGAAGAAACTGGAAGGGAACAGGGGAAAGGCTCTGTGGGATACAGAGCTATTTATATGCTTGCTTGATTTCCCCAATAAACATTGCATTGTCTGCACTTCGGATTTCTGGTCTTCTGTTTTCTGTCTGCGGGACAAGAACCTGGGGAAGGGCAAAGAGAAAGCCCTTAACACCTCTGAGCCTCATTGAGCAGGTTCAGTGTTATTCTCCACTCTACCTGTTACTGAGCAGGGCGAAACATCACAGGAGTCCCATTTCACCTTGTTATCTGTTTTGATGAAGCACCAGGGTTTTACATCACCATCTGGATTCCTGAAGGGAACAGATTCCAACATCCACCAATCAGAGTGAGGAAATCTCCAAGAAAAAAGGTTAACCGTTGGACTGAAGGGTGCATAACAGAGCAGCTAAATGCTCCAAGTAAAGATCCAAGCTTCCCTAGAAGCTATTTTCATTTTTAACAAGGAACACACCTGAGGAGATGGGTGGCATAGGTGACTCTCTTCCACTTTTCCACCCTCCTGATCCTGGGAGTAGCTAGGGGCCAGGTCAGTGCAAATTAGAGTGGTCTCTTCTAGGACAGACGCATCAGAGCTCTTTAGAGGGGTGCCCCAGAATGTCCACTATGTCAGATGCTGAAGAAAAGTCTGTGTACGTCACCATCTGAAGTTGGTCCAATAAAAGGTTTTGCCTCACCCACCTTGTCACCCTCATTATGTCAAAGGCAGGTTGCAAAGAGCAGGTGATGTCAGCTTTACATCCCCTGGAGATTCCCTGTACTTCCCTATGGATCCATATGAGCTGCTCACACTGCAATTATTGGGGGTTCTGCACATTTTTTGTGAGAGGAGACCTCCGCATATGTAGCTTCAGTAGATTACCTGCAGAAGTTATGGTCACCGATGCCATAATATTCGGCATCCTCCATAAATGCATTATAACTCTCGTCCAAGAGCAGGTTAGAATTCCAATGAAGGCATGTCTTCCCAGATCTTGTTTGACTCACTTTCCCTCTGTATTCATGGCCATCCTGTTCATAACAGTCCTCTGGTCCTACAAGAAGACAATGCTGATATGAAAAGATCCTGCCTGTCACTCATTTCCTGGACAGTGGATGTGTCACCCACCAAGGATGACATGGGTTAATGTCATGCCTGTTGCAAGATCCAGCGAGCAACTGGACAAAATGTAGTCTTGGATGAGGGAGGTGGGAATAATTGAACCTTATTCCATATTCTCAACCATATCAATACTGTGACACCAAGTTACAATGGAAAAAAGTTTCAGGACCCCCTACTCCAACCTAGCTATAAGGAAAAGGAAAATGACTGCAAATCCCTGAAACCTATTTGCCATTCCCAGGTTGAGACCTCATGCTCTAAACAGCTCAGCAAAGTAGCGTTGGAGAGCTTCCATTATTAAAAAGTCAGCAATTGGTCAGAATCTGTTCCTGTAGCAACCTGCCACTTGAGCTGTATATGGCAGAGGGTGCCCGTATGATGGATAGACCTGATCAGAGAGTTGGTATCATGCTAGAAGGATGGACATACCAGCAAGAGGAAAGAGAGGGTTAAAAGTTAATGAAGGAATTATGGCAATGAGGAGTGCTCATGACAAGGCTGTCTGTTGCATGGAGCTGGTCTGAAGCCTTTAATATACATATATAGAGAATTTACGATTCCCACCCTCCTACCCTTACAAATGTGTGCCTCTACACCCTCATTCAGTCACACTCTTCTAGAAGTGGGTAATGGCTGGAGCACAGTTTTGGGAACATCAGAGCCGGGAACCCTTTTGTGACATTTGTGGTTCACCCAGGCCAGTAAGGGGTTTGGTCACCATCTGTCTTGTAACCCTAGATGTCCTGTGCGGGGGGCTTTCTGGTTGTTGGGATCAGAGTTCTGAACCAAAGCTTCACAGTCACAAAACACTCCAGGGTTACAAGGCAGACAGTGACCAAACACCCTACTGGCCTGGGTGAACCCCAAAATGTGTGGGTACATCCTGAAGGGGGCGCCAGAGAGAGGAAATTGGGAAAGATTTTTTTTGAAGAGGAAGGGAGATTGTACAGGAAAGCTCACAGGGGGAAAGATAAAAGCCCTGAGAAACCTTACAAACAACTGGTTGTGCCTGCCGAGCAATGTGGGGAGTTAATGTTGCTAACACTTGATCGTCCTTTTGCTAGTCACTTGGAGGGGCAGAGAACCGACGATAGGTTAAAGAAGTCCTCTGAAACCTTCCTGAGCCCAGGATTACCCTGGATATGTGCTTGGGTTCCTGGTCTAGGAGCTGCGCTAGTGAATCTGATTGCAGGCTTGAACCTTGCTTTGGACAAATGCAGCGTAATAATTACCTTCTCTGCACCCTTGGGGAAAAAAAGGCAAATCTCGACATACCTATTTCACAGAACCTCCCTCTGAAGGGTTCAGCACACTGGCAGGAGAATTTTGATCTGAGTCTCCGCTGTAGACAGACGCCTCCATTTTTACATGGGTTTGGTTTGCAAGCTGCAGATACTGTCAACATTTAAATCATAAAACAGCACTATTATTCTGCTAGAAGCCGGTCGGTGGTAACTGACTCCCCTAAGGGATTTACTCCCCTAGCTGGGAGATGCAGCAGACTCATCCTTGGTGGGCCTGGCAGAGAGCGGATGCGTAACACATACTATTCAATAGGAAACATAGGCTTTCCCCAGCACTATCCTGCCAGATTGACTCTCCCTGAATAGACCACCTCTCTGGGGTGAGCAGATAGTGCAGGCTCCATGCCCACTAACTGAACATACAAACACGTAGGATTTTTTTCTGCTGTTATTCTCACCTTTGTTGCAGTATGGTGGCTTGTAGGGATGTCTACAAGCGCACTGAGAATAAGGTGGAGTTAGCATTATAAGGCAGTCTCCTTGACGACAGCTATTCCTTTCACACACGTTTTTCACTGTGGTGGAGCCCGATAAAACAGAAAAGCAAGATTAGATTAATAGCTTGCATTTTATACATGTATTCACTGAACAGGTGCTGAGTCCCATCGATGCCAGGCTAGACGTACTTTCAACTGAGTCTCTTGCACCATTTTTGGCTATAGCTTTGGGTGCTGATGCCTGTTAACTAGAGTTGTCCAGAAATGGAATTTTCCTTCCTGTGAAAAATTTCAAGACTATGATTTCTTTTTCCATTCTGAATTGAAACAACAACGACAACAAAATATCTTGACATTTTTCATGGGAAGAAAAGGGTACCAAAAATCCATTTCAGAAGAACTGAAATGGAATTTTGTGGCTTACCAGCTGCCTGCCTGAGAGCCTGAGGAGCTGGCCAGCTACCTGGGCTCCCCAGCAACTTGCCAACTGGGCAGCCAAGAAGCCCTGCCAAGAAGTCATGAGGGTGGGTGAGCTATCAAGAAGCCAGGCAGCCTGCCTACCTACCTGCCTGGTTTTCTCTGAAAGTTTTGATGGAATCAACACATTCCTTTAGAACATTTCAACAATGAATTGTCGACCAGCTCTAGTCAAAACCTGACACACATTTACCAGTTCCTTTGGATTATTTCACAACCCGATGATTGTTGAGAAGTGAATCAAAGGCAATGTATTTTTCTAGAGCTTTTTGGCTAGACGTTTTTCCTCCCTTTAATAATAATGAAACTATGAAAACAGCACCTACCTACCTTTCTCACACCTAGTCCCGGCATACGGCATAGGGCAGAGGCAGGTGTAGCGATTTCTGTTTCTTTTGCACTCACCATTATTCTTGCAAGGCTTGGACGAGCATGGATCTACCAGGAGAGCATGGAGACTTTTTATTTACACCCTACAGTATCGACTTTTTGCCAGGCTCTTAGCTTGACGTTGCCATAAGAATCTCAACAAATCTCATGTGTTTAGATAATAGACAGTTTCTGGATCATGTTCTTCTGAGATTAACATGGTTTCAGGTGGACCCCCAGGTCAGATTGCCCCCCAAAATGTGACCCTGCTCTAAAGTTGACAGGTTCCCCTTCCAGAGCAATCTGATGCTGTCTTCCTAAGCACAGATGCCATATATCATTATTAAGGCTCCATGTTTGTCACAGAGGTCACGGATTCTGTGACTTTCTGTGATCTCTGTGACTTCTGCAATGGCTGGCCCGGGGGCTGCTAAGCAGCTTGGGCTGCCCCTGGGCCAGGTGCACTGGATGCTGCTGGGGCAGTCTCGGCCCCCCCGCACCCAGAAGCAGGAGTTTGGGTGTGGGGGAGACTCACGGCTGGGGATTGGGGTGCGGGGTGGTGCTTACCTGGGGTGGGGGTTCCCAGAAGGATGACAGGAACTCCCCTCCCTCAGCTCCTAGCTCCACATGCTACCTCTGCTTGCAGGCACCGCCCCTGCAGCTCCCATTGGCTGCGGTTCCTAGCCAATGGAAACTGCAGAACTGGGGCTTGGGGCAAGACGGAGGCAACATGTGGAGCGTGGAGCTAGGAGCTGGGGTTGCTGCTTCCAGGAGCCTGCCCCAGCCCCCCCACCCCCCACCCGTGACACCCCCCCCAGGCTGCGACACCCCCCCAAGCTGTATCTCCCCCGGCATCTGCAACTCCCTGGGCTGCAACCCTCCCCCCAATACCTGCACCCCCCCAGCCATGACCTCCCCCCCCCCGAGCACCCACAGCGCTCCCTAGGCCACACACCCCCAGCACCTGTGGCGCCCCCGGGCTGCCCTCCTGAGCTGCCCCCACCACCAAGTGTTGCTATCTTTCTACCCTCTGACCCTGGGGATATCTGGGAGCTTTTTAAGTTTCTGGTGTAGACCTCAGTTCTACTTCAAACTACACCTGGTTGGATATATGTCCCCAGGGGCTATCCACCATCGGAAGTGATGCCAAGAAGCTGGCTCAAGGTACTTTCTCGCTATACTGAAGTATAGAAAATAACATGTGACTAAGAAAAAACATTTGCTCTACATTTGGTCACAGAACATACATTCCATGAAAGCAGTAATTACATCTCACAGTGTCTATAGACAAATAAGCTGGGGCTTTTTGTAGTAGCAATCAGAAATGTTCTGCATGATCAGAATCCGTTCTGCAAAAGCAAGAGATAAAACACGGACTCCTTACAAGAGGAATACAAAGGAGAACATTGCAGGCAAACCCTCCTAACTAATTCCTTTGATTCAGACATTCTGAGAGGACGCTGGCAGATAAGGTAAGATGGGGAGTGAGACAATAAGATTTGCCACACTTAGAACTGGAATGGTGGGTTGGGGTTTTCTACCCCTGACACCTCCCAATGTACTTTAAAAATGTTGCATTGCTAACACCTATTTTAATACCATTGTAGCCAAAGTATTCGTAGAACCAGTCGGGATATGTGAGGTATTCTCTGTCTGTGGCGGCGGTGTTCTCTTTTGGTACAACATACTCATCGCTGTATTCATAGTAATCAGTCCTGTCTAAAAGAGCATGGAAGGAAAGAGGAGAAAATAATATTAAAGGAAAGATAGTGTTGTAAAATATCCTTTCTTCAGGGTTGCCACTCTGCTGCACACTGGGGCCATTTGGGATGTCATGACAGCAGTTTGCATCGCATATAGATCTTCCTAATCCTATAAAAGTACAAGTATTCTTTGTTAGCTTTGTAAGGCCAGTAACACATAAATGAGCTGGTCTGAGGCTATCCAATAGATGGAAGTGGTGCTCCTGCGCGCACGCGCACACACACACGCACACACACACACACACACACACACACACACACACACACACACACACACACAGAGACAGAGTAACATGTTCATTGCAACATTCTGGCTACCTTTCCTTTACTGCTTCACTTGAGAGGGCTGGAGTGAATCAGAAATCTGGATCAGGCAACAGTGCTAAGTCTTGCAGATCCCCTAAGCAGCTAGAATTGGAAGCCACTTCATGCTGTGGTGCCCTTGAGGGGACTTTGTCCAGGATATTGTGAATCCATCCATTCACAGCATTGAAAATTTCCAGTGCCCCAATATAATTTGGCAGGTTTCAGAGTAGCAGCCGTATTAGTCTGTATTCGCAAAAAGAAAAGGAGTACTTGTGGCACCTTAGAGACTAACAAATTTAAATCTCTCCTCTGTTTTTTCCACCAAATGCATCCGATGAAGTGAGCTGTAGCTCACGAAAGCTTATGCTCTAATAAATTTGTTAGTCTCTAAGGTGCCACAAGTACTCCTTTTCTTTTTGTTAATATAATTTGGATGATCCCACTGTTCTGTGGTTGCTTCACATTTCATTGCACTATTTTATACCCTCAGGGTGGGATTCTTAGGTGCCCATCTCCCACTGAAGTCAATGGATTTAGATGTCTAAATATCTTTCTGAATCACACCTGCAGTGCCTGTAGACAGTCAGTTTCTCAGGTCCTGTTATTCATTTGCTTCCCCGCCCCTCCCCTTGTGACACATGACAATATCCTGGACAAACCTCATTGAATTAAGTTTAATATCTTTGTGGCCCCTTGTATTAAAAATGCAATTATTTATGTGATATTATAAAATAGCTGTGAGCTTATCAGAGCAGGACTGTCTCTTACTATTTGTAGACAAAGCACTTATTACAATAGGGCCCTGATCCCAATTAGGGCCTTTAAACACTACTGATGGACAAATAATAATTGTTCCAATCTTAGAGGGCAGTAAGAAAGAAGAACAACGAGGAGTTCTTGTGGCACCTTAGAGACTAACAAATTTATTTGGGCATAAGCTTTCGTGAGCTAGAACCCACGTCATCGGATGCATGGAGTGAAAATACAGGATCACATATAAACATGAATGGATGGGGGTTGCTTTACCAAGTGTGAGGTCAGTCTAACAAGATAAATCAATTAACAGCAGGATACCAAAGGAGGAAAAATAACTTTTCAAGTGATAAGAGAGTGGCCCATTACAGACAGTTGACAAGAAGGTATGAGTAATAGTAGGGAGAAATTAGTATTGGGGAAGTTAAGTTTAGGTTTCGTAATGACCCAACCACTCCCAGTCTCAATTCAGGCCTAATCTGATGGTATCCAGTTTGCAAATTAATTCCACTTCTGCAGCTTCAGGTTGGAGTCTGTTTTTGAAGTTTTTTTTGCTGAAGAATTGCCACTTTTAGGTCTGTTATTGAGTAACCAGAGAGATTGAAGTGTTCTCCTACTGGTTTTTGAATGTTATAATTCCTGATGTCAGTTTTGTGTCCATTTATTCTTTTGCATAGAGACTGTCCAGTTTGGCCAATGTACATGGCAGAGGGGCATTGCTGGCACGTGACGACATATATCACATTGGAAGATGTGCAGGTGAAGGAGCCCTTGATGGTGTGGCTGATGTGGTTAGGTCCTATGATATGTCCCTTGAATAGATATGTGGACAGAGATGGCACTGGGGTTTGTAGCAGGGTTTGGTTCCTGGGTTGGTGTTTTTGTTGTGTGGTGTGTGGTCGCTGGTGAGTATTTGCTTCAGGTTAGGGGGCTGTCTGTAAGCAAGGACTGGCCTGTCTCCCAAGGTCTGACACATTACGCAGGTAGCAGCCTGGAGTGCACCCAAACACTGCTGGAACCAGCAGCGCTTCCAGCTTATGTTTTGCAGATGGAGAACCGATTAGCTTGGGCCACCCCATCTCTCCAGCAGGTGTCACTGTAGCCAGTTGGAGCCACTCTGATGAGTTTCAAAGGCAAAGTATGCTAATGAGCAGACTAAAATGCATATAGGGAAACTTTAACTCCCCTAGGGCTGGGCCAATGGCCCTGCAGATCATGCAGTACCTTGAACTGATTATTGACTGCATTATCTTAGTTTCTTCTCCTCATTCATTTGCTTGTAGCCTTTATCTTTACTCCTTCTTTGCTTCCGAAAAAATCCACTTTTGTACAATGGGTGTTTTATATTTCATATTAAAATAGAAACGTCTTTTTTCCCCCCTTCTTTTTTCTATGCACCAATCTTGGTTTCTTGGGGTGGGGGTGGGGGGAAATATTCACCTCATTTATCATTATGTCAAATCCAGACTCCTTTTTCCTGGCTCATTATTTCTCAGGAGCTGAGTCTCCATGTTATGAAAGTGCTGCAGGAGAGCACACCTGGTTGAGGAACATAAGGATCTGGCTGGATCCTTTGTCTTCTGAAGTCATTGTCTTCAGCAAGCAAATAAAGTTTAAAGTGATGAAGTTAAAAAAGGAAAGCAAAAAGAACGTCTGCCCAGAGTTCAGCCTTCAAGCTGATATTGTGCAGGAGGGAAAATATTGCACGAGTTAGATTCTTCCCTGCCTTTACCCCAGCCTCCGTCCCCCTTTAATTATTAAATATCTTTTAGGAAAGGTGACTTTGTTTCAATAGGCGTCTTTAAGTAATTGCTGCGAAGGTCTGAGTAGCCAGATCCTAGCACATACTTTATATAAAAAGAAATATATAAAAGGTCTATGCAGGGTTAATAAATGCGTAATAGATGCAACGTCCTTCTGTCATCTCTTGTCTTATACATCTTGGACTGCAACAAACTGGGTCTGGGACCATCTTTTTGTTCTGTGTTTATACAGCACCAAGCACAATAGAGGCCTGTGACATACCAAGGGTATAATCCACACTGATGAGTAGCTGAGTCACCCCTGCCCTGTAACCTTGAGCGCCTTACAATGCCTTGGCCCAAGATGTTCCCACCTAGGCTGTTTATAAGTAGCCTTCCAGCATGCAAGCACAGCCTGAGTGCCTGCGTGCAACTGTAGCCATAATTGAGTTACACTCTGGCTCTCACCAGCCTGGGCTATATTGCAGGGTGACCACAACACACTCCCGATCCTGCATTTCCCCCAACAAATATATGTCCTGTACTGCCCTCTACTGGACAATACAAACGTATATAAAATCTGTCATTTTATTAATAGAACTCCCACACACGCTTCTTGTTACCCCAAACGGAGTTTCCCAAATGCTTCAATTCAAACACTGGATTAGACAAAACAATAAAAGACATATATTAACTACAAAGAGATGAATTTTAAGTGAATACACATATGGAGGCATAAAAGTCAGAAATGGTTACAAGAAAAATAAAGACAAAACACAACTAGTGCCTAACTTAAACTAAATTCAAAGCAGAGTTTTTCTCACCACATGCTTTCAACAGTCTTGCTGGCCAAATTTCTTAGCTCAGGACCCCTTTGTTTGTTTAATGGCTGCTTCCTTTGTTCTTTCTCATGCAGTGAATTGATGGACAGAAAGAGAGGGAGGCAAAGGTTTGTCTGCCCCTTCTTTTGATAGTCCCCCTTTCCAATAGGGAAGCAAGGTGACAAGCACTTGGTGTGGAAGGGAACTCCATGCCGTTTCTTTGCTAAAATTTCTTTTTGCCCCATCCCCTTTCCTGCCAAAGAATGGCCATTTAGCAAGTAATGGCCTGACAGCAGCATTTACAATTGGCTGAGATGTCAGCTTGCCCTTTGTCTCCAAAGAACTGGACACCCTAGACTTCTCTGGAAAACATACTTTTAGTCGTGATCTCAGTTTATGTTTACCGTAGACAATAAAGGGGAAGGGATGCTATTCAAATGGGGTGGCTAGCAGGATGAAATCAAATTATACATTAATTCTTATAATTCAATTCTAAAATCCTGCCCCTACAGCCTGACTTCATTATTATAGCCGGGAAACTATTAGAGCAATGTATAAAACATTCAATTTGTGAATACATGGGGATGAAGGGGTGATCACTAGCAGCCAACATGGATTTCCCAAGAGCAAATTGTGCCAAGCCAGCTTAATTTCCTTCTTTGACAGGGTAACTTGTTTGGTGGATAGGGGAAATGTGGTGGGCATAATATACCTTGATTTCAGCAAGGCTTTTGACACAATCCCCCCTGACATTATAAGTAAACTAGAGAAATGCAGGCTTGGCGGAACTACCATTAGGTGAATACATAAGTGGTTAAACTACCACAAACAAAGAGTAACTATGTAAGGTGCTACACTTACAGAAGAAAAACCAAATGCACAAATACAGAATGGGGGATAACTGGTTTGGCAGCAGCGTGCTAAGAAGGATCTGGGAGTTGTGGTGGATCACAGCCTCAACATGAGTCAGCAATGTGATGCAGTTGCAAAAAGAGCAAATGCAATTTTATGTTGCATTAACACAGGCATAGCATGCAAGTCACGGAAGGTGATAGTACTGCTCTACTTGGTTAGGCCTCAGCTGGAGTAATGTCTCCAATTTTGATCACCAATGTATAGAAAGGCAACTGACAAAGATGATCAAAAGGATGGAATGCAAGCCATATAAGCAAAGGCTGAAGGAACTGGGTATGTTTAGTTTGGAAAAGAGGAGATTAAAGGGGACATGATAGTGGTCTTCAGATACTTGAAAGATTGTCACAAAAAGATGGAGAAAAGTTGTCTCTTGCCACAGAAGGCAGGACAAGAGGCAATGGGTTCAAAATACAGCAGAGCAGATTTAGATTCAATCTCAGGAAAAACTTCCTAACTGTAAGAACAGTAGGACAATGGAACAGACTGCCTAGGAAGGTTGTGGAAGCTCCTTCACTGGACATTTTCAAAAGGAGGCTGGTGAGCCATCTGTCTTGGATGGTTTAGACACAACAAATCCTGAATCTTGGCAGAGGGGGTAGACTAGATAACCTTTGCAGTCCCTTCTAACCCTATGATTCTACAGTTTCACATATAATGCTGCTACTTGCATTTTGCCATGATATTACTGATCAACAAATTGTGTGTTTTTAAATGATATCTCACAAAACATACTCTATACAATGATTATTACAATAGTGTGTAGGGTGTGGACACAGGGATACATTCTGTCAAGGGCCTGGTCCATGACAAGGGCTCTTAGGCACTACCACAATAAAAACAACATTACAAATAATAATAATGTATAACATTGTGATAGAGAAGGTTAGAAGCACCTATTGACCTGTTCCATAGTACAAATCAATAACCTGAATGCAGAATGTCATCTATTAAGCTTTTTAAAAGGACCTTAACAAGTGGCAATATCATCGTCTCCTACATTATTTAACCCTTTATAAACATTATGGCCACTCATTAACAACTGACTAACCATTTACTAATCACATATTGACCCTTTATAAACTATTTATAGATGTGCCCTGAATATAAAGCATGGTCCCTATATTCAGCCATGCCAGGGGACAGAGGGTTTAACAGGGGACCTTTGGTGTTGGCCAGTACACAGGGTCTGGGCACCTCCCAGATATTACAGAAGGAATCCTCCCAACACCCCTGTGAGATAGGGCAGTATCATTCCCATTCGACAAATGAGGAGCAGTGACATTAAGGCCTCAATTTTCAGAAAGACTCAGCACCCTACAGCTATGTCCAGATTTTTAAAAGTGTGCTTCATGTCCCCATTGGGAACAACAGAGAATCCTCCCCACACTGAGAGCAATTGGAGCTGTTTGGCAAAATCTGACCCTGTCCATGAGTGCAGAGCACTTTGGAATTCCTGGCTGGGCACTTGTGAAAACCTGCCCCTAAGCAACTTGCCCAACATCGCCAAAGAAGACTGGCAGAGCTGGGAGAACCCAGGTCACCTAGGTCCCACTCCAATGCCTTAACTACAAGTTCATTAAATTGAAGTAACTGCTACAGATTCCCTAGAGTGTCCATCTTATCTCTCATTTACCCAACACTCTCCCAGCTACATGTGACAATAACTCCCCTCCCCCCCACACTCAGATACATGACATTCCTGCATCAAAATAACACTTGTTTTTCTCTTTATCATTGCCTCAGCATTAAATAACTATTTGGCTTCCACATCTCTTATTTAAGAAGTGTTCCCATTCCATTTTTTTAATTATTCATAACAAGCCATAGGTTTAGTAAAGCAAAAGTAACAATTTTTTTTATCTGAGCACATAATTAACGCACAAAGTCTGATACACTGGCTGATTTAATCATATTATTGAATCAGAGGGCTCGTTCTTTGTAAGTGCCGGGAAACCTTAACACACTTAAAAAAGCAGTGATCTGACATTTGTCACTGAAATGTGACGATTACATGAAATTAAATTAGACATCCTGCATGCAAATTTTCAAAGAATAACTTTCCTCTGTGTAGTACAATCCTCCCCCCCCCCACACACACTATAATTGATAGGCAGAGATTGAATTTTAAAGCTTCAAATCATCTTTGAGGTTTAGATGATCTTTTTAAACTGTTCAGTTTTCATCTCCAGGTTTTTTCATTGCTGAGACCAGTCAATCAATTAGTGGATTTCTGATCAATATCCTCTTATTCATTAGCTTAATAGGCTCTGTTATTGAGAGAATAGCTGTCCCAACACTGGCAGTCATGCTGTTTTGATCAGTGGATCAAGCCGTGACTAATGTTCCAAGTGGAAATGGGTTGTCACTTGAGCGACATGGATTCCAGGCGACAAACTCCCTCATAGATTTCCACCACAACTTCAGCAACCACCACCCATCCATTAAACTCTTTTTTGAATACTTCCTCACCAGCATCAACTTCCAAAATCAGCTTCTGACAACAATATACAAGAAACCCACAGATCACCACACCTACCTTCCTAGATCCAGTAACCACCCCAAAGGCACCAAGAAATCTGTAACCTACAGCCAGGCGATCAGATACCACAGAACAGGCTCCAACGAGAAACTCCAGAATATACAATTTAACACAGTCAAAACTGCCTCCACCAAACAAGGATACTCCATCACAGAGAATTAGATCACATCATGGAACAGGCCACCCAAATACCGCAAGAGAACCTACTTCAATACAGAAATAACACCCCTAGTTTTCTCCTACCACCCCACACTGGAACCCATATGGGGTCTCATCAAAAAACTATAACCTCTACTCAATGGGGACTCCATCCTGAAAGAAATCTTTCCTGAACTCCCTCTTTCGGCCTTCAAACAACCCCCCAACCTTGCCACGCTCATCATCGGAAGCAAGCTCCCCACAGACCAGGACCCACCAACTCAAAGTGGCACCAGACACTGCCAGAACAAAAGATGCAAAAACTGCAGACATAGCTCCACCCACCACATCTTTCAAGATCCATGGGTCCTACACAGGCCTAACATAACACATGGTGTACCTCAGCCAATGCACTAACTGCCCCAATAACAAGTAGGTGGGTGAAACCAGACAATTACTATAATCTCAAATGAACTCACACAGGAAAATGATAGAAGACAAAAAACACATCATTTGTGGGTGAACACTTTTCACAAACTGATCACTCTATATCTGACCTATCAATCCTCATCCACAAAGGAAACCTGCTCAACAGTTTCAAAAGATGAACCTGGCATAGGATTATAGAATATAAGGGATGGAAGGGAACTCAGGAGGTCATCTAGTCCAACCCCCTGCTCAAAGCAGGACCAATCCCCAACTAAATCATCCCAGCCAAGGCTTTGTCAGGCCAGGCCTTCAAAACCTATAAGGAAGGAAAATCCACCAGCTCCCTAGGTAACCCATTCCAGTGCTTCACCACCCTCCTACTGAAAAAGTTTTTCCTAATATCCAACCTAAACTTCCCCCACTGCAAATTGAGACCATTACTTCTTGTTCTGTCATCTGCTACCACTGAGAACAGTCTAGATCCATCCCCTTTGGACCCCCCTTTCAGGTAGCTGAAAGCAGCTATCATATCCCCCCCCCCATTCTTCTATTCTGCAGACTAAAATAATCCCAGTTCCCTCAGCCTATCCTCAGAAGTCTTGTGCTCCAGCCCCCTAATCATTTTGGTTGCCTTCTGCTGGACTCTTTCCAATTTTTCCACATCCTTCTTGTAATATGGGGCCCAAAACTTGACAGAGTACTCCAGATGAGGCCTCACCAATGCCGAATAGAGGAGAGTGATCACATCCCTCAATCTGCCAGCAATGCTCCTACTTATACAGCCCAAATGTCATTAGCCTTCTTAGCAACCAGGGCGCATTGTTGACTCATATCCAGCTTCTAATCCACTGTAACCGCTATGTCCTTTTCTGCAGAACTGCTGCGAAGCTGCTCCGTCCCTACTCTGTAGCAGTGCATGGGATTCTTCCATCCTAAGTGCAGGACTCTGCACTTGTCCTTGTTGAGCCTCATCAGATGTCTTTTGGCCCAATCCTCTACTTTTTCTAGGTCCTTCTGTATCCTATCCCTACCCTCCAGCGTATCTACCTCTCCTCCCAGTTTAGTGTCATGCTAAATTCATAACTTTTCTAGACACTTAAAGTTATGGACTGAATAGAGACACTGGATTTATGGATTATTACAACAATCTATTACCACTAACAACCCCCACAGTTGCCTTCCCCTACACTTCTTTTCCTCCCTCTGACTGGAGGGGTTTTAGCAGGGCCACTTAATCTTGAATGGTCCCTTGAAACATGTGATAACTGTTTATGCTAAACAATCTGTTCCATCTTGTATTTAGCTATGAAACTCTGAGTATATTTCTCAGACCTGAAAAAGAGCCCTGTGTAAGCTCTAAAGCTTGTCTCTCTCACCAGCAGAAGTAGGTCCCGTAAAAGATATTACCTCATCCACCTTGTCTCTTCAATGAACTGCACGGTAACTTTGCTGGGCTGTAGGTATTGAGATGAGTGCTGGGCAAAGCCAAAGCTTATCGCAAATAAGAACCAAGGTAGCCACATGGTATCCAAACTTTACTCAAGTTCTCAGAAACTTTTGGGACTGCTTAACTGAGCTATTGATCTAGCTTGGATGGGCTTTCTTGCTAGATTTCTGTCACTTTCTGTTTCCAGTTCATCTGAAAATAACATGGAAAAAGCTATTCTCCTGGGGTGAAATCCTGGCCCCATTTTAGTCAATGGCAAAACTCCAGATGGAGCCCAGACTTCACCCAGGATATTTTGGCCCTTACACATCTGATCCTGGACGGAAGTAGCTGCAACCTTGAAAAGCAATTGTAAAAGAAATAAAAATAATTAAATTAACCACACTTTAAAATAATTCCAACATGGTGTCAATTGGGTCTGAATTTGAGTTTAATATAGAGGCTGAGGTGGGCAAGGAAGACGGGGAGGGAGGGGAAGTTCTGCTATTGAGACCAATCCTAAAAACACTTCTTGCACGGCCTAGTGTTTAATACAGTGACTAGCCCCATTGGAGTTAATGTTGATTCACTGTGGAAAGCCTTACACCCAGTATAGGATGCATTATTGGACCCATAGGCTCTGCTTAGCACCATACAGCTAGATAGGTTTCATAGGGCCTGATCATATCAGCCACACTATCAAAGGCTCATTCACCTGCACATCTACCAATGTGATATATGCCATCATGTGCCAGCAATGTGCCTCTGCCATGTACATTGGCCAAACTGGACAGTCTCTATGCAAAAGAATAAATGGACACAAATCAGACGTCAAAAATTATAACATTCAAAAACCAGTCAGAGAACACTTCAATCTCTCCGGTCACTCGATTACAGACCTAAAAGTAGCAATATTACAACAACAAAAATTCAGAAAGAGACTCCAACGAGAGACTGCTGAATTGGAATTAATTTGCAAACTGGACACCATTAAATTAGGCTTGAATAAAGACTGGGAGTGGATGTGTCACTGCACAAAGTAAAGCTATTTCCCCATGTTTATTCCCCCCCCCCCCACTGTTCCTCAGATGTTCTTGTCAACTGCTGGAAATGGCCCATCTTGATTATCACTACAAAGGTCCCCCCCCCCCGCTCTCCTGCTGGTAATAGCTCACCTTACCTGATCGCTCTCGTTACAGTGTGTATGGTAACACCCATTGTTTCATGTTCTCTGTGTATATAAAATCTCCCCACTGCATTTTCCACCACATGCATCCGATGAAGTGAGCTGTAGCCCACGAAAGCTTATGCTCAAATAAATTTGTTAGTCTCCAAGGTGCCACAAGTCCTCCTGTTTTTCTAGATAGGTTTGTTATTCCTGCAACTTCCAACCAACAACAAAGATCATGCTCCAAACAGAGGCACTGGTACAGGAAGACAGAAGTGGCTATAGTGCCATCTGGTTAGCTCCCACTAAATGTCATTATTCTGCTCAGGCCAGTTCAACCATCAACACTAATTTCCACTTCTGCTCTGGGATGATATTAGAGTCATAGAGTTTAAGGCCAGAAGGAACCACTAGATCATCTAGTCTGACCTCCTGTATACTGCAGGCCACCAACACCACCCAGCCCCAGCACTCTAAATCCAACAACCAAAATGAGACCAAACTATTACAGCTCACAGGAGACTAGACTATTATGTATTGCAGGAAGAGCATAGGAGGGACCGAGGTACACCAGTGTCTGAGGCCCCTGCAGTATTTGAGAAATAATTAAGTGAGATATACCCAGGTAATCCTGGCAAGTGATCCGCATTTACATGCTGCAGAAGAAAGAAACCCCTGCCCCACCAGACCACTGCCAATCTGCTTGACGGAAAAACTCCTTCATGACCCCACACATGATGATCAGTTAGACCCTGAGAATGTGAGCAAGAACCAGTCAGTCAAGCACGTGAAAGAGAGAATGCCCAGTGCCACCTCAGAGATCTGGCCCACCCTGCCTAGTGTCCCATCTTCAGCCATGGCTATTGCTGATGCTTCAGAGGGAAAACATAAAAAAACTCCCAGAATATGATGATGGTGGTGGTGGTGGGAGGGGGAAGGGATCCCTTCCTGATCCCTGCTCGTGGCCAACTGAAACCCTGTAGCATGAGCTGTAGGAACATAAGACTTTAACTGGAAGTGAGCCCCAGGGCTGCTGAGCCTTGCCCTCCAGCGTCACAAGTGACCCCTGTCATACAAATCACACTCATAAATTTGTCCAGCTCTCTTTTAAAACTAATTACCAGTATGTTGTTTGCCCCCCAAATTCCTATTAGGAGGCTGTTCCAGAACCTCACCCCTCTATGGTTAGAAACCTTCTTCTAATTTCCAGCCTGAATTTGTTCATGGCCAGATTATATCTATTTGTTCTTGTGCCAACACTGCCCATTAGCTTAAATACCTCTTCAACCCTCCCTGGTATTTACCTCCCTGATGTATTTATAAGGAGCAATCATATCCCTTCTCAGCCTTTTTTTTGCTAAACTAAACAAGCCAAGCTCTTCCAGTTTCCTCTCATAAAATAGGCTCCCCATTCCCCTGATCATCATAATAGCTCTTCTCTGTACCTGTTCCAGTTTACATTTATGTTTCCTGAACTTGGGTGACCAGAACTATGCATAGTATTCCAGATGTGGACTTACCAATGCCTTGTACAATGGCATTAATACTTCTATATCTCTACTTGAAATGCCTTGCCTAATACTTCCAAGGACCACATTTGGCTTTTGCACAGGTGCATCACATTGATGGCTCAAAGTCACGTCATGATCAACCCAAACCGAGGTCTCTCTCCTCCTCTGCTGCTTCCCGCTTTCTATCATTCCAGGCTTCAATTTCAGCCAGATATCCCTGTATAATATTCTGATCCTCCTCTGTATTGACCATGACCCCAACTTGATATTACCAGCCCATTTCATTAGCTTCTTTCTGTGCCAAAGACATTACCAGAAATATTGAATAAAAGTGGTCCTAAGACCAATTCTTGAGCATGTTAAATTTTTTGCAATTAGTTTTAAAATATTTTGCTAACCCCTATGCAACTGAATTATTTGGTAGTCCATATATTATTGCCATATAAGTAGCCCTCAGGCTGTATATCCTGATTTTCTCAAGCAGTGATGCCATTGAACTAAAGTGATGGTAATTTGTGGGATCTGAGGTGTATACCCAGAACATTATGATGAGTGACTTTTTGTTTTATAAATTAAAATTTTAGGCTTGTACCAAACCTTTTAGGGTAGGACCCTGTTATCATGAATAGAACACAGATTCATGGAAGTTAGAGGTGGACAATATCAGTTTGATCATATAAGCTACAATCTGTTTTACATCTTATACAATCCCAATGAATTGGATGGTACAGGGTGTAAATCAGGGCAAGATTTGACCCTGAGACCTATGCAATTATATGGCCAAATGGTCACAGAAGCCAAATTATGACCTCAAATGGTCACAGAAAATGACAATTAAATTGGTGTTCTGAGAATGCAAGCAACAGAAATCACACTTGCATTGAGTGCAGCTGAAGTAATACAGACCCATATGAGTAGTCCCACTGAAGTAGGTAGGATCTGAATTCAGATATGTCCCAAGTACCTTGCTGAATCAGGTCCACAATCACAATATAATGTACGGAGACCATTTTATGCAAGAAATCAGAACCACTTACCAATCTGCAAGTCAACTAGTGAAGAGAAGAGGCTGGAAAGCTGCATAGAAGACAAAGAATGGTAAATTTTTGGACTGGTAAGTTTTTGAATCCAAAACACAATAAGAGCCTAGTTTGAATGTATTTGCAGTTTCAGTTTCCCAAGAATTCTAATGAATGAAGCCGCTACATTTTCAAAGCACTCAAGAGGCATTAGCTCCTGTGTTCTCAAAAACACTTTTGAAAATTCACACACTTTATTGAAGTGCCTAAATAGGAATTGAGCTGTAAAAGTCTAGCTACTATTATGGATCTTGAGTAGAGCTTGGAGTGAATAAGAGATTTTTTGGTTTGTTGGTAATTCCTTAAAACAATTAAATGTACAAAAAAATCACTATATATACATACATACACGGTTGTTTTGGTCAAACCAAAAATTGAATTTTTGAAATTTTCAGCTCATCCAAAAGTCAGGAAAAAAATTATTTGGGGTGAAATGAAACCTTTCATTTCTATATTGAGCATTTTTCACTTAATTTTTTAAACAAATAATATCAAAGGGAAATTTCAAAAAAAACTGTGCTGAATTTTTTTGGTTTTGCTTTGTTTTCAACCAAAATAATTTGGCAAATTCAACACAAATTTGGGAAATGTTTCAGTCAACCCAATCTGCGTTTTTCAGAGAAAAAAAGGCTTTTGGCCAAAAAGTTCCACCCACTATTGTCCTGCGTACTTCAGAAAATCTTGTCTGAATTATTCAAACTGCCTGTTCCCCTAATAAGTGACTCTGCATTGTTTGTTTAACTAAACATTGCCTCTTAGAATTATAGCTGGTTCAGATGTTTGCCTGAGTCTCGATTCAGTAACCTCTGAAGTCAGTGCAAAGATCCTGTTGATCAATGGGTGAAGTTAAAGAAAATTGAATCAGCAGGACCTGAAAATCTGAGCTAGAAGGCTCACAACAATGATAGGAGTTTGCCTGGGCTTTCCAGAAATTCCCATGTGGAAATTCCACACGTTCAATCTCTCCTGCAGAGCTCTGTCCCTTCCTCATTTGATCCCAGTCAGCATCTGAATGTGCAACAACAAATAATGAAGAAAGAAAGCTAAACAAACCTTTACCAGCTTTGGAAGTGTTTGAGTTTTAAGAGAAGGTTTGGCTGAAGAGTGTTTTATTGAATCCAAACTGGCACGAACATCCCTAGCAATGAGACACTAAATAGGCTTTAACCTGCCACCTCTTCTTGTGTTAAAACACATACAGTTCCATTATATACACGATTTTGTGATGGGATGCGAGTATACAGAATACTTAATAGTATAGAGAAGCAGAAAGAAAAGGAGTACTTGTGGCACCTTAGAGACTAACAAATTTATTAGAGCATAAGCTTTCGTGAGCTACAGAGAAGTAGATATCCCTATTTCACAGTACAGTAGGGGTACAAATATGCCCAAAACAACCTCGTTTATGTATTCAAGCTAGTATTCACAGAATGATTTGGAGAGTTTCGGTTTTGCTTTTTTGCATTATTTACTTGGTTCATTATCTATGCCTGAGAGACAATGAACTGGTTAAATAATGCAGAAAACAACATTCTGTGAATACAAACTTGAATACGTAAACTAGTTTGCTGTGGGTGTGTTTGTGTCCCTCTGGTGTTTGAAACCGGGAGAAGAGATGCTCCAGATCCACCCACTCCATTGACTACAACAGGAACCTTAACAGAGCAGCGTTCCCCAGACCTCTCAGCAGAGCCTCCATATAGCTGCAATTAAATGAATCATCCGAGTATCTAACCAAATCATTTGCAACTAGGATGTAGCACACTCATGCAATTTTTTCAGGTCAATGACTGGGATGATGACAATTATAGGGCCATAAATGCAGTACACTAGGTATATATGCATTAGGGCAGGTATAGGTTTCCCCAAGTCCCTTGCCAGAGCCGAGATAGAGAGGCAATTGTACAAGCAAAATGCATCTGATCTCACCCTTTGCAAGGTAAGACAATGTACAAAATTGGGTATTGGGCTACATATTAGAGATGAATCTAAATCAAAACCCTGAAATGGAATTTAATCCTAGTTGGCTAAATACACTAAGCAAAAAGAAACAAGCAAGTAGCCAAGAATGGTACAAAGCAAAGCTACATTTACAATCCCCTTCCCTCAAAAGTAAGAATCCTTCCCATTTGTTAGAAATGTCTCTCTGCACTTAACCCAAATTCCCCACCTTGTCGGATTTCATCATGCAAGGCATTATCTATCCAATTGGGACTGCAAATCACTGTTTGCGGGGCACCTCGTAGGAGACAGCAAAGACTTGAAGCAGATGCTTAACTTTAAGCCTCGATCCTGGACTAAGGCCTCTAGGTGCTGCTGCAATACAGACATTACTCCTAATACTAAAGAATTAATTTCTGAAGAGCCATATGGATTTCTAGAGGACTTTTCCATAAAGGGGGTACAGTACATGGCTAAGGCTTTCTCTACACTAGAAAGGGGTTTGCCAGGAGAAATATACCAGTATAATGATTCTGGCAAACCCTCCTCCTAGTGGGCATCTAGTTTACTCCAGCAAAAGCATTATTTTGCCAATATAGCTTGTAGCAGTTCCACCAGCTAAATAAACTGCATCTCTATATAACTCCATTTACACTAGGGCTTTGCCACCAGGGCTATGTGGGTGAGGGCTTTGCTTTTCTCAGAGACTGAGGCAGGGAAAACGTTTAAGTGCCAGACCAGACCAGGGCGTTAACCATTACTCTTACCATCAGGATCTTGTGTTATGTTTCCCCCTCCTGCAGTGCTACCTCTAATGACCCAGCCACCTTAGCAGAATGAAGGAGAATTGGCTTCTCGCCTTTGAAGTGCTTCTCCAACCCAAACCTTCTGAGGTTCATTCATTACATTTGAGAACTCACCAAACCATACTGGCTTAAAGGAATTTTCTCTTGCTTACTGGCACAAAGCCACATTTTGCCTGTTTTGCTTTGTGTACAAAACTTTCTGAATGCATCCGATGAAGTGAGCTGTAGCTCACGAAAGCTTATGCTCAAATAAATTTGTTAGTCTCTAAGGTGCCACAAGTACTCCAAAACTTTCTGTAGCTCTCTTCTTTGGACGGCACAGAAGTGCAACCCTCCTCAGCCCCTAAGGTATAGCTCTTGCTCTTGCATTAGTACCTTGAGTTGCTGTGTGAAATCAGCAGGGCAGCCAAATTTCCAAGATTCACAGCAATGCACAGTGAGTATCAAAGACTTGGGCTGAGCCCTCCCTGTGTTTTTATATGCTTGCACCTGGCATGTTGCTATATTTCACGAGGCCACCAGAGGGGGCACTTGTTCTTCAGTGGAAATATAAAACAAGTCAGAAGCAGGATTCAAACAAAAGAAGTTGAAAAATAATAGATTCTGGGTTTTCTTTCACCAAACATGATCATTTCTGCAGCCTGCCACGGATACTTTGTGTTCTCAAGAGAGAAAAAAACTTGCTGAATGTGTGAATCCTGTTTGCATCAGGGCATTAGAAAGACAAACGATGAAGCTTGAAGTCAGAAGCACCTCGCTGTAAATTTTAATTCTTCAGTCTCATATCAAACAAAAGCCCTACAAAAATATTTAAGATAAAATGTATCTGGTTAATTTGCTAAGCCTGGAGTCACCTATATTTGGACCTGCTAGAAGTGCACTGGAAAAATGGCTGAAATGAAAAATGGCCAAACTTAGACTGGACTTTACAGCAATAAGAATAAGAATATCAATTCTCCAAGGCTTCATTTCTCCAAAGCACTGACAAATATTAGCTCATTAATGACTTAGAACACAAAAGGCAGACACTGCCAATGTTTGCTACTTTATATTTTTTTCATTTTAGGTGTTTATCATCTATGTTCTAACTTCATGGACAGCAAAAGGATTCAGCTAGTTAAATGTAACAGACAGGAACTTGTAATGCCAGAACTGTATATTTTGAAACCCAAACTCTACAGCCCTTTTGCAGGCAAAACTCCCATTTAAGCCCATGGCAATTTTGTCCGATAAAAGAATGCAGGATATGGCCCCAGTTATAAGCAGGAGTTGCCAATAAGCATCTGGCTGTTTGTTGCAAGTCCCTTTTCATGAAGCAAATTTACTCACTGATTTTCCAGTGTTCACTCTCAAGTGCTCAGAAAGAGGTATCCTTCCTTTGGAGTATCCTGAGAACTGGGAAACCAGGTGCTAGGACTGGTTGAAAGTAGCTATATCCTCAGGTGATGGCTGGAAAAAAGCTTTCAATCCTGAGTCAGATGCAAAAAACACAATGGCACAAATAAAGAAGGAATTGCTTAAATCTATCAGGAACAAATAAAATCCTAGCAATCTTATAGGTCTGATTTTTGTTCCGATTTACAGGGATGATAACATTATGCAGAAAAGAGAGAAATATTCAACAAATATTTCTGTTCTGTGTTAGGAAAGAAGCAGAACAATGTAATATTTCATAGTGGTAATGAAATGCTTTGTATTCCATCAACAACTAGAGATGATGTTAAAAAACAAGTATTGAAGTAAAACATTTTTAAAGTTGTAGGATGAGAACTTGCACCCAAGAGTATTAATGGAACTGGCTAAGGCCCTCTCTGAAGTAACAATGTTGATTTTTAAGAAATCTTCAAACACTAGCAAAGGTCCAGAGGACTGGAAAATGCCAATGTTGTGCAAATATTTAGAAAGAGTAAATAGGACGACCTGGGAAACTAGAAGCATCAATCTCAGGAAAATCATGGAATGGCTGATATGGGATGCAATCAGTAAAGAACTAAAAATGGTAGTGGAATTAAAGCTAATCAACATGATTTTTTTGGAAAACAGATCTTGTCAAACAAGCTTGATGCCGTTTTTTTAATGATATCACAAGTTGATAAAGGTAAGTGCATTGATGTAATATACTTAGACTACTGTAAGGCATTTGACTTAGTTCTGCATGACATTATGATAAAAAATTAGATCTATATAAAACTAATGCAGTCCATATTAAGTGGATTAAAAACTAGATCAGTAATAGATCTCAAACAACCATCGTAAACAGAGAATTGTGATCCATTGGGAGAGTTTCTATAAGGGTCCCACAAGGGATCTGTTCTCGGACCAGCGCTTATCTTATAATCGGACCAATTATCTTAATTGATGTGGAAGAAAATATAAAATCATTGATAATAAACTTTTCAGGTAACATAAAAATTGGTGGAATGGTAAATAATGAAGGGGATAAGTCAGTTATACAAACCAACCCGGATCATTTGGTAATAAGTTGGGCTCGTTTGAACAGCACACATTTTAACACAGCCAAATGCAAGGTCATATGTCTACAAATAAAAGAATGTAGGTCATACTCTGAAAAGGAGTTAGCAATCATGGTAGATAACCAGTTGAACATGAGCTTCCAGTGCAATACTGTAGCTAAGAAGGTGAATGTTGTCCTTGAACGTATAAGCAGGGGAATGTCTAGTAGTGTTAGGGGAATGTCAAGTAGTGTTAGGGAGGTATTATTACCTCTGAATACAGTATTAGTGAGACCATTACTGGAATATGGTGTCCAGTTTGGTGTCAACACTTCTGAAATCATGTTGACACATTTGAAAGGGTTCAGAACAAAGCTGCAAGAATGAGTCGAGGTCTTGAAAAATAGCTTATACTGAGAGACTTAAGAAGCTCACTCTGTTTACAAAAAAAGAAAAGGAGTACCCGTGGCACCTTAGAGACTAACAAATTTATTAGAGCATAAACTTTCGTGAGCTACAGCTCACTTCATCGGATGCATCCGATGAAGTGAGCTGTAGCTCACGAAAGCTTATGCTCTAATAAATTTGTTAGTCTCTAAGGTGCCACGGGTACTCCTTTTCTTTTTGCGAATACAGACTAACATGGCTGCTACTCTGAAATCACTCTGTTTAGTTGATCTAAGAGAAGCTTAAGAAGTGAGTTGATCATGGTCTGCAAGTTCCTACATTGGGAAGAGATTTATGATAGTAGACTACTCTTTTATTTAGCAGAAAAGGGCATAATAAGATCCAATGGTTGGATCTGAAACTAAACAAATTTGGACCAGAAATAAGGTGCAAATTTTGAAGACTGAGGACAGTTAATCATTAGAACACCTTACCTGGGGATGTGGTTCATTACAAACACTTGCAGTCTTTAAATCAAAATTGGATGTCTTAATAAAAGATAAGTTATAGCTCAAACAGACATTATGAGCTTGATGAAGACATTTCCGGGAGAGGTTCTATGGCCTATATTATGGAGGAGGTCAGCCTAGATCATCATAATGGCCTCCTCTGGCCTTAAAATATCTGAATATATGAACAAAAACAAAACATGAATTGAGCTAGTTACTTCATTGGAGTAAGTTGTGACATTTTCCTATACCTTGCAGTGAACCAATCTCAGCCACAGTAAGATAAATACTGACTTTTTAGTTAGTCCACCTGTATACAGTGTAACTCCGTGGTTCTCAAACTAGGGCCGCTGTTTGTTCAGATTTCAGAGTAGCAGCCCTGTTAGTCTGTATTCGCAAAAAGAAAAGGAGTACTTGTGGCACCTTAGAGACTAACAAATTTATTAGAGCATAAGCTTTCGTGAGCTACAGCTCACTTCATCGGATGCATCCGATGAAGTGAGCTGTAGCTCACGAAAGCTTATGCTCTAATAAATTTGTTAGTCTCTAAGGTGCCACAAGTACTCCTTTTCTTTTTGTTTGTTCAGAGAAAGCCCCTGGCGGGTCGGGCCGGTTTGTTTACCTGCCGCATCCGCAGGTTTGGCCGATCGTGGCTCCCAGTGGCCGCAATTCGCTGCTCCAGGCCAATGGGGGCTGCGGGAAGGGCGGCCAGCACGTCCCTCGGCCTGCGCCGCTTCCTGCAGCCCCCATTGGCCTGGAGCAGCGAATTGCGGCCACTGGGAGCCACGATCGGCCAAACCTGCGGACGCGGCAGGTAAACAAACCGGCCCGGCCCGCCAGGGGCTTTCCCTGAACAAGTGGCGGCCCTAGTTTGAGAACCACTGGTATAACTGCAGAATGCTTTTTAAAACTCTTATGGTTCTTGTTTTGAGAAAAATGTCTACCTGACCATGATAATGGGTAAAATTTACAAAAAGCATTTAAGAGCCTAAGTCTTGTGAATGGAAGTCAGTGGGTTTAGGCTCCTAAGTCTCTTTTGGACATAGGACTTATGAGCCTAAGTCACTTGGGTGCTTTTGAGACTATATTTCAGCCTCTTGTCTCTAAAACTCCCTGTGAGAATTGTGCCTATTTCTGCATGGAGCCAGAATTTTCTCCTTGGACCCTTGCCATAAAAATTCAAATAAAAATAAATAAATTAAATCCACAGAAATACCCTGGATAACACTCATAAAGAGGCAGGTTGGGGAAAGAACGAAATGTAGAAGGGCAAGGAACTCTCAGATAGCTGCCCTTTGCT
Source organism: Dermochelys coriacea (assembly GCF_009764565.3). Taxonomy (NCBI): domain Eukaryota; kingdom Metazoa; phylum Chordata; order Testudines; family Dermochelyidae; genus Dermochelys; species Dermochelys coriacea. Next base: position 115,254,919 of record NC_050074.1, read on the forward strand.
ATGCAGAACATGACAAAAGATCTTTGAAAGGAAGAGGCAGAAGATGGGAAAGACCAGTGCAGTTGCTGGAAATGATCATGTGGGATATAGCCAGCTGGCTGCAATACTTAATGCTTCAGAGAAAGCGGAATATTCCCTAAACTTCCCTGCCAAGGAAAATTCCTTCCTAACTATAAACCTGGAGTATAAACATTGCAGTTCCACATTACAATCAGATAGATACAGAATTGAGATTGTGAGACACGGAAGAGAGCTTGAGCAATTTCTGTCCATCACTGACAGTAAGTCTGAAAGAGCTATAACCATAGCCACACCTGCCTGTCCAGTGTGAATCTCTTGTCCACTCTGACAGCTTTCAAAGGGATCTTTTGTCTGGGCTTTTGACAGACCAGAAAGGAATCAGATTTCTGACAGTCTAACAAGCATCCAAACTCTTGGGTACTACCATGTTGAACGGCAAGCATTCCAGGAACTTTGCTGGAAAAGCCCCAACCTCCCAATGGCATTGCATTACTCAGTCAATGTTATAACTGGATTATAATGGAAGTGGGGTGTGTTCTCGCATGGAGCATACAGGGAACATACACACATTATCCTTAGAGTGGGAAATGGTCTACTTTAAAGGACTATATCATGGTTAGTGGGTTCTAGGTTTCTCTTTCCCAATACAGCAACCCCTGCCTTTTCCAAGTTAGGAATACACATGCTGTCTGCCTCTTGATTCCATTACAAGCCCCAGAGTCTTGAGGAGAAAAGACAACCAAATATATTCTAATAGGATATTTATGCTGCAATCTTTTTTTGTTTGCTTTAGGAGATCAGATGACAAGTGCTGAATGTGCCCGGTTTCAGAATAACAGAAACTGAATTTATTTAATGTCTCTATTTTTGGAACTGTTAAGTTGAAACCCTTTCCTATTTTAGCATCTGATACAGGAACCCCTTGGGGCCCAGAAGGCAGCTGAAGGCATGGCTATTGGAGATGCTGTTGTAACCACTTTTGCTGCCTACCCAAGGGTTCCTGGCTACTGTATTTCAAGACAATGTTTGCACCACAAGTTAATATTTGCACCACAAGAAGCTTCCTGGGAAAGTATGGGTGTTTTCAAACTGGCTTAGTTGTTGAGCTTGTGCATTTGTGCTTACATGAAAAACAGGCTCAGTTTCAGGAATCAGGAGCAAAAAAGGGGGCTGCGAAATCAGTTTCAATGGGCCTGCAAAAGCAGATTCTATCACCCTGACAGAAGTGCTGGGTATCAGACATTGTGCAATCTGTGCTGAGAATGCAGGTTATGCCATTAGACTTAAAGCTTATGCAAAGCCATTAAGTCCCTTTAGTTACAAGGGATATCAACCCTCCTGTTTCAGGGCATAAGCTGATTGCCTTAGGGGGTCAGAAAGGAGTATTTCCCTCTATGTTATAACATTGCACAATTAGCTAGGGGCATTGTGAAGGCTTTTTGCTTTCCTGCAGCATCAAGCAAATTTAGGCCAGTGCTGCAGTGGCAGGATATTGGCCTTGATGGACCAATGATCAATGCTGCTTTGACTACTCATATTCCTCTTTATGGGGAATTGTTTTATGATGCGATAGCGCATGCTGCCCATATGTGCATACCACAGAACTATGGGGAGAATATGTATAGACCAGCATCATTGATTTATTTCATCAATGCATTCTGTTGACAAGTGTGGCAGCCAGCATCACAAGCTGTCACCTGTCTACACTTCCGGGGGATCAACGCCGCGGTGATCGATGCACTGGGGGTTGATTTAGTGGGTCTAGTGAAGACCCGCTAAATCGACGGCAGAGTGCTCTCCAATTGACCCCGGGCACTCCACTGGGAATGAGAGAAGTAAGGTAATTTGACGGGAGAGTGTCTCCCGTCGACCCAGTGTGGTGTAGACACTGCAGTAAGTCGACCTAAGCTACGTCGACTTCAGCTACACTATTCATGTAGCTGTAGTGGCATAACTTAGGTTGACCTATTGCGGTAGTGTAGACATAGCCTGACTCTGGGACCTCTAGCACTAAGTGATGAGCATCTAGCACTCAAGCTGTAGAAATAGCTCCTTTAGTTGTTAGCTATAGAAAATTTATATCCCCTGTGGCCCAGCCACTGCAGTGGGATGCATGACACACTCTGAAAAGAGGGTTTCGCCGAGCATTTTAAAAATCTTAATAATCTCTTAATAATTCACGCGTCACGAGCAAATATACCATAGGTTAAGACTGTGGGCATGCTGGTGGGTTCAAAACATTCTCCATTATAACCCTGCATTTTTTAGTTTTCATACTTTCTGAAAGGTCTACATAAATGGACCGAGGTAAGGCCTTGATTCTGCATCCATTACTCACCTGAGTCAGCCTTACTCCTGTGAGTAGTGCTGTTGAAATCAGTGGGACTATTCCTTTGAGGAAAGGTTGGAACATTAAGGCATCAGTTCAGCAAAGTGCTTAGGCGTATGCTTAACCTTAAGCACATACTTAAGTCCCATTAACATCTACCATGTGCACAAGTGCACAAATCAGGGCCTTAATTTCCTATCTAAACTTTTCTAAATTCACCCATCATCATGGAATCAGGGCACAAACACAGCTCTCATATTTACTGACTTCTGAAGCCCCAACACAGCAAAGTATTTAAACGAGGGTGACCAGATGTCCCGATTTTATAGGAATAGTCCCGATATTTGGGACTTTTTCTTATTACCCCCCACTCCCATCCCGATTTTTCACATTTTCTAACTGGTTACCCTAATTTAAACCCTCGCTGCAATAGGCAAAGCACTTAAAACACAAGCTTTGGTACTTTGCTGAGAAAGCATACTTTGCTGAAGCAATGTCTTAACTCTTAATGTGCTTAACTCTACAACTTCAGTGTTTCAATAACACAGCCTTTTGTTTTAATTTTGCAAAAGTAACAAATCCTTAATGATATCAGACCTCATTCTGAGAATTTCTCTGCTACTAAATATTTGGTATGAAGTTGAGTGAGACAGTCATTATAAAAAAAAAAAAGCAAAGCTCAGGTTCTCGGAATAGTGATGTGATAACCAGTGAATTCCTACGGAAATTCTAAGCAAAATAAATAAATAGAATAAAAAATGTAAAGGATCTCTAGTCACTGAAGCAAAACTTGCATATAGTTCAATTATGTCAGGTTTAAATACGGCCAAATTCTGCTCTCAGTTTCACCAATGTTGTAATTCCACAGCCCTTGATGGATTTACTACAGATTTACACATTTGTAACTGGTTTCTTTTCTGACCATATTGCATTGAACAGACAGGAGAATTTTGCCTTAGACCCAGATCCTGAAATCTTGGTGCTTTTCCGTTCAGTTCTGACTGCCTAGACTGAATTAATGCATGAAATGTTGTTTGGCTTCTGCAATATTATAACAGTAACCCTTTATTAATTATACTGCTGAATTAAAAACTCCTAAAGCCCAAGTATAATAAAAAATAAAATGAAGAGGATGATGATGGAAAGGAAGGAAAAGTTAATTTAATTTTTCCACTGAGTTTGGCAGAGTGTAAAGTCTATTTTTTTCTTTTTAGACAGACTGCTTTCCGTGCAACTTCTTTGGAACAAATCATTAAGCCAAAAATGTCCTCTTGTAACATGTTTATCATGTCATGGTCACGTCACAGCAACCGGGCCTTTTTTTTTTCCCACTGGGATTCATGCCAAGTGCTAAGCCAAAAAACCTTGTTTTATTAATTATGAATAAAAACATGTTTTATTAAAAACTAGCCTGCTGAATATTCTGCCATGCTGCTTTTCGGTGACAGCAGAATTGCTTTTGCATTTGAGCAACGTTAATGAAATTTTGGAGGGCGAGGGGTTTTATATATATATATATATATATATATATACTCCATTTTCCTCAGCGATATTTACAGGAAAGTCAGATTAAAACCATCAAAGCTAATTAATTGATCTAACATTTAGGACTAAACAGGAAAAACTGTACAAGATTTAGTACAGGATCCAACCTTCTGCAATGGGTGTGAATTAAAGCAGCATAATCATTCTGGACTTGTTTAGATTTGATTGGGTTCTCACAAAATCTGTAAAACTGACACTGAAGTACCAGAGTATTGATGCCCCCAGTATGTTGCCAACTGCATCATTGGATCAAGTGTGTGGTATCCGTTGTTGTCTGTGGATGGATAGCCCTAACAATACACTATTTAAATAAAACTCTGTTGTATAGTGAAAATCACTGATCATGTATTCACCAGCCAGTTCAAAAAGATCCATAAGCCATTAAAAACCCTCTCTCTTTTTCTTCCAAAGATTTGAATTTAAGCACATCAACATCAAGAATTTCAGAATGAATTTCAGTAAAGATGAAATCTCATCAACTGGAAGCTTCATTAAAGAATAAGTAAAAAAACCAAAACTCTTTTGTAAGAAGATCTGCGTGGCTGAAATATTTGGAGGAACAGAGGAATATTTTTAAAAGTGATTTTTAACTTCTCTTAGGTTACAAGCCAATCTTTTATTCTTCTTTAGTGATCGGATTAACAGATCTGGAAAAAGTCTCTCTCTAGCTCTGATAAGACTAGGGCAGGGGTAGGCAATCTATGGCATGCGGCCAAAGGCAGCACGCAAGTGATTTTCAGTGGCACTCACACTGCCCGGGTCCTGGCCACCAGTCTTGGGGGCTCTGCATTTTAATTTAATATGAAGCTTCTTAAACTTTACATACAACAATAGTTTAGTTATATATTATAGACTTATAGAAAGAGACCTTCTAAAAACGTTAAAATGTATTACTGGCACACGAAACCTTAAATTAGAGTGAATAAACGAAAACTCGGCACACCACTTCTGAAAGGTTGCTGACCCCTGGACTAAGATTTGGAGTTCTCTAGCTGTGTTGAATGTTTTGCTATTAACCTTTCCCCCCTACAGTCAGAGATGTGAATATTGTGGGTTCTGTTGATGTTGAGGAGCTGCTGTTTGGCATCTCTTGTTATCTGGCAGACAGATCACCCGCTTAGCATCACTCATAGGGAATAGCACCTTATTCTGTGAGTAGCCCTACTAAATCAACACAAGCACTTATCTGGCTAAGCGAATTTCATCCTCTTTGAATAAGTCTGCAAAATTAACAAACCAGAGCACATGACTGACCCTTTTAGGTGAACGAAAGCTTATGCTCTAATAAATTTGTTAGTCTCTAAGGTGCCACAAGTACTCCTTTTCTTTTTGCGAATACAGACTAACACGGCTGCTACTCTGAAACCTTTTAGGTGAGTATCTAATCCTTTCTGCAACAATGGTCATTGCAAAAAACATATATGCACCTAACTGCAATACTTTATTACAGAGAGACAAATTCCTTCAGGAGCCCTATTTTACTCCATTAAACATGAAGACTGAAAGCCCTTATTTTTATCACAGCAACTGCAATTCTGGTTCAGATTCTGACTCATTAAGGGCCTAATATGGTCTCATTGTAGTTAGGGGGAATATTTCCATTGACTTTAATAGAAGCAAGCAAAAGCTCCAACATCTTATATAGTTAAAAAAAACTCGTTAAAAATCTTTGCTTCAATAAATCCAGTGGCAGGTTGTTCCACAGGTTAACAAGAGGTAACATGTATTGCCTTTTATTGGCTATAAACATATTGTTTCCCTTTCTTGCATTGTGGGACTGTGGAAAAAGAAACGTCCTACTGGCTTTGTCGGTACTTGCCTCCTCACACAAATTGGTCAAATAGCACCTGTTAATCTAGCCTCTTTTGGAAGCCATCTCCACCTAGCAAAGACTGGGATGTGTTAGTATTTGTATGGAAACATTAGCAGAGCTGTAAGCTTCACGCTGTCCAGAGCCACTGTACTAACTTCACACTTAATAACACTCAAACATTCAGAAACAGAATTAGCCTAAACAAACTCCAACATTTTGTTTAATACACATGCACGCACAACTCTATTCAGGCAACCAGTCTCTTTAATGTTTAATGTCTCCTCCAAAAATTTTAGAAAACCCATCTGAACCATGAAACTTTCTAGCTCTAAGAACCACACACCACATTCTGTGTGTGTTTTGTTTTGAGACTCTCAGGTCTTCTGAGCAGGGTACAATTAAATGTCTGGCATTGTTCACGTATTGCACAGCTCCATGTATACCTTGACTCTATATGGATAATAAATAATACCGGAGGATCAGAACTAGATTATTTGGGTCCAGTTGTTAAGGATAATTGGGAACTGGGGATAGTTTAAAAAGCTTACTCTGAAAGTGTGTTGATCAGGAGACTTATTAATACATATGACAGGTTTCAGAGTAGCAGCCGTATTAGTCTGTATTCGCAGACTAACTGAATGCATCCGATGAAGAGAGCTGTAGCTCACGAAAGCTTATGCTCAAATATATTTTTTAGTCTCTAAGGTACCACAAGTACTCCTTTTCTTTTTATTAATACATATGTTTTCTCCCAGCTATAGTGAAATCAGTTCTATGTATTAGGGACAGAAGAACATTCTTCAAGAGCTAGACAGGTAGAAGGGGGTGCACTATGTTAATGTCATCATTTATTATTTTCATAGCAGTAGCAGCTAGCAGCCTCAGTCATGGACCTCATGATGCTAGGCGCTGTACAGAGAACAAAGACTGTCCCTACATCAAAGATCTGACAATTTAAGTATAAGACAACAGTCAACAGATGGATCCAGAAAGGCGGGGGAATACAAGGAAACAATGAGACAACATTGGTCTGTATGATAGGTAGTGGTTTCAGCACACCAGCTGCCTGACCGTTGTCAAATAAATACTGTGTGATTTACAGATTCTTAACGGAGCTCCACTGATTTATACTAATGGATGATCTGGCCCACAGTACTTATTTTTTCACTAGACTCTGTGTCCCCCATCTGCCTCTTTACACTCTCTCTCCATTTGTTTTATTCTGCTCCATCTTTCACCCTATTTTCGCATTGGATTTTCCTTCTCTGTCCCTTTTGGGTGTCCTCTCCCACAAGGGGCTTTCCGAGGTGGAATGCCTATTCAATAATGCTCAGGTTTCCACCTTTCCCACGACATTCCAGTGGATCTGAATCTAGGATAAATCAGTATTTCCAATCTCTGAGACAGTTCTTAATTAGTGCCAGGTCTGTGCCCCGGCACCTCGAGGCTTGGCAGTTCATAGCCCCAGCACCTCTGGGTTTGCTACATCAGTTATGAATGTAAAAAAATTGCTTGAGCCCTGGCACCTCTTTCATTGCAAATTAAGCACTGCTCTGAGATATAGCTTTATTTTGTAATTGCTAGGTAAAGGTTCTGCAAAGAACTGCACAAGCAGTAACTACCTTAAAAGGATACTCACACAGAAAGGTGCATTCCCCAGCAATAGGGTCAGAGGAAGAACCCAAAGGGACACAGCGCCATTAACCATCCTCACAAACTAAATTTTTTTCTACAAATAATCTTGCATTTGTTGACTATGTTTTTTTTTCTGTAAAGTCAAACTACAATGGTTAGAAGTAAGTTCATGCAATGCAAATAATTAACTACGCCTCAAATATTGTTTAATGTTTAATGTTTGGTCAACAGACTATCCTGATCAAATATGTGCTACCGGTGAATCCATTCCAGTTCATTATTGTCTTGATCATTGGGGAACATGTCAAAACAGTAAATTACAAAGTTTAAAAATCTAGTGGGTAACAAATAGAAGTAGTAGTATTTATTATTATCAACATTATTGTCAACTCTAGACAGTCAAAGATATGAGTCAGAGACAACCCTGAAGCAAAAAACCCCATGAGATTTGGCTTAAAAATCATGAGAAAATAATAAATTTTAGGTTCTTTTTTATTGCCTTCTGGGTTTTGATTCTTTAGGGGCTATGTTTTCAAGCTTTCCTCCACAACCAGGAGAGCTAGGAATTTACTTCTTTTTAAAATGAAAGCAGAGAGTCTCATGTAATAACATGACTCCAGGAGCAGGAGCTTTAAGAGAAATACCAAATACCATGAGATTCATAAAAACAGCAGAAGAGTTGGCAACTGTATTTTGGTAGCTCCTAGAAGGACCTACCAAGATTAGGAGTTCCAATGTGCAAGGCATTGTAAAGACACATAAGACCTTGGCACCAAATGCTTGCCATCTAAGTAAAAAGACAGAAAAGGGTGGGGGAAGGGAAGTATTATTGTATAGAGAGGTTAAGGGACCTGCCCAAGGTCACTCAGGGAGTCCTATTAATACACTTCACATAGGTTCATGAAGGACTCAGATATTGTAGTGATGAGTGCCATAGAAGCCCATGATGAAATGAATAATTCTGTCTTCAGAGCAGGGAAGTGAATAATGGGCAGTAAATAAAAAAACGAGACCATGAGGGGAAAAGAAAATATTGAAAAACTGTTCATTAAATGAGCACAGTCCATCCTGTGCACTGAATAAGGCAGCCATCCTGTGGAAAAAAATAGCATGTGATCATGTAATTAAAGACTGCATCATTACGTATACACACAAGAGGGCTGAATTAAGGTTGCACACTCGACTTTAATTGTGGCATTTCTTAACTTTTGAGGGCTTAATTTTGCAAGCTGTATGTTCAAGGAATTTTTGGAGTGTATAATATACAATTTAGATGTAATATATTTTATATTGGTGTAATATATATGTGTATGTGTAAATTATATATATATAATTTACACACACACACACGCGCACAACATAATAGGGGTGTTCGTATGTTGGTGGTCACACAGAAGTTTGAGAGAACAATTCAAGATTCTTTAACTAGTTAGGAAGACAGCAAGATAAAAGGAATTAGATACTGCTCAGCTTTAGCTAATGTGTCCTTGAATAAGCTGATTTGCACTGAATTTTAATAGACCCCTGATTCATCAAATCTCAAACAGAATTAAGGTATGGACAGGATCCTAATAACATCATGCTTTATATCCATGAAAGATAAATTAAAGTATGCAAAACTGCTATTGACAAACATTGATTATATGTACTTTGAAGTTGTGCCAGATGCATCTTGTCAGCCTCCAAAGTTTTCTTTTAAATCTCATTGCGTAAGGCTTTTACTTTTTAATTATTTTTTTCTCCACAGCCTCTTTGATCAACAAAAATGTAGATCATATTTGGGTGATATTACTTCCTATGCATTTTATTTAGATGTGCCCTTGTGTGTAGCTCAAGCTACATGAAAAGGCTCTATGGTACATTGTCATCTCAACGTATTATCCTGGATGCTGTTTAACACTTCAATGAGCTGCTCATGCTCTTGGGTGAACTTCACTCCTGCGCTGAAGGCCAGCACTTAAATCTCACGAGTCTTCAATAACAAACTTAATTTATAGAACTTCTGCTGACCCTTTGCACAGGGGACAACTTTGCCCACTGTGAATACTCCACCACCCAGTTTTATACCTGTCAATGAATCTGTGGCAAGGGTGCCCACGTGTCACATTTTGCTCTATTGAAAGTCAATCTTGGTAGCATTTTCTGCTAATGGGAGAAGATGGATATGGTTTTGACCATTGCGTCAAAACGAGGGCACTTTAATAACCTTAAGAGAAAGTTTAGACTGGGTAAAAATAATGAGGCCTGGGTAAACAGGCTTAGCTCTGTGTGGTAACTCATTGGGCTGAAAAATGAAATCCTCATCCCCAACCATGGTCATTGCTACAAGGTATGGGAAGGAAACTCAGACATGTTGCAGTGCTCCTCCCCATGCAAGGTTTTGGCCAGCAGATCAGTTTTGTGAATGGAACCACTCTCCCACCCGCTCCAATCCTCCTGGCTCATCCCAGTGCATTGAACAGACATGGAGCTCTGCTGTGCTATAGACTGGAAGATATAGTGTCCCCCTATACAGGGTTTCTGAAACTTGCTCCCATCACACACACACATGCAGTAGGATGGTGTGCAATTCTGCTATATTCAAGCCCTTCTATTAGCACACTGAAAATTAGTAAATCCTTTCCAGTAGCTCTGAGAGCTCATCCCACCTGTTGCATTTACGACTGCAGCGTTACCAACACAGTCATTTGCACCTGCAAACCACAAGCATGTATGCATGCAAATCATCTGACTACTCCCAAAAGCTGTTTACTCACACAAATGACCTTTTGGAAATGTGCGAGAAGGTGGAAAGTCCAAAGTCCTAATGTGTGAGGGGTTGACCCAGACGTATCCATGACACGTGGGTGATCAGGGGTGGGATATAAACGTGGAGGGGAAATGGCTGTGGCAGTGCCTATCTGGGGAGAGGGAAAGGTTGTCCTTTCCCCTCCCAGTTAGCAATGTCTCTGGCAATTGGGACCCACTGCTCCTTGTGATGTGTCGTTGCTTGGAATCCTTTGTTTGCGAATCAATAGCAGAAAGCCTAGAGGAAAGGGATTGAAACTGCTGCCGGTGAAAGTGTTACTCATCTTCATTATAATTCTTCCATAGCTGGTGGTTCTGCCCACTGGCCTATGGGTTCCAGTACAGAATAAACCACACTGCAGTAGGTGATTTATTTCTCTACTGTAGGTAGGTACACAGGGCCTAGCAGTGTAATAGCTGAATGCCTCCCAAGGGTTAGAATATTTGGGGGGGAATGCTTTCAGTCTAAAAGAAAAATCAGATGACTTTGAGGAGATGTGACTGACTATATATACACACACATACCAACAGTTATATATTATTTATATATTATATGTGATGGGTATGTCAGACTGTACACAAAGATCCAATATTGCATTTATTGATCAATCAAGTCCCATGCAGCAAAATTCACCATTGTGCAAGTCATCAGCACAAGGCCTATGTGCTACTGAAGCCCTATTTTGAGGTTTCAGTGGGACATAAGCCTCATGCTGGCCTTTTGCACAGGGATGAATCTCATTCACATTTAGTTGGGGATAGTTTATATAAAGAGCTGAGGTTTTTAGAAAAATTAATATGAAGATAAATTTAAAAGGGAACTAATGGTCTGCTTGTAGTTGAGGATAGTTTATTTGGAACCAACCATGACACTCACTGATCATCAGCCTGATTACTTTGCATGTGTGAGCAACCTGGCTTTGGGTATGTCTTGCTAGCTCTTGGTCTCACAGACCCTTTTTGCCAGTGTGGAGTCCCACTGAAGCAAGTTGGCACAAGGGTCTGCACAAGCAGACCCAACATAGGATAAATAGCACATGCAGGGCTACATTATTTTGTTGATGCCACTGGAGTAGTGGTCTCTGTGATCTTCACTCTCTTAAACACATTAATGACTTGACATTTGGGTTTTGAGTAGGTAGGAGGGTTCAATAATAAAATGGAAGAAACAGCTTCCAAGTTGACCTTGAGAGGTGTCAGGCTATGCCCAGGACAGCATGAGAGTTGAGAGAGAGCAACAGTACAGCAAAAAATGCTGGGCCACACCAAGGTCAAGATTAGAGGTGGGTCCCTACAAAAACATTTTTTCCCCCACAAAAAAAAAATTCATTTTCACTTTTGAGTTTTCAGCTGACATGTTTTCGTTTTGGTTGCCAAAAACCAAATTTTTGGGTTTTGGTTATAACCCCATTATTTTATTTTCATTTTTATGGAAGTTTTTTGGGTCAAAAATAGCCATTTCCATTGGGGAAAAAAACTTTTCTATGGAACATTTTCTACCAGCCCTAGACAATACCAGTGAATCCTGCGTGACAGAGAACTCCTCGGTGGTCAAGGATGCTTCTTCATGGCACCTGGTAAAAGAAACAAGCATTAAATGATATTGTGCCAAGTTTGACAAGATTTATATATATTTGCCCCAGTCAATGTTAAACATATTGTACATGGCCCAAGCACAGATCTAATTATTAGCACCAAAAAGAAAAATCACCATGATAATAAATGAGGAAATCAAATCATTAGAGTAAAAATCAACTCCTTTAACACTTGACTCCTCAAAAACAAATAATTTCCTTATGAGCAACTTTATGCACATGGGACCAGATCCAAAGCCTGATGATGCGCATGAGGTCTTTCCATGGGGCCCATAAGCAGTCCTATGGAGCACAGTGGGATTGCCAAAAAAGCATAGCAGTTTCCAGGATCAATGCCAATGTTTCCATTACTTTGGCACTTTTCCCCATCACCAGCATGGCTTTCCTCCAATAACATCATAACATAAAATGCCCTACAAATGGGCATGATTTCTTTACCTATCTTTAAAAAACACAGACTAAAAAAGGAAAGCAGCAGCTCTATTGTTACGGTCCATACAGAAGGCTCAAAACTGAGAGGGAGTATAAGGGATTGGCTTTTAATACCAAATCTTGGAGTTTTTAGTTCCTGGAAGAACTTCATCCTGGTGCAGAGAGCCAGCGAGAGGCCTAGACACCACTTAGTTTGAAATGTAAAATGTTGTGGTTGCATTTTGTTTAATAATCCACATCAGCGGCAAATTCTCACTGATGATTTTGCTTCTTGTGTGTCAGATCAAAAGCACAGCCAAAAATGGAATGATTGCTGGCAATAGAAATGCAAGATTTGTTAGATACACAGGGCATGTCTACACCACAGTGGGGAGCAAACCACTAGCAGGACTCGAGTTAGAGCGCTAAAAAGAGCAGTGTAGATGTTCCGGCTCAGGATAGTGCTCAGGATCTGAAGTCTAGGGGCTCCGGTGGGCTGGAGAGCCCAAACTTCCACCTGAGCCAGAATGTCCATTTTGCTACTTTTAGAGAGGTAGCTTGAGCCTCACTAGCTGAGTCTGTCTACCTGGACTAGAAGACTTGCTCCCAGCTACAGTGTAGGTTCTCATTCTTCTCACACTTATAGGTGTAAGCCAGGAGTAACTCTTCAATGGATTCCCTATAAAGGTAGCCAGCCAGTCAGGCAGCGGCACAGACAGCTGCAACGGCACAGGAGCTAGCAAACAGAGCTCTAAACAGGGGAGTTTGAGTGGGAGTTCTGTTGGAGGAGAAGGTAGTTGAACTTGGTTTTGTATTTTTAGTATTTGTATTTGTGTGTGTGTAGGGGTTTTGTGCTGGGAGAGCAGCTGAGCCTGATTAGGGGGTGGGGCTTTGTGCTGAGAGAGCAGCTGAGCCCTGCCTAGGGGGTGGGGCTTCTGACTAGGGGCCCTATAAAGGTAGCCAGCCAGTCAGGCAGCGGCACAGACAGCTAGCAAACAGAGCTCTAAACAGGGGAGTTTGGCTTGTGGTGCTTGTTTGGGGTTTGCTTTTGCTGGGGGAGGGTGTGGTCTTTTTGGTGTGGCTTGTGTTTCCCAGATTAACAGGACTTAGGTGGGAAGGCGATGACAGATACAGAGGAAGCTGTGGGAGTGACTCCTGCAGTGAAAGACACATTGAGGATGACTGGATGTGGAAGCTGTGGTATGTACATGATCCTGGAGGGGGGAACCGGTAAGAGTTTTTTCTGCATGAAATGTCAGCTGATAGAGCTGATGGAGGAAAAGATCCGAGGTTTGGAGATGCAGGTGGAAAGTCTGGTTGAGTTTAGGAAGGGGTTTGAGCAGATGATGGAGCAAAGATATGAGGTATCTGAAGGGAAAAGCTCAGACTCGCAGATGGAAGCAGGGCTGGGGAATTTTGAGGGGAGACTGGATGAGGAAAGTGGTCAGTGGAAACATGTGACTCAAAGAACCAGGCAGAGAAAAAGACAGGCTAGTGCAGGAGAAATAGAGCTTAAGAACAGGTTTGCAGAGTTGGAAAATGAAGAAGGGGCTCAGCAGGTAGTCGCTGAAGGTGGAAGGGTAAGGAAGAAGAGAAGAGAGGCTAGCCCTATAGAAAAAGGGGAAGAGTCAAGGGAGACTACACCAAATATGAGCCCCAGGAGGATACAGGATGGGTTGAAGAGAATTGTAAGGGAAAATAGGAATGGAAAGAACTTGCAGCCAGAGGGAACAGGGGAGAGACTGGAGAATAGCACTGTCACCAGGAAAAGGCAGGTCTATGTGATCGGGGACTCTTTATTGAGAAGAATAGACAGGCCTGTAACTAGAGCTGATCCTGAGAATAGAAGGGTGTGCTGTCTTCCGGGTGCTAAGATACGGGATGTAGACCTGAGGTTGAAAAGGATCCTCAAGGGAGCGGGAAAGAATCCCCTAATTATCCTTCATGTGGGAACAAATGATACAGCCAGATTCTCGCTGGAAAGTATCAAGGGAGACTATGCTAGGCTGGGGAAGACGCTTAAGGAAATTGAGGCTCAGGTGATCTTTAGCGGGATCCTTCCTGTTCCTAGAGAAGGGCAACAAAGGTGTGACAAGATTATGACTGTCAACAGATGGCTTAGGCAGTGGTGCTATAAGGAGGGCTTTGGGATGTATGGCCACTGGGAGGCATTCACGGACAGAGGTCAGTTCTCTCGGGATGGACTTCATCTGAGTAGGGAAGGAAATAGACTTCTAGGATCGAGGCTGGCACAACTGATAAAGAGAGCTTTAAACTAGGAACTGGGGGGAGATGGATGGGAGATGTCCAGAAAATCTCCACGCCAGATTTTAGCATTGAGAGGGAAGAAGATGAAGTAAGAAAGGATACAGCCATGGGTAGGAGAATGTATATAAGGAGCGAGGGCGGTGTGAATACTAGTCTAATAAGTTATACTGGCTGTAGAATGACTGTGCCTAATAGGGTACAAAATGTGAGCGAGGCCAAACAGCAAAAATTAAGATGTTTGTACACCAATGCGAGGAGTCTAGGTAACAAAATGGAGGAACTAGAGCTACTGGTGCAGGAAGTGAAACCAGATATTATAGGGATAACAGAAACATGGTGGAATAGTAGTCATGACTGGACTACAGGTATTGAAGGGTATGTGCTGTTTAGGAAAGACAGAAACAAAGGTAAAGGGGGTGGAGTAGCATTGTATATCAACGATGAGTTAGAATGTAAAGAAATAAGAAGCGATGCAATGGATAAGACAGAGTCTGTCTGGGCAAAAATTACATTGGGGAAGAAAACCAGTAAAGCCTCTCCTACGATAGTGCTTGGGGTGTGCTATAGACCTCTGGGATCTAATTTGGATATGGATAGAGCCCTTTTTAATGTCTTTAATAAAGTAAATACTAATGGAAACTGCGTGATCATGGGAGACTTTAACTTCCCAGATATAGACTGGAGGACCAGTGCTAGTAATAATAATAGGGCTCAGATTTTCCTAGATGCGATAGCTGATTGATTCCTTCATCAAGTAGTTGCTGAACCGACTAGAGGGGATGCCATTTTAGATTTAATTTTGGTGAGTAGCGAGGACCTCATAGAAGAAATGGTTGTAGGGGACAATCTTGGCTCAAGTGATCATGAGCTAATTCAGTTCAAACTAAATGGAAGGATTAACAAAAATAAATCTGCAACTAGGGTTTTTGATTTCAAAAGGGCTGACTTTCAAAAATTAAGGAAATTAGTTAGGGAAGTGGATTGGACTGAAGAACTTATGGATCTAAAGGTAGTTGAGGCCTGGGATTACTTTAAATCAAAACTGCAGAAGCTATCGGAAGCCTGTATCCCAAGAAAGGGGAAAAAATTCATAGGAAGGAGTTGTAGACCAAGCTGGATGAGCAAGCATCTTAGAGAGGTGATTATGAAGAAGCAGAAAGCATACAGGAAGTGGAAGATGGGAGGGATCAGCAAGGAAAGCTACCTAATTGAGGTCAGAAGATGTAGGGATAAAGTCAGAGAGGCTAAAAGTCGAGTAGAGTTGGACCTTGCAAAGGGAATTAAAACCAATAGTAAAAGGTTCTATAGCCATATAAATAAGAAGAAAACTAAGAAGGAAGAAGTGGGGCCGCTTAACACGGAGGATGGAGCGGAGGTTAAAGATAATCTAGGCATGGCCCAATATCTAAACAAATACTTTGCCTCAGTCTTTAATAAGGCTAAAGAGGATCTTGGGGATAATGGTAGCATGACAAATGGGAAGGAGGATATAGAGGTAGATATTACCATATCAGAGGTAGAAGCGAAACTGAAACAGCTTAATGGGACTAAATCGGGGGGCCCAGATAATCTTCATCCAAGAATATTAAAGGAATTGGCACCTGAAATTGCAAGCCCATTAGCAAGAATTTTTAATGAATCTGTAAACTCAGGAATAGTACCGAATGATTGGAGAATTGCTAATATAGTTCCTATTTTTAAGAAAGGAAAAAAAAGTGATCCGGGTAACTACAGGCCAGTTAGTTTGACATCTGTAGTATGCAAGGTCCTGGAAAAAATTTTGAAGGAGAAATTAGTTAAGGACATTGAAGTCAATGGTAAATGGGACAAAATACAACATGGTTTTACAAAAGGTAGATCGTGCTAAACCAACCTAATCTCCTTTTTTGAAAAAGTAACAGATTTTTTAGATAAAGGAAATGCAGTGGATCTAATTTACCTAGATTTCAGTAAGGCATTTGATACCGTGCCACATGGGGAATTATTAGTTAAATTGGAGAAGATGGGGATCAATATGAACATCAGAAGGTGGATAAGGAATTGGTTAAAGGGGAGACTGCAACGGGTCCTACTGAAAGGCGAACTGTCAGGTTGGAGGGAGGTTACCAGTGGAGTTCCTCAGGGATCGGTTTTGGGACCAATCTTATTTAATCTTTTTGTTACTGACCTTGGCACAAAAAGTGGGAGTGTGCTAATAAAGTTTGCAGATGATACAAAGCTGGGAGGTATCGCCAATTCGGAGAAGGATCGGGATATTATACAGGAGGATCTGGATGACCTTGTAAACTGGAGTAATAGTAATAGGATGAAATTTAATAGTGAGAAGTGTAAGGTTATGCATTTAGGGATTAATAACAAGAATTTTAGTTATAAATTGGGGATGCATCAATTAGAAGTAACGGAAGAGGAGAAGGACCTTGGAGTATTGGTTGATCATAGGATGACTATGAGCTGCCAATGTGATATGGCTGTGAAAAAAGCTAATGCGGTTTTGGGATGCATCAGGAGAGGCATTTCCAGTATGGATAAGGAGGTTTTAGTACCGTTATACAAGGCACTGGTGAGACCTCACCTAGAATACTGTGTGCAGTTCTGGTCTCCCATGTTTAAAAAGGATGAATTCAAACTGGAGCAGGTACAGAGAAGGGCTACTAGGATGATCCGAGGAATGGAAAACTTGTCTTATGAAAGGAGACTTAAGGAGCTTGGCTTGTTTAGCCTAACTAAAAGAAGGTTGAGGGGAGATATGATTGCTCTCTCTAAATATATCAGAGGGATAAATATAGGAGAGGGAGAGGAATTATTTCAGCTCAGCACCAATGTGGACACAAGAACAAATGGGTATAAACTGGCCACCAGGAAGTTTAGACTTGAAATCAGACGAAGGTTTTTAACCATCAGAGGAGTGAAGTTTTGGAATAACCTTCCAAGGGAAGCAGTGGGGGCAAAAGATCTATCTGGTTTTAAGATTCTACTCGATAAGTTTATGGAGGAGATGGTATGATGGGATAATGGGATTTTGGTAAGTAATTGATCTTTAAATATTCAGGGTAAATAGGCCAAATCCCCTGAGATGGGATATTAGATGGATGGGATCTGATTTACTATAGAAAATTCTTTCCTGGGTATCTGGCTGGTGAATCTTGCCCATGTGCTCAGGGTTTGGCTGATTGCCATGTTTGGGGTCGGGAGGGAGTTTTCCTCCAGGGCAGATTGGAGAGGCCCTGGAGGTTTTTTTCGCCTTCCTCTGTAGCATGGGGCATGGTTGACTGGAGGGAGGCTTCTCTGCTCGAAGTTTTGAACCATGATTTGAGGACTTCAATAGCTCAGACTTGGGTGAGGTTTTTCATAGGAGTGGGTGGGTGACATTCTGTGGCCTGCGCTGTGCAGGAGGTCGGACTAGATGATCAGAGTGGTCCCTTCTGACCTTAGTATCTATGAATCTATGATTCATTTCGGTTTAAAATTGGTGCAACTGAGAAAAGAACCAAGCTCAAAAAGTTAGGAACCGAGGAAGTGACACAGTAGACCAGACCAGTGGTCCATCCAGTCCAGTATCCCACCTTTGACAGTGGCCTATACCAAATGCTTCAGAAGAAGTTGCAAGAAACTTTATAGCTAGTGGTCACAGAATAACCTGCCACAGGGAAAGTTTCTTCCTAACCCCCCATTACTCATTGGCTTATGCCCAAGCATGAGGGTTTAGAGCTCTTCCAAAACTCCTGTGTGTTCTTTTTATTCCTTACTATAACAACTCCGGATATTCTTGGGGATCCAATCCTGTTTACTTTCTTGCAGCCGGCTGCTAAAAGCCATAGAACAGTAAAACGGCTGCTGAAAGAGGGAGTGCTGCTTTACAGCTGAACACATTCATCAAAAGTAGACAGAAATTACTGTAGGGTAACATTGTTCTATTGAAAGGTGAAAGCCAAATTCTGCCCAACTATTCCAAAACCGATACACATTTATGCTGCCAAAGTTGTGCTAAGGTGTGTCTGTATTCTAATTATCAAGAGCCTGCAGAACAGCATCCCACTAATTATTCCTACCAGACAATGAGGGTGTGTAGAGATTAATGGACTAATCCAAATTAGGGTCTTAGGTGGACACAGATCATGCCCCCCGACCCTTGAAATCCACTCTAAGGCCTGTTCTGCCAATGGCTAATCAATAGGGTTAGATACATAAGAACTACCCATTTGAACAGGGCCAGATTCTCTGCTGTAACTGACCATCTTATGCTGGCCATAACAGAGAGGATAGGCCATCAGGGAGCCACTTGGGGCTTCCTGTTTCTCTGCCACTCCTCAGGTACAGGTTGGAGCAGCCTGGTGTCTACTGTAACAAACGCCTGCTGATTGATAATGGTCCCCAAAGGACCAACCACCACTGGGGATTGCTGGGGCACACTGTACACTGGCCACACCCCTGGTGATCCTTCTCTGCATAGGGCTGCGAGGAGGAGTGAGCTCTGCCTGCTCTGCACCCTCTGGAAACTCCTTCACACCAAGAAATTCCCCAGCAGAGGCAGCTATTGATCCCGATCAGTGCAAAGGGAGAATTGTGAGACAGAGAAAATGCCTCTACAGCCTCAGTGTGAATGTGAGCTGACGCTAGTGGTGAATGTCGGCCTGTTTTAGAGAACAAGTGGCTGTGCAAAAAGCTTGGTGGTTAGGTTTAAAAAAAAAAAGTGCAAAATTTGCCTTTCCACAACAAGCCTGGGCAGAGAGTTACAATGATGACAAAAGAGAAGGAGGAAGAGGCCAAGGCAAAAGGATAAAAATAAAAAAACAATAAGCAAAGCTGCTGAATGTAGGGAAGAGAAAGAACAGAAACCAATACTGAGTCCACAAGGGAAAACCCTTAGTTACTCCTTGGCCCAGTGCCTTGACTTGCACAGAGTTACTGATGATCTATCCTGGGACAAGTGAGATCAGAACCAGGTCCTTTAAAATCCCAGCAGACAAACACTTGATGAAGACTGTATTGCAGTAGTACCTAGAGTCCCCAACTGAGATCATCGTGCTCAGTCCTGTACAAACATCTGGTGAGAGACAGTCCCTATGCCAAAAAGCTAGCAATCTAAATGGACAAGAAAGACAAGAAGTGGGAGGAAAAATATAGGCAGAAAGAGGTGATGTTGTCTTAGCCAAGGTTGCAGTAGGTCAGTGGTAAAAGGAGGAATAGAACACACGTCTCAAGCGTCAGCCCATTTCCCTACTCACTAAACAATACTGTGTCTCTTTATATTTTATAAAATACAAGTTCCATTCCAGGGAACCTGGGAAACCTTAAATAGTGCAGTCAGTGGGATTCAGATGAGCCACGGTTTTCAGGATCAGGCTCCGTTGCAATTGTTTAGTGCTTCTTTTAACATCTGAGTCTGTTTCCTTCACGGCGTGATACAGATGACCCCACCACATCTTTATTTTTATAATCCCCAAAGAAGATGAGTATAACAAACATTGTGGTGACTTTTTTCCGCTGAAGAAACAAAACTGTAAAGAAGTCAGATTTCCAGGCACTTATGTTAGCATCTCGAGGCTGGCGTGAACTAGGCTTGCGTTTACAACTCTAGAGCACGTCCCAAAAACCAGTAACTGGTTTTGCTCAGTTCCTTTCTCCCTTACTGCTTCTGTGCAGTCATTTTAAACAGAGATTGCATTATCTTCAGTGGGATGTTGGGATGACATCTACTTTCAGGAGGTATGGATATTGCACTAACCTCAAATACATTATTAATTTATTGTGACTGCTAAGACATGAGGCAGGATAGCCTTTTAGGTTGCATAGCACTGGTGAGATGATGCATTTGTATCAATTGGTCCACAGGCAGAGCACCATTAATGGTCCATCTACATGGAACAAGTTACAAGATTCAGGTCTTTGTTCTCATAATTGTTGTGGGATCCCTTCTGCTGAGTAATTGAAACATGAAATAGTTGACAAATGGCAATTACTGCTTGCAGGAAATTTTGAAAAATTGGAGTGTGGGGTTTTTTTGGGTCAAAATATCCCAAGAAAAAAACTGATTACGGTTTAAAAAAAGTTCAGTTTTCAAAAACTGTTTCCAGTAAACTTTTCAGTTTTTGAAAATTGAAAATGTTTAACAATTTTTTGGGGGGAGGGGGGTGTCAGGTTTTTCAGTGAAAAACTAGACAAGGTGGGGTCTCCCACAAAACAAAACAGGATATAGGGGAGTGGTGGAGCTTGGTTCATAATACTCTGGGTAAGCCACTTAACCCTATCACGACCACTTTACTACAGCAAACCCAAGAAACTCAGAGTTAGGTGGAAACTTAAAAGAAATCAGAACACGTTAAAGTGTGGGACTGCACAGTTAGGGCACGAAGCCAGCCACACCTTGGCCCTGTAATAACCATAGGGGTATGATTAAAGTATTTTAGTGTCTGCAGGTTAGATTAAACTGATTTTAAGGATATATTTAATTTTGTCTTCCTTCCCCCTCACTCCCTTCATGGTGTCACCCTCAACACTAATACCCATCGGTGTGCTCTCTGTAACACACACACACACACCCATGTCCATGCCCAGACTCCGTTCACTCATGTACTCCTGACATCCCCAACCCACCTCCTCAAACACTCATGCACTCATTTACTCCTCACCCCTCCATTCACGCTCCTCACGGCTGTCCGCCAAACTTATTTTGCCCTTGCCCCTCCCCATCCACCCACCCAACGATGGTGCTGCTTTGTGCCTCAGGCTGAGTAGGGAAACGGGGGGAGGGGAAGGCACAGTTTTACTTCTCCCCTGCAGGCTACCCATAGTGCCCCCCACTGAGGAAGCAAGGCAGAAATAGTTTCCTCCCCCCAGCTGGCTGCACAGCTAAGTGAGCTGGGCCCAACAGTGGTGGCAAACAATGCAGTGAGGGAGGAGAAAGTATTGCAATTGGGCACAAGGGGACATCTTTGGGGAGAGGGGGCTTCAGTCTGGGAGGAAAGCAGGAGCCGAAGAGTTGGCTAGTAATGAACTGCTCCTCAGGGGCACTCCGACCCCTTGTTTCTATTTCAGCAGGGGCAAATGCTAGCCACACTGCCTCTTAGATCTGCCCCCACTTTGTTTTTCCAGCCATCCTGTCTACGGGATGAGATGCTAGATTCCAACAGACCTGGTAAATTGTTAAAGGAGGGCAAAATCTTTTCTATGGGCATATTCTCTCTCTCTCTCTCTCACACACACATACACACTCTCCCGAACCAACTGCCAGGTCCTGCTCAACTTTACTCGCCCAAGTCGTCCCCACTCACGGGCATGATCTCATTGAAGTCTGTACAACTGCTTGTGTGAGCAAGGATGACTTGTGTCAGAAAACATTGGCAGGCTCGCGCCCCCCGTTTTGTAACTTCCCCTCAAAGGATCATTCAGGGAGGCATCTTAGAATCCGATCCCAGAGAGGGAGCTAAAAGAAACATCAATAAAAAGAAACTGTGAGGAAACCAAATATAAAACAGACCAATATGAATTAAACAACATCCTAGAAATCTTCACACAAGAATTGATTTGCTCATTTGTACTTCTTTCTATTCTTTAATCTTTCAGCAGGGCTTCCATCTTTCCCCTTTGCTTTTTTTAATATTCTCTGCTCCTCTGTTGTCTACAATATTGCTTCTGATCTCTCCTATCCCATCAATCATCTATACAGAGACAAGTCCACACACACTCTGGTCTCCAATCCTAATGACTGTAAAGAACTAATCATTTAGACTGAGTGATGCTCCTTGTTGTAAGTGTCTCTTTGATTTATTAAAGATCTCTGTATAAATACCTGCATGTTTTGGAAGTTATTTCCTACAACTTGTATGAAGGGACTTTGAAATCCTAAAACTATCTAAGTGCGGGGGTTTGGTTCACCTAATAAACAAAATCATGGCATGGAAAAAAGTATCCTTGACTTAAATTAGCAGGACAGCTTAATCCGAACTTCAGCTCTGCTCCTCAGTTTGACATGTCCATCAAACATTCACAGACCTCTTTAATTTGAAAAATAGTGTGCATGTAACTTCAGTGTGCTGGACACACATCTGAGAGCCACAAGCATAATGGCAATGCTAGAGACAATGACATTTTCCTAAATGGTCACTACCTCATCATATTGCAATTGATTCTCTCCAAATGACCAGCAGAACTTCCAGGCTGATTGATTGATGTTTTAAATCTGAATAAGGTTCACACTCTGTGTTGTCCAGAGCTCCTTACTATAGCTCCCTAAATCATAGAACCCTTCCTCACCTTGATTATGAAGGTGCAATTTGGGTGCCGGAACTGGCCTCCTAGATCTTGGAGGTATGTGCTCCAATCAGCATCTAGACCACCCATGTGCCTGTTTCACAATCTGCAAGAACTCCTCAGCTACAGAATACTCCCATTGATCTGTAATTCTATTATCCAAGCCTACATATTATCTAGATCCCTTCCTTGTCCCCAGCATGAGATACATGGGGGACAAGGAAGGGCATTAGATAATACAGAGGTTCGGATAATAGAGCAGAGATCCCTGACCAGGACTGCAAGGAGAAGAAGGAAGACGAGCCGCCAACTGCTGGGGAGGCTGCTGAGTGGTTCCCGCTCTCTTGTTTATCTAAACTCCTGATTATCCAGATAAAATGTGTTTCCCCCCAGGCTACTAGAATAATTGGGAGTATACTGTAGTTGCAACATTACATGAGCATTGCCCGGTTAGGGTTGGGATTTTCACCAGAATCTAAGATTGTGCCACCTCTGCTCACATTGAGTAGTTCCTTACTGTGAGTAGTCCCACTGAAATCAATGGGGCTACTCACAAAGTGGGATTCTACTGAACACAAGCAAGCATATCAGTTCACTGGGGGGGGCATCTAACTCCCTTAGACTTATTTGTAAACCTCAGTCTAACTCCCCAGTAAGTGCTTTGGAAATGCACCCTTCTTCCCAAGAGCATTGTGATGGTATCAGTTACTTTAAGGTTACTCCTCCGAGATATGCTTTACCATAGCTCTGTTTCAAACAGGGTCTTTGCCTATCAAATGTTCACAAATTCCATTCCTCCTTTCCTTGCTGGATTTGTACAGAATATTGAATACCAGCTAAGGATAAATGCCTATTCCTTAATGTTCCTCACGTTCCTTGAGGCGGTCACTACTAATGAACCAGCTACTGTTGCAGGCTGGTGAGTTTCATGCGTTGATTGTTTTAGTGCTCCATTGTAAGCAAGAGAAACGTTAATAATTCTATTACTACAGATACATCATGGCAACTCATAAATATAGATACAACAATTAAGATCACACATGAGTTAAAACACATTTTTTAGCATAGTATGGGCAGAGTTATGCTGGCGCACCAAAGAAGTGGAACAAAATTTTTAATGTGCAATTTATTCAATGGATTTTCCCACTTTTTCTGTTTGCAAACATGTGAACCTTAATGTCTTCATGTTCTGTACATTGTTCGCGAGCAGTTTGTTGCAAGCATTCAGTATTTGAAATTTGAGCTGGGTTACTTGTGGTTGGTAATGAAATCACATGGTATTCATTTTTGTCTCCTGAGTTGATGATGACTGTTTCTAAGAGTAACAGGTTTCCAATCCAAACACTTACGTTTTGGAGTCCAAAACTCATTCTATGTGACTTGTTCATAAAGTTCACATAACAATCACTATTTCTGCAAAAATTCTTGCCAGTAAACTTGTTCGCTAAATGATTCACAGAAAATGAATCCACAAAATGGAGTGAACTAGATCAAACATTTTTCATGACCAATTTGTCTGTTGTTCATCCAAAAATTTCAAAATTCATTTTTCCCCAACCACCTCTAATGTAAACACAGACAAAGCAAAATCAAATTTATATTCAAGCAAATATTCCTGGGAAAGGTCTATGAGGTCCCGTATGATCCCAGGTCAAGCGCACATATATTCATAACATCACAGCATGGTTCCGTGTAAAGGTGTCTATTGGCACCAGGTGGGGTGACCACATGATCCAGGCAAGGCAAAGCCACAAATCATTTCTGCAGGCCATTGTTATTTTTATAGTAGGGTCTGTTTGGGGCTGATGTGTCACAATAGCTCAAAAAGCATGGTCTCTGTTCTGTGAAGTTCACACGCTCAGGACAGTTAGACAAGTAGACAGAGGTTAGAAGAACAGGAACAACCACTGTTTCTATACAAATCAGCTTGATTCACTATACTCAGTACGGTAGAAGTGGGTTTTAACGGGTACGTCTACATTGCACACTAAGCCTGGGCTCTAACTCAGGTTTCAGCCCAAGCCTGCCTTCTGTCCACACACAAATCAGTCTGACTTGGGTCAGGAAGCCCGCAGGACGTAGGTCTGAAGACTCTGCTGGGCGTATGTGATTCAGAGCCCTAGTCCCACTGTAACAGGGGTCTAAGCGCTGTCAGTTTGCAGTGTGGACGAAGGTCCAACCACAGACCTGAGTCAGAAGGTCTGCATTCTGCAGCATGGGCATGTTAGCACAGCTGTAAGACCCAGGTCCAGCAATTGTAAACCCAGGTTTACAGTGCAGTGTGAACGCTCAATTACACCCTAAAGATTTGGGTGAAGATTGCAGTGTAGACATACCTTAAGAGGGACTTAACCATAAACAGGGTAGGGGCCTTGGAGATGAGCTTAAAGAGGTCATACCATATGGCAGAAGGCAAGATATTTGGGATGAATCTGTCAGCTTCTCACACAAAGTGCCAACAAAACATTTACTTTAGAACCACATCACATCATCATGTGTATGGATAAAATTGCATTCGTACTATATACTCCAGCTCCCTGCGCAAAAGAGTACCATGAGTCTAGCTATAGTGGTCTCAACAGAGCAGAACTAGTATGTTAGAAACTTCTCAAAATGATCTAAAAGACATTTCCTTTATGTAGCAATGCTGCACCAAAGTTTATTCGTCTATGGAAAGAGGGCATTCTCAAATCTCCAATAGGCAACACTGCCTTTAATTAACCTGGGTGGTTGACAAAATATTGCACCTTAACCCTGTCAACTAGAATGAATATTGCAAATGTTACACCACAGACGTGTGTGATTGTGGAGGAAATGACACGTTTGAGGAAGGAAGGACCCATTTCTGTGGGTGGTTGGATTTCTTTGAAGATAGCTACTGCCTGAAAGATGCTCAGTGGCTTAGAAAGTTAGAAGTCGTTAGTCCTAGTGGGGATGAGTTAGTGGGCAGAGATTCAGATGAAGTGGCAAAAGACGCCTGATAAATACAGTTAATTGCAAGGGTATTGCCATCACACTCTCCTCATAGACAGTTTGTTTGTGTAGCTATAAAAACACATCTATATCACAAACCCTCAGCTGAGCTGAGAAAGGTTCTGTGTCTTTGACACAAGAGAAGAAGATCTCCATCCCAGCAGTTCAAGTGAGATTACTCAGCTCTGAACAGATAACTCAATACAAAGAAAATGCAGAAAAAGTAAGGAAAAAAAAGTAGAAGCAGACAATTTCATAGAGCCAAAACCAGACAAGACTCTCTCTGATGACCAAGGGAAAAGCTTTGATAAACGGTAGGGCAGCTCCTCAAATCCAAGTCTCTGAAAGCGGGGGTGGAACACTGCAGGAAATAAAATGAGGGTCCCTGCTGTGGGAGTCAAGGGAGAAAGGGGAAATAGTTCAGGTAATAAAAAAAAATGTTAATGTTCCAAGAGCGGAAGGCATCTGAGTGTAATTCCAGACTTTTAAGTTCAGTTTTCAAATCTTGGAGAAAGAAAGAGCCAGCCCGCTGCCTTCTCTCAATTTTGTCACATCGGGTTTAAGGTGCAGAATAAATCAAAACTTTTTTTTTCAGAACATGGTACAAAGGAATACATTAATAATACATGAAAAACTTCATCACATTGAGGTGTATCAGTGGAAGCACTGTTTTAAAGAAACTATGAGTAACACATGAAAAAAGTTGACCCGAGGAGTTGTGGGTGTGGGAGAGAAAGTGAACATTTCCTTACACCCCAGTCTGAGGCTGTGACTTTCAGATTGGGAGAAAAGATACCCAAAACTAGGGATGGGTTTTCCACAGAGCCAGTCTGTATCAAATCTTGTGAGTCATCTCCCCACACTGCACTCAAGAAGAATGGAAAAAGATATGGGGGGGGGGGAAATCTCCCAGCAAACTGGGATATATCTCGCTGTGTACCTGTCATGCTTTTTTTTTCTGCCTATTGCACGTTTCCATCTCTAAGGACTTTGCTGTCCGCAAGGACAGGCATTCATTTTTGTGTTCAGTTCTGTGTACTATTGCAGAGGGAACACACACACACCTCTTCCTAGAGACTTTACTGTCCACCCCCCCCGCTGCCCTGCTGCACTCTTAATTAAAAAAATATAAAAATTGTTCTGATTAAATGTATACTGTTTGCTTATTGAAAAAGCATACCGCTACCAAATATCTACCTGTAAACCTATCAGAAAGAAGAAGTTGCATAAAAATCAAAGACATGATAAGCCTTTCAATTACATTCACGATTTGTATTATCCTAGCACCCAGCTGAGACTCAGGTCCTGTACATCTATCTTAGGTATTTATATGGCCCCCATGAACATAGTATCTGAGAGCATCACTATACCCCTCTGGGTAGGGCAGTGCTAGTTTCTCCACTTATCAGATAAGGAAATGAAGCACTAAGAGGCTAAGTGACATGTCCAAGGTCACACATAAAGTTTGTAGCAGAGCAGAGAACCAAACCCAGGGCCTAGCCTAATGCCCTAAGTACTAAACCATCCTTCCTTCACCAGGCATAGGCACATAGGAAGACAATCCCTACTCTGAAGAGCTTACAGTCGAACAGACAAGATAAACAAAAGGTGGGAGGGAAAGAGCTGCACCATAGAAGGGTATGTCTACACTCAAAACACTACTGCGGCACTGCTGGAGTGCTTCAGTGTAGAAACTTACTACAGCGCCGGGAACAGCTCTCCCATTGCTGTAGTTAATCCACCTCCTCCAGAGCCAGTAGCTCGGTCAACAGAAGAATTCTTCCATTGACCTTGTGCTGATGACACCGCTGGTTAGTCACATCAGTGACATCGCTCAGGTATTTTTTACACCCCTGAGAGATGTCACTATGCTGATGTACGTTTTTGGTGTAGATCAGCTCTAAGTGAGGAAACAGAATGAAGCTTAGCAAGAGTAATGTTAGTCTTGCCAGGGCAGTCGCCATTCCTGGGGGCTAGCTGCTCACCTAGAAGCTCTTGTTCTCCCTTCGCCAGCCCATGTGCCTAGGTACACCCAGACGGATACCCTGCTTAGTTGTGTGTCTGGGGAAATGAGGCATCTTGCTTGGGCCTCACCCCACCCCAGCCCCTGTTGCTCTCACTGCTCCTTCAAAGCCTTCGTTCTTTGATTAAACTATTTCCACTTGCTGGAGAGAAGGAGAGAAAGAGAGAGAGAGCATGAACTTCACCTATCCGTGTGGAACACCTCACAAAGCTTTCCTTACATTCTCCTCTCCCCACCTGCCGGCAGGGTAACTGTAACCGCGTCTGGCTGGCCTAGAGGGGCAGTGGAGAAAGAAAGCACGTAGTGCCCCCGGTTGTGCCTTGCAAACCCACCAAGTGGAGGCAGGACCCCCGGTGCTACTGCAGCTTGTAATGTTAAAGAGAGAGGAACATCTTCAGCTGAGCACAAGGAAGAATTACTGGGTGGAGAGGATTCAGGGGGCCCTTGAAGGCTCTCTTCTTCACTTACATGCAGGCAGGATTTTGGGGTGGAAAGTGGAGCAAGAACATGGCCACTGGGCCTGCAGCAAATGGGATTCAGTGGGTGGCTCCTTTTGGCAGGAGCCAGCAGAGCGACCGCTGAGGCTGTTGTCATTCTGAGCATGCAGTAGCAGCTCAGAAACAGTTCAGCATCCTAAGGGAGAAGATTCGATTTCCCTGAACCCTCTATTTTGGGCTGGGTGTAATTCACCCCTGTGCAGAGAGCTGGAGCAAGGCCTATGTACCACCGTGTGTAGGCTTCTTAATTTGCACCCTTCAGAATATCTTGAACACTTTTTTTTAATCCACTTTTCCGATAGCCACAATGAGTGGAAAGATTGTTATTTCGCTGAAACCGTGCATGGCAAGTTTCAGATCAGAAACCCCTGAGAATGCAGAGGATCTTAATGAAAATGCTGAGCATCACTGTAATAATTCAAACTACCCAGGCCAATGTCAGCAGGCTCAGCGGGGCCTGTCATTATAAAGCTCCCTTTTAAAATGGGTGTCCCTCCTATTAGTTAAATTATCTAGGCTGCAGCGAAGAATATTCCAAGGTGACAGAAACTGGAACAGTACAAACTGCTAAAAATGAAAATCAGATAATTGCACATAAATTACTTCTGGGGTTTTTCAAGATCTTTCAGTCATGCTGACTGAAAGACAAGTCATTTGGAATGCAATAATTAAAATAAAAGCTACAATATACAGGGACTGTAGTTGGAAGGAAGATATTAAGAGATATAGTGTACCTGCATAAATTATGATCACCAGCGCCCTGGTTTTCAGTAGTGTCCGTCCTAAAGCTCATTGTCATCCTCCCTTGAAAGCAAATATGCATCTCAACAGAGAGGCCAAAGTTGAATGAGTATTTGAAAATGAACTATTCTTTTGCAGTTAGGTCGATGTGATCTGTCTTGGTCTGGGATGAAATATACTTAAAGGGCACAGGAAGCTTGCACTGCCAGAGGCCAAAGTGCACTTGTGAATTAGCAGTAGACTTCTGGTTAAATCCTCAGCTGACAGGAATCAGCACAACTCCACTAAAGACAATAGAGGTATGTTGATTTACATTTGCTAATGATCTGACTCTTAATTCTCTTTTTTCCGTCAATCTTGCAACTTTCACAAGCACCAACATTATATTAAGGGAGGGGGTCCAGCAGCAAGTCAATAGTGATGGGCTTCTCAAAACCTTGTGTTCAATGCTGTACATATTCTATGTGCATAAGGATACCTAGCTCTTATATAGAGCTTTCCATCAGTAGATCTCAAAGCACTTTATAGAAGAGGTCAGTATAATCATCCCCATTTTACAGATGGGGAAACTGAAGCACAGAGGGTTGAAGTGATTTGCCTGCTATCATCCAGGAGCCAAGTCAAGAATAAAACCCAGGTCTCCTCAAGTCTCAAGCCAGAGCTTTGTCTACTAAACCACACTGCCTTTTCACAGTACCCTAAGACAGACCCACTGGTCTTTACAACCTAGCATGACCAAACACATCTCATCGCCACTACCTTGGATTCACTCCCTTTGAAGTGGTGTTTATCCATCTTTCTCATTGATTTAAAGGATCAGACTACAGCTGTAACCAATAAACCAGTAACCCACAGGCCTCCAGCTAAGAATTTGCTTTTGTGGGATGGGAACTACCTGTGGTTGCAGAGAGAAACACTTCAAAATTTGAGGCATATTCCAGTGATGAGCCTGTGGGTAATAGTAACTGAACTTAGTATTCATTAAAGCCTTCCACCCATTAGCTGTTTCAGTGGCGAAGGGGTTTTGGGGAAGGATGTGGATTTATATTCACTTAAAGTGAATATTCACTGCTTAAAGTCAGACAGGTGATCTGGAGATTTCTTCCACGAAGACATGAAGTCATCAGTGCTGCTAGAGTGTCTCTCTCTCCTCAGGCTATCATATATGGCACCCAGCCATTCACAGAGGACATCAAGGGGACGCTCCATAGAACATGAGCTAAAAGCCCTCCTGACATCCCTTAAAGTAGGCCCAAATAAATAAAAATAATGTTATTGCACCAGCTTTGGCATTTACTGGACCACGTAGAGAGGTTTTTGTGAGACATGTTTTTTTGTTATACTGTATTTTGTTAGCTCCTCAGAGGGTTGCAAGCATGGGCTACTCTATAAATACTTTTTAAAAAAACTTTAAAAAAATCTGTAAATAAAGTTATTATTCCCAGACAATTAGTATGGTTTCTTTCTGATGACTCACTTAATCGCTCAAATGGGATGATTAAGAATTTTCTGACGGCTTCAAGTTTTGCAATTAAACAGGAGGCAGTTCTCTGTAGCAGAGGAGAACCACAAGTAGGAGGGAACACTATAAGCTAATGGTTTTGTAAATCTTTTTATCTTGTACTTGTCACCAAGTCCTCAGCACATACATTACAGCCCCACTGGGGTGAATCTCAAGCTGATCAAAAGCAGTGCAGGTCGGGAATATTTTGACACAAATTTTGTTGTTGTTGGAAAAGGCTAATTCATTGAAACCGAAACTTTTGTGGGAGAGGGTCAGTTTCAATGAACTTCCAGTTTTGAAAATAAAATAAAATAAAATAAAAAGTTTGGAAATTGTCAAAATGACCCATTTCAACACTTTCAAAGCACAAAGTTCAATGTTTCTTTACAGGAGGTCAGACAGATAATCACAATAGATTTCAAGGCCAGAAAGGACCATGAATGACTTTTCCTTTTGAAACTGAAGTTATAATTAAAAAAGTCAAATTGATATGAAATATTTCAAAATTAATCAAAACAAAATGTTTCAATTGACCCAATCCAAATATTTTGTATGGCACAGAGAACAATGCAATGGAATGTGTTTTGTAGATTGACCTTGTATAATCTATAGTATATTTCCTGATTGACATGGGTTCACTTCAGCTTGAAATCTATAGAAGGAACTGGGTTTTGAACAAAAAAAATGACTAATAAAATAATTGCCATCAGCTCCTTGAAATGTGAACAAAGTAGACAGGATGGAAATTCTTTATCAAATCCCTGGAAGAAAGGATAATGAATAAAAAAAGGTTACATTCTTATTTATGAATACATCTGAGAATTGCATTCAGACAAACTAGGCACAATGCAGGAGTAACCGTGGCCTTCATAATGTCATGAAGGAGTGCATTCAAAAGTATGCACATAAATGTTTGGGGCCAGATCCTCTACTTCTATAAGTCTGCCTAGCTTCACTGAAGTCAAAAAGAACTACTTGGTTTATGGCAGTTAAGGATCTGGCCCCTGAAATGCAATCAATAAAAATCTACATTTAATAAGAAATTGAATTAATATAAAAGCATAATAACTACCTTTTCAAGCCCTTATACGACTCCTTGCATAAGTCTTCATTTGAGAAATTAGTTGAGGTTAAACCACGGTAGCCCTGACATGCAAATGGGAAGCAATGGTGCCCAGTGATTTGGAATGTTAGGGCAGATATGTGAATGACCAGCCTCAGATATTTGAATGTTGCCTGTCTGCTGGAGAGAGTAATCATTAAGGTCCAGATTTGTCAAAAAACAATATATAAAGATGAAGGATGGTCTTGTGGTCAAGGCACTGGACTGGGACTCAGGATCTGCATTTAATTCTTGGCACTTCTACAGACAGTATGTGTCATCCTGGCCAAGTGACTTAATTTCTCCTTACCGCAGTTTCCCATATGCAAAACATGGATAATAATACTTTCTTTCTCCCATCCTTTGTGTGTTTAGACAGTAAGCTCTTCAGGTCAGGGGCTGTCTACTATTAAGTGTATGTATAGCACCTTGGACAATGCAGTCTGATCTCAATGAAACCTCTTGATACTACTGTAATATTCTATATCTGGCTTCCGCACTCTGGAAATACATGCATAATACCATTGGCAACATTGTATGGTATCAAAGCTGATCAGTTTTTCTATCAATCTGAGCCTAATATCAATTTAATTATAGTTAAAAACATTTTAAATGGGGAAAGAAGACACCCCATGGGCTAAATCCTAACTTCAGCCCTGTGCATGTCACCTCCCCGAATTCAGTAAAACCAATGACACAATTTGGCCCAACACACTAAACTAAGGTATAAGTGACAGGCAGAACAATGTCATCTGGGGAGAGGTGCAAAGAAAGGATCTTTAAATAATATAGTGCAAGAAAAGTAGCCTAACCCTCTTACACCCAAATCCTGTTGGGCAGCTGTATAATTCTCCATTTGTTGCACAGTTTGGGGAGTTTTGCTACCCAATTTGCCTCTAGTGTGCATAATACTCAGAGCCTCAAGTGTGGTTCTTTGCCAGTCTGTAACTACCCACCCTGTCCTTTATTACTGCTTGAGAGACAGACACTGTGCATCTTCATCTAGAAGCTGCGGCTGCTGCTCAATTGAATTACTTCCCCCTGTGGCTTCAAGCTAAGGGTGGCTTGTTTTAAACATAATTACTTTCCCCTGCAGCTTGCATGGTAAATGCACATAGGAAAGGGATGTCTGTTAAATGGAAGTTGGCGATTAATGGAGGGCAGCTTCTAAGCAAAGATGTAAATAGTAAACATCATTGTAAAATTCCTCACCTCTGTGGAGCTACACTGCACATTTCAGCTCAAAAGTTTGCACCCCAGACACACATCCCTTGAAAAGAATGATTTTTATACTGGAAACACCAATGCAACCTGTAAACAGCATGCACAGGTGGAGCTACATACGTATAGATCCAGAACCTCAACCAATGTAAATCCGTGTAGCTCCATCTAAGTCAATGGAGTTATGCTGATCAACACCAGCTGAGGATCTGGCCCATATATTTGTAATGAAAAGATACTTGGGATCATACGGCTTCGGAGGTGAGTCTGGGGCCCCCATTCACTTTGGTGGGAGTTTCGTGCAAATATCTGAAGCCAAAGTGTAGCCCACAGAATGCACCATGGGCCTGATTCTCAGGGAGACCACTTACATGTATGCAATTTGTAGGTGCACACAGCTGTGGTCACTGTTAGTATGACAGAATTCCATATATGTAAATTCCATCGCCCGGGCATGCAATAAATTAGATCATATGAGCACAAGGTGACCATGCACAAAGGGTGAGGGTACAGGTCGGTGTGGATGCAAAATCATGTGTGCATAAAACAATATCAGTGATGAAGCCCACCAGCTAGCAGAAGGCTACCAAGCAACATTGTCAACATTGCATGACAAAATATCAGACATGCTTGCACTTCTCTACTGTTGCTCATTTAAAATGCAAGTTTACCTCACTTCCCTTCCAGGGCAGTGGCAATATAACTTATTACTGTAAAACATTTAGACGAGAAACGCTGAATCAAGAAGGAGAGGTGAAAGAAAGTGAAATGAACCCAATATCATTTCAAGCTTCCTGCACTAACAGATGTCTAGTATTACAAAAAAAAAAAAAAGCCCTATGGAATGAAATTCTGAAAAAAAAATTCATTTTGGGCCGATTAAAACATTTCATTTTGAAACAATTTCTAATGCGGAAATGCTGGAGACAGAGAACTAGGTGGCCAGCTACACTGGCTGGCAGAAAGGGAAAAGAGAAAGGCAGAAGTGATGAATACTGGTGGTCTGCTAAATACCATTTTTTTTCTACGACAACAGTGCTCCACGGACATGCAGCAGAAAGGGGGAAGTGTTCTGATGATGGGTGAATTGCTCAATTTGTTTTCTCTGTGGTAATGAAATCTAGGGGTCTGCTCATATATGCTGGCTAATATGCAAATATATATATGGTGTTTTAAGTCCCATATATCTCCCCAGCTTAGACTGTCATTCAGCTTGACTCTTCTAACAAGCACACTTTTGAAAAGCATTCACACTCACTTTAACTTTTGAAAGTGATGTCACTTGCAGCAGAGGCTGCTGCTAATGAGAGATGAGGGAACACCACCAGGAGACAACACGCTCTTCACTGGCTCCATGTTGTTCCGTCCTGCACTGTGTGAGAAGAGGTTAGCAATGCCCTCCCATAGACTGGCTGCAATGAATGGGTCAGAGTCTGTGTTAGCACAAAGCTAACCATTAACCCGGGCTTAGTTACTGACTTCCAAACCATTTTTTGAGCACTCACCTGTCATTCTGTAAATAACAGTTAGTTTTGATGAAATGGCAATCAGCAACAAGACCATACAGACACGAGGCTCTGAGGGCTTATTGAAATCTGAGCTATACAAGCGGGAATTCAGGCTGATACACACTTAGCACAGATCCCATTGGCCTGAGCAGATGAAGTGGAAGTTCTCTTTTGCCTAATAGAGCTGTCTTGAACAATAGTTTGACTGTCGGTGGTAGTGGTGTGTCGGCGTATCAACAATCAACTGCAACAGCCTTGTGTTTCTACTGCACCCACCATCACCATGGGAACTGGCATGCATCTTAGGGTTCGATTCTTAGGGGGTCACTGGATGTCCACAGCTCGCCCTAACATCATTATGGTGCTCAGTAATGTGCTTGCTCAGCATCTCCTAGCACCAGGTCTATTAATTAAATGGGTGAACCTACTGTCTGGCCACATTCCCGCAGCGTGTCAACCAAAAATATTGGCGCTACCTGAAACACTGAGATCTGAAGAGAAGTGACTATGCACTATGTAAAGGAGACTTTTTCTTTCTAAGGGTTCATACAGTACAGGATTGAGATCTACATGTGTGCAGAGTTACAATTAAATGGATATAATACGGTGTTTAGACAGAAATCATTGCCAGTCAGGTGGCCCTTGTCTGTGCCAACCTTCTCAAAGACAAAATGTCTTCTTAAAACTGACTGCCAAGTTTAGTGCTTGTGAAAATGAAGGCACTGGCACCTCAGTCCTGCATTGTCCCTGAACTTTAGTTCTGGGCCCTGTCACCCAGCTCCACCAGTGCACCTCGGCCCAGTCATTTAACACTCCTGTTATGCAGCTCTGATACCATTCATTGTTAGAGAGCTCTGCCCTGAAAGGTGAAGAGCACTGCCAGTCACTGCCTCCGTCCTGTACGGTAGCCCCTCCTGAGATTTCACTCCCTAGGACAAAGACTTCAAATCATGCAGAGTTTTGTGATATACGCAAGTAGGAAATCAGACAAAACCACTAACATATTTTCACCTGTAACCTGAAAACAAGATTTGAAGCCCTGCCTCCTGAGGTGAAAATGTTTAAATCCACTCAAAGTGGAAAAGTGAAGGCTGTAGACTATGATCCAGCCACAAATAGGTGTTAAATGAGAACATCCACCTTCATTTAAATAACCATTATCTATGTAAATACTGGGTTTGGACACATGTACAAAGAGCTATGGGCTAACTCATGCTTTCCTACAAGAGAGGTCCTGGAGAGCCAAAGTGATGTGGAAAACTTGACAAAAGTGAAGGTATCCCACTGAATCATCCCATCAGGACTAGGGTTTGCATCACTGCTGAGTGAGCAGAGCTCATGGCTTTCTGTTATTTATTTTTTCTATTGTGGTTGTACCGAAGGACCCCACACAAGAATTGACTCTGATTGTACTCGGCACTGTACAAACAAAGAACACAAAAGCAGTCCCTGCCCTGTTGCTATGGATGCCCTAAAATCTCTGGATGACCAAGCGAGAACAAGGGCATTTGTGCAGTGTACCAGTAGCTTTGCAGGATTCTCTGCCTCCCCATTCCTCATGGTAGCATGACTTTCTCAGAAGTCTCCCTGGCCAATTCTGTTCTGCAAGAGGAATGGCAACATAGCCCTGGAATCCATGAGAGATAAGGCCAGCAAGATCAGTGCAAGCTTACAGGGGAAATCCCCACTGGTCTGGAAGGCAATGATGCCACAGAAAGGCTTTCCCATCTCTGCCCCTTAAAACCATACAGCCCCACATGTATGATGCTCAGAGGAAGGTGCTGTCACAAAAAATAAACAGCATGATGCTGTATTTGCTCAATTAATTTTGCTCCTTTTGTTCCTTCCGTGACACAAAATGGAGGAGGGAGCTGTGTGATTGTTTGCTCAACAAAATGGCTACACCAAACATATTGGGCCAAATGCCTCCCAGTTGCAACTCTACTGAGTTCAGTAGAATTAAAAGTGGGATCCGTTTAGCCTGTAATATAGATCTGTGCCATTTATATAACCTCCTCAGCCTTAAATTCTGAAGCTGTACCGCACAGCTATGGAAACCTTCAAAGACACTCAGCACAGACAGGATTTATTCCTTGCACTAAGTTCTGGCATTGCGAAGAATATTGCATTAAATTCTGGAATTGCAAAGAATACCTAACTCAACCCAAAAGATCTAAGTTTGATATCAGATCTAGGTTGTTTTAGCCTTCACATATTATACCCTCTGTTCCATGGTGATGGGCAACTATTGAAATCTCTGAGAGAGAGGGATAGATATAATTATAGTGGTGGTTCTGACTTCTACCATAATCTAAAACCAAAGTAAAGTCAGAAGACAAAGGCTTGTGTGTCTTGAGATAAGTGTTTAAATATAGCTTATGTCATAAGTGATCTGAATGTGATGGTCTCAGCTTGACTCCTAAATAGACTTTAGATACCATGGTGATTAATGACTTCAATTTAGAATTAGATAAATAGATTTGTCCACATCAGAACATACATACCATACAGCTTGGTACAAATCAGCATGACTGACAGCAGGCTTCAGGGCTAGGCTGGAGAAAAGGCGCTTCATGTCAGGAATTAAAAGCATAGACAGTGATGTGTGAAGGAAGCTTACACAGCAATTGTCCATAGCATGCCCATCTCCAGTCCTCCAGCTAAGGTTATCAAGTCAAATTTGTGTGAGCACTGCAATTCATGAAACTCAATATATATATATATATATATATATATATATATATATATATATATATAGAAAGAGGGAGGGGAATTGGAAAAGTGGTAGAAAGAAAAAACAGCAGGGAGGTACATTTTAAACTGAAAGCATTTAAAAGTTTTGCAAGGGGAGACTCTGAAATGCACATATTGAAAGCAAGTGATACTAATGCAGCCACTCTATAATACATATAGGTTCTCTAATAAAAGAAGTTGTATAGACAGACATCCATTAGCGACAGGTCTGAGCTATGGAGTTCTTTGGTGTTCAGATCCAGGGTGCTTGTATGGGTTATTACATAGTGAGAGACTATCCAAGAAGCTCCAATCCAGATTGAAACTTCACAATAATTTGGGAGAGTTTAGGTCTAAATTTATGGTTTGGGCCCATTTTTTAGATGTATGTGGATGCCCAATTAGACCCTGATCCAATACTACACTGAAGCACAGAGATCCTGGAACAATGTTTATAGTGGGAATGCTGAAAGCCACTGAACTGAACTGTAAACCCTGTATATAATGGAAACCACTTCAAGCCTGGGGGTGCAGTTCCAGCACCTATATTGAAGCTTATGCAAAATGTGAGTGGTCCCATTGAAGTCACTGAGACAAAAACTGGGCTTAAAGTTACATACATGCTTAAATGCTTAGCTGGTTCTGAACCTACCTGTCTCTTTATCCAACAAAGGTTAACTCTGCTTTCTACATCTGGACATGCTTGTCATTTCTTAATATTTTCTTCCGTCAACAGATGATAATGCAGCCAACCACTAGAGGGCATTAAAGCACAAGGCTACACAAACTGAAACTGCTGAACTTAAAATGTGTGAAACTATTCTGTGCGAGGGGGATGTTCCTAGATCTGATGCGGTTTCTTCTTTTGCTGTAATTATATTTACAGATAAAATTCCAGAACAAAGAACCGATGCAAGGCTATATTCATTGCTATATGTTTCAACTGTCCATTATGAGGTTCGAAACAAAAATAGGGTTCATAAATATTGTACAATGCAACGTTTCATACATTGCTAGCTTGTACTATAAAATGTGACTTTCTGTTGTAGCCGTTTGTCAGACCAAAAACAATAATTGTATTGAAATTCATTTAGAATCAAATTGTTTGCTGTGCCCTGGGAATCTCTCTCAGGCATTTTTATAGTGTTCATCACCATTGCATAAAGATGTTCTAGCTATACAATCAGTTAAGATTGGTATATTTTAATTGAAATCCTTTCATTCGTTCTGTCTTTCCACCACTCTTTTTTCCCTCTCTGAATTATCATTCATACTCTGACGGCTTTTTATGCATATCCTATCATGACTGATTACAGACACTTTTCTACCACGAAGTTTGATTTTTTTCCCCCTAACGCCCGTTTTTATTCTAAATCCTTCTTATATTATCAGGGAATTTGGTGCACTTCAATTCACCAGTGGCGGGGGGGGGGGGGTTATTATGAAGAGGGATACAGTGAAAATACAGCTGTAAAAGAAAAAACCATTAAAAAGGCACCCTCAACACATAAAGATTAAACGCCCCAAATCTGAAGATACCACACAAAGGTAATAGGAAATATATAAAAGCTGACTGGAATAAGCAAGATGTAGGGATTGAAACAGGCTTGATAAAATGTGGCCTTAAATTTCTCAAGAGATAACCTCCCCGATAAAGGAAAAATTTGATACTCTGATTTGGTCCCTCTTTAACAATAAGTTTTCTTATACTTTATGCAAATGAAGTTTCTTTTACTATTATTGTTAAGCATAATTAGTTTCTTCCCATTACAAAAAAAAATTCTCATCAGCCAGGATTCCTAGATTTCTCATATGAAACAAAAAAGATTAAAAATAAAATCCCTAGAAATAAAAAAATGATGGCTGATTGAACTTTTTCTGGTAACTCTAATAAGATACTGTGCTAAATGAAAATGATTGCCGATAGTTACATAACTATTAAATACATGTCAATGCTCATTTTAACTACTGAAACCCCAGTGGCATTTTTTTTTCAAACAGCCACTTGGTATTTAATCTCTCTCATCTCACACACGCAGCCTTATTTACTAGTTGTTAACCACAGGCAACCAACCTTCTATTCTCAGTACTGTACAAAACACAACAACACTGGATAGTCCCAACCTCTATAATCCAATGGAGAGAAAGAAAAAAAAAAGATAGGATGTATTGGGAAATTCAGAGGAAGGAATAATTTAGGAGTTTGTTTTTACTCCCACAGGAAGCCTCCTATGAGTAAGAACAATTGGTGTGAATAAAGTTTGCAGGATCAACGTCTATATCCTGCACTTTCAAGAGAATGTACTTAATCAAATATGTCTTTTCCATCCCTGACTACCACCAGGCTATGTAATAAGCAACACGTTCGACATGAATGAGGCCTTTATTTGAACTACTTAAAGCTAAATTCTCCCCTATTACAAACACATCATTCTGACATTCATTGTGCATGTACACCTTCTGTTAGCATCCGTGAGAAGACTGGGAGTGGAACAATCACAGAATACTGCCCAGACCATCCCTTTGCAGGATCAGAGAGAATTTTGCCATTAATTTTTCTTAAAACATCAGAGATTAGGAGATATCCTCAGTGGAATATTTTGAATCCCAAACCACTTGTTCAGTTTTTG
Source organism: Dermochelys coriacea (assembly GCF_009764565.3). NCBI lineage: Eukaryota > Metazoa > Chordata > Testudines > Dermochelyidae > Dermochelys > Dermochelys coriacea. Next base: position 115,294,505 of record NC_050074.1, read on the forward strand.
CATGTGTGTGCATGGCCATCGTTCAAAGAATCCGTGTTGCTTGACCCTGTTGTCAGTACAATTCTTTCAGTCTTGGCTCATGCACTACGTGCTGTACTTCGCAACTTTATATTGAAGTAAAATTTCTGTAGGGAGGCCCCCTCTTTGTAGGTGTAATTTGTGCTGCACATGAGGTTGTTCTTGTAACTCCAACCAGCTTGATGGCAAGCTCAGAGGACAGTTGTATCTGTAATGCATTTTGAAAGCGCAGACACAAAATTTTGAGCGACAAATTGTGTTGGTGAAAAAGGGGAAGCTGGGCCTCAAGACAGCGAAAATGTACCCCAATTTGATCTTTCTTTTAGTCAATGATATCACAAAGTTTTGTGATTTCATTGCCTAAAAAGAGTCAATATTTGTCAAACTTGTGGGTGAATATTCAGTCTGTTGTACATTCAATATTTTACAGCTTCAAATCTCCCATGGCCTGTAAAAATCTGTACAAAGTTTTTCTTATTGAACTCAACCAAGGCAGCTTGTGGTGTAGGTAAAACTGATCTCTTGGAAGATGCATCAGCACAGCAGAGCTCTAGGCACATTTTCCTTTATATTTTTTTTTAAATTCGTTGGGAAGATCTGATTTGCTTTTTATAGTCTCTTACCCTCTCTTTCTTTTCTTTTCTTTTCTTTTCTTTTCTTTTCTTTTCTTGTTAAAATGTCAGACTCCTACACAGTTTCTTTGAGTGTTAGTTGGATCAGTCTCAAATCAAAATAAACTGCAGAATAGTTCACCTTTTGCAAAACTTTTCAACAGCTGGGATGCATTTCAGAGCAGAGCTGGCTTCATCTTTGGCTCTCTGGAGGGGTGTATTTTATACAAACCACCTTGCACAGCTGCATCACTCCAGCGTCCATACTAAACGGTGGAGGTGACGGATTTTATAATATCATTACATTAATTATAAAATGGATAATTATATAATTGGGGCAGGGTGGAAATGGATAATTAGACACTGGAAATACCCACTCTGCTCACTTGGGCAGGGTGGTTGCTGCTCCTTTCATTCACTTCTCCCTCTGGGTGCAGTCTAGAAATTGGGGGTGAGAATGGGGCTAGAAGCTTCTGCCCCTTGTTCCATGTGTGCTGGGACAGACTGATGATGTGATCCTGTCTGTTTCCCTAACCCTTGATTGGCTGGCTTGAGTAAGAAGGGGCTCTGTTTGGCTTGCTCCTCCCTCTCTCCTCCCCCACCTCCTCGCGGGGGGGGGGGGGCGTCTTATTACTTCTCCCAGCCTTCATTTGGCAGCCGGTGGCGCTGAGTGAAGATTCCTGGGAGTAGAAGCTGAGGACAGGGACACAGATGTAGCCCTGACATGGGATCTGAAAGTCTGCCAGCCGGTATTGCTTTGCTGGAGGTGATTTGGCTCCTGGCCCTGGATGGGTTGGATGGCATTGGGAGTAGAAGGTGATGCCACCCCTCCCGCAGCTGAGGAGAACACCCCACAGAGCCCTTCCAAGCAGGAGCAAAGAGAGCATAGGGCTGTGACCCAACTGGGGGAGGGAGCATGTCTCATGTTAGGTGATAGCCTTCCTGCACTAGGTGGTGAGTGGAGGCTAATTTCCTCAGGGCCCAATTTCCCCTTCTGTCTCCAGGACTGTTACTGAACAAGGTGCTCTAAGAGTAGATAGCTATTTGGCAAGCCTGCTTGGAGGAGTGCTTGCCCTGCAGTGATGTGAGGACATGAGTCCCTCTAAGTCTCACACCACAGAGCACACTGGGGAATGAGGGGGCATCACTTCAGTGCTGTAATTGAAGGCGGGGGGGGGAGGCCCTGAGGGCTCCTTCTGGCTCATGTGTGGTCAGGGTCACAATCAGGGCTGCTGGGACCTTTTCAGGTAGCAATCAGCTTGCCTTCAGCTCCCAGAATCTCTGAGTTGGTGTATACCATGCTTGGGAGGGGGAAAAGGGGGCTGGTGAAGAAGAAAGTGGGTAGCTTGACCAGAATGACTGAGATGGTTGCCCCTCTCCCCCTCCCCCTAACAGTGGCACAGAGGTTAGGACTCAGGTGGTGTCGGAGTTGAGGCAGTGATTTTGGTTCTGAGGCTGCAGGGATCCATGCACGGGCTCAGGAGTGGGGTTTGCTTGTTGGAGGACCCAAGTTCAACCCAGCTGGTGACCCCACTCTCCAGGGTTTAGCTTTAGGCCAATAGCAGGTAGGCTTTGAGGGGAGCTGTGGCTGGGCCTCCAGGGGAAGGTAGCAGGGAGGGGGACTCCAGAACAGCCTGAGGTAAGCCACCACCTTCTGAAGTTAAAGGCTAACACTTGGAGAGGTGAATACATAGTTACATTTCCATTACTGTTAGGCAAGACTGTGCAGAGCAAAGCAGAAGACAATAGAAAGGAATCAGAGAGGGCAAGCCAGTCCCAGGGGTCCAAACATCTGGATAAGTGGAGTGCTGCATTCCTGATTTGTGCTAGCGATTTCTGAAAAGGATGCAGGGAACAGTGCCTCATTCCTCAAGGATATTGATACAATTAGGAGGGCCCACGTAACGCTTTTGGGGTGCATGTCTCAGTGTGGCTAGTATGAAGAATTTCATTTAAAGAGCAGCTGAAGATTTAAAGCTTCCAATGGAAATGCCCAGATCATGATCTGTGGCTGGAGCAGCTGACTCTGCCAGCGAACACCTCACAGGCAGAGGGTAGTCACTGGATTCCAATACAGGTCCGTGCCCAGTGTGATGCTCACAGTTGAATGTGAGTAAATGTGTTTGTGCTGTTGGCAGGTATTGGCGTGAATGCTCCAAGGGCAGCGGGCAGCACAGCATGTGTTTTCTGCACAGCCCACAAGGAGTACATGGGGAGGGCAGTCAGATAGTGTGCTCCCCCCTCCCCGTGCGGCCATTGGCCCAGGTAATGCAGGAGAAGGCCCCAGGATGACACAAAATTAGCATTCTCAGATTGTTGTTGTGAGATGGCCCAAATAAGGATGCTGGCACTCATTGATGGGGATGATTCTGTGTGGGTTTCAGAACACGGAATCAAGGAGTAATGCCAGAAATCTGAAAACAGTCAAGGGCTTAGCCCATGTGATTTGCCAGGCTAACTAGCCACTACTGCCCCTTCTCGACCTGTGTATTGCTTCCTTAGGAGCCCAAATAGATTGCAAGGAATATCACTTAATTCATCATTTAGCTTATCCTCGGAGGGAATTTGGTGAATTATGCAACTGACACAGGCCCTCTGTTCAGTCTGCGTTTTGTCATTTGATTCTGGTGTGTCCATGCTTGATCTTTGACTATTAGCAATAAATATGCCCAATGGCTTGTGATGGGACGCTAGATAGGGTGGAGCTGAGTTACTACAGAGAATTCTTTCCTGGGTGTCTGTTTTGTGAGTCTTGCCTACATGCTCAGGGTTTAGCTGATCACCATATTTGGGGTCGGGAAAGAATTTTTCTCCAGGGCAGATTGGCAGAGGCCCTGGGGGGTTTTCGCTTTCCTCTGCAGCATGGGGCACATTTCACTTGCTGGAGGATTCTCTGCACCTTGAAGTCTTTAAACCACGAGTTGAGGACTTCAATAGCTCAGGCATAGATCAGGGGTTTGTTACAGGATTGGCCGGGTGAGATTCTGTGGCCTGCATTGTGCAGGAGGTCAGAATAGACGAGCATAATGGTCCCTTCTCACCTTAAAGTCTATGAGTCTATGAGGATGTATGGGACTCATTGGAAGAGTTTGACAGTAAGTCATCATTCAGCCTTCTTCCCATTCATGTGTCTGATTTCAAACCTAGTGGGCTTTCGATTGGAGGGTAAGTGCTGTTTCTAGGCTATTGAGCTCTTCATTAGCCTGTGTAACTTATGAAACATGCAGCTCCCTTGTGGACTGGGCAACAGTCAGGGAGACTAATCTTCCAACAAGGTTACAGCAGGGTTTCATTCTGGCAAGTAGATTGGCTGGCAGCCACAGATCTGCTGGTGCAGTCAGACACCGCCGCAAGAGGGAAAGGCTTTGGTGGATTTATTTGCAGGTTAGTTGGTGTGGTCAGTGTTGGCCAGAGAACTGGATCCACCAGGGCCATGGCAGGGACATCACTTTCCTGGAGCTCTTTCTCATTGTGGAATGAATCCCTCAGTAAGTGGGTTGGGTTTTGGAGTGACACCCAAATTCCAGTGTGGATGATGAACAGTCTGTCTCCCATTCCCCAGAGATGAAGTAGTTGGTGCAAGATTTTGCACTTCTATATCTGGCACAGGATAGTCATGTTACTTTGTCCCAATCAATTACAAACAACAAGACAGCTCTGTCTTCCCTACAAATCGACCAGGCGAGGCGGGGCCCAGCCCCTACTTCCATTGCCCTATGGAACCTGCATCTTAACTCCATTTGCACTGGTGGCAAGCCCAGTCACTCCAAGGTCATTTAAGGCATATACTGCAGGGCTTGCAGAGTTCACCGAGTTTGGGGCATTTTGGGGCCTATGCTGGGTCATGCAGTTTGTGGTGGAATTGGTCCATTGCAAGCTTTTCTCTTCTGCCACCTTGTTCCCGAGATTTAGATGAACATTTTGTAGCAGAGTGGCTAGGTTCCCAGACCCATGCTCAGAGCCCATAGAGTGAAACATGTAGAGAGACACGTTCTGAGTCAGTGGAGCTAGAGAATCCTTCGTGACTTATTACAATCTAGAGCTGTTGGCATTGGTTTGGGCCTTGCCCACGGGTGTGCTCCATGGGCTGGTATTTCTGAAGGCTCCATCCATAGTCAGAGCCTTTGGGGCCCTCCGGGTAAGCGAGATTGTAGCAGGATCAGTAAATAGGTCAGCTAGAGGATTATTGGGGGACGTTATACAGTGCAGTTAGGATTACATATTGCTGAGGTTAAAGTACTCCAATAAAGTCAGTAGGGATACCCAGACAGTCCCAATGAAAAGTGGGGTGACCAGGCTGACTGGGTAAGGCACTGTGGGATTTTCTACCAAGGCAGCCTGCAATATCAAACCCCCTTTTTATACAAAGGGATGAGCATTTACTTACCAGCTTTTCATAGTGGTTGTGAGGAAAGGTATCAGATTCTTGGGCCTACCACCAAATGATTATGGCTCTCATTCCTGTAGGAGCAGGGCTGCTGTAGTTGCTGTCTCCTTGGGTACGGAAGCCCGTAAAATCCAGTCTGTGGGATGGTGGCAATCACAAAAGTGGGGCTCTTACGTCCACCCTTCTCTTTCAGCATCAGTGTCTTTTGTTGTTTTTTAAGTGTGACAGAGATTTTAAGGGAGTGAGTTTTGACGCACTAAAGGGCAGGAGGTTACAGTGTCCGTCTTGTCATTTCTTGTTACTCATTTTAACTTGGTGCAACCAAGTTTGCCCACTGAGCTTATGGATATGTGGGCACATTATTGGTATTCTGGCATGGTAGGATTGACACACTGTGGGAACAGATCATACCCCTCCTGCATACGCTGTCAGCAGAGACATTCCCTCCATCACAGGTTCTCATTCATTTGTAGGAAAATGACTTGGTTCTAACCCTCAAGGTTGTACTGTTCATTAGAAATAAGAGACACCTGGGCTCAATTAAGCAGCTCTTTCTCATGGCCTTGATTGTGTGGTGAGTGATGCTCCAGCAGAAGGCCTGCCCATCAGACTCGGCCAGGATATGTGTCAATCAAGCACCGAAACAAGAAAATCTGTATGGGGTAGTTAGGGAGGATGGGATTCACCCATCTGGTATTGGCTTGGACGGTTTCCTTACAGCTTTATGGTACCGGCTTAGCCAGGACGTGAGGTGTGATGAGGAAACATCCATGCTAGTCACTGGCATTCTTAATGGGAGAGGTCCAAGTGGGGTTATGGAGTTTGCAAGGCCCATGCTGACAGCCCCAATACGATTAGGCAATTTAGGCCTTGGGCTGTGGTTCTGAAAGGTTTGGACAGAGGCTGTTCCTCATCTTGGCTTATAACTCTTGTATGAGGAAGGGGTGGTACAGAACTTGGATGGGCAGCAGCTAGTGCCTTAGATGCATGTGGAGTAATGGGGTAGCCTTTCCTTAGGACCTTTGACACAAGATGATGGTCCTGAATGCAGAAGTCACTCGGAATAGCTAAACTGACCCCTTAAAATCCCAGAGATGTAATCTTTATAATTCTGATTTGATAAAAAAAAAGTTAACAAAATTGCAGCTTTATTTTTAACAACAGGTTGACAACTGAGCCTTGCTCTTGGCATGTGTCAGAGTCAATGCACGAGTGCACATTGCTGGGTGGGATGTGGTGCTCTGGAAATGCATCACTGTAATTGCCATCACCAGCCTGGGCACTAAAGCCGCATACTCCCCCTTCCCCGCTTTACAGTGATAGTGACGATATTTTAACTCGTCTTTCAGAAAAATTCCTCGGCTTGAGCCAGTGGTGGAATAGCCTTCTGCAGTGTTGTGATGCTGTTACCCATCTTATATTGTATAGACTCGAACAATAAAAGGCATCCCTACACACACACACACACACACACACACACACACACACACACACACACACACACACACACATTTTTTTAAAGGGATTCATTATACCCTTGAAAACAACAACAAATGTTGCAATATATACCTCTGCAATCACAGAATTTACCCACCCCATTTGAAGACTTGCTTTTGCTATTTGTCATCCATCGAACTGGAGGAATGGATGTCATGACAATGGGAATGGTCTTGGATAACCCTTCCTTAACCTACATCTGAGTCTATGACAGTTTAACATTTTGCCTTAACTTTTCTCCTCTAGAATCCTCCTCAACTATAAATTAGAGCTGAGGAAGACTGTAACAATGAAAGAGGATGGATCATTCCTTAACAGGGCTGATTATGAAGTTAGCAGCATCTAGTTCCTTCTTCCCAATATAAAACATATACACACACGCGCGCTTGCTACTAGGTCGGCTCCATATACCATCTGCGTAACCTTTTAAACAGCTTTTGTTATAAAACAAGAGTCTGTATTTGCTATAACAGAATTGCTTCATTCCCAACAGTAGAATAAAAGAGTTTTCTGAAAGAGAAAGAGCATTGCAAGGGTGTGCTTTGAGCGCTGAATTCTTTTCCAGTGTCTTCCTTTTACTATGTCGCAAAAGGGAGAGGAGAAAAAAAAAACACATTAAAAAAAGTGTTCTAGTGCATTTTCCCAAGAAATATCACACACTGAATTGAACCATCTTATCTACAAGGAGGTCCTGGTGGCAAGTGCGGAAGCAACACAGAAAAAAAAAATCAATACAGCCCGTGGAGATTAAAAACATACTGGAAAGACATAAGAAAAATGCAACAATTAATGTTAGTTGTGCATATAATATATGAAAACAAAGCAGAGAGGCATTAGTGTCTACATACAGATCTATCGGATAGGTAATGCTTTTATCTCAACTTGAAAATGGAAGCTTTATTAGAGTGCTTCCCATCAGGAGGCATCATACCAAGAATACAGTGTGAAGATCTAACTAGCTCGAAGACTTTCCTATTTCACTCACCGAATCATTTAGCACATGGGTGAAATTTAAATGGCTCAACCTGAGACAGAGGAGGAGTTGAACAGAGGTTCAGATTTACCAGATAGGAAAAAAGCCATATGTTCCTTGTACAGCGCAAGACATTTTAACAGCCAATGAAAATGGCTTCTTGATAGAAGGGAGCAGTTGTTCTGAGTATTTTAAAAAAACAAAAACCTCCTGAAATTACAGCTAGATCTTGACCTACTTGTCACATTAGGTTGTACTATATCATATATTATTATAACTCTGGCTTGAATGAAGCCAGTTTTAACTGTATTTTGGCTGTGGGGGGTTCTATAATGAAATGAAGATGTGCACAAAAATTAGAGAAATTTTTATAATAGTATCTAAAAATGTCTAGATACCTTTGCTTCCCAAAGTCGTATTTCTTCAAACAATTAAATATCTATATTCTTTAGCCCAATTCTCCCTATTTACCCATTAAAACAGAAGTAAAGCTCAGGAAATAACATCATATTTTATGCATCTTTCTTCCCCAGCTGCCTAATGTTTAAAGCTGGTTACAAAGTTTAAGAAGTATATTCACATCTGTCCTTGATCCTCTGAGTCAAGAACATAAAAATAGCACTGGAAATGTTTTTTCTGTACCACGTTCCAAAAAAAGCCATACAGACTCACTGCAGGGGTTTGGAGAAGGTGGAAGAGGCAGGGGCACAAAGCCAGAGATTCCTTAGTTAAGTTTTATGATACAGGAACAATAGTGTTTTCATCTTCTCCCCTCTATGGTCATATCTAAATAAATACAGATTAGAACCTCTTCTTGTTAAATCCAAGAATTGTGCATTGAACAAAGCAGGGCTTTAGGGATGTATTCTGGCTAGGGTGACCAGATGTCCCGATTTTATAGGGACAGTCCTGATATTTGGGGCTTTGTCTTATATAGGTGCCTATTACTCCCCACCCCATCTCGATTTCTCGGGCTTGCTGTCTGGCCAGCCTAATTCTGGCCTGTGATGCAGTTGCCTTTTGCTTGTCTGGAAGACCTACATGGGGATTCCCTCCTGAGTAAGGGAAATCACTAGTGGTGCAATGGCCCCAGGGCAGGGACTGCTCTTTCAGGAACAAGGAAGTGGCCAGGGTACATCTGTCCTCTGGCTGTTCCCAGCTACTGAAAGAGCCCCTTGGGAGTGTGGGAAACTGGGCATACAATCCTCTGACTTATGCTTGGAACTGGATTTATACCCAAATGGCCCCATGTTCTAAGGACCACGGGGTGCCTTAAAGCCACCTTCACCCTTAGACCCTAGTACTGCATTGAGCTTGGCTAAAATCGATGAGGATATAGACTTTAGATTACTGTATACACACAACAAATATACATAATGTGCCTATATCTATAGTTTTACCTCTGTGTGGGCAGGCCACCATAAAGGGTGAGATTTCATGGAGAGCAGATGTGCAGGGGAGGTGAGTTGTTTGTTTGGCTGAGCTCTGCTGATGTAACCCACATGCCTCCTAGGTGTGGTGCCACTAGATGGGACAGAGCACGAAGACCACTTAGAGAGAGATTAATGAGTCTGCTCTACCCCCAGATAAGAACCATATGGCTTTTAGCTCATGCAGTAGAGGTTCATACACTAAGTTCTGGAGGTCCTAGGTTCGATCCCACCTGCCATTGCCCAGGGTCTGTCAGCATTACACTGACTCTTGGAGTCAAACTGCTATTTTATTTTTGTTCTTTAAATGTGTGGAGGGATAATGGATTTCTGGATTCATTGGCAATATCCAAGAGTCAAAAGAATATCATAGATTCAATGAAACGCTTACTCACAAGATCAAAATATTTCATTTTAAAAAATAAAATTAAAGGAAATTTTGAAAAATGTCCTTTACAACAACATTTTTTGTTTGGAAAACGTCCCAACAAAACTTTGATTGTGTTTTAAATGAACAGTTTGGCAAAAGTGATGGGAATTCATGAAACATTTCACATTTGCCAAATCTGCAATTTTTGACAGGTTTTTCTGAAAAAGCTCTACCTAGCACTTAGCATAGACTACCATTTTTCATTATAGAAATCCAAATAAACCATCTTTCATGCACAAGCTTTCTCACTATAAACAGGCTGCTTGCCAGTCTGGAAAAACAAAGTACTTTTTATTTAACAGCCAGCTATGAGATATCATTCGAATTCCCACAGCCTTGGTCTGGGACTAGGGTTGCCAGCTTTGGTTGGCTGAATTCCTGGAGATTTTGAAGATTAATCTTTAATTCCTGGAGACTCCAGGACAATCCTGGAGTGTTGGCAACCCTATCTGTGACTTTGGACCAGCATCTGCTTCCTCTGAAGTTAGTTGCAAGATTCCCAGGGAACCCAATGAGAGCAATCTTATTTTAAATGCATTGACAAGGTTTAATTCTACCAACTCTCACTCAAAGGAGAAGACCCACTGATTTCAACAGGGCAACTCATAGGCCTGAAAACTAATTCGGCAAGTCAAGTTTGCAGCATCAGACCTTAAGTATCAAATGAGAATATTTAACTCTTTATAACACTGTTAATCTCACATAACATGTATTATGAATAATAACTAATATACCCTCAGAACACCCTTATAAAGGTAGGTAAGCAGGTACATGTATGCCCATTTTACAGATGGGCAACCTAAAGAAACGCTATTAAGGCTTCAAAGTGAGTCAGTGTCAGAGCAATATTAGAAGTTCAGGAAGCCCTAGCTTAGAGTGCACATGCTAACCTGTTAGCGCTAATGCTAAACATCATCCTGTCCAATGTTTTATTTCCTAACTCCAGATGGACTAAAGAAATACATGAGAATTTATGATAGTTGTTATTTTTTTAATGATGTCTGTCTCTGACTTTTCCCAAAGCGCTCTGCAAAGCAATGAGTTGCTGTATATAACACGATTGTGTAGGCAATAGCGCAGCAGTTGTACATTCAGAGTCTGATCCTGCCACATGTCAAGTGCCCTCAATTCCCATTGAGTTCAGTGGGATGAAGGTACTTAGCACTTAACATAACTGAGCCCTCAGACAAGGTAGGAATGATAAGACTTCTCACCTACTCATTTTCATGAACCGTCATTGAATCTTTAACTTCTACCTGTGCAGCCACCAGAAGAGACCTCAGATCCACATCTGAAATCATCCCCAGTGTTTGCTGATTTGCTCCATTTTCCTTATATTTTACTAGACCCAAGGTTGCATTCTTGTTGTGAAACCAAATTCTTGTTGTCAAACCAAAGCAAGTCATTAAGCAGCCAGGGAACCCTAAAAACCAGGAAATTGTTGCTTTTCTGCACAGTCCTGCTCAAGTTGACATTTCATGAGCAAGGCCATCTCTTTTTCACAAGAACTCGAATGTTATTTAATAGAGTCCATCCTGCAAGGCAGGTAGAATATCAGGCACTAGGATTATGTCTCAGTTTTACTTTAATGAAACCACACAGCAAATATGTGGATGCAGAATTAGAGCAAGGCTGGAGAGATGTTGCTCACACATGGTGTTCAGACAGCAAAACATGCGAGATTTCTACTACCTTCGACCAAAATCTCATGAAACCAGCTGTCTGTGAGATTTGAGTGCAGCTGAATGGGTACCAAATTACAAGCACCTTTCATTTTGGATCCAAGTTGGAACCAAAAGCCTAGGCAGTGAGGATTCTAGTATGTCATTTTGAATCCAAAGCCTGTGAAATATCAATAGATTGAGATATGAGGTTTCAGTTTTGCCTTTTCTGTATACCAACTGTTTCAGATACAGCTAAAGTTACAAGACAAAAGTCCTCACAGGTTTAGAATTCTCCATGTCTGGTAATATATCAGTTTTTCATAATATGGTTGGCCCTCTAAAGTGGAAGGCTCACAAGTGATCACATTAGTAACTGGTCTAAATTTCCAGCATGTACTAATGAGGCTAGCTGTGCGTTGACCCATATCTTGAAGTAAATATTTTTCAAAGCTCAATGCTTACTTCCAAAAGCCATACAGAGGTCACATTTGGATGGATTTTCTTCAGTATTTGGTGTCAATATGCTGCTATGCCACCTTGGACTGTGATTGCATCAGAGCTCACGGGTTAAGCTGTACTTGGATGCAAGACCTCTTAGGCTGAGTGTTGTCAGGAAGTGTTGTCAATGATTTAGTAGCTGGCACATTCCCTCTGAGTCAGTATTAACAATGGTCCAGCAGGGTGCTGGTGGGCACTGTGCAGCTGGCAGTGTTGACTTTCCAGATGAGATGAAAAATTATGATCCTGACCACTTTGGATGGTTGCGGCATTTGCCCCAGTGTCTCTCCGACTGAGCAGTTACATTATTCACAGTCAAGCTCCTCGTGCACTTTTAGTGGGATCAAATATTTTGCCCCTTCCTAATGAAAATGCATCTGTTTGCAAACTGTAGCTCCAGTAAAAGGAGGATTTGTTGTGTGGATAAAATAATGGATTGAAACTCATGAGACCTGGGTTCAATTCCTGGCTTTACTACAGATTTCCTGCAGCACCTTAGGCAAGTCTCTTAATCTCTGTGCTTCAGGGTTCCATTTGTAAATAAGGATAATACAACTTCCTTTTCTCCCATCTGTCGTCTGTCTTGGATATGTAGGATTGGGACAAGGACTAGCTTTTATGATGTGTTTGTGCGTTATCCACCAATGACATACCACCCAACATTCTCGGTGGCTAAAGTGGGACAGGTGCTGCCCCCAAGAAGGTGGGAAGGCCTGGCTGGCTTGGCTCAGCTCCCCTGTTCTGAGCATGTCAGGCTCAGGGAGGGCTGGCACTGAGGAGCAAATTGGAGAGCAGGGAGAAGAGGGGCTGCGAGGGAAGGGGAGCAGGTTGCAATGCCTGGAGCAGGGAGCCAAGCCCAGCCAGCCCTGAGGGAAAGTAGCCGCTTCAACCAGGACAGAGGTTTTGGTAGGTCAAAAAGGGACAGCAAAACCAATGCTGGGACTGTTGGGAGGTCTACAATGAGGCCCAGATTTTGGTTGGTGTCTGTCTAATACAAACAATATTATCTCCTATAAGTGAACTCTTAACTTTATGTATTTACTTTATGGCTTCTTCTAACTTCATTAGGGAATATCACTCTTCGACTGATTACTAAAATAAAGGAGATTGAAAGAGAGATCAGTTGTTTCAAGAGAATCCAAACTACAGAAACTTGAACAAAGAGCCATTGAGAGTAGGGTTAATAAATACAAAAGAATTTAATATAGATCCAAAATCCTTAAGCTGATACACGCCTGTTCTCATTTTCACTGCATAATATTTAGCTAATATACTTGGATCTACAAGCTCAACATTTTCAAACCTTTTTCTAAATTAGTACAAATCTTCTGCTTCTTCTTTCCTTCGTCTACTATCAGCAGGGCAAATAATCAGAACAAATAGATATGTAGGCCACTTATAAATTCTTCTTGCCAAAGACTCCAGCCACTAGAGACTTGACTTCACATTTGCTTTCCTGCAGAATTTAACAAAATTAGTCAAGTGCAATTTGTTGTGCGTTTGTTGCTTCTCAGATGACGAGAAAGCTCAGAAATGTCTAGCTCCAGTGAACAAAGGAAGAGAGAATATTCTTAATAATGTTTAAATGGAAGGATATTAGAGTTTCAGAAATACTTATTAACATCTTCTAAATGCAGGTAAAGACTTGAAGTAGATGTTTCATATCTAAATGTGTAATATTATTTCACTTGTTATTACTAAAATCCCAGCAACAATTCCAAATTCCAGCCTCATGTTCAAGTGTGAGCCTTGGGCAGATTTTGTCCATTATTATATTATAAAACAATAATCCTCAAAATGTGCTAAGCACGTGCATATTTATAGGGAGACATGGTCCGGGCACTGAGGAGCTCACAGTATGACATGATTATGGATTATATATCATTATTAAAAGTGGGTCCTTCCTCATATTTCTCATTAGAACTAGAGCAACTGACTCTTGCTAATTTAATTTATGCTTTCAGTATAAGAATGAGGTATCTGAATATCAATGGAATGCTTGTCAAAGTTGACAGCAGTTTGAAAGCTACTTGTTATAATCCTATATGCTACAGTTGTAGACTGTCTTGTTATTGTAGACATACTCATCTGTCACTTGCAGATGGATACTGGCCTCTATGGCAGTGGAGGGCTGGATTGTCATATAGAAAGAGAGAAGGAATCTAGAAATTAGGCCAGTTTAGTTTCCTTTGATAAGTTTAGCTCTTCACTTTTGTGGATCAGCATTTCTGATCTCATATTATAATAAAAGGAGAGTTTGTTTGGAGATCAAAGCTCTGGTTGCCACAAAAGAAGAAACTAGCCATTGCATTCTGTTAGCTAGGGATGAGATTTTCAAGAACACTCGTTGTTGGCCTAACTCTGCTTCTGTTGAAGTCAGTGGGAACAGAGCTAAATCAACAGTAAGCATTTTTGAGTATCACACCTCTAGGCATCTTGCAACAAAGGGTACACCAAAAAGGTAAAGAACTGTCTTTGAATTGACCAGCAAGGTCTACACATCTCCATTCTACACATCTATAGAGCTACTATAGGCCTTATTGGGAAGGTGCTGTGTAAGCAAAACACATTATATATCATTATTGTTTCCCGCTCTGGCAGAGTAAAAGTAGATGTTTGCAGTCAGACCAGCTCTAGCTTGCCATTAGAGCTGGCTGGATAATGCAAGTTCCTTCCAGCAAAAAAATTTGTATTTTGGGGGATAAGGGGGTCCAGAATTGGGACAAAACAGAGAAACGAACATTTTCATGAGAGGGGTTTTTATATGGTAAATTTCACTCTGGGAGAATTTTTCAGTTTCTTGGCAGTGGGACTAAAAGGTTCTGGTCAATTAAAGAGCCTTCCATTCTGGAGGTCAGAGAAGCAGGAAGCACAGCCATTTAGCTTCCCTGCTCAGCTCTGGGGACAGAGAGGCAGGGTACTTAGCCAGGGCAGCCCTCCAGGAAAGCTTTGTTCAGTTTCACTGACAGAAAGTGAAACCAACAAGAAGCTTCTGAGCAGCTGGGGAACCACCATATTGATTTTTCCAACAACATTTTCAGCAAAATAGAATGTTTTCTTCAGAAAGTTTCAATTTTGCGAAAAGGGCATTTGCCGTTGAAAAATCATTCCAATGAAACTTTTCCGACCAGCCCTCCTTGCCAGCTCTCACAAGCCAGGCTAGGTCGGTCAGTACTTGAGATGTCTAAGGAAAACGGGGAGCCACAGGAAGGGGGTTCGCGATTAGTAGGTTGTATACTTGCCTACAGTTTGGTACAGAAATAATGACCCAGCATGGTATCACGAGACACTAAGTTTCTGCATGACATTGAGGTCACAGCTGTGGTCATGAAAGACACAATGGGGTGATCCTGGACAAATTACAGACTGGATAATTAACAAGAGCAAACAAAGTTGTGTTGTACTGCAGCACCATTGAGCCTGCCTAAATCCCTCCAGAAGTTTCAACTGGTTAGGGCATTCTTCATTTCTTGTCCTTATACCTCCACTTTCCTGTAGTGTTGAATTTCTGTGCCATATTAAATACTTGCAGTGAGGTGTCTGGGCATCCTTCAGAATGAAAGCCAACTAAGGTATCCTTATCACTGCATCAACAATAGACAACTCAACCTCCTCTTGTAAAAAAGTACTCGTTTCCTACATGATCTGGCCATAGGTCACTAGGCCAAATTCAGAGAGTTACCCTCTGCTTGTCCAGAGCTTAAGTTCGCCCAAGCCAGTTCAAGGCCTGATGCATACTCCATGGAAGACAATGAAAAGACTCCTATTCACTTCAGCTGACTTTGGATCAGGTCCTAACAGCTGATCAGCTAAAATATGTGTATTTTTAATAGTGTTGGCACCCACAGGGCACCAATGAAATTAACAAAGGATGTATTGTGCTCTCCTTTTGTTTTCTGAAGCTGAAAAGAGGCCCCCTCAATGACCACAGAGCCTCACACACATTCTTTCCAAGCAATTGCATTCCTCAAAACCTATATGCCCCAAGCAGTAGTTGTAGCTTTGTGTGTCACAATATACACAAATAGAACTGCCGTGGCTGAAACAGAGACAAGGTCCAATCTGGTACGACTGTCCTAGAACTACTGCTGCTCTGAGCACAGATGGAAACGTTTGTATATTACAGACTACCAGCTAGCCACCACAAACACATTGCTCCACCACATCTGTGAGAAAATACCTAACAATGACTGGAATAGTAGAGCATACACTGTATTTTTGCAGAGTTCCTAACCTCCCCTGTGTCTTATTAAAATCAGTATGCTGATTACACACTGTCTACCAGCTTCCTGAGAACTATATTTACAATTAATCATTCATCCATTCACAATCAACATTTTCCTGTCTTTTTCCAGATGAGTCTGTCATTGGCCAAATTAAAAACGATAAAAACAAATCAAGAACTTTTCTATAAACAAACAGGAAGCTTCGTAACTTTGAAAGGATGCTAGCATTTACTTTTTACCTTGCCCGGGGTGGTGTCAACTAATGTGTCACTTGGAACAGATCTCTCAAAGACCTCCTTTTTTATACAGCACCAAAGAACTTGGAGCCTTGTTGTTCAAATAGACTGATACATTTAACAGTCACATTATGAAAGCATTGATTCGTGCGCTTTTCAAAAAGTGCAGGCCTGGATGATTAATTAAGGAATGTTTTTAGTTCACCAAAGCAGCCAGTAATTTGAAGACTTGCCTTTGAAATACAGGTCAAAAGACTTATTTGCAACGTCAATGATAACTCTTCATAATGATAATTCAAAAGTCAAAAAAATTGTGATTCATTAGACTTCACATTTACCACACAGCCCTCTACAAAAACAAACAGTGTAATACACCTTGGCTCCTAATTATTCTAAATTGAACTCAGATTTCAGTAAGGCATTTGATACCGTGCCACATGGGGAATTATTAGTTAAATTGGAGAAGATGGGGATCAATATGAACATCAAAAGGTGGATAAGGAATTGGTTAAAGGGGAGACTGCAACGGGTCCTACTGAAAGGCGAACTGTCAGGTTGGAGGGAGGTTACCAGTGGAGTTCTTCAGGGATTGGTTTTGGGACCAATCTTTTTATTACTGATCTTAGCACAAAAAGTGGCAGTGTGCTAATAAAGTTTGCAGATGATACAAAGCTGGGAGATATTGCCAATTCAGAGAAGGATCGGGATATTATACAGGAAGATCTGGATGACCTTGTAAACTGGAGTAATAGTAATAGGATGAAATTTAATAGTGAGAAGTGTAAGGTTATACATTTAGGGATTAACAACAAGAATTTTAGTTATAAGCTGGGGACGCATTAATTAGAAGTAAGGGAAGAGGAGAAGGACCTTGGAGTATTGGTTGATCATAGGATGACTATGAGCTGCCAATGTGATATGGCTGTGAAAAAAGCTAATGCGGTTTTGGGATGCATCAGGAGAGGCATTTCCAGTATGGATAAGGAGGTTTTAGTACCATTATACAAGGCACTGGTGAGACCTCACCTAGAATACTGTGTGTAGTTCTGGTCTCCCATGTTTAAAAAGGATGAATTCTGGAGCAGGTACAGAGAAGGGCTACTAGGATGATCCAAGGAATGGAAAATTTGTCTTATGAAAGGAGACTTAAGGAGCTTGGCTTGTTTAGCCTAACTAAAAGAAGGTTGAGGGGAGATATGATTGCTCTCTATAAATATATCAGAGGGATAAATATAGGAGAGGGAGAGGAATTATTTCAGCTCAGCACCAATGTGGACACAAGAACAAATGGGTATAAACTGGCCACCAGGAAGTTTAGACTTGAAATCAGACGAAGGTTTTTAACCATCAGAGGAGTGAAGTTTTGGAATAGCCTTCCAAGGGAAGCAGTGGGGGCAAAAGATCTATCTGGTTTTAAGATTCTACTCGATAAGTTTATGGAGGAGATGGTAGAATGGGATAATGGGATTTTGATAAGTAATTGATCTTTAAATATTCAGGGTAAATAGGCCTAATCCCCTGAGATGGGATATTAGATGGATGGGATCTGAGTTACCCAGGAAAGAATTTTCTGTAGTATCTGGCTGGTGAATCTTGCCCATATGCTCAGATTCATAGATACTAAGGTCAGAAGGGACCATTCTGATCATCTAGTCCGACCTCCTGCACAGCGCAGGCCACAGAATCTCACCCACCCACTCCTATGAAAAACCTCACCCATGTCTGAGATACTGAAGTCCTTAAATCATGGTTCAAAGACTTCAAGGAGCAGAGAAGCCTCCCTCAAGTCAACCATGCCCCATGCTACAGAGGAAGGTGAAAAACCTCCAGGGCCTCTCCAATCTGCCCTGGAGGAAAATTCCTTCCCGACCCCAAATATGGCGATCAGCCAAACCCCAAGCATATGGGCGAGATTCACCAGCCAGATACCCAGGAAAGAATTTTCTATAGTAACTCAGATCCCATCCATCTAATATCCCATCTCAGGGGATTTGGTCTATTTACCCTGAATATTTAAAGATCAATTACATACCAAAATCCCATTATCCCATCATACCATCTCCTCCATAAACTTGTCAAGTAGAATCTTAAAACCAGATAGATCTTTTGCCCCCACTGCTTCCCTTGGAAGGCTGTTCCAAAACTTCACTCCTCTGATGGTTAAAAACCTTCGTCTGATTTCAAGTTTAAACTTCCTGGTGGCCAGTTTATACCCATTTGTTCTTGTGTCCACATTGGTGCTGAGCTGAAATAATTCCTCTCCCTCTCCTATATTTATCCCTCTGATACATTTATAGAGAGCAATCATATCTCCCCTCAACCTTCTTTTAGTTAGGCTAAACAAGCCAAGCTCCTTAAGTCTCCTTTCATAAGACAAGTTTTCCATTCCTCGGATCATCCTAGTAGCTCTTCTCTGCACCTGCTCCAGTTTGAATTCATCCTTTTTAAACATGGGAGACCAGAACTGCACACAGTATTCTAGGTGAGGTCTCACCAGTGCCTTGTATAACGGTACTAAAACCTCCTTATCCATACTGGAAATGCCTCTCCTGATGCATCCCAAAACTGCATTAGCTTTTTTCACAGCCATATCACATTGGCAGCTCATAGTCATCCTATGATCAACCAATACTCCAAGGTCCTTCTCCTCTTCCGTTACTTCTAATTGATGCGTCCCCAACTTATAACTAAAATTCTTGTTATTAATCCCTAAATGCATAACCTTACACTTCTCACTATTAAATTTCATCCTATTACTATTACTCCAGTTTACAAGGTCATCCAGATCCTCCTGTATAATATCCCGATCCTTCTCCGAATTGGCAATACCTCCCAGCTTTGTATCATCTGCAAACTTTATTAGCACACTCCCACTTTTTGTGCCAAGGTCAGTAACAAAAAGATTAAATAAGATTGGTCCCAAAACCGATCCCTGAGGAACTCCACTGGTAACCTCCCTCCAACCTGACAGTTCGCCTTTCAGTAGGACCCGTTGCAGTCTCCCCTTTAACCAATTCCTTATCCACCTTTTGATGTTCATATTGATCCCCATCTTCTCCAATTTAACTAATAATTCCCC
Source organism: Dermochelys coriacea (assembly GCF_009764565.3). NCBI lineage: Eukaryota > Metazoa > Chordata > Testudines > Dermochelyidae > Dermochelys > Dermochelys coriacea. The sequence continues at coordinate 115,313,554 of NC_050074.1, forward strand.
ATGTGGCACGGTATCAAATGCCTTACTGAAATCTAGGTAAATTAGATCCACTGCATTTCCTTTATATAAAAAAGCTGTTACCTTTTCAAAAAAGGAGATTAGGTTGGTTTGGCACGATCTACCTTTTGTAAAACCATGTTGTATTTTGTCCCATTTACCATTGACTTCAATGTCCTTAACTAATTTCTCCTTCAAAATTTTTTCCAGGACCTTGCATACTACAGATGTCAAACTAAATGGCCTGTAGTTACCCGGATCACTTTTCCTTTCTTAAAAATAGGAACTATATTAGCAGTTCTCCAATCATTCGGTATTATTCCTGAGTTTACAGATTCATTAAAAATTCTTGCTAATGGGCTTGCAATTTCAGGTGCCAATTCCTTTAATATTCTTGGATGAAGATTATCTGGGCCCCCCGATTTAGTCCCATTAAGCTGTTTCAGTTTCGCTTCTACCTCTGATATGGTAATATCTACCTCTATATCCTCCTTCCCATTTGTCATGCTACCATTATCCCCAAGATCCTCTTTAGCCTTATTAAAGACTGAGGCAAAGTATTTGTTTAGATATTGGGCCATGCCTAGATTATCTTTAACCTCCACTCCATCCTCAGTGTTAAGCGGCCCCACTTCTTCCTTCTAGTTTTCTTCTTATTTATATGGCTATAGAACCTTTTACTATTGGTTTTAATTCCCTTTGCAAGGTCCAACTCTACTCGACTTTTAGCCTGTCTCACTTGATCTCTACATGTTCTGACCTCAATTAGGTAGCTTTCCTTGCTGATCACTCCCATCTTCCACTCCCTGTATGCTTTCTGCTTCTTCATAATCACCTCTCTAAGATGCTTGCTCATCCAGCTTGGTCTACAACTCCTTCCTATGAATTTTTTCCCCTTTTTTGGGATACAGGCTTCCGATAGCTTCTGCAGTTTTGATTTAAAGTAATCCCAGGCCTCCTCTACCTTTAGATCCATAAGTTCTTCAGTCCAATCCACTTCCCTAACTAATTTCCTTAATTTTTGAAAGTCAGCCCTTTTGAAATCAAAAACCCTAGTTGCAGATTTATTTTTGTTAATCCTTCCATTTAGTTTGAACTGAAATAGCTCATGATCACTTGAGCCAAGATTGTCCCCTACAACCATTTCTTCTATGAGGTCCTCGCTACTCACCAAAATTAAATCTAAAATGGCATCCCCTCTAGTCAGTTCAGCAACTACTTGATGAAGGAATCAATCAGCTATCGCATCTAGGAAAATCTGAGCCCTATTATTATTACTAGCACTGGTCCTCCAGTCTATATCTGAGAAGTTAAAGTCTCCCATGATCATGCAGTTTCCATTAGTATTTACTTTATTAAAGACATTAAAAAGGGCTCTATCCATATCCAAATTAGATCCCAGAGGTCTATAGCACACCCCAAGCACTATCGTAGGAGAGGCTTTACTGGTTTTCTTCCCCAATGTAATTTTTGCCCAGACAGACTCTGTCTTATCCATTGCATCGCTTCTTATTTCTTTACATTCTACCTCATCATTGATATACAATGCTTCTCCACCCCCTTTACCTTTGTTTCTGTCTTTCCTAAACAGCACATACCCTTCAATACCTGTAGTCCAGTCATGACTACTATTCCACCATGTTTCTGTTATCCCTATAATATCTGGTTTCACTTCCTGCACCAGTAGCTCTAGTTCCTCCATTTTGTTACCTAGACTCCTCACATTGGTGTACAAACATCTTAATTTTTGCTGTTTGGACTCGCTCACATTTTGTACCCTATTAGGCACAGTCATTCTACAGCCAGTATAACCTATTAGACTAGTATCCACACCGCCCTTGCTCCTTATATACATTCTCCTACCCACGGCTGTATCCTTTCTTACTTCATCTTCTTCCCTCTCAATGCTAAAATCTGGCGTGGAGATTTTCTGGACATCTCCCATCCATCTCCCCCCAATTCCTAGTTTAAAGCTCTCTTTATCAGTTGTGCCAGCCTCGATCCTAGAAGTCTATTTCCTTCCCTACTCAGATGAAGTCCATCCCGAGAGAACTGACCTCTGTCCGTGAATGTCTCTCAGTGGCCATACATCCCAAAGCCCTCCTTATAGCACCACTGCCTAAGCCATCTGTTGACAGTCATAATCTTGTCAGACCTTTGTTGCCCTTCTCTAGGAACAGGAAGGATCCCGCTAAAGATCACCTGAGCCTCAATTTCCTTAAGTGTCTTCCCCAGCCTAGCATAGTCTCCCTTAATACTTTCCAGCGAGAATCTAGCTGTATCATTTGTTCCCACATGAAGGATAATTAGGGGATTCTTTCCCGCTCCCTTGAGGATCCTTTTCAACCTCAGGTCTACATCCCGTATCTTAGCACCTGGAAGACAGCACACCCTTCTATTCTCAGGATCAGCTCTAGTTACAGGCTTGTCTATTTTTCTCAGTAAAGAGTCCCCGATCACATAGACCTGCCTTTTCCTGGTGACAGTGCTATTCTCCAGTCTCTCCCCTGTTCCCTCTGGCTGCAAGTTCTTTCCATTCCTATTTTCCCTTACAATTCTCTTCAACCCATCCTGTATCCTCCTGGGGCTCATATTTGGTGTAGTCTCCCTTGACTCTTCCCCTTTTTCTATAGGACTAGCCTCTCTTCTCTTCTTCCTTACCCTTCCACCTTCAACAAGTACCTGCTGAGCCCCTTCTTCATTTTCCAACTCTGCAAACCTGTTCCTAAGCTCTATTTCTCCTGCACTAGCCTGTCTTTTTCTCTGCCTGGTTCTTTGAGTCACATGTTTCCACTGACCACTTTCCTCATCCAGTCTCCCCTCAAAATTCCCCAGCCCTGCTTCCATCTGTGAGTCTGAGCTTTTCCCTTCAGATACCTCATATCTTTGCTCCATCATCTGCTCAAACCCCTTCCTAAACTCAACCAGACTTTCCACCTGCATCTCCAAACCTCGGATCTTTTCCTCCATCAGCTCTATCAGCTGACATTTCATGCAGAAAAAACTCTTACCGGTTCCCCCCTCCAGGATCATGTACATACCACAGCTTCCACATCCAGTCATCCTCAATGTGTCTTTCACTGCAGGAGTCACTCCCACAGCTGCCTCTGTATCTGTCATCTCCTTCCCACCTAAATCCTGTTAATCTGGGAAACACAAGCCACACCAAAAAGACCACACCCCCACCCCGCAAAAGCAAACCCCAAACAAGCACCACAATCCAAACTCCCCTGTTTACAGCTCTGTTTGCTAGCTCCTGTGCCACTGCAGCTGTCTGTGCTGCTGCCTGACTGGCTGGCTACCTTTATAGGGCCCCTAGTCAGAAGCCCCACCCCCTAAGCAGGGCTCAGCTGCTCTCTCAGCACAAAGCCCCACCCCCTAATCAGGCTCAGCTGCTCTCCCAGCACAAAACCCCTACACACACACACAAATACTAAAAATACAAAACCAAGTACAACTACCTTCTCCTCCAACAGAACTCCCACTCAAACTCCCCTGTTTAGAGCTCTGTTTGCTAGCTCCTGTGCCGCTGCAGCTGTCTGTCAGGGTTTAGCTGATTGCCATATTTGGGGTCAGGAAGGAATTTTTCACCTTCCTCTGTAGCATGGGGCATGGTTGACTTGAGGGAGGCTTCTCTGCTCCTTGAAGTCTTTAAACCATGATTTAAGGACTTCAATAGCTCAGACATAGGTGAGGTTTTTCATAGGAGTGGGTGGGTGAGATTCTGTGGCCTGCGCTGTGCAGGAGGTCAGACTGGATGATCAGAATGGTTCCTTCTGACCTTAGTATCTATGAATCTATGAATCTAAACTCCATTATTACTCCCCTGATGAACAGCAGCATCTCTTTGTGCTTGCCTCCCAGAGATGATGTTGGAATGAGTAGAGCATCGTATGCAGTACCAGAGAGTTTAAAGTGGAATAACTTTACCCATCATTAAACTGAGAAAAGCCATTCAAATTAAATTAAAAACAATCTCAACCTTCATCCTCTCCTCTGTTTGAAAAGCATGGCTCGTCCAAACACATCTAGGTTCCCATAGGATACTGTTGGACTCCCCACCTACTCCTGGCTGTGTGGCCTAAGAGTCAGCAAACAAACAGCCCCAAAATGCAGCAACCAAGTCTTGAGGTTTGCTTGATTAAAGACTAAGCGACACAGTGTAAAGACATCAGGATTGGGCCCCCAAAAATCACATTTTCCAAACACCAAGGCTTCTTTTCATTTAGTGTGAAATTGTACATCTGCAAAGATAGGCTTAGGTTTAGGATTTTTATATGGAAAAAATCTTAGAAAAGATCTTATATGAATGGATACTATTTTCAAAAGCAGCTAAATGACATAGGCCATTAGGAACTAAAGACTGTCCATAAGACTTAGCATCAGAGTGCTCAAGTCACTTTTGAAAACAGTCATAGGAGCCTAAATCACTTAGCTGCTTTTGAAAATTTTACCGTTTCTCAGATTAGTGCAACTGCATTCAGAAGCCATAAATTCAGGACCTGATCACAATCTGAGTTAAACCAGTGGGAGTATTTTCATCAACTTCAATGGACCAATAGAAAACAGCACCTATTTCTTTTTAAGTAACATTCTTACAGGGCTGTGCAAAATGGTTTTGTCGAGTCATGTGTCTGTGTGGAATTCCTGAGCTTTTCTGACTTTACTAAGCACTATTTATGGATAAAATATTCATCATTTTTCATGTTCTAGACAGAATAGATAAATGTGCATCCAACTAAAGATGGGTTTCATAGTAGCAGCCGTGTTAGTCTGTATTCGCAAAAAGAAAAGGAGTACTTGTGGCACCTTAGAGACTAACAAATTTATTATATATATTATTTATATAAAATAATAAGTACTCCTTTTCTTTTTGCGAATACAGACTAACATGGCTGCTACTATGAAACCTCTCCTTACAGTGTGTATGATAAACCCATTGTTTCATGTTCTCTGTTTGTGTATATAAATCTCCCCTCTGTTTTTTCCACCAAATGCATCCGATGAAGTGAGCTGTAGCTCACGAAAGCTTATGCTCTAATAAATTTGTTAGTCTCTAAGGTGCCACAAGTACTCCTTTTCTTTTTGCGAATACAGACTAACACGGCTGCTACTATGAAACTTGTCATTATGCAAGGCACTGAATTTAGCCATATAGAGTGGAAATCTGTCAACTTCATGAAAAAACTCGTACAGATACAGACAGACATCATCTTCCTCTCCAAATGCAAACAGATGGACATCATACCGAAAGGACTGAAGGTAAAAAATCCATTACAATCTACATACCACACAGACTATGCTGACAGCTTGTGCCACACACTCTCAAAGAAACTGCGGAACCACCTGATCAACATCCTCTACAGCAAACAGGGAAAGATTAAGAATGAGCTCTCAAAACTGGATACTCTCATAAAGAACCAACCTTCCACACAAACTTCCTCGTGGCTGGACTTTACAAAAACTAGACAAGCCATTTACAACACACACTTTGCTTCTCTACAAAAGAAAAAGGACACTAAGCTATCTAAACTACTACATGCCACAAGGGGCCACAACAATGGTTCCCGTAACCCACCCAGCAATATTGTTAATCTATCCAACTATACTCTTAGCCCAGCAGAAGAATCTGTCCTATCTCGGGGCCTCGCCTTTTGCCCCTCCACCCCCACGAACATGATACAGTTCTGTGGTGACCTAGAATCCTATTTTCGACGTCTCCGACTCAAGGAATATTTCCAACACACCTCTGACCAACGTATTAACCCACAGAGACCTTCCTACCAACACTACAAAATTCTGGGTGGACTCCTCCTGAAGGTCGAAACAGCAGCCTGGACTTCTACATAGAGTGCTTCCGCTGACGTGCACGAGCTGAAATTGTGGAAAAGCAGCATCGCTTACCCCATAACCTCAGCCATGCAGAACACAGTGCCATCCACAGCCTCAGAAATAACTCTGACATCATAATCAAAAAGGCTGACAAAGGAGGTGCTGTCGTCATCATGAATAGGTCGGAGTATGAACAAGAGGCTACTAGGCAGCTCTCCAACACCACTTTCTACAAGCCATTACCCTCTGATCCCACTGAGAGTTACCAAAAGAAACTACAGCATTTGCTCAAGAAACTCCCTGAAAAAGCACAAGAACAAATCCGCACAGACACACCCCTAGAACCCCGACCTGGGGTATTCTATCTGCTACCCAAGATCCATAAACCTGGAAATCCTGGACGCCCCATCATCTCAGGCATTGGCACCCTGACAGCAGGATTGTCTGGCTATGTAGACTCCCTCCTCAGGCCCTACGTTACCAGCACTCCCAGCTATCTTCGAGACACCACTGACTTCCTAAGGAAACTACAGTCCATTGGTGATCTTCCTAAAAACACCATCCTAGCCACTATGGATGTAGAAGCCCTCTACACCAACATTCCACACAAAGATGGACTACAAGCCGTCAGGAACAGTTTCCCCGATAATGTCATGGCTAACCTGGTGGCTGAACTTTGTGACTTTGTCCTCACCCATAACTATTTCACATTTGGGGACAACGTATACCTTCAAATCAGCGGCACTGCGATGGGTACCCGCATGGCCCCACAGTATGCCAACATTTTTATGGCTGACTTAGAACAACGCTTCCTCAGCTCTCGTCCCCTAATGCCCCTACTCTACTTGCGCTACATTGATGACATCTTCATCATCTGGACCCATGGAAAAGAAGCCCTTGAGGAATTCCACCAGGATTTCAACAATTTCCATCCCACCATCAACCGCAGCCTGGACCAGTCCACACAAGAGATCCACTTCCTGGACACTACGGTGCTAATAAGCGATGGTCACATAAACTCCACCCTATATCGGAAACCTACTGACCGCTATTCCTACCTACATGCCTCTAGCTTTCATCCAGATCATACCACTCGATCCATTGTCTACAGCCAAGCTCTACGATATAACCGCATTTGCTCCAACCCCTCAGACAGAGACAAACACCTACAAGATCTCTATCATGCATTCCTACAACTACAATACACACCTGCTGAAGTGAAGAAACAGATTGACAGAGCCAGAAGAGTACCCAGAAGTCACCTACTACAGGACAGGCCCAACAAAGAAAATAACAGAACGCCACTAGCCATCACCTTCAGCCTCCCACTAAAACCTCTCCAACGCATCATCAAGGATCTACAACCTATCCTGAAGGACGACCCATCACTCTCACAGATCTTGTGAGACAGGCCAGTCCTTGCTTACAGACAGCCCCCCAATCTGAAGCAAATACTCACCAGCAACCACACACCACACAACAGAACCACTAACCCAGGAACCTATCCTTGCAACAAAGCCCGTTGCCAACTCTGTCCACATATCTATTCAGGGGATACCATCATAGGGCCTAATCACATCAGCCACACTATCAGAGGCTCGTTCACCTGCGCATCTACCAATGTGATATATGCCATCATGTGCCAGCAATGCCCCTCTGCCATGTACATTGGCCAAACTGGACAGTCTCTATGTAAAAGAATGAATGGACACAAATCAGACGTCAAGAATTATAACATTCAAAAACCAGTTGGAGAACACTTCAGTCTCTCTGGTCACTCGATTACAGACCTAAGAGTGGCTATCCTTCAACAAAAAAGCTTCAAAAACAGACTCCAACGAGAGACTGCTGAATTGGAATTAATTTGCAAACTGGATACAATTAACTTAGGCTTGAATAGAGACTGGGAATGGATGAGTCATTACACAAAGTAAAACTATTTCCCCATGTTATTTCTCCCCCCCCACCCCACCCCCCACTGTTCCTCAGATATTCTTGTTAACTGCTGGAATTAGCCTACCTTGCTTGTCACCATGAAAGGTTTTCCTCCTTCCCCCCCCTGCTGCTGGTAATGGCTTATCTTAAGTGATCACTCTCCTTACAGTGTGTCTGATAAACCCATTGTTTCATGTTCTCTGTGTGTGTATATAAATCTCCCCTCTGTTTTTTCCACCAAATGCATCCGATGAAGTGAGCTGTAGCTCACGAAAGCTTATGCTCTAATAAATTTGTTAGTCTCTAAGGTGCCACAAGTACTCCTTTTCTTTTAACTAAAGATGTTCATTGTAGTCTATTGGGCAGATGTAGATGACTCAGAGAAAGAGACTATACCATGATGCTTTTTATAATGACAGGTTTCAGAGTAGCAGCTATGTTAGTCTGTATTCGCAAAAAGAAAAGGAGTACTTGTGGCACCTTAGAGACTAACAAATTTATTTGAACATAAGCTTTCGTGAGCTACATGCATCCGAAGAAGTGAGCTGTAGCTCACAAAAGCTTATGCTCAAATAAATTTGTTAGTCTCTAAGGTGCCACAAGTACTCCTTTTCTTTTCATGGTGCTTTTTGTTATTGTTTGTTTGTTTTTTTCCCCTGGAGTACTGATTATTGCTTGTTGTCCTTTTTAAAATATTCATTTTAGTTTTAAATTAATTATAATATTTAGCTCACATATTCTTATGAAAAGCCTTAGAACCATAATGAGGCAAAATTGATTGCTGGACATTCCACCTAATACTTGTTGAGTAGGAAAATACCAGAAGCACAGAAAGCCCTGCCCACTCTGTGGTTCATAAGTGGTTAACTCCTAAGTGCTTGTTAATTGCCCCTCCAAAAAAATGTTTAGGAGCTTATATGTCTGAATCTTCTGTGTTATCACGGCTGTGTTTGCAAGTTAATAATGTGGGGAAAATTGTTTTTCTTTGTTGTTTTGGACAAAAAGCCTTATTTAGCTTATTGTATGTTGAAAAATCTTGACTATAAGGTGCTTTGGAATTTACTTCTGATATACGTTGGCTCACAGGTATAATTAAAACCCATTATAATTATCCAATGAACAAATCAGAGAGCAGCCCCAAGAGGAACGGAACTGAGAGAGGCTCTATTTATGAAATCATATTTAACATAGTCTTATCTCTACACTGAAAAAAAATCTGTCTAACATATTTAAACAAAAATATTAAGGTTTCCTGGCCTTTTTGTCATGGTGACTTATGACCTTGATCTGCAACATACGCGATTAAGGTGACGCATAAAAACCTGCCTTAATTTCTATGGAAACCACTACAAAAATATTGTATATTTGCTCCTGGCTGATACTCACAGCTTGTGACCAAAAAAGAGAGAAGGGGATTGGGAAAACGGTCAACAGTTTCAAATCTCTTTTTTTTTTAAATGCACCCAGCCCAGACAGAAAAGATGTGGAAGCAATTTTCCCCCAGCATATTCTGTTGAAAGGACAGCAAAATAAATAAATAAATAGATAAAATAAAATAAAAAAATCCATGTTGCCTGGAGTGTTAATGAGCCCGATTTTTTTTTAAAAAAAGCCACCAACACCACAACAAACCTTAGAGAGTAATAATCATATTTGCATAATCCAGCTTCCCCCCATGCAATTATAGATAACCAAGTCTTATATCTGCAAGAGGAGATGTATTTATTTTATACTACCAAGAGGATAAATATGGGAATACAGCACTTCACAATATAAGGAGCTAGAGCTAAAAAAGTGTCAGTATAAACTACAAGATCAACAGCAAACTGAGCATCAGCTAATGCAAATCAGCAATGCTCCACTGAAGTCAATTTGAAGCTGGGGTTCTAGTCCTTAAGAGTATGTCTACACTGCAATAAGAGACTTAGGGCACGGCTGTGGCTGGCCTGAGTCAGCTGACTCAGGCTTGCAGAGCTCAGGCTGCTGGGCTAAAAATGGCAATGCACACATTTGGGCTCAGGCTGAGCCTGGGCTCAAAAACTTCATAAGGGGATTGTGTCTTAGAGCCCAGGCTCCAGACTGAACCGGAATGTTGACACTGCTATTTTTAGCCCTGCAGTCCAAACCCAAGTCAATTGAGCTGAGCTCTGTGGCTTGGTGTCATGGGTTTTTTATTGCATTGTGGACAATACCCTAAGAATCATAGAATCACAGAAACATAGAAGATTAGGGTTGGAAGAGATGTCAGGAGCTCATCTAGTCCAATCCCTGCTCAAAGCAGGACCAACACCAACTAAATCATCCCAGCCAGGGCTTTGTCAAGCCGGGCCTTAAAAACCTATAAGGATGCAGATTCCACTACCTCCCTAGGTAACACATTCCAGTGCTTCACCACCCTACTAGTACAATAGTGTTTCCTGATATCCAACCTAGACCTCCCCCACTGCAACTGGAGACCATTGCTTCTTGTTCTGTCATCTGCCACCAGTGAGAACAGCTGAGCTCTGTCCTCTTTTGAACCACACTTCAGGTAGTTGAAGGCTGCTATCAAATCCCCCCTCACTCTTCTCTTCTGCAGACTAAATAAGCCCAGTTCCCTCAGCCCCCTAATAATGTGCCCCAGTCCCCTAATAATTTTTGTTGCCCTCCGCTGGGCTCTCTCCAATTTGTCCACATCCTTTCTGTAGTGGAGGGCCCAAAACTGGATGCAGTACTCCAGATGTGGCCTCACCAGTGCCAAATAGAAGGGAATAATCACTTCCCTCGATTTGCTGGCAATGCTCCTACTAATGCAGGCCAATATGCGTGAGCCTTCTTGGCAACAACGGCACACTGTTGACTCATATCCAGCTTCTTGTCCACTGTAATCCCCAGGTCCTTTTCTGCAGAACTGCTGCTTAGCCAGTCGGTCTCCAGCCTGTAGCAGTGCATGGGGTTCTTCCGTCCTAAGTGCAAGACTCTGCACTTGTCCTTGTTGAACCTCATCAGATTTCTTTTGGCCCAATCCTCCAAATTGTCTAGGTCACTCTGGATCCTGTCCCTACCCTCCTGCATATCTACCTCTCCCCCAAGCTTAGTGTCATCTGTGAACTTGCTGATGGTGCAATCCATCCCATCATCCAGATCATTAATGAAGATGTTGAACAAAACTGGCCCCAGGACCGATTCCTGGGGCACTATGCTTGATACTGGTTGCCAACGAGACATCGAGCCGTTGATCACTTCCCGCTGAGCCAGACGATCCAGCCAGCTTTCTTTTGACCTTATTGTCCATTCATCCAATCCATATTTTTTTAACTTGCTGGCAAGAATACTGTGGGACACCATATCAAAAGCTTTGCTAAAGTCAAGATATATCACGTCCACCGCTTTCCCCATATCCATCAGTTATATCATTGAAAGGTTTCAGAGTGGTAGCCATATTAATCTGTATCAGCAAAAACAATGAGGAGTCCTTGCGGCACCTTCGAGATTAACACATTTATTTGGGCATAAGCTTCCGTGGGCTAAAACCTACTTCATCAGATGTATGGAGTGGAAAATACAGTAGAGAGATATAAATACACAGCATATGAAAAGATGGGAGTTGCCTTACCAAGTGTGGGGGGGTCAGTGCTAATGAGCCAATTCAATTAAGGTGGAAGTGGGCTATTCTCAACAGTTGACAAGAAGGGAGGAAAAATCACTTTTGTAGTGCTAATGAGTTCAATGTAACAAGGTGGCCCATTTCAAACAGTTGACCAGAAGGTGTATCAGCATGGGGAAAAATAGTTTTTCTAGTGACCCATCCACTCTCAGTCTTTATTCAGGCCTAATTTGATGGTGTCCAGTTTGCAAATTAATTCCAGTTCTGCAGTTTCTCGTTGGTCAGCCATGACTTGCCCTTGATGAATCCATGTTGATCATAACTGATCACCTTCCTCTCCTCCAAGTGCTTCAAAACGGATTCCTTGAGGGCCTGCTCCATGATTTTTCCAGGGACTGAGGTGAGGCTGACCTGTCTGTAGTTCCCCGGATTCTCATTCTTCCCTTTTTTAAAGATGGGCACTATATTTGCCTTTTTTCCAGTAGTCTGGGACCTCCCGCGATCACCACGAGTTTCAAAGATAATGGCCAATGGCTCTGCAATCACATCAGCCAACTCCCTCAGCACCCTCGGATGCATTAGATCCATGGACTTGTGCATGTCCAGCTTTTCTAAATAGTCCTTAACCTGCTCTTTCACCACTGAGGGCTGCTCACCTCCTCCCCATATTGTGCTGTCCAGTGTAGCAGTCTGAGAGCTGACCTTGTCTGTGAAGACAGAGGCAAAAAAAGCATTGGGTACTTCAGCTTTTTCCACATCATCTGTCATTATGTTGCCTCCCCCATTCAGTAAAGATCCCACACTTTCCCTGACCTTCTTCTTGTTGCTAACATACATGTATAAACCTTTCTTGTTACTCTTCACATCCCTTTCTAGCTGCAACTCCAATTGTGCTTTGGCCTTCCTGATTACACCCCTGCATGCTTCAGCAATATTTTTATACTCCTCCCTAGTCATCTGTCCAAGTTTCTACTTCTTGTAAGCTTCCTTTTTGTGTTTAAGCTCACCGAAGATTTTTCTGTTAAGCCAAGCTGGTCACCTGCCATATTTGCTATTGTCTTTAGAGACTATATATATATTTAGTGTTTTAGTGACTTTTGTGCTGGTGAAAGGATACCAGTGCTGAGTTCAAATTCTGATCTCAGGTAAACCAGAGTAAATCTGAATAACTCCATTGACTTCTGGAAACCAAAATCATTTGTTTGTTAATAGAAAAGGTGTAAGCGTAGGCAGTGGCACAGCAAGTTCACAATATTGCCCAGCCAACGTACTTTGCTCTGGGGATTATTGCTAGGGGAAAGAGGGTTGTTCTGTCTCCATCCATCCTTGGTCTATCTTCTGAGATTGCCATTTGCAGTGTTGTTGTAACTGTGTTGGTTCCAGGATATTGGAGGGACAAGGTGGGTGAGATAATTTATTTTATTGGACCAAATTCTGTTGGCGAAAGAGACAAGTCTGAGCTACACGCAGCTGTTCTTCTTCAGGTCCAGACACTTATCCGCTAAGAAATTAACTGAAACCACTGTCACATTTCCATCTGGTGGCTATTGACTGCCCTATTTATGATGAAACAGTTTTTGATCATTCCTGGAAATGAACCAACACCTTCCCCCCCAAACTTTGGGTCCAATCTGAAAGTCACAATTTGATTGTCTCATTATGATGGACTGAACCGGTACACCAAACATGAAAAGGAATCAAGACCTAAAACGTTGCTACTTGGGCCTCTCTCTAGTTTGGATTTGACGGTTGTACTTTTGTGCTCCTGTTAATCTTTTAACTATCGCTTCTAATGTTCTGGAAATATCTCTTGAATGTATTGTTGATTGGGTTATATTGTAGACTCAGAAGTTATCCCAGAGGTATATAGGCCACAATTTTCAAACTTATGTGAAATCAATGGGAACTGCAAAGGGCAGTAGCTCTGAAAAATCAGACTTCTTTCATTTAGCTGTCTAAATATGGATTAGTTACCTAGTTTTTTATAGTTTTTATATTGTTATTTTGGGAACAAAATGTAAAAATGAGTATATCTTTGCAGGTAGATAGATATAATTGCCTACTTATTACATGTTGATAAAGCACAAAAGACACAGACGAACTGCATTGTAAGGGTCTGAGGAAATTGGCCAGGACAATCCTTTGGCAAGGATGTTGCTAAAGATAAAGGAAGGAATTGAGACATTCTACACAGCCGGGTATATCTGTGCATTTCCATTCACCGATTGGAGACCCAAGTTCACATTTTTCCATACATCAAAAATGGATTCCGTTTGGTGGGGACATCCCCAGCAATGCACATTGTGTAGCCAGCCAACAATGGGGGACATGCTACTTGCCCAAGGCCTAGCAGTGGTCTTTCAGGTCACTTCTGAGGTGCATTGATAGAACTGTGTGTGGCTATGTCAACAGTATGAGCTACGGGTGTGATTTCCCATCTGGCATACACATACTTACGCTAGCTTTCATTGAGCTAGTGCAAGCATAAATAGCAATGTAGCTACGGTAGCGCAGGTGGCAGTAGCAGCAGCACAGCTAAGCCATGCCGAGTACATGGACTAGCTAAGGGCTCTACTCTACCGTGATGGGGTCGATCTAAGATATGCAACTTCAGCTATGTGAATAGCGTAGCTGAAGTCGACATAGTGCTACTTACCGTGGTATCTTCACTGCAGTAAGTTGACAGCTGACGCTCCCCCGTTGACTCTGCTTGTGCTTCTCATTCTGGTGGAGTACCGGAGTTGATGGGAGAGCGCTCAGTGGTCGATTTAGCGCATCTATACTAGACGCGATAAATTGACTCCCGCTGGATCGATTACTGGCTGCCGATCCGGCGGGTAGTGTAGACAAGCCCTTAGGCTAAACTGTGCCTTCACTGCTGCTACCCATGCTACCTCAGCTTCGCTGCTATTTATACTCCTACTAGTTCAATGAGAGCTATCATTAGTATGTGTATGTGAGCAGAGGAACACACCCAGATCCTAGTGTAGACATAAATCTGCCTGGGTAAGAAGCAGTGTAAGCTTGCATAGCACCTGCCTGGGTAAGAAACAGTGCTACTAGTCCCTTGCGTTCAAGAGCATTAATTCAATGTTGAATGTTATACAAACAGTAAATATCATAGCAAACATGGGCTGGAGCCAGTAATATTTCATATTTAAGTAGCACCTCTCACTGGAGAATCTGAAAGGGCTTTAGAAATAATAATCTTCACACAACCCCATCCAGTAATAAGTGGTATTATCCAAACATGTTACACACATTCATTAACTAAGCATATAAAACCTACACTGAAATCCCGCTCCCATTGACATCAATGGCAAAACTTCTCTTGACCACAATGGGGACAGGATTTCACTCCATATGTGCTAACAGACATGGTCTTTTGGTTCATAATTATTAGATCCCGAGGTCCTGGGTTCAATTCTTGTAGGAGATCTGTCCAGGGTGTAATTATAGGTAATTTTACAGAGAGATAAGATGACAGAAAGGTTACATGACTTGCTCCAGCTTACACAGTAACTTTGTGATAGAACTGGAAGGGAAGTAAGACTGGTTAAAACAAACCAAACATGAAATTATGATAATTTTTTCTGCCATTTTCCCCCATGAAAACATTTTTTGACTAGCTCTAAGCAGAACATGTTCTAATTAAAATTCTGCTGAGCCACATTCTCCACCCTGCCCTTTCTCAGTAACAGAACTGAATATATAGTGGGAAACATTTTTTGTGACTGTTCATTTGAACTAAACAAATACTTGTATTTGACTCTTAACAACCCTGGCACAATCACTGAAAATGTCGAGAACTTTCTTAGCACACACCATACACATCAAAAAAGGGAATCTAAAGCTGGCATGCTATTTTGTTGTAAGATTCCAAATCAGCTCTGTGCTGGTTAGATCTATAAAATAGCAAGTCAGGGAACAGAAACAATACCTATCTAGCAAAAAGAAAAGGAGTACTTGTGGCACCTTAGAGACTAACAAATTTATTAGAGCATAAGCTTTCGTGAGCTACAGCTCACTTGAAGTTGAAGTTGAAGCTGTAGCTCACGAAAGCTTATGCTCTAATAAATTTGTTAGTCTCTAAGGTGCCACAAGTACTCCTTTTCTTTTTGCGAATACAGACTAACACGCTTACTACGCTTACTGTGTGCTACTCTAATACCTATCTAGATGTCTCTGGTACTGTTATGGCCCCCATTATTGTAAGATCTGTGCACCTTGCCATCTTTAATGTATTTATCGTCACAATACCCCAGTGAGGTATGGAAGTGCTATTAGACCCATTTTACAGATGGAGAGCTGAGACTTAGATCCTACTTAGGCACCTAAATACCTTTGAAGATCTAGACCCAAGCGACTTACCCAAGGTCACACAGAAAGTCTGTGGGGGAGCAGAAAATTGAACCTGGGTTTTACAAGTCTGAGGCTAGCACCCTAACCACTGGACAATCCTCTCTCTCTCATTGGGTGACTTCTGTACAGAAAGTAACCAACATAGCACAAGTCAAATCTTCTCAAAAAACATGTTCACTATCTTTTCACATGAAGGGAAAATATTTAGTGAACTATTTCAAACAAATAAATGTGAGAACACTACAATCTAATCATGAGAAACAAAATCTGATGAATAACTAACTATATTTGACAAATCATTCACTCATCCTTGCGATGTATTAGATAGTAATGTCCCATATTTAAGAAAAAAACCTCCAAGATGAAGCTAGGATACTACAGGGTACTAAAATGGGATTCACTTGTAGGGAAGATGTTAGATTAGTCAGTGGACAACCATAGAATTATAGGACAGGAAGGGACCTCGAGAGGTAATTGTCGAGTCTCCTGCACTCATGGAAGGACAAGTAAGTATTATCATCAATATGATATGAAAAAGCTTAGCCCCAGTGAAGGCAAGAGTTTTTTGCTGGAGAACCCAAGGAAAAAAGTGTACTTATGAAACTTATAAATCTGTGGAAACTTGGACAGGAAAAAGAATTTTGAAACATTCTCAGCTGGACATGAAAGGTGACAAATGCAGTAAGTGATATCCTCTTCTTATGATTGGGAGGTTCCTAGATTTATTTTTTCATCAGAATTGTTCCAAACAACTTTTTAGTCACAAGTAACATTCTGAAAGGGATAAAAATAATCTTCCTAACCTTAAACTCTCTTTATACTCAGAAAAGATGGGCATCTAGTAGTATCATAAATGGATTTTGTATTCCCCTCTATAATAAACAACACAATGGAAATCAAATACCAAAATCACTAAGTGTCCCACTGCTCATCTCACTAAACCTTTGTAATAAAATACCATTAGTTTGTTTAATTATATGGTATAATAATGCCTCAGGAGTAAAATCCAGGAAGGGTTTAATTTTCAGGGCTTTTCAACAAGCAAGAATTAGTTTGTGGCTTAATAGGCATTCATGCTCTGGATCCAAGCCTAGCTGTAAATATGACTATCATGCATGACACAAAACTGACAGATAATACAAATCCAAGCTCAAGCTGCTAGGCAAACACTGGGAAGAGAATGTCTTGAATCACAGCCATGTTTGTTGGCACCAAGTGCCATCAACAATATAGGCTGGATATTTCTGCAGCATTGCCTCTGATGACTCTGCAAACAGATGAACCTGGGAAGGGCTTTGTGAGGCTTTTCTGTTCTTCTTCCAGTATTCTCTGATCATTGGGGGTGAAATTCACCCAGGTGTTGACGGCCTGCTGGTCGGCTTCTGTACCAGTTATGCCCAGGGTTGGATCTCTGTGCAGTGGGGCTTTGATTAAGTATTCCTATCCCTCCAAGATCATTATCCAGTGGCCCTGGTGACTTGTGCAAGTAGCACAGAGGGGCTGTGACCACTATTCCAATCCCAGGCCTTAGCTGGAGGACTGGATTCACCTTTCCAACTCACCCACAGTTCTATGCATAAATCCTGATTATTTATGTCACCCGAAGTCCTCTTGTTGCTACAGCAGGGACAGCTAAACTTTGTTCTTTCCAGGGTTGAATTGGCAGTTGTCATGTAATGGTGAACTTAATTTTCATCAAATAGAGCAGACTGCAGCCATCATCATATTCAATGAGATGTTGTATTCCACAAAGATTCCAGGTCTGATACAAGCAATGTCCTACTTAAATCAATATGGAACATGGCTTGCTAGGACATGTGATCTAGATAAATTATTTGTATTATTATAGTACCTAGAGGCCGATCTGAAATGGGGGCCCCATTGTGCTAGGTACATATACTTGCCAAGAGATAGTTTCTTCCCTGAAGAGCTCACCATCTAGATAGACAAGAGATGGAAGAAATAATAATATCCATTTTCCAAATGAGAGAAAAGGAGTTGCCCGAGATCACACAGGAAGCCCGTGGGAATTGATCCATTATTGCCTGAGTCCCACTCAGGTGACTTATCCACAAACTCTTCCTTCCTCTCTAGTAATTACACCTCTTCAAAGTGAGGGTGTGCAGTGCACTTAGCCAACAGGCTACAGCTTGGGCACTCTTCGGCTTTCATACTGCACTTCTCTGACAATGAGCTCGCTTTGCACTAACCAGAACTAGGAGGGTTTCTCTCTGTGTATTTCTTGCTAAGTGAACTGTCACTCAAAGTTTTGCACAATGGCATTTGTGATCCTCATAACTGTCACCTTTTACCTTCTTCCTGACTTGAAAATCCTCTGGTTATTTAAAGTATCCGAAACCTGGCTTTGGACGGAAGCAGAAAATGATTCCAGTCGGAACTGCAGCATTTACAAGTCATTCACTTTGCAAGATCAAAAGCCTTATTGTACTTTCCAGCCACTGAGGACCCAAACACTAGGAAAAATCCATCCCTCTTTCATTATAATACACTCCCTGGCATACAGTTGTTCTGGCTAGTGAGGGAGTGTTGCTAAAACAAAGTTGGTTAGTATAGGGTGTGACACTACGTCCCATATTCTTCTCAGAGATATTGTTATAATATAAATATGGCATAACTAAGATATGTTTTATGCAAGATGGATCATGTGAGGTATCATCGGAAAGGTAATGTACTGATTATGATTATCCTATTTGTATGCATGTATCAATTTTGTATCTGAAGTTGGGAATGTTGTCTATGTACCTATTACAACTGTGTTTACAACTGGTGAACGCCTACCAAACAGAATGCAATCAGCCTGGATGGGCTATTAGGGAGAACAATAGGACTTTGAAGATGCTAATCTCCCACCTTCATGAGAAGCTTCCTGGGATGCTGCAAACAACCTTAGACTCATGGGTCACGTGATCATGTCACCTGGTACTGGACTCCAGCTTGGACTACTAGTATTTTTCCACTAATAGGGGATGGGGCTCAAACTCGGAAACAAAGGATTCCTGCCATATGTAAATCCTATTTAAGGCAGGGAAGTGAGTTAATCTGGGTCATTCTTCACTGAATCCCTGCCCGGATGACCGCTGGAAACATTTATGAAATAAAGACAAAAATGGGGAGGGGATGAAGAGCTGAGCCCAGTCTGGGAAAGGTGTCTGGCCTGTGAAATAAATGCCTAAAACAACATTAGGGTGAGAAATTACTGCTTGTAACCAGTTTCTTTTGTGTCTTAAGCTTAGTTTGCATGTTTGTTTTATTTGCTGGGTAATCTGCTTTGATCTGTTTGCCATCCCTTATTATCACTTAAAATCTACTTTTTATAGTTAATAAACTTGTTTTTGTTTATTCTAAAACCAGTTTGTGGAATTCATAACTGGGGGGCAAAAAGCTCTGCATATCTTCCTTCATATTGAGGGAGGAGGCGAATTTTAATTAGTTTACGCTGTACTGTTCTCTGTGCAGCACAAGACAATACAATTTTGGGTTTATTCTCCAGAGGGGGAGAGCACTTGCGTGCTGGGCAAATCTCTAGCTGAGTCTTCCCATGCAGAGCTGATCTCAGTATCTGTGTCCCTACCTGTGTGTATGCTGGAGGAGGCTTGAGGGCATGGCTCAGCAGGGCAGTGTAAGGGAGCCCAGATTGGTGGAACAGGCAGACTAAGTGGTACCCAGTATATCACGTGGCACCCCAGAGTGGGGGGTAATCCGTCAAACAGGGTTCAAATTAGTTAAAGGAAAACTACAGTGAAAAGTTCTAATAACCTAGGGTCCAACTCTGTAAACCCTTAATTGAGAAGCTTTTCACATGAATAGTCCCACCCACTAGCAGGCTATGTAAAGATTCCCCACATGACTTAGGCCTGGTCTATGCTACGGGAGTAAATCGATCTAAGTTACGCAACTCCAGCTACATAGATAACATAGCTGGAGTCAACATAGCTTAGGTCGACTTACTGCAGTGTCTACACCGTGCTAGGTCAACGGGAGAAACTCTCCTGTCAACTTATCTTATGCTTCTCATTCCAGTGGAGTACCGGAGTCGATGGGAGAGTGATCTGCAGTCAATTTAGCAAATCTTCACTCGACCCGCTAAATCCACCCCCGGTGCATCGATCGCCATAGCGTCGATCCCTGATAAGTGTAGACATACTCTCTGTGTTGGAAGAATCAGGGTCTAATCCACACAGCATCCATATTAGTTAGGTTAGCATTTTATACTCATTTTATGGAGGGGTAAAATGAGGCACAGAGAGATTCAGTGACTTGTTCAGTACAGTAGAACACATTCATGAGATAGGCAGGGGCAGCATTCAGGAGCTCATGGTTCTAGTCTGGAATTCTGACCACTAAGCTCACACGTCTCTCTGTTAGACACAGGGTACATTTCTCAAAAGTGCCTTATGCTTCTGATTTTCTGTTCTACTTAAAATTTCTACCCAGCAGGAAATCCAATAGTTCTGCATTGTTGATCCTTGTGACAGGGTGCTAGGAAACCCTGAGCCATACCTCCGGCTCCAGTCAGGAAAGGGGAATTGGAGCTGGCTGAGTAAGCCCAGGACCAAGTAGCAAACAGGGAACAGTTGCCTGCCTCGTTAGCCGGGGCTACATAAAGGCTGGCAGGAAGGAAGTAAAGGGGAGAGGAAACCGATGAACGAGGGGGGGAGTTAGAGGCCGCTCTCCCCTGCTGGCTGAAGAAGCTAGCAGTCCCTGAGGTTGTAAGCCTGACGCTGTCTGTAGCTACAAGGTGGTGGAAACGTCTACTGTAAATAAAGAGCACAGGTGATTGCACAAAAGCAGAGGTCTATGGCTGGTTTGTGGGCGCAGCAGGGGCAGAAGCTAGAGGGGCCCACCTGCAGCCTGTTACAATCCTGAATCAAAAGAGGAAATATCAACAAAAAGTTTTGAAAAATTTTGGTTCAGAAATGGCACAATGTTTTGTTTTGGCATTGATTAAAATGAAATACATCAATAGTCCTGAATCAAACTATTTCACTTCTGTTTGTCAAACTGACCCGAAACATTTCATTTCATTCAACAGATATTTGATTTGTGTCAAACCAACCTGAAATGAAATATTTCACTTCAATTTTCCTAATGAAAAAAAAATCAAACATTTCAGCATAATCAAGTAAATTACTAAGTCTCTGTCCCTCAATTTCCCCATTTATAAAATAAGGATAATATTATTGGCTTTCCTACCTCACAGGATGTTGCAAGGTTTCATTTAGAGCTAGGGGCGGGGGGCAGATGCAGTTTTATAGACATTTCAGCCACTCTGTAAACTTGCCAAATATTTTTCCAAAAAATTATTCAGCTGGATGCAGTTTCATTGTTTATAAAGAGTTTCAAGAGCACGATCGCTGTTCTGTGTTGACAATATGCAGCATCTATTGTAAGTGTCCGAGTGCCTTACAATCAGATCACTTTAATGCCCTCTTTACTTAAATCCTTCCTTCAGTTCTTTTTGAACATCCAGAAGTATCAACTCTATCTGTCTCTGAAGTGACCACATCATCTGATTGCTCATCCCTGTCCTTACTGCCCTGTCTCCTCCCTACTGTCTGTTACTTCCTTTCACCGCCTCAGATCAGGAATGTGGCACTCTATACCTGTGACTGCTACTGGCCTTTTGGGTGAGCATAGGCTATTCACTTCACCTTTCTGTACCTCAGTTTCTCCGTCTCTTAATGGGGATAATGATGTGATGCCCCCTTTGCAGAGCACTTTGAGACCTACTGATGAAAAGTGTTATATAAGAGCTATGTATTATTGGGGGACTACATGTGAGCATATGGCTCCAGTATGTGGATCTCTTTGCTGCGTTGGGGTCTCAGGATCTGATCCAGTACCAAGGAAATCACTGATAATCTTTTCATTTATCTCAGTCAGCACTGGGACAGGGAACACTCAGGGTGACACCCTGGCACCACTGAAGTTAATGGCAAAAACTCCCACTAATTTCAATGGGAACCTCTACACAGCAACAAACCAAACCAAACCAGCGAACAACCCATGGCAGCGAGTCACAGAGCCCAGATAACTGAGTTGGGCTCATGCGACAAGGCTAATAATAGCAGTTTAGATGTTGCCACGTCAGCTGAAGCCCAGGGTCTGAGACCCTCCCCACTCACCAGGTTTCAGAGCCTAGACTCCAGCCGGAGTGGGAACATCTGCAGACCAGTGCTATTTTTAGAGCTGTAATGCAAACTTGCGTCAGTTGACCTGGACTCTGAGACTTGCTGCTCTGGTTTTGTTTCTTTTCAATGTAGACATATCCAGTGGGGTCAGAATTTCACTCTCCATTTTTTTCTGTTCCATGGTACTCGGATAATATGGACATGGGGACAAATACAATTAGACAGATTTGAGATGCCTAGAACACTTTTGGGTGCTGTAAAATAATTTAGAGACTTATAAGATATATAGTGTCCACGCAATTCCCTCACTACTAAATCCAGCCAGAGCTGCCATTGGAACACCCTGATTAACGCAATAGTACAACCGAACGAATGCACACTGTAACTCTCCCCACACATTGTTATATGATGTATTCTTATCTTTGCAGCTCTTCTGATGCTTTTGACAGACACTCTTATAAAGACAGATTCTTGAGATGTGTGGGTTAATTGTTCTTCCGTTTCTATTTATACAGTTATGCAGCAAACGGAGAATTGTTATTTCCAGAAATGTATAAATCAAAAGTTTCATATCCCCACCTCATGGATAATTTCAGAGCCTGAATCATCTGTTTCGTACCAATTAAAACAAAGGGGGTTCTTTTTAAAGCATTGTTTTCACACTAGAAAGCTTGTTTGCCTTCAGCTGTCTTTACCAACTAGGAATTCAATAAGAAAGAGGCCATTAAAGTTTACTCTACCCAGTTTAAATCTGGCACCACACACATTCGCGGCCAACTTTTCAGACTCAACATCTTAGTAAATTCTTCCTGACAATAGTTAGTGACAAGCATGTCAAAAACAACAAACTCAATCACATATAAGGCTTATCAATAATTTAGTCCTTTTCCCCCCAAGAGAGTGTGTTTTGCAATAATGAAATATGTGATTTTAAAAATAAATAATAGGCTGTTGTCAGGCTGATTGTAGCTAGGAGTTATGAATTTGATTGATTGATTGAACATTTGACTTCATTCTCTCTAGCAAGATCAAAGTGAAACTCTTCCATTTGCCCAAGGCCACTTGCAATTTATTTAGAGATTGTGTTCATATCCCAGCAGGTAGCAATATTGGACTGATGTACACAGAAAATCAGCTCTTTGAGGTTTTTTCTAAGTCCAAGGGATGCAACAAATGAGATTTTTTTTTAGTTCATTAAATCATTAACCACTTAATCACTAAAAAACAAGACATTAGATGCTTTTCTCCTAGCTAGAGGTAATCAGGAAACAAGCCTGGTGCTGAAAATTGGCAGTTTTAACATCAGTCCCTTTTTCAAATGTGACAAGTGTATAATTTTTTATTTATATGGCAATTCCCCCCCCTTTTTTTTCTGGTTTTTAATCAGCATGGCAGGAGGCAATGACTCCCAAAAGTGACAGGCGTATGAATTGCAATGAGGAATCCATACAGTGACAACATGGAGCAGAGAGAGACATGCAGACACGCACAGAAAGGCACATGGGACATGTTTGTTTAACAAATAATGCAACTAGCCCAATGGTAGCAAAAACAAAAACAGAGCCTGACGCAAAGCCTTCAGTCACCATGATACAGAGTCAAACTTAGCAAGAGGAGTTGGTCTCTTTTCCCATAACATTCAAGTGCCTGCTGTATGGATTTATGGAGCCTTCCTAGATAAAAAAGGGCTCTTTAGCTGTTCTGCATTTGTCCTACATAGGATCCAGGAATTAACAGCATTTATATAAACACAAGAATCTACACTGCATGCCCAGAGCAGCAGCTTGCTGGCAGAGTTTGCACAGGCATGCAAATTAGCAGTGGCAATAGATATGTGGGACCTCAGCAGGGCTGGAGTGAACAAAGGCTACATGCAGACCTGTGAGGAATGTATAGAGGTGAAGAAAAGGAAGGAGGAGAAGGAAGTTTTCAGGGAGTCAGGTTTACTCACCTTAAAAAAAATTCATAGCAAAATAGGAATTTTCATACCAGATCCAACATGGTATCCTGTCTCATACAATGGTAAGTACCAGATGCTTCAGGTGAAGGTACAAGAAACCCTCTAGTGGACACTTATGGCATAACCTTCCATAGGAGAATTTTCTTTCTAATCTTTCGCAAAAAGAAAAGGAGTACTTGTGGCACCTTAGAGACTAACAAATTTATTTGAGCATAAGCTTTCGTGAGCTACAGCTCACTTGTTAGTCTCTAAGGTGCCACAAGTACTCCTTTTCTTTTTGCGAATACAGACTAACACGGCTGCTACTCTGAAACCTTTCTAATCTTTGTTGACTAGTGGTTGGTTTATACTCCTATCTAATATACTCTTCTGGTTTTTATTATCCATTAGAAGCATGAGTCTAATGATTTCTAGTCTAGGATAACACTTTGCCTCTCACCCCATGACTGCTTAGATGTACCTTCCCAATGTCTTTGTGGTGTACACTGTTCCAAAGAAATAATTTAGCTTCTCAACAATGTCCATATCCACCTTAACAGCTCCCTTTATTCCCTGGTAGTCTAATGGATCCATCACGTACTCCTATTTCTCAGGAGAAACCCTGCACTAATACATCAGTGAATACAGTCTGGCAATCCTATAAACAACAAATGTACAAACACATAAACAACCCTCAGTAATGAGTCACATGCAAGATGGAGACAAACAGGACAACAGGAAGCAAACAAATTTTCATGCCAAGCTTCCGAGGGCACAGTATAATTATCTGGGACCAGAAGCAGGACTTTTTAAGTGACAAAAGAAAGACTTTCAGACTTTTCTCCCCCGTAACTGAGATAATTCTTGGCTCACAAGCCCAGACAATTAATACACCTTTTTTTTTTTTTTTTTTAAAAAAAGAGAGTTTGGCTCCTATGCAGGTTTTCCCAGCCTCACCAAACCCTGCATAGTTTAGTTGGCCCTCAGTTTTTATCCTTTCACGTTTCATATAGTTTGCTTTCTTTCCGTTTCCAGAAGCAAAAAAACCCAAACGCAATTTTATTGCACCTGCAGACACCAACGGAAGTGAATTGAAGACAACAACAGAAAAGGTGGATAAAAATAACAGCTGAGTTGAAATCCAAGTAGCAAAGTTAATCGATGATTGTTGGATCCCCTCTTAAGTTCTGTTTTTTGGCTTGGCCTAATATTCCAGTTCAAATATCAGGAGTCCTTAGTCAAAACTTCCACTGAGGCCAGTATGAAAGGGTTAAACTAGCAATGAGCAAGTTGGTTTGGATAAGTGTAACAATGACTTACCTTTCCTTCACTGGAGGCATCCATGGTGGATTCTCTGTAACTTGAAGTCTTTAAATCATGATTTGAGGCCTTCAGTAACTCACCCAGAGGTCATGGGTCTATTACAGGAGAGGATGGGTGAGGTTCTGTGGCCTGCAATGTGCAGGAGGTCAGACTAGATGATCATGCTCTTAGGCCTTTCTGGCCTTAGAGTCTATGAGTCTATTATTGTAGAAGAACCCAGACAAAATATAATAGAATATCCCTCCTTAATGGGATGGATTTTAGCCCTCCAGCAAAAATTTCAACTCTGCCAAAGTTCAAAATAAACACAGCAAGAATCCAGGACCTTCACCCAATCTCTTTTCTCTTTCCATGTTAATTCCATCTTGCAGGGTTCATTGTTTTTTAAAAGTTTTCAAGAGAGAATTTAATATAATTTTTTATCATTATTTAAATGGTTACTGACTTTTATTTACTGGAAAAATGTACTTTCAGTAAACAAAAAATTTGATAAAAAAATTCTATGGCTTTTTTAATCATGGGAGGAGAGGAGAAAAAAATCCCCCCTCCACATTTTTTTGTTGTCAAAAAGGCTATTTTTCAAAAACAAAAATAACCTTTTCATTTAGATCATTTCAACCAGCTCTAGTGGCAGCTCGCCTTTGAGGGTCTATCAATTTACCCCCCTTTTTGCGGTATAACAACGATGGTCCTTCAAAGGTGTAGATAATCTCAAACTCTAAACAATGAAGCAGCCATTTTATGTAATCTCAAAATATCCCCACTTCACTTTCCTCTAGGGCTTTTTCCTAGGCTCTGCTACAGTCCCTTAATTCATGGCCTTCTCTGGCTTCCTAGCCAAAATACCACCCATTCCTAAGGGTATGTAGCAAGTTGTCCATCTAGGTCCCTTGACAAGCTCTTCTAAAGTCCCTCCTTAGCCCTTTCTTTGCAGAGAATCAATGTCTGGTCCTACTTCCTTCAAAATAGACCCACACTGTTCAAAAGGGAGCTCTTATATACAAGTCACTATTCCGAACACTCCTTGCAGAGACGCCTACAGCTCCCATAGTCCCTCTGGACTACAAGTTCCAGAATGTTTTGGGTCTGGGTTGAACTAGGAATAGGGCTGTGCTGAGTCTCTATACCGCCTTAAAGGGCCAGCTTACCCTGTTACAATATGATTTATAAAAATTCATCTGGACTTTTACCCAGAGCACACACTGAATTTAAACATTATTTTAAGTTAAAAAAAGGTTCAGTGAACTTGCTTCTTCCCTCCATTTTCACGTACCTTTTCCAGATCTCATACCATCTCTTGACTCCCTGGCTCTCTCCCCCGACTTGGAGCGGTACCTGGACTGCCAGTGCTCGGGGGGTATTACACGCTTAATAGGGGAACTCCAGCTGCTGCTGGCAGCCACTCTGGCATGGGCTGGTGCAGCGATGTTGCTGCGGCTGCCTCCCTGCTGGGGCTTCTGCTGCCAAGGGGATGCTGCATGCCAGGCTCCTGCTTCCTCCCACCCATTCCCATATCCCCTTCTCTTCCCCATCTTCTCCCCCTCCCTCTCCCCGTTGTCTGCTGCCCTATCCCCTTCTCCTCCCTTTTCCCCGTCCCCTTCTCCTTACCCCATCCCACCCCTTTCGTCAGTGTCTCTTCCCCTCCCCCCACACCCCTTGCCCTGCTCCCCTGCAGGCACTCCCCATTGTACAGGAAACAGGTGGGCACTAGGACCCAGGAGGTGGTGTCCACCAGGAGCTGAAATGTGCTCGGGGTGGGGAGATGCAGTATGGGAAGGACAGAGCCTCCTCCTCCCCCTCAGCAGGCTGTACAGAACAAGCCCTGTAGAGCACTGAGGCGCTCACAGAAATCAGGGGTGGGGGAGTGGCACATAACTCCCCCACAACTCACCTCTGTTGTGGTCATACCCCCACTGCACCTCCCCAAACTATGCCCATGCCACATCCAGACAGTGGTTGAGACTGCTAGCAATTGTTACCAGAGTGTTTCTAGCCAGGAAGCACTGGAAATTTCATCAAAAACTCAATTATTTTTTTCTTTTAAAAAATTCTGCTATAATTTGTTTCAGAGTAGCAGCCGTGTTAGTCTGTATTCGCAAAAAGAAAAGGAGTACTTGTGGTACCTTAGAGACTAACAAATTTATTAGAGCATAAGCTTTCGTGAGCTACAGCTCACTTCATCGGAGCTGTAGCTCACGAAAGCTTATGCTCTAATAAATTTGTTGGTCTCTAAGGTGCCACAAGTACTCCTTTTCTTTTTGCTATAATTTGGTGTCTCCATATGATAGTGATCGATTTACTAGATTAATAGTTTACTTAAGGCCAGAAGCGATCTTTATGATCATCGCATCTGACCGTCTGTATAACACGGACCTAAAAATGTCACCCATCTAGCCCCAAAAAGTGTGGTTGAACTACAGCCTCTCTTTTAGAAAGACATCTGGCCTTGATTAAAGAGTCCAGGTGATGGGGGATTGATGACCTAAAAAAAATACAATAGTCAGAAAAAGATTGATGGGGGAAAAACTAAGGGGAGCCATTATTATGATGTGGATACTTGTCCACTGGGGAAAAGGGCTAAGACCACTGGATTCGCTTCACATAGGAGCATCACAACGCGGCTATTAGGGTTCACTTTTACCATCATGTTCAGATTAAATAACATTTTAAATGAGGACCCAACCTTGCAAACAGTTACCTCTGCAAATTTGCT
The DNA here is from genome assembly GCF_009764565.3 of Dermochelys coriacea. Lineage (NCBI taxonomy): Eukaryota > Metazoa > Chordata > Testudines > Dermochelyidae > Dermochelys > Dermochelys coriacea. The sequence goes on from NC_050074.1 coordinate 115,341,393, forward strand.
TGACTACATGTTTGAATAAGCATATTGCCAGGAGTCATTGTCTGCAGGATCTGGAAATCCAACCGTGCCATGGTGCTGGGGTGTTACCATGAGTTCTGCACAGGACAGTGTCTTTGCTAAGACATTGGTGAGTTTTTTAAGAGTACCATGGAATTCTTTTTCTCCCTTAAATCTTACAGTCTCCACATATATCATCTCCTGACACTTGGGCAATCCCAGCATGTGTACACTAAAAAAGATTAGAAGCAACAAGAAGAGGAGGGTGAAATGACTGAGAAGAATATTTCAGAGTTAAGAACCCACAAAACAACTCATCAACCTTGTTCCTTAATGGCACAGAGACATCAAAAACAAATTTGCTCAGAACCACAATTTTAAATTTTGTGGTTCCTTAAATTGAGCATTTTCCCTCCATCTGCTAATAAATAAACTAATAATGCTGGTGGATACTAATAATATTTGCACTTTTAGCAAATGCATTTTAGCAAATGCAAAATTCCCAAAATAAGAGTTATGTGGAAGGATAACATGATCTGGCTCATATAATAGAGTTTAAGGGCAAAAGGGACTATTAGATCATCGAGTCTGGCCTCTTGCATATTGCAGGCTATATAATTTCACCCTGATACCCCTATTTTGAGCCCAATGCTCTAGTTAGACCAAAGCATCTCAGTCCTCAAAGTACTGTCAAAACATTAGGTGTCCCCGCGCACCTGCAAGGTAAATAAACATGGTCATCTCCATTTTACAGATGGGTGAATTGTGGCAAACAGTAGACATGACGCAACTTCCCTTGGAGACAACAGAAAGACTCCTGCTGATTTGAATAGAAGTCAGATGAGACCCTCCGTGACTTGCACAAATTCACATGAAGAGTTGGGAATAGAACCCAGGAGTCCTGCCTCCCAGTTGCCTGCTCTCACCGCTCATTAGAGTGAGTGAAGTTTACTCCAGCTGTGAAGAAATGCAATTGGACTAAATCATGCTGAAGGGAAGAAAAAAATACATCCAGACTGCAGAAAATGTGGCAACAAGGTTGATCAGGAATCAGTGATGACTATCATCTGTTCCTAATATTTAAGGGAAAAAGGCCATGGAAAGCTGAATAAACAAAGCAGTCTCATGATGATGTTTCCCACATACAGTAGCTTTAATTTGGTACAGAGCTCAAGGGCGAGGGGAAAAAATGCTGTTTGCTTAAAAAATAAACTTCATTAAAATTTCCTCTAACCGACTGGGGAAATGAGAGGCCAGTAAAGTTACAGTTAAGTAACTCTTCAGGACAGCCACACAAGATGTTTACCAAAGCATATACATACATCTAAAGTACAGCTACTTACAGTGACTGCCCTGCGCTAGAGGGCATTTATGTCTGTGAAGCTATCAGATTCAATTTTTTTCACTGAAGGTCTGATTAGTTAATGGGGCCTGACTATTCCAAGAGTTGAGCTAAACAGCTGGACACAATCATGTGGAAACAAACATGTAAGCACAATTAGCAGAGCCATTGATGGACTTTTCTTTCTTAAAATGTTGATACTGAATTATGAGAACAGCTCGAGCTATTTTTGTTCAGATATGGGCTAGTGATGGAGGAAAATCAAACAACTTATGATTCCAAGGGCAAAATCAGCCAGGATTCAGCTCCACTGAAGTCAATGGAGATACATCAGGGATTAATTGAACTGCAAGATTTGTATGGAGAGAAACCCAGGCCCTGATTCAGCAAGGTAATTAAGCATAACAGAACTGTAAACTTAATTGATACAAAAGGCTGAATCGCCCAGTGTTTGGAGGCTCATCTGAAACTTATATGCAGATTCTAAATTGGAGCTGATCTAATCTATGAACTGTATGCTGGCCTGGTTATTGGGATGTTTACTGTTTGACTATATTGGTTTTGGATTAATAGTGGGCTACAAGGAGAAATAAGCAGGAAGGGCAAAGAATGGCTCAGGATAAGCCACCTGACTGCAAACACTTTAAGGGATATTGCCTGAACTGTTAATCTTGAAGGATTTATCTCCTCTCCAGCCAACCTGCAAAACTGGTTTTGTCCAGCAAGGCCAAAGCCCAGGGAAGCAGAAGAACAAAAGGACTATAACAGTTTAAAATGGCTCTCTCTCTATCAAGAATGGGGCAGAGTTGTTTGGTGGAACCAGAGTGGCACACAGCATCTGTTGGTGTGTGAGAAGAAATTAGGATGGCTTAGGTTACCATCAGGAGGAGGGTAAGCCTTTAGGTAAGACAGAGGTGTGTGTGGACTGTTTGTTGTTTTAAAATCCTTTTTCTCTAAACGCCTTGTCCCAACATTAAAATGAACAATACTTTGGCTTTAAGAAGGCTGTCCAGTCACTATAGACACCACTGGTCACAGAGTCTCAAAGGGAAAAACTGCAGATACAAAACTTAGTCAGATCTGCTGAGTATGCATGGTTGATACACAGGATACTGTAGCCCAGGGCTCATTCTAGAAGTGGGAGAACTGCAGAATTCCACACCAGGAAAGTAAAGGCAAGAGGCCCAACACCTGAGGGGGTCTAATCAGAGCAGACAGTGGCGCATCTAGCCCTGCAACCACTAAACAAGCCTCTTAAGCCTCTAAAATCAGGCTGGAAATTTCATGGGAACTGGCTTTTTTGTAAGATTTCAGAACTTGGGGCATTTAGGCTGGAACATGGAAGTACAAAAGCACACCAAGTAGTTAACCAAAATGTTTTGAATCTCAAGAGAGGTTTGATATGGATTTTGTGTGAAGGTTTAGCTAAATTCTTATATTATCAGAACTATTTCACACATTCCTAGTATAACCATGAACAGTAATGCCTGCAGGGGGAAAAGCCCTACTTCAGGGCTAGGTTTAATCCCATGAGTCTGGAGCAAGGCTGGATGAAACCCATTTAGCCTTCTTGGCCTTTTCCTAAATACTGAACAGGAGAGTTAATGTGTCGTCATTTATTTTTATTATTGCTTGTATTACATACAGTCTCTTCCTTCAAGGGTTAACAAGCTAAACAAACAAGAGAGACAAATAGCATGCAGCAATACATTTAACATGATGTTCAGTGCACATTTGCTTAGCTAATCTTTTCCTTTGTCATCCTTCCCCAGATTGTTCCTCCCCTGCCTCCCTTCGTTCTGTACAGGTGTCCCAACAAATGACCTGTGTTTCAGACATGGACGGGAGAGTCAAGAGTTCTGGGTTCTATTTGTAGCTCTGAAGCAGATTTCCTGTGAATATGAAAAGGTACCATTCCAGTGGGAAGCACGCTTTACAGTCATCTGAGCACAGCAGAACTGTATCCAAGACCAAAGAAGGTCAGCATTTGATGTTAAAAAATGTGATCCAGAATGAAAATAGGCAGAATATCAATCCTGTAATTAATTAAACGTAATCTCAGTCCAGAAAAGCGCTTTGTTTCTGGTTTTCATAGATTTTAAGGCCAGAAGGGACCATTATGATCATCTAGTCTGAAGTTTAAAGATCACTCAAAGATTATAACTGAGCAAAACTCACATCATTAAGGTGGAAAGCTCTGGTTATCTACTTTGGCAGGTACATAGTAATGAACGAAAGTCACTCCATTTCTCTGCCTGCTGTCAGCAATGGCCAACGAGCTAAAATTGGGCAGGAGGAGCTTGCTGGCAGCTCCTTCCCCCAGCATCTTCCAGTTGCTCAATTCGTTTTTTAGATCTTCAAGCCCTCTTTCCTTACACAATAGGTTGGGCAACATTATGGTGGTTCTTTCAAAAGTTTACAACTGAACATTGACTTAATACAGCTTTGAAACTTTACTTCGAAATAACAGACTGGACTTCTACATAGAGTGCTTCCGCCGACGTGCATGGGCTGAAATTGTGAAAAAGCAGCATCACTTGCCCCATAACCTCAGCCGTGCAGAACACAATGCAATCCACAGCCTCAGAAACAACTCTGACCTCATAATCAAAAAGGCTGACAAAGGAGGTCCTGTCGTCATCATGAATAAATTGGAATATGAACAAGAGGCTACTAGGCAGCTCTTCAACACCACTTTCTACAAGCCATTACCTCTGATCCCACTGAGGGTTACCAAAAGAAACTACAGCATTTGCTCAAGAAACTCCCTGAAAAAGCACAAGAACAAATCCGCACACACACCCCTGGAACCCCGACCTGGGGTATTCTATCTGCTACCCAAGATCCATAAACCTGGAAATCCTGGATGCCCCATCATCTCAGGCATTGGCACTCTGACAGCAGGATTGTCTGGCTATGTAGCCTTCCTTCTCAGGCCCTACGCTACCAGCACTCCCAGCTATCTTCGAGACACCACTGACTTCCAGTGGAAACTACAATCCATCGGTGATCTTCCTAAAAACACCATCCTAGCCACTATGGATGTAGAAGCCCCCTACACCAACATTCCACACAAAGATGGACTACAAGCCGTCAGGAACAGTATCCCTGATAATGTCACGGCTAACCTGGTGGCTGAACTTTGTAACTTTGTCCTCACCCATAACTATTTCACATTTGGGGACAATGTATACCTTCAAATCAGCGGCACTGCGATGGGTACCCGCATGGCCCCCACAGTATGCCAACATTTTTATGGCTGACTTAGAACAACGCTTTCTCAGCTCTCATCCCCTAATGCCCCTACTCTACTTGCGCTACATTGATGGCATCTTCATCATCTGGACCCATGGAAAAGAAGCCCTTGATTTCATGATTCCATGATTTCAACAATTTCCATCACACCATCAACCTCAGCCTGGACCAGTTCTCACAAGAGATCCACTTCCTGGACACTACAGTGCTAATAAGCGATGGTCATATAAACACCACCCTATATCGGAAACCTACTGACCGCTATTCCTACCTACATGCCTCTAGCTTTCATCCAGATCACACCACACAATCCATTGTCTACAGCCAAGCTCTACGATATAACCACATTTGCTTCAACCCCTCAGACAGAGATAAACACCTGTAAGATCTCTATCATGCATTCTTATAACTACAATACCCACCTGCTGAAGTGAAGAAACAGATTGACAGAGCCAGAAGAGTACCCAGAAGTCACCTACTACAGGACAGGCCCAACAAAGAAAATAACAGAACGCCACTAGCCATTGCCTTCAGCCCCCAACTAAAACCTCTCCAACGCATCATCAAGGATCTACAACCTATCCTGAAGGACGACCCATCACTCTCACAGATCTTGGGAGACAGGCCAGTCCTTGCTTACAGACAGTCCCCCAACCTGAAGCAAATACTAACCAGCAACCACACACCACACAACAGAACCACTAACCAGGAACCTATCCTTGCAACAAAGCCCGTTGCCAACTCTATCCACATATCTATTCAGGGGACACCATCATAGGGCCTAATCACATCAGCCACACTATCAGAGGCTCGTTCACCTGCGCATCTACCAATGTGATATATGCCATCATGTGCCAGCAATGCCCCTCTGCCATGTACATTGGTCAAACTGGACAGTCTCTATGTAAAAGAATAAATGGACACAAATCAGACGTCAAGAATTATAACATTCAAAAACCAGTCGGAGAACACTTCAATCTCTCCGGTCACACGATTACAGACCTGAGAGTGGCTATGCTTCATTAAAAAAACTTCAAAAACAGACTCCAACGAGAGACTGCTGAATTTGAATTAATTTATTAGGGTTTAATAAATTTCTTTTTTACAGGAACACTGTACTGTATTTGCTTTTTTTTGTTTTGTTTTGTCTCTGCTGCTGTTTCTGGTCCCAAATGAGGTTGGTGGTTGACTGGTCAGTTTTTGCAAAAAGAAAAGGAGTACTTGTGGCACTTTAGAGACTAACAAATTTATTCGAGCATAAGCTTTCGTGAGCTACAGCTCACTTCATTGGATGCATTCAATGCATTCAATGCATCCGATGAAGTGAGCTGTAGCTCACGAAAGCTTATGCTCAAATAAATTTGTTAGTCTCTAAAGTGCTACAAGTACTCCTTTTCTTTTTGCAAATACAGACTAACACGGCTGCTACTCTGAAAATGGTCAGTTTTTGTAACTCTGGAGTTCGTAACTCTGAGGTTCTACTGTACTAGAGTCCACTGTGGAGTCTGTGGGCATATCTTCCCCTGTAATGCAACATTTAATGCACACAGATTCTGCAGTGTAGCTGGAAAACCAGCTACCATGCTTTCGATGAAGACCTGAAAAGTCAGTGACAAGCCATTGTGTTGGACACAGCTCCCGTCTCTCAACTTCTGTTTTATTTTCCAAAGCACACTGAAAAGAAATCAGCGAACCCATAAATATGCTCAGATGACCTCTCACATGGTTCCCTACGGCTCAGACACCAATGGTGCTATGAGATAGCTATAAGCTGGCATAGAATTGTGGCTACTGACATGCAAATAAGCAATGCAACTCAGTCTCTCCCATTGCTTATGAGAGCCTGAATTTTTTTTTTTAGGTTGTATTTACTTTTTGATGCTTTTGTAGTCTCCCAGAAGAACTTTCCTACTTTGACTGCTACAATATGTCTATTTTTTTCCAGCAGACTTACAACCTTAAAATTTATTTTATATAACAAACTCAGTTTGCTTTGGGAGCAGGAATAATTTAAACAATTCAACCACAAATTCAACTGGAGAAAAAATATGTTGATAAAATTCCTTTGTGAAAATAACTGTTCCTCTGCTCCTCCCGCTTCACACCCCCTTCCCCCCCCCCGCTTTAATATGTCAGAGAATCTAAATGTCCGAACAATGTGCCAGGATTATTCTGATTCAGTGAATTGGGGGACAACATGTAATTTTTTTAAAAAAGCTTTCCAATTAGTTTGCCACATTTATTTTAGCCACTTCCCTAATCAGAGATAAGACAAATATGTTCTAAAAAAGAAAATAAAAACTTGCCAGAACCTTTATTTCTAGGACTGGACTTGGACCAAACTTTGTTTTGAAATTTCTGAAATATTCAGGTCTGATTCCCCCAAACCCAACACTGAAACATGCCATGTGCACGCACACACTACTTTTTAACGTGTCCAGAATCCACCTTGCAGCAAAAAATGCTGAACTCACAGATAAGCCTGAGCTACAATTAAGATCCAGGGGAGAACTTTTCCCAGCTTTAGGGATGCTCAGATTCAGGAGTCAAAGATCAATTTACAAATAGAGATCAGCTTCAAAATTCAGTTCTGGATCTAAACTTTCTCTGCTGTGTGGTTTAACATCCCCCATGATAAAGAAAGGGGTCAAATGCAACATTTGATTCCAGTTCTGAAGTTCCCCAGAGGCTAGGCAAGTGTCATTTGGGGACCCACAATAGTTTATATATTGAAAAAGGACTTGTATGTAGGAGGCAGTGGAAGTCTCACAAGAAAGGATGTTCTTATGAGACATTGGCTGGGTTTCACACATTGTAGACATCTAGGCACTTACAGAAGATGAAGATAGACATTCAGGTGGGATTTTCAAAACATGGGACAAAACAGCACCTCTAACTTTGCCTCTCAGGTGAGGCCCCCATCAACAGTTATACAAGGTCTCTTGTCTGCCATTTTGTTTTAGTGGCAAAGGAATGTGTCCACTCCTCTGAGTTTCAGAGTAAGTTCCTGTGTTGGAATTTGCTCCCACTGCAGTCAACATTAAAGCTCCCATAGACTTGAATGGGAGCAAACTCAATCCAGTGCTGAGCGCTTTGAAAACCCCACGCTCAGACTTCTGAGCGATGATCCAAACTGAGACAACCCTCCTGAGGTTTGCCTAGCAGTAGTCTCTGTCTCATTTGACCTGTCACCTGAAGGATGGCATTATCACGCACACAGAGTGTTCTACTCTTGTTACAATCCTCATATAAACAAAAGCAAAAAATGAAAAACAACCAAACAAAGATAGGGCCAAATCGCTCATGCATCCATTACTCCATCCCTACTCAGGCAAAGGCCTTCAATAGGATTTTGCTTCAGTAAAGACTGAGTAAGGAGCTCACGATTAGCCCACATGTGTAAATATCCTCCATCCTTTTTTATGAATATATATATCAATTTAAATATCCTCCATCCTTTAAATATCCTCCATATTATATATCTATATAATTAGCCCACATATTTAAATATCCTACATCCTTTTTATAAATATATATATGTGGTCTAACTTTATATATATTATACCTAACCAATAGATGTTAAGGCACCCAGAATAGATGCAAGTAGAACATTTAGCAGAGGGACCATATCATAATAATGCCATTTATTTTTAATTTACATCACTATAAATAAGACCTTGAGGTTCATATCCAAAGGCAGAATTTGTTTTCTTTCAACCACAAGGCTCTGGTGCAGTTGCCCAGGCAGTCTTTTTTTTAATGCTATATAAAATTAGAACACTCTAGAGACAGTGTTCTCATCTATAACTCACTGTCTCCAAACCTCTTCAACAAACATATGGTTTATTTCCATTACATGACGTTCGTGATTCTCATCCCATGTCCAATAGAGCCACTGATTAGTTTAGGGTTTTTAGCAGTCAGTCAGAACCATGATTTCACCATAGGATTAAGGTCCACAAAAATAAAAGGGGAGAAAGAGAGGGTGGAGGAAGAAGGGAATATTTCACAACAGGAAAGCTCTAGTAGGCACAAATTAGATCGGAAGAACAGGAATGTATCTTTGCCAGTGAACCACCAAGCAAACAAACAGAATATGCCCCAACACTTTGCATAAGGCTGCATGATAAACACCAGAATGTTTAGATTTCACTTAGACACTTGAACCAAACTTGGATCTAAAAACAAAGGATAAACTGATTTCTTCTGACATTTAACGTTGTCTGATGACATGCAACATCACTGTTGTTTCTTTATGATGCAAGTTCTATAAGTGATACCAGTTGTCATCGTACATCATAAAAAGCCATGCATGTCTCAAGTCATTGACATTTATTGTTCTTTTAGAACAGAGCCTGTTTTGAGTTGGATGCAGATGGATTTAATTTTTTAATAGAAGAGTTAAACCCGCCCTACAGCGTATAAAATATCAGCCTGAGCAGGCTCTTCTGACACTATGCAATTGAGATGTTCTGGCAGCTGGAGCAGCATAAAACCTTCAAAAAATAAGAGAGCAAGAAAGAGAGCCCTGGACAGAAGGATCAGGAGATTAGTAACAGGATACAAAGTCTCTCACCCCGAGGTCACCTATTGAATCCCACCAGGGTCAGTAGCGACTGTAAGCGGATGGTGGTTCCGTTGCCTGTGAGATCAGTTTGTGCTCTCCAGTTCCTAGTGGACAGGTGTTCACATCATTGTAACTTACACCATTGTTGGTGGGTGCAGCTAAGAGGCCAAGCACTAACCAGGAGACTGAATTAGCCCCTAGAGATTTTTCTGTTGGTACTGGGATGAGTTTGAACCACCACTGACCAGTTCTATGCCTATTAAGTGGAGAAAGAGAATTCCACCTTTCAACATCAGGAGCTTTGCTCAGGGTCCCCTTCTTCAGCCCTTATTTCAAACTGTGACCTCATTCCCATCCCTGTTTTTGTCCTTTAGTTGCCCCCAGCTGTTTCGCTGGTCCTTGTTTTTATTGTATTGTGACCCTCCCTTTTGTTATCCCACATCTGCCTGCAGTGGGGTTCTTACATCTTACATGAAGCATCTCGTACTGACCACTGCCAGAGACAGACTGCTAGACTAGATGGACCATGGGTCTGCTCCACTCTGGCACTTCCCAGGTTCTGGTGTTGTTTCTGTGGGTGAAACCTACTTCAGAGACTCCTTCCAACACGAGGATAAAGCAGGCCCATACCTTTCTGCAGCTTCTCTGAGCAGTGAGGTGATACCTAGAGTTGTCTGCCTGGTGTGCTCCCCTGATGAGCAGCTGTTATATACCGGATCCCACTTCTCTCCCTGTGCTTTCAGTTTACTTTCTCCATTCAGTTGATCTCTGCATCTTTGTGGGTCTTCTCCTCACCTGAAGAGAATGCTGTTGATCTTACAGCCCTTCTGAGGTCGAATAGACCAGCACCTTTTAGATATATACATTCACCATAAAAAGCCACCGTTTTACAAGGAGATCAGAGCTGAGAGAATTTCGGGGGGAAATCTAACTGGGTGAGCAAAATAGATTTTTGAAACAAAAGCTCTACAGGAATGAAATTCAGTGGCACAACTGAAAGCAAGGATGAAAACGGCCAAGTTGCTTTTACAGAGAGAGCCTCATGGCACATATGGGGACAAAATTGCTAATCTAGCAATTAAAGCATGTGGGCAAACCCAGATATGCATCCGCTCATACTTAGGTACATATTTACCAGTTTGCTATATGCAAATGAGGTGGGTACTTTTTAAAAATATTGCCCACTGAGCTCAGAGGGTTGGAAGTTGAGCAGCATAGATTCTCCTTCCCCTTGTGCTGGTCTCACCAGTGCATTTGTTTCTGAAGCCCTTGTCTGCTATTGGGCCCTTACAGGCTGCATTCCCACTGGACTCCTCATTCATTACCCAGCAGAGTACCTTCCTGCATGGAGCCAGAGCTCTGCGAAGCTTGTTCCTTATTCAGGGAATAAACATGCTGCTCAAGTGACCTAGCATGCCAGAATGTGGGTGGTCTTGCAGGCTGATATGGTAGACTAAAACTCAACCCATATGGAGCCTTTGGGAATCCAATTCCCAGCCTCCCTCCCCCACCCGACACACTTCTTTCCCCCTCTCTGTACTGAAAACAGCCATGAATATTTGCACAGGAGCTTACTCTGAAACTCAGAGGAGAGGACACATTTCTATGCCACTAAAACAAAATGGCAGACAAGAGACCCGTGTATAACTGTTGATGGGGGCCTCACCTAAGAGGGAAAGTTAGAGGTGCTGTTTTGTCCCATGTTACCAGAAGACATGAGTTAATTTTAGAGACAGGCCTAAAACAGAAACCAGGGACTGTGGCAACTTCAGAATCTAAAACTAGGTCTAAATTTCACAGTTGGTTGATATCTATAATGCCATGAACCAAACCTCCAAATCTTTGAACTAAAATCACTTAAGTTTGAGGTTTGAACAGTTTAATCCTGATCCAAAAGAACTAGCCGCTTATATTAAACATATTAAGCTGGGCATGTTGCACTAACTGTTAGCGCTAACTAAGCACTCCCGTGTATCTGGGTCTTGTGTAGAACTTAAGATGAGATTCTAAAGGCCTCTCCCTGCATCTCCTACTTTTAAAGTTTTGGTCTGAAACTCAGGGGAGATTTCCCCTCCCAAGGCATGCAGACAGCACTCCTGCTGCAGACATACCCAGAAGAAGAGGAAAATATTTATTTATCCACATGACATTTCAAATCTGTAAGTGTAACCCACACACCTCTTGGGTGTGGTGTTCTGTCCCATCAAGTGACACCGAGACCACTTAGAAAGAGATTAATGAAAGGGCCATGTGGCTTTTAGTTCATGCAGTAAAGGCTCGTACATTTAGCTTCAGAGGTCCCAGATTTGATCCCGCCCACTGACAACCAGGGTCGGTTGGTGTTACAAGTGGGGGCTCATCTGGGATTTGAACCCAGAAAGTCTCTGAAGCTCGGGATGCACTTGCTCAGCTAGATGTGTAACCCACACATCTTCTGGGTGTGGTGCTCTGTCCCGTCTAGGGACACCGAGACCACTTAGGGTATGTCTATACTACCCACCGGATCGATCCAGCAGGGGTCAATAAAGAGACATGATAAATCAACTCCCGAGCACTCTCCCATCAACTCCTGTACTCTACCGGTGCGAAAGGCACAGGCGGAGTCGACGGGGGAGTGTCAGCCGTCGACTCACCACAGTGAAGACACCGTGGTGAGTAGATCTAAGTATGTCGACTTCAGCTACGTTATTCATGTAGCTTAAGTTGCGTAACTTAGATCGATACCCATCCCCCCAGTGTAGACCAGGCCTTAGAGATTAATGAGTCTGCTCTACAGCCTTAACTAAGGGCTATGAAGAGAACCGAATGGGGAAACATGAGCATGAGGCACCCAGAAGTCCCCGGCCTAAAGCCTAGGCCACTGATGTGTGTTGCCTAGGACCATCGCTCGCATGGTGACCTAAGAGCTGGCTACCCTGAGGTACAGTAGGGTGAGTCTGTCCAAATGCCAATCAAATACCTCTAAACAGGATGATTGCGAGCGCCCTACACTAAGCACACATGGAAGGTCATCATGCTGGCATCTTGTAGCTGCCACTGGACTGAGGCAGGCATCCTGAAGTGCTGCATACTGAAGGAACAGCATCTGCACCCAAATCCCTGGGCCTGTCCAGCTTGCTGCAGCTTCATGGATGGCACTGCTACTCAAACAGGGCCCACTGATAACTGAGGATTGCCATATCCCCTCCAACCAAGATGATTCTGTTGTAGAAAGCTTGTTGGACTAACTTCTCCTTTCAGAAGAGGCATGCAACTTCTGTTGACTTCACCAGCAGTTTCATCTAAGCGAGGACTGTGGGTTTTGGTTTGGGATTATTAATAATGCAGGGCTCGGGAACTTTCAGAGCACAGAGGCAGGCATACTGCACTGACTGCCTTCGTTTTGCAATAGAAATCAATCTTTCCTATCCTGTAGAGGAATTGCCTACAGTGGAGGGGGAGGGATTAGAGTGAGGCATAAGTGAGGAGATATATAAAAGCAAGTCCTTTGTAGTGAAGGTGAATGGCAAAGCTTTTGTTTTAAAAATACAACAAATACTGAAAAAAATCAACTAAAACCCTCTGGTAGGTGCAAAACAACTTGTTTTCTAAACAGATTTTCTTCTCTTTCTTAAGAATTATTAGCATCCTGATGCTGCATATGAGAAGATAGGCTACAATGTCTCCAGAGAAGCTGATGCACTATCTTGAGATAATAATCTGCATTTGAAAAGGTTCCTGGTTTAAATATGTATTGACCCAACATTGGTTTAGTAATCCTCATGTAACAAGAGTCTGGATGTATATAGTAAGGGCTATCTCCACAGCATAAAAAGCCATAGTGTTTAATCATGCCAAAGCACTATTTAAACAGGCTTGTGACTGGACTCGACTGGAGTTGGCCAGCCAGTGTGGATAACGTTCAACCATGTATTATGGTAGCTGGGTTAAAAAAAAGATGCTCTATTGCAGGGATCATGAAGTGTACTAGAGCTGAGTTAGGGTCTGATCCAGCAATGCTTTAAAAGTTGGGTCCTGTGTAACTCAGCCCAGCACCACACAGATTGGTTTGCATTGGCAGATGTTGGTGAAAAATGGTAGCTGGCCCCACCTCCTTTCAAAAGCAGATCTGCCCATTTTTCTCTTGACCATCCCCCACCCTTTCAGCTCTTTTGACTCAATCAGTTGAATGCCAAATGGCCACTGCCCAAAGAGTCTGGGGCTGAATCAGAGTTGATATGGGTAAACCTCAGAAGATCGGTAGTGTCAGCTCTGAGAAGCACTCAGAAGCTTGGACGTTTCTCAGACCTACTTAGGCTTGCTAGACTGAGCAGAAAACGTGAGCTCAGGTTTCTTAGGGGCCATTTCCAGTTTTATCCCTCATACGCACAAAAATTAAAAACATAGCTATAAAATGTTAATTGAACTATAAGAAAAGATGCATATCAGGAAGCGGCTCCAGTTCTGAGTGAAGGTTTAGGGGTGTCCATCTCTAATCAAACTTTGGGGGGTTTAGTCCTAGACGGTCTTTGGCTTATCTCTAATTCTAGCTGTTAAAATTAAGAGCCTCCTGTAGACATAGAAATCAAGATTTTAATAGACCTTAAAGCCAGAAGGGACCATTATGACCATCTAGTCTGATCTCCTCCAAAACATAAATCATAGGAAGGATGATCGAGCGATGGGGCACTCACCTAGAACTTGGGAGGACTGGGCTCAAGTTTCTGCTCCACCACAGGCTTTGTGTGTGACCTTGGACTAATCACTTAATCTCTTGTGCCTCAGTTCCCCATCTGTAAAATGATGATCATAGCACTGCCCTACCTCACATGAGTGCTGTGAGGCTAAATACATTATAGATTGTGAGGTGCTTTGATACTATATGAATGGAGACCATCTAAGATCTAGATAGAACCTCACCCAATTAATCCTGCATCACACCTATAATGTTTGTTTGAGCCATAGCCTCTCTTTTAGAAACACACCCAGTCTTGATTTAAATTGTTAAAATGTTCAAAAATGGGGACTGAAAATTAGACTCCTAAATCCATATTTTAGGTACCTAAATAAGCGCTGGATTTTTAAAAGAACTGCGTAAAAACCCAGACCCTCCAAGGTATGTGGTCATCTAACTCCCACTGATTGCAAAGGAAGTTAGGTGGCTGAATAAGGTTGAGGATCCAGCCCTTAGTGACTCCTAGAGAAGTAAGTCAACAGGAGCTGCGAGCGCCTTTGAAAATCTGGCAATTTATTTAGGAGACTAAATTTGCATTCAGGATCCTCACCCGTTTTTGGAAATCTTGACCAAACAGACTGGCACAAAAGAGGCTGCGTCTGCTGCTCAGCATTCCAATGTCTTAAACAGCATCCAATATAAATAAAATAGCAACTCAGACAATTGACCATGAGAAGGACAAGCCATGACAAATCAATCCACTACTCAGCGCTGATCAGATGTAAGGGCTTTCAGGCACTTCAAGTCAGTCGCTGCTGGTGGAAGTGAATGGCAAGCTGGTATGTCCCATTGAAAAGGACTCAGGACAGAATTTATAGTGTGAATCACAGAAGCATGAGGCTTTCTGCTAATCATTAATAAGCTCCTTGATTTTTTACACAAAGCTGTGGGGAGATTCAGGGTAAATTAATATTCAGGCTGTTTCCACCTTGGATGACTTCCTGCAAACTTCTTAACCATGTAACCACAGATGTCCCTAGCAAATAATCCGGGGAGGGGGAGGGGGAGGACTTTCCATTAAGAGATCTAGGATACAGCAGCCTTCACTCAAATATTTCTTCCTTCTTTCTCTCTCCCTGACCACCCATTTTCCACTAAGGAGTTTGGGGGTTGTTTCTTTTTTATAAATGTCCATGTAATTTCACAATTAGCCTACAGCAAAAATTAGTCCTTTATGTTGATTTATACAAAAAAATCAGATGCTTTTGTTGGGACTATAGTAAACCTTTCTAAAACAGATATAGCCTGAGGTGAAGCTATTTCTTGTGCTTTAGAAAGCAAGGGATGAAAATGTATAAAATAAATCATTCCTGAATGGATAAAATTGAAAATGTCTATTAAAAAAAAAAGGATCTGTGATCATGTGGGCAGACACTTCATCACGTAGACTGTCACTACACAGCCAAAAGAGATGTAATTAATTCGAGAGATTTTAGAATCCACAATATGTGACCTGTGGTTACAAGATGGAACCTGATACTACAGTCCTTATTTCTGCAAGTAATCTTTACTCACAGGAGTTGTCTACTGGCTTCACCTTTCACCAGCATTAAATCGGGGTCTGTTGGGGGATGGGAATAAAGGATATCCACATGGTAAGCTTTTATATCTTTGTTAAGATGGCATGTCGCCCTCAATTCAAGAAAATATGTCATCCTATCTTACCAGCCTGCACCCTCAAAGCACACATTTCTCTATAGGGAGAAGAGATTTCTAGTAACAGAGGGTTCTTTCATCTAGCAGGAAAAGACATACCAAGATTCAGTGTCTGGAAGGTGAAGTAAGACAAATTCAAGCTCTGTTATCTAGAGTATTGGAACACTGGGGAAGTTCCAGGAGACTGGAAGAAAGCAAATGTTGTGCCAATATTTTAAAAGGGTAAACAAGATGACCTGGTTAATTATAGGCCTGTCAGTCTGACACCAGGCAACATAATGGAACAGCTGATACGGTACTCAATTAATAAAGAATTAAAGGAAAGTAATATAATGAATGCCAATCAACATGGATTTATGGAAAATAGATCCCATCAAACTAACTCGATATCTTTTTTTTTATGAGATTGCAAGCTTGGTTGATAAAGATAATTGTGTTGATGTAATATACTTAGACTTCTGTAAAGCACTTGACAAGGCACAAAACTAGAATGATATAAAATGAACATGGCATACCTTAAACGGATGAAAAGCTGGTCAAAAGTAATTGTAAACAGGGAATCATCACAGAATGGGTGTTTCTACTAGAGACCTGCAGGTTCTTGGTCCTATGCTAGTTAACGTTTTTTTCTGACAGAGAAGAAAACAAAATCATCACTGGTAAAGTTTGCAGATGACACAAAAATTGGAAGAGTGGTAAATAATGAAGATGACAGGTCACTATAACAGAGTGATCTGGATCTCTGGGCTCCAGCAAACAAAATGCATTTTAAAACAGCTAAATGTAGGTGTACCTCTAGGAATACAGATGGAGGCCTCCCTTGCAGGATGGGGGAACTCTATTTGGGAAGCAATGTCTCTGAAAAAGATATGGGCTTCACAGTGGATAATCAGCTGAACATGAGCTCCAATATGATGCTGTGGCCAAAAGGGCCAAATGCAATCTTTGTATGCATAAAGAGGGGAATCTTGAGTAGTAGTAGAGAAGTTATTTTATCGCTGTATTTGGCACTGGGGTGACTGTCACTGGAATACTGTGTTCAGTTCTGGTGTCCACTATTCAAGAAGGCTGTTGAAAAATTGGAGAGAGTAAAGAGAAGAGCCAAGAGAATGATTAAAGGACTAGAAAGCCTGCCTTATAGTGTTATAATCAAGGAACTCCATTTATTTAGCTTAATAAAGAGACATTTAAGGGTGACTTGATTACGGTCTATAAGCACCTACATAGGGAACAAATATTTAATCTAGCAGAGAAAGGTAAAACACGATCCAATGGCTGGAAATTTAAGCAAGACAAATTCAGACTGGAAATAAAGCATATATTTTTAACAGTGAGAGTAATTAATCATTGGAACAATTTACCAAGGGTTGTGGTGGATTCTTCATCACTGGCAATTTTAAATCAAGACTGGATGTTTTTTTAAAAGATCTGCTCTGGGAATTTTTTTGAGGACATGCTCTGGCCTGTATTATACAGGAGGTCAGACTAGATGATCGCAGTGGTCCTTTATGGACTTGGAATCTAAGAATATATGATTTTGTGAATTTTCCATCACTTGAATTCTTTAAGACAATATCCAGTCTGAATGTAAAAGAGACACTCTAGTTCAAAGAGTAGTTATGAGCTAGTGAAGAAATGACTGGGGGAGGTTCTATGGACAGTACTATGCAGGAGGTCAGATTAGATTATCACAATGGTCCCTTCTGGCTCTAAAATATATGAAGCCCAACCACAACTGTAGTACGGAAAGAGTACGCCAACCTCACTGCCTCCTCTGCATGCAGAATTTGAATTTAGAAAACCTAGGCCAATGAAAGCAGTTCTTTGGCCTTACCATGACTCTGCTTTCCAGAGTTACCAGTAACATTTCAGAGCCTCTCAAAGAAAAGGATTTTGAAAATGATCTAGTGCCCTTTCCATTAGAGCTGATTTCAAAGTTTTGAATATTTTTGCTGTTTTCAAGCTGCATATATAGGGAGCCCTCGGACTTATAATGCCTGACTTACGTCGGACGCCACTTACAATGCTTTTCCACTGACTGTGCGTTTTGCCCCCATGACGCTTGTTTTGCCCTTACAATGCTTGATTTGCATAAAGTTTGCTTGAAATCACTTCCTGGTTGCGATATACGGGTATGGAGCTGGAAGGGGTCGCTTCTGATTGGCTTAGAGGCATCAGGGTAGCTTGCTTCCGGATTGGGTTGCCGCTTGTATTTCATTGGCTCCCGGCCCTGGGCTCAGCCAATCAGAAAGCTTGAACAAGCCAAAGTGATTGGCTGCGGCTCAGCATGTGTGCCATTCTTCGCGGCTTTCTGAGCCTGTGTTGCCAGCGCTCTGAGCAGCATCTGAACGTTTATAAGTTTATTTGAATGCTACAAAATACAGTGTACAGTAAATACATGGATATTGCAACATTAGTCATCTATAATTCATTTAGTACAAAAATCTGGGTTACTGTGGTAAAAATAGTGTATCAAGCCTTGGATCAGGAACCAATCCTCCCTTTAATTCCAATGGGAAAAGAGGTTTCGACTTACAACATTTCGATTTACAACGCAATTCTGAGGAACGAATTGTGTCGTAAGTCCGAGGACTCCCTGTAGAGTGGTCAACGTTTTTCAAAAATCGGAAATCTCATTAAATTCTTTGAACATTTTTGGTGACAATTTTCTACACCCAGCTCTACTCATCATGCATGCTGTTCTGTAGCCTATTACTGCAAATCACCGGGCTGGGACCATGGAATGAAACTGACCAATTTCACTTTCTGATTATGTTGGGACAGACACTGCCGGAGCTGCCGCTATGCGCTGAGGGAAGGTTGGGCCTGCACCAGGCCTCCCATGCCTGGGCCTTCTGTCACCTGGCAGCAGGAATCAGACTTGTCCCTCTTCAGCCACAGGAAATGTTGGGAAGTACGGAGCAGGGGGCCATCCCCTGTGCTCCCTAACATCCCACAGAAGTCAGTGTGAGCACACACTAGGAATTCAGGCTAAGATCCCAAACTGGTTCAGGCTGTCTCAGTCTCTGACTTGCTAATGTAACCCTCATCTTCTGAGTGCCAAGGCTGTAGAAGCAGACTCATCAACCATGTGTGGCCCAACCATCACTAGAAGGAGACAGAGCTCCTCAGTGGATGCATGTAGGATACATACACAGATAAAATCTCATTCATGCTAATGAGAATTAAGCACACGAATAGCAACGTTTGCCCTCTTGTGGTGAGTATATGCCCTGCACATCCCCCCTCACAGCATTACCAGGGGGTACAGGGAAAGCTCCACAGCACAGCTCCAACCCCTTGCCTGGGATCTGCTCCGACACAGAGGAGAGCATTGGAACAGGGTGGGGAAAAGAGCCATTGGATGTGTGCGTTTGTAGATCTGCTTCCCAGAAACCCCTGCATACAGGGCCTGGAGGGGCAGCTGCCTTACAGAGGGATTGCACTGCAGCCTTTCAACCTGTCCATGGCTTGGAGGATTGAGTCTGGTTACTTCCCTGCACAAAACCTATTTGTTCAGCCTATTATAGGATGGGCTGAACTGGGCCTGTACCACGGGGAGAACATGGCCTGGAAACGACTCTGAGAACGGTTTCAGCCGGAGTGCACATTCTAGAGAAATTGCCGGATGCTTTGTAAAACTGTACCCCTTCTGTTTTTGTGGGAGCCCTCCCATCTTTGTGGAAATGAAGCTCATATTGAACCTTGGGGGGCATTTTTCTTTTAATTTCTGGTAAATGAAACCTTAAAATTCAACCAGTAGCAAACAGCCAAAGAAATAAACACAAACATAATGTTTTCAAGCACAAGCATCTCGGGTTGAGTCCAGGGTCCTTCATGTGGGTTCTCTAGTCAAACACCTTGCTTTTCAGTAGTGGTTTGGTTTTCTGTTGTTCAATCAGCCCTTTGAGTTGTTGTTGAATATTTCAGCGAATATGTAATAACACACATGCTGTGGTACCATCAGCCCCCTTCCAGAGCCCTGACTAGTTCTCAGAAGCCATGTAAATTCTCGCTTCAGCGGTAGCCAGATATTTCCTGTACTATCAGTGTTAAGAGTCTAAAAACAGTGTTCTGCAACACACAGAGATATCTTATTTGTGCCGGGCTTCTGAGACTCTCTGTTTGCAACTTGGCCATGGGATTTTCTTCCTGATCAATAGCATCATAGGGACAGATTGTGAACGCTTTGCTGAGCACAAGCAGCCCATATATATGCAAATAAGTGCTCAGCAATCCAAGCCATAGCCAATGAAACTGTCTCTTTTGGGTCCAGGGTGGATAGCCAATGAAGGCTCAAAACTAGATCAGGGTAGGCCATTTCCCAAAACAGTTCAGAAGGGAAATATTCGGGAGGGATAAAAAGTAGCAAGACTGTAATATACCATCTAGCGCATGCAGTCCACGAGTGGATATAATTAAAGCGGCTCAACTGTATGTCATTGCCTCCAATGCTAATGGAGAGTCTCTTCCAAAGAGGTGTTTGACCTTTTGGAGGGGGAGGATGCAAGTTCTATCCCCACTGTCACTGTGAAACTGGCTGTGGTGTGCAACATAGTGACAGCCACAAGGACCACAAATTGGCTGCAGTGCTATACTCATTTTCAAAACAATAATCATCCTTTTAAAGCCTCTTTAAAGTCTGCAAGCCTTGAAGCAGCATGGGCACCCGACCAGCTTTTCTTCTTGCGGTCTCTTGCCAAACTGCCACAAGATGGCAGTGTTCAATTTACAGCATTACACTTCTTCGGCTGAACCAACAGCCTCCGGGTGCTGACAGGCAGTGGCACAAGATGCCTTCCTCAAAGGTATTGTGCACATCAGAGCAATGATGCTGCGTAGGTTACTCTAGATGCTGGGGCCGGTAGGGGTGTTATTCAGTTCTCAGCATTCTCAATGGTAACTAACCCATGTCCACTGGACACTGTGTGAGAGCCACTGGTCGCTGTCGAGGCTGTAAATTAAACCAAGTATTGACGTTCTGGTTGGTGAGGCTTAGCCTTAATACTGCATTCACTCACAGTCGCCACTTCTAGGGACTAGTCCTTGGTGCACGGACACAGTGGTAAGGACAGAGAAGAGTTTTAAGGTACTTTAAAAGCATGGCAATAGCCAACTTGTGCCTGTCTTCTTAGATATGCTAATGGCTATAGGCTACCTTAGATCCCTCTTGGTGGGCCCTGAGGATGATGAGATGGGCTTCCCCTTATTATCTTACAGTTCCCCCTGCAAGTGTGCTGGGTTCTTGACTAGGAGAAATGATCCCTGCCGAGGAGCGTGTTAACTCATTTCAGCCATGACACGATGAGGGGGCTAACATGAGAACCAGAAGGGGCAGGGGTGAGTCATATGAGTCATATTGCATTGCTTGGTTATTGTCAAGCAAGATGCTGCTATTGCCTTCATGGCAAGTCTCATTGCTAGTGTAAACCACTGGTGAGTGTGTGTATATGTTGGCCTCTATGCCTGACCTGATCTGCAGAGGATATATCTGTTACAATCCTAGCTATCGGTCTTTAGCTCAAGCTGTAGCAGTTTGTGCTTTTTAGTTCTGGAGGTCCTCAGTTCAATCTCTGGTGGGGGTGGTCTTTTAGCCTCCATACACATTCATTTTTGGGTTTTCTGCTGAATTAGACTAGCAAGAACATTTGGTAATGTGGATATTTGACCCCTAAGAACTGGACTAGTATCACCAACTGATTTGTCATTCATAGGCAACCAGCCATCAGATAGTAGCAACTTTTGGTTGCTGTTGGTTTTGAACACATGATTTAGAGGCCAAAGACTCTGTATCTCCATTACTAATTCATTTCTTCCTCCAAATATCCAGTTCTTAATCCAAAACCCATCTTCATCCATATAGTCAGTCCACATGTAACATACTAACTAATGGCGTGTGCCTTGCTAGTAGCTAGCATAGAAAATAAGGGCCCACAATTGCTCCCAGCTAGTGGAATTCCTCCTTAATTTAAGTGGCAGTGACCAAGCTCTGTGCTGAAGGTCCAAGGTCCTCCAATGACCCATGATGAGAGGTTCTTATTGAAATCAACGGCCATTTATTTAGATTTAAAAAACAACAACAAAGATACAAGGCTCCAACACCTCATTAAAAACACAATAAACTCCCCTGCAGCATTAAGAAACTATTATAACAGGAACTGAGCCAGGCAGACAACTACAGAAACTCCTTTCCACCCCATCATCATTATGGGAAGCAAACCCTCAGCCTTCTCCAAAAACCCTCTCAAATAAGTGTCTTTTCAGCATGCCCCGTAGGTCAGCAGATTTGGGCTATTTTGAACCATATATATATATATTTGGGCATTATTTGTCCTATTGCCAAGAAAATAGGGAAAAATATATAAATTACTGCCAATGTCTGTAACTTAAAGAAACTAAGCCGAGTAGAGGTTTTTGTGTGGATTCCCATTTAGGATGTCTCTAGGGAGACAGGTTAGGTCAGAGATCCCATCACAATACTGCAGCTGTTTTATTCCATGATTGTTCCAAATGGTGCCGTCAAAAGTCAAACCCAAAGCCACGCCCTTTGTTGTAATTCCAAGGTTTGGATTTGATTTCCCTCGGGTGCACAACATTCGCACTGAATAAATTCCCAGTTCACCTCTGCTGTCTCAATGCAGCATTGTATGTTTCCTTCTTTTTTTCCCCCCATGAATCTGCTGTCATTGAATAGCACACACAAAAAACCCTCCTCCTATGAGGACTAAGACCTGGGGAGCCGGAGCAGAGGAAAGGATGTTGCCTGTAAAGTTCAGAAAATAAAAATGACTTGTTCTTTTGAGCTGCTGTTCCCTGATGTGACACTGTGATCAGTATCAAATGCTTGGTGGCAAGGATTTTTGTTGAGCTTTGCCGGCTAAAATAGGTTTAACCTACCAGTTGCTCTTTGTGGGTTTAACAATGTGTATGACAATAAAAGGCTGCCGCCACTAGATTGTTAATGCGTGAATGGTTCCAATTCTATATGTTTACTATTGTGCTCCGTAGATTTCCTAGATGGAATGTTTGGCTCTGTCTAGTGCTACAGATTCTGCTTTGTGCATGGAGCTGAATCAGCCTCATGGTAATTAATCAAGACATACCTGGAACTAAGATGACTTAAAGTTAAGGACAGCTTCCGGATCCCTTTCAAATACAGGATGTTTTCTGCTCCAGTAAAAAGTCATTCCTTGTGTCTTTCAATCCTTACTTTGCTGTTGCAGCTATCTCTGGATACAGAGAGGTGACAGTTTATCCCATCAGCATAAAACCTGCTAGAAACATCAACTCAGGCCGAAACCTGCTTATTCATATTCATCTGTGATCTGCAAAGGTGCCATTTCTTGGGGCAGGTGGATAACTATTGTAGACCAGAATAATAGGTAATGAGAATGACATTCATAGAGCCAAGCTCAAGGAAGATTCCAAGCAAATGGATTGTATAGAGATCTATAAAGGGTAGCGGGGACCAGTGCTAGTTAGGGCAGGGGCAGCTTCACAGCCCCTCCAGATGCACTTAAGGAAATAGTTGCCATGACCCCTGTGTAAACTCTGCATGGGGATTGGGATCACTGGATCAGCATAGGCACTGGCCATTATTATTGTATGATTCACAATAGCACCCAGGAGGCCCAACCAAGAACAAAGCCCCATGGTGCTAGCCACTATGCATGGCCACAGAAAGTCCCAGGCCTGAAGAGCTTGCAATCTAACTAAACAACAGGTGGGAGGGCAAACAGATGCAGTGACTTTCCACAGTAGGTCAGCAGCAGAACTGGGAACAGTGCCCATGCTGCCTAGCTTGCAACCCAGGGCCTACGTCATTGGACCATGCTCCTATCCAAAAGCTCCTACCAGGCTGGGCTTGGTGCAAAACACGTCTCCACTGCATACAATCCCAGTCCATACCTCCCCCCACCCCCCATGCATACACCCACAGTGCATCTCCTGAAGTCTTTATAGCATAAGTAAATTTCACTCCTCTGGACAAAGCTCAGCAAGGGCCTGATCCCACTGAATCATGGGCGTCTTTCCATTGATTTCAACAGCAGCTGAATCTGGCTCACACTAGGATGACAAGCGCTACGCAAATACCTAGAAAGACTGAAATTGGGCAGCGACACCCCCCTTAAATGGGAAAGTGAAAGTTGCTCTCAGGTGTTAAAAAGCAACTGGCACATGTCCCCTGAACCTGTCAGCACTTCGGCCCCGTTTTTTTCTGGGGTTTTACTTCCATCACAATCAGCCACTTGTTACCAAACCAGAGCTTCTGGGGAAATGGAGTTAAATTAAGAAAAATCAAAAGTAGGGACGGGAGCAACGCCTATACAAATATCTGCCTATATTATATAGAGTGCTGTAGTTAATCAATCCCAAGAACAAAGAGCTTGGCTTGAACTAAGAAAAAGCCCAGCCAAGCGAAGCAGCCCTGCTGTGGTAAGCAAGCAAAGAGTGCTATCGACAAGGAAAAGAAAGGCCTCTCCCACTGAAGGAGTTGAAAACAAGGGATTTTAGCCCCGGAGGCAAGCATGGGACCTCTGGCTCTCCAGTCTAGCGCTCCTCTGAAGGTTAGCAAGCATAGAAGCTGGTGAAGGGGACAGCAGCTTCTCTTAACTGGGGCAAAAACATAATGATTATACGTTCAATAAAAGATCAAAACTCCGTTTGAGGGTCATGGCCATGTTCTTCCCAGCTCCAACCCCAGCCCCAGCGACCGTCTCTCTGAAGAGCATTTTGTGCCAGTCTCTCCAGGTGGACATCTAGGGTAAAAGTGAGCTACAAATGAGTTAATCATCATTAGTGTGTCGGCAGAACCTGCCAGCCTCACATCCCTCCTAATGGCTGACAAATGTCAGGGTGACTCGTATGCTTTTTTTGTTAATTGAATTGGTTAATTAGGTCCCAGAGGCCTGGCTGCTAATTATGAGCTGCAGAGGAATATGGGCTTTAAAAAAAATAAAATAAAATCCAATGCAAGGATTTTAAAACAAAAGAGAGGGAAGAAAAAAAAACTACACACACACGCGCGCACAAAACCCTCTTTTGTGTTCTTTACAATCTGTACAGTTACCTTCGCTTAATTCCTGACCTGCCACATGCTACTGCCTTCTTGATGTGTTTTCAGAAAGGAGGGTTAGAGAAACTCCAAATCTGCCTTTTTTGATGAGAGCATCTGCTCAGTCAGCTACGCGTTCATTAATTTTCTGCCAATTAGCAAAAAAAAAAAAAAAAACCCACTCCAGATTTGCATCTTAATTTGTTACTTTGTAAAGATGTTGGGTGTTTTTAAAAGTTAAACACTCCCTCTGGTTTGCCAGTCCCAGAAACTGAAGAGAAGTGGCCAACTTCCAACCAAGAAATTAATCATTATACTTTACTCTTCTATAGTGCCTGTCAACCCCACATCTCAAAGCGCTTGGCAAAAGTAATTCATTAAGTCTCCTGACATTGCTAGTGGGGCAGCTGAGGACCAGCAAACTCCTCGGGCAAGGGCTGTCTTTATTTGTGCCTGAGACCTTCCTCCAGGTAATTGATAATAAAAAATTATTACTATATCTGGTTTACAGAGGGGTAAACTAAGGCACAAAGCGGGTTAGGTGATTGGCCACAGTGAGACAGTGGCATTGATGGAGGAGGACCCAGGTATTCTGAGTCACACTTCCCCCCTTTTTAATAACAAATGATTACAATGACACACGGGATGGTCATTGGTTTTATAACAATTAGATGTATTAGAACAGGCCATTTCCTGAACAGGTACTCACAGAGGTGAAGCTGCATGTTTCTATGCTGGGGATTTTCATTTTAAAGACAGGCAGTATCATCTAGTGGTGAAAGCAGAAGACTGGAAGTCAAGATAGCTGGTTCCTAATCTCAAATCTACCACTGACTTGCTGTCTTATTATGGATAAGTCATTTAATGTCTACATGCTTCATTTTCCCTGTGACAGACTGATTGAATGACACATCCACCACGACATAGGTGTAACCACTGTCCCATCATCCACTTTAGACATCCCGCTTGCTATCCATATTGCTTCAGGGCTCCTTCATTTTCACACACCCCGCCTAGCTTTTTCTCATGCCATTGCCAAGGGGCTGTCATGAGCCTTAATTCATAGCTGATTATAAGGGGATTGAGATCCTCAGATGAAGGCAAAATATTACGATGCTTGTTTCCCCATCTCCATCTCCTGTTGGATAGTTAGTTGCCCTATGGGTTAAAAAAAAATTGCCTTGCATTCCCCCACTCTTGACTTTGCCATCAATCATGTATCCCAGTAGTCATTATACTTCCATTTTTCTTCTTCTTCTTCATATCATATGACACATAGAGCAGTTGAAAAGTTCCACCAAGCTGCTGCCAGGTCACATTCAAACGAAAGGATCTGGGAAGCTGGCAGCTAAATGTATCTGATAAGTTGGCACTGTTACTGCTCAACGGGGGAGGGGGGAAAGTGAAGGAAGGAAGGTGGGGGGAGGATCAGGAATGGGGGGGTGGGGGAGGGAATCAAGAGAGATTCAAAAGGCTTTTGTTTCTGAATCGGATTCTTCCAGACCTTGAAACTTTTGCAGAGATGCATGTCCCCCCACTTCCTTTTCTCCAGAGTTAAGGGCATTAAAATAACTTATTAAAGGCCTGTATTTGCTTTCAGACAAGCTCTGAAAGGCACTCAAGATGTCATTATTAAAACCAGCACTCTGCTTTGGGAGTTGGGTTTTGTGGTTACAGAGAATAAAGCAGAAATGATTGAGTATTTGCTCCGACTCTGCCAGCGTTACAAAGGCTGTGGTGCACCACAAGTTGCTAGAGAAAAGATGGGCAGCTTTGTAGCCGCCGGGACTGCATTTAAGGGTGGGTGTAAAATGGTGTAAAAATATGTTCAGGGCTTTGTTTTAAGGAGCAGTGCATTACTGTAGCTTCCCAGTGTGATCCTGTGCTTCCAGTAGTTTGTTCAGGAATGACCACTCTCCCTCTCACAGGTAATTAGGAGGAGGGGGGAAATCAACCCAAGTAATGAGATTCCCTCTGGAATCCTGAAGTAGGTTGCAATAAAATAGCTTCTTGGGATTCTGTTGAGGTTCTTTGCTACAAGAAATGCAAGGGATCCGCCTGCCAATAGCATGATTGTAATCAGAAGGGGCCTGTCCCTGGTGAAATAATTGAAAAGGAACACAAAAATAAACAAAGTGTAACATGCCAGCTAACAAGGCAGATGTCTGAAAATTAAAAGTCAAGGCAAAAGTCTAAATAAAAGGACTGGATGCCTTAATCTATGCCCAGACTTTACCTGCACAGCACCTTAGTTGAATACGGAAGTGAATTATTAAAAAGAACAGGAGTACTTGCACTTTAGAGACTAACAAATTAATTAGAGCATAAGCTTTTGTGAGCTACAGCTCACTTCATCGGATACATAGAATGGAACATATAGTAAGATATATACATATATAGGCGCCTCTCACAGTTTGTATGATAACTTCCAGCTTATCTGTATGTGTGTGTGTGTGTATATCTATCTATCTATCTATCTATCTCTTACGATATGTTCCATTCTATGCATCCGATGAAGTGAGCTGTAGCTGACGAAAGCTTATGCTCTAATTAATTTGTTAGTCTCTAAGGTGCCACAAGTACTTCTGTTCTTTTTGCGGATACAGACTAACACGGCTGCTATTCTGAAACCTGAATTATTAAAGTCTGATAACATAGCCCTAAACAGTCATTGCCGTTATACAGAGAGTGCTACACCAAAAGGCACACAGGTTACAGCGTTACTGATTTGAGTGGAATTATATCTTGTCATACACTGGTATAACTGAGAAAAGAAACAGGCCCAATGCTAGTAATTAAGTGCAAAGTATTATTACAGACAGGATGGGTTATGCTCCTGGCTCACCAACACTATTGTTTATTAGAAGCTTGTGAATAGAGGGGTAGCAACTAACAGCCATCATTGTAGAAACCATGGAATTAACATATATGATTGTACAGCACCGAGCGTATGCTATGGTAATACAAACAAACAAATAATAATAGAGCTGTGCGAACTAAGAGCTTGATTCTGCCCTCATTTACACCAATGTAAATTAGGATTACACTGCTATAAAATCAGAATCAGGCCCTGATCTGTAACCTTTACTGAGGAAAACTCCCTTTGGACCTGGTTCTCTACAGGACACGGGCCCTCATTCTGAAAAGATTTCCCCATGTGCTTAACAATACACTCTACGAATAATTCCATTTGCTTTAACAGGGACCACTCACAGCACGTGAAGATAAGCATGTGCATAAGTCTTTGCAGGACTGGGGCATTAGTCATTCACCCCTGTGCAACATAGATGGAAGACACATATTGTACATCCTTCACACTGGTGAAAGTGACTAAGCAAGGTGCAAGGGAGTGGAGAATCAGGAGTAATGACTGCAGATAAATCAAGAGTTATCCAGTCCTTTGTTCCAGGACTTCATATTATTCCTGAAGCAAAACCAAGCAATTACTGACAGTATGTGTTTTTTTAAAGGAAGTGTTTTACATATAGCCCCTAAACCTGACTTTCCAGTATGTTCCTCCAGTTTCATGCTGGTGTAACTCCACTGAATTCAATAGAGTTTCACCAGCAAAAAACAGGAGTAGCTCAGCAAAAAATAATCAGCGCTATCAGTAATTTCAAAGTAAATAAATGGTAAGGTAGGTCCTGAGAGCAAGTGAAAAATACAAGCACACCTTTCCTCCCTGTCACTTCAAGTCTTCAATGGAGAGAAACTTGCTGACAACTGAAGGAAATTCTAAAAAAGAAAGATCTTCCCAAGCAGGTTTGTGCAATGGTTTTGGGTTTCTTTCACCCTACAATGTTCTTGATAACCTGATTATCCTCATTAGTACTCCATTCAGATGGCTGGGAATGAAGGGGAAGATCCTAAATCCTCAATATGATAACAGGACAAGGAGATCAGGGAGCCCCCTCCCACTCCTGCTAAAAGAATTTTTAATCTTCGCTGCTCTCTGAATATTGACTGGCTGCATACTGACAGGCCACCTGCTGAGGCTGCTTTCGCTATTGATAACCGATGCCATCGTGCCTAAAGTTCAAAAACCAACAGGCAGCTTTCATGTTTGTAAATAGTATTGATCTGCATAAATAAACTCACCATTAGAATGACAGATTAAACAAGGACGAAGATGGAACATTTGTGAGATTAAATCCGGAAACAGTTAATTAAAAGCTGAGTGATAAACCCAGCTGTAAACTGCAGCCAATTAATGCAAGCATCTATAGATCTACAAATATCTCTCCCCCTCTCCAATACTACACCCCAGCCCTGTTGCTTCCCCCATCCCACTGAAATACAACATGGAGCATGCTATCTGCAACCCATCCTTCCTGTCCCCATATCTGTCCCCCAGTGGAATAAAGCACCCCTTCCCCCAAAAAAAAAGATCGGAAAGAGGGGAGAGATGATTACACCCTTCAAACCAGTAAAAAAATCACTTCTATGAGCATGCACTATTTGGCATTACAGGTTTTGAGGGCATCCATAGAGACAGAAAGGCTGCTTTGCCAAGGACGCTCCCCTGAAAATCTACCAGTGATCCCTGGAGAAATCCACCCTGACATTGATGATACTACTCTATTAGGGATGCTGTGGGAGGGGGAATCAGTGGCATGGTACATGAGTTGGCATGTCAGGAGCCATGTGAGTGGAACTTTATTTACCTCACTGTTGAGCAGGTTCTGCTGTATTTCTGCCCCTACTCCACCTGCAGAGCTGCCAGCCTCTCTTCCATCCCTCCTGGGGGCAGAATGCCTTGAGATCTTCAAGCAGAAAATTGCACCAAGTTTCAGGAGCACACTTTAACTCTTAACTCTCTCACCATGAAGAGTTTCCTTGGGCTTTTGTATCCTTGATACCTTTGTGCCCATTGTTGTAGGGTCACCTGGGTGATTTTTTTTGACAAGTGAGTTCTGAGCAGAGGGTGGGGATCCAGGGACTCCGGATTCTAATCCAGCTCTGACAGTGACTTCCTCTGTGATCTTGGTTAAGTCATCTTGCCTCTTTGACTCAGTTTCCCCATTGATGTAATGGAGATGATATACCCAGAGATGTTGACATTTTTCATTCAACAATATTTTCAGTGAAAATGACCCTTTTATTAAAGTGTAAAATGGAAATGTTTGTACTGTTCAAAATTTCACTTTTACAAAGAAAAAATTACAAAAAGAAAAGAAATGAATTTTGGCATCAGCATTTCCCCATCTCCCTTTTCTCCTTATCCTCTTTTATCCCCTTCTTTCCCTTTTTAAACAAAATGGAAAAAGGAGGGGGAAAAGGAGGGAAAGAGGGAAAAACCTTAGAAAAGCCAAAACCTTTTTAAAAAGAAAAGGAGTACTTGTGGCACCTTAGAGACTAACAAATTTATTTGAGCATAAGCTTTTTGTTTTCAAAATGGAAAAAAAAGTTTGGGGTTCATTTCCTTCTCCACCCCCACCCTCCGCAAAAAAATTGCAGAAAATTTCCAAACAAAATTTAAATGTTTTGAAATCTCCAATGGAAAATAAATGCTTTATTGTACTTACTTATCTTACAAGCAACTTGTAAGGATGAATTAATGTCTGTAAAGCACAGTGAAAATGAAAATCATTATCCGTCATTGCTAGAAGGGCTGCTTCCAACAATGGTGCTATATCACAGGTATTCAACATAGTGTGGAAGTATGGATAATGTGGAGGCATTTTGGGTAATTGTGGGGTGGGGGGGTTACTGTACTGTTGATATGGGGAAAAATCAAATTCCTATGTTCTCCAGAAGCTAGTGCAGATGAAACAGTATGTATGGCCACCACCGCTGTATCTACCTCACAGTCTTTAACGTGTTTATCCAGAGAGCATCCCTATGAGGTATTATCCCCATTTTGCAGAAGAGGAGTTGAGGCACAGGGACTGAACCTAGGTCTCTAAGAGCCCAGGCTAGGCCCTAACCACCGGACTACCCTCCCCTATAAGCAACTGCAAATGGCGGTTGGTCTACTATATTTATCACCCTCTCGCACACTTCTGTAATAAATGAGTATATTTGGCCTTTGGGGTGTTGTGGAAGAATCCCAGTCTTGCTCCCCTCTTTTTTCAGGAGGGATTGTATCTTATAGTTGCAGGGGGACAGACTCAGAGAAGTAATGGTTATTTCCCACATCTATGTTCCAATGACTAGTCCAGATTATGACTGACAACAGTGAATGACAAAACACATGGCACAATCAATCAATCAATCAATCAATCAATCAATCAATCGAAGTTCAAGATTGCCGTCTGACTGAGGACAGCCCACAAGGTAAGTATCTCAAACACACAGTAAGCAATGTTGTTCTCACAGTATTAACATAAAAGGCGAGGGCTGGCACATTTAACTCAGGTCCACCGTCTGGTTTGCAGGTTCATAGTAAATTTCAACAAGCTACTCCCTTGGGGGTATTCCATTTACATCATCTTCTCTCCCGTGGGAAGAATGCAACAAAAAAAAAAATCTGTTGAACAGCCCTGGAAATTAAATGCTTGTCACTCACCTTCTTGCAATAGCATTCTCATGCCATGGTCCCCTAGTGCCCTCATTCAGGAAGGATCTGCTATTGGCAAACAAATAATAGCTGAAGTATTTTTTAAGTGTCAGCACTGTTAATGATGATAGCACATATGTCAGATAGCCACACAACCTGCACTAGGAAGGTAAGTGTAGAGTGGCAGGGTGGTTAAAACATTGTACCAGGAGCCACAATATCTAAGTTTTGTTCCTGGCTCTGCTACAATCTATTGGACCTTGAGCAAGTCTCTTAACCTCTGTGCCTTGGTTTCCCCATCCCTAAAATAGGATGAATAATGCAAAGTTTAGCAACCTTATAAGGAATCATTTGTTCATTCCTATTTATAACGTCATTTGAGATGCTGGAAAGAAAGTGCTATATTGATGCAAAGTATTATTACTATGAATATCCACCATGCTTTGGGTGTGTTGTAAGAGGCTAAAAGCAGGGCTGCCCAGTCTTTGCAATAACAAATATCACATTGTCATTTCGAAAAGCTGGTTGGTTAAAAAAAAAAAGGTGTGTGTGTGGGGGGATTTTTTTGTCCCTTTTCAAAAGAAATCATTCTCATTTTTCAGAAATTCTCACTAGCTGCCAAAACCATGGAAAAATACAAAAAAAAATTTTTTTTTATTTCTTTTTCAGATGTAGCTAACCTTACTGCTTTGCCAGGCCACTGCCCTCACCAGTATGAGGTCCCTTCTATAGCTTTCCTTCGATGTCCTGCCTATGAGACGTATGTATATCTGTCTATGGTATTATACAACCCCCATCACCACAGAACATCAGAACACCTTACAATCTTCAGTGCATTTATCCTTACAACATCTCTGTGAGGCAGGGCAGTGCTATTATCCTCATTTTACAGAGAGGGACCTGAGGCACAGAGAGACTAAATGACTTGCCCAGGGTCACACGGGATGTTTGTGGCAGAACAGGAATTCAACCTAGTCTCCCACAGTATAGGTTAGTGCTCTAACCACTGGACCATCCTTCCTGTTGGAGGAGAGGAAGGGGGAGAGGCAGGTAACAAAATAACCATAACAATTTAAACCCCACCGTAAGCTGTTTATACGCACATCGTGAGTGTAGCACAGGAATGACTGAATGAGCACCCAGCAGAGATTTGCTTCCAGTCTGCTCCCAGTCCAGTCTTGATATGGCAGAAGGACAGCCAGTTTCTGACTCAGGGATCAGTTACAGAGTGCAGCACACCTTGTCAATTCCTTTTACAGATGGATACTCTGCAGCACCTCACCGTGTGATAGTATTGTCACTCTCATCTTTTCTCACTCTGTTTGTTCACAGCTGCACTTGTGTTGATTTAGCTAGTAAATTCCAGGGCAGGGACTGTGTCATTTACTTGAGTACTAGAATATATTTAACAGTAATAGGATGGAACATCTGGCCAATCAGCTTGCTGCTAACAGAACATTCATTGTCCAATAACGAGCAGCAATTACATTTACATGAAGTTTTAAGGGCCTGATCCAAAACTCATTGAAGTCAATGTGAGTCTTTCCACTGACTTCAATGAGTTTTGGATCAGGCCCTTAGGAATTAAATCAGGGTATGTAGTTCAGGGTATGTAGTTCATATGCCCAATAGAGGGCAAGAACAGAACACTGGAGGTAAAGGACAGTTAAAAATGTTGATGGTCCCTAAAGGCAATCAAATAAATGAATTCCTCTCCAGCTGTAGACCCTTAAAGATTGGCCATCACACCCAGTTCAATTACCAGATACCTTCAAACTATAACTATGTATTTGTCCCAGTCTATAGAGCCCATGCGTATGGAACAACGATTCTTGGAAGACGGAAGACTCCTGACATCACTTCTTTTAGAAATATGTTCAATTGCCTGCACAGAGACTAAAAGCAAAACAAAACAGAACCACACCCAGGTAATGGAAGGTCAGGGAGTTTGTAGATTTTTTTTTTTTACAGAGCTGCAGAATTACTTAAATTCTTCAATCTAGAGGAAGGAAGGAGGGTCTGCTTGGTAAAGGCACAGGCAACTGATAGTCAGGAGAACTACATTGTTGTCCCACTTCTGCCATAGACTTCCCAGTGTGACCCTGAGCAAGTCATAATCTCTTTGTGCCTTAGTTTCCTGCACATATTTACTTACCTTGCTGAGGGTATTATGTTGCTAGGGCTTCATTCGTTAACATCTGAGAAGGGTTTTGTGGCCTTCACATGGTGTTGAAGGAGGGAAAGGAGTAATGCAATCCAGATCATCAGCTGGTGTAAATTGGTGTCGCGCTCCATTAACTTCAATGGGAGCTATGCCAGTTTACACCCACTGAGTATCTGATCTCATTCTTTTTAGACAACGTTCTGAAATCCAGGATTGGCATGTGGACCCACACACATACTCACACAGAGAAAGGCCATGCAATGTAACCTGTTTTTCAGTAGCTATGTTAAATAGATAAAAGATGGATTCACTCAAATATGCATGGCAAACATATATACCCAAGCAACCCCAGGGTACAGAAGTTACTGAAACAGGTCATGAATTTGTGTACCTCTCTGTAGGGTAAATACTACCACATGTGCATTAAAAAGAATCTTATTTTATAGAGTGCTGACGTGAAACCCCCTGTAAGGGTTAGTATTTTGTTAGGTAAACATTTTTCACTCTGCGCATTCCCCTTCTCTTCTCTCTCCCCACCCTCCCCAGCAATAACTTACAGAGTTATAACAATAAATTGAATGAATAGTTTCCCACACTGGAATGCCTACATGCAGAAGAACTCAGAATGATTTCTGGCCAGTTTCTGACACTGATCTAACAACTGTGCTGCATAGTATTGTGTTGCTCTTGTACCGAGTCTTGAGCTGCTCCCCTGCCAAGAATGAAGTGCTTGTTCCATAAACCTGGTGTAGATTATCACTTAGCTGTATAGATGTATCTAATAGAATTAAATAGTTTGGGCTCCTGACCAGTAACAGATGTGCAACATATAATGCAATAATAAAGGAGACTGAAAGTGCCGGTGTTAATGCAAGGAACATTGTGAGATAGCTCAAATTTCTTCCATTGCCCCGTCAAAGCTTTATGGAAAAGTAAAGTTGAGTCCCGTGTTTATTGGAACAAAACAAGCTTTAACTTTTTTTTATTTTCATTGTAAAATGGGTGTGTTTCTCTAGCCCCATGGCTTAGGGGAATACAGGGTCATTTTTTATTCCTCTGCGGAGCAGTGGATCTGCTTTACCTATCTTTTTGTTTTGTTTTGTTTTGTTTTGTTACTAAAACTCTTCTCTAACTTAAATTCTTCTAATGAGATTATGTTGAACCAAATCATAACTGGCTGCTGAGGACACACACAGCCTATGTAACTCGAGCTGCTGAGGTTGGAACCGGCTGAGTAGGAAGAGGAAGAGCTCTGTTGTACCCAATTTAAACCAGCCCAATGACATTGACTTGTCTAAAACAAGACAAAAGATGTGGAACTTAGGGTTAAGTCCCTCAAGGAGCTGGGTATTTCCTATGAGGTGCTGAGTGCTGAATCCTACTGAGAATTTCTATGGGAGTTGGGGGTTTCTCAGCTCCTCAGTGATCAGGCCCTTAGTTATTATGTTTAGTGAGGTGGAAAATTCTCTCCTCAAAATGGCACCTATGCTGGGAGTCTCATCAGGGAAATTCCATGAGCAGGAAGACACAATTACTTTTGCCTTCCTTCAGGGGTCCCATCAGGCCATGGCCAAGGCACCCTGAGAGGAAGTGGTGGTGGTAGTTTCTACTGCTACTTTCCTTACTGATCTTATCTGTGGACTTCACTCTCCAGGGTTGTCCAATTGTCACCTTCCCTTAGCACTAAATTCCACTTTGCTGCAGAGCTGGCAGTGGGGAAGGAGAAGTGAGCCAATCTGACTAACCAAAGACAGTTGGCAAATACATGACACCTCTGCAAAGCACAGAGGAGCTTTGTACGACCACTCAAACAGCCATCGTTGGCTGCTGACACACCGGTCAGCTATCATCTTGTCTCTATCGTTCCACCCTTGGGTAAGGTTAGATGAGAAAGTTTTGGAGAGAAGATAATTCCCTGGGTATCGGACTACCTCAATCTTTTCTGTGTCTGTCTGATTACAGCACTCAGACTGCACCGCACAGGCAGTCCTGGAGATGGATGAAAATGAGGGTTCTGCAATGATCTTGTTGGCCTATG
Source organism: Dermochelys coriacea (assembly GCF_009764565.3). Lineage (NCBI taxonomy): Eukaryota > Metazoa > Chordata > Testudines > Dermochelyidae > Dermochelys > Dermochelys coriacea. The sequence continues at coordinate 115,376,680 of NC_050074.1, forward strand.
TGCAGATGTGCCAAACCCCGCAAAAAAATGCAGAAATTGGGCTTGTTTTGGCTTAATTGGCATGTGAGTTGCTTGTTGGCTAGTTTTTGGCTTGTAGCTTGTTGCTTGTTGTAGCTTGTTGATTCTTTTTTTGATTGGCTCCCAGCAAGCAGGTGGCAAGGGGGGGCAAGCAGGGGCAAAGGGGGGGGGGGAGAGTCAGGGGTGCACAGCAGGCTCACCACAGTTCCAGACTGCACGCAGGGGGATCTAGTCACATAGAGTGAGATGCCAATGAGCCCTAGCGAGACCCATCTCTATTCCCCAGTAAAATGGTGACCTACATAAAATGATTGTGGTGTTTAATTGATGTTTTTTGTAATGCACATCGATAGAAAGAGCTATTGCCAATATTGTTACAGTGGTGTTGGGCAAGTACCTGTCAAAAATTCTGTGACTATTCACCAAATAGAAAACACATATGCTTGTGTAACTGACATTAATATTAACCTAGGTCTTTGTCCACCTCTAGTGGCTGAATCAGTAGGAGGTTTCAGAGTAGCAGCCGTGTTAGTCTGTATTCCGCAAAAAGAAAAAGGAGTACTTGTGGCACCTTAGAGACTAACAAATTTATTAGAGCATAAGCTTTTCGTGAGCTACAGCTCACGTTCACGATCGATGCATTTGGTGGAAAAAAACAGAGGAGAGATTTATATACACACACACAGAGAACATGAAACATTGGGTTTATCATACACACTGTAAGGAGAGTGACACTAAGATAAGCATCACAGCAGCGGGGGGGGGGGGGGGGGGAAGGAGGAAAACCTTTCTGGTGACAAGCAAGGTAGGCTAATTCCAGCAGTTAACAAGAATATGAGAGGAACAGTAGGGGGTGGGGTGGGAGGGAGAAATACCATGGGGAAATAGTTTTACTTTGTGTAATGACTCTCCCTTCCCAGTCTCTATTCAAGCCTAAAGTTATTGTATCCAGTTTGCAAATTAATTCCAATTCAGCAGTCTCTCGTTGGAGTCTGTTTTTGAAGCTTTTTTGTTGAAGTATAGCCACTCTTAGGTCTGTGATCGAGTGCCAGAGAGATTGAAGTGTTTCTCCACTGGTTTTGAATGTTATAATTCTTGACGTCTGATTGTGTCCATTCATCTTTTACGTAGAGACTGTCCAGTTTGGCCAATGTACATGCAGAGGGGCATTGCTGGCACATGATGGCATATATCACATTGGTAGATGCGCAGGTGAACGAGCCTCTGATAGTGTGGCTGATGTGATTAGGCCCTATGATGGTATCCCCTGAATACATATGTGGGCACAGTTAGCAACGGCTTTGTTGCAAGGATAGGTTCCTGGGTTAGTGTTCTGTTGTGTGGTGTGTGGTTGCTGGTGAGTATTTGCTTCAGATTGGGGGACTGTCTGTAAGCAAGGACTGGTCTGTCTCCCAAGATCTGTGAGAGTGTGGGTCGTCCTTCAGGATAGGTTGTAGATACTTGATGATGCGTTGGAGAGGTTTTAGTTGGGGGCTGAAGTTGATGGCTAGTGGCGTTCTGTTGTTTTCTTTGTTGGGCCTGTCCTATAGTAGGTGACTTCTGGGTACTCTTCTAGCTCTGTCAATCTGTATTCTTCACTTCAGCAGGTGGGTATTGTAGTTGTAGGAATGCATGATAGAGATCTTGTAGGTGTTTGTTTTCTGTCTGAGGGGTTGGAGCAAATGCGGTTATATCGTAGCGCTTGGCTGTAGACAATGGATCGAGTGGTATGATCTGGATGAAAGCTAGAGGCATGTAGGTAGGAATAGCGGTCAGTAGGTTTCCAATATAGGGTGGTGTTTATGTGACCATCGCTTATTAGCACCGTAGTGTCCAGGAAGTGGATCTCTTGTGTGGACTGGTCCAGGCTGAGGTTGAGGTGGGATGGAAATTGTTGAAATCATGGTGGAATTCCTCAAGAGCTTCTTTTCCATGGGTCCAGATGATGAAGATGTCATCAATGTAGCGCAAGTAGAGTAGGGGCATTAGGGGATGAGAGCTGAGGAAGCGTTGTTCTAAGTCAGTCATAAAAATGTTGGCATACTGTGGGGCCATGCGGGTACTCCATCGCAGTGCCGCTGATTTGAAGGTATACATTGTCACCAAATGTGAAATAGTTATGGGTGAGGACAAAGTCACAAAGTTCAGCCACCAGGTTAGCCATGACAGTATCGGGGATACTGTTCCTGACGGCTTGTAGGAGGTTTGTGACTCTGCTATATTAGCAAAATGATTTTCCTGGCCAAAATATTAGTGGAACCAGAGCATTTTAAAGCAAATATTGGGAAAAGTAATTTTGAACCTGATCATCCAAAAATCGGATTCCAAGAGTTATGCCTATCCAATCAGAAAATAGAAACAATGCCATGTGACCTGATTATAGGTCCAATGAAAACTGAACACCAGCGTGAACTTCCATTATCAAATAGCTGCTACACACAAGCCACAGCCCAAGAATTATTACTTGAGAAATAAATTTTTCACTAATAAATACAATTGAAAAGCTGCTTGCAGACAAATCTGACGCAGACGAGGAGACTAAATTCAGGCAAATCAATATTGCCTGGCTCTATTACAAATGAAGGGAAAGGATATAAAATAGCCATCTGGGAAGCCAGGGAAAGCTCAAGACAAGTGCCTCCTTGCTCTAAATCATCTCGGCAGTAAAACTCAGGAGAAAGTGACAATTGATTAACTCTAATTGGAGGTTAAATTAAATGATAATTAAGAATAATCAATGGCAGTGCTGGTATGCCAACACCTCCCTCCTGGCGGCAATCCCACTCAATCCCCAGTACGCCAATAAGACTGGTGATCTATGAGTCCAACGTGTGCTCCGCCACCAATAAAGAAGCAATTCCCAGCAGCACTAACCCAGGGCTTTGGCAGAAAGAGAGCATTTCAATGAAAGACAGCTGCGCCGTCATGAGAGATGGCTGATATACTACTCCCTACATCAAAGACTAGGGTGCCCTCAAATGATGGAGGCTGGTAGCGACAGCTCAATGCCCACCTGCTTTCAAGCCACAGATCACCAGGCGCCTTGCCTCAGCATATTATTCTGATTTTGTTAAGAACATTAGGATGTTATATACGTTATTGTGTGGGCAGCATGCAAGGAATTGCAATGATCTGCACAGACCCTTCTGAGAAAGGGCAATTCTGCAGGAGCAGGGAATGGTGGATGGAGAGTCAGAGATGGAGAGGGGAATGAACTTGCAGTTCTGATCCATACAGTCCAATGAATTGTCTGGTCTAATCTTAGAACTCAGGCTAATTCATAGATGCGTCTAAGGCAGGATGGGGGGTTACCCTGCAGTTTTCCCAGAGCTGCTATTACAGTTTTTTTCGACCCCTAACTGTTTGAGCAAATGAAATGAAGGCATTTTATGTACGTGTTCTAACAGCATTTGAGTGTGTATAGTTCCTTTTCGGTGGGTATGGACATCCGAACGTCCCACATTTGACCTCCAGCATGTGCTAGGGAAGGGTGTCTCCAGTACAAGGCAAGAAACTATTAGGATTGGTCATATACAATCATTAGATCTCTACCTATTTCTTAATCAGGGATGCCAGCTTCCACTGTACTAACCCTGAATGAGTCAATATCAAGAGGTGTAGCATGTGAAGTTGGTTCAGATAAACAACTCCAAAATTCAGATGGTTATCTACAGCAACCAAACTGCTTGGACCTGCCAACTAGGCTGCCTCAGGAGATTTCTGGCCTTCACACATCCCCAAGTAGCTCCAAACATAGCCCAGAAGTGCAGAACTGTGCCAAACAGAACAGTCATGGAGAAAGGAAAGTAGGCAATTTTTAAAAAAATTCTTCAAGTTTTGAGTAAGGCTTTGCAGGGTGATGAGTGTAGAAGGGAGACGAAGCTAGCTTGTGTCTCAGCCCTGTATGGGATCGGGTCCTCGGAACAGAACAAAGACTACAGTGCCTCTTTGTCAAGAATACGATATACAGTGATAAAATAGCTTTAATAAATATTTTTTTAAAAAAAACAAGAACACCGTTTAATTCAGCTGCCTTGCTCTATCCTCCCCTATCTGAGTCTGCACATGATCCTAGGCCTGGTCTACAACTAGATGTTTTACTGACATAGCTATGTCAGTTAGGAGTGTAATATTTCTAACCAATGTAGCTATGTCAGTAAAAGCCCTACTGTAATGCAACTATATCAGTTTAAGCACTTTCATACACTACACTGCATCTGCAATCAGAAAGGTTTTGTCAGTATTACTATACCAGCAAAAGCTGCTGGCCTAGTCTACGCTAGAAAGTTTTACCAGCATAGCTGTATGCATTTATACTAGCCAAAAAAGTCCTTTTGTCAATATAGCCTATTCTGTTTGGGGAACTGGTATAAGCTATACCATCAAAAGACTGTGGCCAATATAACCAGCAAAAACTCCACTGTGGAGATCCTGCTTAAAGCTCTACTGTATATCTATATAGGCAATCCCTTTCCGTATAGACAAGGGATTGCTGTATTTCTATGCGCCTTCTCCTTCTATCTCCTTCATTCCCCACTATTATCATACCTACTTATGTCACATCAGTATAGCTCATCAGCTGTTTGGGGACAAGGACTATCTTAGCCACTGTGGCAAAAAAAAAAGGGGCAACATTTTGGGATGTATTAGCAAGAATGTTGTAGCAAGACTCGAGAGTAATTCTTTCCGCTCTACTCTGCACTCCTTAGGCCTCAGCTGGAGTATGTGTGGCCAGTTCTGGGCGCCACATTTCAGAAAGATGTGGACAATTGGAGAAACCCCAGAGAGAGCAACAAAAATGATTAAAGGTCTAGAAAGCATGACTTAGGAGGAAAGATTGAAAAAATTGGGTTTGTTTAGTCTGGAGAAGAGAAGACTGAGAGGGAACATGATACAGTTTTCAAGTACACAAGAGATTGTGACAAAGAGGAGGAGAAAAATTGTTCTCCTTAACCTGAGGATAGGACAAGAAGAAATGGGCTAAATTGCAGCAAGGGCGGTTAGGTGGACATTAGGAAAATTGCCTGTCAGAGTGGTTCAGCACTGGAATAAATTGATTAGAGAGGTTGTGGAATCTCCGTCCATTGGAGCTGACAGGGATGGTCTAGATAATACTTAGTCCTGCCATGAGAGCAGGGGACTGGACTAAGCAGACTCTTGTGGTCCCTTCCAGTCTTATGATTCTATGATTGTTGGTTTTTTGTGTTCTGTGAAATATCTAACACAACGCTAGGCATTACAAAATAAGGAGAATCTTGTCTTTGCAGCTCCATCAGTACTACGGTCATCCTGGCCGTCAGGTAATTAGATAGGTAGACTGAGCCAGCAATACTATAAGGAGGACAAAGAAGTTTATCCGCATAAAGGAAATATGACTTTCCTTGCACTGACCATACAAGTTGAGTGTGTTTGATCAAGGAAAAAGTAGGTGATAAAAGACAGCATAGGAAAAGCCTGGTCATACCTAACATGTCCCTTTACAGATCAATTTACCCTTGTGAAAAATACAGTCTTTTATCCTTATGAAGATCAATCTTCCTGCTGTAATGCTGACAGCAGCATCAGTTATCTGCACATAAGTGCCAACTACTGTACATGAGTTACATTAACCCTGGACAGACCCTAACTAGCTCACCCACCTTTATAACTTGCTGTCACATGGGTGATTTTATTAGGTATTCCCCTCCCCGTTTTTCTTGAATCCCCATCACCCTACACACACACACAGCTGAGATTCACTGAATGCCAAATACCTTGTTGTGTGTTGTTGAATACTAATGCCATGTGCCTTGATCAGAAGAAGTCTTTTATTTAAGCTAGTTTTACAACCTGAAAATTGCAGCAGTTACTCTCCTTCACAATTAAGCTGCTTCCCAGCCTACATGAATCATCAGGAACTCAATTATTATTGTTTAATTAGAGCTGGTAAATAATAGGTCACCCACCAACTTATTCAACGCACTTTATGAGATTTTTAATATAAATTTTCCAACTAACGTTTGTTCCATTATTCACCATATAGAACTGCCCGGCTTTTGATGGAAAGAGGATTGATACCTTCATCAGAGAAGGACAGTATGGCTTGTGATAAAGGTATGACATACAGGAGTGCTGGCAAATGGATCATTTTCAGTTCCTAGCTCAATCACCTGAACTTGGGTTGCAAATCTTGATACCCTGTCCCGTGACAGGGGTCAGTATCCAGGACTACCACAATGACGGTTCCATTCCAGTGGCTAGGGCACTAAACTGAGATGCGAGAGACTTCAGGTCTATTTTGCCTCTGCATTGACTTGCTGTGAGACCTTGGAGAAAAGGTTTGGATTTGTAAGGGAGTTGAACCCTATTGAATTTCAGGGGATGTAGGTGCCTAACTCCCTTGGGCTCCTGTGTAAAGCCCAAGAATTTCAGTTTCCCTCATTTGTCAAATGAGGATGATCGACTTAGTCACCTGCCGAGAGCTATGGAGACCAAATGCTACTGTTGCATTGCTAACCAGAAAGACAAATAAGGCAAGTCTTACTACATGTTAGTATATAGGAGAACAATTCTGCCGTTTTTGTGTTTTTAAAATGCCTACAGTGTTGCTTGGAAAGGACTAATAATTTAACACGTAACGACATTAGCAGACAACAAACAAATAGCATGTGTCTGACTCTTCTACAGAAGAAGCTTTGATGCACCATTTGCAGTCCTTATGCTTGTGTATGTCTGTCTCTCTGACTTAACCCCCCTCCAACCCCCCCCAGCTCCACCCCATCAATATACTGTTTTGTTTAGCCCTGTACCGATTATTCATTTCTTGGCACTGAGTTTGTGAGCCAAAGAATTAACATTTGATTTTATTTATTAGCTACAAAACACTAGGGATACAGCTGGGATTGGTTGCACAAACTATTTTGATGGGAAATCAGTGACAGATTGAGAAGGATCAGACAACAAGCCCTTTGCGAGCATTGTTTGAGAACATCCTGTTGGTGATTTTATTGTTTCAAAAATTGGGTGTGGGGTGGAATAGGGTGGAGTGGCCTTCTCCAGGGTCCTGTCACTGACTCCCACATAGAACCGCCCAACTCCATCCCAGTCATAGAGTAGCTTAGCCACAGGACATCTTCTTTTAAATCTGAGCTAATGTTTTCTTACAGAAGAGGAGACTCTCTGAAAGTTTTTTTGCTATTTTTCTGGAATTTCTTTTGCTCAGAGAGGGATTTGAAAAACTAAATACATTTCCTGTGGATGCCGAGGGCTGGGAGCAGCAAGGAAAAGCATAGCCTTGGCTTGTTTCAGCAGTAAATAATCACTTATGTTCCAAAAAGTCATTCTCATGGATGAGGGCTCACCAGCACCTGCAGATAGAAGAAGCCTGGGGGGCAAGTCCAAAGCACTTCATTTAGACGGTCCCTTATTACAATCAATCAGACCCCATTCCTCTTAGCCACAGAGAAGTGTAGGCTAAACCTACATGCTTTTAAAATTAAAAAGGTGGAAAGACATGTATTTTAAAAGAATGTGAACAGAAATGTGGGGTTTGTATCAGAACTTCTTTTCACCTTAATCCCCTCATGCACAGATAAACACACTGAATCTGTATCTTCTTACAGTTCTTGTCACTATGGAAGAGTTTTACTAATGGCATTTCTTCCCCCGTTCTACTGGCATTTCCCCCCTGTTCTACTGGTTCTGTCTTTTGTGTTGGTTTGGTTTGTGTAGTTCAGCCCACATGCCTAGGAGAAAGTAAGCTTTCTTCTCCTTATGCTTTTTTTAAGGTCCTAATAGCCCAGCTGTCTCAACCCATTTGGCCAGATGGGAGTTCTCTCTGAACATGGGTTCTCGTAGAGACCAGCAGGTAGAGTGGTTGTCATCCTCTGGCAGAATTTGTTAAATCTAAGGCCAGATCTACACTAAAAAGTTAGGTGAATCCAGCTATGTTGCTCGGGGAAAAATCCACATCCTGAGCAATGTAGTTAAGATAAACTAACCCCCAGGGTAGACAGCGCTAAGTCAACAGAATAAATTCTTCCGCTGACCCAGCTACCACCTCTTATGGAGGTGGATTAAATACCGTGATGGGAGACCCCCTCCCAGGACTGTTTGACTGCCTATACTGAAGCATTACAGCTGTGCCACTGCAGCATTTCGAGTGAAGACATAGCCTAATTTATCCTTGGGAAAACCAGCATGAGTAGTGAAAAAAATCTTTGTTCTTTTAAGGCCTAACCCCAAGGCCACTAAATCCCTTTGCTACTGATGGGTATTGGGTCAGGGCCTTAGTTAGCAAACCACCTCCCTTTCTCTTCAGTGGGAATGCTGTATGGGGACTGTGTGTAGAACCAGGCCTAGAGTCTTCCTGTGCCATCTCCTGTTACCTGATCTCCCTCATGAATCTGGTTTCACATAACATATTTCATGCTCTAGGTCTCAAAGCCTAGCAAGGAGCTGGATAGGAGCAATGAGCAACGCAACAGCCATTTTGTGCTCAGCAGTAGATGCCACATAACCTTGTCATTTAAAACCTGTTATCCAATGAAGGGAATGTATATGAAGGCAATGGAGAGAACAGCCTTTTTGAAAAGGGCCCTGGCATCTTTACTTCCATTTTAATAACTACCAGGGAAGAGCAGGAGGGCATAAACATGCATCTGAAAGACACTGCCTAGGAAACCATGGGAAGACCCAGCCTCCCAAAGCAACATTTACTATACTAACATCTTTTCAAATATGGATGCTGCATTATGGTGTGGAGTCGCAATGTAATCACACTGCATCAAGTAGCTATGCTGCACAAAGCCAGCCCATGGCACAGTAAAACTGTATCTCCTCTTCCTCATCCCACTTGGGATTCCTAAATGTCTTTGCCTCCCAGGACTCAATACTCTGCTAGTTTGGGATTGGCTGTTGTACCAATACAGGCCTGCCACTGCAATCCTTCAGTTGTACCTGCACTAGATCTCCGCGAAAGCTCATTTCAACTGTAGGCAATTAGCCTGGAGCAAAGCTTGGTCTCCATCTGAAATGTAATGAAAAGGATAGAGTCAGCTATGGGTCCCACTCTGACAGACTCTGCAGGTTCTTCTTCAACCAAAGATGATTAAGTGGAGCCTCCTGCCACCCCTGCTGCTTCTTGTTGTGTAAGGGGACACTCTCCATCAAAGTAACACCCGAAGAACAGCACTGTGTCAGCACTAGCTGCCAGTCTGAGGGAAACAATCATCATATACTACTGAACAATTTAACAGGATTCATAAATTCACAGATACTAAGGTCAGAAGGGACCATTCTGATCATCTAGTCCGACCTCCTGCACAACGCAGGAATCTCAGAATCTCATCCACCCACTCCTACGAAAAACCTCACCTATGTCTGAGCTATTGAAGTCCTCAAATCGTGGTTTAAAGATTTCAAGGAGCAGAGAATCCCCCCTCAAGTGACCCCTGCCCCATGCTACAGCTTCCCGACCCCAAATATGGCGATCAGCTAAACCCTGAGCATATGGGCAAGATTCACCAGCCAGATACTACAGAAAATTCTTTCCTGGGTAACTCAGATCCCATCCATCTAATATCCCATTTCAGGGGATTAGGCCTATTTACCCATAATATTTAAAGATCAATTAATTACCAAAATCACATTATCCCATCATACCATCTCCTCCATAAACTTATCGAGTAGAATCTTAAAGTCAGATAGATCTTTTGCCCCCACTGCTTCCCTTGGAAGGCTATTCCAAAACTTCGCTCCTCTGATGTTTAGAAACCTTCGTCTAATTTAAGTCTAAACTTCCTGGTGGACAGTTTATACCCATTTGTTCTTGTGTCCACATTGGTGCTGAGCTGAAATAATTCCTCTCCCTCTCCTGTATTTATCCCTCTGATATATTTATAGAGAGCAATCATATCTCCCCTCAACCTTCTTTTAGTTAGGCTAAACAAGCCAAGCTCATTAAGTCTCCTTTCATAAGACAAGTTTTCCATTCCTTGGATCATCCTAGTAGCCCTTCTCTGTACCTGCTCCAGTTTGAATTCATCCTTTTAAACATGGGGACCAGAACTGCACACAGTATTCCAGGAGAGGATGTCTTTCCTCCTCCTCCACTAAACAAACTGTTAAAGACCATGACCTTTGGAAAACATAACAAGATCTGAAGAATTTACAGCCGTTTGTTATAGGTCAAGGCATAGAGCTAGTCCACAGCCTTGTAATTCCAGCCAAAAGCTCCTTTATCTCCCGTACTCTGCGCAAATGCAACTCCCCTCCCTATCACAGATACACATGGCAAAAGTGCTAAACACGAGCCCAATTATTATTTTCTGAACTTTGTGCTACAAAATGCAGCCAAAGAAATTAACAGTGGGGCACTTGGCTTACAGTGATCTGAAAAATATGCTAACAAATTTATTAGAGCATAAGCTTTCATGAGCTACAGCTCACTTCATCGGATGCATTCGATGAAGTGAGCCGAAGCTCATGAAAGCTTATGCTCTAATAAATTTGTTAGTCTCTAAGGTGCCACAAGTACTCCTTTTCTTTTTGCGAATACAGACTAACACGGCTGCTACTCTGAAAAATATGCTGTGGGCATTTGCAAGGGCTGTTCAGAGATGGAAGTTGGCCACTCTCACTTTTCACTCCGTTTCTGACCTATCAGTCCTTGTCCTCAAAGGAAACCTGCACAATACCTTGAAGAGGCAAGCCTGAAAGCTAAAAATCATTGATTCAGGCACTGGTTTTATGGCTCAGAACAATTTGTAACACACCTCACTGCTTGCTAATGCTACTATTGCCAGCTTCATTTTCAGTGGTCACCTCCAGCATATGTGAATCCCTTATGCTTAACACTCTATCCCAACTTAGCTAGAAGAGAAATAACCCCTCCCCCTTCCCACACACACATACATTTATTATTTTAAAGAAACCTCGTGATTTGTAAACCAATCTCATGATTTTTAGGGCCAGACTCCTGATTGCTGAACATTTGGAGTTAGCAATACTGTGTTTGCACCCTAATTGTTAAGAAACCTGAAGGGAATGAAAAAGAAACTCCAAGGGACTATTTTTTTTTCAAAAAAAACAAAAAACAAAAAACCCTAAACCCTCATGAATTTTAAGCTAAGATCAGGATTTTGGGCAGCTGGACTCAAGAGCAAACTATCCCACTGCATAGGAAATATAGGAAGTATGGCTAAACCAGTAGATCTTTAATGATCTAAAACTCAAAAAAAAGAGTCCTACAAAAGTGGAAACTTGGTCAAATTACAAAGGATGAATATAAACAAATAACATAAGTATGTAGGGACAAAATTAGAAAGCCAAGACATAAAACAAGATCAAACTAGCTAGGGATATAAAGATAACAAGAAAATATTCTACAAATACATTAGATGCAAGAGGAAGACCAAGGACAGAGTAGGACCATTACTCAATGAGGGGGGAAAAACAACAACAGAAAATGTGGAAATGGCAGAGGTGCTTAATGACTTCTTTGTTTTGGTTTTCACCAAGCATGTTGGTGGCGATTGGACATCTAACATAGTGAATCCCAGTGAAAATGAGGTAGGATCAGAGTCTAAAATAGGGAAAGAACAAGTCAAAAATTACTTAGATGTCTTCAAATCACAGGGCCTGAAGAAATGCATCCTAGAACACTCAAGGAGCTGACTGAGGAGATATCTCAGGGACAGGGGGTTGGGGGTGGGGGTAATAGGACCCTATATAAGAAAAAGACCCAAAAATCGGGACTGTCTTTATAATATCGGGACATCTGGTCACCGTACGGGAGAGATTTTAGAAGACTGGAAAAGGGCAAATATAGTGCTCATCTATAAAAAGGGAAATAAGGACAACCCGGGAAATTACAGACCAGTCATCTTAACTTCTGTACCTGGAAAGATAATGGAGCAAATAATTAAGCAATCAATTTGCAAACACCTAGAAGATAATAAGGTGACAAGTAACAGTCAGCATGGATTTGTCAAGAACAAATGGTGCCAAACCAACCTAATAGCTTTCTTTGACAGAGTAACACGCCTTGTGGATAGGGGGAAAAGGTAGATGTGGTATATCTTGATTTTAGTAAGGCTTTTGATACTGTCTCACACGACCTTCTCATAAACAAACTAGGGAAATACAGCCTAGATGGATCTACTGAAGCTGAGTGCATAACTGGTTGGAAAACCATTTACAGAGAAAAAAGAAAAGGAGTACTTGTGGCACCTTAGAGACTAATAAATTTATTAGAGCATAAGCTTTCGTGAGCTACAGCTCACTTAATCGGATGCAAGCTTATGCTCTAATAAATTTGTTAGTCTCTAAAGTGCCACAAGTACTCCTTTTCTTTTTGCAAATACAGACTAACACAGCTGCTACTCTGAAACCTGTCATTTACAGAGAGTAGTTATCAGTAGTTCACAGTCATGCTGGAAGGGCATATCAACTGAGGTCCCGCAGGGAACAGTTCTGGTTCTGATTCTATTCAGTATCTTCATCAATGATTTAGATAATGGCATAGAGAGTACACTTATGAAGTTTGCAGATCATACCAAGCTGGGAAGGTTGCAAGTGCTATGAAGGATAGGATTAAAATTCAAAATGATCTGGACAAACTGGAGAAATGGTCTGAAGTAAATAAGATTAAATTCAATAAGGACAAATGCAAAGTACACTGCTTAGGAAGGAACCATCAGTTGCACACATACAAAATGGAAAATGATGCCTAGGAGGGAGTACTGTGGAAAGAGATCTAGGGATCATAAAGCTAAACATGAGTTAAATATAACACTGTTGCAAAAAAAGCGAACATCATTCTTGGATGCATTAGCAGGAGTGTTGTAAGCAAGACATAAGAAGTAATTCTTCCCCACTCTATTCTGCTTTAATAGGCTCCAACTGGAGTAGTGTGTCCAGTTCTGGGCACCACATTTCAGGAAGGATGTGGACCAATTGGAGAAAACCCAGAGAAAAGCAACAAAAATGATTAAAGGTCTAGAAAACATGACCTAGGAGGGAAGATTAAGAAAATTGGGTTTGTTTAGTCTGGAGAAGAGAAGACTGAGTGGGGACAAGATAACAGTTTTCAGGCACACAAAAGGTTGTTACAAGGGAGAAAAATTGTTCTCCTTAACCTCTGAGGATCGGACAAGAAACAATGGAGTTAAATTACAGCAAGGGCGATTTAGGTTGAACACTAGGAAAAACTTCTTTTCTGTCAGGGTGGAGTAAATTGCCTACAGAAGATGTGGAATCTCCATCACTGGAGATTTTAAAGAGCAGGTTAGACAAACTCCTGTCATGGATGGTTTCAGAGTAGCAGCCGTGTTAGTCTGTATTCGCAAAAAAAAAGGAGTACTTGTGGCACCTTAGAGACAAACAAATTTATTAGAGCATAAGCTTTCGTGAGCTACAGCTCACTTCATCGGATGCATTCGATGAAGTGAGCTGTAGCTCACGAAAGCTTATGCTCTAATAAATTTGTTAGTCTCTAAGGTGCCACAAGTACTCCTTTTCTTTTTGCGAATACAGACTAACACGGCTGCTACTCTGAAACCTGTCATTATGCAAGGCACTGAATTTAGCCGTATAGAGAAAATGCATCCGATGAAGTGAGCTGTAGCTCACGAAAGCTTATGCTCTAATAAATTTGTTAGTCTCTAAGGTGCCACAAGTACTCCTTTTCTTTTTGTCATGGATGGTTTAGATAATACTTAGTCCTGCCATGGGTCCAGGGGACAGGACTAGATGACCTCTCGAGGTTCCTTCCAGTCCTACGATTCTATGATTTTAAGTAGAGAATCTTAAAGCACTTTGCCAATATTAGCTAAGTTTCACACTAACCTGGAGGGGTACAGTAAGCAAGTAACCAGATATCATTTTACAGATGGCTAATGACATACCCATTGGAGGTGAATGGTATTCCATACTGGGTGCAGGGAATCTCCTTTGTGGGTTAGTTTACAGACCTGGAGATTTGTAGCCTAAACTGTCTTGTCAATCTTGTTAAATATTCCCTAGTCAGGACCTGTTAATTTTGTTTACTGATGGTCTTTAGTTGTAGCAAATAAAATAATTTCCCCTGCCCTTAAATTACATGGGGGAAAAAATGGAAACATTTCTGCCTTCTATTAAAAACAAACAAATCCTCTTCATCTTGATCCCGTGAGGTTAATGAAAAAGATGTCAATAGGTTTAGATCAGTCCCACAGTGTTCCATTATCCCAGGATGGAGAAAATGAGCATGCTAGTTTTTATGACTAACAGCCATTCTTTCCCAACAGAGAAAGGCTGGGATCTGAACACAGCTGCTATTTTGCTCTCTGCAGTGAATCACTTCTAATTCTTAGTATCAAAACAGTTGACATGCATTCCATCAGCCTAACATGAGGACCTTTCTCCATTATTCCACCACAAGAAGAATATAATAATTCATTTATTCCTTATTTTTTAAAAAACATTACTATTGCTGTAACCCCTTTCAATGCAGGCTGTAAAAATAAATTAAACAAAGGAAGCTGACATTAGCTTAAAATATGAAATCTAGTGGGAGGAGAAAAACTTACAAATGATGGAATGTTCACATTTGTTACTCTGCTTGCAAGTGGTACAAAGCAATAGGGTTTATATGAGCTAGCAACAAGATGTTTATTGGACAAACAATTCACATTTAATGAATCCTGTGAAGCAGGAGAGTTACCACTAAAGATGGATGGGTTTTGTTGGTGGAACTGAGAAATTTCAGAGTAATATCACCCCCTACTCTAACAAACACCAGGGATATGACTACATGTGCCAGACCATTTTTTATATGACTAGCTTTTTGGCTTTTTTTTTTGTATACAGGCTTTTGTAGTCATTACACAGTTACAACTATCTAGAGTTTTACACCATGCATATAACTGTGATATCTGGGCATCCAGCCAGCTGCACCTATTATTTGATTTATTGAAAAATGCGCCTATATGCACATGAATAGAAATTGCATAATGGAATGTACAGACCAGGATTAATAATACTTACACTTCATGTATAGATATGCTGGGGGTGGGGGATTTGAACTCGTGGTTTATGGGGAGATGGCTAGTTTATGATAGCAGCTTCACTATTCAGTAGAGTTGGTCAGAATTTTTTTGACAAAAAACATTTCTTCCACCAGAGTTTGCCGATTTGTTGAAATGTTTCACTGGGGCAATTTTAGCAGATTTCCTGCTCTGGTTGCCCACCAGCTCACCTTCCAGGCTCCATGGCAGCCTGGCAGGCAGAACTTCCTGGAAATGGAGACCTCAAGGCTTCCAGGGTCCATGCCCCTCCATGTCCTATAATTGTCCACTTCTCATGGCTGGGTGAGGCGCTATGACCTACGTCTACAGGAAATCAGACTAGATCATCATAGTGATTCCTTCTGGCCTCTATGTACCAGTAGTGAATACTATCCACTTTAACCATACCTATTTTATAGGATGCCCCAGCTCACACAGTGAGGCAGTGACAGAATTGGGGAATTGCACCCAGGCCTGCTGAATTCCAGTCCCCTCTTCTAATCACCAGGCGATGCTGTCTTCTCTAGACCTCATTTGTGAAAAAAGAGACCTAAGCTGGTCAACCAATTTGCACATACAAAATTAAAGCAAAGAGAAACCATAATAGTTGCTGTGTCGGAGCTTGTGTTAAATATTGTCAATTACAATGTGCCTTTGAGGATATATTCCGGAAGGGTCTGTGACTAACTTAGTTAGTCACCCTAACTTGTAATAGACAGAATCAAGAAGCAGATGTCAAATGAGGAGGACATCCCAATGGAAGAGTAGATTTAAGGATTTACAGGGTTAATAAATTCATACAAGCCTCGGCATGCATAAGGAGCTTTGGGTGTTCACTATACAAATGGGCAGTGTGTTGGACATCAGTAAGAATATGATGACTGGGTTTTAAAAGAATAAGAACAACCAACCTGCTCAGCCAGATGCCTCAGTTGAATCAAATCAATCTGAAGGTTCTAAATCTCTGGCTAATTGTTTCTGAATACGAGTTATGCAAAACCTTTCAACAGTTCACAAAGCTTAAAGAAAAGCTGATGTTTCCCTCTCAGCCATGATTCCATCTCCCACTATTTAAACCCTATGCTGCTACTGTCATGTGCTTTCCTATAAACAGATCTAAAACAGCTACAATGGCCCAATGAAGTTAAAATCTCCTCCTAAGAGATTAATCATTTCCACAATCTGAAAATGGGGATTACAAGCTTTTAGATTGTTGAAAGTGAGTTGAGGCAAGATAGTAATCAGAATGATGCAATTTTAAGGTTCCCCGGGGCTAGCCTTCCATGCTAACATTAGTTTCTCTCTCTGCTGGTTTGACACATCATACCATAAAGTGGTCCCCTAGACCATGCAAAAATATTGGCCGTTTACCAGACAAGACAGAATCCTTTCAGCATCCCTGCTGAAACCAGGAGGGATGATATATCATAAGCAACGCAGTTCTCACTGTCTTCCTGGCCCATCCTGAGGCAGGAAGCAGAGGAAATCTCACAAGAAATCCTGTTCTTGCAACATTTCTAGCCAAATAATGTAGCCTCAAGAGGAACAGATAGCTCCGCTACACTTCTGACAAGCATTTATACTTTTCAGCCCTTATCCAAAGGAAATAAGAACTTTGAAGGGTTCACATGTATCATACCTAACTTTTGGCCAACTATCTAGGTAGAATAATTGCTTTATTCCTGCTACTGCTTATGTATTTATGAAGAGAAAATTAAAACAGCATGAATTTCACTCTGTCAAGATTCCTCCCAGAACGGTAGGCTAAATCAGTATTGCACAAGCTTTTCTGCTGGAGTTCCAACTGTCCCTAATAACAGCTATTTTTTTCTACTTTGCTCTGATGTTTCCACTAATAAAAGGTCAATCACAAATTTGCCAGAACTATCCCTCGCTCAGGGCCTGATCCTGAAAGTAAACACTATGCCTTGTAAGAAATATACACAAGATTAGCTCCTATGATAGGTATATCTTACATCATCATTTACAAGACTGGAATGTAATCCCATCAAACACACTATAAACAGTAGATTTCTTTTACTTTCAAAGGTCAATCTTGAAGTCCTCAGTCAGGCAAAACTCCCACTGAAGTCAGTCTCAACACCAAGGTCAACACAAGCCAATGGGAGTTTGCTTAAGGACTGCAGGATGAGATCTAGGAATTGCCAGACTGAATCAGACCATATTGCATAGTATTTTTAGAAATGTCCATAGCCTTCACTGCTTCAGTTATTTCACTCCTTTCTACAATTAAATCCTCAGCCAGTTAAAGTCTCCATTACTCCAGCAGCATCATGTTAGAGATGGAAAAGATCGGAGGTCATCTGGAGTGTCATACAACACATTCATTACTGACCAATTCAAAGTCATGCACATTGGAAGGAACCATCCGTACTACTCACATATGTTGCTGGTTCCAGGTTAACTGTTACTGCTGTCGAAAAAAGACCTGGGCATCATTATGGACAGCTCAAAGGAGATATCTGTTCATTGTGTGACAAGGGAAGGGAATATATGTCCTCACTCCTTAGTTTAAACACCTGGTTGAGTGATTTTCTGGAATGGACATGGTACTACTCAGATGCTTAAAATTAAGCACATGCTTAAATGCTTTGGCTGGACCAGGGCCTACATGATTTTAAGCTGACAGCAACATCTACATGAGGGACCAATCTGGTGACTCCTCTCCTAAGCTTCTGAGAATCCTCAGTCCCCAAAGGGTGCAATGGGCATGTAAGGTGCTCATCATCTTACAGGACTGGATGCTACGAGGCCACATATCAACATCCAAATCCCTGGTGAGCTGCTGAGCTAGTCCCTCCTGTCCTAAGGGAATACACATCAAAGTCTTGCCTTCACTAAACTTCGCTATTTAAACAGCATTTTTGTCTTCCTATGGATGTTGGCATTTATATATGGAGGCCACTGGACACTGCCTGCAGGGGTGCCAGTACAGGGGAGGCCGGGGGCCATGGCCCCATCATTTTTTACCAGCCATAAGGGTAAGCAATGGGGATGAGGGGGCAGAGTGGGAGCAGGGCCTTAGAGGGAAGGGACTGCGCGGGAGGTGGGCCACAGTTCGGGCGTCAGTGGCCCGCCCCACACTTTTAGGGAGCTTCCGTCACCCTGACTGCCTGTACTGCCCAGGGGATTTATGTAGTGTAATCTAAGACCATTGAATAGATCTTTGACAAATACTTCTCCTCCCTCCTGAGGGTGCTGAAGAGATGATATATCCTGCAACAGCACTTTGTTACAACAACCTGTCACAAAAGCCAATATTGCCTGTAGTGATGCAGGCACTAGAAATATGGTAGTTGACATGCCAAGTGATTGTTTTAATAGGCCTGTTGAACCAGTTAGCTTCACAGACCACAAGCTATCACCAGAGTGTTGTGGGTTTTTTTAGGCAGAGTGAGTAGAACTACCTAGTCCTACAAATTTGTCAGTAACCCCAGCCTAGCTGAAAGTATAACCTCCTCCCTCCCCCCGCCCCGAGACTTCTTCTACATGACAATGGGAACAAACACACACATCAGCTGCAATTAGAACGCCAGCCCTGACGCAACATGGAAACTGAGATGTCTCAGCCTAATTAGGGCAGCTCTGAACCGACACTGAGAAGGGTCCTTCCCACTAAACCAAAATGAGATGAACACAACCCAGAAAGAGTGAGGAATCAGCCAGTGTTTGAGGGGCAAAAGGAGAAAATCTGACTGCCAGCTGCCTTAGGGGAAGGAGTTTTCTCCCCACTCACTCCCACATCTGGAGGGGGGAGCAGTCATAGCCTGTAATGAGGCCTTACCTGAAATGGGATTTCAAGCACTGGTGTGGCTACATTGGCACAGTTATGCAATTCCCTGCTTTAACTGGTGCAATAAAATTTGCATTGGTGCAACTTACTCCAGTTTCAAAGCTGGTCACTGCACTGGTACAAATCACATGGTGCTAGTGTAAAGCCTGTCTATATTCAGGTTTTGCAACTAAACCAGTGGGTGAAGTTCCAGTGTGGACAAGTCAACAAAGGATTGTTGTGGGGTGGTGAAGAGCAGTAGGAAAATTTGGGGCCCTCAAGAAGTTGTTTGCATTGATTATGCCTAAAGCCTGGGGTCCTGGGAAAACTCTCTCCTAAATTACAGTGTCTCCGAATTTCCTAGTATGGAGCTCAATGAGCCAAAGAGATGTGTCTAAAACTGGCATGGGGAACTTAAAAACAAGAAAACCCACTGGAGTCCGGTATAAATGCATACATTTCTGCTTTGGGTCCCCAGAACTGATAATATCTTTCAAACTAAAACTGAGATGAGAGGAAAAGCTGCCTTTCACAGGACTGCTGTCATACAATTAATACAAAGTAAGGAGGGGCCGTTGGTGTTCATTCGAAGTGATCCATTCCCCCAACACAACGAGAGCTAATGAACTAAATCTGAACGCATCAGCATAAGATTTTGACAAATGCATTGTTTGCCTATTGAGAAGGTGGGAAATGATTATAAATGGCAAGCTGGGCTTGTTTTCAGGCATGGACACTCCAGAAACAGCGGTATTCTGGCCTCAGTTGGCTGTTCTCTGTGAAATGATTTCACACTTCTGCTACTAAATCAATTGGGTGTTTCTCTGTTTAAGAATTTCTGAAATAAATATCTCCCGCTCCATAGTCGAGGGATGTATTCAGCACTTGAGGGGGGCTTTTTGGAATCTCTGGGTTTTGTATTTAAACGTGGAGCCTTGCAATCAAGAATTTTAAATATGTTCTTGTACATTTCAAATCTCCATTAGTCCTCTAAGGGATAGTGAACATTTTGGGCAAACACTAAAGATGAGCAGGTTAAATACCTATAAGATTACACTCTTAACTGACAGAAAGAAGAAAGAAAGAAAGAAAGAAGAAGAAAGAAAGAAAGAAAGAGAAGAAAGAAAGAAAGAAGAAGAAAGAGGAGTGCTATTCCAAAATCTTTTGGTTCTGGGTGTGGGTGGGGAAATGCTCATCACTTTAGTTGAGGAGAGAAAGCCCAAGGAGTAAGGTGATGCTAGATATAGTCCTTGTCTCACGGTGAGTTACTGTGTGGTAAGCCAGGATGCGACTCTACAGTGCAACCTGCTTGCCACATAGTAACATCCTGAGTGGGCAGAGCTAGAGATCAGTAAAAGTTCTGAAGTGAGGCTTAGCATGCTGCTGCTTGAAACTGTAGTATGCTAAGCCTCGTTCTGGGACTTTCAGTGCACTGTAGAAGTGTTCACATGGTGAGTTACTACACGGCAAACTGCTCCGCTATAGATTCACACCCAGCTTGCCGTGCAGTGGCTCACCACACAGACCAGCCCTCAGGCAAAATCTACAGAAGTAAAATGTTCAGTTATGGGCCAAATCCTGAAATTTCCTACTCTGGCACCACTCCCATGGTAGACAATGGACTCAGCAAAAACTGAAGAGGAACTTTGGGATTTGGCCCATTGTTTCCTAGATTCCAGGGCCAGAAGGCGACATTGTGATTATATAGCCTGACCTCTTGTTTAACACAAGTCACAGAACGCCTCCCAGATAATTCCTGTTTGAACCTGTTTAGAGCATCTTTTATAGAAAAGACATCCAACATTTTGATTTAAAAATTGCCTATGATGGAGACTCCATCACAACCCTTAGTAAACTGCTCCAATTATTTATTACCCTCATGGTTAAAAATTTACACCTTGTTTCCAGTCTGACTTATCTAGCTTCAGCTTCCATGACTGGATATTGTTATCCCTTTCTCTACTAACTGAAGAGACCATTATCAAATATTTGTTCCCCATGTAGATACTTATAGATTGTAATCAAGTCATCCCTTAACTTTCTCTTTGCTAAACTAAATAGATTGAGCTCCTTGTGTCTATTACTATATGGCAGGTTTTCTAGTACTTTAATAATTCTCATGACTCTTTTCTGAACCCCCTCCAATTTATCAACATCTTTCTTGAATTGTTGACCCCAGAACTGGACACAATTTTACAGTAGCACTTGCACCAATGCCAAATATAGAGGTAAAATAAGCTCTTTACTCCTACTTGAGATTCGCCTGTGTATGCATCCAAAGATTGCATTGGTCTTTTTGGCCACAGCATCACACTGGGAGCTCATGTTCAGCTAGGGTGACCAGATGTCCCAATTTTATAGGAACAGTCCCAATTTTTGGGTCTTTTTCTTATATAGTCTCCTATTACCCCCCCACCCCCGTCCCTATTTTTCACACTTGTTGTCTGGTCACCTTATGTTCAGCTGATTACCCATCATAGCCCCCAAACCTTTTTTGGAGTTACTGCTTCCCAGACAGTCCCCCACCTGTAAGTATAGCCTATATTCTTTGTTCTTAGATGTATACATTTACGTTGGGTCATATTAAAACATATATTGTTTGCTTGCACCTTATCAGGAGGATCCAGATCACTCTGTATCAGTGACATGTTAGTTTGGCGCTAGGTAGAAATCTGACATCTTTACCACTGTAAGCCAAGATGTCTCAGGGAAATTAGCTTCATCTGCTAACTAACTGAACCAGTTAAATTAGATATACAGATGATTTTGATAACAATGGATGGAATCATGCTGCAGAAAAAGTCATTTGGTCAGTGTCACATTAGCTGTAGAACAAGAAGATTGAAAAGTTTTGATCTACATTGAATATATAACTGGACTTTAGACGGCTCTCTTTCATTGCTTTAGTATCCCTTACTTGGTGCTCTCTTCCATCCTTAAATTTGAAGCTACTTTTTGGCTAATTTTCTACCAGCATCATCCCTTCTTCAAAGAACTAAAAAAAAAAAAACCCTCACCGGCAGGGCTGGTAGGAACATGCAAAAATTTTGAGGTTTCAATTTGTTTTTTGTTCCATGTTGGAATGAAAAAAAAAAGACACTAAGACAGTGTACTCACCATCTGCAATGCCCCCTTGTGTCAGTGTGCAATTTTGCAAGGGGCCCTTGTCTTCAGCGCCTCCCGCAGGCTATCTGCCTCTCACCAGGCCTTCCATGGCTTCAGCCAAGTCAAATGAAGTTCAGTCCCCTTCCAAGGTAACAAAAAGATCCAATTGAAAATTCACAAAACATCCCTACACATGTGAGCCTTCAGTACCCTTCCTGGGCTATTCCTTGGCCTGTCATTTGTGGTCAGACTGCAACCCCATGCTGGACTTAATATTCCTTCCATTGGGCTTGCACAGCCCTTCTTCAAGGGCTGGCAGGGGAACCGAGGCTCACCCTCTACTCTGGGTTCTGACCTAGAGACCTGTATTAAGCAGCTTGGTCTGTTTCTTCAGTCATACTGCTGCTTCCCTGGGCTGCTTCCAGCCCTCACGCTGCTTCCCCACAGCCTGTGCTTAATGCAGTCTCCCTTTGGTTCTCAGGCCTCTCCCTGGGTCCTCCCAGCTCCCCCTTTCTTTGCTGAACTAACCACTCTTCCACCCCTCTTGGGCTCCACTGAAGTGCCTTTCCCTGACCCTACCTCAGGGCCTCCCCCATAGGAGCCTAACCTGCTCCCTGTGGATCCTCCTGCCTGCTTTAGTGCTTGGCTAAGCCCTATCTCCTGAACCCCAGAGTCTGACCTGCTCTTTGTGGGTTTCATTCTGCATGAGTGTCCTGCCTCCTCCCTACTGAGTTCCCTCAGCTTCCTTGTAAGGGTTGGGTGCCTAATGATCCTTACTTAGCTCCGCCTCCTCTGGCCAGGAGGCAATCCCTCAATCACAGGTGCAGTAATTGGCTCTTAACTCCTTGTCTAACAGGGGATGGGAGTAAGCTCTGTCCTAGAGACCTTTTGAAATTTTTTGGAAAATAACAAAACAGAGAGACCCCACAATAGCCAATGAATAGGACACATATGCTCAAGTCCTTGCTGTACCTGATCCTATAGCAGGGACTTGAACTTTGGGTCTCCCACTTCCCATGGAAGTACCTAGCGAGTTGGGTCCCCAACCAGTTATTGTGGAGTGGGTCTCCCACTCTCCCATTCCATCCTAGACCTGAAAAACTGTCCTGACAAAAGTTTCCATGAGAAGTTTTGGTTTCAATGATTCAGCATTTTCCAACAAGGAAAAAAAATTTACTGGGAAAAATTCCCAACTAGCTCTCTTCTTGGAAGCATTCCAGTTATAAAACCAAACTCCCATTCCATTGATTTTGTTCCAGATTGTAACCACATCTGCCTCTAGACTGCATGTTCTCTGGGGAAGGGACACCATGCAGCGCTTGCATACTGTTGTGATGGGCACCTTAGAAAACCCTAAGCCAGAGAGAGAGAGAATTTGTGTAGCAGATGTGGTATTTTTCCCCTGTTGTTCAGTCCTGTGCACATCTATTGTATTATAAAAATAATTAATACTAGATTAAGCAGAATTTTTAGTGAATTTATCAGTGAAATTATAAATACACAAAAGCAAAAGATGGAAAGCCACCTAATGGGACATTTGTGTCATTCTTAGAGCCTTTATGAAATGCTGAAGATGGAACAATTCCCATTTTACCTATATGGAAGTGAGCTGGTGCCGTTTGTTCCTGTTTCAAGAAGAAGATTCAGAATACAAGAAAGTTTGTGTCAGTGGGTGGGCTGGTTTAAACCAGTGAAGCACAAACATCACAAGGTTTGTTGGGTGGGCTCTGTTTGGATAAACCCACTGATGCGTGGATGCTTATACAAAGCTCATCCAAACCACCTGTGCCTATCAACGTTCAGCAGCAAATCTTAGTAGAAGTTCCTCATGGAATTTCAAGTATTGTACTACATGGGTATGTCTGGATTGGAAATACCATGAGAGCCATCTTTCCGAGAGCATAACATTTCCCCCATATGAATATTAATGGGTTCATTTTTATGTTAATTAATCACAAATTGTAATTTTGTAATTTTATTGTAATCACAATAATGTAATTATGTATGTTATTCAAAAGCTGGGGTTCTTTTCAATGTTTTAGAATACCAGGGTTTCTCTCTGAATTTTCTTTTGGTAATTACTCTATTTATAGCATCAGAGGAAGTAAGTCATTTGAATCAGTAGCTATTAATGATTAATATGGTAGGTTATTCCTTGCTCGTGGCCTGAAATTTTTCCTCCTCCAGAAAATAAGTGTTTTGACTATGAAGAAGATACTATAGGGCCAAGTTCCACTGAAATTTAGGTATCTAACTCCCTTTGGACTCTGTTTTGGAAATTCTAGCATTAGTACATTAATAACATAAAATAAAATAATAAAATAAATTAGTAAGTGTTTTTCATCGGTAGATTTCAAAGCACCTTCCAAAGGAGGTCAACATCATTATCCCTATTTTATAGATGGGGAAACTGAGGCATAGGGCTATGAAGTGGCTTGCCCGAGTTTACCCAACAGGCAACCCACCTTGTGGCTAACAGCCTACCAGCAATCACAGAGATCATGATCAGAAAATATTGTCTGCTCTCAGAAAAATTTGGTCAGCCCCCGCAGCTGACTCCAGCTTATCTCAGCCATTCACAAGGGAGCGGAATCATCTGTTTCTTTCTTAACACTTTACCAGGCTGTTTGGTTTGCCAATATCCATGGGGAGTTCCTGCATCACATGAGCTCATACTTTTGCAGCTTTCTGCTAAAACTCTAGAATATTTGTCTGGAATGCTGTACGGTTCCAGAGGTCTGGCAAAAGTCATATATTATGGTACTTCTTAAGCTTGGAAGGATGGTGGATGACCCAAAGAATTATCGCCCAATCCCTCTAATCAGCATCATTTTTTAGTTGCTTGAGAGACTGGTACTTAAACGACTGTTG
This sequence comes from Dermochelys coriacea, assembly GCF_009764565.3. NCBI lineage: Eukaryota > Metazoa > Chordata > Testudines > Dermochelyidae > Dermochelys > Dermochelys coriacea. Next base: position 115,401,493 of record NC_050074.1, read on the forward strand.
CCTTGAATCAACCCATAGTTACCTCATTACCAGGCAAGGTCATAGTGCTGAGAATCAAATGATTAGACTGACATCTTTTATTGAGGACGCCTTTGAGGCAGGACAAAGGGCCAACACTGTTTTTGTTGACCTTTCATCAGCATATTAAGTAATTTGGCACCATGGACTAGTCCGAAAATTACACTCCACGGTCCCAGAAAAAAACTTTTAAAGTTTATTATGCGGATGATTTCCAACAGAACAGCGATTGTCAAGTGTGGAGATGGTTCAAGTTACCCATGTGATATGAACAACGGACTTCCCCAGAGATTTGTACTCCCTCCGATGCTCTTTCATATATACACAGCTGACCTGCCACCCACCTTGGCAACTCAGTTAGTGTATGCTGATGACATCTGCCTAACAATAGCCAGAAGGAGCTCTGCCTGTCATCTGACCTTGACACCTTGGCCAAGTAAATTTTGAACTGGTGATTCAAACTGAATGCACTAAAGCCAATATAATCTTGTTTCCATCTCGCCAGCTGGTTAGCTCATCGACAGCTGCACATCCCTCTGAACAATCAGCCAATCGTTTTTGAACCATACCCTACTTATCTGGGGATAAAGTTTGACGGCTCCCCGTCCTTTCAACAGCACAGTGAGAAGACACGTTAAAATCCAGCTGAGACTCACACTCCTCTTCAGCCTTGCTAATAACTCATTGGGCATTAGTGCTGCAATAGATACCTACCAATGCCCTAATTATTGCACTTGCCAAATACTGTGCAGCAGCATGGGGCTAGTCATCACTGTGGTTAATTGGACTCAGCAATCAACATGGCCCTTCATATCATCACTGGTGCGAACCGGACAACTCCTGTGGCATTGGACAAGTCAATTCACCTCTCTGTGTTTCTGTTTCCCCATCATATGAATGGGATAACGACACCAAATTTGTAGGGATTTTGTGAGGATTAATTAGTTAAAGTCTCTGAAAGGACTCTGAAAGTTATCAAATGTGTTATAAGAGGCCTGATCCAAAGCCCAATGAACTCAAAGCAAGTTTGTCCTTTGACTTCAATGGTTTTCGGATCAGTCCCTACGTGCTAGGTAGTCTCACATTGCACACTCAGAATCATAACAGTTTTATGCATGACAATCAAGCTGAAACTCAAGAGGTGTAATTCTGTGATCCATAGGCCATGCTCTACTCTGAAGTAAGTGTAACTCAGGCCAAGAATTTGTCCTTACATATGTAACATTATCTCATATTGGAAGGCTACCATATCATCTTCTCGGACATAAATTCCATTTTCCTATATCCTCTCTTTCCAGGCAAAACAGGCAAAGTAAACAGCACAAATAAAATACTAATGGCTTTCATATCAACAGTTCTGGATCCTTTTGAGAAATCACCAAATGCCCCCCCCCCCGGAATAGTTAGAAAATAATGCTCCCTCGCTTCTCCTGTGGAGTTTTGAAAAATGTAACCCATAAAATGTGTTTGACCTTCTAAACCGAGCCTGGTCTCCCAGCAAACACGATGGCCTCCTTGAATGAATGTAAGTTTCATTGTTAGTGCTGACATTCTGAATATAGCAAAGTGGAATGCTATTTCCATGCCCTGTACATTGCTAGCATATAACTTAGAAGGGAACTTCTCAAGGAAACTACATTTGATCCGTCGGAACACCTAAATGGAGATGCACACACAGAGTGCAGCATGTGTTACAAACAGTGAAGATAGCAACGCCTATAGTTAAGGTTGCCGACACTTGCCCTTATAAGATGCTGTTTTCAGTTGTTTATAGTTGCCAGACTTCAAGTGTTTGGGATGAGATTTTCCATGTAGAGTATCTGCCTCAGGAAAATTTCTGGAAAATTTCAGTCTAGAGGGTTCAGTCCTTTCTTAGAAAGAGGTTAGAGGAAAACACAGGACTGGGGGGTTGCCTCTGTTAAACAATTCTTATAGCCGTTTTGCTGAGATGCTGTAGTGCTTCCCTGCTTTGGAATAACGGCTTAAAATCTGATAGTGGGTTGGCCTTTGAATCAGGAATGTGCCTTTTGCTATCCAAAAAAACCACCAAAATTTGGCCAAATTATAAGCTTTTAAAAATTTGCAGTTCACACATTCTCAGCAGAGACTTGCGCATGGCGCATGCAGGGACTTCCCTTAATATTGCTGCTTCTGACTGCTGTGGCATCAGGTACAGGAATTGAGAGCAGGGAGCCTCTCTCTTTTGTGCTCTCAATGCTGGTGCCCAGGGCAAGTAGCAGAAGGAAACAGCCTGACTGAAATGCAAAGGAGCTGGGCCTAGGGACAGTGAGGAGGTGGATTCAGTCAAGGGGCAGGGGGATTGGGTGGGGAAAGAGATGAGGATCTGAGGGGAGAGCAAGAGAATGGGATGAAGATGAGTAGTCAGGTGGGAATGAAACTGGGACATGGAGCCAAGCTGGGAGTGGGTTACTGGGATGTAGAACCAAGGAATGGGAGAAGCCTGGGCCAAGGAGCCAAAGGGTTGGGGCGGTGGAGACTAGGATTGGGACAAAGACAGATGGGAGGGATTATCTGAAGATGGGGGCAGGTTTCAGGGGATCTGCAATCACCAGGGTACAATCCTTCAGAACCTGCAGTGAAACCCAAGATTCCTGAGTTTCCCCATTCCTCTGCTTTCAGCGAATAGCTGTGAAACTCTGTTGCAAATGTTGTTTCTCATCTTCTTCTAGTGCTGATGCCACAGAGTGAATAACAACCTACTACTCTGTTATCTCAAGTGGCAGAGGTCTGAAGACAACTACTCAAAAGTTAGGAAATGCCAGAATGACGGTTGACTGCACATCCTTAATGCAGCCCCTTTGTGCATATGCATTATGATACACAGTCTTTAATTACATGATCACTTTTTTTCCCCTCCACAGGATACCTGCTTCAGTGCACAGGATGGATGATGATCAGGGAATGAAACACAGTATGTAGGGAAGAAAGCAGTTGTCTGTAGGACCCCTGCCTCATTTGTTGCAGAAGTTGTGTGTAGTGAATGAAGCAGGGGATTTCAAGAAGAGAAAGATGATCTCATGCTGCCCTGGGGAATTAGATTCAATCCCTGCCTCTGCCACAGAGTTCCTGTGTGATGCTGGGTAAATCACTTAAACCAAACTTTTCACAAATGGTCACTAATTGTTTGTGTTCTGGGTGTCTCAATTGAGAGACCTGAGGTTTGATTTACAGAAGTGCGTAGCATTCACAGCTGCAATAAGAGCTGTACTATTGGCAAATGATGGGCTATAAAAAGTGCTAAAAAATTAAGCCAGAGGCATCTCAAATTGAGCACCCAAAATTAATGGACACTTCTGACACTAATGTCTCTCTGCCTCAGTTCCCCACCTGTAAAATGGGAATAGCAATATCTCCTTACCTCACACAACTGTTGTGAAGACAGAAATTAATGTTTGCGAAGCACTCAGATACTATAGTGAAAAGCACCATAGCAAACCCGATGAGGCAAAGAATATTTCTGTCTTCAGAGCAGCATGTACATAGTGTGCAATAAGTAAAGCCTGGGGCCACACATTGAACGATGAGATTAAAACAAAATATTGAATAGCTGATTATTAAATGAGTAGTGTCCCATCCTGTGCACTGAATCAGGCAGGGGTTCCATGGAAAAACAGTATGTGATCATGTCATTTAAGACTGTATCATAATGCATGCTCACAAGGCAACTGAATTAAGGTTGCACTAAATTTAAGTATATTGGATGTAATATACACTTTACTCTTTATATATATATAAAGAGAGAGAGAGACTATGTATGGGGTCAGATTTTACCCTTAGTTGCTTGGATATATCTGAAAGCAAAACCAGGCCTGATGAGCTGGATTTCTCAGCTGGTGTAACATGTTGTAGCTCCATTAACTTTCAATTTAGCTTGCTTGTAAATCATCGTGACAGACATTAGTCTCTTTTTTGTTCTTTACTCCTAAAAGTGACCAGATACAATGGTGATATAAGAACAGCTTATAAAATACATCATATATACTTGTGATACACTACATAAAAACATTCTCACTTAGACATATTGAGCCTAATTTTTAAAAGGAGGCCTTGCCCAGCCTCCGTTTTGTGTGTGTGTGTGTGTGTGTGTGTGGATGCATTTAACTTCCTGATTTGAGGGCAAAGTCAAGTACCTCAACGTCTAAGTACCAGCATGTGTGCCTGTAATGATCATTGCAGATGGAATTACCTTTGGGCCAAAAACTGTGCTCCAGAAGGGCTAGCCTTTCGGCTCTGTGATGGGGAAAGTGAAAGCTGTGATATCCCAGGAGGACCTCTGGGACTCAGACTCACCAGTCCAGATCCTCCAAGTATTTAGGCTTTAACTTCTACTGAAATCAATGGAAGTTAGGACCCTAAATACCTTTGAGGATCTGGGCCACAGTTCCTCCTGTTCCCTCATTGCTCTGGTTGGGTCCATCAATTGCATCACTCTGATGGAGTACAGCTTACTTGCCCACTCATAATGTGGAGATCTTTGCTGGCCAGTGCACAAAAGAGGGCCATTGGTGTCAACTGGCAAAGGATTTACAGTTCTTGACAAGCAACTCCTTTCTCAGACCTGACAAACTCACTACACCTTACACACCACTTTCATGGTATTTATCCATAGAGGATAGCATGTGAGGTATCTGCTGAAAACTTGTAACTTATCCAGACTCACAATCTTGTGAGATGTGCATATGGGTATATTTAAGGAATAACGTAACCATACTGAAAATTATCCCTTTACAGTCTTGGAGTAACAATTAGTCACCAGGGAATCACAGTCTCAGGGATGACCCAACAAGAGGGAGGGAGTTGTCACCCCTCCCTGGCTAGCTGATTACATCATGTATTGCTCAATTGTCCACCATTGTAACAATTCAGAAAACTCCATGGAAAACCATCAAGGACAAACTTTAAACATTAAAACCACTTGGAATTGAAAAGGAACGATAGGAGAGTGAGGGGACTGCCCTGCCTAGAAATAAAGACAAGAGACTAATTCAGTGTATCACCGGGTGGAGAAAGACACTCTGCATTCATTCACTGAGGAGGTACCTTGAAACAGCGGGTGTGCTTCATGGAAGATCAGCTCCTGGCTCCTTGAGGCCAGCAAATGCTGCAGAAGGACTGAGCCTGGGGGTGAGACTCTACTCTCTTAGCTAAGAAAGTTCACAATTTATGATTTTGTTTTGTACGTAGCCATTTGTTTCCATCACACACACTTGTTTCTATTTGATGCTCTCTTCTGTCTGAATGTCAATTTCCTTTTGTTTTACTAAAAGAAAAGGAGTACCGGTGGCACCTTAGAGACTAACAAATTTATTAGAGCATAAGCTTTCGTGAGCTACAGCTCACTTCATCGGATGCATTTGGTGGAAAAAACAGAGGAGAGATTTATATACACACACACAGAGAACATGAAACAATGGGTTTATCATACACACTGTAAGGAGAGTGATCACTTAAGATAAGCCATCACCAGCAGCAGGGGGGGGAAAGGAGGAAAACCTTTCATGGTGACAAGCAAGGTAGGCTAATTCCAGCAGTTAACAAGAATATCAGAGGAACAGTGGGGGGTGGGGTGGGAGGGAGAAATACCATGGGGAAATAGTTTTACTTTGTGTAATGACTCATCCATTCCCAGTCTCTATTCAAGCCTAAGTTAATTGTATCCAGTTTGCAAATTAATTCCAATTCAGCAGTCTCTCGTTGGAGTCTGTTTTTGAAGCTTTTTTGTTGAAGTATAGCCACTCTAAGATCTGTGATCGAGTGACCAGAGAGGCAGGAGGCACTGGAGGCAGGTGTCCTAGGTGCCCCGGGAAGTGTCACAGGGACAGATCCATGTTTCTGCCCATTCCTTATCCCTCCCCACTCATCTTTGCTCACTTGCTTTCAGGGCTGGGGAAGCAGTAGTCATGCAGTAGTCATGCAGCCCCTTGTATTTTCTCCTCCATGCCCATGGCTGCAAACCTAGGAGTGGGGAAAAGTACCAGGAAGGAGTCCTTAATACAGGCCCCTCCAACACACTCTCCTGTGTGCTCTGCTCGCACTAGAGACAAAAAGCTGCTTTTCAATATCAAGCTGATTGCATTAGCACTCCAGTTTTCATCAGGTGTGCTGATCAATGGGCTCTTTCAGTGGGAAGCATGGGCCATGGCTCATTTTATTATTTATCAGTCCAGATTGCCAGTTATTACCTGCCAGATGATCATTCCTATCGTCATGACTGTCAGACCTTGAACGTACCCTCGGAGTGTGCTTCAAGGTTAATGAGACGCACAAAATATTTCCTCTTTCCTATTGTTAAACCCTCGAGAGCACTGTGGAGAATTTCCAGGCCTGCGTCAGGCTGGAGCTTTGAGGGGCACCTGGCAGAAAGAGGCTATATTCCCAACCCTTGCAAATGTATCTCTCTGCCCCCCCCCACACCCCTCCCGATTTCTCAAACAGGAACATGCAATTGTGTAAGCTGAGCTCACAGGGGTCAAGGCTAGCCTTTGTTTCACCTCTCACATATTACTTCACTTCCCCCATTTCTGAAGTCCGTAACCTTTATCGTTAATGGAACTAATTGCACGAGAACAAATCAGGAGATGGCAGGAACATCTGGGCCACATACTGTACATGCCACTGTAAGTTAACCTTTCACACTCTGTCAGATGCTGTGTGAAAGTATGTCAGGGATACAGCTGTGTGTAGGGGTTCACACACACAGCTTCAACGGGCAGAAGTTGCCTTTGCAAGAAAGAAAGAAAGACTGTTCACCAAGGGTGGGTTTTTTGCAAGCTTTTTCCATTTAGGGTTACATCTGCACTCTGTTCATGAGACTAACCCCAAAGAAATCTTCCTGTTATGTCTTGCCCTGAAATAAAAGGGTCTATTCCCAGTGAGAAAGACTGAGCCCTAAGTGAAAACAAAAGGTGCAAAACACACTGGGAAGCCGGGAATGGAAGGTCCAAAGGGAAACAGGCACTCACAGCATCAAGTTTTTGCCGGTTCAATCCGACCCAAATAATCAGCAGGGTTCGAGCTGACAGCAGGGGATTTAACCACTTGTCGGGGGAGCTCAGCTGGGTGTCTCCAGGGGAAAAGGTTTGCAGAATACAGTACTGTAAAGAGGGACAGAAGAAGTGCTGTTAAGCAGTGAAAGAGACATCTGTAGCATAGCTGTTCATTTTTCTTCCTCTCTATTTTCTGGGCTTGCAATGAAAATATATGAGCAAATGTTTTCAGTTACATGATTCTTTCCAGAGGGAGAATCAAAAGAGAGGGGATGGAAAAGGGTCTGGGTAGGGAATATGAGTCTGCCTGGTGTGAATAATACCACAGTGCATCGTGTTAAAAACAGTTGCTGGCACTGGGCTATTTTGCTCCACTGGCGATGCCATACTGCAGGAAGAAGTTACTCCATGCTTGTGAAGTTGCAAGGGCCATATTGAGCAAAGCAGTAGCCATGTTGCACTACCGCTGAGCAGCCTCCCCAGTTGGGTTTTCTGTGCCCTTTAGCCTAATGAAGGCAAGTTCATGACACTAAGAGCCACAAAAAGGAAGGGAAAAAGAGCACTTTAAGATCTACAGTACATCCCATTGGGAGCATAAGGGGGACTGCAAACTGCAAAAAAGAGCCACTCAAAAATGTCAAGCAAAAAGAAGTGGATATTTGCAGAGCCACTGAAAATTGCTTCCCTCCTTGGGCTGACTATTAGCTACTTCTTAACCCAGAGCTGCCCAGTTTCCATAGCAGTAAAGGCAATGGGACTCTCCTCCTGTCTCTGGCATTCTTCCTATGCTGGGGCTTGCCAGGGACATGCTTTGGATGAATTAGCCAACTGTGGGGCTTTTCTGGCTTCTGTGTGCTGCCACAGTGGTATATCGGGGACCAGTAGTGGAAAGGATGAATATGCCTCCCTACGAAATTTAGCCACTGAATCTGACAAGGAGAAAACAAAAAAGAATTTACACACAACGCCCGCCCCCCCCTGCACTCCACCAATGTCTCCTGTGTGTAAAACAAATGCATGTTTCACTACTGCTCCTTTATACCATTCAAATAAGTTTTCTCTGCCCTGCACATTTTAAAGCAACAGAATTAACTAATATGGTGGCCTAGCAATATTACACAAGAACACCAACAGTAATTGGAAAGAACAACTGAGAGACAGTGGAATAGGCCTAGAATTGGGAGTCGGAACTCTTTAATTCTAAGGGCTTGTCTACCCTTAAAATGCTGCCGTGGCGCAGCTGCACGGCTGTAGTGCATCAGTGAAAACGCTACCAACACCCAGGAGGGGTTCTCCTGTTGGCGTAGGTACTCCACCTCCCTGAGAGGCAGAGGACAATCCCAGAGGAGAATTCTCCCATCAACCTAGTGCTGTCTACACCGAGGATTAGGCTGGTTTAACTGCATCGCTCAGAGGTGTGGATTTTTCACATTCATGAGTGACAAAGTTATACCGACCTAATTTGCTAGGGGAGACCAGGCCAAAGCCTGCCTCTGTCCTACTGCAATGCGACTCCTTGAGAAAAAAGGGCCTAAGCCATAATGTATTGAAGTCAATGGCAGTCTTTCCATTCGTAGCTGTAAAAGCTGTGACCGAATCCAGTGTCTTGCAGACTAACCTTTTGGTTACTGTCAGTCACTGCTACAGTAAGTAGCCTTTTGTTTGCTGATGGGATCTGTCAGTTTTCATGCCACGGGTAGGAAGTAATCAATTTAGCAAAAGCAGCACATTTTTATCACTTCCTTTGCATAACAACAACAACAACGAGGTTAGAGAATATGAGGAGGAAGTTCTAAGTACTAAGGCATTTGGCAGAGAATGAACATTTTATTTCACAATGTTTTAGGGTTCCAGGGAACCCCAAATCTTCCACTATTTTAAAAATGTATTTTCTGTTATTTAAGATTTTTATTATCTGTTTATTTAGAGTTTTTAAAATTAAAATACATATGTAGTGGTACCCTCTGTCAAAGCATAGCAGACCCCAGTTTTGGAGTCTTGTTGATTTTGATGGTACTAAGTAAAGCCAGGATGCTTTTCTGATCAGGGCCAGAGCACAAGGCAAAATTTAAAGAAAACATTGTCCACCTGTCATCTGCAGAGCCATGGCATAAGATTTCAGAAACTCTTCTGTGCCACAATTTGCCCACTTTGGAGAAAGAGTTCAGTCACTGGTCCTCAGTCCAGCTTCCCTCACACTTTTGTTGCAAGTCATCTGTGCACCATAAAGTCTGTGAGGACACAGAAGAGAAAGAAGGTGCTAATAAAGAACCAATATACCAATGGCTGAGGGCACCAGGTCATTATAATGTAACTTCAAGCCATTTAGCTAGGTATTCTTCCTCAGAACCATCTCAAAATAAATGAGTTGAATGGGTACCATTAAAGTAGGTCTTTTGCTCCTAAAGAAAGAAAGGTGTTTTGTAATAGGGTACTCACCACATACTACGCAGTGCATAAATATGCATACGTTCCCCTCTGAGTATTTATGCACACATGATTTATCTCTCTCTATAAGCTTCAAAAATAAAAACTTGATTAAAAAATACCAAAAAACAACTTATTAATGAGGATCTTTGTTTTGCAGCCACTTTTCTATAAACCATGCCACTCCTGTTGACAACCAAAATGGAACACTGATTTTCCACAGGACCCCCCCACCCCGACCGCAATGAGCCCAGTCCAGCCTGCTACAACAGCTTCAGGTGGCCTCACTTGTGTGTCGTTTATCATGAAAAGGGTGATTTTTCATAGACGAGAGCACTAGCGGTATGTGCGCTGCTGATTTACATGCCAAAGCCCGGGATGATTTTCCAGCTGACTCAGCCATGGTTTAGGACAGAGATGCATTTGCATTCTGGAGACAAAAGGAGAAAGTTTCTGTTCTTTGTGTATTATCTAGATATACAGTATGTGCAAGTGATGATCCTCGCTTAAGGGTAGGGGCTTGCGGAAACTGCCACAGTGTTGAGCGTGAGGTTGTCTTGAGGACTGCAGAATAATCCCGGGTTCGTTGCTGACAGTGGCATTGTATTGTACTAATGATTCCTGCTGGCATGCCTGAACCATCGCCAGTGCAACCAAACTGCTTGCAGCTGGGACGTGGGATGAGGGGCACTGGTTCTGAGAGCACAGCAGGGCTGGCAGAGAGTGGTCACTCTCTCAGTTGGACGTAGGTAGGGCAGAATGGCTGGTCAAAGGGCAGAGTGCTAACCTACAAGGCCAGGACAGGGTGGACAGGAAAGGCCATAATCCAAATGATGTGGTTTCTAAGGTCTGCTATCTCCTAAGCCACCAAAGGTAGGAAACACATCGTTAAGTTGGTGAAAGCTTCCAATTCTTGCAGAGTCCAAGTTACTCCACTTCTGCACTTGGGGCACGAATGGGTGTAGGAGGTGGCAAAGGTAGCTTTAATCCACCTTTTTGCTTCCCTTATTCTGCTGTACACCTACCCATCCCCTGGTGTAAGTTAGAGGAGTCTCAGTGCTGCTCAAAGTGAAACTCTGCTACCAGTCGCACTCTCTGCGCCTTGGAAAGTAGAAAATAGCTGAAGCGCACAGCACTCTGGGAGCTGAAAGGTGTGAAGTGGCTAATGTAGAGCCTTCACACAAGCTCTACGCTGGCTGGCAATGTAGTGGGGTGTTCTTTGCACGGGCCATTTTCAGGGGGGAAATTCCACCAACTTTAAGGCCCCTTTCTACTGCCAGAACGGTATAGAAAGGGTGTAAATGTAACAGAGAAGAGGCTGTGATTTTCTAACCCTGGTTCACAGGATACAGCTTGAAAATGGTCACTGAATCCTCAGGCTGGATAAAGAACAGCCTGCTTCCAGTCCTGAAACTTCCTGGGCCAGTCTTTCTCTGCATAGCAATACTTGGAATGCTTTTCTGCTGTGCTGCCTGTTTTGGAAAAGTTTCAGAGCAGCAGCCGTGTTAGTCGGTATTCGCAAAAAGAAAAGAAGGGCTTGTGGCACCTTAGAGACTAACAAATTTATTTGAGCATAAGTTTTCGTGAGCTAAATCCGATGAAGTGAACTGTAGCTCATGAAAGCTTATGCTCAAATAAATTTGTTAGTCTCTAAGGTGCCACAAGTCCTCCTTTTCTTCTTGTTTTGGAAAAGAGTCCCAGAAACAAGAAACTAAAATGTCTGTGTGCATGCAGTCATTTCTGCCTCTTTGTTTACAAGGGCAGAGGGGTTATGTGCAAGTTCTTCCTACCTCCCTGCAGAGGAAATCTGTTAATACAATAGGAACCTAGCAGGGTGCATTAGAGTAAAGCATTCCTGTCAACTGGGAACAATTTGGCTGGAATTTCCAATAGAAAAGAGCTTTTTAACATCTCCACTGTCAAATTAAATTGGCTCTCATGATGGGGAGCTGCCTTATATGGGTACTTTTACACTAGAAAAACTACAGCAGCACTGTTCCAGCACTGCAGCCTTAACGCTTAGTATAGTAACAGAAGGCGTTCTTCCTTCGTTGTAGTAAATCTGCCTCTCTGAGCGGTGGTACCTAAGTCGACGGAAGAATTCTTCTGTCAGCCTAGAAGTGTCTACTGGAGTTTAGGTCAATTTAATTGCATCGCGCATATGTGACATTTTTCACATCCCTGAGCGATGTAGCTAAACTGACCTTCTTTCTAGTGCAGACCAGCCCTAATTTACAAATAGGTTGGGCCGAATCCTAATATTTTTACCACAGGCGCCGGCTTCCTCCAGGCACTGGGGATGCTCAACCCCCCCACCCCACCCCAGGCCTTGCCCCCACTCACCCCTTCCCCCCAAGCCTCCACCCCCACCCTGCCTCTTGCTGCTCCCGCTCCACCCCTGCCCCACCTCTTCTCACCCAATTCCGCTCCCTCCCCCAAGCACACCCCATCCCTGCTCTCCCCCATCCCAGCACCTCCTGCTCGCCACGGAACAGCTGATCATAGTGGGTGAGAGGTGTTGAGAGGGAGGAGGAGGAGTTGAGTGGTGGAAGGGAGGCACTGGGGGAGGAGGGGGGAACTGGCTGCTGGTGGGTGCTAAGCATGCACTAATTTTTTTTTTCCGTGGGTGCTCCAGGGCTGGAGAACCCACGGAATCAGTGCCTATGATTTTCACTAGGTTTTACTCAGACATTGATTTCAATAAGATTCAATGTAAGTATAAAGGGCCGCTTTTGTGGATCATGCTACACGGCCAGGGACTGAATTTGAAATGATGGAGTTGATGGGAATAAGAGGGCTTCTGGGAAATTCTCCCTTAGGAAGTTGTTTGGATGCACTTAGTTTGAGCTCCTCACCTGGAAAAGGGGGATCCTAGTACTTTCTTACAGGTGTTGTGAGCATAAATATATTAATGGCTGTGACATACTATGGGAATGGCTGCCACATAAGTAAACACAGAGTTAGAAGAAGCAAAGATAAAAACTTTTGTAAAGGAGAAGAACAAAAAGACGACGAGAAACTTCATTACAGAGCAGAGAGGAATGAACAGAAAGGAAAAAAAAACCCCTCCAATAAGGGATTCAAAAATGAAACCTTAGGAGGTCCCTTGCGGGACTGAGTTTGCAGGTGTGAAACTGAGCTTGCTCCCAGAACAGGATCTGATGAACCTTTCTTTTAAAGGTTTCAGAGTAGCAGCCGTGTTAGTCTGTATTCGCAAAAAGAAAAGGAGTACTTGTGGCACCTTAGAGACTAACAAATTTATTAGAGCATAAGCTTTCGTGAGCTACAGCTCACTTCATCGGATGCATTTCTTTCTTTTAAATAGTCCAGAGATTCTGTAATGTTCTTTTGATCAAGTATCAGTATGTTCAGTGAATAAAGCCATTATTTAAAGAAAAAAAATTAAGGCTCCACACTTTCAAACTCTGTACTTCCCCAAGGTGCTTTGAGCCTTGTTTTGTTGAGCACTCTTTTACTATTTCAGGGGCAAGGCTGCTGCTCAAATGAATGTTGGCTCCATATTCAGTGCAGCAAGCAAGGCTGGGGAACTTGATTGTTTGCAATTAGAATCTGCCCTTAAAAAAATTTCAGGGCATGAAGGGTCACGTTCTTTAGAAACCTTTCACAGGACCCTCATGCCAATGAATTCTGCAGCTGTGCCAGAAAGTCCCAGGCTTCTACCTAATTCACTACCCACATGTTCAGAAAAGACTTCCCAGTACAAAAAAAAAAATTAAGTAAGTCGCAGACATCAATCATTCCCTAACGCACACATTTTTATTCTCAGACAGCTTAATTTAGAACGTTTTAATATAGAACTGCCTGGCAGGAACAATGCCGCCGACTCTCTCTACATAGCTGTATGGGAAGCTTTAGTCAATAATACGTACAGTAAATATTTATTATAACGTAACATGGGTGCTGTTTGTTTCTGTTTGGTTTTGCTTTTTATACTTTGCATTTGATGTGAATGGGAGACGCACCAAATACTGTAAATATTTATAAAGTATTCAGATTTGATATTATTTGCTCAGGTACAAATGGTTCCAGTTACTAGACTGTCACAAATGAAAAAAACCACAAATACAGCGCAGCACTGAATGAAAAACACAGTGGAAACATGACATAACCACATCTACGGCCTGAAGTAAACAGTCTCCACAAAGAGGAACTAAATAAAGATGCACACTTCTTTTTAAAGAGCTACTTTTTGCAGCTATATTAGAGATGCAGATATAGTTACAGAAACCTTTCACTCTCCCTCCCCTTCCAAATCCTACCCCAGCTTTTAATCTTTTCACAAATAGGCTACATTTACCTTAAGTTAGTTTTTGGTTGCTTTTTTTTTTTTTTTAAGGCTGGGGAAACCTCTAAAGGTCCTAGCTAGATGTATCCATCTATCCAGAGTTCTATGTTAAAATATTCTGCTCTACTTTACAAAGTACATATCTTTGAGTTTCAGTGCAGGTATAAGGTATAAAATCTATTTCATATCTGACACAACCTTCACCAGTAATTTGTTGGACCCGTAAGAAGATAAACTTGATAATCTAAGTGATTTTGTTTTATCTCCAGCTACCATGATCCTTTCCCATTCTTATCTGCATCTCTTTAGTGTGGAAAGCATACTGAGGATCTCACAAGATCGAGCTGTCTTGTGTAATCCTGATTTTTGCTGGGTTGGGACTACGACAAGGACCGTGTCTCTCCTGGCATCTCACACATGTACACGCAAATATTAAGGTCAGGCTCTTGTTCTTATAAATCTGCTGTGTCCTCAGGCTGATGGAGCAATTATATTTGAAACTGTAAGGCAGATACAGTAGCAGAAAGAAAGAAAGAAAGAAAGACTTATTTGAAGTTTGCACTAAGGTAGACCAAATATGATAAATCATAGAATCATAGAATCATAGAATATCAGGGTTGGAAGGGACCCCAGAAGGTCATCTAGTCCAACCCCCTGCTCAAAGCAGGACCAAGTCCCAGTTAAATCATCCCAGCTAGGGCTTTGTCAAGCCTGACCTTAAAAACCTCTAAGGAAGGAGATTCTACCACCTCCCTAGGTAACGCATTCCAGTGTTTCACCACCCTCTTAGTGAAAAAGTTTTTCCTAATATCCAATCTAAACCTCCCCCATTGCAACTTGAGACCATTACTCCTCGTTCTGTCATCTGCTACCATTGAGAACAGTCTAGAGCCATCCTCTTTGAAACCCCCTTTCAGGTAGTTGAAAGCAGCTATCAAATCCCCCCTCATTCTTCTCTTCTGCAGACTAATCTTCTCTTCTGCAGACTAATATAAAATATCTGCACTGATACAGCCAATTTCATTTGAACATCCCAGCTGGGCAAGTATTATTGTTTTTATTTTACAAATGGGAAAATTGAGGCTTTAGAGCTTACAAGACTTGCCCAAGGTCACACAACAAGTAATTGTCCTGCACCACATGCTGACACTTACACCAATACAGTGTATGCCAGATCAGTGTAAGTCACTACCATTCTGATTCAGTAGACTGTTACATCCCCACTCCATTTGTTTAAATGGCTATGCAACATAGAATTGAGCCCCAAGAGTCCAGACTCATAGTCATGGCCTTGTCCATCGGGCACCTGCCTCTAGCACATAAGCTAACCCAAGCCAAACAAACTGATAGTCACAGTGCGGTTTCAGGAGAGGTTTACACACTAAAACGTTTGTCCTGTTTACTCTTGCATTTGTTCAAAATTCTGTCTTATTTAGCTATATTCAACAGTGTAGGAATCCAGTGCTCTCTGATTGCTCCATGGTCTTGCTTTTCCAATCCATCAAGATTGATTTTGTCCATCTCTGGCACAGTTTCATATTGAAAAGGAGTTTTTCAGGGTTTGTATTCGGTATGGTTTGAGGTATGGCCAAAGATCTGAGCCATAGACAAAGTTTGAGGTTGGTTTATATTTTATTCTGAGCTGTTTGCCTAACAGTATGTTTTCTTTTAACCCTCTACACTCAATATTTCTTTCTCACTGATCGGACACACTGTAACATTTATTTCTTTGAAATTACCTGCATGAATCAAACCACAATGAAGTAAATACACTGAACAACACAGAAAATATCTGGATTATGTTTTTCTCTCCAGCTGATTTATCATTTCAAAATGTATTTTAAATTGAATTGGTAGCCCAAACAAGAACAAGTTTCTGATCCTTTTTTATCCCTCCTTGTTTGGTTTTGCACTAAAAACTACTTCTCTCATCTTACAGTTTTCACCACAATGTAGCAAGGGTGACATATTGCTGACTCTCCCTGTGGTTGCCATTTATTTTTCAAATGCATCCCTTACATAGTCCCAAAGAAGTTAATAATGGCATTAAAACCACCTGTGAATGGCCATTTAAATGCCACGTTTAAATTAATGATAAGTAATCTACACTTTAAAAATCCTGATTGATAGGAGGGTTTGTTTTTCCTTTTCCAAACATGGGTTGGTTAGGTACTAAAAGTAAAGGAAACAACACTCAGGTGCTAAATAGATTATGACTCTCAGCTGGAGGCAAAGAAGTTGCCACTCTGTCCCAATTACACTAATTTAATTGGGTGTTAAAAAAATCCTGGACTCCCAACAGTAGTACTCAAGGCAGGACCGCAGACATCTAACAGGCAAGGGAGCCATCCCTAAATTTTTTTATGGGTTATTTTGAGCCAAGAGAATTGCTGCATTGCTGTAAATTCTTTATCGTGAAATTAGTACTTGGCAATAATGTTTCTCTAAGAAGCAGTGCAATTTTCTCATCTGGGAGATTAACCCTTAGCCTGGTTTTGACGTTCGTGTTTCTGCTCTTGCTGCAGGTTAAGACTCTGAACTAAAATGGACTGGCTCAGATTACTGCGCTGGCTTACCCCTTACATCCTGTAGTTCATTAGCTGGAACCAAGTGCTAGACTTAAAAACAAATGCATAAGAGCCCAATCCCACCATGCTTAGAAGAGGTCCCTTTAAATTCAAGATTAGTCACACACATAAGGGCTCCACCATTAATGAAGGCTATAGAATCAGGCACTTGGTGCTTCCTTCTGATCCTCTGCATCATGGAGGGAATATGGTTTCCTGGTTAAAGCAGGACACTGGGGGTGAGTGGTACTAGATTTTATTCCAGGCTCTGCTGCTTTCTTGCTGTGTGACCTTGGACACATTACTTATATTCTCCATGCCCCATCAGTTTCTCCATCTGTAAAAAAGGGGAAGATAACATTTACCCGTTGTGTCATTCAACAAGTTAGCAGAAGAGTACAGACTAGAACCCCAGGTACCTTGTATCCCAGCCCCCTGCTCTCACTACACCCACCCTCTGTGCATTGAAGCACATGCTAGAAAATAGAGTATGCCATGGTCATAAATCCTTCAAGAACAAGTCCATAAAGGGAAAAGTCAAGTGAGTGTTGCAGGAGCTATGATTTAGCTTGTGAGGCTATGGATATAACATAGCATTCAGTCTAGTTAATGTTATAGGAGTTCTGAGAGAAACTTTAAGACACGTCTATGAGCTGTTATTGTCTATAGCTCACTGTAGCTAAGTCAATCCAGAACTGACTGTGAACACCTGGTCTCAGCAGATGACAAACATCTGAATGACCAAAGCTTGTGTTGACTGGGATGTGGGTGAGGGCATTTTGCGGGAGAGAAGGGAGTTGTTTGCTATATGGGATATTGCTCTGTGTTTTTTTCCTACAGCATTATTGGCAGAAATGTGGTGGCCAGCCTGGTGGCGCAGAACAACTCTCTCTCGTGACATTTGCCCTTTCCTTCCTTGCCATTGGCGAGATAAATAAATAAATAAATATATAGAGCCAGCCGAGCAGAGGCAGAGAATGGAGTGACTGTTTCTTTGCCGAACACCTGGAACGGGATGCTCGGTGGAGAGGAGTCTGCTTTCTATAAACGCATGGAGCTGCAACATAAGCTGTGTTCACTAACCTGATGTGAACCACCCTTTTTATTGAACACCACTCTTCATTCAGCACCTCCACACTAAACACAGGCCTATTTCACTACATCTAGAATGGCCTTCCTGTGAAAGTTAGCTAAGCATGAACAGAGAAACCCATTTGGGCATTGTTGACTGTCGGGGAAGGGGGAGGAGCTTTATGCTCAAACAATAATTAACAAAGGGCAATTTAGCCTTGCATATAACAGGTTTTGTCTTAGGATGGATTGAATTTCTATTTCCTCTAGTGTGCCCAGCCTAAGGATCATCGTGGCTTGCCTAAGTGTCTATAAAATTATACTGTGACGGCTGCTCTAACTATAGTGTTCTTAGTATCCATTTAAACTGTTTGTTTTTCCTCTCGTCTACATATGGGGAGAGAAATCTTTGCTCTTGAGTTAAAAATCATAGCCTGCATGATGACAATTTTAATTGTAAAAATAATTGGATTATTTTTCAATCTACATTTTAGACTTGGTGAGAAAACCCTTATACAATTTGATTCCTTTACCGTAGAAATATCAGCGACTTATACATGAATTTCTACATTTATTCCTGGGTCATTAAACACTTCACTAAATGGGAAAAATAGCTTTTTGAACAAAGCCTGTGCAGAAATAAAATTATGATGAAGAATTACTACAGGGAAAAATACAATTAAAATAATAGGCTATTTGTCTAACACAAGGAGTTCAGTTAACAAATGATTTATAAATAAATGACTAGTATAGAATCAGAGAGCCACAGAATTTAAAGATAGTAAAGACCTATTAGTCCATCTCGCTCCAATGACAATTTGTTTTCTAAGCTATATATTTTACCCAGTGTAGTTTTAAATGTCTCAGGTGTGGAGGCTTTCCACAACTTCCCATGAGGGACTATTCCAGCATCTATTGGCCCTTTAGAGTCGCAAGAAGATTTTCCAACCTAAATTTTATTTTCCTAATTTCATCCCATTAACTTCTAGTAGGCAAATTGGTTTATGTACAGCAGTCGACTGAAGGTTCAATAGAAACAACACCATCTTTCCCCTTCAGCTTCCTACTCCCAACCATTACCAAAGCAGAGGAAATAATTTCAGAACAATTTATTTTTAGAGGCTCCATTGTGAAAATTCAGACTCTCAAAGCAATAATAGCAGGCTTGATATTACAACCGTGCAGATTTCAGTGAGTTACAGGTTAATAGTGCTTGATTAAATCAAGTATTGTAAAGTAGCGTGAGGAAGTTGCTGCTCTTCACAGACAGGCGAAGGATGGACACTCTCATGATAAGTCTTTGAAACAGGAGGTGGCAGCAGAGTATAACCTAGAAGACTGAGCTGGCTGGAAGATAAAGCTGGCACTTGTGAAAAGCCAAGTCTGTCTATCTGGATAAAGTACTGCACTTATCATTTATTTATAATTCTTGAGGTCTAGGCTAACAAGTTTAACCATATAAAATGCTTTTATTATGAACATATCAAGCTAAAATTAAGGGAAAAGCAGGCAGATTATTTTAAAACAACTACAAATACCAATATGAAGGTGGACTGTTTTATACGGGGATGGGGGGAAAGGTGAGGAGGAGGAACATTTCATTGGCAAGAACCAAATTGATCTAAGAGGAAGAATTCCAGCATCAGTGCAGCTGTACAAATGAAATATCTCGTTTGCAGACAGCTATCTTTGAGAAAAAAAAGTTGTCCTCTACTTTTGTAAGTTTGGGGGTTTTCTTTTAAAAAAAATATAGGGAACCTATTTTCACATTATTTTATTCCTTAAGTACTATTATTACTTTATTTTCAAAGCCAGCTCAATTATTTCCAAATACTATTTCATTACATCCTTATCTTTTCATTCACAAACAAGGGATGGTGCATCTTACGGCTCTCTGAGGAAAAACATTCTTGACTCTTTGTTTGTTTCCTACTGTGAGCCAATTAAATGCATTACTTGCCAGAAAGAGAGTGTGATTTTTTTTGTTAGTTCCTAATTTAAAGAAACTGAAATGACTCCTGTGATCACAAAATTCTTATTCTTAATTACCAAAAGAAAACAAATAAAATTGGGCTTTTGCTTTGGATTTGGTTTACAACATTCAATATTCATAAAATCTGTCTTAAGAAAACCCAGGGGATATTAACTTCGTAAGCTAAAAAAACACATCAAAACATGTTATCTTACCATGTTCCCCATAACTGATGTATTAAATGACACTATTGTAATAATTTGGGGCTTGATCCTGTTTCTTTTTTCTCAGACAAAACTTCCAATAGCTTCTATGGATTTTTTTTTTCTGAACAATAGCTACCTGCTGGGCTCCTTGTTTACGTGTTAATGTATTTAGGGCCTGATCCAAAGTCCACTGAAGACAATGGAAAGACTTCCATTTGACTGTTAGGGTGCAAACCTGCCCTCCTTACTCAGGCAAAACTCCCATTAAAGTCAATGGGGTTTCATAACTGGTGTCAGTAGTAGTTTTGCCTGTGTAAGGCTCTAGGGCCTGATCCAGCCCATTCCAATCAATGGGAGCAGATCCTCAGTTGGAGTAAATTGTCATAGCTCCACTGAAATCAATGGCGTTATGATGATTTATGCCCGCTGAGGATCTGCCCCGAGAGTCTTAATATGCCTGCAATGGGAGCTGGATCAGACCACGGATATTTGCAAGAACTTACAATTACAAAATCTGAGAAACATCACAAAATGGTAAAGTGTTAAAAAAAATGATTTTTACAAGACGATAGGCCTATTTTTAAAGAAAAACTGCACAGGAGAAGAGAAAGGTCTGGAACATGAGTGTTTCTCAAATGCTCATTAGAGTAAAAGAAAGTTGTTTTGCTTCAAAATTCCATTCTGTTGGTTGGAGATGTTATTTGTTGTCTTCAGCTCTTTAAAGAGTTTCTTGGAAATATACAAATGTATGGAGAGGGAAGAGATAACATCAAGAAATATGATACAGAGAGAGAAAACTGATGAGAAAATAGATCCCATACTAAATGCATATTCTTCTATTTATATATTTGATAATGAGACAGAAATGCCCTTGGCATTTTATAAACAACAGCTACATAAGCAGGACGGAAGGGTGAACTAATGAGTATCTACATTTCAAATTATAAACTATTTCAAACACTATTAGCATGCCAGCATTTAAGATTATTGGGAGTTTTTTAAATTTTAAACTAATGTTT
Organism: Dermochelys coriacea; assembly: GCF_009764565.3. NCBI lineage: Eukaryota > Metazoa > Chordata > Testudines > Dermochelyidae > Dermochelys > Dermochelys coriacea. The sequence continues at coordinate 115,422,086 of NC_050074.1, forward strand.
TGGTTTTTTAAGTAATGTTGCTATCTTACCTAATTACTATTTTGGTAGGTGTATAATAAGATTGTGCCTTGTAATGAGTCTCTCCTTCCAAAAGTTTCCTAGACGAGAAAGAAGGTATTGAACTACAATACATAAAAGACAATTTTTAGGTTTGTAACAACACACTGAAATGTTTATATAAGTGTATTTTACAGCATATGGCTAAATTTAGGGAACATTTACCACAAGAAGTTGGCATGCTATCTAGAATTCAATGATAACTTTTGGAAAAGAAGATAGGAAAAGTTAGCATTTGTAATAAAAATAGCTATTTACTTTTGATTTTTAAGATGCTTATGTGATTTTTAAAATATAATCCCTCATGATAACAAAAAAAGTTTCTGTTTAATGTTTACAACATCATGTGGTACAACTCTATCATATGATTTAAAATTAAACAATATAATTATCATTTGACAACCAATATTTAAAGTTGGTGTAACTATTTCTTCAGACGTTATTTAGACTGTATTTAAAAATATGAACCAAAGCTATATTTTCTGATGCACATTCATTTTAAAACTCTGTAGCTGGATTGTTTTATGCTTTTCAATTTCTTTTAACCCAACTACTTTTGTTTAGGAAAAATAGTTTTAGGACATTTGAAAAGCAACCTTTTTCAACAGTGGTGCAGGGATATCACCATTCTCATCGGAAGGCATTTTCTGTGAATACCTGTGGATGAAGAGGGAATATTTTAAGTGTCATTTTCAAACTGAGTGTTGTCCTGCATTCTGATCACTGGGGTTGGACTGGGGGGGGGAGGGGGGAGGGAACCCTGTCTGTTAACAATGAGAAATAAGCACTTTTTCAATCATCAAATTCAATGGTTTTATGGTTGCTAAAATTAACACGGACAAGCATAAAAATTACTCCCTTGTAATACACAGTGTGTATAGTCATCAGGTCTCTTTGAATGTAGTTCATTACCAAATTAACCAACAGTTTGTCCCAGTTCTCTTTTGTATTCATTCCATTAATTAACCTACCCGTCATTATCTGCTGGTAATGACCAATTTCTCTGGGATTATAAATATTTTTTTTTCTTTGAGCAGCCCACCATGTTTAAGGGGTAAGCAGATTAGCAGGATACAGGATTTCTTTTTAGAGCTGCAATTCTTTTCTAAAAGCTAAGACTGCATGAAAACAAAGCCATTTTATTCCATGAATATAGTAAAGCCAAATTGTTCCAGGCTTCAGAGAGGTATTTTTCTTCAAAATATCTGCACGAATTATGAGACTGAATTCAAGCAGAATTGTAGAGATTTTTCCCCCTATTATGTTTCACTCATCTTTTCTCTCTCTAATAAAAGATCATTTATCTCTCCCATTTCAGAACAGTTTTATTTTGTTAAAACAAGCGATCACTAAAGATTTCGGGGTGAGTGTTGGGGGTTTGGAACTTCGTGTGCCTTTTTTTTTTAAAGTCACTTCAGCTTAAAAGCCGTTTCACTAAGCAGATCCAGAAAGCAGCAGAAAGACTGTGTGACTAGAAGGAGAGCACAGCAAACCCACCCATGTCTCATTCTGAACACTGAACATCGTCCAAGGAGACTTTATAATGTGTGCGACTTCCCAAACTGAAACCACATTGCTTTTAATGCTCATCTCAGATGCTAATTTGGGACAGAGAATCATCACTAAAAACATCCTATTAAGGGCTTAGAGGGAAACAATTTCTAGAAGGAAACAAAAAATAGGGACATTCTTAAAACTCTTCTGGACAGTTGCACCACAAGACATCAGGGATTTTTTTTGTTTTCTTTGTTTCATTAACCTTTTCTCCGAAGCCAGTAACACATACAACTTTCTGACCCAAAGAACTAGTTTTTTGTATGTATTTGTTAGTGTCTCCTTGTGCCTTTAAGGGTTCAGTTTCAAGGATTTTATAATAGTCAAAACATCAGTCTGAGTCATCAGCATTCTGGAAGTTTTTACAAAATTCATTTAATAATGAATGACAATCTTGTGATTCAGACATTAAAATCAAGCAAGTTAATTATGTCAAGTAATACCACTTGCATGCTAATTTACCAAATGGGAGAGTCTTAAGACAATGCCCATATTTATATGAAAGATCTCAGGTCTGGAATGTTCACTCACTGGCTGCATAAGGGTAAAACTAACTCTCTTATTTAAGGCTATCTCACAATGTGTAGTCCCCACTAAATAAATTTTCTCTGTGTGTCTATGTGTGCGTGTGTCTACTCTGCACCAAACATTACTCTTTTTAAATGGCATGGCGCTCTCTCTATTTCAGTGAATGTGTGAATTCTAATAGCATGCTAACGTGAATACATTTAATTGCATAAAATGGGTATTTCCCAGCCTTGCTTAAATCTTAGAAAAATAGTACTTCTCTTGTCAATTGTAAGAAGAGATGATAGCTCAGAATGAAACAACAAGCAGTAGCACAAAAGAGAAGTATCACTGGGAATGGATCTGGGAGATTGCTTCAATGGTACAATTTTAGGAAAAATGCTGACAGTGTTTTCTTGTGGTTTAATTTCTTGTTCCCCATAGTGCACTTACTTTAAGTTTCACGTCTTAGGCCCGAGGCCAGACAAGACTTGAGGGAGGGGGTTCTTCTTGGTCATTAAGAGTTTTAACCAGCTGGAAAACATAACATCACAGGGTGACCAAAGTGCATCATATGGGTCAGACAAATACAGCCATTTGTGCAATGCATCCCAAAGCCTTTAATAGGTGTCTTTTGTAGCAGCTACAGCATGTAGGCTGCATAGCTGAAGATGGAGACTGTCTGGCTGAGATTTTCAGCTCCACAAATTGTTACCACTGGATTCCTAGGGAGTTACCAATGTGGTCCTGTAATGGACATGGCATTGATGCCCCTACATTGGCCAAGCAAATTAACTTCCCAACCTTTATAATCATTGCCAAGCTGAAGGAACCACCAATGTGAGGGCTTCACCCCTTCTCTGCTCAGTCCAGGAATTGTTTGCAAGAGTAACGTACAGTAAACTGTTTTTCCATTTAATTTCATATAATATTTTGCCCTTGTGTAGCAACTTTCATCCCAGGAACTTAAAGCACCTTAAACCACACAGGGCCTGTGTGAGGCACATAAGTATTATGACCATCTTGCAGATTGGGGAAACTGAGGCACAGGTGGTTAAGTGACTTGACCAAGGTCATTCAGCAAGTCAGCGGCTGAGCCAGGCCTAGAATCTTGGATTCCACTAGACCTTCTCTGCTAAGCAAGAGACAGCACTTCCTCCCCTTTCATTACACAGGTTTCTTAATAAAGAGTGAAAGAGCTTTTTTCTAGAAAGTGAACCTCAGGGGTCCAACAACTGAAACATATTAACCTTTGAACTATCAGCCCTTCTGCCTGCCTTGCTGGAATTAAGCAACAAAGGGCTAGCAAATGGATAAATTATCATCATATTTTTAAATTGTGTAATGATGGTCCAACAAAAAAGGAGTAACTCAGGACTAGTAAATATTCAATGAAGAATTTTATTGTAGTTCTTATAAAGGGAATACCCACAGCTTTCTTCACATTGACTTAAATCAGGCAGAAACTAGAATGATAGGCATAAAATGAAATAATGGATGCATTATTTCTAGTGGGATTTACATCATCATTTGGTTTAATTATTCTTGATATTTCACCCATCATATTAGGAGCTTCTTCAGGGGAAAGAAATAACATTTTGTCTCCTTGAGAACAAAGAACAAAGTGTCTCTTTGCTCTCGAGAAGCTCAGCTATCATTATGAGGAGAAAGAATCTGTCCATTATCAAGAAATCCCACTAGAAATCTTGAATATCTTACCAAATAATTCCTCGGCTCACTAAAAATACTCGCAAATGAAAGAAACAGAAACTATGGACAAAAAAATAAATAGGGAGACAGGATATTATTCAACCCAACATTCATCTTTGTCTAACAGAATTTTTTCCAGCTAGTATCAAACAGCACATAATATTTATAGTGAATCTTACAAAAGGAAGATAGTCACTGATTCATTAACTTTGCTGTACTACAAGATATACTTTCAAGTTTATGTGGGACACTGGATAAAATGGCGGGAGCTCATTTGGATAGACCAATTCTGGAACCTAGTATAAATTTACACTATGGATGTATATAGACCATTATATATGGTACCCATTGAGAAGCTATATAAACTTTTGTAAGATTGGGTTTCAGGAGGGATGGATGCTAAGCCTTTAGGATGAATTTAATATAAATCCAGGGCTATGCTCAGCTTTCACTAAAATTACATCTTAGAACATATGAAAAAGCTCTTTGTTCGGGATCTGATATTTAAAACTAGTAATGCCCTAGTAGTAGGTATTTTAAACAAGAGTGTAGAAGCCAAGGGGTTCAGGTGAACGAGTGTGGTTGAGAAATACTGTTCTTGAATTTAAATAGTCTTTTAGTCTATGAACTTCCAAATTGTTAACACTGCTGGATCTGAAGGAATTAAGCAAGTGTTTCGTGGTGCCCAGCTCTGGAGCTACACTTTCACAAGTGGAAACTCCTCAAAAAATGAAAGAGAAAACAAAACTCTAGAATCAAATGATAACTAGCTGCTCCAAATGTCAGCTTTGTTGGGAATATGTATCGCCTTTAGCTAACTTAAAATGGCAGAACCACTTTCAATTCGACTTCATTTCCTAAACATGGATGAATACTGTATGGTCACCTGAAAAGGGAATATTGAACACCTTCAACCTGGCATGTCGACATTTTATTAAATTGTAGTTTCACCTAGCTAGCTCATTAAAACCAGCAATGATGACACAGCAGCTCAGGCTTCAGCATTGGCTGTACAAGCCTGCCTGGAACTTGGGTATGTACTTGCATTCCTAGCCTGTGTTGCTGTATCTTCAGTGCTATGCTGTATTTTTAGTGAGTAAGCTGAATTTAAACTAGTGCCTGTATGCCCATATGAGCTGCAAATCACACCTCTGATTTCAGTGTAGGTACACTTTTTTTTTTTTTTTTCAAATTCCCAGCCTCTGTCCAGTTCAGTCATGTTCACACCTACTTATTGGTCAGTATTCACAAACACTCAGATGAATGGGGTTTTTATTTGCCTGAATGTTTAGGAAATCTCTCTTATTCATGCAAATACCCACCTTCCCACGTAAACACAAGCAAGAGTAGCTGTTACTCTTCATTCTGTTCAAAAAATTTCAACCATCCAACCTGGGATCAAAAAGAATACCAGGTGACTTAGGTGACCAGTCCAAACCCATGAAGTGTGAATAGATGAAATGAACTATTGCTGAACAGCCCAGAGGCAGAAAATGGTTCATCCAAACTGTCCAGTGAACATTTAATAAGTATGTGTTCAGAAATCAGGGACTGTTTGTGAATAGTTTTTTTAAAAAGCTACATATGCAATAACTATTATTCACAACAAATCATTTGATGAGTTCTAGTGTCAACCCTGACTTGTGGGTATGACCCTGAGGAAAGGAGTAGCCCTGTCCCCATCCCTATTTCACCACTAGACTCTGCTAAAGGTACTAATTGAGATGGTGGTACTTTTTGTAATTTGGATATCACCACATTGAGCGTTTCTGATAGTGAGAACTGCATTTTTCTCTCCCATCGGTTCTTCATAGCTCTTATCCATAATATAAATAGTACATCAGGCAGGTTGGGAAATTATATTTCTCACTGTGAAACATTTTGACAAAAAGAACATTTTTCTTGAAAAATTTTAAGATTTTCATAGAAAAATCAAAACACAAAAAAAATCCCTTTTTTTCCCCAGAAATTGAGATTTGTTTATGGAAATTTTCATTTAGTCAAAAAATTCCTCCAAAAAAGTTTTGCCAAGCTCTAATGCTGTGTATTAGCCTGTTATGCAATACAAAAAAAGCCATTGAAATCACTAGAGGCTGTTGTATGAATCAAAAGTAAAAGGTCAGTACAGGACCCATGTGGATCTATAATTGAGATATTTGCCCCATCGTAGGATTCATGCAAACATACTATTACATTATAATGGCCCAAATACTGCCTCTATTGGGATGCACAAAATTCCTGCTCATATCAGTAGCAATTCGGCACTGGATCACAGATAGACTATGGTACAAAGTTTGAATATGGATTGGGTGCAGTTAATTTAGTCATGAATTTTCAAAGCAGCTATAAAGGACTGAATATTGCAAGGCACTAAATTCCCATATCTCCCAAGGCATTGGGAGTTGCAAAGCATTCAGGATGTTGCAAAATCAGGCCATTTGTATATCTGCTACCCTTTTATTTTCTCTGGCCTCCCAAAGTGTAACCTCTGACCTTTCCCCCCCTCCAACTCCTGTGTCAAGTTGTTTGAATGGCAACAGAACAAGAACACAATGACAAAGCAGAGCGGAGGGAGGGTTAATAGAACATAGAAAAAAAAATGGATTCTCAGAGAAATCAACGTCCAATCAAACTTTTCAAAGGTTGTGAAAAGAAAAAGTTAGGATTGTACAACAGGCTTATAAAAGAAGGTTGATAGGATTAGATAGGGCCTTACATTGTAAGTGTTGTGAATAACTCTCCAGACTCAAGACTAAGATAATCTAGGCCATGGACCTCTCTGCTCTGATATCAATGGACTTGCATTTAGAGGACCATACCCTCTGCTGCACCTGTGTGTAATACAGCCATTGACAATAATAGATTGCAAGACCCTAGGACTGGGGTGGGCAAAAGTTTTGGCCCAAGGGCCACATCTGGGTATGGAAATTGTATGGTGGGCCATGAATGCTCATGAAATTGGGGGTTGGGGTGTGGGAGGGGCTGAGGGCTCCGGCTGGGGCCAGAAATTAGGAATTCAGGGTGGGGCAGGGGGCTCGAGGCTGGGGCAGGGGGTTGGAGTGCGGAAGGAGGTGAGGGCTCCAGCTCGGGGTACAGGCTCTGGGGTGGGGCTGAAGATGACGGGTTGGGGGTGCAGGAGGGTGCTCTGTGTTGGGACCAAGGGGTTCAAAGGGCATAAGGGGGATCAGGGCAGGGGCAGGGGGTTGGGGCACGGGAAGGGGTCAGGGTGCAGGCTCCAAACGGCACTTAGCTCAAGCAGCTCCTGGAAGCAGCGGCATGTCCCCACTTCGGCTCCTATGGTTCCCGGCCAATGGGAGCTGCAGAGCTCCTTGGCTGACCCTATGCATAGGAGCCGGAGGACTGACATGCCACTGCTTCCGGGAGCTGCGCAGAGCTACAGCATGCACGGAGCAGGGCAAGCCCCCTGCTGGAGTGCCAGAGTGGGCCAAGCCCCAGACCCTGCTCCCCAGCAGGAGCTCAAGGGCTGGATTAAAACCTCTGAAGGGCCAGATGTGGCCCCCATAGTTTGCCCACTCCTGCCCTAGGATATTAATAGGCTATGGAACAGTACTCCCTTCACATGCCTAAGTCAGTCGGCCAGAGGTAGGATGGCCCTGGAGTTGAGGGTCAGATGAAGGAGTTCGGAAGTTAGGATTCTACTTCTGCTGTTGCCACTGACTTCCTGTGTGGCGTCCTTGGGCAAGTCATTTAATTTCTGTGCATCCCAGTTTCCTCATCTGTAAAATGGGGTTGCTAAGATTTATCTTACAGTGGTGTTTTGAGGGTCAACTCAATGGCTCAATGAAATAAATGAGAATTTTGCTGCTCACTTCAATGGGGCCAGGAATTTTGCCCAGTTTTTCCAAAGCGCTCAGGTACTACGGTGGTGACAAGCCCCGTAGAAATGCTGATGAAGTACGTTCAGATCCTCAGATGGAAGGGGCTGTAGTTTAAAGTCTCTGAATCACTGTGGTAGCTATTCTTTGCCTCATCTTACCTCTACTGCTGGGGAAGGTATTGCAAAGCAGAGAAAACTTTGACTAACTCTCCGCTTGACGTATTTAATGGTTTCATGCCACTTTTGGCAAGAATAGGGATTTTCTGATCACATTTGCACTCAGGCAATTACATTTTGATTATGTAAATTCCTTCTGCGCTTTCACTTAGATATCACACTCTTCACTAATTATGTCAAACTGTTGAGCAGCGTTTTGCAGGCTATTAAACGGCTTCTACCTTTCATCCAAGAGGTGACTCCATTTCATCAGTGAATAAAGTTGTACACTAGATACCAATTTCTAAAAGGTTGTAGATAAAAGACTAATTAACCATAGGAATGTACCATTTATTGTCTTGCCCCAGTTAAAAATAAGGCAAAATTGAGCCGCAGCTTTAATACCCACCCCACAACCCCAGCTGCTCTGCTTTCCTGAGACAATGAAAACCCTGTCATCATCAAAACATACCAGGAGAATATTGGAAAGATCCAACCACTAACCCACCCTCTTCAGTTGCAAGAAATGGATCCCATGGAACATGGCCACCTGATTGTACTGGGAGAGCTCTTCCCACAAAGAGGCCCAGCAAACACAGAGAGAGATGATATCAAAAGGACTCCAGATTTCTATTGGATAGTATAAAGACAATAAAAAACAGACAAATACATTCTGCAAAATGCCAGACTATTGTGATGAAAATTCAGTCTGTATTCTGCCCCCTGCCCGCCCCTATGCAGACCGTCCCCATTGAGCTGTGCAATATGCATACCTCCAAATCCAGCCTTCTCTCCCAGCCGTGGAGGCTAGATTTACCCCTTCTCACCATTTCTGTAATATACACTCACTGGATATATAGACATAAGCTTCAGCAACCAACAGAAGAAATTACAGGCCAAAAGAAATTACACTGGTAAGAACACAAAACAGCTATCTGGGGACTCTCCGAAGCATTATCTGCCACAGATCAAGGAAGATATAAACAAAATTAATTCCAATTCAACTTGAGTAGAATGCTTGGGGAGTAGAAGAGGAGGCTGTCAGGGAGGAGTTAAGATGTTCACAAGGGTTGAGTTGTCTCTCAATTACAGAAAAATAACTCCAGTCTTCTGGTTTTGTGTAGATCTGGTCAAATATTTGTTCGTATTCTGAATGACAGCTAATTTGGGGTCTATGCTTTCTCCTTTATATTCATTGTTATAAGTATACTTTAGGGCTATGCAAAGTATAACTGCATTCAAAAAGAATTAGATAAGTTCAAGGAGGATAGGTCCATCAATGGCTATTAGCCAAGGTGGTCGGGGATGCAAACATCTGGGCATCCCTAAACCTCTGACTGCCATAAGCTAGTACTGGATGACTGGGGTTGGATCACTCCATCAATTGTCCAGTTCTGCTCATTCCCTGTGAAGCATCTGCCACCAGCCATTGCTGGAAGGATACTGGGTTAGATGGACCATTGGTCTGATCCAATATGGCAGTTCTGATGTACAGTTCACAAACATTTGTGCTAATAGGTTTTGATACATGCACATTTGTTGAATGGCTGTTCTTTTTTCTAATACCTCTGTACTTATGGGAACAAGAGTATTTCATGCACAAACAAAAATTTTCATCAGTCAGTTTCTGTTCAGTCATCCAATCAGGGAGCGGACAGAATACCACATGACTTAGGCAACTAATTACACACCATGATTAGTGAATAGTTGAAGTAGCAGTTTTTGAACAACCCATAGGCTGAAATTTGTTGTCAAACAGCCACAGAGAATGAGTATCTTTGTAAAACTCAATGTTGTTCACAAATCTCATACCAACAGAAAAGGATGGCCACGCCACTGGATAAGTTATTCAGAGTAAATAAATTGACCATCTCTCATTTCAAAATGCTTTGTCTTGAAATAGGTAAGTTTATCCATAGTCAGCTTTCCGACTTCCCAATGAGTCAGCACCACTCCATAACGATTATGCTTTTGGGTTTGTTCTGAAGTGTTTTGAGGTAAGTCGTGCTGCTTTTCTGCTAACCATGTTTAAAATGTTCTATTTTCTTGCTCACAGGACATGTTAGGAAAACAAGACATAATCCACAGACCCACTGCTGAGGGCCATATCCAATCCTCCCGTCCCCAAGCACAGTTTCTGTTGGTGTCAACAGGAGTTGTACATATGGATTGAAGGCTGTCTAGAAAGTGAACCCTTTAGATGCACATTGTTTAAAAATAGAACTACTGCGTGTAATATAATTACTAAAATCATAACCATTTCAGTGGATTTAGCTCACACTCACACACACACACCTTTATCTTTTATTTAGGGAGTACAGTGATTATGCAAATCAGCTTTTAATTAAACATATCTCTACATTTATATGTATATGACTTCAACACATAAGAATCTATCCTAGGCTCTAGATGTCCTGACAAATGCTTAAAAACACAATCCATCAGAAGAACAAAGCCAACAACCTTCGAGACAACAAAAATAGACACGTTTCAGAGTAGCATCCATGTTAGTCTGTATTCGCAAAAAGAAAAGGAGGACTTGTGGCACCTTAGAGACTAACAAATTTATTTGAGCATAAGCTTTCGTGAGCTACAGCTCACTTCATCGGATGCATTCGGTGGAAAATACAGTGGGGAGATTTATATACATAGAGAACATGAAATAATGGGTGTTACCATACACACTGTAACGAGAGTGATCACTTAAGGTGAGCTATTACCAGCAGGAGAGCTGGGGTGGGGAAGAGAATCTTTTGTAGTGATAATCAAGGTGGGCCATTTCCAGCAGTTAACAAGAACATCTGAGGGACAGTGGGGTGGCTGGGTGGGGAATAAATATGGGGAAATAGTTTTACTTTGTGTAATGACCCATCCACTCCCAGTCTTTATTCAAGCCTAAGTTAATTATATCCACTTTGCAAATTAATTGCAATTCAGCAGTCTCTCATTGGAGTCTGTTTTTGAAGTCTTTTTGTTGAAGAATTGTAACTTTTAGGTCTGTAATTGAGTGACCAAAGAGATTGAAGTGTTCTCCAACTGGTTTTTGAATGTTATAATTCTTGACGTCTGATTTGTGTCCATTTATTCTTTTACGTAGAGACTGTCCAGTTTGACCAATGTACATGGCAGAGGGGCATTGCTGGCACATGATGCATATATCACATTGATAGATGTGCAGGTGAATGAGCCTCTGATAGTGTGACTGATGTGATTAGGCCCTATGATGGTGTCCCCTGAATAGATATATGGACACTGTTGGCAACAGGCTTTGTTGCAAGGATAGGTTCCTGGCTTAGTGATTCTGTTGTGTGGTTGCTGGTGAGTATTTGCTTCAGGTTGGGGGACTGTCTGTAAGCAAGGACTGGCCTGTCTCTCAAGATCTGTGAGAGTAATGGGTTGTCCTTCAGGATAGGTTGTAGATCCTTGATGATGCATTGGAGAGGTTTTAGTTGGGGGCTGAAGGTGATGGCTAGTGGCGTTCTGTTATTTTCTTTGTTGGGCCTGTCCTGTAGTAGGTGACTTCTGGGTACTCTTCTAGCTCTGTCAATCTGTTTCTTCACTTTAGCTTGTGGGTATTGTAGATGTAAGAATGCTTGATAGAGATCTTGTAGGTGTTTGTCTCTGTCTGAGGGGTTGGAGCAAATGCGGTTGTGTCGTAGAGCTTGGCTGTAGACAAAGGATAGTGTGGTGTGGTCTGGATGAAAACTGGAGGCATGTAGGTAGGAATAGCGGTCAGTAGGTTTCTGGTATAGGGTGGTGTTTATGTGACCATCGCTTATTAGCACTGTAGTGTCCAGGAAGTGGATCTCTTGTGTGGACCGGTCCAGGCTGAGGTTGATGGTGGGATGGAAATTGTTGAAATCATGGTGGAATTCCTCAAGGGCTTCTTTTCCATGGGTCCAGATGATGAAGATGTCATCAATGTAGTGCAAGTAGAGTAGGGGCATTAGGGGACGAGAGCTGAGGAAGCGTTGTTCTAAGTCAGTCATAAAAATGTTGGCATACTGTGGGGCCATGCGGGTACCCATCGCAGTGCCGCTGATTTGAAGGTATACATTGTCCCCAAATGTGAAATAATTATGGCTGAGGACAAAGTCACAAATTTCAGCCACCAGGTTAGCTGTGACATTATCGGGGATACTGTTCCTGATGGCTTGTAGTCCATCTTTGTGTGGAGTGTTGGTGTAGAGGGCTTCTACATCCATAGTGGCCAGGATGGTGTTTTCAGGAAGATCACTGATGGATTGTAGTTTCCTCAGGAAGTCAGTGGTGTCTCGAAGATAGCTGGGAGTGCTGGTAACGTAGGGCCTGAGGAGGGAGTCTACATAGCCAGACAATCCTGCTGTCAGGGTACCAATGCCTGAGATGATGGGGCATCCAGGATTTCCAGGTTTATGCATCTTAAGTAGCAGACAGAATACCCCAGGTCGGGGTTCTAGGGGTGTGTCTGTGCAGATTTGTTCTTGTGCTTTTTCAGGATGTTTCTTGAGCAAATGCTGTAGTTTCTTTTGGTAACCCTCAGTGGGATCAGAGGGTAATGGCTTGTAGAAAGAGGTGTTGGAGAGCTGCCTAGCAGCCTCTTGTTCATATTCTGACCTATTCATGATGATGACAGCATCTCCATTGTCAGCCTTTTTGTTTATGATGTCAGAGTTGTTTCTGAGGCTGTGGATGGCACTGTGTTCTGCATGGCTGAGGTTATGGGGCAAGTAATGCTGCTTTTCCACAATTTCAGCCCGTGCACGTCGGCAGAAGCACTCTATGTAGACAGTTGCTTAGACACCAATTTTTTTCATAGACTACAGATACATGGGATCAAAGGCATTAGCTACGGGGCAGTCTTGCTCAAATTAGAGTGGGCATGATCAAACCAAGGATAACCAGGCCGGGAGTCAGTAAGAAACTTTGCCCCAAAGAATATTGACAAGCACCATAAGTTTAGTGCATGTGAATGTTTGCCCCCTACTCAGGAGAAAGAGAAAAGGAAAGCCAGGAGAAAACTTAATAACAGGCACTACTAACCATAAGGGAGGGAGGTTCAACCTATAGCAGTCAGATGCCAAATGATCCCCTTAGAGCTATAGCTGCTTCCCTCTCCCAGACTTAAAAGGCCAGTGACCCGGAGAGCACGGTGGGAAAGGCTGAAAGTTTTCCCTGGGCTGGAGGGTTTGTTGGTAATCAAAGTAACCAGATGTCAAGTAAATGAGGGTAAAAGGGGTCTAAATCCCAGCACTAAGAGCTAGGAATAAGGCTGTGTTAACTAGAGAATAGTGTACTAGACTGGGACTCAGGAGACCTGAGCTCTATTCCTGGACTGCTGGGTGACCTTGGGCAAGTCACTTCTCCTTTCCGTGCCTCACTTTCCCCATCTATAAAATGGGGATAATGATACTGACCTCCTTTATAAAGTGCTTTGAGATTTACTGATGGAAAGCCTATAAAAGAACTGGATATTATTATTATATTAGGGGTTAGACACAAAGGATATAAGTGTGTTCTTAATACCTAGGGTAAATAAACAGACTATAGCCTTAGATTTCATCACAATAGCATATTGTTTCGGAGAATGTATTGGGTCTCTTTAAGTCTGACTTTTATTGTGTCTCTGCTATACAGTAGGAATCTGGAACTCTTTTGATATCATATCTCTCTCTCACACTGTGTGTTTAGGGGGGCAGCTCTGGGCAGTGATCTCCCAGTACAATCAGTTGGGCGTGTCCTGCAGGGTCCATTTCTTGTGACCAAAGAGGGTGGGATACTGGTTGGATCCTTCCAGTAGTCCCCTTCTATGTTTTTATGATGACAGGGTTTTCATTTTCTCAGGAGGGTAGAGCTGCAGTGGCGGGGGAGGATTAAAGCACTTTTGTCTCGGTTTTAATGGTGGCAAGATAATAAAGACTAGTAAAAGCTTATCGTTATTTAGAGTGTTAAGTTTTCAACCTTTTCTAAATCAGCTTAACTGTGCGCTCATGGAATTGAATGGTAGCAGAGTTAGGTCAAGGCTAAATGCCTTTGAAAATCCCATCCTAAATATTCCAGACCTTGGTTTTGTGTGTCATTCAAAAGATACCCCAATATAGCTGGTGCTAACGCCCTGCTGCGGTATTCCCACACTGATGAAGTAGAGGGAATAGTACCACCTATTGAATGATCAAACTCATTCCCTGCAGTACCTTGGAATCCCTTGGTGGGGCCCCATCCAAAACCTGAGCTAGACTGCTTAGCTTAAGTGACAACACAGTGATTTCAAGAAAGAAATCTGAAAAGGGTTGGCATTTGGATTTGTTGGGTAACTCATAATAATAGCGGTTCAAACTTACATACGTATAGGGTAGCATGGTGGGCTGGATGGAATGAAGAATGTATATAATAATAATTGCTTATTGATAACGATTCCCTTTGTTTTATTCCAACAATTATTTTATGGGAAAAAACATATTCTGATTTCTACCAAGACCCCTTTACAGTCCCCTGTCTATGAAGCCTGCCTTCTTTATACACAATGCTATTTGGATTTTGGCGTAGGCATTCTCATTTATTTAAAAGTATGCGTTGCTTTTTTTTAGTAGCTTGTTGGAGAGCTGGCAAAGGCCCCTGTTCTTGCGGATTCCATGGATTCATTCCAAGTCACAGTGATCGCCCTCTTATCTGTTCATCCCATATAGTCCCTCTAAATCTCTGGAGTGAAAGACATTGACAATTATTTGTAGCTGAACCTAACTCTGCAGTTGAGCCTCTGTGCATTATCCATGTTATTAACAACATATGCATCAAGAACTTTGCTTCAATCCCTTCTAAGCTGAAAGGGCCAATGCAGAGAAACTGCTAAGAACAATGCAGCTAAAGAGACTCTGTGGTATGGCACACAGCACTTCTAATATGAGTAACAAACATCATTGTACCGACAAAGTGAAGCAAATTACACACCACCAGGTGCACTAGCATGCCTAGGTTATTAAGCTCAGTAAGCAAAGTTGCTAGTGTAACCCACACACCTTCTGGGTGTGGTGTTCTGTTCCCTCTAGTGGCACCAAGACCACTTAGAGAGAGTTAAATGTATTTACTCTATAGCCTTAGCTAATAGCCAGTTGGCTTTTAGCTTATGCTGTAGAGGCTCATGCACTAAGCTCCAGAGGTCCCAGTTTGATCCTGCCCACCAATGACTGGGGTCTGTTGGCATTTCACTAGCTTGTCCAGCTGCAGAAAAGGGGGTAGCTAGAGCATGCAGGTTAAGATATGGCTACAGGAACTCCAAAGGGTAGATAGACACCATTCAAAATTATGCTGGGCATTAAATTATCTTTCTCTAGTGATGGCTAGGATTTATTCTACAGGTGCCCCAAACAGATCTACTAAAATATTTTAAATGATAGCCCTTGGAAGCACGTTTCAGAGGAGGTTAAGGCCCTGAGTCTGATTCCAGGAGGGAAAGTCAGGAGTTTTGTAAATAGCTCCTTTCCTATCTTTATAATATATCAAACCCAAAACCCAGATCAGAACCTTCTTAAATTTTGAGATGTTCAATATCAGGATCCTCATTGTGTGGGTTTGTACCCATCTCCCTCCAAAATAAATAAATGCAATCCTGTAGCATTCTACAGTTGAAGGCCAACACAGTGTGTATGTGCTTGTATAAGGAAAGGACCTGTAGCAGCTATTTACTGCAGAAAAACATGACTAGCATACTGCTGTAGACCTACTAAACTCATGCTTGCAGGATTTACCTGCTCCCCGATCAAGATGAAAGTAGCTTGAGACTTGCTTTTTTCATTGACATTTTCCATACATGCTAATCTCCCATCCCCTTTAGGAATCAGAATATTATGCCTATCTGATTTCTTGCCAAGAGGCTACAACATATAACAGCTGCTAAGCTGGCAAAGGAAGCTAGGAAGTTGCAAGGTCTGAAATTTGCTCTTCAAGACTCACGTGTCTTTAACCCCCAGAGTACCTGTCATTAATGACCTGCACAATTATCAGGAGATGTCTCCAGAACCTGAGCCTTCCTCAGAGCAACAGTAACTTTGAGGAGGAGCCACACGAATACTGATTTTAATTGCTTCCCTCGGAACAATGTCTTACATGAGAGGACACTGGGCATTGTTCCACCTCCCCCTCTTCAACGTCGGGTGAGTTCAGGAGGATTTCTACAGAGACTCCAGTAACCCCTTCCTCTCAGAGCAGCACAGGCTGTGTGGGAAGGTTTCCAGAGTGCTAGGATTTCTAGGGCCAATTCCTCTCCAGCAGCAAACACCCCTCTACCACTCAAGCTACGCCACTGTAAGCTCGCTCCTGCAGCTCTATCCCGTCAACATAATGAAACCACCCCCAACAAGCAGTGGTAGCTAGGTCGACAGGAGAAGCTCTCCCACCAACAGAGCACTTTGCACACTATCACTTATGCTGGCGGAATTTATGTCACTCGGGGGGGATGGAAATGTTTTTTCACACCCCTGAGCGATATAAGTTTTGCCGTGATAAGTGGTAGTGTAGACCTGGCCCAAGAGGAGAAACCATGGCACTTCCTCCAAACTTCCCAATTTCAGTTACACCCAGATGTTCTTTTCCACCAGCAATACATTAATAAAGATCACTGCAGGCTTAAACAGCCAGGGATTTTAAGGCTCCCGTTCAGCAAGGTACTTAAGCAGGTGGGCAACTTTATGGTTCTACTCCATGCGTTTAAAGATACTGATGTGTTTGAATACCTTGCTGAATCAGGGCCTAAAACTCCTTCAAAGAGAGTGTGAAAGGGGTGATAAAATCCCATCAGTGTTACATATTGGGATGTCTATTTCCCTTGATTTCTTTGTCATGCTTCTTGCATTTATATACAGCCACCTTAGAAACTTCCCCCAGGTGACCGCTGAACTTCTCTCGTGCTTCCTTTGTTCCATTTCCTGAGTTTTTCGCTTAACATTCTCTCCCAGTGTGTCTTTTTCTTTTTCTTGCTGGGTCTTACATTATGTGTGTCACTGCTTATCATTATTCCCTCCCTGCCCACACATCTGCTTACTTTATCTGCTTCTTCCTCTCTCCTGGATTCTGTCCCAGCTCTCCTATGGTCCTGACCCTTCCTTTCTGCCCACTTCTTTAAACTCTCCACTGCAGCTTTCTCTGTGGAATCATTTCAAACCATACATTGGTTTCCCCTCTGTTCAAATGAAATCCATCCTACCACTGACTGAGATGTTCCAAAATAAGCCGTAATTGTCTAGTAAAACTAATATCCTCCTGTTTTAGGTGCTAATCCCAACTCTACTGAAATAAAAGGAAAGGTTCCATCAGCCTGCAAAGATACAAGTTGGGCCTGGATTACAGGTGTGTGTCCTCCCGCTCCTCCCCCCCCATATATATAAAACTTTGGATTACACACTGAAAACAGGCTGGCCCAAAATAGTAGGTGGCCCCAGCTTTTCAAGAGTTGAGTGACAAGCTCAGAGAGACAGACAGCAGATTTTGGCAGTTTTCAGGATCATAAACCTGAGGCCTGAACAAAAATTTAAATGATAAAACTGGATTATTGGCCAGAAGCACAATTTGTGATATGGGAGCCAGGTACCCTGGCACTGTAGGACAGAGTAGGTCAGATAAGCTTTGGTTCTAGTCTGGGGCACTGTTTCTTCACAGTGCAATGGCCTACATTTTTTGTGACAAATGATTTTGGGTGCACAACTTGGGACATCTTAGTGAGGCATGATTGTAAGGGGTACTGCAATACCCAAAACTAGAGGCAACCACAATCAGAAGTAATTTCTGAAAATGTTAATCCAATATTCTTTGCTCTTTAGTTGAAAAATCATGAACATTGTTATAAAAGTGAGCTGGGCTGGAAAATCATCTTAAATTTATGAGTTACCAAAAATCCCTTAATTTCCTTTGAAAAATCTCAATCCTGTTCTGCAAGCAGTGATACAAACTTTGGAACAGGATAATATCTTAGACCCTGATCATGTCAGTTGTTCCACCTAGGCAGACCAAAGCACTGACATGGAACCTCATTGAAGTCAGTGGGTCACCATATGGATTCAGAGTTGGCCCATGTGAAACAAACTGGAGAATTGGGGGTTTTACTTCACAAGAAGCAGGAGTAGCCTAATATATCTCTGAGGCATAGAATCTTAGTTTCCTAATACCCAGAGAAAATCTATTCTTGTAAAGTACCTAGTGGAGGCAGTGGGTTTTAGTGCAGGTAAAGGAGTATCTTTCTTAAAAGAAAGAACATTCAACACTCCAGTTATCTGTGAAAATTGTAACTGCAAAGCAGAAGTATGGAGATTCAGAAGATATTTCTTCTTCTTATATTATGGCCTTTGTATTACCAGAGTCTCCACTGAGAACTTTATTAGTCACCTTTGTATTATTATATGATAAGAGACTGGATTGTAAAACTTTATTGACAGTCCTGTAATAAACTCCCTTACGGAAAGCAAAGACTGATATTCCTCAAAAAGAAAAGGAGGACTTGTGGCACCTTAGAGACTAACAAATTTATTTAAGCATAAGCTTTCGTGAGCTACAGCTCACTTAGTCTCGAAGGTGTCACAAGTACTCCTTTTCTTTTTGCGGATACAGACTAACACGACTGCTACTCTGAAACCTCATATTCCTCAGTGTGCTGTATCTTAACCTACTCAAACTCAGAGGTGGAGATCCTTCATGGATAGGCAGGACAGGATAGACCTAGGTACTGAGTTTCCTTATTTTTTTGTTCTTGAAGTAGAACTAAGTAATGAGGGAGGGCCAGATCCTCAGAGATATTGAGGCACCTGCCTCCCACTGATTTCTAGATACCTAAACACCTTTCAGTATCTGAGCTGCAATGTTTTACATTCCCTGACAAAGCCCAATCTTCATCTTTTATAACAGGACGAGGCTTACACAGCACCATTCAGTGTCTGTTTCAACTAAAGTGAATCTTGAATCAGCTGCACAGGACCATACTGATTTTAGGCCTTGGAAGTATTTCAACGTGTGCCTAATTTTAAGCAAGTGAATAGTCGTTGAACTCGCTGGGACTGCTTAAAGGCGTGAGCTGAAGTAGCTTTCTGAAGCAAGGCCATAAATAACTTTCTTTTTTCCTCCCCTCACTATTTCTTCCCCTTTCCTCTTTTTTATTTAAGAAAGCAAAGGGATTCAACAAATTTTAAGGGGGGAGGCGCATAAAGACGAGGTTCCTTAGAAGGATTACACTATAGCAGTGCTTCCAAACCTACTTGCCATTGTGAGCAGCATATGCAGCTCTCTCTATGTGATGTGGACCCCATCCATAAATGTATATATACTACCTGTATGGCCCTGAGGATGTCACATGGGGCACAGCTGTGAGTTGATTGGCCGCAAGCGGCCTGTGGACCGCATGTTGGGAATCACTGCACTATAGTATGTTGAACCAGACCTTCAGCTGGCGCAGATGCACAAAGAAAGTTTCACTGAGGTCAGTGGAACTATATTCATTTTATACCAGTTGAGGGTCTGTCCCAGAGTTATCACAAATCATCTTCATTTGAGCTGGTTGAAAAATGGAAAAATAATTTCACAAAAATGTGAAATGCCGAAGTTGTTTCCATTTTGCAGTTTGAATGGGAACAAACCTTCCTCAATTTTGACAAGTTACAGATCAGCAGAGGTACAGTGTTTTATATTTTCTTCATTTGCCATGCTGTGACTTTTCAGAAGTTGTGACATTTTGGAAAAGTTACAGAGTCAAAAAATAGAAGGAAAAAGTGGAAAATAAACCCAAACCAAACTAACCTCCAATATCCTTAGATATCATAAATTCTATTCCAATCAGTGGCAAAAAACAGGGGTAGGGGAAGCTGAGGAAAGGGAAAAAAACAAAATGCAAAATTGTGAACATTTTCCTGTTTTTGAAAAGCAAAATAAAAGGAGACGTTTCATTTCACATCATTTCCAAAGTTCTCTTTGAAAAATAAGAAAAATAATGAAAATGATATTTTCCCATGAAAAAAATAATTTTCAGTAGTAATAATGGCTCTTTTTCATCAGTAAGTGTCAAAGTGCTAATCTTCAATGCATTTACTTTTACAATACCCTTGTGAGGTAGGGAAGAGCTGTCATCCCCATCTGTAAAATGGGAAATTGAGGCACAGAGAGGCTAAGGGCCTGTCTACATGAACATTTACTTCATGGCCAGCTGGGGTATGAATCTAGCCCGCTGCATACTAACTGTCTTTGTAGACCCTGCTGATGCAAACTAACAATTAGCTTGGGCACTTTGACCTACTTCTGTTTCAAAATGGGGTAGATCAAAATGCAATAATGAACTGAAAAAGAAAAGGGAAGATGGTAGAGTGGCTCCCATTGACCCAGTGCGGTATCTACTATGTCGACTCCAGCTATGTTATTCAAGTAGCTGGAGTTGCATAACTTAGGTCAACTTACTGTGGTAGTGTAGACAAGGCCTGAGTCTTTCAATTGACTGCACTGGGCTTTGGATCAAGTCCCTGGTTCATTTACTTTTGACTTTCATCTATCTATCTGTCTATCTATCTATCTAGCTATCATTATACCCATTTATATATACACATATAAGTACAGTTTTTCTTTTCCTCTGTCTCTAAATATTGGGGCCTTGTATTAGGGAAAAGTCTTTGTTTATTTGTTAATTTCAATTTATTTTTAATTGCTTTTTCTTTTTAGTTATGTCTTTTGCTTTTGTTGCTGGCTAACTGTCAGTTTCAGTCAACATTTTCAAATTTGCAATGAGTAATTTTTTTCATGTTAATCATCTTACTTGCAAGATGCTCACTAGAGCTGGTTAAAAAATTTGAAATTGGGGTGGGGAGGAGAGGGAACTGTAGAGGTTTCACACTTTTCAGCCAATTTTGCCTCCTTGCAAGAAGCCCCATATTTTACACAGATCATAAATCACTATGTTCATTTTCATTAATAGGTGCCTAAGATCTCAGAATCATAGTCCATAATCATACTATGGACCAAAAGCACTTCCCACAGATGGCCTCATAATCATGGTATCTCAGCACCTCACAGCCATTAACTAATGTATTGCAGTAGCATCCCTGGGAGGTAGAGATGCATTATTATCCCAATGGTTACTGAAGGCCCGGAAGCACAGACTTGCCAAAGGTCAGACAGAAGTCTGTAGCAGAGCTGAGAATTGAACCCAGTTCTCCAGATCATTGCATTAATCACCAGGCCACCCTTCTTACCTAGCTTCCAGGGCAGAAATGACAATGAGCAATTTAATAATACACTCACAACCGCATGCTTTGTTTCCACAGGTAGGGCCCAACCCTGCACTTTGCTGAGAACTTTGAATTCACATTGAAGTTAATCAGGGCTTTGTGGCTGTTGAGAGCATCCCGCCTGGCTGGAATGGACCCTTAAATAAGAACATACAAAGGACACATCGTTTTAGGACTATAAAGCTTAGAGATCCGTCCATTTTATACACAAACACACCACACACACCAGGAAGTAGCAGCTAACACAGAGCAGAAAAAGAAATAATAGAAGCAGAGGTCACAATCGCCTATTACTTCAGCTTGTCCATCACCAGCCAGTCCAGGATTGTTCCCTACAGTACATTTTTTTGTGCTTTCCTCAGTCCAGTGTTCTGAATTAAGGACACTCTTTTCCAGGGAGACTATTCCACTGCCTAATAGCTCTCACTGCTGAAAAGAAATGTTTCTGATATTGCACTTAAACTTGCTTTTGTTTCATTTCATCCCATTGCTCCTAGTTAGCGTCCCTTGGCCCCACTCTATACAATTCCCCTCCTTCCTTGGCGTTTACATCCTTTGTGTTCTGGGAGACAGCTGGGAGGTAGGGGGGTTTAGTTTCCTATGCCCAACCTATATATATTTCACTCTTTTAATCTTTCCTCCAAAGTTAGTCCTGTCAGCCCCTTAATCATGTTTGTTGCTTTCCTCTAAAGTCCTTCCAATTTGTTTTTGGTAATGAGGTGCCCAGAACTGAATACAGTATCCTAGGTCCAGTCTCATAAGGGGTCTGTAGAAAAGGGACTACTACCTCAATGATCTGTTCCTTTTTCTTTTGTTTTTCAGTGATCATAATTCAAATTAAAATAACATGGAGGGGCAAAGCAACCAAAATCAAAATCTAATGCATAATTAGAGCCAGTGTGAGACAACAAACAAGTCTTTTATATCTACTTCTGTATTGTAAACAATGATCACTTTATATGTTCAATCTGCGATGAAAGAAGAAAGAACCTCTTGTGATGTTTTGTGCGAGCTTTGACTACATTTACCCACTTTTCAAACAACAAAAAATGAACTCACACTAACAACGTGCATCTTTTCCGTCCTAAAATATAGGGTCACCATCTGTCCATTCAATGATGAAATGAGATCAAAATGGTTAAGGCCAGTGACAGAAAGCAAGAAGGATTTGTCTGAAGTTCTGGTATATGGGCTATTATTTCAGCAAAATAAGGATGCCTGGCTTTATTCTTCATGATCTCTTGCCCCTTTAGGAAAACTGAAAAGCAAAAGGAAATGGCCAAATTGTATCATCTATTACCTTGATGAGTGCTTATAATTCTTGACTCAGAGTTTATGATTCATCTCGTTATTGTGTCTATTGGTTTCACCTATAAAGTTTCATGAAAATTGCTGTGTATGCTGTGTATGCGAAAGAGAAAGCCAAATACAAAACCAAATAAATTGATTGCAAGCTGTAGCTAATAAGTATATGTATGCACTCTTTTTTATTTTAGACACAAACAAAAGGCTGCATATATATATATATATATATATATATATATATATATATATGTCAAAAATGCCAATTCTTTAACTGAAAGTGATTCCTTGTTCAAAATGGATTACTTTGATTTATTACCTTTAACGCAGTTATTTATCTATTCTGGGCCAAGCTGTGCTATCCTTACTCATTCTGAATAATACCAGTGGCAAGCATGAGGGTGCTCTTTAATCACAGAATCATAGAATATCAGGACCTCAGGAGGTCATCTAGTCCAACCCCCTACTCAAAGCAGGACCAATCCTCAACTAAATCATCCCAGCCAGGGCTTTGTCAAGCCTGACCTTAAAAACTTCTAAGGAGGAGATTCCACCACATCCTAGTGGTAACGCATTCCAGTGTTTCACCACCCTCCTAGTGAAAAAGTTTTTCATATCCAACCTAAACCTCCCCCACTGCAACTTGAGACCATTACTCCTTGTTCTGTCATCTGCTACCACTGAGAACAGTCTAGATCCATCCTCTTTGGAACTCCCTTTCAGGTAGTTGAAAGCAGCTATCAAATCCCCCCCTCATTCTTCTCTTCTGCAGACTAAACGATCCCAGTTCCCTCAGCCTCTCCTTATAAGTCATGTGTTCCAGTTTCCTAATCATTTTTGTTGCCCTCCGCTGGATGTTTTCCAATTTTTTCACATCCTTCTTGTAGTGTGGGGCCCAAAACTGGACACAGTACTCCAGATGAGACCTCACCAATGTCGAATAAAGGGGAATGATCATGTCCCTTGATCTGCTGGCAATGCCCCTACTTATAAATCCCAAAATACCATTGGCCTTCTGGGCAACAATGGCACACTGTTGACTCATATCCAGCTTCTCGTCCACTGTAACCCCTAGGTCCTTTTCTGCAGAGCTGCTGCCTAGCCATTCGGTCCCTAGTCTGTAGGGGTGCATGGGATTCTTCCAACCTAAGTGCAGGACTCTGCACTTGTCCTTGTTGAACCTCATCAGATTTCTTCTGGCCCAATACTCTAATTTGTCTAGGGCCCTCTGTATCCTATCCCTACCTTCCAGCGTATCTACCTCTCGTCCCAGCTTAGTGTCATCTGCAAACTTGCTGAGGGTGCAATCCACACCCTCCTCCAGATCATTAAGGAAGATATTGAACAAAACCGGCCTCAGGACCAACCCTTAGGGCACTCCACTTGATACCGGCTGCCAGCTAGAGATGGAGCCATTGATCACTACCCGTTGAGCCCGACAATCTAGCCAGCTTTCTATCCACCTTATCGTCCATTCATCTAGCCCATACTTCTTTAACTTACTGGCAAGAATACTGTGGGAGACCATGTCAAAAGCTTTGCTAAAGTCAAGGAACAACATGTCCACTGCTTTCCCCTCATCCACAGAGCCAGTTATCTTGTCATAGAAGGCAATTAGATTAGTCAGGCATGACTTCCTCTTGGTGAATCCATGCTGACTGTTCCTGATCACTTTCCTCTCCTCTAAGTGCTTGAGAATTGATTCCTTGAGGACCTGCTCCATGATTTTTCCAGGGACCGAGGTGAGGCTGACTGGCCAATAGTTCCCCGGATCCGCCTTCTTCCGTTTTTTAAAGATGGGCACTACATTAGCCTTTTTCCAGTCATCCGGGACATCCCCCGATCGCCATGAGTTTTCAAAGATAATGGCCAATGGCTCTGCAATCACATCCGACAACTCCTTTAGCACTCTCGGATGGAGCGCATCCGGCCCCATGGACTTGTGCTCGTCCAGCTTTTCTAAATAGTCCTGAACCACTTCTTTCTTCACAGAGGGCTGGTCACCTTCTCCCCATGCTGTGCTTCCCAGTGCAACAGTCTGGGAGCTGACCTTGTTCGTGAAGACAGAGGCAAAAAAAGCATTGAGTACATTAGCTTTTTCCACATCCTCTGTCACTAGGTTGCCTCTCTCATTCAGTAAGGGGCCCTCAATTTCCTTGACTTTCTTCTTGTTGCTAACATACCTGAAGAAACCCTTCTTGTTATCTTAACATCTCTTGCTAGCTGCACCTCCAGGTATGATTTGGCCTTCCTGATTTCACTCCTGCATGCCCGAGCAATATTTTTATACTCTTCCCTGGTCATTTGTCCAATCTTCCACTTCTTGTAAGCTTCTTTTTTGTGTTTAAGATCAGCAAGGATTTCACTTTAAGCCAAGCTGGTCACCTGCCATATTTATATTCTTTCTACACATTGGAATGGTTTGTTCCTGTAACCTCAATAAGGACTCTTTAAAATACAGCCAGCTCTCTTGGACTCCCTTCCCCCTCATGTTATTCTCCTGAGGATCCTATCCATCAGATCCCTGAGGCTGTCAATGTCTGGTTTTCTGAAGTCCAGGATCCGTATTCTGCTGCTCTCCTTTATTGCCTGTGTCAGGATCCTGAACTCGATCATCTCATGGTCACTGCCTCCCAGGTTCCCATCCACTTTTGCTTCCCCTACGAATTCTTCCTGGTTTGTGAGCAGCAGGTCAAGAAGAGCTCTGCCCCTAGTTGGTTCCTCCAGCACTTGCACCAGGAAATTGTCCCCTACACTTTCCAAAAACTTCCTGGATTGTCTGTGCACTGCTGTATTGCTCTCCCAGCAGATATCAGGGTGATTGAAGTCTCCCATGAGAACCAGAGCCTGCGATCTAGTAACTTCCGTTAGTTGCCGGAAGAAAGCCTCGTCCACCTCATCCCCCTGATCCGGTGGTTTATAGCAGACTCCACCACGACATCACCCTTGCTGCTCATGCTTCTAAACTTAATGCAGAGACACTCAGGTTTTTCTGTAGTTTCATACCGGAGCTCTGAGCAGTTATACTGCTCTCTTACATACAAGGCAACTCCCCCACCTTTTCTGCCCTACCTGTCCTTCCTGAACAGTTTATATCCATCCATGACAGTATTCCAGTCATGTGAGTTATCCCACCAAGTCTCTGTTATTCCAATCACATCATAATTCCTTGACTGTGCCAGGACTTCCAGTTCTCCCTGCTTGTTTCCCAGGCTTCTTGCATTTGTGTATAGGCACTTGAGATAACTTGCTGTTTATCCTGCTTTCTTAGTATGAGGCAGGAGCCCTCTCCTTTCACGTTCTCCTGCTCGTGCTTCCTCCTGGCATCCCATGTCCCCACTTACCTCAGGGCTTTGGTCTCCTTCCCCCCGGTGAACCTAGTTTAAAGCCCTCCTCACTAGGTTAGCCAGCCTGCCTCCGAAGATGCTCTTCCCACTCTTCGTTAGGGAGGGAGCCTGTCTCTGCCTAGCACTCCTCCTTCTTGGAACACCATCCCATGGTCAAAGAATCCAAAGCCTTCTCTCTGACACCACCTGCATAGCCATTCATTGACTTCCATGATTTGACGGTCTCTACCTGGGCCTTTTCCTACCACAGGGAGGATGGATGAAAACCACTTGCACCTCAAACTCCTTTTTCCTTCTTCCCAGAATCACATAGTCTGCAGTGATCCACTCAGGGTCATTCTTGGCAGTATCATTGGTGCCCAATTAGAGAAGCAGGAAGGGGTAGTGATCCGAGGGCTTGATGAGTCTCAGCAGTCTCTCCGTCACATCGTGAATCCTAGCTCCTGGCAAGCAGCAGATTTCTCGGTTTTCCCAGTCGGGGCGGCAGATCGATGACTCAGTCCCCATGAGAAGAGAGTCCCCGACCACCACCACTCGCCTCCTCCTCTTCGGAGCGGTGGTCGTGGAACCCCCATCCCTAGGACAATGCATCTCATGCCTTCCAATCGGTGGAGTCTCCTTCTGTTCCCTTCCCTCAGATTTATCATCTAGTCCACTCTCCGCATTAATATCTGTGGAGAGAACATGAAAACGGTTGCTTACCTGTATCTGCGCTGCTGGTACATGGATGCTTTCCTTTCTTCTTCTGGAGGTCACATGTTGCCAAATTTCTTCACCGTCCTCCTGTCCCCGCTGCGCAGCCTGCTCTGAATCTTCAGAACATTGTGCCTGTAGAAGCATATCCTGACATCTGTCTAGGAAATCTTCAGTTTCTCTTATGCAATGCAGGGTCAATACTTGTTTCTCCAGAACTTGAACCTTCTCTTCCAATATGGAGACCAGCTTGCACTTTGTACAGACAAAGTCACTTCTGTCCTGTGGAAGAAAGACAAACATGGCACATCCAGTGCAGGTCACAACAGCTGAACGCTCCCCATACCTTCCTTCTACGAGCTTCCTCAGGAGTTGTAGTAACTACTCAGAGAAGCCGGCAAGATGTAAGCCTCAGTGGGCTCTCCCAGGGTGAACTCCCAGGCAAACTCCCTCTGTTAGCCTCTCTGCTGTTCGCCACTCACTGGCTTTTTATAACAGTCAGGCTCATCTGGAACAAAGCACTCCCAATTCACACTTTTCAAACAAACAACCAATCAAGCACACAGTCAAACTGTCCCCAAAACAGACACTCAGATACTCACCAACACAGCCTCCCTAATACAGCCCTTAACGTACCTCCTCTCAGACAGATGCCAGGCAAACTCCCTCTATTAGCCTCTCTGCTGTTCAACACTCAGCTGGTTCTATTAATATTGTATTTGAATCTGTCACACACACGCACCATATTAGTCACCCTATCATAAACTACAAGTAGTCCCACTAAAAACAGTGGGATTATATGTGGAGTGAGGTATTACTCAGTATCAGTAAGATTGTCACAATCTGGACCCCTGATAAAAATGTACTCTCCCATACAATTCATGGCACATATGCTTCAATAAAACACAGATAAATCTGCCTCTTTTCAGAAGCATTTGATAATCCTGTTTATTTTAAGAGAATAATGATCTATAATTGACTAATGTGTACTCCACCTGTGCACAGAGCTATTAGTTCATTAATGAATTCTTAAAACAATTGCATCTCTGCTTTCCAGGTTGGTTGCTTTCTTTTTATATTATTTAGAACCATTCTCACTAGACTCCTGCATCTAGTTTTACTGACTGAGCTCCTGAATCAAATGTGTGTTTGTTAACAGTTTCCCAGCAAGTATTTTTCGTCTGCACACTGAACTCTTTCGGTTAGATTTAGGTCTTGAATTATTATTATTCAGCAACAGCAAACCGCTTAGCTTGAAAACAAGAATTTGGTTTCTTGTAAGGTTTATTAAAATTGCATTAAGGTTTTTGGGTGTTTTTTTTTAAAACCCAGCAATTAGAATGGCTGGAATTGTAATGTGTTTATATAAACTGTATTTCTGCAACCATTGGCCAAGCTAATAAATAATTTATTTAATGTTTCTTTAAATATTATTATGTTTGGTTTAAACCCAAGGTTAGCTACATAGATATATTTAAAGCACTCTCCTTTTTATTTTTTTAAAAAAGGCATTATGATACAAATAGATGAAGAAATATCCTGGTTTTTAATCTTTAATACCTCAGATGCTTTGGCCAGTTTGGTGGTTATAAAATAAATGTTTTTAAGTTTTTTTGGTATGTTACTTTAGTGGATCACTATACTTATTTTGAGCATTTTCTTCCCCAAATGGAAATCAAATGGATACAAATAAACTCAGCATTGGGCTGGGTACAATACATTCACTGTGAAGATAACATACTGGGAAGTTGATGTAATCTTGTATGCTTTCCATTAAAACCTGATGTGATGTGAGGTTCCATATTCTTTATGAAAATATGTGTATGGTATGAATATGACGTAACTGAGATATACTTTAAGCAAGATGGCTCATGTGAGATATCACTGGAAACGTTATGATTTACTGAATGTGATTATCCAATTTGTATGCCTGTATCATTTCTGTATCTGAAATTAGGAATATTGACTATGTATCTGTATTTCAGCTATGCTACTTTGGGTGATGCCCACCACTAACACTTCAGGTACAACAATGGAAAAACCAGACAGGGCCGATGGCCCATCAGCGAGGACAATGGACTGTGAAAAGCTTGGCCTTCCTGCGGATACTCCATACTGCCACTGACTCATGGACACTGTGATACTACAGGATCAGGTGGTCTTGTCACCTGATTCTAAAACATTACCTGGGACTTCTTGTAACTTTCCACCAGAAGGGAAGGGGGCGGTCAAGTTTGGAAAACAAAGGATTCCCGTTTTATGTAAATCTTATTTCAGGGTGGGGTGCAAGGCAAACAGGACTCCTTCTCTCCATGGCAGTCTGCCCAAGAAGAAAGACCGCAAGAGCCACCTGAAGGGAAGGCAAGGGGAGAGTCCAGACTGAGACAGGTCCTGTCTGAAAAGGAATATAACTGGAACTCCAAACCACAGAAACTTTGCAACCTGCCTGCAGCAATATCTAGGGTGAGAAATACTATTTGTAACCAATTTCTTTAGTGAAACTGGCTTAGTTTGCGTTTTTGATTTCATTTGGTCAGTAATCTCATTTGTTCTGTTTGTTACCCCTTTTACCACTTAAAATCTGCCTTTTATAATTAATAACATTTGTATTGTTTATTATTAAACCCAGTTTCTATAATTTCTAACTGGAGGTGGGGTGGGGAGGGGCAAGAAGTTGTGCATACCTTCCTCCACATTGAGGGAGGAAGCAGATTTTATAATATATTCTTGGGTCTGCACCCCAAGGGAAGTGGACATCTGAGTGCTCGGGCAAGCCCCTTAAGCTGAGCTTTCCCAGAACTGATCTCAGTGTCTGTTTCATTCTGCAGTTGGGTGTGGCCCTGCCTGCGTGTGTGTTGGAGCAGGCTTAATAGACTGACTCAGCAACCCTGGTAAAAAGGGTGCCTAAACTGACATAACAGGCGGGCTCAGTGGTATCTCAGCATGTCAGGTGGCATCTGAAGGGGTCCAACCCATCACATCTGAGCCATGCAGCAGTTCCATGGAATTGTGTGGACAGGATAGCACTTTTCTTTAAGTAAATTTGTTATTTATTGCTGATACCAGGTCTGTTCTTACAGTCCTCACTCTGGCTAAATTTCACTGGAGTCAATGGGATTCTTGCCAGTGGAAGGTCTCTAGGATTTGTTCCAATCAAATGCTGCATGGATCAGAGCACATTACTTAATATGAGCTGTACAGGGTAATCCTGGAATAGTCCAGATCCCAGAATAATCCACAGTTGAGAAAGATAGGCCACCATGTATTTGTTCATATGGGGGATGGATGATAAGGACAAGTGTCACAGGGATGCCCATCTCTCCTATGGATGTACTACTTTGTGTTACCCACTACGTGATTTCTTCCAACAGCAGGTTAACGTTATCCAGGCATCCCATTGGAGCAGTAGCATAGTCTATGGGAGGAGGATAAGACTGGGAGATAAGAAAGCCCCTGCATGCTGTTATTGATGCCATCTGAGACCCAGGGACAGTAAGTTAAAGAGAGAGAGAGAGAGAATGCCACCTTAGAGAGGAAGCTGAGCATTAGCTGATGTCTGTACTGCCCTTACAGTCAATGGGTATGCTGTCTGTGTGAGGACTGCCAGATTTGTATCAGAGAAGAAGCAGTTTTCAGCTCCATTTGTAAGTTAATTGTGCAGAGACTCATATGACGTTGCATCATCCTCCAGTAACTGCCACGTTTACCGATGCAGAAACACTATGTCACCCAGCATTAGGTGCTGCGGAGATACTAACCTTTCCCCACTCACTTGACATCCATGCCATAACCTCTCAGTCAATCCCACAGGAGGGGGAACATCTTTTTGACTCCCTCTGCCAGTATGTGCCCCCATCTGAATAGCATGGCACATTAGGGAGAATTGATGGATCAATGCCCAGAAGCTACAATTTTTCCCATCCCACCCCAGGCAAATTTTTTCCCACATGAACACAGTTGAAAAAAGATTCTGACAAAGGCCCACAAAGATAACTTCAAGAAGATGATACATCCATTTTATTAAACCACACCAACACCACCAGATGCAGTGTTTTCCTAGGTCTTAATTCCTTAGTTCCTCCCATCAGAATTAAAGCCCCCACATTTCGCACCTCTCCACGCAAGTACTGAAATATAAAATGTCCTGTAGGCATTTGCCAGATCCCTTCCTATTGTTTTCTTTTTTCCACCTCCCCCCTACCCAAAAAAAAAAAAGTTATAGCTTTCAGAACCACTGAGGTAGAATGGCTTTATTTGTGCCTAACCACAAGGAGATGAAGTTGATATTTGCGACTTTGCTAGAGAAATTCAGTCATGCTATCTCATGTAAAGCCCCTCTCTCTTCACTGCCTCTTTTACAGCTGCTCCCGGTTCAAGCTGCTGCATGCCCTTGCTAATAATGCCTTGTCACGCAGTGACAGAATTATGCTCTCACACTGGTTTCACATGTCACAAATAATTGCTCTCATTGCTCATCATATTGAAGTTGTCAGGACTCTCTTACGCCTGTAATTTGTGCGAGTTGATCATACTTTGGTAAATCAACAGATCGTGACCTGTGACCTTTAACCCCAGTGGCTGGCTGAGAGCGACCTACAAATCTTATGACAGGGACAACAGAGAGAGTATGAACTGCTCAAGTGCATGTGTCTATCAGCTGCCATGGGGAAAGCGAGGTCTTTCCTTCTGCCATCATTTGAAACGTTTTACTGGAAGTGAGGCCCCATCTGTCATTCAGTCTTAATTTCTTCACATCTGGTGTGTGTGTGTGTGTGTGTTTGAGCAGTTGCGATTTTTTTCCCCACCACAGACATTCATGCCAAACTCTAGCGTTTCCCATATGTTTTAAATAAAAAAGATCCCAGCATGAGAGATAAAAGGAGCATGGATAAATAGCCTCATCCAGCACAAATGAATTGCCTTCACCTTTGCTAGATGCAATGGTTAAACTTCCATGGCAGGTTTATTGGCTCTCTTTATAAAACTTTATTGACTCGCACATTCTCAAATGGTGGTTCTGACTCCTTTTTTTTTTTTTTTTTTACTTAGGCACGACACATACAATGAAGCTGCATTTCAACTGCTGATTTGGTTTTTTATGAACAGCATTCCTGACCGATGCCTTCAGTACCCAGTGTGGAAGAGAGAGTAACAGAGGTATCTTTTATTACCCATGGTCTTCAATATCTCAGCAGCTAAATCAGCTGGAGGAGAAGAAGAGAGACCTATGAACCCAAGCAAGAAGGATATTGCACGGATGAGCGGCAGGGAGGTCAGGAATGGAGTGGGTTTAACTTAGATGCTTTACCAGCAACATTGTTAAAACTAGTGAGTCCTCCAGAAATGTGTGTCCCAGCACAGAGAGGATTCTGGAATAGCCCTGAGCCGCAAAACACAGCTGGCTTCAAAACCTTCACTTCTTAAAGATTAGAAGATTTTCTTTTTTTAGCATATAAAATGAGCACCATTCCTGGCTGAGACTCCTCAAACGTGTGCATGCAGCCTTACCTCCCCTGCTTTCATGAACTACACAAATGTTGCCATAAAGGATCGGGATCATGGATTTTCAATTCCGATAGCAGAGGCAACAGCTGGCTCTGCATCCTTTGATTGCCAGGTGTTCCTCTGATGCCACATGTTCTGTTCTGCGCCTTTTTATAAATACGCTGAAGAAATGAAAGAACACAAAAAAATCCAATTTTAATTCAAATGCAGCTATATACAAAACAAAGGCTATAGGCTTAGCTTTCTAGGAGTACTGGTGATTAGTAATTCAAGAGAAAGGAATTAAACATTTCCATTGTCTAGAAAAAAAGTATAAAACTTTGTTACTCTCCCTCCACTCATGATTTGCTGCTCCATTTGGTATGGTCTTCTTAAACTGAAGAGGTCAATGCATTGTATTGTAACATTGTATATCATTTATGCAGCCTCTAAGTCTTTGATTTTTTATTTGATTTTGTACAGCATGCCTCAAATCACTCCTTCTCCAAGTTCCTCTTTAAAATGTATTTCCCCACCACCAACAACCAAGAGTCTAGATCCCTGGGTTTCTTGGCAAATGAGTGTTAGCAAATGAAACAACTGAAAACAATAGACGTAGATCTATACACACACACAAAACCATGTAACTAGCAAGACACATCCAGATCTTCACAGCTCAGTCATGCTGCTTTTCATTATATCCTATTCCCCATCTTTTGTTTGTACATTGTCTGCTGACAACAGAAGTTCTTTAGAACTGGGAACCTAGGCCACCACCGTGCACACTGGGACATCCTTTACACCAGTGTAAAATGGATGTAAAACTAGAACTTACCAAAAAGCTTTGAAACTTTTCATTGAAAAAAAAGTGATTTTTGAGGAAGTGTGGTCTTTTTTGGAGGAGTTGGAGGTTCTGGTTATTATTGCATTTTTGGTTTTGTTTTGTTTTTTTGCTAAATGTGTGCCTTTTTGACCAGCTCTATGTAAAATGCCATAATTTGGATATGGTAGCTTTTTACGCCCACCTTGCACACATGTGAATGATGGCAGAAGCTGCAAAGCAATGGAGAATCAGGCCTTACATCTTTGTTCTCTTGTCTTTAAGTGCATAGCACAATGTTCAAATGACATAAAACCCACAAGAGTTATTATTATTTCTTTTACAGTAGTGTCTAGACATCCCCATCAAGGATCCCTACTGCACGAGACACTCTACTAACTAAAACACTGCTCACAATCTATGACCAGACACAACAGGTGAATGAAACAGGCAAATGGGGAAAATAATGGAGGAGAACATAACAGTGTGATCTCCCAATACTTAGGCAAATGAGTAAGTTCATTCATGAACGACCCATTGAGATCAATGAGCTGGAGAGAACACAATCCATTATTGAATTCAATGGTGCCAATCACACAAACAAGGTTACTCGGATGCATAAAGATTTGCATAGTGAGATAGCAAAGTTAGACTGTTCAGCACTGTGGTCTTCGTAGGATATAATGGCAACAACAGAGGAGCCATTTCAGAATATTTCATGTAACTCCAAGCAGGAC
Organism: Dermochelys coriacea; assembly: GCF_009764565.3. NCBI lineage: Eukaryota > Metazoa > Chordata > Testudines > Dermochelyidae > Dermochelys > Dermochelys coriacea. The sequence continues at coordinate 115,455,520 of NC_050074.1, forward strand.
ATTAACTCAACTTAGAGCTGTGTGGTCTACCGCCAGACTAGCTCATGTGCTTTACCTTTGGCCCTATTTGCACATGAATTCATAAAATCCACATAGGTTTACACACAAATCCTTGCACTGCCATGCATATGAGCTCCTGGGATCAGGGGGTCATTGTGAATGCCTAGGTGACTGTGAGCTTGTGTAATGCCATGCCCCTGGGTGGGTTGTCAGCAGCAAGGATTGAACCTGGGACCTCTGAATTTAAAAGCATAAGCCTCTACTACCTGAGCTAAAAGACTCTTTTCTATTAGTGGAGGTATAGCTGGTTCACCAACCTCTATGTAAAAAGAAAAGCAGTACTTATGGCGCCTTAGAGACTAACAAATTTATTTGAGCCTCTATGTATGGCCCAGCTGCCCCTAGACAGGGCTAGAGTGCCTCAATGAGTGGGTTACCCTTGCGGGATACTGGTGTGTTCAAAAATATAGCTAAAGCATTCCTGAATCTGAGCTCTGCACTGTGTGAAATCACAGGGCTGAAGAAGAGCCAAAAAGATAAAATATTCTAAATTCAGGTAAAAGCAGGACAGCTGGTCTTCTCCACAGCAGGGGAAGGCAGACGTTTCAGAACACAAAGAGTGCTTCAGCAACGGAACATAATATTTAATATGTAACATTAAAATAACAGGAGGCAAAAGGAAAATAACTGAGCCCCACTCACTCACCCATGCAAAGATTATTTTGTACATGCAAAACAGCAGCTGAATACAATTATTGTTCAGCTTCATAAAAACAAGCAGAAATAGGAGAGTGTCAGACAGACATTATACGGTAACTGACACTGTAGCTGTTACAACATACTGTGTATTGTAATCTCTCTCTTTCTTTCTCTTTCCCTGTCCAGGACTAATGCAAAGTTAGGGCTGATTCACCATTAGAATTCATCAAAAGTTTTGGTCAAAGATTGAGATTTTGACTAACTGAAATTTTTCATGAAAAGTGTCTTCTTTCCTCAGAAAATGTAATTTTTTTGGCCAAAAAAAAGGCCACAATCCAAAATATTTCAGTTTTCAGCTAAAAATCTTTGATATTTGAATTTCCACTTTAAAAAGATCCTGATATTTTTTCTGGTTTCGTAAGTTTTTCTGTGGGTTAAAGAGAAACATTTTTCAACCAGCTCTATTCACCATTGGCTTGTACCTTATGTAGTAATGTGTACCAATTCAAAGCAAGTGAAAACTGCTATCAAATCAGAACCATGAAAGTTATCTGGTGGTAAATCAGTAAAACAAAAACAGTTTCCTTCTGTACATTCATGAGATTCTGTACTTAATGTCAGGCCAGAATGAAACTCGGAATGAAATTCAGCTGGGAAAGGAGCAAGATCTGAAGAAGATATTCCAAAACCACATATATTTAATGGGAGGAAAAAGCCAAGAAAGATAAAAGAAATTTAGGTGTGATAGCAGACAGCAAACTAGACATAACTGAAATGGGATATGGCAGTGGAAAAAAAAGAAGCAAGTAGACTTTGCTAATGCAGACATCCTATTACAAAACAGGGAGGTCCTAAACATGACTAGTTGGACTGTAGCTAAGATATTACATTCAGTTCAGGGCATTTCATTACTAGGGAGATATTAACAAATTGGAGTGAATTCAGGAAAGAGCAACAAAAATATTTGCAGTCTTGGATAATTGATTCATAAGGAAAGACTGAAAGATTTAAACATGTATAGTTTGGCTTAGCAATGACCTATGCAATGAGAATGATTAAAAAATGTTTGACTCTTTCCACAAGAATTTCTTATCATTTGTGACCAGCTCTGTGATAGGGCCATTTCCATCTCTAATGATAATCCTAAAATACTTTTCCCTTCATCTAGGGGACTGCAGAATGTCAGCATGCTATACAGGCCTCTACCCAGAAGCAAAACACTATGACTGGACCCTTGCTGGAGTAAATCAGCACAACTGAACTGAAGTCCATGGAGCTTTTCCACCTTATGCTACCGGAGGATATGGTCCTATAAGTGCCATTGGCACAAGAGAATTTAGCCAGCACTGAAACAAATACATTTTCCTGTGTATAATTAGGAGATATTTATGTCAGGCTAAAATAAAAGACCCTTCCCAAAGGAAGTAGAGAAGGTACTAAATGTATAAGGCCTCTGCAAACCAGAATCAGAGGTGCAGATTGGAACTAGGATGAGGAGACATTTTCCCCCCTTTCCAGATTTTTCAGTGTCACTCCTAGAGATAATTCAAAATGCTACCTCAGTCTCTAGGAAACTACACAGAAGCAGCTTCTAATGAGCTGTACTGGCCCTTCCTTCTGATCATATGAGATAGGCACAGCCGAGCAGAGAAACAAGAAAAATATGTGACTTTCCCATCTGACTCATCTCCAGAAGTCATTGCGGGTAAATTTTTACTCCCACAACCCTTGTAAGCACTTAACCCTGGTAAAAAAAATTCCCTTTAGCCTTACCAGTGACTTCCTTTGTTGAGGTGACCTCAGCACCCTGTGGGATATGTCCATTTGCCTGTAGCTGGCAAGACGTGTATCTGAGACGTGTGGGGCCACTATCTGTCTATAGTGTCAGGTGAAACACAACCCTCAAAAAGATGTTGCAAGGTGACTTTTACATGTATTATTTCAATTACTGTGAAACTTGCCTCAGATGACCATTCCAGGGAGAAACAAAAATCTGTTGCTTTTCTGAAATAAGAACAGGATTCAATTAACAGAGCTGGAGGCCGGGGAACCAACTCAGCTACATTATCTGTCTCATGCTTCCAGCTCCTGTGGCTCCTTCCCATGTCATATTTATCTGCAACCAGCAAAGGTGTTGGGGATCCTCGCCCTGCACAGTATTACTCCAGCCTCCTTGTCCAATTTGAAATAACCCAGGATGGTTGCTCCCCATCTCCACACTGCTAGCCCTGCTCTGACTGGGCTGGGGCTACGTAGGACTAGTTCTAAATAAAACATGTCAATTTTTAAGCTGAATTTGATCACAGGTAGGGAGTGAATTCCACACCTGGGAAATTTAATTGTTTTCTGTGACATGGTGTAACACCGACAGACTCCGGTCGTCAGCAGGCGTGATCAAGCCTGGGACCTTTGGAACTTAGTGCATGAGCCTCTACTGCATGAGCTAAAAGCCATATGGCTCTTAGCTAAGGGGGTAGAGCAGACTCATTAATCTCTCTCTAAGTGGTCTCAGTGCCACTAGATGGCACAGAACACCACACCCAGACGGCAAGATTTGTCACGCCCCGAGGCTGTTACAACTTTGCCCTTTTAGTGGAGCTGAGTGATGCCCAAAAATCCTAGCATGCTTAAGGTCAGTGGTACATACGCCATGACCATAGATTCACAGAGAGTATGGTCAGAAGGGACCAGTGTGATCATGTAGTCTGATCTCCCTGGGATTCCTACAGTGGGAAGAATTATTCTTCTTTACCATGCAAGTGAAAACAATGGAGCCCAATAACTTGTGGCAAAACTCTAGTTACTTCCTCATTTAATGCACAGTGAGATAGGGAATAAATTGTCAATTGCTCCTCAGTGAATGCTTGCCCTTCTATAGTACCTTTTATCCAAGGATCTCAAAGCACTTCGTAAATTTAACAACAGTTGGATGTAAATGGGTATAACAATTACCTACCTAACAGATGAGTAGGTTAAGATACAAAGAGATGTAATCTTGTAAACACTTCTATGTCTGTGTCTAGTCCCATTGAGTTCAATACCTATCTAGCCCTCATCACCACAGTATTTGAGCACCTCACTACTATTAATAAATTTTATCCTATGAGGTACGGAGGTATCAATCCCATTTTATAGATCACTAACTGAGGTGCAGGGTAGATTAAGTATCTGACCCAAGATCACATAGGAACCAGGAACTGGAACAAGTTTTTCTGTGGCCCAGTGCACTAGCCTATACGCTGACTAGACCAACTATCTTCCCCCACTCAGGAGTGTAGGACCAAGTCTAAATGACCTGCCCAAAGTCAGACAGCAAATCAATGACAAGAGTTGAGGCTAGAACCCAGGAGTCCTGCTCTAAGCATTAGACAGAAGGGGTAGGTAGGAAAGAAACAGAAGACAGCTCAGGCACCTCTAAGAAAAAACATATACGAGTGAGTAAACTTTACTGCCCTTAAACATATTTAGCCTAGGTCATAAAGTTTGAACAAAACTTCAGAGTCAGTCGGAGTGGTTTTCAAAATCTTTCTATAGATAATTTTAAACATGGTTTTACCAATTTACACATGTGTGCGCACATGCACACACACACAGATGTATAAAGTGTTTTGAAGCAATCTGGTGGGGAATATCCTCTCTCATTGGCTCCTGCTAGCCTGGATGAAAATAGGGAAAAATGGCAAAAGAGAGATTATTCTGAAAAATTGAAAATCCAATTACAGATGGAATGGAGCCAAGTGGTACTTTGGTATGAGTGAACTAGGAATCCTAGAAATGATTTTGTACTGCATGAGAGGGAAAGCTGAGAACTTTGAAGAAATGTGGTCTTTGTTCTAAGAGTTATATGATTAATTAAGCATAAGACTTAATTCAAAAATGTTTATTCTATTATTTGTAATTCCCAAGAGTTACTTAATATAACTTGGCTTAATAATGTCTACAGTTTGGGTTGCAATTCATCTAAGTGTATATTTTCTGTCCTTTCCCCCTCCCACATTACTTTTATGAAACACAAGTATTTAGAAAGGAAAGAAACAATGTTACATACCATGCTTTGCACTCAGCAGTAACTTCTTGAACAATAACTAGAACAGGGAAAATATGTTAGAGAGACTTCATGTTTCCACAGACACCAAGTGGCAGGACATTCTCAGAAGCAAGGTGCTATAGACCATGTCAGCATCTTCTTTTCCCTCCTCCTCCTCCACCACCCCGCAGACCAACTGAGAAACAACATGCATTTTGTTTCACTTCCTTCTTTCCGCCCTTCCTTCATACCAAACCTGCGATGCTGCCTGACAGCTGATGAAACAACACTGGTTACATCCCAACTGAGCTATTTTTCCCCCTTCAAAAATTACTCCCCTTATTAAACAGCTGGTCTGAAAGATTTTAAATGTTTATCAGACAGGCTGGGTAAATCAATTAAGCATTAACAGAAAGGAAAGACAAGTTTATGAGTAAGGCCCTAGATTGGGACTCAGGAGATCTGGGTTCAAATTCCCAGCTCTGCCTCAGACTTTTTGGGTGACCTTGGGTAAGTCACTTCAACTCTCTGTGCCTCAGCTTCCTATCTGTAAAATAACAACTTCCCTTCTTCCTTCAGCCTCTGGTCTCTTTAGAGGTAGTCTCACTGGGGTATGGACTGTTCCTCACTGTGGGTATATCTATATTTCAAGCTGGAGACGTAAATTCCAGCTCAAGGAGACATACCTGTGCAAGCTCTGATAGAATTAGCAAACAATAAACAGCTAGCATGCTAAAATCTGGCTCAGGGAAGATCCTACCCAGGATGCTAGGTAAGCATTTGGGCATTTGGCCACTCTCACTCACTCTGCTACACTGCTTTTAGCACTCTAGCTCAACAAGAGCTAGCCTGTGTTAAGTCTCCACTAGCAGGAGTTTATGCCTCCAGCACCAAGTATAGCTATGCCCTATGTGTTAGTACTGTGCCTTGCACAATGGTTTCCCAATTTTGGCTGCAGTCTATAGATGATTGCAAAGCAGATACTTCTTCATAATAATAAATAAAATTAATTGGACCACTAAGTACTCAGAGGTGTCAGTATTCAGATCCGAACCACTGGATAATTAGGTATTCTGCTTTAATTGCAACAACTTGATCTTGGCAAAATCACAGCACCATGAAGAAAAAATAGTGATGTCTACTGGTTAGAGCAAAGGACTTTTTATTTTCTTCCTTGCCTCTGCCACTTACTAACATGTGCCTTTGGACAAATCATTTAACTTCATTTCTTCATCTATAAAATAGAAATAATAAACAAACATTGATTTTATTTTAGGGGTTATAAAGATGTGTTCATTCAAGATGTAAAGCCAACTGAGACAAAGCTTGAAGGGCAATAATTTATCCTTTTTATTGAAAGAGATATACGAATTATTACATACATTCTGAATATCAGTGTAAATGGGAAATGACATAAACAATTAGGAAAAAAATATTCTTTACTTATAAAGAGATGGATAATTGCTTTCACTGAATATGTAACCATCATGAAGCATTCTTTGTATATTCCATTGGATTGGTTAACTACTCCAGACTTCAGTATTGTTAACCTCTGGTTGTTTTCAGCCAGTCATGAGCTCTTTTACTGTCTCCCTCTGTGAGCCCTGGACAAATTACGCCTCAGTTTCCCCACCTCTAGAATAGGATGTATACAAAGAGTCAATGTAAAGAACTGAAGAATGCATATCAGATAATCTTTAAGTCATGCAATGTGGTTAAGAATACAAGAAATTTACATTTGCTAGAAAGCTCACATGCAATATTTATTCTAATGACAATGAAAGTCAAACAATGGGAAAGGTGGTCCTTTTATGCTATTGGGACTATTCCTGGGAAGCAATGTAACTTTACAGACTGAATTAGGTGTAATCCTTACGGGATCGCTAAAAGCTAACAGCTCATAAATAACTTTTAATGAGATTTCCAGCAACTAAAATAGCACATGGGGGAAAAACCAGAGAGAAAGAGAGAATCTAAGTTTAAAAATAGAAAGTTAAAACTATATACCCTTCTTTTAACAATGTACACCAAAGGGAAAAGGGGATTATTTCAATAAGCAACAATTAGTATCAAAAATATTTAATTAACTGATAGGGAAAGTGAAAGGGTTGGTACAGGTCATTGCGAATACATTGACAACTAATCTATGGAAACTTATATAGCTAAATCTAAAGCATGTTCCAGAGTTAAGCAGGGAAATAAATCAAGGTTTGCAAATGTCATTTAAGTTTTCACCTGTCCCAAGATTCAAAATTATTGGCTTCACAATGAAAAGCATATGCTGCACCCCTTGTCTAGGGAATCGTAATGAAGTGAGGCAGACACTCTCCAGCTCTACACTACCATCTCTCCCCTCTTTATTTCCCATCGAGTAAAATAATTACTTATCCTTGAGGGAGCATTTCTCTCAGTCTGCCGATAACTGCTGCCATGTTGGCTCTTCATGAGCTGCTCTTCTTCCTTGTGGGACTATGATTTGATTTATGAGAAAATAGTTGGCAAATTGCGATGTCCATCTTGATGGATGACATCATTTGGGCCATTTTGCTGATCATGTATGACTAACCTTGGGGTTTTTTTGGTACTGTTGCAATTGATCAACTGCTGCACAACAGCTGAATGAGAGAGAAAAAAATACAGAGGTGACAATTGCCTTTACTATGAAGGAACAGGAATGGTAATTGCAGAGCAGATTCCTTTTTGGGTTCAGTTGGAACCTAACTGCAGGGAAATAAAAAATTTATAGACTGAAAATAACACAACAGGATTAAATCTGAACACTTTAGCCCATCACATTAAAATTAAAAAGAATAAACCCCAAGTATAGCGTTTTCTGTTGAACCTTTAAAGTCTAATCCCTTCATCACTTGAGTTATATGACCACTTACAACGGTTAACTGCTACCGTGTATTATAGATAGAGTAGCTAGATAGAGGTATGCTGGGCCAGATCCTGAAGTATGGAGCTGTGTGATTGATGATTTAGCCTTCTGTAAATAGACATAGGTTTCAGTCCTGCAAGGTACACTATATAGGTGTCTCCCTGCATCTGAGTGGAGTTATTTGCAGGATCAAAAGTATAAACAGGTCTATATGCACTGCCTGGATACACGGATATATATGCATCACTTCTTATTAGAGCCAGTCCTAATGTCCTTTCTCTAGCCAATCTCCCTTTGACTTCCAGCAAGTCATAGCTCTTAATCTGTATTTGTTTTAGCACTTGAGATCTTTTGGTAGTTTGGTGCTAAGGCTTCAATTCAGCAGAGTATTTAAAGCACACGCTTAACTTTAAGCACATGTTTGCAGCCATCACTACTCAGCAAAACACTTAAGCTCATCTTTAACTTTTAAGTCAATGACTTAAGCATGTGTCTACAGTTGAAAAGTGCATTCGTGTTTTGCTGAATCAGGGCCTATGGCGCAGATTCTCTTCTGCATTGAGGAGGGTATGGCCCCTGGAGCAGGAGTGGGCTTCCCGATATTCTAAGGACTTGACTGTGACAGAACCTACAGCTGCTGCCAGATATACCTAAATTCTGTCACTGGCCATTCATATGCAGATAATTTCCCATTTATGCCATCTGTCACCACAAAGGGGCTTCAGAATCTGGTCCATTATAAATAAAATTATTACTATGTGTAAAAGACCAGAAAGTCTTTGATTTTTTTTTTCAAGAACTTAATATCCTGGAAAGATTCCTTTCAAACCAAATCCTTCATAAAACAAATTGCATTGTCACTACTTCCTCACAACTCTCTCTTTCTTTTATTTAAATCAACAACTAACTCATTCTAGCCAACTGCTGATTGAAAAGAGGCTGTCTTTCTTATCCTGGAGACAAGGCTGTGGGCTGCATATTTCAATGACATGTTAGCAAATAGCATTGTTTTAAAAAATGATAAGCAAACAGTGAAAACGCAGGGTCTCCAGACTCTTCGCTCTTCCAGAGGCAACTTGGGGGGGTTTTTTGGGTGTCTCTGGACAAACGTTTACCTGTAGACTTCAACAAACAGTTGATAAAAATGTCTTCATCATGTCTACATATCCTTCTGAGGATGTTACCTATATAAAACAGCCATTCTTCAAATATATTCAACAGACATGGCTTACCAAGGAGGTCAAAAGTGGGGTCTCTAAGGGGAGAGAGAACATTTTTCTGGTGTATAGAATGGTGATTTAAAAAAAGGTTTTAGGGAAGTCAAAAAATGAATGTTTTTTTTCTTTGTTTTATTATTTTTGTTCTTAATATTTTTATTTGCCTTTTTAAAATACATTCTCTCTGTCTGTCTCTCTCCTTTAGGGGGTGGGGAGGAAGCTGTGTCTCTGAAATAACTTATAGACAAGAGATTCTTTTTGTCTTTTCCTTTTAACAAGGTTTTCCTATTTTGGTGCAAGAGGCAATACATAACATTTTACAAGGTTTATGTTTGCTTTACGTTTCCTAAATGCACGCATCTGCTTTTCTCGTTAGCTAACTGCTGCACATTGATAGACTCTCTGCGCTTTTAATTCATGGTAGAACACTTCGGGCTCATGTCATTGTTTTATTGTATAGTCACAGCTTGTTGTTGGGAGAGATTTTCATCAGATGCTGCAGTTCTTCAGCCAACTTTATCAGGTTGAAATTATAATTTTCAAAGGAATTTCCTTTTTTTCCTCTCTCTCTCTCAAAGCTATAATCTAAAATACATAACTTTATTGCTATGTGAACCCTGCCAAGAGCACACTTTTATGATACACTTATCCAGCGGGCCCCACAGAACTATGGGACATAGGGAGAGAAGAGTGTTTCATATAAACTGTTTTTCCCTTTAACATAACAACGATCAGCTTGAAATACAATAGTCCATCAGAGGAGCTCTCCATTCCTCCAACAGAGTCAAATTTGGCAAAGTTAGTATCTAAGTTTATAATCTCCTGAAGAGGCACGAAACAGCAGATTGGCTCAATGTCTCTGACATCACCGTGACACAGTTATATTAGAATGTGCGGGAAACATTTGGAAAAAGACACAGAACTTCCCCACACCCACCCTCTCTCCTCAAAAGACGTAAGATTTCAAGCATTTCCCAGCAGTTAATGCTAGTTTCATTGGCCCTAGATATGTTAGCAAGACAGACTCAATGGCCCAGATTCCTCAGTATACCGAGATCCACTCAGTACAGAGGGGGACCATTAAGAAGCTAGTGACAGCTCCCTGTTTCTATGGCCAATCTGCATGTGCCCTGGTGTAAGTTAGAGCAGTGCAGGGGCTGTTCTAACCTTCCCTAGCTGGCTATAGTCCCCAAGAGGACATCTGGCAGCTGCAGACTGTTGAAGCACTTCATGCTCCAGCTACACCACATCTGGATTCTCCCTTATCCCCTACTCTTGGGACTGTGGGGAGGTTGGCATAGGAGCTGCCTATGCTGACTCTCTGCTCAGTGGGGACTCCCCCACAGTGGAGGTATCCCCAGCTGAGAAAAACAGCACCTTCCTTCTCCCTCTACAGCCCAAGAGAAGCACAGGGCAAGTACAGTCGAGCCAGAGAATGTGACGCTATGGAGGAAATTCACTCCAGCTGCTTCAGGGCTGAGCGATTGGGCTGGATGTGGGTGTCATATGAGTGGCGAGGATGCAAAAACCAGCTTGTGAACAAAGGCCAAGAATGTGGACACAGCACAGCCCCACCTCCTCCTCCATCCTACTACCACGGCCTCTCTCCCTCCATGCCTCCTCCACCTCACTTAAGGTGTTAGTGTGCCCAGATCCATATCACCGCAGCTCTCATGACCCTCCCTCAGCCTGTCCCAGTGCTGTCCTCCAAGCCAGCTTGTTCAGGATCATAGAATCATAGAAGATCAGGGTTGGAAGAGACCTCAGGAGGTCATCTAGTCCAACCCCCTGCTCAAAGGAGGACCAGCCCCAACTAAATCATCCCAGCCAGGGCTTTGTCAAGCTGGGCCTTAAAAACCTCTAAGGATCTGTGCAAAGACTCCTTCCCCAGGATACAAGGGGTGTGGAGAACCCCGAGTGACTAGTGTCCTGGCAGTGCCCTCTGTGACAGAGTGAACTATTTAACCCTTTGTGAATTATTTTACTTGGAAGGCACTAGTTGATAGGAACTGGCAGGGCAAATACCTTAGGAAGCGGCAATGCAGTTCAACATTGTCTTGGCACAGAAGGGATTCCCACAGGGACCTATCCCCGTACCTTAAACACTTAAATCTCCCCCTGTTTTCAATATCTTAAGGACTGCTGGATTCAGCCTATGTCCACTAAGGCCAATGGCCAACTCAAACCGGGTGCCTATAGTTCGGATCCAAAAACTGTGCCTCACTATGTTTGGATTAGGAGCCCAGATGTAGATACCCAGGCCAAGACTTTCAAAAGTGGGTGCTTAAAGCTAGGTTCCTAAATCCATATTTAGGCACCTAAATAAATGGCCTGAGTTTTTAAAAGCACTGTGCACCCAACAGTTCCCATCTGCCTCGCTGGGCTGTCATCCATTAACAACAGCAGTAATTTGGCCCCGTGTTTCCAGTCTCTCCTTAAAATGACAAATTAGCTTCTGAAAGGAATATTCTGCTCTTCTGTGAATTCAGACACCGTGCAATGGCCAAATGCACGGCAAACCAAAACAAAGTTAGATCATGTGCTACAGGCGTGGCTTGATTAGCTGAGAGAATTGTTCCTATGCCAACATCAGCTGTGTTATTAATTGGTATCCTGCCAAGCTGTGCAGGAGATCCCAGCATCTATTCTGCATCCATGCATTTCAGATGAGAGCACATTCATTGCATCAAATTAAGGGCTCAGTTCAGCATTCCTTGTGTGATTCAGTAATTTCAATGGGTGTCCAGGGCACCCACAGTCTCACAGACAGTGCTTAGTATTTTACAGGGCCAAGCCCATGGGTCAGATCTGTGAGGCCTTATAGGCCCTCAAACTTAGGCTATGGGTCCCAACACAATGCTGAGACCACAGCTGCCACCCTGCAGCTCACCTGAACAACTCGAGAAGTGGTGAAGCTCTAATTCACAAAGTGTCCCAACCAGGAAGCTCCTGATTGGGGAGACATCCAACTCCACCGATTGGCTGGGAAGATCTCCTTAAGAGGCAAAGGAAGTTGTCTGAGCAACTAGAGGAATCCTTGGTTGGCTGCTACTATGGACCCTGCCTACTCACCTGACTCCTGAGCCCTGAGCCCATCTATTCCTGTTGTCCTTATCTAAGACCCCTATCTGTTGTCAGTTCCTGCTTTCCTGCCTCACTCCAGGTCACTGTTCATATGCCCTACCCTGACACTGACTCCAGCTTCGAACCCTGGTTTGGCTCCTGACTCTGGCTCTGACCTTCATGTTGGCACCTGACTCTGGCCCCAGCTCCAGTTCCAGGTGCCTGACTCTAACCATTAGGCCCATGCCCTGGTCCCTACAATATCGTGCCATGGGAATGGCCACAAAATGCCAGTTAGAAAGATAGACTGGATCAGTGTGAGGATATGATGACACAGAGCACTTTTCACCTGTAGATCACAAAGCACTTTGCAAAGGAAGGTGCAGGTATAGTCTTCACATTACACCTATTGATGAGGGCAAGTTCTAATAAAGAGCAATTACCATTATCCATATTTTAAAGGTGGGAAAATGAAGCTCAAAAAGGTCGTCAGCTATCTTGATTCCCACTCCAATCCCACTGGATGCTGCTGCCTCCTTTGTACCGTACACCTCTTGCAGGATATACCAACCAATATTTCATATTTGCCAAATCCCTGGACTCCTGTGATGCAGCAGACTATAAGATAGCTGAACTGATCTTAGAGTCATAGGATCCACTATATGATTTTCCATAGAGAAAAAACAAATGAAATAATTCTGAGGTTCACACATTGTAATAGTTATTTCTTTTGTTTAGCAGGCACAGACCACATTACTATGCATCAGGGTAAAAAAGAAACTTACTTAATTATGCATAGGACTTTGACTTCCAAAAGAAATGTGTTCTATAAAAAATATGGTTTGTTTATATGTTCAGTACATTCAACTGTAAAAGAACAGGTCCCCACCAAGCTATGATTATCTATGTCTATGCATTTTTATTTCGATCTCAGCTTATTTTGGGATCTTTCCACTTTGATACTAAAACTCTATACTCTCTCTCTGACTCCAATTTCTTTGGTTGCTGTGCAATGAAAATGAAACTTTTTGCAGAAACGGTGTCATTTCCCCAGGAATTTTTATGTGCCGTCAGTATGTGCTTGATTCCACAGCAAAGCAAAATTAAAAAAAAATCCTTTGCACAAAGCATATTCATGAGAGCAGGGACCAATAAGGACAGAATTCCAATTATGTAAATTATAGCCAAGAGGCTGAAAATAATGTAAGACAGCACCTTAAAAATAGATTCTGATGCCAAACCCAACATAAAACCGGACTTCCTCCATGGGAGTCAACAGAGCTACATCAGTGTAAGTAAGATCAGAATCAGGCTCAGAATATCTTGACATCAGTGAAAAGGGGAGGAAGCAAAGAAGCTAGGAAGCATCACCAGATTCCCCAATTTTTCATTGATTTCAATGGGCTATGGATAAGGCCAACAATGGGTATCTTATCTAAGATTTAAGAAGCCGACCATGGCCCAGATGGAATTGTATAATTCCAAGTCTAGTTAGACCCACCATTCTGCACAAGCTACCAGTCCAGGAAAACCAACAACTCTTTCACTGTGACTAATCTCCAGCAAAAAGCACCTCCTCCATTTTCAAGCCATCCCTCTCCCAATTATTTTAATCCAATTCCTGAGGGTTAATCTAACCCTTGCTGCCAAGACACACCACCAAAAGTGGTGATCTCATGAAACAAAACAAAAATGGAACTTAGTTCACACCTAAGTCTGTATTCTTGGAGTCTGTGCCCAGCACAATGTGACAATGCAACTGCATGGAAAACTCCTAAGCCAGTGTAAAGTGAACAGAAACGCAAAATGCTATGGAAACTACAAAATCATCCACATGCAAAGAGTGAGAAACTCGCAATAACCATGTCCTATGAGAACTAAACAAACTGGGTGCTGCTGCTAATGGAAACAAGAGGTGTTCATGACTGCCCATTTGTGAAAAGTAATGAACTGACCAATGGCAGCCCTTCTAACTGGCAAGTCCTGCCATTGGTTGGCTGGCACCAAGAGTGGAACCTGTACTTAAATTCTAACTCCACAATCCATTGCCAACTGGAATAACGGGCACTTTTTTTTTTTAAAACTAGAACACAGAGCATCCGAGTCTGTGTTGAATTGCAAGTTTTCAAGCCACAAGTTTTTAGGAGTGTGGACCTGTACATGTATAAAAAGTGGATCCATACATTCAGCTTTACTAGGAAAAGGCTTTATAGTCCCTTTAATTAGCCCTTCTTGTTGCAACAACACATTTCTGTTTTCTTCTGGCTGCATTTACAAAAAGGATCCATAAATATTACTCCCTCTTTGATTTTTTTCTGCCATTCACTTAAAAAAAAAAAGACACTAATTTATCTTTATTTGTTTCAGAATCTTTGTTTGGTTAGTTTTTTGTTTTTGTTTCTTTGTTTTTGTAATGTTGGTCTGTTCATTTCATCAAGCATTGAACAATCCTGCTTTCGAAGCAAAGATAATCTTTGCAGAACCAAGGAATAGTAGCTCAACCCTTAGATGAAGGGAGAGTGTATCAAAATAAAATGGTTTTGATTATAAAATGAAGGTTTGCAGTTAGCAAGCTGCATGTGGTTTTTGGCACTGCTATTTGGGTGAGTAAGAATTGGAGCCAATCCTGCAAGATGAGTAGGTTTGACGATAATATAGGTTATAAAGACCTATTCCTGTCCCTGCACCAAATTCCATATGCTGTGTGACTTATTTGCACCTTTGAGAAGCACCATATTTAACATTCTTATTTAATTATCTCTATGTTAGATTTTTATGGACTAATTTGCCAGTGTCGATGTCTGCAATATATTGGAGGTTTAAAACATGTAAAGGCATCTAAGCAAAGAGAGTTTTTGTCTGCAACAGTGTGTGGTTGTTAGAATACCTGCAATGGTAGCACAGTTCTGGTATACACAGAATGCTGAATGTCACAGATCATGGTCTATGAAAGATGTCTCATTGCTAAAGGCATTTATAACTTTTAAAACACAGGATTATTGGGGGGAGGGGGCTAAAAAAATCCAGCAGCATTACATTTTATTTTATTTCCAAAAGGGGGAGGGGGAGGCAGAACAGAAAATATAGCAGTCCATTAGATGGCATAAGTGTAACAATGGAAATCCACTAAATTAAATTAGAAAGGAGTCTCTGATATAGCAGATTTACACTGCCCCTAATTTTCTGGTTAACGAAAGAGAGAGAAAGAGAAAGAGAGAAATTTTCTAACATCTTGGTATGAGAATTTAAAACCTGAAGGAAAATTAGCCAAATACACCTCAACTGCAAACCCAATATATATAATTTTGAATATTTGGCTCTTTTAAAAGGTGCATGTTTTAACTGAAGATTGACTCAAACCAAAACCTCAGATCTAAACATTTCCAAGGTGTTCAAAAGTGGACCCTGGCTTCATATTTTAGCAAATGAGCCCTATCTTTACACTACGGCAAACAATGTAGCCACTTCAGTCTGAACAACCCTAAACTTTGAGACATTTGACATCTCTCAACGTTGGGGGTGTAAGCCCATTTCTAATTTATAAAGGGATGTTATCAAGAGTAACCCTTTTTGTCTGCTTGGGATTCTAAAATGGACAATGATTACTCTCTGTTTTGTATTATGGGAGATCATTTGACTCTTGCCATCAAAACTGATATCTTGCAAATTAAACAAATTCATCTAAATTAAGCACACAAAAAATTAGCAATTAGGATTATGTAAAAAGCTTTACATTTCCGTGGGATTGAAGTTACAAAGCTATATTTCTGCAAAAGAAAAAAAAGGTCAGTTACCACTATTAAACATGTATATTGTTTTATACTAAGCCCTCTCAATGGCCTCTCTGAGGGACTGTTTAGTTTGTATTACACTCTAATAAACTCCAGGTGTGGAGGACAAACTGAATAATAAGAACCTGATGGACCAGACTAGTTAAAAATAAAGTGGTACATTCCTAGTTCTCTGCATTTAATTTATTGTTAATCATTGTTATTACTTACATTTATTGGGTAGTTTTTTCTAGATTTATTAGGCACTACATTTAACAGTATTATCGCTTGTAACTGACTATCAGTGCAATAGAAAACATATTTTCTTAAACAGCCTTGCCCTAATTAGTAAGTTGTTTCCCTACTGAAACAAAACAGACCCTAGGAAAGTCAACTGAAGACTTCTTTTTTAAAGTCAGAATAAAAGTTCAGCAAGGAAATCCTCTTTTTTTCAAGACCACCTGTTAGAGCAGATGAGCTGTGGCATCTCTTTACGCTGTTCAGAGTTGGGTTGAGTTAAACATCTCAATGAAAAACACCATGTCAGAAATTAAAGACAGGGAGAACTGTTCTAAAGCCTGATTCAGGGGCTACTGAAATTAATGGGACTCTTTGCATTATTATATATTATGGATCATCAGTGTAAGATGCAGAGTGGCAAAATAATTCATCCTGCCCATATGACAATCACATTCTGTACTTGGAATAGAGGATGCAGAGTGTCTGTTGTATAAGAGCAACATAGACCGACTTCCGTTGTTTCGTTCCAAAGAAACTACATGAGAAAAGAATCCATGAAACTTTTAGCTGAATATACTGTACATCTGGACAGCCCAAACTCTGAGACACCGAGTTACATTAGTAACTTGTCAAAAGCCCAGTATGCATGTACATTTGCATACTCTTACCTAGAGACACGCTGTGTTGCACAATAATGGCTGAAGCAGAGTTATTACATCTGAATATAAAAGATCTGGAAAAATGAGCTCAGGATAGGGATGCTTGGTGCTGTTTGGCTTCTGCCATCTGGACCTGATGGTGCAGGAAGGATAATGATGGTGATGGTGATGATACTCTTATCAGGAATGAAAGAGCATGACCAGATGTATGCTTGCATTTATATATCCTTTGATAGATGAATCAAAATTGGTTTCTGTTTAAAACATTTCCTTAATCACCATCAATGAAAAAACAACACTCACTCAGCAAACTGAGACATCGCAGAAAAGCTAAAATAAGAATTAATAATCTGAAGAATTAATAATAGATTGCACTTAATAAGGCAGACCCTGCAAGGTGCAGAGCACTTCCTGGGAAGCACAGACTGACTTCAGTTCTCACTGAATCCAGGAGGCGTTCAACTATGGCTTAGCATGGTGTTCTCAGCACCGTCCATCTGAGGAAGATCTCATTATTATCCCCATTTGGCAGTTAAAGAAGCTGAGGAACAAAAAGACAGGGTCAAAGTCCCTTAATTTGGTCCATTCAGTGACTTTCCCAATGGCAGAGAGTGAACTGGTGGCAGGGCCAGGAACAGAACCCAGGAGTCCTGATTGTCGGTCTCCACAACAAACCGCTATGCACAACACAACCAGAGACAAGGGATACTGGCCTTTTAGAACTGTAAATCTTTGCAGGCTGAACTTCTGTACCTCAGGCCTGGGCTACCCTACCATCTTCTGTCAGTATAACGACATCGCTCAGGGATGTTGGAAATCCACAACTCTGAGCAACGAAGTTATACCCACCTGACCTCACACACACATACCCCCGGTGTAGACAGCGTTATGTCAACAGGCGGGCTCATCCCTTCTACATAGCTACCACCTCTCAGGGAGATGGAGTGCCTCTACACCAACAGGAGAACTTCTCCTGTTGGCATAGGTAGCATCTTCACTAAGCGCTACAGTGGTGCAGCTGCAGATGTAGAAAAGCCCTAAGATACTGGGGTCAAACTCAGGGCTGGTTGCAGGCTGCATTTCCAGACTCCACTAAAATACTCTTGGGTTCTCTGGGCCACTCTTTTGCCATATTCAGTGTCAATCAAAGCAATGTGTTGGCAACCTACGAATACACAGGAAATCTGGTGAACAGCGGAGAAAGCAAGGTCAAGAGGTAGACTGAGCGTCCCCTGCAGCTAGTCTGGCAAGGTATGCAAACTTACTGCATATCTCTGGTGACTGTATTGTCAAAGACTGAAGCTTTCTCTGGCTGACCCTTTTCCTGAGGAACCATACATAAATCAGTGCTGGAGTTAATATCGTTTATAGAGGAGAGTAAGGAAGCTAAAACAGAGGGAAGATTTGCTGCCTTGCTCAGGCTAAATCCATGGTACTTAATTCACAGGAAAACAACAGATAAGCACCATATTGGGGGTTGGGGAAGAGTAGACTAGATATATTTTGATGACGCTACTCTGAAAAACAGGGATACTAGGCAATGCTTCTCCTCTGAAAGGCATTAATTTCTGCTGGAGATGCCAAATCTAACCTGATCAACCCTGCACACAGGAAAGGATGAGAGAGCTTGCCCTTTTGGGTTATGGTGCATCTGGAGTTGAGGAAAACTGATTCAAACCATGGTATCCACATACACACCTATTGATACAGCAGTTCAGATCATTGGTTCTCTCTGCCACAGGTCATTTGCTATCAGCCAATGTGAATGTTTCACAGGATACACACAGAGAAGTTAGATTTAAAAACATAAACACTCTTGCTGTAAGATTGCAACATAACTCTATTTTATTTCTTAAAATTCAGAACAAGACATAAGAACTCCCAAAACAGAGAAAGACAAAGCAGGCTGCTCCCAAAACAGAGAGGCACATCTCACCCCACCTTACTCTAGGTTGGCTGGCTGCAAACTGACTGCAGTTAGGGCCAGATCACAGCTTCCCTACAGAGCCTCCTCAATGCAGGCAGGATGAGGAAAACTCCTGAAATTTAAAATGACAGCTTGTAATTTTTATATTTTTCAATACAATCCATAAACACAAAACTTCTGCAGTGCCAATCCTGATTAGCTGACTAATCGGCAATGGTGCTAATCGGATGACACTATGGTGTCATTCCTAGATGGTCAGATTGTTGAACTTCAAATTATTGTGCCACTCCTTATTGTGTCCACTCAGGTATATAGCACACATGGAAAACTATTTGGGTTATAGAACACTGTAAAGATGCACATGCAAGAATTTTACCCAAGTGCTTACTCCCTGTGAGAAAAAAGGTCTTTCATGATGATTTTTGGTTAATAAGGGTATGTCAACACTGCAATTAAACACCAGTGACTGGCCCGTGTCAGCTGACTCAGGCTCACGGGGCTTGGGACTGTTTAACTATGGTGTAGACATTCAGGCTTAGGCTGGAGTCTGGGCTCTGAGACCCTCCCAGCTTTTGGGGGCTCAGAGGGCCAGCTCCAGCCTGAGCGTTTGCTCCGCAATTAAACAGCCCCATAGCTTGAGCCCATGTCAGAGGACCCAAGTCAGCCGTGGGTGTTTAACTGAACTGTATACCTACCCTAAGGATCTGCGGCTTTGGAATCAAGGCCCCTAATGCCCAGTTTCAGGCTGTGACAGCCACACGTATGCCAAGGAAAGGATGCTGAACAGCTGCGTTGTTTTGCATGTGCAAGTAAAACAGTACCTCAGTTGGAGCTGCATGGGTGCCAGATATTATATGAAAGGGTAGTTTATAAATAACAATACCAATACATAACACTTACATACCTTTGCATCCTCCATTAAGATCCAGCAGCCAGACTTCCTCAGGAATAGTCTGTGCTTTTTTTCTCCCTGCTGCTTCATACCGTTCGTTCATTGAGGGGCAAAGGTCCCTATTTTAACTTGACCAAGGAGACAGAGGTTATTAATCTTCCCACAGACCAGAGTGCGGTTTGCACATGTAAGGGGGCAGCGCACTAACAATTGGGATAGAATCAGTGGTGCAAGTAGAATTCATTTCTTACCGGTACGCTGCACTCATGGGAGGGACAAAAGGGGGGGGGCACCAGCTAAGGGGGGGCATGTGACCTCCCCACATGACCCCTCACATGACTCCTCTCCACCCCACCCCAGCCCAGGGCCCCCGCACTCTCCCTGTCCCCTCCCCATAACCCATCCCATGTTACCTGGGCAGGGGGCTCTGTCCTCCTCCCTCTGTGCCAGAGACTTCTGAATCGCAGGGCTCTCCGGAACCACAGCAGCAAAAGGAGCAGAACGTGGGACCGCTCAGTGGCCCCATGCAGGCAGCTCCTCTGGCGTGGCAGTACGGTCCCCAGCCCTGCCACGCAGCTGCGTCTCCTGAGTCCTGTCTGAGGACAGGGCCAGGGGCGAGGTTGGGCGCAGTACAACCTCACTGAAGGAGCTGCCGGCATGGGGCCGTCCAGCGGCCCCCACATTCTGTACATCCTGTGTCTTTCTGGTACAGCGTACTGGCTAGAAATAGCTTACTGGTACGGCACACTGGACTGGACCGCCATACTTGCACCACTCGATAGAGTGCCTGCAGCCCCTCCACAAGGCCAGTGCTGGGGAAAAGAAAAAAGACCCAACCCTGCATGGAACTGAAATCTCTCTGCTCAAGGCTGTGCATAGGGAGGGGAGGGGGGGCAAATTCTGAACTCCTTTCTAAGAGTCAGACTCAGCCTGGTCCTTACACAGGTAGGTGCATGGACTTGGGAGGGAGAGGCTGTCACAGTTACTCTCCCCTCCACCGTAAGAGTAGGACAGGTGCCTTCTCTCCTGGACATTTGGGGATGGCCCCACAGGGACAAGGAAGGGTGTGATTATCCACACCTCCCCAGACACGTACCCGCCAGTGGAGCTGGCCAGACATCTGTGCTGGGTTGGAGGATGCTGTATCCTACAGAGGTGTGTAATAGAAGCCACACACTCTCTGCATTATGCCTTGCCCCGTCTCCCCCTGGGCAGTGTGCACCCCTTGCTGTGAACTGTGTCTAAACGGCCCCATCTAGTCATTAGCTGTTAACTCCTTATTCAGGCAAAATTCCCTTTGACATTAAAAGGCCAAAATCCTGAGCAACTGCACAAAATGCAGATGGGAGCTTTGCCTTTGCCAGGCCAACACTGATTAAACCCTGAGGAGGGAGTGCAGGATTTGGGCCCAGGCTAGAATGACCCAAGCTGACTGGGTCATGCCAAAGCCCAATGCTCCCATGGGCTCCCCAGCAGTCACAGGATGGGGGTCCCCCTGCAGTCAGAGTATTCTGCACAGATCAATAACACCACAGATTTGCTCTGGACCTGGGAGTAAGTGGGGAGAGCACATGCATACGTGCTGTTTTCAGCATTGCGGTGGGTTAAGGGGTATACCTGGGGGTTGCCTGTCCATCATTTGGTGAGAAAAATTATTCCCAGATGCTGGAGGTTAACCTCTGAGGAGTGTGTGTGAATGTGTCTCTATACATATAAAACAGAAAGAAAAAGAGTAATTTTATACCTAACTCAACAACATATTCTACATAAGCACAGAATCCCGCTCCTTAAAAAGCCAATACCAGAGACCTTTGTGAAGACAAAATCAAATCCCCTGACCTGATTTGTTTGGGAAGTAGTTACAAGCCAAATCCTGAGCTCCCTCCAGCTTTTACTCAGTCATGAACAATTTGACCTGATCTGCATAACATTATGCAACCCTAATATAACCCATCTTCTAAAGTTGCCTCTTATTGTTTTCTGTAATTTTCCAAACCTTTTACCCTCTCTCTCTCTGTTTAATACATTTCCATAGGGACTGGAGTCCAGATTCTCTCTCTCGCTCTCTCTTAAACACACACACACACGGCAAGTTTCCAGCATTCTTATTACTCTGTTGAAAGAAATAACCAGAGCCAGCATCTCTGAACAATCTCCCAAACTGTTCTGTTCTTCTGACTTCAGTGTCAGCCATGCGCTGTTCTTAATCCATTACAGGAATGTATCACAGTACGTGTCAATTTGCTTCTCCTTCTCTCGCTTTGCAATGACATCAGGAAAGGAACTTTACAGAATGACTTGTGGAATCCAAGTTTCAGCAACAGACAATTTCACTTCACTGGATACTCACCGTGCACATTAAGTCTTAAGCACTCATACTATACTATAATCTAGAATTTCCTCTGTTTCCTGTTTACTGATGAACTTTATCACAAATGCTGTTCGCAACACAAGCATCCAATTCTTTCCTTAAAGTAACATGTTCTAAACATATTTTTAGTGTTAAGAGCATCTCAACAGGTACCCCAGGTTGCAATGCAATGGGTGATTGGTTGGGCCCTGCTTCTAATCAGAACATGATATAGAAACTTAGAGCACATTACTGGAGAAATTTTAGTGGTATTCCAATTGGATCAAATCCTCAGCCTATTCAGGGAAACTACCATTAGCTTCGATTGCCTGAGTAAAGAAGCTCAGGATTTAACCCACTATGTCAGTCTGCATATTCAATGGTTAATGTTCACAAAACATAAATTCCAACTATAAGAAAAATTGTTTCACTGCAAGTTTCTGAAATGTTAGGGCTCATCCCTACATCCCTTATTCATGTGAGTGAAAGCCAATGAGCTAGTTCACGTGAGCAAGGATTACTTGTGTGACTGCAGGATCAGGTTCTTAACTGTCAGCTTAGTATAGTTGCCTCCCCTACATGATTCATGTGTTACTCATTCAGCTTTTGACGCAGTGAGATTGTACATTTTTTTTAAAGTGCGACTTCATGTGCTTAGATTGTTATGGAGATGGTCAGCCACAATAAAGAATTGAAAAGCACAGCACAGACCAACTCATAGGAGGCTGTTGCAGTTAGCACAGGATAATGCCAACTGGTGGACACTTCATTTTCATTGCACGATCTTTAATAACATCAAAGGACACGCAGAAATGGACAAGACTCTGTGCGAGAAGCAAAAGCCTATGAAGGGCGGCATCACAGTTCAAGTGGAAACACTGAGGCAACCCAAAAATGACAACCACAACAAGAAGGAAGATTCTGCTCCAAATGCATTCCCTGGAGCAACTACTGGCTTCAGCAGAGTTACACTGGGGGCTGAATTTGGCCCTTGGAGTGGAAGAAAATGACAAGCGTTACCCCCAAAAAAAAGAGTTACGGGTGAACAGGATGGAGAGAGTGAGAGGCGGATGTCACTGATTTCATTCCATCGCCTTAACTTGCTGTTTGAAAAAACTCCTCATGTGTGACCTGAAAAGAGAGAGAAGCAAAATGAAAACAGGCATCAACAAAGCACTCGCTGTAAGATTTCAAAAAAATGTAAATTAATGACTGGCAGTAAGAATCTCCAAAGGAAACAACATCCCAGTTTAAGCATCGCCATCAACAAAAGCTCAACAGCATATGGTAATGTTAACTTTAATATGAAAAGATAACAATCTTTAAAAAGTGACTTTAGAAAAAACCTTGCTAGGTGCTCATCCTTTTCAACTCACCTAAAAAGAAAAGATGCTGGGAGAGTTTTTTTCCCCCAAACTGTTCACATTGTGTTGTTAAATGAAGTTGAGATAGGTACAAATTTTAAATAAAAGTGCCTAGACTCCCAGCTAATAAGGCAGAAAAATGGATTTGTAATGGATAATTAAATCTAAACTTATTTGAATGTAGGCATATTGATTTAAACATATTCTTTAGAGCAGGCTCAAAGTAACATTTTCTCTCTTATTAATTCAATGGCACCTCAGTGCAAATGTGCCTTAACCCATGGTTTTGACCCACGATCCCTTGGTGAAGATATAGAAATATCATTTTGCAATAAAGAAGTATTTCATGGTCAATTGACTTTATCCAAAAATAATAGGAAAAGAAGCTTCAGGGGAAAAGCCAACCCTGTCTGGCATAAGATGTTAAACTTTCTGGATCTGAGTAGAGGAGGGTTTAAAAGACTTGCGCGCTTAGCAGTATGTCAAGAGAATTATACACAAACAACAACCTCCACATGAATGCATCCATGATATCCTGTATTGAAGATCACAACAATAGTAGCACTTCATAGAAGACAAGATGATTCTGCTATTATAGACAGGCCTCTCAGATCGCCTGGTTCAATGCACAACTGCAAGACGTACAGTGCTCTCTGCATTCTCCTGTCACTGCCAAAACACACAAAATAGATTCTCACATGTCTGGGGCTAAATTACAGACCATACAAGCCACATTGAAAGTTTGAGAGTCCTGCACAAGTTCTAAAGGGTTTTCTGTCTTCGTAAGAGATGGCAGAGATCACGGAAGCAGCATTTGTCATGGGAAACCAGGGTCAGCAAAGGAAGGCTGTTTTATACCATTTGGGGGTTGTTTTGTTAACCGGCTTGGAAAATTATTCACTTGGTTTCTGATTTTCTGTCTTTTGAACTTTGTGGGATGAAGGCAGAGAGTTCTTAGCACACACAAGGTGAGAGGAAAATAGGCTCCTTTGTCTGCTCAAACTGCCGCAGGAGAGGTATGTGCCATCACTGTTAAAAATCTTTCATCTTGTCTCAGACAACAGAAAGCTCAAGTGCTGCTGAAATAAAATCTAGGAGTGTCAACACTAAGGTGGGGTGAGGGGATGGAAGCTGAATGGCTTTGGGGATTTCTAAAAAGGGACACCTCTCACTCATGAGGTTAAATCCCAGAAGAGCTGGTCAAGCAAAAGGTGTCCCCATCAGATGCTCTGCATGAAATAAATATCCACATTACAAAACCATCAGTACTGGCACTCTCATTGAGCATTTAAAGGAGAGAAACTGCTGAATGGGCAAGAAGAAACTGCATTATTCTCTGCCCCTCACTGGCTGTCCCTCAGGATCAGGGGATGGGCAGTGTAGAACAATATTGCCTTAATCCTACCAATGCCAAAAATGAAAATGATGGCGCAGTCATAGTCAATTTAGTAAAAGTGATGGGTTTAGTGACCACGTTGAGTTTTTTGATAAAAAAAATGCCCTGAGAAATGAGGGGGCATTAGCCACCTGCAACAGCCTCATCCCTGGCACTGCAAGCCTAATCCAGCCCGGGTGGGGAAGGGTCTGGAGAGCGAGCCTGTCCCGGGCATGCTTTTTTTGCCTCTGTCTTCACGAACAAGGTCAGCTCCCAGACTACTGCACTCGGCAGCACAGCATGGAGAGGAGGTGACCAGCCCTCTGTGGAGAAAGAAGTGGTTCAGGACTATTTAGAAAGCTGGACAAGCACAAGTCCATGGGGCCGGGTGCTAAAGGAGTTGGCGGATGTGATTGCAGAGCCATTGGCCATTATCTTTGAAAACTCATGGCGATAAGGGGATGTCCCAGATGACTGGAAAAAGGCTAACGTAGTGCCCATCTTTAAAAAACGGAAGGAGGAGGATCCGGGGAACTATTGGCCAGTCAGCCTCAACTCAGTCCCTGGAAAAATCATGGAGCAGATCCTCAAGGAATCAATTCTGAAGCACTGAGAGAAGTGGAAAGTGAGATCAGGAACAGTCAGCATTGAT
The DNA here is from genome assembly GCF_009764565.3 of Dermochelys coriacea. Classification (NCBI taxonomy): domain Eukaryota; kingdom Metazoa; phylum Chordata; order Testudines; family Dermochelyidae; genus Dermochelys; species Dermochelys coriacea. The sequence continues at coordinate 115,480,636 of NC_050074.1, forward strand.
TCACCAAGGGCAAGTCATGCCTGACTAATCTAATTGCCTTCTATGACAAGATAACTGGCTCTGTGGATAAGGGGAAAGCAGTGGACGTGTTATTCCTTGACTTTAGCAAAGCTTTTGATACGGTCTCTCACAGTATTCTTGCCAGAAAGCTGACTAAATCATTGGGCTCAACAGGTAGTGATCAATGGCTCCATGTCTAGTTGGCAGCCAGCATCAAGTGGAGTGCCCCAAGGGTCGGTCCTGGGGCTGGTTTTGTTCAGTATCTTTATTAATGATCTGGAGGATGGCGTGGATTGTACCCTCAGCAAGTTGCAGATGACACTAAACTGGGAGGAGTGGTAGATATGCTGGAGGGTAGGGATAGGATACAGAGGGACCTAGACAAATTAGATGATTGGGCCAAAAGAAATCTGATGAGGTTCAACAAGGACAAATGCAGAGTCCTGCACTTAGGTTGGAAGAATCCCATGCACTGCTACAGACTAGGGACTGAGCGGCTAGGCAGCAGTTCTGCAGAAAAGGACATTGGGGTTACAGTGTACGAGAAGCTGGATATGAGTCAACAGTGTGCCATTGTTGTCAAGAAGTCCAATGGCATTTTGGGATTTATAAGTAGGAGCACTGCCAGCAGATCGAGGGACATGATCATTTCTCTCTATTCGGCATTGGTGAGGCCTCATCTGGAGTACTCAGTCCAATTTTGGGCCCCACACTACAAGAAAGATGTGGAAAAATTGGAAAGAGTCCAGTGAAGGGCAACCAAAATGATTAGGGGGCTGGAGCAATGATTTATGAGGAGAGGCTGAGGGAATTGGGATTATTTAGTCTGCAGAAGAGAAGAATGACGGGGGATTTGATAACTGCTTTCAACTACCTGAAAGGGGGTTCCAAAGAGGACAGATCTAGACTGTTCTCGGTACCAGACGACAGAACAAGGAGTAATGATCTCAAGTTGTAGTAGGGGAGGTTTAGGTTGGATATTAGGGAAAACTTTTTCACTAGGAGGGTGGTGAAGCACTGGAATGGGTTACCTAGGAAGGTGGTGGAATCTTCTTCCTTACAGGTTTTTAAGATCAGACTTGACAAAACCTTGGCTGGGATGATTTAGTTGTTGTTGGTCCTGTTTTGAGCAGGGGGTTGGACTAGATGACCTCCCGAGGTCCCTTCCAACCCCGATATTCTATGATTCTATGAGCAGCAGCAGCTCCTGTGGGGCAGGGCCCAGCTCCACACCCCAGGCATAGTGCCCTGGCATGCTAGGGGGCAGCACCACTCAGGTTTTCCACGATGGAGGGGTGATTGGGCCTAACTTGATTGGAGCTGTGACCCCACAGGCCTGGTTGCAATGCCTGGAGTGGGGAGCCAGACCCAGCCCTGCAGGAGCTGCCGCTGTGGGTGAGTCATGGAGACAAAGTCATGGACCAACAGGAAAATCATGCCATCTGTGGCTTTTTTCCTGTCATGACAAACCTGCAGCCATATTTATTGGTAGAGAGGTGGGAGTCAAGGACTGGAATGGCAGCTGAGGACTCAGGCGCATTGGAGACATGGGTTTGGATAGCAGCCTGGTTCACAAAAGTATGATTGATCAATTATCTATTCCACGGTCACCAAAAATTCACACCGGAATTTTCTTCTACTCCCCAACCTCGCACAGTGTCTGGTTGAGAGCTCCCCTCACACATACAGTTAATAAAATCCCAGATCACAGCAAGAGGTGCTGATTTCCCGAGTTCCTGGGGGGATGCTCGACCCCTGCTCTTCCCCAGGTCCTGCCCCCAGTCCACCCTTTCCCCCCAAAACCCCCTGCCCTGTCTCTTCCCTCCCGCAACCCTGCTCCTTCCTGCCCCGTTCTGCCCCCTCCCCCACCACTTCCTGCCCCTGCTCCTCCCCTCCTCAACACCTCCTGCTCACCGCTGAACAGCTGATCACGGTGGGTAGGAGGCACTGGGAGGGAGAGGAAGGAGCTGATCAGCAGGGCTGCCACCGGAGCTGATCCATGGTGCTGCCAATGGGTGCTATGCACCCACTATTTTTCCCCTTAGGTATTCCAGCCCCAGAACACCCACGGAGTCGGCGCCTATGTGACCCAGTGCCATCACACTGAGCTCAATCTTGCATTTCAGCAGCTCCCTCAGTCTCAGGCACACTGGAGTCCCTTGAGTTTGACACCTGGCTTGGCAAAGCTATTCATTGGAAGATTAGCAGTGGAGTACCCATAATTTGTAGGTTTCTTTGAGGTCTGTTTACCAACATAGGCTGTGCTCATATATATGTATTTCCATGGAATATTTTATAGAAATTTTACCAGGATAAAAGTCAATTTATCGACCTCCTGCCCACAACAGTACAAAACAATACATAAAAAGCAGCAAAATATTTTTGGCAAAAGAAGGCAGAGCTGAGGAGGTTAAGGGTAGGTGCTTATGGAGCCTCAGAGGGTTCCTTCAGCAACTGTGATTTCTCTTTCAACCTTTTCTGTTCATCATCACATTTTGCAAAATAATAATGGTTGCAATTTCAATGTTTTTTCTAAGTAATCTTGTTCTTCTCAGATTTCCCAGAGATGGCAGCGTTAAACCGAATGTAGATATTGAACTGTGGCCTTGAAAAGATGTCTGGTCTACAGCACAGAAACTCACCACAGAAACACTAACCCAGGAACCTCGTTGCCTACTCTGTACCCATATCTACTCTAGAGACACCATCAGAGGACCCAATCACATCAGCCACACCATCAGAAGCTTATTCACCTGCACATCTACTAATGTGATATATATCATCATGTGCCAGCAATGCCCCTCTGCCATTACATTGGCCAAAGCGGACAGTCCCTATGTAAAAGAATAAATGGACACAAATCGGACATCAGGAATGGTAACATACAAAAGTCAGCAGGAGAACACTTCAATCTTCCTGGACATTATATAACAGATTTGAAAGTAGCTATACTTGAACAAAAAAGCTTCAGAAACAGACTTCAAAGAGAAACAGCAGAACTAAAATTCATTTTCAAATTTAACAGTTAATTTGGCCTTGAATAGGGAGTGGGAGTGGCTGGCTGATTACAGAAGCAGCTTTGCCTCTCCTGGAATTGTCACCTCCTCATCTATTATTGGGAGTAGACTACATCCACCCTGATCAAATTGGACCTGTCAACACTAGTTCTCCACTTGTGAGGTAACTCCCTTCTCTTCATGTGTCAGTATATTTATGTCTGCATCTGTAACTTTCACTCCATGCATCTGAAAAAGTGGAGTTTTTTACTCACAAAAGCTTATGCTCAAATAAATCTGTTAGTCTTTAAGGTACCACCAGACTCCTTGTTGTTTTTGTGGATACAGACTAACACGGCTACCCCCTGATATTGGTCTACAGCAGTCAACTCTCCGCTGTTTTCCTTTGCAACCCATGTAGGTCAAGAATTCATATCAGCTATGGAGTTTGCTTGGCTTCCAGTGTGGTTGGAATATCTATTTGGAAAGCTGATGGCCCTTTAAAAGCATAGTCCTCCAGTCTGCTAAATAGCATGTGACCCTTTCCAGGGCAGGGCCTTCCCTTCAACAAAGTGATGCTTTTTAATGGGCCAGCAGCATAATGGAATTGCATGGAGGATCATGGAGCAATTTAAAAACTGAGAATGTGGCACTCTCAGTGTGGTCAGCTGCTATTTTAAAGTATATAGTGTCTCAGACTATATTGTGCGTATGGTCTCAAAGGCAGTATGACTACTATACCCAATCAACCGTCTCAAATTTAAGATGTTAGCCTATGTGATAACCAAGCAAGCACAATACTTAAATAACTAAGGCCTTTTTGTTTTAAACTAAATATAAGGTTTGACTCTTTTAAAAAACTATAACTTTGAATCAAATTCCTTTAACTTAAAGGGTTCCAGATTCCAAATGACTTCACTGTTTTGGTTTCATTGACCCAAGGGGTCTACATTTTCTGTTTTAACCCCGTACAGTGAAGTTCTAGCAAGGAACTTTCTGATCTTGCAAGATTTCAGAATGGAGGACATCTTGTCACATCACCTGCTCTCATGAGATTTCTGCCATCTAGGAGCTAAAATGATGGAAGAACGACTCACTGAATTTTGGAGTTATCAAACCCAAGCCCTCACCCTTGTGTGAACCTTGAATTTGAACCTTGTGACTGACAGCATACTAAATCTAATCTGCATCCAAATCTGGATCTAGGCCCTATCTTATCAGACCCTGTCTATTTATACAGTACTCAAAGATGACCAAACTGCTCCATCATATCCATCTTTCCAAAACATCAGTGTGGGTTCAAAGATCAAAGTGAAAACTTCAACCTTGCGCTTTTGCGTGTTGATCCCAAAAAAGCTGTATGTTTGTTGTGCTGCTTATCAGAGTCTGAGGCAACATGAAAAGAAATACACACTGAAACTGTTTTTTGGGGCACACATCAACAACAAAATATGTGAGGGTTCAATGCACTGGAAACTAGTATTAGGCTATGGAAGCCCTGAAAGATCAATTTGCTGTGGATTCTATTATCTTGAGGGGACTTCCAAAAAGCTGAGTATTTTTGATGTTGTTAATTGTACCTTTAATGCAAGAATAGAGGGTATAACAGAGAGAAAAGCACTCATCAGACATTTTATTTGTTGTTGCAGTTGCTTAAAAAGACATTTTAAAAAGAGATTTAATGAATAGACTTTAACCCTTATGGGCCCTGAAACTGGGTCTTACCCAACAAGCTATCTAAGATAGAAGATGATCTTATGGTTCAGACACTTGCCTGGGACTCAAGAGATAGGTTTTCAGTTCCTGGCTCTGCCACAGCGTTCCTGTGTGACAGGGCAAGTTACTTAATCTCTGCGTGCCTGGATTCTGTAAAATGGGGATAATCATATATCATTTCCCCTCTGTCTTGTCTATTTAGCTTATAAGCTCTTTGTTACAGGGACTGTCTCTTATTGTGGAGCACCTGGCATGTTGGAGACTCCATTTTGGTTGACTGTTGCAAGGCAAATGATAAAATCAGATGTTCTGAGGAAGGAAGACTATCTGGTGCAGTAGCACAGAACTGACAACTGAAGGTTTGCTGTACTCTGTGAGCTGCCTCCTGAGAATATGCTCTTCAAACCCTTATGGAAAATGTGTGCCAAATCATGTTCATTTAACAAGAGAAAAAAATAGTCTTTATGACTCAGAGCTGTACCTAGGAAGAAAGTGTTAACCGCCCCCCCCCCATCTCCTCTGCTGCTCTTACAGTGAATTGTTTCTAAGTCACAGTGATTTCCCCCAATTATTGCAGGACTAGCCCCTCCAGGAATTTATCCTATATCAATTGTCTATCAATCAATGCTCTGGCACCTGTTAGTCACTCATTTACATGACCTGAGAGCTTGTTGGATGAGACCATAATATTCCTCTCTGTTCCTTCTGACAATCTGTCTATGACTGGCGCAAAAACTTCTGCAGTTCCTGCCATCTGGAACAGACTTCCTACCCTGCTGATTCTGGTCTCTGTTTCATTTCAAATCTAAGATGAAAAGCTATCTTTCCCTCCCTTGCCTATATCTCTTCATTTCTCTCTACCCTTGCTATTATATATAATTTATCTTTGTAACTGCATGATAGCAGTCACTTGTTAGAAAAGGCTAGAGTAAAGATTGCAAACTGTTTTCAATTATAACATAGTGTTTTCTTTCTTTGATACAGTAACTTTTCCCAAACGTTTTCCTTTTGGGCTGAAAGTGTTATTGCTTGATCTCGCCCGAAATACGATTTAGGAAAAGAAAAAAAAGATTGGAGAAAGCTTAACTAAAGCCCATTTTTAAATTAGACATGCATTATAAAACAAAACAACCACCAAAAAAACCCATATACAACTGTGCTGTGAAAAATTATTGCCACACATTTCCCTGCCCCTCCTTGCTCCCCTGAGATCTCAAGCACAGATAAAATTGGAAGCTTGTGTATAAATAGCACTCCTTGTAAGGAGCATCCATGAACTAATTTGAAATACAATAACAGAGTTTGATTCCTGGTAATGAGCTTTTTTATTATTCCTTTCCCCCCATATAACAAAATCTAGTAAATTAAGTGCAGATTCTATATGAATGCAGTGCTAAAGTGGCATGGAAAAGATTACAACAAACAAACAAACATCAAGAGTTTGGGATGGAATTTAAACTCTCATGCTTCAGAACAAAAAAAGGTTGTAATAGTGAAGTCAGGAAGGAAATTCCCATGGAGGCAGATTATTCCATAACTGCCTACTGCAGTCTCTTACATCTTCCTCTGGAGAATCTGGTACTAGCTTCTGTTTGAGACATGATACTGAACTAAGCCCTGTCTTCCCTTTTCTCCTCCTATTTCCCCTCCTCTTCAAGAAATGTTCTATACATCACTGCACTCACCCCATCAGAAATGTCTGCTTCTGTGCCATTTGGAGACTAACACTGCAGCAACATCCTCTGGATATGAATCAGATGGAGTCCATCAATAACATTCCTGATTAGCTGTTTTAACCCTGCAATTTTCTCCTTATCCTCACCATCCAAGAAAACTGAAAGGAAAACACATTTAAAATGGATTCACCTGTGACACTCATTGCCACAAGGTAAAATTGAGGCCAAGGACTTAGAAGGAATAAAAAATATGTCAACACCTCTAAGTATTTATAATGAGAACATCCAATTACATTAGGTCAGATTTTAAAAAGTATAAGATATACTGGCTTCCCTGGTTCCAGAACATGAACTAACCAATAACTGATGGAGACTAATAGATAATTCCCTGATGAGTGACTTATTCCATTATGCAGTTTCTCACACCTTCCTCAAATGTACTTGATATGTCTGAAAAACGATGACAATTATTTGTTTTACTGTCATGACTAGGAACCCTAGTCATGGACTAGAACCCCATTGTGCTAGGCACTGTACAAACACAGAACAAAAAGATAGTAGCATGTGACATATACATTGGAGGGAAAAGGGAGGAAATATGAGGCTAATAGCAATAAATTCATGTGGTTAACCAGACCAGCTTGATGCATAACTATTCCCAGATCATGGTGGTTTATTTAAAATATACAAATAAATAAACTGACACCGGCTATGACGGACTGCCCCTCAACCTGGTGATCATTTGCTGGCCGATTTCTAGAAGCAACAATACAGGAGAAGTGAGTCCTGAGGAAGAGAGCTGAAGGAGAAAAGCACTAGGTCAGGGTGTTCCATGCTTGAGGGATGAAAGGAGACACAAAGGCAGTGGTGGGAGAAGGCATGGTCATGGGCAGAGCAGGGGAATAACACAGAAAGGCACAAGAAGAGAAGTAAGGAGTGGCAGAGATGTAAAGTGCCTTGAACTCGAGGACGAAAGGCCTCAAGGAGAAATTTGGTACTTCTGTGCTTCTACTGTCCTGGAAAGCATGAGATTGATTGAGTATTTGAGCTTGGAACCACAAAGTACCACTGGAGTGACCCACTGGACCCTTGTGGCTTTGCTAGATTCTCCTCTTCCATCTGCAGTTCTAGAGGGACCCTCTCTCGTTAGACTGCAGTTGCTTGGGAGGGTTTGTTTTTCTTTACTTCATTCGACCTTTTCTCTTTTCTTTTAGGTCCTAAATTGTTATTCAGCTGTTTTGATTTAAATTATGTTTATGTACCACTCTGACTGGTGCCTCCTCCCTCCTGCGACTGTCTCAGATGCTCGCACATTCACTTTGGCTGCTTTACAGCAGATGCCTAGAGCTCTAAATGAAAGCAGCTCTTTTATCACTGAGCCCTTTCACCTCCGATTTTTTTATTTCTTATTAAGACTCCAACCAATTCTAGCTTTCTCTTAAAAGAAGTGAGCATTATTCAAAACATCAACAGCAGCCCAGCTAAACTGCAAAATTATCAAGTGCTCTAAACCTTTTTCTTTCTGCCTCTCCTATCTTTTTTTTTTAAACAGCACCATGCCACTTGTAGGGGGTGGTCCATTGATGACACTGTGTCAGTCGTAACACCACATCTGACCAATCTAGTTCAGCCTAGAGCTAAGCTAATCCCTGACCGTGAAATAAACCTGTTTATGTTATTAACACATGTTGTTAGAATTCTAAACTCTTGTTTGTCAAACATAATGGGGAAAAGAAGGTTCTAATTTCAGTACAGAGATGTCACTTTGGCCAGTTTTGCATGGATGCAGGATGGAGCTCAGCTGTTCTCAGTGGTGGCAGATGACAGAACAAAGAGCAATGGTCTCAAGTTGCAGTGGGGGAGGTCTAGGTTGGATATTGAGAAACACTATTTTACTAGGAGGGTGGTGAAGCTCTGGAATGGGTTACCTAGAGAAGTGGTGGAATCTCCATCCTTAGCCGTTTTTAAGGCCTGGCTTGACAAAGCCCTGGCTGGGATGATTTAGTTGGGGTTGGTCCTGCTTTGAGCAGGGGGTTGGACTAGATGACCTCGTGAGGTCTCTTCCATCCCATATCTTCTATGATTCTATGAAACATGCAAATGCAAATTTAAATACGTGTAAGTTTCAATGTAAATAAATCGATCTCCTTCTGCATGAGATTTCAAGTGCCAAAGTTCAGAATCTGGGCAATCCTTGAGGATTTTGCTGGAAAATAGGCCAGAAACAGTGCTCTTCTCACATGGAAGCCTCAATGGTTCATAAGATTTGGCTAAATGGTTTGGCTTTTCACAAATTCAAAAAGAAATAGAAAAAACATGTCATCCCAAAACTTGATTTTTTTCTCATTTTGTTGAAAATGTTTGAGACAACCATTCCATTGACTAATTCCACATACCACTGATTGAATGTGAAAGGACAAATTCATTCAGCATCTAGGCTATCATTCTTTCTCTGTGTGGATTTTTGGGACATCCTTTCAGAATTTCATGGAACAAAAATACCCCAAATTGACATATAACATTTTCTCAGCAAAAACATAATCAGGTTTGCAGTATATTATACAAGGTAAACAGTGGAGTATTTGATTCAGCACTTGATCCTGTAAATCACGTGAGCCATCAGCTGGGTGAGTAGTCCCATTGAAGCCTGTTGGACTATTCTAGGGTGAAATTCATCCCTGTGCAGATTTCCAGCCTAATCACTTAAGCTCCTCTTCAGCCTTCATAGAGTTTGTGCTTGTCCTCTGCATGGAGATGAGTTTTATCCCAAGTGAGTAAGAAGTATTCATATCAATAGATAGGACTATGCAGCTCTGGACCCATTGATTGTAACTTGCTAAAGCAAGGGAAGAGAGATTTCCAACATTGCCTTCAGGTCTATCTTTACATAAATAAAAAAGGGAAGACATTTATGAGGAAGTATAACAATAGATGAAATGCCGTGAGCACAGAAGAATTTCAAAGAAGAAAGAAAAGAAGCATCATGCAAAGAATTGTATAACAATGGATCTGAAAGATATCCAAGTAAGAAGAAAATAACAGTCCTCTCCCAGACATTAGAAGGCTTCTGTCTATTATTATGGCAGATTATGTCATTATCCAATTACATAATAGTCAGTTGCATAAGTCATCCAATTGTAAACAGATTCTTTAAAAATCCATTTATCCTATAAGTAAGAGCATAACTTTAGCCCAGGAACCACTTGAACCCTCCTTACTTGCATCTCTCCCTGCACAGCTTGTATTTTTCATTCACCTAATTGGATATTTTTCAACATCCAGTCAAATCGCCAGCAGAGGACTGTGAAAAGTCCCTCTCCCTTTTACTGTCTTCTTGTGCCCTTAAAAAGAGTCAGAACTTCCTTTTTAAATAGATGTCAGCCCCATCCAGGAAATCAGAAGCAGCTGATGCTGCAATGTCCTGTAGCTCAAAGAAGGAGCTGAAAAATTCTATCCAAGCATCAGATTTTTATGTCAAATATTAGATCAGTATAATGACTCTACCCTGTCTTTCTGTTAACGAATGTACCATTCCCTTACAGCAAGATACAGCCTAACACCAACGGAAAATCATCGGAAATTCTGGATTGAAGAGGAACGGTATGCTAGGAAGCTACAGTGCCTCCAGCTCTATTCAAGATTTTTTATTTTCTATTCATCATAAAGAGGATGAGACCAAGCATTTTATGTTGTGCTGGAAAATTTTTCCCAGCTCTAACTCCCATCTAGACCTGGATGATGGGGTTGTGGGAGAAGTAGTGGATGACATTTAGCCACAGATCTGCAGGTCTCTCCCAGCCTCAATGATAAACTCCCGGAATAGAGAAGGGGAGGTACCCAAATCAGGGATTCCTGTATGTATAGCTGTGATGGATAGTTCAGATTTTCAGCAGAAGATATAGCTTGAACCTGCCACTCAAAATGGCAAGGAAAGTTGATAGAAAAGCAGTTTTGTGTTGCATTTGATGGTTTTCTGACCTTTTCCCCTTCCCTATTGTTTTAATTCCACCCCCCCTATGTTCCATCTCACTTGATGCCCACTCCCATAAAAGATGAAGAAGACTATAAATCAAACTTCCTCAATAAATAAAATAACCCCCCTCCCCAGGACAAGGGATGCAACGTGATTCCCCTTTAGAGACACATACGGTATAGCATTAACCCCTAGGAACTGACTAAAAGGGAAGGATGATTCTTGTGGTAAAGGCACCAAACTGGAACTCAGGCAATCTGGGTTCAGTCTTTCTTTCTGCCACCGCCTTCCTGTATGACTTTGGGTGAGTCACTTAGTCTCTTGGTATCTTAGTTCATCCATCTGTAAAACGGGGATAATAATATGCCCTTTGTCTATCTCGTCAGTTAGATTGTGAGCTCTTCAGAGCAGGGACTGTCTATCTGTAGGCTAGAATGTCACAGCCCTTACTCAACCGCACAGAGCAGTCCTGCCTCTTACTCTCTTGTTTGGTCCTGTTCAGATTGTGATTCTGGGCTCAAAGGGGAGCTACTCAAAGGGGGAACCTGTCTGTGGGGAAGCGCAGGGATGGGGTGAAGGGAAGTAATCTTCTCCATGTAAAGGGGTGAAGTAAATTGCTCCCTTCTGGAGCAGAGGGGAACCAGAGAGGACTCTGTGAGTCTCAAAGTCACAATTTGCTCTCTGGTCTGCTCCTGAGCAGTACAGCTATGCATGGCACCTTAGTTCCAGAAGATCACAAAGTTACAGTCAGCCCTATGTGTTTGGACAACACCTAGCACCTGATCTAAATCACAGATAAAAGATAGTACCTGGATTTACATCACTGGCCAGATTCCTTGGATTCAGCCTGGACACTGGGGTGGAACACTATGCTTGGGAGAACAGAGGCCCTTGTGGGGAGGGTTGGAGAAAGGGTTTTTCAATGGATCTGGTCCCAACCCATTGTGCTCCCTGCTATAGGGTTCTCACTTCTTACCAGGCCTATGTTCCTGAAGCAAATCCTCTGCTAGTTCTGGACCCCTTCCTCATGCCTGGGGGAAGGGAGTCAAATCAGGATGGGTTGAGAATCGATATGGTGCTATCAGAAGGGGAGAGGAAGAATGTGGAGTTGGCTGATGAGATAGGAAGAGGGAGAGAGGCTGACAGTGTCCTGGATGGAGAGGAAGTCCCAGTGCTGGAGGAGGCAGAGGGCTGGAAGAGAGAGAGAGTGTGAGTGCGTGCACAAGGAGTGACGTGCAGGAGATGTCTGAGAGAAGGAAAGGAACTGAGTCTCTCTGAATTACACATCCTTAGGATTCAAAGGATTAAAACATAAAGGCAGATGATGATTTGGACACCATTCTGTTACCACACGCTTGCTCATAAATTCAGGACAGGGGTTACATTTTCCATTGCAACAACCTGAGGTGCAGACAACCCCAGGGTTAATATGTAAACACTTCTACCAATATGTATTTTTAAAGGGTCCAGAGATTGCTGGCTGGGATGCATTTCCTGGGGAACTGATTAAAGGGAGGGGTGAAGGTTGAGAACAATTACACAGAGTGAAATCTGTCTTACATGACCACCCAAGAGACGAGCAAAAACCAGTTGCCTAGTTCAGGTTGATATTCAACATAGGCCAAACAAAACTGTACTGGGGAGCCAGAGGCTTCTTTAAAGTACTCACTCAAGATAGGAAGTTTCCTGTCGGAGGAGGTCCTTATTCCATGTGTCACGGTGTGTGTGCAATACCATTACACACAATGACACAAGACAAGAACCACGAGGGAGTCATGTGCAAAGGGCAAACTAGTGGTCTGAGGGGAGGAACTTAATGCAGCAATCTGATAACAAGGAACAGCTGAAGTCTGGATGATGGGAAGAATGCTGTGTTGTTATGCTGTGGAACGTCAGTGAAGCGACATTGTTAAGGAAGCTTGCATTTAGCTAGCAATAGTCCTTCGCTGCAGATCTGTTTAGGTGAGATACAGTGTGTATTTCAGGCTGTGATATCACACAGCCCAAAGGGACTGGCCAAACTGTATTTATTTATTTGCTTTTCTTTGGCACACCTCACCATTGTATCTGAGCACCACCCAAACATTAACTCATTTGTCCTGCTCGGTGAAATAGGGAAGTATTATTGTCTCTGCCATTCAGAAGAGGAAACCGAGACACTGAGAAGTAGGTGACTTACACAAGGTGAGGTAGGAAACCTGTGGCAGAGATGGGAAACATTCCCAGTTTTCCTGAGTCACTTGCCATTGATGTAATTTCCAGACTACCTTTCTCTCTCTTGCACAGAGCACATTTTCCCCTTTCATTAGCTAGCAGATTGTTCCCCAGTGGGCTTTTTACAATATGCCAAAACTAGGAAAAATTGCAATATTTAAAAACTCCATGGGCTGGTGGTTTTATGCCTCTAGAAAAAATATTTACAATTTTGAGGAAAGCTGAAGAATTGTAAAACTTAAAAAAAAAATTAGTCATTTTGCTACATTTTTGAAGCTCTGGCACAGACAGCAGTCAAAGGACAAAGAGGATCTGGTTGAAAAGAAGTCTTATTACTCCTGTAGGTGTTTCTAAATGGTAACGGTCTCTAACTATATGTCAGCGCCTTCCAAGCTCATTCATCAAACAGAACCTCTGGAGAGACCATGTTGATCCCCATGGCTATGTGTGTCCCTTGGTGCTGTAATGATCTGAAGGTACAAAAATTCTATGGAAATAAATCCCAATTAAATATCCATTATCAACTGTAGAAAGATCACTGTGTCCATTACAGGCAGCCCTAAGACATGTTAACTGCTGGGGGAGGCAGGGAAATGGAAAAAACCTCACACTTCCTACTTATTTATCTGCTTTAATCACTGTAACACAAAGAAAAACCTTCCCAACATTTCAATAACCATTGTTATTTTACTGCAACCAAATACTGCAATCACTTCTCATGCTGGTTTATTATTTGTCAGCAATTGCATGAGATCTTAGTTACTTATTATTCATATTATGGTATTTGTATTGGAGAAGTCCCAGCCAAGATTAGACCCTGTCTGCTAGGCATTGTACAAACAAATAGTGAGCCCCTTCCCCAAAAACCTTGCACACAAAAAGTTAAGAGAAAGGAACTAGTATCCCACTTTACAGATTGAGAACTGAAACACAGAGAGTTTAAATGATTTGCCTAAATTAACCCAGGAAGTCTATAGCTGAACTTGAAACTGAAAGCAGACCTTCTGAGTTCTAATAAAGTGATTTAGCCATAAGCCCCTCTTTCAATAACAATACCTGACTCTTATATAGCACTTTTTATCAGCAGATCTCAACACACTTTATAAAGGAGGTCAGTAGCATTATCCCTATGGGGAAACTGAGGGACAGAAAGGTGAAGAGCTTTGCCCATGGTCACCCAGCTGGCCAGTGGCAGAATCATGGTCTCCTGAGTCCCAGTCCAGTGCTCTCACCACTAAGTCACACTGGAAGACCTTTATAACTAATTCCTGATAATGGACTCGGTTCACCAGTCTGTTACACCAGATACATTTATCAGATTTCTCTATTATTCCACTGGTGTAACACAGTGGTTACTCAGTTCTTACCACATTGGTCAATAGCTTTTCGCTAAAGCGATTCCCATACACAGATTTCCAAACCAATTCAACAAGTTTGAGGTCTGAAAATTTACTTATGTCTCGTTCCAAACCCCATCATATTTGATATATCACACAGATCGCCCTCAAATCCCACTGAAGTCGATGGAAGTTAAGAATGCTCAACACAGAAGAGAACTGACCCCTGAAATGTCTGGCCTATTTATTACTTACTTTCTTGCTTTTTTAAAAAGAAAGTTTTATACCAATTATCCATTCCACAAATCCTTACTGAGATTTATTCATAGAATCCAAGGGCCAGATTGCCAATTTACATCAATTAAGTATTTAGTCTTTGCAACTGTTATACCCCTGGTTGAAGTTATAGCAGCAGACTCACAAAAGTCTCTGACCTGAATATTCTGATATTGAAATAGATAGTGGGAACCTAACTACACCATCACCTAACAAACTGTATGATCTGTTTGATACACTCTAGTCTAGGTTTTGATCTCAACACAGCATGCAGGGAGCATTGTTGAAAGTTACATGTGATATCTTACTGAATTCAGGCTCAGGGAAATTGCCAGCAGTTATCTTGCTTGCCCAGAGTGCAGTCTTCAAAGCAGTAATCGTGAAATCTTATTACTATACAAAGATTAGAATTATACACCAGTATCTCTGGTTCACACCACTTGATCGGTTTAGGCCTTATTTAACTGGGTGATACTAGTTAGTGGGCAGCTATTCACCAGCTCCTGCCTGTCTCCTACAAGTATCTACCTGTTCTTGCGGGGCCAACTATTACAAAACAGGGGTGCTGGTACTAGGGGTGCTGGGAGTGTGGCAGAACCTCCTTGCTTGAAGTGTTTTCTATGATATGCAGGGTTTATAGTTTTGTTAATGGTTTTTAGCATCTCCCATATAAAAACTGCCCAATGCCACTGTTACAAAGACAAGACATCTTCTAATAAATTTTGTCCTGACAAGCTGTAGCAGAGTTTATTCAGGTTGCATCGCATCTGAGAAGCCACCTATATGCTTTCTTAACCAAACCCGATTGAAGTCGGAGTTGGAGGCATAAGTGGTGTTCTCGTCCATCCTCCCCGTGGAAGGAAAAGGCCTGGGTAGGGACCGTCGAATCGTGGAGGTCAACGAATGGCTACGCAGGTGGTGTCGGAGAGAAGGCTTTGGATTCTTTGACCATGGGATGGTGTTCCATGAAGGAGGAGTGCTGGGCAGAGACGGGCTCCATCTTACGAAGAGAGGGAAGAACATCTTTGCCAGCAGGCTGGCTAACCTAGTGAGGAGGGCTTTAAACTAGGTTCACCGGGGGAAGGAGACCAAAGCCCTGAGGTAAGTGGGAAAGCGGGATACCGGGAGGAAGCACAGGCAGGAAGGTCTGTGAGGGGAGGGCTCCTGCCTCATACTGGGAATGAGGGGCGATCAACAGGTTATCTCAAGTGCTTATATACAAATGCACAAAGCCTTGGAAACAAGCAGGGAGAACTGGAGGTCCTGGTGATGTCAAGGAATTATGACGTGATTGGAATAACAGAGACTTGGTGGGATAACTCACATGACTGGAGTACAGTCATGGATGGTTATAAACTGTTCAGGAAGGACAGGCAGGGCAGAAAAGGTGGGGGAGTAGCACTGTATGTAAGGGAGCAGTATGACTGCTCAGAGCTCCGGTACGAAACTGTGGAAAAACCTGAGTGTCTCTGGATTAAGTTTAGAAGTGTGTGCAACAAGAGTGATGTCATGGTGGGAGTCTGCTATAGACCACCGGACCAGGGGGATGAGGTGGATGAGGCTTTCTTCCGGCAACTCACGGAAGCTACTAGATCGCATGCCCTGATTCTCATGGGTGACTTTAATTTTCCTGATATCTGCTGGGAGAGCAATACAGCGGTGCATAGACAATCCAGGAAGTTTTTGGAAAGCGTAGGGGACAATTTCCTGGTGCAAGTGCTAGGGGAGCCAACTAGGGGGAGCGCTTTTCTTGACCTGCTGCTCACAAACCAGGTAGAATTAGTGGGGGAAGCAAAAGTGGATGGGAATCTGGGAGGCAATGACCATGAGTTGGTTGAGTTCAGGATCCTGACGCAGGGAAGAAAGGTAAGCAGCAGGATACGGACCCTGGACTTCAGGAAAGCAGACTTTGACTCCCTCAGGGAACAGATGGCCAGGATCCCCTGGGGGACTAACATGAAAGGGAAGGGAGTCCAGGAGAGCTGGCTGTATTTCAAGGAATCCCTGTTGAGGTTACAGGGACAAACCATCCCGATGAGTCGAAAGAATAGTAAATATGGCAGGCGACCAGCTTGGCTTAATGGTGAAATCCTAGCGGATCTTAAACATAAAAAAGAAGCTTACAAGAAGTGGAAGGTTGGACATATGACCAGGGAAGAGTATAAAAATATTGCTCGGGCATGTAGGAAAGATATCAGGAGGGCCAAATCGCACCTGGAGCTGCAGCTAGCAAGAGATGTCAAGAGTAACAAGAAGGGTTTCTTCAGGTATGTTGGCAACAAGAAGAAAGCCAAGGAAAGTGTGGGCCCCTTACTGAATGAGGGAGGCAAGCTAGTGACAGAGGATGTGGAAAAAGCTAATGTACTCAATGCTTTTTTTGCCTCTGTTTTCACTAACAAGGTCAGCTCCCAGACTGCTGTGCTGGGCAACACAAAATGGGGAAGAGATGGCCAGCCCTCTGTAGAGATAGAGGTGGTTAGGGACTATTTAGAAAAGCTGGACGTGCACAAGTCCATGGGGCCGGACGAATTGCATCCGAGAGTGCTGAAGGAATTGGCGGCTGTGATTGCAGAGCCCTTGGCCATTATCTTTGAAATCTCGTGGCGAACGGGGGAAGTCCCGGATGACTGGAAAAAGGCTAATGTAGTGCCCATCTTTAAAAAAGGGAAGAAGGAGGATCCTGGGAACTACAGGCCGGTCAGCCTCACCTCAGTCCCTGGAAAAATCATGGAGCAGGTCCTCAAAGAATCAATCCTGAAGCACTTAGAGGAGAGGAAAGTGATCAGGAACAGTCAGCATGGATTCACCAAGGGAAGGTCATGCCTGACTAATCTAATCGCCTTTTATGATGAGATTACTGGTTCTGTGGATGAAGGGAAAGCAGTGGATGTATTGTTTCTTGACTTTAGCAAAGCTTTTGACACGGTCTCCCACAGCATTCTTGTCAGCAAGTTAAGGAAGTATGGGCTGGATGAATGCACTATAAGGTGGGTAGAAAGCTGGCTAGATTGTCGGGCTCAACGGGTAGTGATCAATGGCTCCATGTCTAGTTGGCAGCCGGTGTCAAGTGGAGTGCCCCAGGGGTCGGTCCTGGGGCCCGTTTTGTTCAATATCTTCATAAATGATCTGGAGGATGGTGTGGATTGCACTCTCAGCAAATTTGCGGATGATACTAAACTGGGAGGAGTGGTAGATACGCTGGAGGGGAGGGATAGGATACAGAAGGACCTAGACAAATTGGAAGATTGGGCCAAAAGAAATCTAATGAGGTTCAATAAGGATAAATGCAGGGTCCTGCACTTAGGATGGAAGAATCCAATGCACCGCTACAGACTAGGGACCGAATGGCTCGGCAGCAGTTCTGCGGAAAAGGACCTAGGGGTGACAGTGGACGAGAAGCTGGATATGAGTCAGCAGTGTGCCCTTGTTGCCAAGAAGGCCAATGGCATTTTGGGATGTATAAGTAGGGGCATAGCGAGCAGATCGAGGGACGTGATCGTTCCCCTCTATTCGACACTGGTGAGGCCTCATCTGGAGTACTGTGTCCAGTTTTGGGCCCCACACTACAGGAAGGATGTGGATAAATTGGAAAGAGTGCAACGAAGGGCAACGAAAATGATTAGGGGTCTAGAGCACATGACTTATGAGGAGAGGCTGAGGGAGCTGGGATTGTTTAGTCTGCAGAAGAGAAGAATGAGGGGGGATTTGATAGCTGCTTTCAACTACCTGAAAGGGGGTTTCAAAGAGGATGGCTCTAGACTGTTCTCAATGGTAGCAGATGACAGAACGAGGAGTAATGGTCTCAAGTTGCAATGGGGGAGGTTTAGATTGGATATTAGGAAAAACTTTTTCACTAAGAGGGTGGTGAAACACTAGAATGCGTTACCTAGGGAGGTGGTAGAATCTCCTTCCTTAGAGGTTTTTAAGGTCAGGCTTGACAAAGCCCTGGCTGGGATGATTTAACTGGGACTTGGTCCTGCTTTGAGCAGGGGGTTGGACTAGATGACCTTCTGGGGTCCCTTCCAACCCTGATATTCTATGATTCTAAGTCAAAATAGAAATAGAAAACTTAGCAAGCTCCACTGAAAATCAACAATCATTGACTCAGCGTTTTCATCTTCCTGTGACAAACAGTTGCTCCATAAATCATTTCATAAGCAAATCAGAACTTCCCCTGGGTGATAGTTAACTGACTTGGCTTGTAACTTCCAAGTTCATGAAGTACAACAATGTTTTTGCCCCAGTGTCGACTTTTGCCCATCTTTCATAGCTCTTGGCCTTCTCCTAATGCGCTTGCTGCTATCCTTTGTTAATTGGATTCTATTTTCTCATTTCTCTTTATTTGCCTCTGTTTTTACTTGTATTTGGCCACAGGAGCACATTATCCACCACTAGACTTCACCATTGACTTCCTTACTGCATTTTGTATTGCTTCATGGATCGGAGTCTAAATGTCACACTTCTGTTTTACCTTCCACATCACAGGGAACTCAAACATTTTCACAACATGGCTCACCTTTCAGTGCAGAGCTTGTCTTGCGCAGACCACCAGCTCTTCTGTTCATTATTACACAGAACGGCTCCAATCCCATTTATCAGCCCTGTGAAAATTACAACAATCAGTTATACAGAAAAGCAATAGTGAGAAAGCATGTCATACATTTTTAGCTTCTTTTAAAGCAGTTTAGCAGCAGGAAATGAGGTAATGCCAGGACCACAGACCAAACAGCTCTCTGCAGACCACCTCCAAGTATTCCATGGACTATCAATGGGATCCATGGATCACAGGTTGAATATCTCTGTTTTAGAAAAAGCCATTTTTCTCTGAATAGCCCAAACTCTGGAGAAATATAGAACACTGGTCTTTTAGTTAATACTGGAACCATAGGATTTGGCTCATCACAGAATTCAACACAAAACATCTGTTTTTATATCTGATCACTAGCTTTTCAACAGATCAGTTCATCTTTAAATTTTTTGATTAAAGATTTTGGGATGGACTCAAGAATTGTGATATATATTTTTAGATAGTTCAGGTGATGCTGCATAGAGTTAAGGTTCCCTGACACTTCCCATTATAAGACCCAGTTTTCAGTTGTTTAAAATTTTGGGGGAATATGTTGGTTCTAGTGGCAGAGGTCTGTGTAGTAGATCTAAAGATTCCAAACCTGACTGATGACCCAGGCTGGGCATCAACATGGTTCCACATGATAGAATTTATTTTGTTCAGTTTTTGTTTTTTTTTAAACTAGGAAATGGCATTAAAATTAATAATTATGGCATTAAAAATTAAAAGAATGGTAAGGATGCAAAGTTTAGGCCTTCAGAACTTAGGAAATGCCAGAGTAGAGGTTCTTGATGCATCCTTAATTCAACCCATATGCATTATGATAAAGTCTTTAATCTTAAAATATTTTTTTCACAAGACTCCTCATTCAGCAAAGGGCAAGGTAGTCAATATTTCTTTGCAACATATTTCTCCTTTATTCCCAAAAGTCATGAACTGAATGAGCAGATATTAGACTCTCACTCTATTACTCAAATGAAACAAAATGATGCATACACTGGTAAATGATGATCTATGTGTCACTGTGGTCAGAATTATTTTTAAAAGATTATGTTAAAGCATTAATTAAAAGACTAGTACAGAAAGAAAAGTAGGTGGCTTCCACCGGGGTACAATATATATCTCATACACATGATTAGCATATATAGCATAGATACCCTACTGGATTCATTCTCTCTTCTAGGATTGTCCTCATAACCTGTGGGAAGTCTGGCTGGATCTTCTTTCTCTCTATTGTAAAATCATGGTTGATAATAACTTTCCATTACATCCCCAACGTATAGCTCTTTTATATTTACCCATGGGATCCCAGAGAGACATACAATCCCTAGAAAGCTTTAAAACAATTTGTCTGTGTAACAATTTTTTTCCTTTGCACATTTTCTTTATTTGGTAACATGAAATGCTTGGCCTTAGCTATTGAGAGAAATCATGGTCTTTAAAAAAAATAAAGAAATGTCTTGAGAACTGATATGTTGTCTGTCTAACACTTGGACAAACAACGAAATAAAGAGGTTTCAGAGTAGCAGCCGTGTTAGTCTGTATTCGCAAAAAGAAAAGGAGTACTTGTGGCACCTTAGAGACTAACAAATTTATTTGAGCATAAGCTTTCGTGAGCTACAGCTCACTTTATCGGATGCATTTGGTGGAAATTTTTCCACCAAATGCATCCGATGAAGTGAGCTGTAGCTCACGAAAACTTACGCTGAAATAAAGAGGGAATCTATTGCTTGATTGGACACCGGGTCCCCATGGTTCATCTTACAGGTCCACAGTTCAAGCTTTTAGCAAGTTAAAAGACATATTTGTCTACCAGAGCCAACAGAAAAAATAACGGCACTCACAGAATCAAAATATTCAACCTTCCTACAAAAGATTCCTCAACATAAATGTTGGTTGTTGATTATTTTTTTTTCCTGTTGGGCTTTCCACAGATTACACAAATGAAAAGAAAGCATCTGCTATGATGCTAGTTCTGCAAATGACTGTTAACTGCCTAAAAATTGCCTGCAAATACATTTTGGCTCAATCGTGCTTAATAATGACTCATTGCTGAATTATCCATCTCTTTATTGGATATGACTGCAAATTAACAAACCAAATGGAAGTGCTTTAGCCTTAAAATGCATGTTATCTTAGCGCTGATCAATCACTTCATTGAAGCTATTTCCTCTTCACCCTGACTTCCCAGAAATACTTTTTTCTTCACCACAGAAAACTCTTTCCTCAATTCACATACTATTATTACTAAGGTTAATATAAGCATTTTGAAAATAACATACTCTGGGCTATATTCAGCCCTGAGTTATGCAGGTTTCTGCCAGTGTAACCTAGGGCTGTGAGTCTCCAGTGTCAGAAAGTGCACCAGACGGAGGGGAACATGAACCAGATCAAAGCACCCCCAAACCCTGCATCAGAAGTGCGCGATGCTAGCCAGGGAAGGAACATGTCCAGGGCACCTACAGGAAATGCTGATTTTGAGTCTTTTCTTATGTACCTGTCTTTCAGGCCTTTTCTAGAGTAGCATTTTCAGCAAAAGTTGATCGCCCTTACTAGCAACAGTGCCATTCCAGCAAAGGAAGCAACCACTAGTGTAGAAACTAGTGTAGGAAGGATTCCATGGGGGCTGCCATTGTTCTAACCAAGAATTGTCTACCTTTGCCCTCAAGGGGGTTAGATGTCAGAAGCATCCTGCAAAAGATATATTTATATTCCTGCAAATGAATTCTGTAGGATCATTCATAATTCAGTGGCAAGGGTCTCATTATATGTTTGTTAGGTTTTGAGAATTATTTTCATAGAACATCACTGGTTTCATAGAAACTTGCTGTTGTCATCCTATTACACTTTAGTAGAGCTTTTCAATAAGGGTTCTGTGTTGAAAAAAATCATAAGGAGGACAGGAAAGGGGAGGCTATCAGAGCTTAAAAATCGATTTGTTCTTTGCCTGAGAAGTATCTTTGCCTCCCTTCCTGGGAGGACTCAAATATGTGAACGAGAATCTCTTTCACCCTTTAATCAAAGAGGATGGAGTACTGAAGAGTTAACACAAGAGCTTTTCTTCAAAGTACTTGTTGGATGTTTGAGTTAGAGGAGTTCATGAAAAAAGCTTTATCTATAGTAAGAATGTAAATCACTTCCCCTTTCTATGAATTGGGCTTCACTTCCTCCGTCCCCGTGATGTCATACAGCCCCTTCGGTTCTCCGCTTGCCCAGACAGACTTCCAGAATAGACAGGCTAGACAAGACCTGTCTAATATAAACATTCCCATCTCACTAACCAGTGTGGAGCTTAGATGGGAGCCCAGAGTGATGGAGACATTTTCTGGGTCGGGTAAGAGATCTCATCTGGGAGCAGATGAGGCACCAGTCTATGTTTCCGTCTTCTTTCCTACTTTGCTCTCAGCATGTGGGGGCTGCTTCTTTGCTCTTTCCCCACTTCCTTTCTCATGCTCAGGGTGTGGGGAGAAGTGGGGTGCCATGCTTCAGGGCCTGTCCCACCACTGTTGCTGCCACTGCCATTGGGCGGTGGGTTTGTGCTGGGGTAGTGGGGTAGATGGGACTCAGTATCATTTTCTGCATTCACAGGGTAGCCATTTTGGGCTCTCTGTGCTAGCCCTATCCATAATCTAGTTGCTGGATCTCTGGTGAGGCCAGGGACTAGGCCAGTCACCCCTTCTGGGGTCTGGAAGGGATGTTTCTGACAGGGCAAAATCAGCAAAATGCTGTGTGGGTTTTTTCTACATTCTACCCAGCATCCAGGAGGTTTAAATTACAATTGTTGTAACTTCAGTAGGCTCCAGTGCAATTGTGGGGTTAGAAAGTGTCCAAATGAAGTCCCTGTAACTCAGAAGACTGTCTAGGCATTGGTCATATGGTTGCTTCATCTCATCTCTCCTACCTTCAGCGAGGAAGTGGGGAGTGGGTTAGGACTCTGGCTTCCAGTCATTGTCACTTGGCAGACCTGAGGTTGTAGAGGGGACTTGGCCTTCACAACCACCTTTCGGTTATATATTTTCCAACAAAGCCACTGGTGCCCAATGAGAACTGCACTGGAGCAACCCTGCTGAGTAGTTTGGGGTGATTACCCCATTTTGAAAAAAGTTGTGATCTCTGCATTTAATGACTGTATGGTGTCTGTGTCTCAATGTCCATGTCTGCATCAAACTGGGAGGGAAAAAAAAGAATTGAAAAAACAAGACAAAAACTTTTGCCTTGTTGTCTTTATCTCCTTGTGGATAACCCTTTAAAACAAGGAAAAACTAATTAGCGTCGTTCTTCCATCACCCAGAGTCTGTTTTAGCTCAAAAGAAGCAGACAGAGAGAAAAACAGCAAAGAAGTAACTTCTGAGGACTGGAAACAAAAGTAGCTTTTAGTTTAATATAGATTGTGACAAAGTTCCTCCTCTACCTTGGTGGGTCTTGCGCTTATTGGCAGATTTGCTCACCTCAGAGATTCACGGCAGCCCTCAGTTTGGTTGTTTTCATGAACCCAAGGTCCAGGTCAATTTCTCCTATGTCTGACCAGGAGTTGGGAGGTTTGGGGGGAACCCGGACCCGCCCTCTACTCCGGGTTCCAGCCCAGGGCCCTGTGGATTGCAGCTGTCTACAGTGCCTCCTGGAACAGCTGTGTGACAGCTACAACTCCCTGGGCTACTTCCTATGGCCTCATCCCAACACCTTCTTTATCCTCACCATAGGACCTTCCTCCTGGTGTCTGATAATGCTTGTACTCCTCAGTCCTCCAACAGTATGCGTTCTCACTCTCAGCTCCTAGTGCCTCTTGCTACTCACACGCGCAACACAAACTGAAGTGAGCTCCTTTTAAACCCAGGTGCCCTGATTAGCCTGCCTTAATTGATTCTAGCAGTTTCCTGATTGGCTGCAGGTGTTCTAATCAGCCTGTCTTAATTGATTCCAGAAGGTTCCTGATTGTTCTGGAACCTTCCTTCCTGTTACCTTACCCAGGGAAAAGGAACCTACTTAACCTGGGGCTAATATATCTGGTTTCTATCACTCTCCTGTAGCCATTTGGCCTGACCCTGTGATAAGATATAGACCCAAACCACAACTCCAGATTTGACCACTCCCAAATTTAGAAAGGTTCCAAATTAGAATCCTTCTCCATACTTTCCAAATGGCCCTTCTCTCTGTAATGATCACATCATCATATCCTAATATCTGTAACGTTGAAGTATTTGAAACCAGGATCCCAATTTTGCAGATCTCCAAACAGGGGTGAACTTCACCCCATCTGAGATGTCCATGCCACATAACCTAAGCTGGGAAGAGGAATGAGAAATATCTCCTTCTATTCCCACAATATGTCCCCTATTTCCTCCTAAAATGTCTCTAATAATTGCTTTCAAATGCTGGCATGTATGCGCTGTTTGGAGGAGGCAATCAGTCAAACAAAATGTATAATTCTCTAGGGTAGATTTCAGCTTTAAGAGGAAGACCGAGTTCCCTAAAACAAACCTTTAAAAAAAAAGCTAAGTTGTTATTTCACTAATGAACACGTCTGGAAACTTTTCTGAAGAACAAGATGTATCTTTTCCAGGCTGACAGAGTGAAACCCCAATCCCGGGGAACATTTGCATGTAATTACATAGCTCATCTACCTCTTCCTGATCAAATGATATGGCATGCATGCTGAGTGCCGACATACAATAAAAACAGACTATGTTCTCACAGCCAAGGCCAACCTGAACTGCTCTTCAAATTTCTTCGTTGAAAATGTGCTTGCAAGTCAGCTGACAGCTACGCATTATTTACCGCACTAAGAAATGGTGCGAGGGCTAAGGGTTCTAAACTTTAACTACTGTGATAATTTATTCCTTTTGTTGATAAAAGATGTGGAATTCTTCATCTCCTCATCATAATTGACTTAACGAAAATCTCTTGTGACAAATTGATTATTTTAACCTGCCAAGTTCCTAAAGCACACTTAAAATGAAGCAATCTTTAATTTATTCTGAACATTTAGTCCCAATAAAACACTCAAACTACAGCCTCCACTGGCATAATCAACATAGCTCTTAAATGTAATGTAGCAGCAAGCATTACCAGTTTGTGGGCAGATGAGTTTCTCTTTGGTTCTGTGCACAATCAAATATGCCTGTTGTTACCTCAACTCCATGACTGACTTTGTCATGTTTTGATTATAATAATGATATAATTATAATAATCCTTCTACATGCAAACACTCTCACTGAAGTCACATTAGGCCAAATCCTAAGAGGTAGTGAACAGCTGCAATTCTCATTGACTTCAATTTGTTTTCTACTGGTATCATTTGTTAATTCATCCTAGGAACAACAACATCATCCTTATTCTTACCACTGTGGATCAGGTTGCTGTTAAAGGGAAACTGGCACACAGCTGAGATAAAATCAACATAACATCTACACAAACTCAGTATGTTCAGATTATCTCAATTCCCTAAACCCACCTTTATTAATGGAAAGATATTGGGCCAGATCCTCAGCTGGTGTAACTCAGTGAAGGTATTAGCTCATGATCTGTCCCATCAGCTGTATGTTGTAGAAGACAAATCTTAGTTTAACCTGCAAAAAATATATAAGTATCACCAAGAATTTGTAACTTGTACTGAGTGCTCGCTGATTTCAAATGCAACAGTCTTAACTGGTTTCGAATGCAGCTCCTCCACAGAACATTAAAGCTCAGACTTCCTTGCCCTCTAAGAGTATGCCTGCATTGCAGTTAGATCCCACGGCTGGCCCATGTCAGCTGTCTTGGGGTCTCAGAGCTCCGGTTAAAGGGCTGTTTAATTGTGGTGTAGGCAGGCTCGGGCTGCAGGCCAAGCTCTGGGACCCTCCCACCTCACAGGGTCCTAGAGCCAAGGCTCCAGCCTGAGCCCCACCATTTACACCTCAATTAAACAGCCCCTTAGCCCGAGCCAGCTGGCATGGGACAGGTGCAGATTTTTAACTGCAGTGTAGACATACCCTAAATGTCCTTCTGTTTCCAGGAGCATAGCCAGTATCAAACACGATCTCCCAGTTGCTCTCTGTCCAGCATTTCTCATGTGGAGAGCTCTTTTTTGTCTTCTTCCATCACAGGCTTTTTAAATGTGCACTCTTGGCCAAATAATGTTGATAATAATCCCTTTCAGAGAAGCAAGTTTACAAGCATAAAAATAACCTTTGTGCATTGTAAGGGAACATAATCTCTAGCTCCCCAGTCATTTGTCATAAGAAAATGAAAACGTTTAGTTGTATTGACCAATATTACATTTTCACTCTTCTGTGAGTGCCCTGACGGTTGAGCATGGGTTACATATTAGCTAGTCATGCATGTTACATCTATTGAAAATAGAGATCATTTGTTCAATCTTAGAACTTTCTTAAAACAAACAAACAAAAATACGTATTCTTCTGTTTTTTTTCAAACAACTTCCAGCAATTACTATATATAATATTTTCTGTCCATCTCTGGCCTACCCCACTGAAAAACCCAGGTCAGGGGGAAAATTACACAAAGGACTCAGGGTAGTCACCACTGTTCCCTCTAAGCTGTGTGCACACACACAGATCCTAAACCCCGCGCATACGGCAAAACACTGTGTGCACAAAAATTTGCACAGAAGCACAACAATTTGCACAGAAGCAATTTTTTGAGCACACGGCCTGTCAAAAATTTGCACAGAAGAAATTTTTTGCGCACACGGCCTGTCAAAAATTAGAGGGAACATTGGTAGTCACCCCTTTAAAAATCCTCAAGGGGTTCTTCCTTAGGTGAAGGGAAGGGGGGCTGGTAGGGTAAGCTTTGGGGATATAGCTCAGACCTGCATGTGAAATTCACAATTCAGGCCCATCTCTAATTTTGAAAAGTTCAGATCTATGTTCTCATGGTTTGAAATGGAAACGCTAGGAATGGCATGGGGAAGCTAGTTCCATGAGCTCTTCTCTCAATTTGGCAGACTTGAGATGTTCACAGTAGAGCCAATTGGAATTTCCATTCCAGGGGAAAGGAGTACTTGTGGCACCTTAGAGACTAACAAATTTATTAGAGCATAAGCTTTCGTGAGCTACAGCTCACTTCATCGGATGCATTCCGATGAAGTGAGCTGTAGCTCACGAAAGCTTATGCTCTAATAAATTCGTTAGTCTCTAAGGTGCCACAAGTACTCCTTTTCTTTTTGCGAATACAGACTAACACGGCTGCTACTCTGAAACTCATTCCAGGGGAAAATTTGATATTTTGATTTCTGTTTTCCATTTTGAAGAGGAACTAAAATACCAAATTAAAAAATTTCTCATTAAATGAAAATTCCAAAAAAAGATAATTCAGAACTATGGAAATGCTTGTGTTGATAATATCAAATTGGTTCTTTTTGGCAAAGTAAAAAGGTTTCATTTCAAGAACACGATATAATCTATATTATTACTATGTAACTATAACATTAAAAATAACATTTTAATGTCATACACAAGTTGAATTGAAACAAATCAAAGTAATGAATTTTAAATAAAATGATTTTACTTTCGTTGAAGATAAGAAGAGTTTTACCTGTCTGAAACAAAATATTTCAATATTATCAAAATGATAAAATCTAAAGGTGGTATTTACTTTTTCCAAAAGTTTCACTGAAATTGACACATTCCCATGAAATGTTACAATTTTTGAATTAATGAAATTGCATTTTCTGACAGAACACTGTTCTTTCCAAATTTTTTAGCCCCGCTCTAGTTGTCACAAAGGGGGCGCGGGCTGTCAGGCCCAGTGGTTGGAGCAGTGGTGGTCATAAACCAAGCAGGGCCAGAGCAGATTGGAACCAGCCTGGGAACAAGCCAGGCACAGAAACAATCACAGAGGCAGGCATAAGGTACTGAACAACCACCATCCCAGTGCAGCTGCTGAGCTTATGAGGAGGCTTGGAGACACCTCTCAGCCGAACAGGGGGTCTGGTCAATTAGAATATTCAGCTGTAGGTCAATTACCCGGTCCCAGATTCAGCTGCAGGCCCTGATTCCTGACACTACCCTCATTCCCAGCAGCCCCACAATGGATGAAAAGCTTAAAAGGAGTGCAGTCTTTATGCCTTTGTAAAGGGTGTCAGAGTCCTGCATCAGGGTACAGAGAAGACTTAATGAGACAGTGGTCCAGCCCCAACAAATCACTTTCAGCTGATCTCCAAAACTGAACCAGAACCTTTGGAAAATTGTTTGCTCACGCTAGGTTAAAGAAGAGCCTCTATATAATTGCAATAAGGCACAATAATACCTCCCAACCTCCCAGAGGTATTAATTCATTCATGTCTGTTAAGTGCTTGGGGATCCTTGGATAAAAGCATTATTATTACAGTAATATTAAATGCAAATTAGTGTTATTATTACTATTATACCCATAGTTTAAAAGCTCCAGAAGTTTCCCTTTTCTGGTATTACAGGTGGAAGAACAGCTCTCTGTCCCCCGTTGCCTACTGTTCAAGCTCAGATAGAGTACTTCAGCGAGCTCAAAGCCGAATTCTTTGTAAAAACATAATAGGCCAAATTCATCCCAGGCATAAGCATACAAAAGCCAGGGGAGTTAAAGTAAATTATCTGTCTCATATGTAGCACTTTTCACCAGTAAATCTCAAAGTGCTTCATCAAGGAGTGCAGTTTCATTATCCCCATGGGGATACTGGGGCATAAATAGGTGATGTGACTTAGACTCAGAGACTTTATGGTCAGAAAGTGTAGGGGGATTTTTGTCTATCTCACATTTGCCCCTATAAGCCCTCTTGGATTTCCAATAACAACAACCAGGAATCCATGTTGAGTACCCTTCTTCCCCACCCCTTTTGGTTTTGGTGCCTTTTTTCATCCAGAGGCGGGAAACTGGCAGGTCACCTGACTGAGAGTCTGCTCAGCAACTGGGATGGTATTTTAGACCAGTTCACCAGTCAGGTGGGGCTGCCCATCTTGAAGGTAGCATGTGCTGCTGCTCCTTAGAGATCCAGTTAGTGCAGTTATTACCCAATAGGTAGGCCTAGTACCACATTAGGGTTGTTTGGGTCGGGTAACTCACCTTGCGCACACAGACAGCCTGTCATCTGTTGTTCTGATACTTCGACTCACATTCACCCACGACAGTGCAGGGGAAGAAGATCTACAAAAGAAGACAGAATAATCACCTACCTGTCCAGAGATCCTGCTTCCAGTACCTGACAGTGTCACCCAGATCTGGAGTCGAACCAGTCGTCTCAATGTGAGTTGCCTACTACCGAGCTGCAAGAGATGGTAAAGATACAACATCTTGTTCTTTACTAGCCAAACCGGGGATTAGATCTTGAGTCAGGGCTACAAGCCCTCCTTCCTGTTACAGCCTTGTCTTGTTTGTATTTAATCCTTTTTCTGTTACATTTGGGAGTCCTTTAGTGTTTAGTATTTACTCACCTGTGCTAACTACCTTGTTTTACCTACTTGTTTTAACTGTTGACCCATTAATAAACCTGTTACCTGTTTTTGCACCTTTTCCCTTGTCAGTTTTCTTTGGGTGAACAAAATCCATTGATAAACACAGGGTTGGGAGATGAACCTGAGACTTGTTCCCCCAGACAAGGTATAATATCCAATGAACAAAGGGAACATCGTGATCATCTAGTCTGACCTCTTGCACATTGCAGGCCACAAATCTTACCCACCCACTCCTATAACAGACCCCAACCTCTGGTTGAGTTACTGAAGTTCTCAAATCATGATTTAAAGACTTCAAGTTACAGAGAATTCACCATTTACACTAGTTTAAACCTTCAAGTGACCCAGGCCCCATGTTTCAGAGGAAGGCGAAAAACGTCCATAGTTCCTGCCAAACTGATCTGGGGGAAAATTCCTTCCCAATCTCAAATATGGTGATCAGTTAGACCCCAAGCATGTGGGCATCTTCCAGGCAGATACTTAGGAAAGAATTCTCTGTACTAACTCGGAGCGCTCCCCATCTAGTGTCCCATCTCCGGCCATTGGGGATTTTTGCTACTGGCAGTCACTGATGGGCCACATGCCATTGTTTGCAGGCAGTCCCATCATAACATCCCATCCATAAACTTGCCAAGCTCAGTAAGGCTTTTTTGCCCCCACTGCTCCCCTTGGAAGGCTGTTCCAGAACTTCAATCCTCTGATAGTTAGAAACCTTCATCTAATTTCAAGCCTAAACTAGTTGATGGCCAGTTTACATCCATTTGTTCTTGTGTCCACACTGGTGTTTAACTTAAATAACTCCTCTCCTTCCCTAGTATTTATCCCTCTGATGTATTTACAGAGCACATTCACATCTCCCCCAGCCTTCTTCTTTTAAACAAGCCAAGCTCTTTCAGTCTCCTCTCATAAGGCAGGTTTTCCATTCCTTCGATCATCCTAGTAGCCCTTCTCTGCACCTCTTCCAGTTTGAATTCATCTTTCTTAAACATGGGAGACCAGAACTACAGACAATATTCCAGATGGAGTCTCACTAGTGCCTTGTGTAATGGAACTAACACTTCCCACCCTGTCTTTACTGGAAATACCTCCACTGATGCATCCTAGGACTGCATTAGCCTTTTTCACGGCCGCATCACACTGATGGCTCATAGTCATCCTGTGATCAACCAATACACCCACGTCTTTTTTCTCTTCTGTTGCTCCCAGCTGATAAGTCCCCAGCTTGTAGCAAAAATTCTAGTCATTTGGCCCCATGTTTTGTAAAAGGTAATTAACAGAACATGTTTTCTAATACTTGCTTGTAGAAAAATAACAGCAACAAATTAATTTTTGTTCCTGGACTTTCTGCCTCCAAGAAAAGACAATAATTCATCACCGAGATTCAAAGGGCCTGGACTTATAAATAAGTTGATTAACAGACTAACATAACAAACAGCACCCTCGTTCATATGTGCCCACGAGGGGATCAGAGTCCATCAAAAGATATACCATCGTTTGAAAACTTAACTTGCCCAAAGTGACCTGATTCTACAGCGTACCTCTTCCAGTGCACTAAATGTCCCAATAACAGGTAAAAACAGACAATCTGTACACTCGCAAAAAAACTCACACAGAAAAATGATAAAAGACAAAAACACCCTATCACTCACTTTTCACAAAACGATCACTACATATCTGACCTCTCAGTCCTCAGCCCGAAAGGAAACCTGCATAATACCTTCCAAAGACAAGCTTGGAAGCTTAAATTCGTAACTAAAAACTTAATAAAGGCACTGGATTTATGGCTTATTACAACAATCTGAAACCCACTAGACCTCCCCTCCCCCCTCACCCATTTTTGTCTTATGACTGCAGAGGTGGTAACTGGCCACTTCACTTTGAATGGTCTCTTACGATATGTGTTAGCTACTTATGCTATGCAAACTGTTCCATATGTTCCATCTGACTCAAGCGGGGGGGATCTGATAGAGATCTGTAATATCATGAAGGTGTAGAGAAAGTGAAGAAGGAACTGTTATTTACCCCATCATATAAGACAAAAACCAAGGGTCACACAATTAAATTAATAACCAGCAGGTTTAAAACAAGCATAAGGAAGTACTTCCTCACACAACAGACAATCATACTGTGGAACTCATTGCCAGAGAATAATTGTAAAAGTATAATTGGTTTAAAAGTATGAATTGGACCAAAAGTATAATTGGTTTAAAAAAATAATTAGATAAGTTCATGGAGCATAGGTCCATCAATGGCTATTAGCCAAGGTGATCAGGGATGCAAGCCCATGCTCTGGGTGTTGCTAAACCTCTGTCTGTCAGTAGCTAGAACTGGACAAGAGGAGATGGATCATTTCATAATTGCCCTACTCTGTTCAGTCCCTCTGAAGCATCTGGCACCAGCCGCTGCTGTAAAATGGAATACTGGTCTAGATGGACCATTGGTCTGACCAAGTATGACCATTCTTGAGTTCTTATGTTTTATTTAGCTATAACACTCAGAGTTTCATTCCCAGACCTGAAGAAGAGTTCTGTCTAGCTCAAAAGCTTGTCCTTCGCCAACAGAAGTTGGTCCAATAAAAGATATTACGTCACCCACCTTGTATCTCTGATTCCACAGGACAGCCAGGAGGAAAAACAGGGTGAGGAAAATTCATTCCTGAGGCCTAGAATACACAGATGGTTGCTCTTACAGGAGCGCTGTATGTCTGTATATATGTAAATAGTTAAACAGATGATGGTGACGGTCTATGGCGCTGAAGAATGTAGCACAGTTCCATTCCTGGATCTGGAAAGGATAAATAAAACTTGTAATTGTTGTGCACTGACAATGGCTTTCACTGCCAACTCCTAACAGTTGTAGAGCAATCTAAAAACCAAACTGGATAACTTTCTGAAGCCTTCCTGATATGCTATATACAGTACTTCCCACAGTGTTCACTGTCATTATCCCTTGTGAGCACACCTCTCACAGTAGTTCCTTGTTCATTCCCATACACTTCTGTGGTCTTAAATCAATGCTTAGGCAGGTTCATAATAGATTACAACTATCAGTCAAGTCTTGCATGCTGTTATTAGAGCTGTGCACAGCTTTCAATAACTAGGAAAAACAAACCTGGAATGCAAACCAGAGTCAACAAAAGGTGAGGGGCAGTGGTATCTAGTGGTTAGAACAGGGAACTGGGAGTCAGTTCCTAACTTTACCAATGACTCACTGGGTGGCCTTGAATAAACTATGGAATTTCCAAGCCAGATTAAAAAAACATTGAACTCAAATATCAAATGTGATTATACTACTTCATAAAGCACTTTGATATTTTTGCATTAAAGGTGCTATAAGAACAAATAAAGTATCATTGTTCTCTGAGGTTCAGGAACCTAGGCCAACACATGATTTTACCTATCTTGAGTCCTAAAGCAGGCAAAGTTTGTCAGTTCTGGCTGAGTTTCACTGAGAGTTTTTGTTCATTTGACCTCAAACGCCAGGGGGATGGGATCCCACACAACTGCAAGAAAAAAGTGTGCATAATTCCCTGCAAACTGTCCGCCTTTCCCCACTGAATTGCAAACAGATCTTGCTGTTACTTGTTTCATTTTACTAAGCACATCTGGCAAGGTTTTCCACTCAAACTCATTGTGGTGCTCTGCCATTTTATAGCTGATGAAGTTACCTTCTCCTGAGAAGTCAGTGAGGTACAGCATCACCATGTTCACTGATAAACTTCAAAGATGGTCTTGTGATTCAGGTACAGTCCTGTCTCTGCTATGACTTTCCTGGGTGACCCTGCACGAGCCCAAGTTTTTCAAAGGTGTCTACTAATTTTGGGGTGGCTTTTCAGAATTGCTCTCAACTCCCTCTGAGCACAATGAGAACTGTAGGCACCCACACCTTTGAAAGTGAAAGCCCCAAAGGTGTCTCTAATTGGATGTCCCAAACCTGGGGCACCCAAAACCTGGGGCCACTTTTGAAAATGTTGGCCTATGAGCCTAATCCCACTAAGCCTTGTTTATGTGAGTATTGCCAGGATTTTGTCTTCTGTGTCCCAGTTTCCCCATCTGTAAAATGGGGATAAGAATGCTTCATTACTTCACAGGGTGTTATGAGGCTTAATTCTAAGTGCTCTAAGCTCCTTGGGTAGAAAGTGCTGCAGAAGTGCCAAATGTTATTAATGAAGTTTTTTTAAAATTGCATTACATCAAGTGCATTTCACTAGTAGAACTACCTGAGCTTACTAGCTCCACATTTAGCACTTTAACTTGAAAGCACTGTGCATCGACCTGGGAGCATATTGTCCGTATTTTGGGTGCTGCAAGCTGCTCTCAAGGGGAACGATAAAAGGTGATGGCAAAATTCTCCTTGGGGACCCTCTTTTGTGCTGAAATGTGGGAAGTCTCAGAAGGCTCACCTAGCTGCTGGAAATGCTTCCTCAGACACTGATGCAGCCATGTTCCAAAACAAATATCTCCAAGTCCCACACTTTGTCCATCTGTTTCACATTTCACGGAGTTAGTGTTCCACACACATGTGTGTTAAGAGACTGAGAGAGCAAGCTGGACCAACAGACTCATTAAAAAAAAACAAACCCAAACCCGAGCTATTTTCCTAATCTTTTGTACAGAACTATTGGCCATGCTAGCATGGATCAGTGAATCCTGATGAGAGACTTCCCTCACCTTCCCAATTCATTCTGAAGTATAAAACATTAACTGCCATTTCAGAGCAATATAGAGAACTCTAGCAGGCAGATACTAATGTCAGTGCCACTTGCACCAGAGAGGGACCAGGCTGCCTATTCTTATCAGAGCTAACTTCTATAGTTTTTTGTATATAAAGGCATAAAGGATACCTGGTACAGGCCAACCCACATTTTAATAAAAGACGGATTCATTTTTGTAGATCACCAGATCTGATCCAAGCCCCTCTGATTGTTGGAAACTTAACTGAACTGCTCTGCAACTTTTGTGTTCTATAACTGTCCCTCACACAGTGTGCCATGGGGACTGCTGAATGCATTTCATACATTTTTTGGCAGCAGTGTTCCGTGTTGTATTAAGAGTTCATTAACCTGCTTGCCACTAGGCCCCTGTGAAAAGAGGAAATTGTTTTGCACTTGCTGAAAGACAGAGAAAAGAGTTCAGAGGGGAAGAAGAAATGGGTTAGATGGGAAACACAAGAGATGGAGAGACAGGTTTGGGGTAAGACTTTGTCATTTCTTGAAAGGGCTAACATGCAAGTTTTGGTAATGTGACAGGCCTTCCTTCAGGGAAACTTTACTAATGTGTCATTAAGTAGCCAAGTATTAGAGGTTTGGCTGCCGCTCATCTTTGCTTAGATTGTATGACTGAAACAATCAAGGCCTATTTCCTGGCAAATGTGACAAATGAAGGAAATGAAGGGGGAGTAAGTTAACCCTAAAGAAAGATGTTTGTAAAAGGAGAAAATAAAGAGTAAACTGCCATAATGAATTAAAGAAACAATCATTTAAGGAGAAAGAGACTGGGGGATTTGAGAGCAATGATCTTCTGGGAAAGACAAGGTGGCACTGTTACATGTTGTGCCTGCCAAGTGATATCCAGACACTTGAGTGGATTTAGCCAATTAACTGAATCTGAATTCAATCTGTATCCAGCACATTCTTGCAGCTAAGATTCAAAGAGGGATGAATGACCAATAAACCTCTGAGAGGTTTAGAGGTTCGTTTCAGTCCTGACTTGCTTCCTAACCTCTATTCAAACTCCTGGGTTTGAAAAATAGAGCTGGAAATCTTGTGAGAACAGGATATTTCCCCTCCTACCCCAAGAGAATTCCTATGCTACCTGCTTCCAGTCTGGCGAGATCTCTCTGGTGGTATAAAAAAAAGTTCTCACAACTTTTTTTGAACCTCAACAAGTACAATTTTGCTGTAGAGTTTGGTGAAGGTTCAGATCAGTTCCAGAATGCTGTACAGAATGCCCTTGACTGAGGCATCTAGGTGCTAATATAATACAAACAAAGAAACAAATAAATAAATAATACATCCAGGGCCTCCTGGTTTATAGGCAGCACCAAATCTTCCAGGTGAGTCAAGTGCTGCATCAAGGCTGCACTGAGATTTAGTCAACATAAATAGCTATTTTTGTTCATGTCTTATACCTAAACAGCTCTTTGCATGTAATTCTGCAACCCTTAATCCCACAATGTTTACTCCAGTCCAAGTGACTTGGATGACTTTTATATGACTACTTATAGGTAAAGGTTGCAGGATTGGGATGGTTGTAGGGACAAACTAGTGAAGACGAAGGACATGCCAAAGATGATATATTTGTTTTTTGTAAAAAGCAGGGATGATGGTTCTAGTTTAAATGCCTTTTAACCTGATTTTTAAAGTTTAGGGGAAGTTCTCGTAAAATATGCCAACTTTGTCTCATCTGTAAAGGAGCTTAATCTATTTAACTTAACAAAGAGAAGGTTAAGGGGAGACTTGATAACAGTCTATAAATATCTACATGTGGAACAAATATTTAATAATCGGATCTTCAATCTAGCAGAGAAAGGTATGACACAATCCCATGACTGGACGTTGAAACTAGACTAATTCAGACTGGAAATAAGTACATATTAAAGTAAGAGTAATTAACTATTGGAACAATTCACCAAAGGTCATGATGGAGTCCCAATCCTTGAAACCTAGGAATCTGTGTATCTATAAAATATGGAAACGCAGGTGAGTTTTAGTTTTCTTCAGCATTTAAGAACTGGTTTTCCACAAACAAATTGAGGGATAGCTTGGATCTGGAATAGTCCATTTTACCTGAATCATAAAAGCGTTGAGGTTGCTGAATAAATTCTTGCTATGGACCATCTCTAAGTCATGATATTCCTTTCTTTCTTCTCATGAACACAAAGAGAAGTAGACTGATTGTATTAACAGGTTAGAAATGAGATGGATAATATCAAAATGCACTTGCTTTAGTATGTTTTGTCTGATTCTGAGTCTTACCACTTTTTACACACATCCTGACCATAATGGAGCCACTTGGAGTCTA
Organism: Dermochelys coriacea; assembly: GCF_009764565.3. Classification (NCBI taxonomy): domain Eukaryota; kingdom Metazoa; phylum Chordata; order Testudines; family Dermochelyidae; genus Dermochelys; species Dermochelys coriacea. Next base: position 115,516,837 of record NC_050074.1, read on the forward strand.
TTCACAGTTTAGCCTATTGAAAAGCAGTGAAGTGACATATTCTTGGCTAAAATACAGGAGACACGGTCATTACACATCTAGCCTTCCACATTTTTCACAAAGTAGCTTTCTTGGGATCTTGACAGGAGAAAGGATGACTTCCCTAAAACTGTGATAAACTTTTCTATCTTTGAATCTTTGCATAGTGCCCAACTTGTCTGACAGTGTTCAATGTCTGCTCAAAGATAAAGGAACATAAGGATTGCAGATGTATTTGTGTACTGACATTATGTGTAACATTCAGCGATCCTCACATCACACTTGCTCATCTCAGGAGTAAGGTGTTTTTTTTTCTCATTAGTGTTTAATGATTGCAATAGGTCACATGATTATGAACAGCCCATGACACTATGTCTCCTACCACTGACTCATTGTAGGTACTACCGTGATGGAATATTCAGTTTCTTAACTACAAAGAGACATATGGTTTCTAAGATACTTGATTGACTGTTAAATGAATGCCAGGCACTTCGTTTTCTGTAGTGTGTCAGGATTAATTCATCTCCTACCCGCGTCCCACTGCACATGTTATAGCAAGCCATTCATGAACCAGAAAAGACCTAAATAATGCTCTCCTACTTACAATTTTATTTCTCCTTAGAAGAACACAAAATATATCATGGCTGTAGGTGGTCTTATGTAAACAATGCAATCAGGCCAGAGTTCAAGATTCAGCAAAATAAGATTGTCAGGTTATCTTTTTGTTGAAGTAGTTGGGTGCCTACAAAACATCTGCAAATGCTACATTTAAAAGAAATATAAAACCCAAAGTTGGAAATTCCTTGGTCTTATGGTGAAAATATTATTTTTAAAACACAAAAAGAAAAGGAGTACTTGTGGCACCTTAGAGACTAACAAATTTATTAGAGCATAAGCTTTCGTGAGCTACAGCTCACTTCATCGGATGCATTTGGTGGAAAAAACAGAGGGGAGATTTATATACACACACAGAGAACATGAAACAATGGGTTTATCATACACACTGTAAGGAGAGTGATCACTTAAGATAAGCCATCACCAGCAGCAGGGGGGGGAAAGGAGGAAAACCTTTCATGGTGACAAGCAAGGTAGGCTAATTCCAGCAGTTAACAAGAATATCTGAGGAACAGTGGGGGGTGGGGTGGGGGGGAGAAATAACATGGGGAAATAGTTTTACTTTGTGTAATGACTCATCCATTCCCAGTCTCTATTCAAGCCTAAGTTAATTGTATCCAGTTTGCAAATTAATTCCAATTCAGCAGTCTCTTGTTGGAGTCTGTTTTTGAAGCTTTTTTGTTGAAGGATAGCCACTCTTAGGTCTGTAATCGAGTGACCAGAGAGATTGAAGTGTTCTCCAACTGGTTTTTGAATGTTATAATTCTTGACGTCTGATTTGTGTCCATTCATTCTTTTACGTAGAGACTGTCCAGTTTGGCCAATGTACATGGCAGAGGGGCATTGCTGGCACATGATGGCATATATCACATTGGTAGATGCGCAGGTGAAGGAGCCTCTGATAGTGTGGCTGATGTGATTAGGCCCTATGATGGTATCCCCTAAATAGATATGTGGACAGAGTTGGCAACGGGCTTTGTTGCAAGGATAGGTTCCTGGGTTAGTGGTTCTGTTGTGTGGTGTGTGGTTGCTGGTGAGTATTTGCTTCAGATTGGGGGGCTGTCTGGAAGTAAGGACTGGCCTGTCTCCCAAGATCTGTGAGAGTGATGGCTCGTCCTTCAGGATAAGTTGTAGATCCTTGATGATACGTTGGAGAGGTTTTAGTTGGGGGCTGAAGGTGTTGGCTAGTGGCGTTCTGTTATTTTCTTTGTTGGGCCTGTCCCGTAGTAGGTAACTTCTGGGTACTCTTCTGGCTCTGTCAATCTGTTTCTACACTTCAGCAGGTGGGTATTGTAGTTGTAGGAATGCATGATAGAGATCTTGTAGGTGTTTGTCTCTCTCTGAGGGGTTGGAGCAAATGCGGTTATATCGTAGAGCTTGGCTGTAGACAATGGATCGAGTGGTACGATCTGGATGAAAGCTAGAGGCATGTAGGTAGGAATAGCGGTCAGTAGGTTTCCGATATAGGGTGGTGTTTATGTGACCATCGCTTATTAACACTATAGTGTCCAGGAAGTGGATCTCTTGTGTGGACTGGTCTAACAGGGCTGCTACTCTGAAACCTGTCATTATGCAAGGCACTAAATTTAGCCGTATAGAGTGGAAATCTGTCAACTTCATGAAAAAACTCGTACAGATACAGACAGACATCATCTTCCTCTCCAAATGCAAACAGATGGACATCATACCGAAAGGACTGAAGGTAAAAAATCCATTACAATCTACATACCACACAGACTATGCTGACAGCTTGTGCCACACACTCTCAAAGAAACTGTGGAACCACCTGATCAACATCCTCTACAGCAAACAGGGAAAGATTAAGAATGAGCTCTCAAAACTGGATACTCTCATAAAGAACCAACCTTCCACACAAACTTCCTCGTGGCTGGACTTTACAAAAACTAGACAAGCCATTTACAACACACACTTTGCTTCTCTACAAAAGAAAAAGGACACTAAGCTATCTAAGCTACTACATGCCACAAGGGGCCACAACAATGGTTCCCGTAACCCACCCAGCAATATTGTTAATCTATCCAACTATACTCTTAGCCCAGCAGAAGAATCTGTCCTATCTCGGGGCCTCTCCTTTTGCCCCTCCACCCCCACGAACATGATACAGTTCTGTGGTGACCTAGAATCCTATTTTCGACGTCTCAGACTCAAGGAATATTTCCAACACACCTCTGACCAACATATTAACCCACAGAGACCTTCCTACCAACACTACAAAAAGAAGGATTCTGGGTGGACTCCTCCTGAAGGTCGAAACAGCAGCCTGGATTTCTACATAGAGTACTTCCGCCGACATGCACGAGCTGAAATTGTGGAAAAGCAGCATCGCTTACCCCATAACTCAGCCATGCAGAACACAATGCCATCCACAGCCTCAGAAACAACTCTGACATCATAATCAAAAAGGCTGACAAAGGAGGTGCTGTCGTCATCATGAATAGGTCGGAGTATGAACAAGAGGCTACTAGGCAGCTCTCCAACACCACTTTCTACAAGCCATTACCCTCTGATCCCACTGAGAGTTACCAAAAGAAACTACAGCATTTGCTCAAGAAACTCCCTGAAAAAGCACAAGAACAAATCCGCACAGACACACCCCTAGAACTCCGACCTGGGGTATTCTATCTGCTACCCAAGATCCATAAACCTGGAAATCCTGGACGCCCCATCATCTCAGGTATTGGCACCCTGACAGCAGGATTGTCTGGCTATGTAGACTCTCCTGGCTATGTAGACCCTCCTCAGGCCCTTCGTTACCAGCACTCCCAGCTATCTTCGAGACACCACTGACTTCCTGAGGAAACTACAGTCCATTGGTGATCTTCCTAAAAACACCATCCTAGCCACTATGGATATAGAAGCCCTCTACACCAACATTCCACACAAAGATGGACTACAAGCCGTCAGGAACAGTATCCCCGATACTGTCACGGCTAACCTGGTGGCTGAACTTTGTGACTTTGCCCTCACCCATAACTATTTCACATTTGGGGACAATGTATACCTTCAAATCAGCGGAACTGCGATGGGTACCCGCATGGCCCCACAGTATGCCAACATTTTTATGGCTGACTTAGAACAACGCTTCCTCAGCTCTTGTCCCCTAATGCCCCTACTCTACTTGCGCTACATTGATGACATCTTCATCATCTGGACCCATGGAAAAGAAGCTCTTGAGGAATTCCACCAGGATTTCAACAATTTCCATCCCACCATCAACCTCAGCCTGGACCAGTCCACACAAGAGATCCACTTCCTGGACACTACGGTGCTAATAAGCGATGGTCACATAAACACCACCCTATATCGGAAACCTACTGACCGCTGTTCCTACCTACATGCCTCTAGCTTTCATCCAGATCATACCACTCGATCCATTGTCTACAGCCAAGCTCTACGATATAACCGCATTTGCTCCAACCCCTCAGACAGAGACAAACACCTACAAGATCTCTATCATGCATTCCTACAACTACAATACCCACATGCTGAAGTGAAGAAACAGATTGACAGAGCCAGAAGAATACCCAGAAGTCACCTACTACAGGACAGGCCCAACAAAGAAAATAACAGAACGCCACTAGCCATCACCTTCAGCCCCCAACTAAAACCTCTCCAACGCATCATCAAGGATCTACAACCTATCCTGAAGGACGAGCCATCACTCTCACAGATCTTGGGAGACAGGCCAGTCCTTGTTTACAGACAGCCCCCCAATCTGAAGCAAATACTCACCAGCAACCACACACCACACAACAGAACCACTAACCCAGGAACCTATCCTTGCAACAAAGCCCGTTGCCAACTCTGTCCACATATCTATTCAGGGGATACCATCATAGGGCCTAATCACATCAGCCACACTATCAGAGGCTCCTTCACCTGCGCATCTACCAATGTGATATATGCCATCATGTGCCAGCAATGCCCCTCTGCCATGTACATTGGCCAAACTGGACAGTCTCTACGTAAAAGAATGAATGGACACAAATCAGACGTCAAGAATTATAACATTCAAAAACCAGTTGGAGAACACTTCAATCTCTCTGGTCACTCGATTACAGACCTAAGAGTGGCTATCCTTCAACAAAAAAGCTTCAAAAACAGACTCCAATGAGAGACTGCTGAATTGGAATTAATTTGCAAACTGGATACAATTAACTTAGGCTTGAATAGAGACTGGGAATGGATGAGTCATTACACAAAGTAAAACTATTTCCCCATGTTATTTCTCCCCCCCCCCACCCCATCCCCCACTGTTCCTCAGATATTCTTGTTAACTGCTGGAATTAGCCTACCTTGCTTGTCACCATGAAAGGTTTTCCTCCTTTCCCCCCCTGCTGCTGGTGATGGCTTATCTTAAGTGATCACTCTCCTTACAGTGTGTATGATAAACCCATTGTTTCATGTTCTCTGTGTGTGTATATAAATCTCCCCTCTGTTTTTTCCACCAAATGCATCCGATGAAGTGAGCTGTAGCTCACGAAAGCTTATGCTCTAATAAATTTGTTAGTCTCTAAGGTGCCACAAGTACTCCTTTTCTTTTTGCGAATACAGACTAACACGGCTGCTACTCTGAAACCTGTCATTTTTAAAACACAGTTTCTCTTGGCCCAAATTAAATCTAACAAAGAGCATGACCTAATTAGACCCCAATCCAGCAAGGAAAACAACAGCGGGGTCTGCATCAGTACAGGGATCTGTCCGCTCAAATCTTACAGGATCGGTGCCTTAGGCAGGAAGGCAAGCCATATAAAAGTGGCAGGAATAGGTGGTGTTGTGGGGAGGCAATAGAAAGGAATTGGGGGGTTAAGAATCCTTCCCTGGAAAACTGTGACACCCAAAGAAAACAGAAAGAAAAATGGAACCCTACTTGTTATTTATTTGGGACTAGGTTGAAACTTAAAGGTCCCATCCTGAACAAGGAGGGGACCACAAACTGCAGTATGCCAGGAGTAATCCCAAACTAGAATCATAATTTAGAGAGTCTTCTCTGAGAGAGAATTCTTTCCCTGCTTGCCCCTTGCCCTTGAGCCTATAACAGGAGTAAATCAGTATCCCAGTGCACTAGAATTGGGTAAAAAAAAATTCTGAAGTTTTTTTTTCCAGAAAAAAATGAAAATTTGGTGACACTGCAAGGTTTCATGATTTTGTGCCAATTTTGCCAAATTGTTCCTCTCAGGAAAAAAATAATAATCCTGAAAAAATCAAAACAGTTCATTTTGAGAATGAAACATTTTGATGTTTCAGTTGGAAATTAATTTTCATTTCAAAATTTCCTTTGGTTTTCTTTTTACAAATTCAAAAAAAGACTTTAAAAGGGTTGAAGTTGAAGCAAACAAAAATTCAGTTCTGTCAAAACTAAACGTTTTATTTGATCCAAAACAATTTTGTTTTCTACTTTTGGTTTGCCAAAAATTTCAGAAATTTTCCATTTTGGATCAACATAAAATGTTTTTTTCTAAAATATTTGGAAATTGTGAATGATGGAAACATCATTCACCCTGCCCTACATTCTGCCACCATCCCTTCCCACACTGGGTCAGTTGCACTGGCTAGCAAGTAGGGGGTGGAGCCAAGACTCTGTCTATTCCCCACCCACCCGCTTAGGGAGGCCACTCATCCAGTATTAAACCAGATGGGCGTCAGACATGGTTTTGTCCAGTTTCAGAGAGGGGACACTGCTCCACCCACTCCGGCTCTTATTCACTGTCACATCCATGCCATTCTCAGAAGTAGTGGAATGTCTGGTATTCTGGGAATGCATCCTTCTTACACCTGCTCCAGGGAGACAATAAAGGATGGGTAGCATCCCCGTCCCAACATCTATATAAAAAAGACAGTGGGGGAGCATGGAGCATTGATGGTGGAGGTAACACAGGGAATGGACTGGAAGGAGACAGGAGATTATATGTGTAACCCTGTCTTCCCTTCCAGATCACTCAGGAGCAGGAAAGTGCTCACCTCTAGCCCGGGTGCCTGATATTCTTCAGGAGAATGGAGATCCTAAGGAGGTCCCAACGGTGGTGTTGGATAAGTGGGAATCTTTAATCCATCCATCTGCAGAAGCTCTCTATTCAGAGGAAGAATCATAGCTGGCAATGCCTCCACCTAGATATGCACCATATACTTCCGTTAGGGTACCTTGAGAGCTTCCAGGAACAACTTTGGCCTAAACCATGCAATAGGCCTAGCAGATAAGGGCAAATGATAGTTATTGCTCTAAGAAAATCATTAGATACCCTGGAACAGCTTTACTTAGAATATAGGAAAGTCACAAAATATGACAATGCGATAGAATGAATAGAGTACCTACTGTAACAAGGCAACAGGTGGCATCACAACTGCTTAGTTAGGGTGTCAACTTTAACCATGATTCCAGGGGCTACCTCGGCATCTGAAAACTCTAGGCTTTTTTGCAGATGATAACTTAGAAATTAGCTGACAAGAGCCCTGTATCTAATTCCTGTATAAAGAAAGAAAAAAATACATACAAGCATCAATTAAAGGCATATTTTAAGTTTATATAATGACAGGTTTCAGAGTAGCAGCCTTGTTAGTCTGTATTCACAAAAAGAAAAGGAGTACTTGTGGCACCTTAGAGACTAACAAATTTATTTGAGCATAAGCTTTCGTGAAGTGAGCTGTAGCTCACGAAAGCTTATGCTCAAATAAATTTGTTAGTCTCTTAGGTGCCAGAAGTACTCCTTTTCTTTTTAAGTTTATATGCAAGTTTAGAATAATCAGGAGATAATACAGCAAGATATTCCCAAGATTTGAGGTATCAGTTTTGGAGCCTTAAGACAGATATCAAAAACACAAGTTTGAGACTTTGTATAGTACCTTTAGTGCAGATAATTAAAAATAAATAAAATCTGTTTAAAATCCGCTAACTTTGTCCAACAGACACACTGTGTTTTACTGCCATTCACTACTCTATTTTAGTTAATTGTTTTTCACTCCACTAAAAACGTATTTACTTAATTCTAACATATGTGATTAAGGTTTTTTTTCTCTTTTATTAAGAAAAGGAATTTATTTTCTAATTATTTTGGCATTTATGTTTGCAATCACAATCATGTACGTGACTCATTAACATTTGACTATATCACTACTATTGGTATCAGACTTGGAACCACATTTATTTTCGTACACATTTTAGAGAAATAACTAAAAATACAATTTGAAAATAAGAGACTCTCATCTGCACAATGTCTAAAGTTATATGTTTAACTAATGTTTTGGAGGGTTTAGTTTTTTGTTTTTTAAACAGGCACTGCTAAGATGAGTTCAAGGTAAATTTACATTCTAGAAGGATACTATTATTTGATTGTACCACTTTAAATAATGAACGACAAAACACAATATGATAATAATGATAATTACTTCAGCCAGGACAGATTAGGCATGTTAGAACTCACTAGTCAAAGAATTAAATTTAAGAATAAGAGAGAAATAAAATTAGGAAATGCACAGACCAGTCCAAAAATTAAAATAACAGCACTGTCATCCTTAATGAGCTTTGAAAGAATAAAATTAGAGAATATACGTCCATTGCACATTTCAACATGAATCATGAAGAAGTAAAAACAGCAACACGTGTGTGTGAGAGAGTGTATTGAGGGGAGTGTGTGAGGGAGACTGTGTGTGTGTGTGCCTGAGTGTGTGCGTCAGTGCACTTTCTCTTTAAGCCTAGCACTCGGGAGTCTGAACATTTATTCAGTACAGCAGCAGCTACCCATAGCACCCACACCCAAGCTAGAGGCACCAGAACAGACAGGATCTCTGTCTCCCTGGCCCCAGTCAGCAGGGGAGGGGGATCCTTTGACATTAGGCCCCCCCCCCGGCTCTGCACAGTAGATCAGGAGGCAGGCTCCTGGTCCAGAGCAGCTTGGCCAGAGCTCGTTCCATGGCAGGGGGGCCAGGGGCAGCACTGTGGCTACAGATAGCAGGGGAAGGTGGGGCAGCATCTTCCTTCTTGCTGCATACTTCACCCAAATGTGGTACAAAACTCGGGGGCGGGAGAGATGTCCCCACCCCACCCTCCATAAATGGCTCCCCTCTCTCCCAGTGAAGTCCCTGTAGGATCTCCTAGCTTTCCACTTCTGACCAGATACAGGATCACAGAGCTGAGTCCAGTGTGTCCCACAGGGGCCGAACACTGCATCGTGAGATCTGTAGTCCTTACGGTGTCTGACCCTTACAATTCAATTGAAATTGAAATTTTAATCTGGAAAGATCCCATATGAATTGGGGGTGGGCAGCGTCCCCTTAAAAGCAAAAAAATAAAAAGGCAGGCCAAAAATATATATATATAAAAAAGCAATTCACTTTTTTACAGCTCAGGATTTTAAAGCCTTTTGTTTGACTGGTTATTTTGTTTTGGTTTTTATTCTCACTCCTGAGTCTGAACGCTCAGCATTGGCAAGTGAAGTCACTTTGCTTGTCTCTGTATCGCCATCTCATCAAACCCTTCAGCACAACCAGGAATCTCTGCTGCTCAGGAGAGACCAGGCATTGAAACAGCAGGTGGTGTAGTGGGTTAGCCCCTGACTGAACAATCTTTGGCTCACCGTAACAAGTGCTATCAGCCTCTAAGGCCCTGGCCCCGCTACAGCTTGAACTGTGCTAGTATTCACAGTTGTGCTGTGTTCAAAACCATCGCCACAGCTTTCCTGGCACTCTTTCCCTATCCAGCATCACAAACTGGGATTTCTGTAACTAGTGTGCTAGCCAAAATCACACTATGGACTGTCCCTCTGGGCAATCTATCATGCAATTGGTTAATACATTTATAACATAGATTGGAGTAGGTGTGGACACAAATACCTTTGAAAAGCAGTTCGAAACATAGTTACAAATCATACTGATCTTTTCTACACTTTGCTGTTTCTGGAAAGATTTCCCACTGTTCCCAGCACTGATGGGAGCAATAGTGTAGACAAGGCAATGGTAACTCCTGGCATTTTTACCACCATGTTGTGAAGCAGTTTTCAGTGACATGTAACTGAGGCTTTTACCGCCAGGCAGCTCTGAGCCAGTTTAGGCGCTTCAAGTGCCATCAGCTGCCTAGAGCCCTCTCTACGCTCCGAGTCCTGCTGTAATTTTTGGAACATTTTCAGAACAAAGACTAGTGTAAACACAACCATTGGGGAGAGAAAGGATGGCCTTGTGGTTACCACACCAGATGTGACTCAAGACATCTGGGTTTGATCCCTGCCTTGTCCGCAGGTTTCCTCTGTGACCTTAGATAAGATACTTAGGTACATATTCTCAAATGTATTTAGGTGCCTAATTCTCATTGATTTCAATGGGATTTAGGTGGTTAAATATATTTGAGGATCTGGGCCTTAATCTCTCTATACTGGTGATGAGAATCCTTTCTTTGTCTTATCTAGGTAGATTCTAAACACTTTGGGACAGAGACTTTCACTATCTCTGGTGTGGGCTCTAGGTCTGACTATAATGAAAATAAGAATAATGTGGAGAGGGCTTTCTTTTCCATTTATGGACGTAATAATATGTAGTTCTTATAGAGAGAGACAAGGTGGCTGAAGTAATATCTTTTACTGGATCTATTTCTGTTGGTGAGAGAAACAAGCTTTCAAATTTACACAGAGCTCTTCTTTGGGTCCCAGAATGGTACTAAGAGTGTCACAGCTAAATACAAGAGTGGAACAGAAAAGAAATTAACACATGGTGCAAACTGCCATTAAAGGTGAAGTGGCCAGTTAACACCTCTACATCAGTAGTAGGACAATGGAGGGTTGGTGGGTTACAGATTGTTGTAGTGACCCATAAATCCTGCGTCTTTATTAAGTCCATCTTTTTTGGTATCTAACAGAGTTATGAATTTAAGTTCCCAGGCATGAGTGGCCAGTGACCCGGGCACTGGGGGAGCCTAGCCCCCAGCCCCTCCCCTTGTGCCCAAGGCCCCGACCATCCTCTTCTGCTCCCCTTCTCCCCATCTGGACCCATCCCCTGCAGGAGCAGAGAGCACCTCCACCACGGCCCCAGACCCCAGCACTGGGAAGCTAGGGGGCGAAACCCCAGCCCCAGTGCTCCAGGCGGTCAGGCAGCATGGCCACAGCACCCCCAGCCCTGGTGCACCAGGCGGCAATGTCCCCAGTCCCGGTGCTCCAGGCAGCTGGGCAGTGCAGCCAGCCCTGGTGCACCAGTCCAGGTGGCAGCGCCTCCAGCCCCAGTGCTCCAGACAGCCGGGTGGCCCCAGTGCACCGAGCTGCAGTGCCCTCAGCCCTAGTGGTCCAGGCAACTGGGCGACGTAGCCAGCCTCAGTGCTCCGGGTGCTGTGGTCAGCTCCAGCACACTGGATAGCCAGCCCCAGAGTGCCAGGCGGCAGGGTCTCCAGCCTTGGTGCTCTGGGTAGTGTGGCCACAGGACCCCCAGCCTTCATACGCCAGGTGGCCAGCCCCCGAGCACCAGACAGCACGGCCCCAGTACCAGCCACCCTGGGTCCCTGAGCACTGGGAACTGCAGGAGGGGGCCTGGCCTGCGGGTGGAGTGTGGGCGGGACCACACTAGGCTGTTTGAGGAGGCATAGCCTCCCCCTGTCTACAATACCTGCAGCCCATGCTCCCAGGCTCATTTCTTGAAGGTATTGTGCATGTTCCTTTTGAGAACAAGACTGTGAGGTCAGATATGGAATGATCATTGTCACCCACAGGTGATATGGTGTTTTTGTCTTTTATCATTTTTCTGTGCAAGTTCATTTGAGAGCATAGTAGTTGTCACCCACATAATTGTTATTTGGGCATTTAGTGCACTGGGTGAGGTACACCACGTTGTGATAGGCGTGCGTAGGATTCATGGATCTTGAAAGGTGTGTTGTAGGAGGTATTGACCACAGTAGCAGTGGACATTTGTCTGCAGGTTTTGCATCAGATGCATCTTTGACTTGATGTGTCCTGGTCTGTGGGGAGTTTGCTTCTGATGATGAGCTTGATACAAGGTATCATTAAACAATTACAATCCATACTTGATGGGGACCACATCCTGGAATAAATCTTTCCTGAACCCCCTCTTCTGACCTTCAAACAACCCTCCAATCTCACCAACCTCATGTCTACAAAACCTGCAGACATATCGCCCCTGCTATGATTATCAGTACAACCCACAGAAAGTGAATAAGAAAGTGTTATTTACTCTTCATATAACACAAGAACTGGGGGTACCCAATGAAATTAATACGCAGCAGATTTACAACAAGGAAAAGGAAATACTTCTTCACACAACACAGTTAATTTCTGGAACTTATTGCCAGGGGATGGTGTGAAGGTCAAAATTATATCAGGGTCCAAAAAAGAATTAGACAAGTTCATGGAGGATAGGTCTATCAAGGGCTATTAGCCAAGACGGCAGAGATGCAACCCCATGTTTTGGCTGTCCCTAGCCTCTGACTCCCAGAAGCTGGCAGTGGAAAACAGGGCATGGGTCATTCGATGATTGCATGTTTTGTTCATTCCCTCTGAAGTACCTGGCATTGGCCACTGTTGTAAGACAGGATACTGGTCTAGATAGACCAGTGGTAAGGCTACAGATTTGTCACAGAGGTCATGGAAGTCACAGATTCCATGACTTTTTGTGACCTCCATGACTTCTGCAATGGCCGGTGCACCTGGCTCAGCAGCAGTTCAGACAGCCCTTGCGCCAGAGGCACCAGCTGCTCCTGGGGCTGTCTCAGGCCACCATACGGAACCACCCATCTCCACCCCCCAGCAGCAGAGTTTGGGTGTGGCTCCCCGGAAGCGGTGACATTTCCCTCGCTCAGCTGCTAGGCAGAGGCATGGCCAGGCAGCTCTGTGTGCTGCCTCCATCCAGAGTGCTGGCTTCGCAGCTCCCACTGGCCAGGAACCACGCCAATGGGAAGAGTGGGGGAGGTGCCTGCAGGTGGAGATGGCCAGGCCTCCACCTAGCAGCTGAGCAATGGGGATGTCGCCGCTTCTGGGGAGCCCCCAGGTAAGCGCCGCCCAGAGCCTGCCTCACCCCACCCTGTGCCCCAACTCCCTGCTCCCTCCCACACTCAAACTCTGCTGCTGCTACTGGGGGAGGAGGCGCAGCTCAGTGGGCGTGTCTACCCTTCCCCCCCAGCACCTGGGCTAGGGCGAGCAAAGCACACAGATCCAGGAATGTGGCCTTGCGCATTCGAATGTTCTGCAGCCGCTGCTCATTGTCCCAAGTCTGCATAATGATGCAATCCCACCAGTAAGTGCTTGTTTCTCAGGTCCAGAAACAGCGCTTCTCCATCTGCAGCTGCTCCATGAATGCCATCAACAACCTTCAATTGGTTCTCTCTATGTCCACAGCAAACTGTCCTCCAAAAATCATCCCGTTTCCCACTGATTCAGTCCGTCTTGTGGCTCTGCAAATACCAGAGGATCGTGCGTCCTGTGTGTGCAATGCTCATGACTATAGTGCAGAGCTGTACTGGCTCCATGCTTGTGTCCGAAATGGCGGACAGAGAAGAAGACCGTTTGCGGGTTTGTGGGCTTTTGAAAAAGATGCAAAAATTATCGGATGGAGACAGTTGCACACTGGGAAGTGGACCCCTTGCACCCAGTCATGCCTGCACAACTCGCTTCTGCCCCACCATGCATTGCCAAAACTTTCCAAAAGAATGTGCTAGACAGTGTTGGGTTGCCTACCCATGGTGCACCAGCACTGTGCATCCGTACAAGCACTCCTTGTGAATACATGCACAGTCGATACAAGGAGCCAAATATGCACATGCTCAAGCAATATACTAAGTATTATGCTGATGTAACTTGTGTTGACCAAAATTTGTAGTTTAGACATAGCCTGAGTACCTCTCCCAGACCTGAAGAAGAGGTCTACGTAAGTTTGAAAGCTTGTCTCTTTCATCAACAGAACATGGTCCAGTATAAGATATTCACCCGCCTTGTATCTCTATATCCTGGGAACCACACAGCTATAACACTACAAAGAGCTCTCATAGAGCGCTTTTAGTATTAGATCAACAATTCACCGAATTCTCCTTTCCCACCTACCAAATGAATTACCCGTGCATATCTGAATATCTGAAATGTAAATGTTCTTGGAATAATAAGCACTTGCTGCTGTCTGTCAACATAGATGTTGTTGCTTTGAGGGACATACCATTTATTTATTGCACAAGACGGACGTACATGTTAATAATATAAGTAAACTGCAGCACAGCTGCTAACTCATTTGCTAACACATCTTTTCTGCTCAAACAAAGACTATAGAGAACATCAAGTAATGAACATTAAATGACCCATTCATTTTCCTAAGAATTATGTATGGTACTGCAGAATCAATATAAAAGATGACCATTTTCACACATCAGATAATCTTATCTACAAGGTTAAGATAATATTATGTTAATGTATCCTGAATTATCTTGCATGCTTTTGACTCCTTTGAGTGTGATTCATTTAGTTTTAGCTACACTCACAGGCATTCTGCCTCTTGGATGACTATTCCAGTTCTGCTCTATGATTCTTCTTGCAGTTGGGCAGGTGCAGTAAACACTAGTGAAAAAAGAATAGTGTAGGCAAATGTTATACTTGACCTGCTGTAACCTCCTATTTGCTTTGTAAAAACAGAGCCAGAGAAAATGGAGGTTCAATGAAGAAAGGACCCATTGCTGCTGAAGAATCACTCTTGAAGTCACTTCTGGGTGCCTATTACGAATAACAATTGAACACAAATTAAAAAACAGACTCTAATATCACTTCTGTCCTTCAACCCTTTCGAACATGGGCCTGGAAGACACTGAGAGAAAACTGTTCACGTATGGACTTGAAAGAGAATGAAAGACTTGTTTCTGAGCATACTCCTCTTTTGCCAACACAGAATACTATCCAGCTTACAAACAGAACCGGGAATGTTTATACTGGCGTAACATGGTTGTAGCTTTGCTCACACCCAGACAGGCAAGAGCAAACACAGAGGGGCCATGACAGGGGTTTCCCAACAGTGTAAATTTAGTAGTTCATTCAGAACTTTCATGGGGTAGTTGAATATTATGTGGATTTAGGAGTCCCCAAGTACTTGTTGGCTCCCTAAATATAGCCAAAAGGCTCATTATGGTCTGCTGGGTCAAAAGCACCTTTTTTTAAAAATCCCTCAGCACAGATTTCTTCTGTACACCTCAACGGCTCAAAAAAAAATCCTTCCAACACACCAGATATAATATACTTTAAAAGGTCCCTGAGCAACTTTAAGGCCTCGCCTACACTAGCATTTCTCTTCATATTTCCCACCGTTGCTCTAGCAGTGGCGGTAGCAGAAGTAGGACACAGGTCGCTGGTATGTTAGGCTGGGATTTTCAAATGAGAGTTGGCAGTTTCAATGAGAGTTGAATGTCTAACTAGCCTAGGCTCTTTTGAAAATCTCAGCTTCCACCAGGGGTCAGCAACGTGTCCGCACATGGACACAAGTGTCCATGGTAAACATTTTGAGGTCTGTGATAATGAATGACATAACACTACCCAATGTCCGTCAATAAGCATGGTAATTTTGTCAAGTGTCCGTCATGCAAAATGGTGGTGCCTATCCCTGGTTTCAACCACTGCTAGTAGTGGCCGTGCACCAGCACTTTTGCACGATAGTGAGAAATGTGGAGAAAAATGCTAGACTCTATCTTATATCACTTTGAACCCAGAACAGGCAAAGCCGCAAGTTGAAATGCTATCATGGACTCACCCTGAGCAGACGCAGACCTGTTGCAAGAAGGCTATCACTGAAAGATCTCACATACCAAAACCTGCAATAGCTAGGCACAAAGGACCAAATTCAGCTCTGCCACTGACGGGCTGAAATTAATGGAGAGGAAACAGAGCAGCTAACACTTTCACTGGGCCTGAACTGGGCTCAAAAGTTAGTTGTGTTTCAGCCCTAAAACGACACTGTCAAATTAAAAATCACATATCTGTCTCAATTTTTTTACACTTCCTGTTGCTACAAGTAACACCTAAGATCACTGTATCTGACAGTGGTTCAAAAATTGATTATCTTTTGTCTATTTTTGAGCTTGCTTATTCTGTGCTCCTGACTGCACATGGGTGAAGTCAACTTCATTGTTTCCCTGTATAGTCAATCAGTCGGTTCACCTTGAGTTTGTGCAGCTCTTTCACACAGGAACAGGGGAGAGAGAGAGAAAGGTCGGTAAAAACTGGAAAATGAGATGATAAAGCCACAAAAGCTGGCAGGTGAACTCAGTCTGCTATAACACAAAGGACTGTCCTTTTGTTCTATGTTGTACAGTGTCTATCACAACTGGATGTTGCTCCAGGACTTCTGCAATACAAATAAATAAACAAATAATAGTTTTAGTAGAACATGAGATGTAACTGAGATGTGTATCTCTCAAGGGATATTTCCTGTAACATAAAGAATCTTATCCAGTCTGAGCACAGATACATCTCTAATAACTTTTAACTTAATTTTTTAAAAATTAACTAGATTTCAAGTTGATGGTATCCCCTTAATGCTGATTTTCTGGCTTTGAAGGTTTAAGACAGATCCCTCAAACCATTCAGTAGAACCATCTCTCACAATTTTATCACGAGTCTTGTGATATTTACATATACTATATATAATAAGTTTCTAGCCCTTGTGGTCATGGAGAAAAGCTTGAAACCAGGACCTGAGTCCACCCTAAAGACTTAGAAATCAAAGGAAAAATACAAAGAACCCCAAATGCATTCTTTTGAAAGGTATCATGAATTTTAAGCCAATGATTTTGTTGGGCTTCACTCCTGATTTTTAAAAATTTGGAGTTGTCAATCCTGTCATTTTAGCTGTTGAAATTGTGTGTGTGGATTTTTGGATGGACAGACAGATAATGGACAAGGTTTCCAAAAGTTACAGCCTAACGTCAGGCTTCTAAATTCATATTTGGGCACCGGTATAAGCAGCCAGACTTTTAGTCTTATTGAGCACCCATCTTGAAATGCATCCACCTATGCACTGGAACACAACAACTGTTCAGTTCTTATAGAAACAGCTGTCTGTGAGCTATAAAGAATTTTGCACCATTTGGAAATGAAAGATAAGCAAAAAGCAATGAGGATTTAGCACCAGAATATCTAATAACTTGTCTTCTCATCTATGATTTGGTTCCTTCCTTCTTAAGGAAAAGTAGTGGCTGGGATACATATCATAACACTAAAGAGAAGATACAGATACTACAAAAACAAAGCAAGCAAATATTATTTTTCCATGGAAACGTTTTAAAAAAAATTAAAAACCACTCTGACACTGTTTTACTTAGAATTACAGTGCAATTATATTATCAGGGACCTGATGTGCACAAAACTACAAAACATAGTAGATATATGTCCTCCATATTGCCTATGGATAAAAGAAAAAACAAACATTGGAAAAATAAAACTATTTTTATTTTTATTTTATTTTTAGTACACCGCCAATATCTCAAGTCTGCCAAGGATCAAGTAATTCTGTAGTATGATGGCTCCTATCTGCAGGCAATCTTAGTAGAATATGAGTTGTAATTGAGATGTGTATCTCTCAAGGGATACTTCCCGTAAAATAAACAATCTTATCCAGTCTGAGCACAGATACATCTCTGATATTTTTTTTTACTTCTGGAACACTTTGAGTTGTTATGCCAAAGGAAAGGAAAGGAAAGGAAAGGAAAGGAAAGGAAGTTTTTTGCATTAAGTCTATTGTATTTTCTAAAATCAGCCATGTGCATTAAGTTACTCCGGCTAACCAGCTTAGTGCTGTGCTATAATAAGCAAAATTATGGAAATGGATTAATTAGGAGTAGGGGAAAGGACATTAGCAACATGTGCGTCACATACATACCTGTAGACTTTTGTTATTGCCCTCATGGCCATTATGTTCATATAAGGACAACAGCTAAAGCTGCGGTAGAGAATGGAAATTCCATTTCACTGAGGATTTTGAGATTTTGAAATTTGGTTTTGTTCCAATTTGGAACAAAATCCATCCCCACCTCCCAAATTTATTTGGGATCAACTGGAATGTTATATTTTGACAAAATAAAAATAATTGATTTTTACTTTTTAAAAGTGTGTATTATAATACAGAGTGTAACACAAAATTTAAAAAAAGTCACTTTGAAAGGTCAAGTCTCTAGGGTTTGATTCCTTCCACTGCCTTCAATGGGTTTTGGATCAGGCCCTTGGTTAATAGAACTAGGTACCTGATTAGCCTCCAGGACGCAGACCAATGGCAATGGTAATTCTGCTTGCAATGTGGACACGGCCACACAAACTGCATGCAATCCCCACCTCAGCAGGGGACTGAGAAGCAGCCTGGTGTAACCCCAAAAGTGAGCAGGGCCACACTGATTCCTATAAGACAAATATGCCTGTCTCCACTAGGAAAGAAAACCATGCTAGAGCCTAAAAACCTTCCAGCAATGTTTCAGTAATGTGACTGCACAATCTCGGCTGTAGTGCAGAGGGGACCAAAGGGAATCCTAACATGAACCTTATTGAAATAAGGAACAACAACAACAAAAAACCTTGACAATTGGAAGTTTTGTTAAAATTAGCCCAGGACACAATGACCACCATTCCGATTGCCCCAAATCCATCCTGTCTTGCTGTGGAGTACAGACAGACAGAGACAGATTAATGGCAAAGTTTTTAAATAGATCCACAAATCAAACCCAGCTAATATCACTTAGAATAATAGTGACATTTATTAGTGAGGGATTTTAAAGGTGAGGGATCCAAGGAGAGGTACATATAAAGAAACACACATATCGCAAATAAAAATTGTAAATAACTATTATGACAACTTAGATTTGTCCACAGAATAGTAAAGGACAGAAGAAAGTTACAGGAGGGAGATTCAACTTTTCCAGACTGTGATAAGAAGTGGACACACCCTGTGATAAAGGGCCTTTTTTAGCAAAAAGGCCCACACATGTGAGAGGCTAGCAGAAGAGGAAGTGTGATCTACTGGTTAGAGTTGGTAAAACAAAGTAAAGACTCATGAGTTTTGTTCCTAACTCTGCCACTGAGGAACTGTGCCTCAGTTTCCCCATTTGTAAAATATGTGGGATAATAATTACTCTACTTTACCTCAGGGGCGTTGTGAAAATGAATGAATGTTTCTAAATTGCTTTGAAATCCTTGGGTGAAAGGCACTTTATGAATTATTGACTTGTATTATTCTTATGTACTGGGCTGCTCCCTTCAGGTAGGAATCTGCAAACAGAAAGGACCAAACTCTTTGTTGCCTAGCAGATGTGGCCAACACCCTTCTCATTGTGTCACCTCCATGCTCTTAGCCTCGCTCGCCCAAGCAGGCAAATCCTCCTAAATGCTTTTACACATAGAATCATAGAATCATAGAATATCAGGGTTGGAAGGGACCTCAGGAGATCATCTAGTCCAACCCCCTGCTCAAAGCAGGACCAATCCCCAATTTTTGCCCCAAATGGCCCCCTCAGGGATTGAACTCACAACCCTGGGTTTAGCAAGCTAATGCTCAAACCACTGAGCTATCCATGTTCCCCTCGCACTTCCCTTCCTACCTAAGGAAACAAGCTGAGATTTATTGGCTTCTCTTGCGTAGACCTTTTCACAGGGCCTTTTAAAACACATCACACTAAGCTGCCTTTCTCTGCTTAATACGTATTCTCTCTTTTGCTTCTTTTCCACCTGGTCTGATTAGGAAGAGACCCATTATCTTTCACACTTATGCAAATTACTGTTCCTCTTCCTTGCTCAGTGGATTCACGTTGTTAATATGGGAATTGTATGATTTCCACAGCTGGAAATTCCCTTTTGTAACCATCTAGTTATTTCCTGTCTTTTTAGAACTGGCCTATTCTCAGTCTAATCCTAATACTACTGTTTTAAATAGAAATTTATATTTATCTGCTATGTACCATGGCATGGTATTATGGATCCACAGGATCTATGTTATGCTCTGGCTTTAAAACAATCCTTGGGAGATACCCCCTTCAGTGTGCCACATCTCCAAGGGTTTCCATTCTTCTACAAAGGTAGGTCACAGTGGCCTCCAAGTCTGAGCCTCTGGCTCCAGTACTCCTGTTTCTCCCCATGAATACTGCCCAGCAAGTCCAACTGAGCTAAACTTTTGTTCATAGTGTGTTTCCCTCCTCAGGGATCAATGCCTCTCAGAAAATAGTTGCAGCAACACAATGCAGTCTTTTAAAACAGAGTAGGGTTCATTAGACAACTGGAACCCAGCATTGGGAAGTCTTTAGGTTACTCTAGAGAAGCAAAGATTAAGATATAGTCCATACTGGCCAACACCAGGACTCTTCTGCACCATGAGGCTGTAGGAACCATCTTGGTCTACTTTCTCTGTCCCTTTGTCTTAGTTCCATGAGAGCCCTGTGTCTCTCTGAGCCCAGACTTTTATGCTCCAGAACCCTGCTGAGTTTATGTGTCCTCTATCCAGTCAAGCTGGGGACTCCTGAATTGATAGGTGTCAATTGTTCAGTCCTTGGAGGTTGGACCCACTTAGTCCTTAACTACCCATTCATATCACCCCATACAGCTATGTGACAAAATGCCACATGGCTCCTGCACCTTACACTCAGAGCATAGCAATACCAGGCACAGAGGGAAACATAAGAACAGCCCTTCTGGGTCAGACCAAAGGTCCATCTAGCCCAGTATCATGTCTTCCAACAGTGGCCAGTGCCAGGTGCCCCAGAGGGAATGAACAGAACAGGTAATCATCAAGTGATCCATCCCCTGTCGCCTATTCCCAGCTTCTGGAAAACGGAGGCTAGGGACACATCCCTGATCATCTTGGCTAATAGCCATTGATGGACCTATCCTCCATGAATTTATCTAGCTCTTTTGTGAACCCTGTTATGGTCTTGGCCTTCACAACATTCTCTGGCAAGCAGTTCCACAGGTTGACTGTGTGTTATGTAAACTGAGATGCATATTGGAATTATAGAATTACCACCAATGTTCCCGTATTCTTCACACACCCTTAAAGAGACTTCAGAATCAGCCCACCCCCCTCCTCCATCCCAAAACATGCAACAGCTCTGTGTAGACTGTACTGGCTGAATGGACTGTCAAGAGAGACCAACTCTGTTGTTGCCTTCCCTCTCTTAAAAGACTGGGTCCTTCCCTGCCTTCACAGAGCTGAGCCTAGTCTAGCCCTCTTTCTAAACAGGCTGACTCCTTAGTTCATCACAGAGGCTAAATGTAGAGTTGATTACTTAGGCTGTCCCTGAATCCAGACTTTGTTTGCACTGCAGAAATTTGGTATTCTAACCACTATTTGGACCCCCACCCCCAGCTTTTCTATAATACACCATTGGACCATACACCAAAATGCTACCATTGGCAAACGAGCAACCACATCACTCTTTTGAGTAGACTTGATCTGAGCAAGTCTAACCTCTATGCCAATCTCCACTAGTGCTGTATCAGAATGGATAGGCATCACATTGGTACATATGGTCATCAGACAGTGCACCAGTCACTGCTTAGGTAGCCTGTCCAGTATACTCTCTGAAGTCCACTGCAGAAAGATCAAGTTGGCCAGAAGACACTTACCTGGACAACGTGTGTGTTATTTTTCCAGTTATTAGCTGCTTCTTTGTTTATGACTATGCTTCAATTTCAATTTCTTAGGAATGTTGCCAGCTGGCCTGAGGCCAACATGTAGGCACTGGTGATCCCCTGGGGAGAAGAGGAGATGCACCTGAATTTGGTAACTGGGAAGAATTTGGTTTATGATCAGGTGTCAGAGCCTAGCAGAGATGGGACTGGAAAGAACTTCAGAATAAAAATCAAGGTATTTGAGGTCAATATAATAATACCTAGCTCTTGTTAGGAGTTTTTCATCACTAACAAGGGCCAGAACAATAATAGTAGGCCACAGTCTGCTGTCTTGTACTACCCACATTAGAAATGTTCTGTGCATGCTAGGAAAGGAGAACCCACCACCAACATAGCATTCAAGGACTCATAACTTGAACTACAAGCTCTGCAGGTGCAGCGTTCCCACCATGTGAATGGCAGCTAGAGGAGGAACGGCTATTTAACTCTTCTATCTATCCAACCTTTTACAAGCACTAATGATAGTGTGATTGCCTTATGCAATGAGGGCTCCACATGGGTCATTCAGGTGGAAGGACAGAGGGCATGGGAAGGATGGAGCATGCAAGAAGCCAGGGACCCACCACTGTGAGAATCCTTCCAAGCATCATAAGGGCCTCATGTAGACTGCTTCAGCATTAGGTTTGTCCCATGCCATGCATCTTCCCAGCATGCATGGCATGCAGTCTGCTGGGCTTTAGTTCTGAGTGGAACTGGAAAATACAGGGGTGAATCCTGCTACCACTGAAATCAAGAAGAGTTCTGCCATTTGACTTCTATCTGTCACTGTAGCATATAGGGTCTTACAAAGGGTATCACCAATACAGCAGGGCTGTGGTTTTGGTTTCCTCCTTGTTTACCTGAAGCAGTCGGTATGACAATGATAATCACTTCTATTATTGCTCCTTCATTGTCTCTCACTCCCCTCCTCCCATTACCACCCTTCAGTGTCGGGCCCTTTATACATGCATCACTTTAAGTAAAAACAGCATGTAAAACGGATAACAAGGTAACAGGCCATTCCCAGACAAAACTTTGTTTAGCAAAAGGCCTTTTTTTTGCAGCCATTAGAACAGAAGAAGAGAGTTGGTAGGTGACCAGTCAGTCCAAAAAACAAAGTCTGTGTTGCTCATTTGAGGTGCCAGAGCGGGGCAGGACTAAAGAAGTGACCACAGAGCTGTAATGGAAGCAGAGACCTTTCTAAGCTATAAGAGTGGCTCATTTCTGAACTGCCTCAAAAAATGCATCCGATGAAGTGAGCTGTAGCTCACGAAAGCTTATGCTCTAATAAATTTGTTAGTCTCTAAGGTGCCACAAGTACTCCTTTTTGCGAATACAGACTAACACGGCTGCTACTCTGAAACCTCAAAAAACTGTTACTCATATAAGGGAAAAGAAAGGGGTGAAGTAAAAATTGGCCCAAACCAAAACATCCTCTTGTTTGGCTCCATGAATCAAACTCTGCATCTCCTCCCTACAGTAAAATGGGCTGATCCAAAATCCAGGATCTGAACACCGCAAACATTGGGGTTCATAAATTTAAAGCCAGATGGGACCACTGTGATAATCTAGTCTGACCTCTCGTGTTGGATGCAAACACTGTGGTTCAGGTCCATCCCCCACACCATAAGGAAAAGTATAATAAAGAGAATCAACCTTCCATGAAGAAATATTTTGCGATACAAGTGCCTCTGGGTACACACCATTTCACAGCTGGTTTACAGCATGGGTCTGGGGAGTAGAGGTTAAAAAGACTCACGAAGAAAGTTTACCTGGAACTAGTCCCTTTATAACACTATAGCGCACGCAGGGGGATAGGTTTTGACAGTTAAGTTTTAAATAAGAGATATCATCAAATAGACCCTGGGACTGGTTCCAATTAATAATCCAAACAAAAAGAACAGCTGTGCCCAAAAAGGCTTATACGTCTAGCCATATTCCATTTCAACCACATTACAAAAAGTCTTATGAAATACAAGGTATTCTTTAAAAATGCCACTCTGTACTTAGTAAGTCACCACATCATATAGCATAGACGATGTACAGTCAATTAAAGGGGCATTTCATTAACATAGCTTTTCTACTCATATTAAAATGTCTTAGGTTAATCAAACCATTACACTAGAAAGGGAATGTTACAAAAAAGGAAATAACTGACAACTCTACCTATAAAACCCATGGCTCGATGTCATTATTGTTCCTGGTTGTCTGTCAAGGTAAAGTATCTTGAGATTATATTTCCTTGGAGTTTTTACAATGATAATAAGAACAATTATATTTCTCCATCTGGCATCCATTAAATATGATTATGATTGCTGACTTTCCTATCCTTATTACTATATGGATTAGCTAACCCCATTACAAAAACCATGCTCCCAAAGCTCAGTTGCAAATATGGTTATATTATTTCCTGCCATCCAACCAGCATCTCTCCCAATCGTTTCTGTTCATGTACCATTGTCAACTACATCACCCCTTGTCTCAATTATAAGATCCTTAATAGATTCAAACTCCCAGGTGACCTACATTTGCAGGTGTTTAAGGAAAAAAAATCATCTGACCTATGCAGTAATGAGTCTTGCATTCCCTCAGTCAAGCAGATGGCACGTTGCCTGTAGCTTGCAGGTGTTTTGGGGTGGAACCTCAGATGTCTTTGGCTTTTTACCGCAGCATAGCACGCAGTATATGTAAAGAATAAATAAGGAACATTAAAGAGTAACTGTTACAAAGAAGGAAAAGACAAAAGATTTTGTACTATAAATGTAATGCATGGTTATTTCAATATAGAAAGCTGTTTCAACGTCTGATGACTTCTTAAACTCTGATGTTAATTCTGGTCTCATTTGCATTCAGAAAAATCTAGAACAACTCCACTGGCTTTAGTGAAGTTACTGCAAATTTACACCAGTATAACAAAGACCAGTTATCCCCTGTCGGTTTTGTGAGCACTCTATGAATTTCCATTAAAGACTCTGTCCTTTGGGGGAATGTAGGAATGCAATTGACTCAGAGTTTGGATCCTGCTCCAAACTCCTCTCAGTGTTTGGATCTGGGATTTTAGCATGATCCTTTTTGGGATACAGTGGCTGTAATAAAGATACAAAATATAGGAGTTTTGGTACGAAACTGAATTTTACATCTTGACCCCAATTAAATGACCTTGGGTCAGAGTCACAAAAGTTATCACTCTTCTCATGTCTGGATTTGTATCAACTGATTTCAGGGGAAGCTGTCACTGTGTGTCCAGTCATGAGTTCAAATAGGCGGTAGGATCAGTGCTTTTACTTCATTACTTACTCTATTCTGTATCAGTTCTTATTTAATATTTCGAGCACTAATTTAGAGGTTGATTTATAGATTCATAGATACTAAGGTCAGAAGGGACCATTCTGATCATCTAGTCCGACCTCCTGCACAGCGCAGGCCACAGAATCTCACCCACCCACTCCTATGAAAAACCCCACCCATGTCTGAGCCACTGAAGTCCCCAAATCATGGTTCAAAGACTTCAAACAGCACAGAAGCCTCCCTCAAGTCAACCACGCCCCACGCTACAGAGGAAGGCGAAAAACCTCCAGGGCCTCTCCAATCTGCCCTGGAGGAAAATTCCTTCCCGACCCCAAACATGGCAACCAGCCAAACCCTGAGCATATGGGCAAGATCCACCAGCCAGACACCCAGGAAAGAACCCTCTATAGCAACCCAGATCCCATCCATCCAATATCCCATCTCAGGGGATCTGGCCTATTTACCCTGAATATTTAAAGATCAATTACTTACCAAAATCCCATTATCCCATCATACCATCTCCTCCATAAACTTATCGAGTAGAATCTTAAAACCAGATAGATCTTTTGCCCCCACTGCTTCCTTTGGAAGGTTATTCCAAAACTTCACTCCTCTGATGGTTAAAAACCTTCGTCTGATTTCAAGTCTAAACTTCCTGGTGGCCAGTTTATACCCATTTGTTCTTGTGTCCACATTGGTGCTGAGCTTAAATAATTCCTCTCCCTCTCCTATATTTATCCCTCTGATATATTTATAGAGAGCAATCATATCTCCCCTCAACCTTCTTTTAGTTAGGCTAAACAAGCCAAGTTCCTTAAGTCTCCTTTCATAAGACAAGTTTTCCATTCCTCGGATCATCCTAGTAGCCCTTCTCTGTACCTGCTCCAGTTTGAATTCATCCTTTTTAAACATGGGGGACCAGAACTGCACACAGTATACTAGGTGAGGTCTCACCAGTGCCTTGTATAATGGTACTAAAACCTCCTTATCCCTACTGGAAATGCCACTCCTGATACATCCCAAAACCGCATTAGCTTTTTTCACAGCCATATCACATTGGCAGCTCATAGTCATCCTATGATCAATCAATACTCCAAGGTCCTTCTCCTCTTCCGTTACTTCTAATTGATGCGTCCCCAACTTATAACTAAAATTCTTGTTATTAAACCCTAAACGCATAACCTTACACTTCTCACTATTAAATTTCATCCTATTACTATTACTCCAGTTTACAAGGTCATCCAGATCCTCCTGTATAATATCCCGATCCTTCTCCGAATTGACAATACCTCCCAGCTTTGTATCATCTGCAAACTTTATTAGCACACGCCCACTTTTTGTGCCAAGGTCAGTAATAAAAAGATTAAATAAGATTGATCCCAAAACCGATCCCTGAGGAACTCCACTGGTAACCTCCCTCCAACCTGACAGTTCACCTTTCAGTAGGACCCGTTGCATTATAGCTTTGCACAGCCAGCTCAGAACTTTCAAACTGTTTGCTTTGTGCTTTGATTACAGATTCATTTTGACTTGAAAAAGGATTATATAATAATAAGCAGCATTCCAAGAGAAGCCAGTTGTAGCTGTTTCCATGTATAATGATTAATGACTATTTAAGATGTGCTGCCTGGGGTTGTCTAATCAGACAGTTTTTATTAGCTTTCAAGGAATTCATATGGAGCTACCTAATCGGCAATGAAACTTTAGCATACAACAAGGTAGGTTTTTAGGTAGGAAGTTTACAAAGGTAAAATATTATTCATTATTATTATATGCATTTTTTAGGCACCTATCATTGTGACACCCAGGAACTATATTAATAAGAGCTAAGAATTTTCCCTTCTATAGATTCTTCATTAAATCTGGGGAAACAGGGCCTGATTCCAACCCCACTGAAGTCAATATGAAAACTGTTATGGGCTTTGGATCAGATCCACAGGGAGAAAAAATATTCACAAACATTTCAACAACTCCTAAATACAGTTTCGCCTCCCCTGTGGTCACAGCCCCTTTGAATTCTTCGTGTTGTGCACAGTCCTGGGAGGAAAGCTTTGAAAGTGAATTTTGGGGAAATAGTCAAGGTGCACTTTGAGTGGAATTAGTTTATAAAGGTTAGGTAAGGGAGTCAGGAATCATGTGATTTAAGAGCACCATGCCATGTGACTTAAAAAGACCAATCACATATCTCTCCCCTTGAGAGGTTATCTGTCCTTAGGCTTTGTGATTCCCAGAGCAGGGAATCCCCTCTTCTTAAGTGTTGGGCCAGCACCTAGAACATAGTTGATAACACTATAAATAAACTATAATAAATGACAGGTTTCAGAGTAGCAGCCATGTTAGTCTATATCTGCAAAAAGAAAAGGAGTACTTGTGGCACCTTAGAGACTAACAAATTTATTTGAGCATAAGCTTTCGTGAGCTACGTTTATTACATTTATTAATAAATGGTAATCCTATGCAGGTTTGATGCATACACGTGCTATAGGCTTGCACCATTGTTGCCCATGCTGTAAGTCTTCTGTGGGTTTGTAGAGGACTTTTAGACTCACTCTTTGGACTGTCAATATAGCACATATCACTGGTATCAAATACACTTTAAAACGCACCCCCTTTTAACTAAAAGACTCCACCCACTTCCCACTCCAACGAACTCTAAAAGTTATTCAGAGCTACATTCCAAAGTAGCTGTAATTCAGGGTGTGAGAGTGGGGGAGTAGCCTAGGGTAGGCTCACCATGCTGTGGACTTTGTAAATGCCCCCCCCCACCCTGTCACCCTGTGCCTAAGGGGCTCGGTGAAGCTTAGGAAAAGCCGTATGATGATGGGACAAGAAGCTGCACAAGGCATTGTAAATAAAGTGCCCAGAGGAGCGAGTGAGACCTCCTTGCAAAGAGCAGTCCAGAGTGAGGGAGCTTGCCCTGCGATGAGTATTTTTTTAATTGTTTTAAATCCCCAGATTCCTGTTTATCCTGTTACTTTTTTTCCCCTCCAGATCCTCATTTAACGAGGTATCTCCCAATTCCCTGAATTTATGGTACTGGGGGATCATGTAAGAAATGCACTCTGGCTCAGAGCTTGCCACCCTTACTCAGAGTGAGTAAGTACATTACTCCGCCATAACCCGATTGATTTTAATGGGGCTGGGAGCGTCAGAGTGGCCAAGTGGATCGTACACTAGAGTGGGACTGCTACTGGCCTGCTGGGTGAACTTGGGTAAAGCACTTCATCGCTCTGGGCCTCAGTTTCCCTCTATGTAAAATTGAGATAATGACACTGACCTCATTTGTAAAGCACTTTGAGTTCAAGTGATTAAAAAGCACTATATAAGAGCTAGGTACTACTATTATTATTATTACTCCACAAGGAGAAAGGTATTACTCATTGCAGACATGGGTGGTAGACTCTGCCTATTTGAGAGTCTGGTGGCCTGATCCTCCCAAGTGTGGCGACCCTGATTCAGCAAATCACTTAATCACATGCTGAATTTTAAACCCGTGTTTAAATGGTTTGTTAGCTCCCAGAGTTGCGGGCATGCAGCACCTTTCAGGATCAGGCCCTTAATCAATCATGATTTTCTGTGAAGAAGAAAAATACTCATTGATGCCTTCCTATGTAGACTGACATACCAACATTTAAAAAACAAAACAAAACAAAACCCTCTTGTGCTGAGCAGCTTGCAACAAACCAAAAGCCACACAGCAAAACCTACCATAAGTTAAACATAAAGTTTTTATGAGTTGAACCATGAACTTTAAAAAGTCTGAAATCTTTAGCAACTGCTTATTGCCTGCAGGATAGATGCAGTTAGTCTAGTGCCTTGTGGGCATGCCCTTAGCTGCAATCCTTATTGATGTTCCTTTGCTACTGCTTTCAAAACTGTTAAAATTCCTTTGCTCAAGTGTTCTTAGCACTTATGTTGATAGGGAATACTTCAAAGGATACATCTTTACTTTATCAAATCTGGTCTAATTTTGGAGATGGAATCAAAGAGGTTCATTTTAAGTCTAGTCAAGTTTGCCAACTGTCCTAAGCTCAAAAAAAAATCAATTCTGTGTTACCGTGCAATCAGCCTAAATGAAAAGGCTGGAACACACTGGGCCAAAGTCATCCTTGGTGTAACTCCATTGACTTCAGCAGATTTATACTAGGGATACACTTGGTCCACTGTGGGGTTGTTTTGTTGTTGTTGTTGTTTTCTCCTTAAAGTTTGATTTGATGTATTCTGCTCTGTGGCTGTCTTGATAAACATCCTGCACATCAGTCCCCAAACATCTCTCTCTCTCTGTCTATTCATAATTCAGAGCCATATAGGTTCTTCCCAAAACCCCACCCTCAGGAGAGAAGCACATTCTGGGTGTTCTGATGGAGTGATTATAACAGGGAATATAATGAGGTTCAATGTCCTTGGCCGCCTTTTATGAACAAGTGATATAACAGAAAACAGGAGTGTTGCAGCTGAAGCCTTGGGCATTAACCTCCACCTTGTGCTGTAGCAACAATGCCATTTCTTCTCTCCCAGCTCCCTTACTTTAAAAAAATGAAATAAAATCCAAAACTTTATGTCAGTGCTGCTAACTTGTTTGAAGTCGCATAGAGATACTTTTAGCCAGATAGGTAGGCTACAGTTTTCAGTAGAGTTTTCAGTACTATAATTTCTATAGTATCATTATGAAAGGTTTGTGTGCATTAAAAAAAAACAATACTAGAAAAGGCCCCAAGCAGATGTGAACACACCAACAATCTTTGGGGGAAGGAAGTCATAACCTGAGATACTAGCAACAATTTCTATTTTTTTAGTCTTTTGTCTTCATAGTGGAACCCAGAGAACAAAATTTAAATACGAGGGGTGATCAAAATCCTAATTCAGAGGCCAATCTTGCAAATGGATTCTAATCTTTATAAATGGTTCACTCCAAAATCCAGGACCTGGCCGACTGTGAATATTGGGGTAGTTCTTAGGTCACTTCTAGAAATACAGAATCAGTTTTTTAAAAGTCGTTTCAATATATGTTCTGCAACGTTTTGTTTCAGGTTAGGTTCATAGATTATAAAGCCAGAAGGATCTATTATAATCATCTAGTCTGACCTTATAACATAGACCAGATTAGATTAGATCCTGTATGAAAACTCATCAGACACAGGGTACCCAAAGCCATTGTAGAATCAGAGATGTTGAAGATAGGAAAAACCTATTATGCCCTCTAGTCAATCTCCTGGCAGATGCAGGATTAGTGCTTGGTTCACTCTATTAGGTACCCACCAGTTCCTGGAGCAGAGTATTCCATTGCTTAGTAAATCTCACTATCAGGAAGTTTATCCTAGGATTAGGGCTGGCAATTGATCGCAGTTAACTTACACGATTAACTCAAAAAAATTAGTCATGATTAATCACAGTTTTAATCACACTGTTAAACCATAGAATACCAATTGAAATTTATTAAATATTTTAGATGTTCTTCTACATTTTCATATATCTTGTATTCTGTGTTGTAATTGAAATCAGTGTCTATTATTTTTATTACAAATATTTGCACTGTAAAAATGATAAACAAAAGAAACAGTATTTTTCAATTCACCTCATACAAGTGCTGTAGTGCAAGCTCTTTGATGTGAAAGTGCAACTTTCAAATGTAGAATTTTTTTGTTACATAACTGCACTCAAAAACAAAACAATGTAAAACTTCAGAGCCTACAAGTCCACTCAGTCCTACTTCTTGTTCGGTCAATCACTAAGACAAACAAGCTTGTTTACATTTACAGGAGATAATGCTGCCCGCTTCTTATTTACAATGAAGTGCACTTCTGTAGCCAGCATTGCAAGATATTTACATGCCAGATATGCTAAACATTCCAATGTCCCTTCATGCTTCAGCCACCATTCCAGAGGACATGCTTCCATGCTGATAACACTTGTTAAAAAAAACGCATTAATTAAATTTGAGACTGAACTCCTTGGGGGAGAATTGTATGTCCCCTGCTCTTTTTTACCTGCATTCTACCATATATTTCATGTTATAGAAGTATCGGATGATAACCCAGCACATGTTGTTCATTTTAAAAAACACTTTCACTGCAGATTTCACAAAATGCAAAGAAGGTACCAATACAAAATTTCTAACAATAACTATAACACTCAACCCAAGGTTTAAGAATCTGAAGTGCCTTCCAAAATCTGAGAGGGATGGGACATGGAGCATGCTTTCAGAAGTCTTAAAAGAGCAACACTCAGATCTGGAAACTACAGAACCCAAACCACCACAAAAGAAAATCAACCTTCTGCTGGTGCCATCTGACTCAGATAATGAAAAGGAACATGCGTCGGTCTGCACTGCTTTGGATTGTTATCGAGCAGAACCCATCATCAGCATGGATGCTTGTCCCCTGGAATGCTGGTTGAAGCATGAACGGACATATGAATCTTTTGCACATCTGGCATGTAAATATCTTGCAATGCCAGCTACAACAGTGTCATGTGAACATCTGTTCTCACTTTCAGATGACACTGTAAACAAGAAGCATGCAGCATTATCTCCTGCAAATGTAAACAAATTTCTTTATCTGAGCAATTGGCTGAACAAGAAGCAGGACTAAGTGAACTTGCAGGCTCTAAAATTTTTCATTGTTTTATTTTTGAATACAGAGGTTTTTTACATAATCCTACATTTGTAAATTCAACTTTCATGATAAAGAGATTGCACTATGGTACTTGTATTAGGTAAATTTAAATATACTATTTCTTTTGCTTTTTATAGTGCAAATACTTGTAATCCAAAGTTAATATGAAGTGTGCACTGTACGCTTTGTATTCTGTGTTGTAATTTAAATCAATATATTTGAAAATACAGAAAACATCCAAAAATATTTGAATAAATAGTATTCTATTATTGTTTAACAGTATGATTAATCACACAATTAATCACAATTAACTTTTTTAATTGCTCAACAGCTCTACCTAAGACACAATCTCAGCTTTCCCTTTCATCAGATGATGATTTGGGCTGGATTCAAATCAGTGAGCTAGACATTAAATCTGTCCAATGGAGTTGTTATAATTTATATAGTATTGACAAAAAGAACAGGAGTACTTGTGGCACCTTAGAGACTAACAAATTTATCAGAGCATTAGCTTTTGTGGGCTACAGCCCACTTCATTGGATGCATAGAATGGAACATATAGTAAGATATATAGATAGATATATATAGATATATATATACACACACACACATACATACACACAGATAAGATGGAGGTTACCATGCAAACTGTGAGAGGCTAATTAGTTAAGATGAGCTATTATCAGCAGGAGAAAAAAACTTTTGTAGTGATCATCAAGATGTAGACTTGATGATCACTACAAAAGTTTTTTTCTCCTGCTGATAATAGCTCATCTTAACTAATTAGCCTCTCACAGTTTGTATGGTAACTTCCATCTTATCTGTATGTATATATCTATCTTACTATATGTTCCATTTATGTATCCGATGAAGTGAGCTGTAGCTCACGAAAGCTTATGCTCTAATAAATTTGTTAGTCTCTAAGGTGCCACAAGTACTCCTTTTCTTTTTGCGGATACAGACTAACATGGCTGCTACTCTGAAACATAGTATTGACAGAAAGGGTGAAATGTTGGCCCCATTGAAGTCAATGCTCAAACTCCCATTGACTTCAAAGAGGCCAGGATTTTACCCAACAGAATGGGCTTTCCACTGAGCCAGGTAGCCCTTTGGATCATCCTCAATTTGCATTTGCTAACAACCCCCCTCACTTTGCCAATGGCACAGAAGTCTAATGAGTTTTTGGAACAGATTCAGGAAATCCCCTTACCTGCCTGTATCCATTGTAACATGGCCACTTTTCACAGGGAGATGTGCTGCAATGCTGCATATCATCATCCTGTCAGATACAGGGCTAAGTGTCCACAAAAGAGCGAGGCACAAAGCTCATAAAAATACATACAAGCACGGTACAAACTTACGCACACACACGTATATCTATAAAAATGTTGCCATGCCTATAGTGCATGTGTGCGCAAAACAGACACTGAGGCACAGAGTTTAGCTATAGTGAAGTCAATAACGCTATGAAGCTACACTAATTTACCACAGCTATGGATCTGGCCTATTGTGTCCATGCATAAACACATGCGTAAGTGTGTATGTCGACTTAAGAAAGAAAGGGAACATGTGTGTCAATTAGGCTGACATCCCCTATGCTGATGGACTGCCAATCTGAATGCCGCAGCTCCAGAAAGGTAGCTGTGTTAAGCAAAGTAGGCAAAATAACTGCCTTTTGGGAGACCCGCAGCCAGCAAAGAAAGAGCATGGAGATGACTGACACATAAGCACTGTGTTATGAGAGTCTTTATCACGTTGCTATATGGCCTAATCTGGTTGTCCTGGCACTTCCTTAAATGTTGTTTTGTGGCAGCACTGCTTGAAGTGACTCTGGCATGGGGGGAAGCTGGGGGGGACAGGATAGTTTCCGTTCAAAATAACATAATCTTTTAAAAGAAAAGTTGTCTAGGCATTTTGGAAATGGCTTTGTGTTTCGCGCAAGCAGCCGGGTGAATTAAGACTTTGAAACTGAAGTTATGAGAGCAAACAAGTTCTGGACTCTACCATTAAATGGATACATTTCCATTGTTCGGAAGCACCCACATCAGCCACTCCGAACATGAGGTACTTTTCTTTAGTAATCTTTTCCTTTCGGTTTGTGTCATTCCTGCCTCCTTTCCTTCAGGCATCCCCACGTGCCAACTTCTCTCTTTTTCTCTTTGAATTGGGAGCACAATTAGCATCCTGCCTCATTCCAGCACCAAAGCAGACACATCACAGGCCCACACCTGCTGTAAAACTTCCTAATTATTGGGGATGAAAAGGAGTGGCTGGCTTTTTAAAGGGTTAATGCATTTGCAAATATAAAACCATATCTCAGGCGAAGAAAACAGCACGTAGGATGAACAAAAAAAAAAAAAGAGAGAGATCCTGTTTAGTTTCAGTGTGTGACATTTGCCTGGGGGAAGAAAGTGCAGAGCTCATTTGAAATCCTATTGTTGAAACCCTGACCAGTCAGTTATAGAGTGTCATGATTTAATATGCCAGAGTTGTCTCCATTTTCAGGGTCAATCACTCCATGTGGGGGTGTGCATTTAAAGAAACATGTTCTCGTTTTATTTGACTAATTTCCTTTACAGGGGCCTATTTTGTTTTCAACAGAACTGCTCTCCAGCAAGATTCCTTCCTTCATAGCATATGGAGGCACATTTTCAAATGTCAAATTCCTTGATCAAAGTACTGAAAATGAGAGATTGAAGCAATAATTATGACCTTGATCAGGTTGTTACATGATTAATCATATGCAGTATTTAAAAATATCAGGTGCCTTCCTGCTGCTGGTGTGAATTACAGCTAATAACACCACCTATAAAGTAGCTAGAAGAAAGGTCAACAAATCTGAGCCTGTTATAGCAACCTGCGATCCCTACACATTTCAGTGTTTAGACATCGGTTCAAGCTATCCATTTGCTTTTATGACTCTGGGCTTTGTAACCAACTTACCATTAATAGGTTCAGCCAATGCAGGTCTTTTGACTCTTCTTCTCTCTCTGTCCTCACCTGTCAGCCTTCTCTTCATCAACTATATTTATTACAATCAAGCCCTGTCAACTGTCACAGCTTACATACAGACTGCCAGTAAATATGTCTTTCCAGTCATTAGACATTCCTCCAAGTCACCTTGGGATTTCTACCTTGTCTATCGCACTCCAAAAAAAAACTTTTGTTCAGAAGTATTAGACTCCCACAGAGCAGTGTCAGCTTGGGGCCATTACTGTAGGAAGTGACAGAAAACACCAAACTGTCACTCATTAGGATCCAGTTCTTCCAGAGCTGATGTAAGTCAGACTTAGCCCCAAAATGAATCATGATTTATTTAATATATTTGCTTCTACAAGTGTCAGCTCATCAGCTTAAAATGTTTCTCCTTTAACTCTACTGAGGCCTGTACCGAAAGTTTTCTTTGAAACCTAGTTTTTGCTCTAAGGCTTAATAATTAAAACAGAATAGAGAACAGTCAAGATTTTGCTCTATAGCTGCACTTTATTGGCCCTTGGTTTAATAATTACACGTACAAAGCATTCATGTTAGAATTAGAGCTGGACACGCTTGGGAAAATGCCACCTGGTGAGAAAAACTCTTTTTATGCCAAGCTCCCAAGTCCAGGGTTAGATAAAATAAGTCCGTGGACAGGTTTAAAGTGAGAAAAACAATTAGGGAAGCAAGGAGGGAGTGGGAAAAAAACCCTGCCATTTCCTAATTCTGCTGTGAAATTTCTCTCCAGTGGATCCCTATTCCCAACTCACCTGAAGCACAGCAATCAAGATGAGGTGTGTTCCAGAGATGCATCTGCAACTGTGCTTACAGTACTAGGGTTTTACAGTGCAATAGGGACACAAATATGTCCCACAATGGTTCCCGCATCCCCAGGAAACAAATGTTGGGCTTGTGTTTGGACTCGCATTGGAATCAAATCCCATATAAAGCTGAACGCAACAAGCAATGGAAGTGTGGACTCTGGGGGTAAAACATTTTCTAATAACGTGGTACATTAACTTAGGATCATTGATCCCAATATAATTAACAAAGTATGGATTTCATCCTGTGTAACCAACATCAGTAGGATCATGAAACAAACTATCCAGGGAAGTCGTGGAAGCTCCCGTACTAGACGTTTTCAAAAGGAGGCTGGGTAGCCATCAGTCTTGGACAGGTTAGACTCAGCAAATCCTGCATCTCGACTGGCAGGTAGACTAGATGACCCTTGGGGCCCCTTCTAACCCTATCATTCTATCTCCAGTAGTGGCTAAGTGCTGTCATGTTGCATTGATAGCTCAGCATCTGAGATGGATATAAATATGACACTCTCTACATAAGCACATATCTGGCATACAAGTGTCTGATGACCAGATCCTTAGACAATGTAAATCTGTGTAGTGTAGCACCATTGACTTAAGTGGAGCTACTCTAATTTATACCAGCTTAAGTTCTCATCTGAATATGTACGTGCTAAATAACCAGATTTCGAGAGACAAATATTTATAGGTATCATCATTAATGATTCACTTATAAAGCACCTATCATGAGGCTTATACCACTATACAAAATTATAAAAATAAAAGGATCACTTCATTTCACTAACTACAAAAATGCAGCCATCTCTGGGGTGGAATGGCTCATAATATTGCCTTTTATACTACATAGGTGTTTAAGCACAGAGCATGAATAGCGAAACTCCACCTTAGAGAAATGTTAACAGGATTTTTAGAAGCCTCAGTGATCATAAGAGCAGAAGAACATAAGAATGGCAATACTGGGTCAGACCAAAGGTCCATCTAGCCCAGTATCCTGTCTTCTGACAGTGGCCAGAGGGAATGAACAGAACAGGTAATCAAGTGATCTATCCCCTGTCACCCATTCCCAGCCTCTGGCAAACAGAGGCTAGGGACACCATGCCATTGATGGACCTATCCTCCATGAACTTATCTAGTTCTTCTTTGAACCCTGTTATAGTCTTGGCTTTCACAACATCCTCTGGCAAGGAGTTCCACAGGTTGACTGTGCATTGTATGAAGAAATACTTCCTTTTGTTTGTTTTAAACCTGCTGTCTATTAATTTTATTGGTGACCTCTAGTTGTATCTTATGAGAAGGAGTAAATAACATTTCCTTATTTACTTCCTCCACACCAGTCATGATTTTATAGTATAAAGTCATCTCTTTTCCAAGCTGAAAAGTCCCAGTCTTATTAATCTCTCCTTATATGGAAGGTTTCAGAGTAGCAGCCGTGTTAGTCTGTATTCGCACTGTTCCATACCCCTAACCATTTTTGTTGCCCTTTTCTGAACCTTTTCCAATTCCCATATATCTTTTTTGAGATGGGGCGACCACATCTGCATGCAGTATTCAAGATGTGGGCGTACCATGGATTTATATCAGGGTCACATTTTTATAACAAATCACAAAGATAGCACCTCCAGCATTATGATACTGCCTAACACCAACATGGGGCATTAATTACTGCTGAGTCAAAGGATGAATACAGTTTCCAAATCACCTACACCATTTACTGCATAATCAATTGTTTTCCTCAGAGATCTCCCATCAAACTACTAACTGGACCGGACTGTTTTGCTTGTGAGAGGTAATAGGAGCATAACCAGGTATGATGCCACTTGCACTATAGTGTGGTCTTACATCTAAAACAATGGGGTAAATCTTGTGTAATCAACACTGTTTCCAATAGGGGCAAGAGGTGTGCACTAGGGATGGCACCTGCCAGGTGTGAGCTCACTGAAATGTTGATGAACACTAGGAAATCTCAGTCCAACTCCTGGGAATGTCATCACAGGGCAAATTATAGGAAAACATCTTTAAACATTGCATAATGTTAACAGACCTTTCAATATTGCTCTTTTAGCAAATAACATCAGATAGAAATGCTTTTGACAAGGTTAAGTCCATTTTCTTCCCTTTACATATTGCAGCTTTAAAACTGTCCTCTGTTTAAACAACAGACACTCTTTAATTTTTTGGTGGTTCTGGGGGAAGAATCTGTTTCTTACATTTTAGTATTAAAACCCTAGGATGCATCCGATGAATATTATGTAACCTTTCTTCTTTTTGACCCTGAAATTATGAAAAGCCACTACCTGCAATTCATCATCATTTACAACTTCTCAGTGAAAAGAAGCAACCTTAATTACAAAACAAGAGACTGGAGAGTGGAAAAGGGAGGTTACCATTTACTGTGAGATGAAAAGTTTGCTATGTGCCAAGACCATAGTCCAGGTTCTGTTGCAATAGTTGATGTTACATCAAGCGCCTTAGCAGTGCAGGGAGCCATCTTCCTCACATGCTTTTATATATTGCCCCATTCTAGTTAGCATAATTTCTATTTTATAGATGCTGAGCTCTTGTTAGGTCACTCATATGCACTCTTGTTAGGTCACCTCATATCGGGTACACTGCAGGGCACATCAGCTCTCCATAGTACATACACATTAAACAGGAGAAGTATCAGGCTGGAACTCTGCAGAACCTTATAGGTGAATGCCTTGAGATGCATACGTACTCAGTCATTACTCTCGGACACAGTGGTGCAGCATGAAACCATGGAAAGGGCCAGTGGTGTCAAAGGCTGACAACAGTCCCAACAAAACCACCATGGACTCTCCTGGATCCATTGTCAAAGGGGAATAGTTACTCATAGTGAGCAATGTCATCTTCCTGTTAAACCTGGCACTCAGGAAGAGATGGATCTGGTTTTCTCACAATTGTTTTGAGGAAAGGTCCATAATAATAATAACCCTTCAATCAGCATTAAGGAGGCAGAAAGGTACAACACCAAAAACACTACCAGTTAGGACACAGAAATCCCCCCAAAATATCAGGGCTATGCAAAACAACAACAAACGATATCGATTACTTCATCATGTGACAGGCTCGTCATGTGATGTTCCTCCCTCAGAGAGCTCTACAAACTTTATCTAACAAGGCTCACAGCTCCTCTGTGAGCCGAGTAAGTATTTACAGGTCAGGAAACCGAGTCTAGAGAATTTGAGTGACTCTCCCAAGATTTGAAGGAAGCTCATTGTCAGAGAGGTATTTAGAACTCCTTAGATCTTGGCATCTATCCTGGTGGTCGCTAAACCACCTCTCTGTCTAAAGGCATGATAAAATGCCCATTGAAGCCAATGGACAGACTCCCATTGAATTGGGTAGGCTGGCATGAGTGATAACAAGAACTAGAAAATGGAGAAAGAGGGTTGGGAGAGACTTGTGTAATTAGAGCCCTGCATAGATACAAAATTGATATCCATGGATGCGGATATCCACGCAGCTGTAGGGCTCTAGCGTCAATGAGTGAGACCAGCAGGGCCATGGCCAGCAACTGGGCTAGGAACAGCAGCGGTGAAAGCAGGAGCATGTCATCCCGCCGCTCGCAGGAGCCAGCACCCAGCCCGGACAGCTCCTTCGGCGTGGCTGTGCCGCCCCCAGCCCTGCTCACTGGGGCAGGTACCAGGCTCACCGACAGCTGTCCCTGGTCACATTGGTCACTCCTGTGGACAGAAGTCCATGCCGGGCTCTATGTGCAATCTCTGCACCTGGTATTAAGACACAGGAAGTGAAAAATCAGGTAAACAAGGATATAGTGAGGAATAAAGGAACACTAGAGGGTAGAGGAATGGACGCCAAGGAGAAAGAAAGAATAATATCTCATAAATGGGCATTTTATCAGGCCCTAAGACTTGACATCAATGGATAGAATCCCACTGCATTCAACAGGCTGTGGATCAGGCCCTTCATTTTTCAGTGTACACACAGTGGA
Source organism: Dermochelys coriacea (assembly GCF_009764565.3). Classification (NCBI taxonomy): domain Eukaryota; kingdom Metazoa; phylum Chordata; order Testudines; family Dermochelyidae; genus Dermochelys; species Dermochelys coriacea. Next base: position 115,555,760 of record NC_050074.1, read on the forward strand.
CCAGATTTAGCCCAGGGTCTTTGCCAGTACCAAACAGAGACATTTGATGGTGAAAAAAACTGTCATGGAGTGGGTGGCAAAGGTAGAAATTGACCACAATAGTGTCCCCTCCAAACCAGAGAGCCGTACAGGGACCACCACAACCCCCAAAATAGGCAGCAAGAGGACATGACAAATGTATTCAGGAGTTGTTCCTATGGATCCTTTAGCAAAACTTAAGCCACCCCAACTAATGGAAAACACCAGGAGGTATGGTGGCAGCAACACGGCTTGACTTCCATTGAGTCAATCCCCTCCTGGGATTGAAGGAGCCAGGTTGGCATAGGAAGCACATAATTCACAGATCCCTATGCCAGCTGAAGCGAATCTGTCACATATCCTCTCGGGGCCTGATCCAACTCCATTGAAATCATTGGCTAAACTCCCATTGACTCTGGAGCTATGGAATCAGCCCCTGAAAGTTTTGGATTTGAAAGAAAAATTTCTAAGTGGTTTTCTTTTTCTTTAATTAAAAAACACCCCATCTCCTTCAAAATCTTATAATTGGCCCTAAAGAGGCATCATATAAATGGAACAGGAGATTCTGTCTTACAAATGACCTAACATACTTAAACAGAACTACCGTGCTTAGCCTCTTCAGTCTTGAATGAGGCTAAGCAAACGTTTTCATGATGACTAGAGCAACATAATTATACAAAATGCAACCAACAAAGGAAATAATAACTGTTGTAGGTTTGGGGGGAGAGGGAAATCAAAGGAGCCTCAAGGTTAAATGAGCAATGGGACAGGGTACAAAAAAAAGACATAAACAAGAGACATTTTTCAGCATAGTAATTTTGAAAGTAATGGCAGACTGAGTCATATTACACAGGTGTACAGAAAGCACTTTGCTGCATTATTCCATCTCAAGTTCTTTCTCCCATATTTCTTTGTCAAGAGGTCTTTGACTGAAGACACAATTGTCTTCTAAAGAAAGGATAAAATGCCATGTGAATAGCTTAAGTGATAGACTGCAACTTCTTTGATGCTGTAAGAAAAAGCAATGCTAATGGATTTGTACACTAAATAATACAGGGGAACAATCAGGACTGGCACAAGTATGACAGCAGGATGTTTGAGCCTCCATAATTCAGCTTGATTTTCACGGAGTTACTTGCATCTATAAATCTCCCCATGGCCTGATACTAGAGATGGCAAAATGGTAGGGATAAAATAAAAATAAAGGCTTTAGGATTTCCCTTACAAAAAGTAGAGGTGGCCAAGCTATTCACTTTGAACAATTTATTAGACGAATGTTGCCCTTTTTCTGATTAAGAATTGTCCACAAATACATTGTATTTTTTATTCATGTGTTCATTATTCCAAACTGCTTGATGAAAAAATTTTACCAACACATCTGAGCTACAGTTTGCTCACAAAATATTTGTAGCGAGTGCTCAGTCAATTATGTGGTATAACAAATGTGCTAGTCCACCTTTCTGATTGATATCCTAAGTCACATGGTTTGATTCTGACTCACAATTGGATGATCTAACCTTTTATAAACCACTTTTGTGACCATGTGGAATGAATTTTGTTTATGTACTACACACATTTAATTTCTTCTTTAAGGGCCCTATCTTGCAAGGAGCTGAGCAATTCAATGGAAGTTAAGGACTAGGACTAGAAAGTAAACAGTTTTTCCATCCTGCAACAATTTTTGAGATTTTGAAAAATTTTCCCCTCCTGACTTGGGATGAAAAGTCAAAATCTCAAAACAAAATTTGCAAACTAACAGAAAACAAATATCAGTTCAGATCAATTAAAACATTTGTTTTAAATAGTTTAAAACATTTCATTTAGATATTTACATAGGTGCTGGAACTAGGGGTATTGGGGGTCCCTGGTTTGAAGTGTTTTCCATTATATACAGGGTTTACAGTTTTGTTCAACTGCTTTCAGCACCTCCACTAAAAAAAATTGTTTCAGCACCTATGGATATTTATCTTGTTTTCTTTTTCTTCTGGTCCTTGCTTTAGTATACCTTAAGTTAAATTTCTAAATGAAAAATCAATCTGAAAAAAAAATCTTTTCATTTAGAAAACATCTCAACAATTTCAAACCATTTTTTCCTCAAAAAAGATTTGATGAGTCTGGAAAATTTGTTGGAACCAACCTGTCACCACAAACAGTTTTGGGTTCAATGAATTGGTATTTTTCGGTGAAAAAACATTTTTGTCAAAAAATTCCTGACCAGCTCTGTTAAGGACACTCTTGGCACCTTTCAGCTTCAGGCTTTAAATCAATCTAAGTTAAAGAGATCAAAAATTCACTGCTCATGAATATTTGATTGAACTAATCTTTGGCCTTATAAATATGTGCATATAAAGAAAACTAAATGGATACACGCCCAGTTGAAACCTGCTTTCTATTGCAGTAAACGGTTTATGAACAGGGTTTTTAAAAAACAAAACAAACAAACAAAAAAACTCTGCAACCCACCCCCTCTCTACAAGCTATGACACTTGCCCCTTCCTCTGATACTATCCACCCTTGTTACAGCCTTTTCCCCCTGTCCTCCCTTCATTTTTTTACCCCGGTACATTCCAGTGTGGCTACCTCCTCATTGCCTGGTCATCAGCAATGGCAGCATTGATGAGCCTCCTAAGTGACTTCTGCCCAGTGGCCCCTTCTGAGGGAAGGGAGGGCCAGATTTAGACACATCTTGAGAGAGAATTATTCCCTGCTATTTCATATTAATGCAGTTTACTTGCATCCATTAATTTAGCTTTTTGCTCACAGACTACCCCAGAAGGACAGAAAATGTGAAGTGACCTGGCCAGAGGGCCAACTCAGAGGAAGAGGCAGATCACTGCAGAGGCAGAGCAACCAGAGACAGGTGGTACCCAATGGGAAGATACCTGCTACACCACATGCAACCACCAGGAATGCTAGTGGTGAGTCAACCCCTTCACAAGGGGCTGATTCTCAGCAGTACAAATGCAAATCCTGAATTCATGTTTCCAGCACACTGGGCTTTTTAAAACATTTGTGCATATAAGAGTTCAGACATAAAAAAATGTATCCAATTCTCTTTGGCCTTTTGGCTAGGATCAGTCTTCTAACCTGGACTCCACCTGCCACCTGATGTTGTGGAACAGAAATAGATCATTATAGTTGATGTGACAATCCCCTTCAAGAACCAGATCCCTGTCTTTGTTGAGGAATGGGAATGGAAATTGGAGAAATATGCCCCCCTGGCTGATACCTTGAGAGTATGGGGATACTCCGCTACCATTCACATGCTGATCATTGGAGCTCTGGGCACATTGGACCCGATGAATGAGACTGTATTCTAGGACCATAGCGTGCTCAGACACTACACCAAGCTGATGTGGAAGTTGATGATTTCCGATACCATCCATTGGTCGAGGGACACTTATATTGACCATAGTACTGGATACCATCGATATGAAGATAATATGATCCAGATCACTAGCTGAAGTGATAAGGCTGATGGCTTCTTTGAACTTATTAAACTAACGGATGAACTTTTTTGATATTATTTACTTGACCATTAACTCCCGCTTGTCTTCTCTACCGCAGCCAGTTGTCGGGATAGGGGGAAGAGTTTGGTTGGTTGATTGGTTTTGCTATTCATAAGGCCATTTCTGGCACACATGCCCGGACATGGCTAGGGTATTTATAATGTGTATGCAAAATTTGTGTGTCTTATCATTTTAAATATTTTCCAATAAAAGTTTTAATCTGTTTAAAATCTGAGGCATCCTCTATCAGGGTACTATATCCGGCACTGGCAAAGGGGATGTATTCTATTATCTGACAGATCTTTTCTGCATTTATCTCTTCTAATCCGATGATTTGGTTGTCCTGCAGGTATGCCATTGACTTACCTGAACATGCACAATGAGTTGCAGGATGCCATCATGCTGTCAAGATGCTTCCTAGTTACCAGCAGCAGAAGGCATTCCGCAAATGACACCACATCATCATCCATTCCATGCTGCTAACTTTGTGGTGTTGTTTCCTGGGGCAATGTCATCCTATTGAGGAAGGATAGAGTCAGTACAAGAGGTGGCAGGGGAAATGAAGCTATATGTTAAAGACTCCATTATCTGTTTTAGAGTTACTGAAGTGCAGGATCATGACTGCAGATGGATGAATGTACTAATTAGCAAAGTTTGGGAGTGGTGGGGGGCTGTTACAAACCACCAAATCAAGGTAGAGAACAGAATGAGTTACTCCTTAAGCACTTGTCTGTGATGAGTGGAAAGAAAATTTGTTTTGTTTTAGGAGCTTCAATTTGGGACATATATGCAGGAGAAGGTCTCATGTAGCAAGTAGTAAACATCATTGGAGTTTCTAAAAGGCATAGATGATTTTTTTCTAACACAAAAGTTGATGAAGTAACTCCACTTTGGACATCATAATGATGAATAAAGGTGAATTTATCCCTGAACTGTAACTTTGTCCCATCCTGGTTCAGTGGCAAAATGAGGGCAGCAATTAGAAATAAGAAAGCAACATACCACAAATGGGGGGGGAATAGGGAAAATAGATAGAAATCAATGTAACTTAGAAGTTCAGAAAATTGATAAGGAAAGCTAACAAAGGGACAAGTCTTACAGCAAGAGAGTTAAAGTGCTCAATCTGTTCCGTTTATGTGGGGAATACTAAAGGGATCTTTAATGTAGTGGAGAAAGCCACAACAAGAACCAATGGCTGGAAGCTGAAGCCAGACAAATTCAAATTAAAAATAGTGCACACATTTTTAACAGTGAGGATGATAAACCATTGGAACAAACTATCAATGGATGTGGTGGATTCTTTGTCTCTGGATGTCTTCAGATCAAGACCAGATGCCTTTTTGGATAAGATGCTTTAACCAAACAAGTTACTGGGCTCAATACAGGAGTAACTGGGTGAAATTTAATGTCCTGTGATATAAAGGAGGTCAGAAGTAGATGATTTCTTCTGGTCTTAAAGCTATGAATCCCAAATGCAGTTTGGAGGCATGTGACAAGTTATACCTCAAGGGCAACCCCTCAGAACATCCCCTAATATCCTTTCTTGAACATAGTCATCACTGTAGAGCCAGTCTGGAGTGTGGGGAGGGGTCCACCACTGCCTTAGAGAGGCACATAGCAATCCAAGACACCCCTCAGGCACACAGCAATCCAAGACAAAAAGGCAAACAAAATAACCCTGCAGCCCACAAAGCAGTCCAGGCTCACCTGGCAGTTTCCCACAAAGCAAAAGATAAGACGTCTCTGTGAAGTGGGTCTGCGTTCCCAACTCCCTGAGTGTCTGAGGGACCCAGGCAAAGAACCCTGGGCTCTAAAAAGGAAAACAAAATGAAAATGGTCCCTCTGCTTCTTCAGAGGGTCCAGGCACAATAGGCTCTTCAGCCTCTTTCTTGGAATTTAGCTCTCGTCTTGTGGCACTAGGGAGCTCTGTTGTCCTAGTTCTGCTACCCTCTGAGTGCTACCTTGCACTGGGCTTGGATCCTGCCTTTTAAGGAGCTACCTCTCTCCAGGCGTGGCATGCCTCACAGATGCACCAGATTGGGGCTGACTGTGCCCACAGCAGCTCTTTAACCCCTTCCCTACTGGGGTGGGAACCTACCCCAACACAAGATGCTGTGGGTGTGCAAAAAACTCAGTCAGCTGAAGTGCTACTCAGTTACAGGGATCTTTTCACTATTGCTCTGAGCAAACCACACAGCAATGTGGCCTAGTTATTTATGCACTATTGTTTATGGCTCATCTAATCCCAGCTCTGACACTGACTCCTTGTGTGGCCTTGGGTAAGACATTTAGACCTTTTCCCTCCAAAAAATGTGTATGACTAAACCAAGACACCTAAATAAAATAGACTCAGAGTTTAAGGCCAGAGTTTTTCTCGCTGATCCATCCCTTCTTCCATTCCTCATCAGCTTTCTGTTTTCTCTTAATAACCTGTTTGAGATGGTTATTCAACCAGTTTGGTCTGCAACCCTTCCCTATAAATTTTTTTCCCTTGCTTGGGATGCAAGCTTCAGATAGGTTTCAGAGTAGCAGCCGTGTTAGTCTGTATTCGCAAAAAGAAAAGGAGTACTTGTGGCACCTTAGAGACTAACAAATTTATTAGAGCATAAACTTTCGTGAGCTACAGCTCACTTCATCGGAAATGCATCCGATGAAGTGAGCTGTAGCTCACGAAAGCTTATGCTCTAATAAATTTGTTAATCTCTAAGCTTCAGATGGTTACTGCAGTTTTGACAAAGGAATTCCAAGCCTCCTCCACATCCAGATCCTTGAATTCTTCAGTCCAGTCCACTTCCCTAACTAATTCTCTTTATAAAAGTTTGCCCTTTTGAAATCAAGGACCCTAGTTGTATCCCTATTTTTGTTTATTCTTCCATTTTGTTTAAATTGAATTACCCCATAATCACTTGAGCAAAGCTTGTCTTCTACAACCAGGTCTTCTGTGGTCCTGAGTTTCTGGGTATCTTATTGACTTCAGAGGGAGCTATGCATAGTCGTCATCTCTGAAAATCATTCAGGATACCGAAGTGCCTAAATATGGATTTAGATGCCTAACTTGAGGCGCCTAAAGCATGAATATTTTAGGTGGGATTTTCAAACATGCCTAAGTGATTTGGGTGTACATGTGCTACTGACTTTCAGTAGGCGTTGTGCTCTTAAGTCCATTTAATGCTTTTGAACAGCCCACCCTTTGGCCTTAACTTTCTTTGCCTCAGTTTTCCCAACAGCAGAACAGGGATAATAATACCTACTTAGTAGGGCTGTTGAAATGATTAAATATAGAATGAAAAGCACCATGTAAGTGATCATTTTTTTGTTATTTTTTTGATTAGCAAACTCTACTTGTGATATAATTACCCGGACAGTTCAATGGCCAGAAATGGAGGCTGTTGCAATAACCCCATTAGCGTGGATTCCTAACTGACTTTTATATCCTACAGCAAAAAAAAATAATAATGACACTTTGTCTGAGGTGCACAGAAAATGGAATTACCATATCTCATCTTATTCCCTGAATCATGTAAAGAAGAGCAGCAACTCCAAACAATGTAAATAAGCAAAAGTGTGTAGCAAGCAACTTCATCTGCATACTCTCCACATCTTCTAGTCCCCTTGTTGATGCCTCCCGTCTGCCTCCAAACTCTCTTCCAAGTTACAGGTTGGGGGTTTTTTTTGTTTTGTTTTCTCCCTAGAGTAACCGGCTAGGCCTGCAAAGCTGACAATAGCTCTCATAGCTATGCTCATGCAGTAAGGATTGCATCTCATCTTAGTCTCCAGCCTCCCTTGCTTTCGTCTATTCCTGTGCGTTTGGAGTGATTTCCTCCCTCCATTTTTTTCAGGAAAGCCTAGCTTGCCAAGCAGTTCTTGACCCCCACCATGCCCCCTCACCTCCACCCCAACCTGTCAGACTCCAGCCTTGGCTCACACATAGAAATTCTATTCAAAAGGTGAAAGTTTATAATCTCAAACAACGTCAACTGCTATATCGGCAACCAGCTCTTCTTCTTACTCAGAAAGGAAAACAAAAAACAACAGCCTCATAGTTTTATTCATAGTCTTATGGTACTGTCACTAGCCTGTGATATAAAGAGTACCAGGGTTTAAGCGGTCTGAGCAATGGAATAGGAGTAAACAGATCTGGGTTTCATTCCTTGACTCTGACAGTCAGTCTCTGTGTGACCTTGTGCAAGGGACTTAGCCCCTCCCCGACCCGTGCCTCTGTTTCCTATTTGTTAAGCAGTGTGATTGATAATCAAGGTCACTCCACACCTTTGTGGAGTTCTCAGAGATAAACCGCGAAGAAGAGCTACGTTCAATAACAGCAAAGTATTAAAATCACCGTGTAGTGGATAGTTAAGACCAAGATAGCTAAGACCAAACCAGACTCTGAAGAACTTCAAAAAGATCTCACAAAACTAAGTGATTGGGCAACAAAATGGCAAATGAAATTTAATGTGGATAAATGTAAAGTAATGCACATTGGAAAAAATAACCCCAACTATATATACAATACAATGGGGGCTAATTTAGCTACAACTAATCAGGACAAAGATCTTGGAGTCATCTGAAGACGTCCATGCAGTCTGCAGTGGCAGTCAAAAAAGCAAACGGGATGTTAGGAATCATTAAAAAAGGGATAGAGAATAAGATGGAGAATATCTTATTGCCCTTATATAAATCCATGGTACACCCACATCTTGAGTACTGCGTACAGATGTGGTCCCCTCGTCTCAAAAAAGATATACTGGCATTAGAAAAGGTTCAGAAAAGGGCAACTAAAATGATCAGGGGTTTGGAACAATTCCCATATGAGGAGAGATTAAAGAGGCTAGGACTTTTCAGCTTGGAAAAAAGGAGACTAAGGGGGGATATGATAGAGGTCTATAAAATCATGAGTGGTGTGGAGAAAGTGAATAAGGAAAAGTTATTTATTTGTTCCCATAATATAAGAACGAGGGCCCACCAAATGAAATTAATGGGCAGCAGGTTTAAAACAAATAAAAGGAAGTTCTTCTTCACTCAGCACACAGTCAACCTGTGGAACTCCTTGCCTGAGGAGGTTGTGAAGGCTAGGACTATAACAGGGTTTAAAAGAGAATTGGATATATTCATGGAGGTTAAGTCCATTAATGGCTATTACCCAGGATTGGTAAGGAATGGTGTCCCTAGCCTCTGTTTGTCAGAGGGTGGAGATGGATGGCAGGAGAGAGATCACTGATCATTACCTGTTAGGTTCACTCCCTCTGAGGCACCTGGCATTGGACACTGTCGGTAGACAGGATACTGGGCTGGATGAACCTTTGGTCTGACCCAGTATGGCCATTCTTATGTTCTTATATTCTTACTGGCTCACTAAAAATAACCTATGCTGTGGGCTTCATTTCATGGAATTCTTTTACATATAAGAAGGATTCTTTAAAAATAAGCCTGTTTGAAGGTATTTTGGCCATTCTAGTACCATGCCATTTTTTTTAATTGAAGTCAGAACCACACATCTTATAAAAATCAAACTAACAAGCCATATTTACAAGATACATTCACTTAGCACATTAATCTTGGCCTTCTAGTTCTTCTTTAATGAAGTTCTTCTTCATGACACCCCACCTTTAGTTCTTCTTCATGACACCCCACCTTCCCATTTGTCATATAGAGCTTAAATAAACATATTCAAAACATCAAATAACAAAGCACGGAGACTCTAAGAACGATTGATTATGATAAAATAACAAACATATAGCATAATACTCAGGACTGCATTGGACTTTATGAAATAGCATAATATCTGAAGATTTCACAGCTCTCTTCCAGTGACACTGAAACCTTTGCTCAGTCTACTCTTTTTAACAACTTCCTTAAAGAAACATCTATTTTGTTTTTAGATACATATTTTAAGTTTAATCAAAAACTTCTTTTATTTTGTTACAAAACCAAACATGACTATCTCTATCATTGTTTTAATTTTATTTTAAAATATATGTATAAATATATCTGTGTCTGTATATATACCTTATAGTATTATATATACAAAACCTGCTTTTGCTGATATCTAAAAAATCCAGTGCAAAAATTCCTGTGAATAGTTATATTAGGTTTTGTTGAACACTTTAAAGAAACTTCAGTGATAAAACAGGAATTATGTATCTAAACAAAAATGTTATTGTCTGTTAAAAATAATAAAATCAACAGAGTCCTGTGCCAGTTGTTAGTAGAAAAGCATATCTTTATACTTGTATCTAATTGAACCATTCCCATGAATCCCAATATAATGGTATTGTGTGATTACATGGGAACCAGAGGCGGAAACTGACCCATCTTATGTCATTGAGCTGAGTGAATTGCAGCAAGTGAAGAGCATAAATACAGGGAAGTAAATGCAATGGATAAAATGTGCAGGTTTTGTTGTCTAAGATTTTATTAGTAATCAAGGTAAGGAAAATGGCATTTTAAATAGAAGGGAAGTTGAGAATTCATCCTACACTAACACAAGCACCAATAGAGCAGCAGAGGAGATGCACTTACTTTGGGCCTTTCCTATTCAGCAGCTGCTGTGGGCAGGTGTGACCCCTTGCATGTGTTAGGACTGCGGGCAGTTCACATAGGCCATTATAGGGTCACAGAGTCCACACCAGCCATGGCCTCCTTTCACTTCTGGCCCACCATGACCTGATCCCACTCTGCCCCAGCCTGTCTCAGAATACCCCCAGTACCTTTGTGCCAGGTACAGAGGCCCACTGTGCCAAGGGGTATTCCACAGTAAAGGTGGCAGGCTTTACAGCCTTGCTGGCACAAAGTAGCTGTAAGGCAATACTAAACAGGGCCCAGAAATTTTATCTAGTGATCGATATGGACCAATATCCCTGAACTTTGGTGAGGAGGTTCATAATCGGAGTTCCAGAGGTACATTTCACAGATGCCTCCACCTCTGTAGTGGGGTAAACCAAACCCCCCAGATCCAACCATCCACAAAGCTTTGGGCTCAGACCCCTCTCTATTCGTATCTTGCCACTTACCCTCAAGCAGTTTTCACTGTGCTGTTACACCTGTTAAGGGCAGGAAGAGTTAAATCAGAGTATTTTCCCCCCTTACTACTTCCTATCACTGCTTAAATTACTGTAGCTATGTACATCTGGTTCAGTTCATTGCAAATGATTCTGGTTCTTATTTTTCCCCTCCCTCAGGAACAACTTCGCTGAGTCTCGCTGAGGAGAATGACCCTGATGCCAGCAGGATTGAGCCCTAGGAAGTCCAAACAGCCTCATCCTGAGTGAGAATACCCAGCTGGGTTTTAAACTCATTGCATCAGAGAGCAGTAGGTCAGTGCATTAATCAAGAACTCTTAAATCCTCTGAGATACCTTGTTGGGAACTGTTATTCTGGCTAGTCTTAAATATAATTTAAAAGACTTTAGGGTTATTGGTTTTTTTAGGCTCTTTCCTTTCCTTCAGCTCTAGATCTGTTTGCTCGTAACAGAGACATATAATTTTACTTCTCTGGCTCACTTCGTCTCAAATAAAGTTTTGACTAGCCAAGTTCTTCCCCCCCCCCCCCCTTATTATTTCATTTTACATTTTTAATGCTATGTTGTAAAACATCTTTCCTCTCCAATAGTAATGAACTCCCTTTTTTCCTCCTCCCCTCTTCAAATTGCTTTTATAACCCATTCAGCATTTTCTGGGACATAATTAAAACATCAAACAGTTTTCCTGCTGGTTATGCTAAAATGTGAATACTTGAGTTTGCTGGTATTATTGAAAATTAAAATGTACCATTCTTGAGTGTATTTTGGATGCCCTTAAATAACTATCAAAATGGTTTTATTCTGCGTTATATAAAGATTAGCACCATAATGCTAACATACCTGCCTTAAATAATGTCTCTAATAGGGAGCATGAGGATTCTTGTAAAAAATATAAAATATGTATCTTTGTTCACTATTTTCCTAGGCTAATGTAGCTAATTTTCCCATACCACTTTATCCCCAAGGAAAAATATAGAAGGAAAGTCCATTACCAATACATGAAGTTCAGTAGTTCTCTCTCTTTAGATGTAATTGCTATCAAGGAGGCTGGCAGCTGGGTAATTTTAGTTCAAATGAGTACATAGCCTGAAAAAGGATAAATCAACCTTTGTAGGTCTGAAATTAGATCCCAGTGTGGGATTGTTCTAACTAAATGTACATCAAGGTCATAAAATATGTTTGCCAGAATGAAAAGCCTGTAATATCCAAAAGGATGGTGAGGGGAAGAGTGGTAGCAGGGGGCTGGAAGTGGAAATTTTTTGTGCTTTGCTAGAACATTTCCCCCCCAGTTTTCTAGTTATGGCCTCAAATTGCACTTTTGTAGCTAGGCACCTAGGGTTTGGTGCTGCTCCCATTCAGGTCAATGGAAAAAATGCCTATTGACTTGAGCAGAGCAGGATCCAACCCAGAGTGCCAGATTCTCCTGCTCTTACACTGAAACATATTTCTCAATTAGTCCCATTCAGATGAATAAAAATTCTTAAGGAGAAAGGGTAGGAAAATTGGCTTCTGGTTAGTAAGGGGGAGAGAGATTATAAATGAGATAGGCCGGTAGGCAAGCAGAGAGATAGATAGACGGACAGATCGGACAAGGATAATTACCTCTTTATCAGTTTAAAACATCATGAAAAGATCCTTGAAATTCCGTGAATTTTAAGCAATGTCTCTACTTCTTCCTGAAATGCTGCTTTTCAGGGAATGTCTTGGATCATGTTGAAATTTTGCCTTGTCAATTTCTTCTAAAGGTTCAGGTTTCTGCCACGAAGAAATGACCCCAGTGCAGTAGTGTGAAGCTCTAAGCGACTCCAACGTCCCATTGTATTCCCTACCTCAGGAGTGCATAAATAAAAGAGAATGAATCGCAGTCATTGTCACTTTTTCAATATGGCTGGTGGAGAATGCAAGTCCCAGCATGCACTGCTTCACCTTGAACTTAGTGGCCACTTGGAGCAGGCTCAAACTCGTAGTCCCAGTGGTTCACACCTCTGTATTAAAGATGGGGCAGATGCTGGATCTATTGTAGATGACCATTTCTTAATATTTGTGCTCCAGTAGTGCCTAGAAGTCATAATCAGGATTGTTTTACTAGGTACTATATAAACACATAGGAAATCAGATTCCTGTCCCAAACATCTTATAATCAATATAAGACAATATATGACACAATAAACTCTATGGACTGTGTCTGAATCACCCATGCCCAAGAAGGTATATCTAACAACTGATCCTGTACTTATATGCCCACTCTTGGCCGCGTCTATACCAGCTCTAATGTCGGCAAAACTTTTGTTGCTCAGGAGCGTGAAAAAAACACACTCTCTCACCAACATAGTTACCACTGCTCATTGAGCTGGTTTTATTATGTCGATGGGAAAGCTCTCTTCCGTCAGCATAACACGGCTACCCAAGCGATCGTAAGCTTTTAAGTGTAGACATGGTTTTAGTCCCCTTTTTTCCCTGAGTGTGAAGGGCTTGGGCAAGTTATTTATAGAAGATTAGCTCTGGGGAAAGTAATATCTCTAAGGATTGAGGCCTAGATCGTCCTTGAAATCAATGGGAGTTAATACATTTAGGCATCTAGGTCTCAGGGCCTAAAGATGCACCTGGGCTCCAGCGTGATATTTAAAAGGACCTATGCAGAATATGTGCTCTCATTGGCATTGGACACCTAACCCTTTAAGGCTCTTTTGAAAATCCCACTATCTCCATTTAAGGTGCCTAAATACCTTTGTATAACTGGCCCTCGATTTAATGGGGCTTAAGCACATTCTTAAGGTACCTAAATACCTTTGTAAAACTGGCCCTCGATTTGCAGGACAGCATGCTAGCATGAGTTTACGTCCCATTAAAGTCAATGGATTTAAGCTTATGCTTAAATTTAAGCAAATACTAAAATGCTGTTCTGAAAAGGGACTGATTTAAGAACCTGCTTAAGTGCTGACTGAAATAGGGGTCTTCATCCAAAGCCCACTGAAGTCAGTGCAATGACTGCCATGATTTCAATGTATGCAGTGTTGTTGTAGCCATGTCAGTCCCAGGATATTAGAGAGACAACGTGAGTGAGGCCCAACTTCTGTTGGTTGGATCAGACACTAAGTTCACCTTTAGTCCCAATGCTTCACTTCTTGAGTCCTGTCGTCCTGTCCTCGCCTCCCACCCTCCCTCATGTAAGGACAAACTGCTCAACCAAAGCTCAAAGAGCGGTTGCACAATGGGTCCTGTGTGGCACGTCTGCTCTCTGCCCTTGGATCTCATTGCTTTCCAAATTATTACTAGCGTAATGGTTAAAATAAAAGAAGAAGAAGAATTGCAAAAGCTTGAACATATTTCTTAAGCCAAAGAGTTCTGTCTCACTACTGTGTGGTGAAGTAAAAACATATCCGAGAGTAGTCCCTGGAGTCTCAAATAGTTCTCTCATCACACAGGGTTCAAAGACAATGTGAGTTGTGCAGCACAGCTAAAAGTGTCTGCATCAAGCATTGCCTTTATTATGTTATTTTGTTTCTGACTTGCCTTCACCTGGACTAGCTGAAGACATTGTTTGAGGCTAAGAAAAAAAAATGAATAAAATTGGGCCTCAACATCAAAAATCGTTCTTATTTCCATAGTCGTCAGTAGCCAATCTCCCATGTGAATCTGTTCGTTTCTGAAGCGGCACCACAAAGCTGGGTGTATTAGGTAGGGCTCCTTTTTTAATTTTATTTTTCTCTGAGTTTGTTCTTCTTGATTTTTGAAGATGCCGAAAGCTTTCTGATGCAGCAAAACCAATTGTAAAAAGGAAAACACAAATTTAAATGTAAGATGAAAGTGGCTTTGCCTACATGCAGAACAAGAAATCCATTGAACAAAACAAATTACTTAGCACCCCCACAATGGTCCTCTGCCTTGAAACAATGGGATGGTTCACAATGAGGAGATGATGGGGGTAATGTCACCGAATACTGTGATTAGAAATGCTGCAAAAGAAAAAAACAATATGAAGAGGGAACTATAAAGGGGGCAGGGGAAGGCTCAGTGGTCCCCTTGCATTGGGAGTGACTTTCAGTATTCCCCCAAAAGTTTCCACTTCAAACACTCACCAGGCCAAAGAGTTCACCCTCTGTGTGCCAATCCAAGGCAGGGTAGTGGGGAGTTGGGTTTAACCACTGAATACTTTTTTATTCAGATTACTTTGTTCCCCATTTGGATATGCTTTCTTTGGAATTCACTGCGACGGTAATGAGGTGTGAATTTTCCTGGTGTGGAGAGCAAAGCGATTCCTTGTATTTGAGTTTGTTTTTTCTCTCTCTATGTTACAGCTTTCTTTTAACATTTCTGGGTCATAAATTATGCCTGTTAAAGATGGGGAGAGGCCAAAGGGTGGGGGTAAGGGGTGTATACAAAGTTCCTTTAAACCCTTGAATAGAAATTTTTGAAAGGAATTCCTAGACATTTTGGAAAACACTTAAAAGACTGTTTAGAACCCCACCCTTCACTGCTCCCAGATAGATAACGGCATAGAACCAAATCTATTTTCCCTGATTTCCCAGGAGGGACATGTCACTCATTCTCAGGGACTGAATTTCCCAGGAGGCTTCAGATACTCAAAGTATACCTGCCTATCTGGTAAAAGGTCTATTTTCTTTGGCTGGGCCATGGAACCAGTGAATATATCCAGGGCTTATTTCCTCAGCCTTCAGGTCTAGAAACTCATTTTATGCCCCCAATGGAAAGCTTTCAATTCTATTTTCTTAATGCTGTACAGCAGTATTTTCCAGATTGGGTGTTTTATGATCAAGTTATTCAAATAACACACTTAATATTTGCCCATACACAAAATTTGGACTATACCTGTGTAATTACAATGATAAAATCCCTCCCTAAGGCAGACACAATTATATTGTTAAAAAGGTGCTTTATGCCACTATGGCTATTCCGATATGGCAGGTCTCAAACTGGAGGTCACAAGGTTATTACTTTGGGGGGTCACGAGCTGTCAGCCTCCACCTCAAATCAATGGGAGTTAGGCACCTAAATATCTTTGAGGATCTAGGCCTATCTGACGAGATGGACTGTTACTCTATTCTGACTGTAATTCCTATGCTCCTGCCTCCTTACATTCAGTGATTTACATTAAGAGTGTATCATAAGTATTCTCTTCAGCTCTTTACATAAACAGATCATTTTGAAGTGTGTGGAGAAAACTGTCAATCTGAAATTAATGTTTCTTCCAAGGTTATCACTGAGCTTTATGGAAAATCCTGGTTTTCAGCTCATTCAGCAGAAGACTAGGTACCCATGACACAAGCATCTCTCCCTGGCTGACCACAGAGCATGAAGTCGGGGTTGTGAAGTGCAATGCCTGGTTTGAAGAGAATCAATTTGCTCAAGGGTCTTTTCGTTACTTGGCACAACTGGCTTCTGAAGTCGTGCTGCTTCCTCTACCAGTGGCACTCGACCTTGAAGAGCTGGAGAACCATTTTCTCTCACTCAAAGGAGGTTCAGAGAATCACAGAATAATCACATGCAAATGTCACAAAGCAAAGGCAAGGCCTCTTTGTGCCCATCCAGGGTGCCCATTCATTTCACTGGGTATGATCTCTGTCCCCCTCTCCTCCTTCCAACACATTTTTGAATGCTGAGTGGGAGATGATCTATCGCCTACTTTCCCTTGCTGTTGAAAGAGGGAATAAATTCTCCCCTCTTTCTCCCTCTTTCTTTTCTGGCTGCTGGGCCTACGGGAGAGGGGTTGTTTCTCTTGTATGTCTCTTCATCCCCATTTTCCCTGATCCCGTCATGACTGCTTCAGAGGAGGGAGAGGGATACCAGTTGATTCAATCTTTTATGGCAGCAATGAGACAGCTCTTGTGTCAGGGCACTGCTCGTTCTGCCTGAGGCCAAGCAGAGTGAGAGGACCTCAGGTGATACATTTCCTCAGAGTTTTGTGCAGACCCCAAAGCATCCACACTATGCTCCAAAGGTATCATTTGGCCCTCAGTTTTGAATAGACTTAAAACTTTGGAGGAAACTGTGAAGGATACAAGGATTCAGCTTATTTCTCTCCCTTACAGTCTGTGTGAAATGCTAGGCGCAGTCACTGAACAAGAACTCACAATGTTTGAGCTCTTGCCTAACCAAGGCTCACTGAATGTTAAGCACATTAATTCAGAAACTCTAGAGACCCAGCCAAAGACAATACAGCGGGCAACTTGGCTCAAGGATTCCTCAGGGAGGAGATGTGGTTGTAAATACTTGAGCATGTTTAAACCCAGTGAATGTCCCAGTTATATTCAGTAGGTCTGACAGGACAAATGGCCTAACAATCCGAATCACTCTAGAAGAAAACATCTGGCAAAGATGATGAAAGCCCCAAGGCTTTTTTCTCCTGTCATCTGCCAAAACGTTGAGTTATCAGAGTCTCTGTGCTCTTGTAGGTGTTCTCACCTTCAAACAGCTCTGACCCAAAAGACACAGCCTCAGTTCTCTATACTGATCACCTGGTAGGTGGCCTCACACAATTACGTGATGAGAAAAATATTCTTTTCAATGAAAACCTGTTGAGCAGCTAGGGAGCAACCACCTGTGTATCCAAAACACTCTGCCATGAGTTGTGAAAGATTTAGAGGAAAAGCTTAGGGGAAGAGCCTTAGACAATGGGGTTCCAGAGTGTTGCTAAGGTAGAAACCACCTCAGATTCCTCAGAGGAAGTGTCAGGTAGTCTGAGTGACTGGGGCAGGCTACTCCTAAATCCTGAAAGTTATGTTCATGGCATACATATGGAGAGAAGTTAGAGTACTTTATATTTTTATCTCTCTAGAAGGTTGTACTGTAACACTACTTTAATTCTTAGAATCCAGAACTCTAACACACAAGAACCAAAAACAGAGAGAGATAAAGCAGGCTGCTCTCTAAGCCTCTCAGGTTGACTGTTTGCAGACTGACTGCTGAGGACACAACTCACACATTTCCCAACAATGCCCCCTAGCATGCAAACAGGACCCAGGAAACACCTTCAGATTTAGAGTGACAGCTTGTAATTTTAACACAGTGTTCAATACAACACACTGATACAAAGCCCACTGAAATCAATGAAAAGAGTTTTGTTGACTTCAGTGAGCTTTGGATAAGGCTCCTAAGCAGGATCTGGTTGAAATGGAATACTCTTGTCCATCTAGGTAGAGAGTCCATCCAAGATGCCATTCCAGTGCAGAATTCCTGATTGCAAAGACAGTTAAAGCCACTCTAAGTGTGCTGCTGAGGCTTCCCCTGGTGTGGGAAATCCTTGGCAGGTATAGCTGACCTAGCTTAGCCAAAACTATACCATCAACTAACTCATCTAGCATAGGAGGAAGAGGGAGCATGGTCAGATTATTCTGTGCTCCAGTTATTCCTTCCAGTATAATGGTCCCATTTTAAGCAATTAGGGACGAAATCAGTTCAAGCAAAAAGTCATTGGCAGTAAGCATGAGCTAAGTGAAGGTAGCATGGTAAGAAATAGATCTATAGACTGCAGGACTACTAAGGTATTAAATCTGGATCACAATAAAGTTGTACAAATCACAACACTGAAATATATTTATAGTGAAAACCACTATACATTTATTACCAAAAGTTCAAGAGCCAAGAGATAATGAGTATGGATAACAGAAACTACAGAGTTCCATATAAAACAAAATCATAACATGACTTCTAGAGATGAAAGACGTTTGTCTCATCCCAAATGGCCTTTACAACCTTCCAGCCACGGTGGCTGTGATCCCATTTTCATTAATCTAATTGCACTGCCTGATTACTTCCTACGTGCAGGACAAAGGGGTGTGTTCCTTACCTTTAACCTTATATTCCCCAAATTTCATTGCTTGTACCTCAGAGTCAGGATGACCCTGGTATCTCATTCTCCAGTGTGCTCCATCCCTGTTGGTTTCATATTCCTTCCCCCCCTTAACTTTGTATATAAATGAGGTGCCCATTGTGCTGGCTTACAATGCTTATTTTACATGGGGACAGGTGAATAAACATCATCTGTCTGGCAGGAAGCTGTTTGTCAACTCTGCCTTGATACAGACTTTAGGAAAATATTTTTAGTACATATACATAACATCTGCACACACATTTCACATGATATTAATGACTAGTGTGATCCTGGCTTTCATTTAAGACCTCATATGATATTCTTTGGTCTACCAGAATGTCCATAGCAGGAAATTCTTGTAACCCCCTTACCAGCTGGCACTGGTGATCTCATGGGTCACAATAGTGATAGATTAGAAACATGGATAGATTAGAAACATGGCCAGAAAAATCAGAAAAAAATGCTACAGCTGGTCAGAAAATGAGAGACTATTTTGGTGAAAAATGTTTCCCTTCCCTTTTCTTATCCATTGAAATTTGAAATGTCAAAATTTGGATTTTTTTTTTTTTGCTGGTTCTAGAAATTAGATTGAAAGGAAAAAAACACATGTAGAGGAAAACCATCCAAAAGCACAGATACTTCATGGGAGAAAGAAACCAGTAGTGCTGAATGAGATCTAGTGATCTGGTAACAGGAAAGAGTAAATTACTGGACATTCGTTTGCACAGACAGCAATAAAGGAGCATGAAATCTGGGCTACATATGAAATCTGATCCAAAGCCCATTGAAGTCAATGGAAAGACTCCCATTGACTTCTGTGGGCTTAGATCAGGCCCATACATAGGCATCTTATATCTGAACCAGGAGGTAATAGACCTTGTTTACACAGCTCTCTTAATCCACACCTAGAATATCTCATTCAGCTCTGGGAACCACTTTACTAGAAATATATCAAGAGGGAGTTCAGAGAGGAGCAATTAAAATCATCAGGGATCTGGAGGGTCTGATTTAAGAATATAACTTAATACAGCTAAAAAAAGCATTGCCAGGCATCTGGTTTTCAACTGGCACGCCCGGTTGAAAGCGACCCTTGTGGCTCCAGTCAACAGTGCCGACCGGGCAGTTAAAAGTCCAGTCGGAGATGCAGCAGGGGACTGGGGCTAAGGCAGGCTCTCTGCCTGCCCTAGCTCCGTGCAGTTCCTGGAAGTAGCCACTGGATCCCTGCGGCCCCTAGCCACACAGGCAGCCAGGGAGGCTCCATGCACTGCCTCTGCCCCAAGTACTGGCTAAGCGGCTCCCATTGGCCAGGAACCGCGACCAGTGGAGCTGCAGGGGCGGCATCTGCAGACTCAAGGGCAGCTCACAGAGCCTCACTGGCTGCCCAGGCACCTAGGGGCCGCAGGGACCTGGCAGCCACTTCCTGGGAGCTGCGGTAAGCACTGCTGGGATCCCACACCCCAAACCCTCTCCCACACCTCAACCCTCTGCCCCTGCCCGGAGTCCCCTCCTGCACCCAAACTCCCTCCCAGAGCCCACACCCCCATAAACCCCCCACACCCAACCCCCTGCACCAACCCAGAGCCCTCTCCTGCACCCCAAAACCCTCATTCCCGGCCCCACCCAGAGCCCACACCCCAAGCCAGAGCCCTCCCGCACTCCAACCCCCGGCTCCAGCCCTATGAAAGTGAGTGAGCTTGGAGGAGAGTGAGCGATGGAGGGAGCGGGGATGGAGTGAGCAGGGGGTGGGGCCTCCAAGAAGGGGTGGAGGAAGGGCAGGGCCTCCAGGAAGGCACGGGGCAGGGTGTTCGGTTTTGTGCAATTAGAAAGTTGGCAACCCTATCTAAAAATGGGCAGGGAGTGTCAGAAGCAGGCCCTGACCACTGCTATGGTCCAGGGTATTAGTAGTGGCTATGGACACGGTGCATTGGTGCTGTTCACCCTGCCATGAGGATGGGAATGAGGCAGGATTCCTTTCCTTGAATCCCCATGTTGGTTTTTCACCTAACGCCCATTGTCTCAGGGAATGTGAATTTCATCCATAACACTCAGTCATAGATTTTTTTTAAGGTCAGA
The DNA here is from genome assembly GCF_009764565.3 of Dermochelys coriacea. Taxonomy (NCBI): domain Eukaryota; kingdom Metazoa; phylum Chordata; order Testudines; family Dermochelyidae; genus Dermochelys; species Dermochelys coriacea. The sequence continues at coordinate 115,576,209 of NC_050074.1, forward strand.
AGGGAGTTTATCTATAAGATCAGCTAGTCTGACCTCTTTCAAAACATAGGACGTATAATTTTGTCCGAAAAGGTAAGGGAATATCTGTGACAGATTAGACTGGATTTGAATTGGAGACCACTGGAACCATTTGATCCTGTGGCTTATTTTGGGCTTCCAGGTGATTTCTGACACTTCTTAGGCTATGTCTACACTACAGCTTATGTCGGCAGAATTTATGTTGCTCAGGGACATGAATAAACCAACATAAGAGCAGGTGTGCCCAGCACTATATCAGCAGGACAGCTTCTCCTGCTTGCAGAGGTGATTTTATTATGCTGATGGGAGAGTTCTCTCTGGTCAGTCTAGAGCGTCTTCACCAGGCAGGCTGCGTCAGCATAGCACTGTATGTGTAGACATGCACTCAATAAGAATTTTGAGAGGCATGATGAGATGGAAAAGCCTGCTTTATAAACAGTTACTTTCCCCCCAAACATTGTTACTTGGAGGGAAAAAAAGATGTAAATCACCAATTTTTTCCATTTTTTTCATATTATCCGCTTTTTTCCAAATTTTATCAGGCGTTTGATTCTTGTTCTCTCCTTTCTTGACTCTTGTCAAAATAACTTGAAGCAAGCATTCGGGAAACTAAATGATGGTTTGGTCTCCACAAGAAAACTTACTGCATTGTGTTTCTATAGTAGATGTTATGCTTTCACCTAGTTTGGTCTAATGTAAGTCAGGCTTGAACAAATATTTTTTTCCTCAACTTGGTTTCAGGATAAAATTGTAAAAGTTACCGAAAGGTTAAAAAACTCAATCTTTTCAACTTTTTTAAAAAGACATGTAAGGGGGGGTCCAGCTGAAGTATACAAAAATCTTAGCCAAATGGATAATATCAATGCATGTTACTACTTTTGAAACTGCATAAATGACAGGATCAGGGGCATACATGGAAGTTCAAAAAAAAAACAAATTCAGAAGAGACATAAGGAAGTGCTTTGTCACTCAAAGAATAATAAATGTTTGGAATGGCCCTACTGGGTAAGGTTGTTGATTCAAAGACAGTGGGTTCGTTCAAGAAGCAATTAGATGCTATCCTGGGGGAACCGTTGTATTACAAGAGACAAGCATCAATGTGTTTGAATGGCCTTTTCTCATTCCTAAGGTTTCCTATGTTCTTTTCTCTAGCTTGTACTCTTAAGGGTCTGCAGCCTCAGTGTATGATATCAAAACCAAAATCAGTCCCAGCAGTGTTCTCCTCTAAACTGGGCCAAGAGACATCATAGAGATTTGGCCTTGCTATAAATGTTCCGTGCTGTTCTGCTACCCTGCTTATTCCATGCCGGCATCTCAGCTTCTGATAAACAGAAAGGAACTGGCAGTGGGCCAACATTCAGAGGGTCAAAGATTTTTATTACACCCCTGAAAGTTTTAATATCACTGCGTAGAGTCTGGGGTGCGCTGTTAAAATAGTTGTTGCTCTCTGGCCCACAGGTGGCAGCACTTTAGAGCTGGCTGAAATTATTCCAGTTCATAAAGTGCTTTTAAATCTCTCAGGACAAAACATGCTAGATATATAAAATTATTAATTGCTCAAACCTTTGAGGAGTTTTCCATCCTCCTCCCATGCCTTTTCTCCTCCCCCTTCTCTCCTAATTTTTCTCCCTTTCCCTCCAAATTCCCCTCTGATCTATCCCTCACTTTTCACATACAACAAAATGGACAGTTGCCAGGAAAACAAAGTTTGCATTTTTTTCTTTTGTACAATATGATGAAATGCTCTTGCACAATATAACTGCATGCATAAACTGAAGGCAATGTTCCCTCTAATTTTTGACAGGCTGTGCGCACAAAAAATTTCTTCTGTGCAAATTTTTGTTTCGCCATGTGCACGGGGTTCAGGATCTGTGTGCATGTGCACATGCTTAGAGGGAACAGTGGTCTTTGGATGGTAAATACAGTGTGGGATAAAATGGGTGCTTTAAGAAAGAAATAATCAGTCTGCAAGTGGAAAACATAGAATACCACCACTGGAATACAATGCAAGAAATTTGTGACTATCTAGGACTTCATAGCCATCTTTATGCTGCATACCGATGCAACTCAAAACTTCCCAGCAGCAGTAAAGATAGAACCCACATCACCCTGCAACAAAACACTGGCCTCTAGAAACCTGAGCTCCATTTGATTAGCAGGATGGTGCCCGTGACACATGGATGAACAGGATGGATTCCATCCAGAAGAGGGCAGTGGTACAGTATATACTGTAAACTAGCTAGTTCATTAAATGAATAATTATCCAATTATTATTGTTTATTTGTTATATGGGAAGCCCTAAGAGGCGCCAATCAGGGTCTGTGCTTTGCATTGTAATGAAAAAGATGGTTGCTACCCCAAAAAACTTACAATTAAATGTATGAGAAGAGATGATAGGCAGATACATCTAACAGATTATAGGAGTAAAGGTAACAGTGAGGCATTTAGTGTAATTAGCAGAGGTCAAAATGATCTAGCCATTGTCAAGTATTTTATAGACAGAGGTGAGATTTAAGGAGGATACGTTAGTGGCTTTCAGATTTTTATGAGGAACTCCTCCTAAGCATAAGGGAGAAAGTGTGAGGGTGTCTGATGAAAAGCATTATTAATGTGAATAAAAGGCTGTCATTATTGGCAGAACAGAGGCGGGAGATCAAGATGGCCTCCTGTAGCTCCACCTGTCCGGAGGGGGAGCCAAGATGGCCTCCTGCAGCCCCACCTGCCAGGATGGGAAAGCAAGATGGCAGTCTGTAGCTCCACCTGCCAGGATGGGGAACCAAGATGGCAGCCAAATTTGAGCAAATAGAAATCTCATTAATGTGCATGGTTGAGGTACTCCCTTGCATGTCCCACCCTCCCACCAATAACTCTTCTTTCAAGAAAGGTTTATCCTGGGGAGGGAATCAGATTATTATTGTACTACTCATAGTAATGATTAAAGTCTCTTTTGGGCCTCAAGAACTCATGGGAAGGTGAAGATTCAAAAAGGCTTAGCCGGGGCTGCCTGGTCATTTGATATATGCAATACTAGTTAAATTATTTCCTAACAAATGTTGAAACTTGTTGCACTTCCAAAGAAATTGTTTTACATGGTGGTTTTTGTCTGGTGTTACAGTGGCACAGCAATATTAACTTATCCTAGTGAAGAGCATATTATTTTCAATATCACTGCTGTTCTCCCATATGTTTCTTTGGATGATAACTGTTGGCACAAAAAGGAAGCAACTTTTTCAAACAATAAGTAATACATTGTGGAAAGCTGAGGTAAATATTTTTTCATGTCCCTAAACAATTCTGAGCACATTGTTACGGAGCATATTGACAGCAAAATGCCTTAAGAACAAGAAAATCTGTTGGAACAGGTTGTGGACCTTATCTAGCTCATAATTTACAACATATTAAGAAAATTCCAAGCTATTTCTACGATGTCTGATTCTCTGGACACTGCAGGGAACAGCTTTAAGCAAAGGATTGAGAACTTCTACTACAGTAAGGAGTGATAACAATGAGATATTAATAAACAATAATAATAATTTGCAATATTATAGCACCTTCCATCTAAAGATCTCAAAACATTTTGCAAATACCAATGAATTTAGCCTCCCTACATACCAATGAGGTAAGTATTATTATTGCCATTTTACTGAAGTACAGAGCTGAAATGACTTGCCCAAGCTCAGGAAAATATGTGTAGAAAGTGAATTCTGAATTCGTAAACACAAGTATTCACACTGCAAACCTGATTATCAGCATAGGTGCACCCAATCAACGAACAGAAACAATGTCATGTGACCTGTGTGTCCAATTCAACAGACAGATCACATTTAGAATGTTGGGTGCCAAATATTTGCAAGTGAACAATCTACAGACCAAAAATTACCAGCAGAAATTATCTGGCAAAACTTCAATTAATTAATACATTAGAGAAAACCACAATCTGCTTGAGGACAGTCTCTAAACAGAATAAGATGGCAAAATTCCAAGAAATTATTAATAATGAATTATTCTCCCTGTTTTCATTCAAGTCATGAGTGCCTAATTTATTATGAAAATGATATTTTCACGACATTTTACCCCTGCAAGCACCTACAGAGCCAACACATCTAAGCGGGGGGTTAGAATGAGCTAGTTCTTTCCTGACTCCACCATCAAAGAATTGTAAACTTAAGCACCAGTCCTGTCCTGAGAACTGCATGGTTGCTGGGGTTTGTCTTAACATAAGTTGCTCTTTTGTTGGCCAATTTTTGGTTTCCCTTTCACCTGAGAGCACCTACTGAAGATAATCGAGGCACCACAAGAGTGAGTGAAAGCAGATCTACGACAATGGAGTTGCGTAGAGGCAACACAAGGCAGAATCTGTAGAGTTTTTATCACTGATGATGATGCATAAGCAGAAAGAACATACCTTAACTCAGGTCCCAGGGCTAGGCCATTATGATTAACATCTTTTAACTTGTAAACCAAACCAGTTTGATGTGAAAGTTTGCAGAGCCCTTGGCCATTATCTTTGAAAACTCGTGGCGAACGGGGGAAGTCCCGGATGACTGGAAAAAGGCTAATGTAGTGCCCATCTTTAAAAAAGGGAAGAAGGAGGATCCTGGGAACTACAGGCCGGTCAGCCTCACCTCAGTCCCTGGAAAAATCATGGAGCAGGTCCTCAAAGAATCAATCCTGAAGCACTTAGAGGACAGGAAAGTGATCAAGAACAGTCAGCATGGATTCACCAAGGGAAGGTCATGCCTGACTAATCTAATCGCCTTTTATGATGAGATTACTGGTTCTGTGGATGAAGGGAAAGCAGTGGATGTATTGTTTCTTGACTTTAGCAAAGCTTTTGACACGGTCTCCCACAGCATTCTTGTCAGCAAGTTAAGGAAGTATGGGCTGGATGAATGCACTATAAGGTGGGTAGAAAGCTGGCTAGATTGTCGGGCTCAACGGGTAGTGATCAATGGCTCCATGTCTAGTTGGCAGCCGGTGTCAAGTGGAGTGCCCCAGGGGTCGGTCCTGGGGCCCGTTTTGTTCAATATCTTCATAAATGATCTGGAGGATGGTGTGGATTGCACTCTCAGCAAATTTGCGGATGATACTAAACTGGGAGGAGTGGTAGATACGCTGGAGGGGAGGGATAGGATACAGAAGGACCTAGACAAATTGGAAGATTGGGCCAAAAGAAATCTAATGAGGTTCAATAAGGATAAGTGCAGGGTCCTGCACTTAGGATGGAAGAATCCAATGCACCGCTACAGACTAGGGACCGAATGGCTCGGCAGCAGTTCTGCGGAAAAGGACCTAGGGGTGACAGTGGACGAGAAGCTGGATATGAGTCAGCAGTGTGCCCTTGTTGCCAAGAAGGCCAATGGCATTTTGGGATGTATAAGTAGGGGCATAGCGAGCAGATCAAGGGACGTGATCGTTCCCCTCTATTCGACACTGGTGAGGCCTCATCTGGAGTACTGTGTCCAGTTTTGGGCCCCACACTACAAGAAGGATGTGGATAAATTGGAAAGAGTACAGCGAAGGGCAACAAAAATGATTAGGGGTCTAGAGCACATGACTTACGAGGAGAGGCTGAGGGAGCTGGGATTGTTTAGTCTGCAGAAGAGAAGAATGAGGGGGGATTTGATAGCTGCTTTCAACTACCTGAAAGGGGGTTTCAAAGAGGATGGCTCTAGACTGTTCTCAATGGTAGCAGATGACAGAACGAGGAGTAATGGTCTCAAGTTGCAATGGGGGAGGTTTAGATTGGATATTAGGAAAAACTTTTTCACTAAGAGGGTGGTGAAACACTGGAATGCGTTACCTAGGGAGGTGGTAGAATCTCCTTCCTTAGAGGTTTTTAAGGTCAGGCTTGACAAAGCCCTGGCTAGGATGATTTAACTGGGACTTGGTCCTGCTTTGAGCAGGGGGTTGGACTAGATGACCTTCTGGGGTCCCTTCCAACCCTGATATTCTATGATTCTATGATTCTATGAAAGTCATTGAGAGACAACCAATATGATACCATTTTTAAAGTCACTTTCCTAGTAGAACATCCTTTCCAGGTGATATAAACTGTAAAGAGATGGTATTTTTTACTATAAAATGGAGACAACAGTTCTTCCCTACCTCACAAGGTGTTGTGAGGGTAAATATATTAAAGGTTCTGAAGTGCTCAGACACTGCAAGAATGTGGGCCATACAAGTACTTTCAAGGCATCAAAATACAATAAAACATCCATAGGAACTACACCTATCTGATGGTTGCTCCCTACAACATGGAAAATTAATTTTCTTGAAAATAATAGTTTACTAATTCAGAACAATATCTTTAGTTCAAAATTCCTGTTTTAAAACTTGCAGCCCTATAACAAAAATTTGCAAGCTGAAAATTTGTATCTGTGGGCACTTAAGTATGTGCATAACTTTATTCACATGAGCAATCCCACTGAGATCAATTTCTCATGCCGTTGAATTACTGTCTTGGCTGATTCCACAAAGGACCAGAATGAGACCTGGGAACCCATAGCCATCCTGGCAGCATTCACATACAAGGATAGCTCTGTCCATCTATGTCCTTATATGGTCCTCATCATGATGGTCTCTGAGGTCCTCCTAAATTATTAATGGTCAGATTTTGCAATCTCACTCACATGAGTCATACCTTGATCCACAAGCAGCTTTACTGAAACCAATGGGACTAAAACTAAGGTAGATTCATAGATACTAAGGTCAGAAGGACCATTCTGATCATCTAGTCCGACCTCCTGCACAACGCAGGCCACAGAATCTCACTCACCCACTCCTATGAAAAACCTCACCTATGTCTGAGCTATTGAAGTCCTCAAATTGTGGTTTAAAGACTTCAAGGAGCAGAGAATCCTCCCTCAAGTGACCCGTGCCCCATGCTACAGAGGAAGGCGATAAACCTCCAGGACCTCTCCAATCTGCCCTGGAGGAAAATTCCTTCCCACCCCAAATATGGCAATCAGCTAAACCCTGAGCATATGGGCAAGATTCACCAGCCAGATACTACAGAAAATTCTTTCCTGGGTAACCCAGATCCCATCCATCTAATATCCCTCTCAGGGGATTAGGCCTATTTACCCTGAATATTTAAAGATCAATTAATTACCAAAATCACATTATCCCATCATACCATCTCCTCCATAAACTTATCGAATAGAATCTTAAAGCCAGAAACTTTAAGGTACTATTGAATATGAGTAAAACTGTCAGAATCTGGTCCTAAATATGCACACAACTATGACTATAGGCAGGGTTATCTGATTACATATATCTGACCAATTGCTGCACTGATTTAACATACCACTGACTTTGGTGGATTTGTACAATGTGTAAATAACTGCAGAATTTTTCTAGATTTCCAATTTTCTGTGCCAAAACTTAACTGTTTGAAAGGGAAAGGATTCATTCTCTACCCTTATAACCTGAAGAAAACACCCAGTATATACGCTATACCTGAGACATAAATAATAAAATATAATTTAAAGTGAAAAAAGAGCAGACTTTCCATTAAACAGCTGATCCCTGTTTGATGGTCATGGCTTTTTATATCTAGCAGGGCTGTAGCTCAGATATGTAGACATCATGTAGAGATGGGATGTTTTGTAAGAACATTAATAATGATGTTCATACATTGCTCATGCTGTGGAAATGCTTCCTATTCATCTCATTATCTTCTGGTCCCACAATGGCATCATGACAAGTGCAGAGAAATGAGTGCAAACCTAGAAATCTTCTATGTCTTTGTGTGCTGGGTACAAAATGGTTGCAAACCAGATGAATGCTTAAATACATTATCAGTTTGACATCTTCTGCTACCACTCTGGAAAGACCCCATCTTTAATATCAGAAGGACAGAGAGCACTTACGATAGGAGGAAAAATAGAATGACTGCTTTGTCCCGCACGCTATATAATTAGGAAGCAGATCACAGAGGTCCAAGATGGCTTCCTTAATCCATTGAAAGGCACTGGCGACAGCCACATAACTGCCTAGGTAGATGTCGATTTCATTCATTTGTTTCAATGCTCAGGTGTTACGAGCCCCATGCTTGCTCTAAATCACTCTTTCCAGTCTCCTCCTCCAGGATTACAAAAGATGCTATGGCACAGAAGGTCAGAAATATATTATGGCCACTGAATCACAAGTTGATTTCCTCCGCCCAGCCACCAGAACAGTCTTCGCATGCTAGAGAAAGGCAATTTCCCGATTTTGCCGAGGACCAAGGACCCATCGGCTACCTTCACCTGGTTTAGCCCGCTTGTTGAAGTGGTTTACTGGGGTGTGGCCGCTTTCGCACATAAACAGCTACTTAGAGCCACAGGTGAGACATGGATGTAAGTGGAGACCAAAGTGGATGAACTACTCCCTGAGGTGCATTAAGTGTTCCTCCAATAGAGGTGCTACCCCTCTCTAATACCCTCCCATATACCTCCAAAAACATGATGATATACATACAAAATATTACTAATGCAAATAAGAGTTATCTATGTACAAAGAATGGCATGCCTAGAGTTAATTTAGCTGCAATTCCAAAAATTAGGCCCAAAATGTAATCTGGGGTCAGACCTAGAGCTGCTGGTAATCAGTGTAGCTTCACTAATTTCACTGGAGCGAGAACGCTTGTATAGCTTAATCTCTTGAAAATCTCTCTTGCTTACACCACCAACAGGAGTAAATATATTTTATTGGAAATATAAAATACTAATAAGCATTTTAAATAAAAACAGATTCTGATAGACTGGCAAAGTGCCATGTTACTGTTTACTGTATATAGTGCTTCCTTCTTGTTTTAGGCTGGAGACTATTAAGTAGCGTCTTTTTGATGGAATCAATTGGACTTATTAGCCGGAATTCTTGGCCTATTATTTCTGATTTAATGATATCACAGTTTGGCTGAAAGTAGATGTTCTTCTGGTTGCCTGCCTCTTTTACCCTTAATATTCCTCTTTGGTGTGGGAGATTTTCTAAACTCTTCTTCTATAAGCTCTTGCTCAATTCTCCTGCATATAGATCCTTTTAGAGCCAGTGAAGTTAATGTGCATCTTTCTATTGACTTTCATGTGCAGCATTGGATCAGACCCTTAAAGTTTTCCCATCACTGGAGCCCAATTTAGATGGCTGATTTTTTCTGTTTTGTTTGCAAAATATATACCAAACATTTTCAAATAAAAAATGTCACTGAAATTTCAAAAATTCCATTTTCTCAGAAATCTGTAGGCTGCCTTCATATTACTCAAATCCTTACATTATGTGCACATCCTTTTCTTTGCATATTGCAAACGGTGTCTTTGACCTCCGCCCTGATTCAAGTGCTCACTCTTGATATACTACTGCCACAGCTCCAATTCTGAAGACCACAAGAGCTTTGAACATATAAACATATTGTATAATGCACCAATGTTCTTGGTTAACTAGTATCTTTTGCATTTTCATAGTGTTGGGTTCTTTTGTCATGATAAATTCTGTTTTCAAAAAAATGTTTTCAGAAAAAAGCAAAAAAACAAAACCAAACCAAACCAGAGAGATGATACGGAGAATGGTAGAGATGAAAATGAAAGGCCATATGGTACTGAAAAACATAAAGTGGTATGAAAGACTGACATGGTCAGAGTCCCCTCCCCACGAACTGTTTCACAGCCACACAAGGGAAATCAGGCACAATGGCTGATTAAGATAGACCAAATGTAAAAACCCAACTTCAACTGTTCTCTGGTGACTGACTCATAACACAAGAACCTAGGGGGTCACCAAATGAAATTAATAGGCAGCATGTTTAAAATAAACAAAAGGAAGCATTTCTTCACACAACGCACAGTCGGCCTGTGGAACTCCTTGCCAAAGGATGTTGTGAAGGCCAAGACTATGACAGGGATCAAAAAAGAACTAGATAAATTCATGGAGGATAGGTTCATCAATGGCTATTCTCATCAACCATCCTCAGTCCTCCTCTTGGGGCCCAGTAGGTCTAATTTCTTCTACCTCTGAAGTCCTGGGCTGTCAGTCTGTTCCCCAACAGTCTCTTTCCTTACTGTCCTTGAGGGTCTCTTGAAATCCAGCCAAAGGTCTTTGTTCTCTCATCCCACAGGCTTGGTCTGGCTGCCTAAAACCAGTTGGATGAGCTCCAGAGGTTAGCAAGCCAAACAAAGCAAGTGGCTCTCACTTTGTCTCAAGTGTTTGTAGAGAAGTGTATGTCACAGTCTACCTCCTCCCTTCCTGGGTGCATTTCCTGACAATCCTGCTTATTGAATTAACTCAATATATGCAGACAGTAGACATCCTTACAACAATCAGACAACCAGATAAACCATAAAGCTCCAAATCCGTCATACCCAGCACATTATAATGCGATGTGTATGTTGAAGGTTTGTGCGCGTGGAGGGAAGATCTGATCTTACATTCCTTGCACACTCAAAACTCTCAGTGAAAATAATGTGCTTTGGGATAAGAGAGTGCCACAAATTCTACGGAGGAAATTAATATCATTTCAGACTTAAGCAGTAATAATTCAGTGCAGAGCAGTTAATCACATTCACGAAATCAGCCCACAAACACAACCTATACTTTTCTTAAGTGGAAATTAATATCATTTCAGACTTAAGCAGTAATAATTCAGTGCAGAGCAGTTAATCACATTCATGAAATCAGCCCACAAACACAACCTATACTTTTCTAAAGTGGAGGTGGGGAAGTGGAATGGAAGAAAAATTAGAACAACATACAACCTGTGAAAAAAGTTAGACAAATTTGTATTACTTTATTTTATTTTATTTTATTTTTTGGGAGAACTCAACTAAAAGCGCCCTTTATTCAAACTCCCGGGCTTCGTTTCATAATAGCTGCAGTTCATTGTTCCTTATTATCAGAGCAGACTATGTTCAAGCGAAGGCAGATCTTGTTCCTAAATTTATGGCTCTGTGTGTGACCACTACAATATGTGTTTTGTATGCTTTTCCCTGAAAGCCTAATATACTGACACTGGTGACACGGCTTGGGCTTCCCCTTTCATGTATATTACCAACTCAAACTGCAACCTGCTGGCAGATTTTTCTTAAACTCTAAAATGAGGGTCTAACCTGCTCTTCTTTTTCTTTTTCTTCTCTGCTACCTATAATCTTGATGTGACTCACACAAAAGTGACACAGTGGGAAATCCACTCAAGAAGACTTTGACAAATAACAATGGAAACCTACCTACACGAAAGCTGACTGGGGGCGTTTTCTAGTAAGAAAATGTATTAAAGTTTAAAGATGTCCTCTATGGTAACTGCTCGGTGTTGGGTTTGGGCATTTTTGTCAGAGAAAATGTGTTGCAGAATCATATCGATTAATGAAAAAAAAAAATAACCAGAACAACAGCATGAACAATGAAAAAGAAAGAACAAGCTTTTGGGGAAATATTATTAATAACAACAACCTTAAGAGTTCGGAGGATATATACACCATCTGGCTAAGCCTGGTTCAAGGGATAAGCAAGGGGAAAGACATGAAATAGTGAGACCTGAGTATATTCAAATGGAAAGGCTGCGTAAAGTGATTTATACTGAGGTATTTTCTCCTCTTTCTAACATGACTGTTATTTATGCAACATCAGCAGAATGCGAAGTTGGGAGGTATACAGTGGGAAGGTAAGTATAATGTCACTGTTCCAAAGAGGCTGCCGTCCAGATTTGTGGGTCACGAATTTAATGGCCCTGCCCCTTTTGGCAGCTCTGCTGGTAGGGTCTGTACCGGCAAGGCTGCTGACGGGGAAGGGGCAGTGCGGCAGCACTTTAAGGGCAGTCCTTTGCCGAGGCAGCGCTTTAACGTTGCTGTGCCTTCCCCTTCCTGTCGGTGGCCCTGCCGGTTTCGGACCCTACCAGCAGGTCGCCGGCAGGGGAGGCAAAAGGGGCAGGGACGTTAAAGCGCTGTTGAGGCAAAGGGACCATCCTTAATGTGGGCTGTGGACGGGCTGGTACCGGCATCTTACCAGTACGCTGTACTTGCCCATACCGGCTCACTTTCACCCCCGAGGAGGAGTGAAAGGAGATATGATAAGTAGGGACCTACTAAATTCACAGTCCGTTTTGGTCAATTTCACGGTCATAGGATTTTAAAAATCATCAGTTTCATGATTTCAGATATTTAAATCTGAAATTTTACGGTACTGTAATTGTAGAGATCCTGACCCAAAAAGGAGTTGGGGGAGGGGGTTGCAAGGTTATTGTAGGGGGGGTTGTGGCACTACTATCCTTACTTCCGCGCTGCTGCTGCCTTCAAAGCTGGGCAGCTGGAGAGTGATGGCTGCTGGTTGGGAGCCCAGCTCTGAAGGCAGCAGCTGCGGAGAAGTAAGGAGGGCAGGGTACGGTATTGCCACCCTTGCTTCTGCACTGCTGCCTGCAGAGCTGGGCCCTCAGTCGGCAGCTGCTGCTCTCCAGCGCCCAGCTCTGAAGGCAGCAGTGCAGAAGTAAGGAGGGCAGCGTACGGTATTGCCACCCTTCTGTGCTGCTGCTGGCAGGGCACTGCCTTCAGAACTGGGCACCTGGCCAACAGCTGCCGCTCTCCAGCCGCCTGGCTCTGAAGGCAGCGCAGAAGTAAGGGTGGCAATACCATGACACCCCTGCAACTCCCTTTTGGGTCAGGACCCCTAATTTGAGAAATGCTGGTCTCCCCCATGAAATCTGTAAATTATAGGGTAAAAACACACAAAAAAAATTTCATGGGGGGAGACCAGATTTCATGAGTCGTGATGCATTTTTCATGGCTGTGAATTTGGCAGGGCTCTAATGATGAGTCATGGGAAGGGTTCTGGGCATATGGAAGGAGAGACAGAGCTTGACAAACATAGGAGAACACACCCACCCTACTTAGTAAAAGTAAGATCTTCGTCTGCATTGATGGTCTCAGCTCATTGGCACTCTTCTCGGCCAAGTACTGCATAGGCCTGGAGACTGAACTCTACAGATAGTTCTTTGAGTCAAGATTATGGCCCTTTGGGGATGGAGTTATGTGATAAAACTCATGCTAGTCCCAATTGGGTCATATCTGTTCCATGGCTAAATGGAGGGCTTTAGTGTCCAGGCCTGGTAACAGGGCTAGTCAAAAATTTTCCATTTAAACTGTTTATCAACAGAAAATTCAGATTTTGTCTCAATGAAATTTTTCATGAAAAGTGTTCACTTTCTGAGGAAAATTTTGATTTTTGATGAAAAATCTGAAAGTCCAAAACTCCCAAAAGTTTTCCAGAAAACAAAAAAAGTTGAGTTTTGGCCATAAAGTTTCAGTATTTGAATTTCTGACAAAAAATTGAAATTTTCTGTCGGAAACCCTCCCATTTTTGACCAGCTCTACCTGCTAACCTGGCATTTTCATGAGCACTAAGTTCACTCTAATAGTGTTATTATAACACGTCTTTCCCAGGAATCCAAATTTTATTTTACATTGATAGATATTTTCCCCATTCATTGTTTTGATTTTCTGATACTAAACTAATAATGATTTATCTGAGAGTCAACTACCTACATCTAATCTGTGCAAGTATAGGTGAGCTCAGGGGCGAGATGGAAGTCTTTAGTTTTTGAGTCACAGATTTGGATCCTGCCTTGGTCAGGAATAACAAAGTTATTTGTCAATGCTTGGTTTGTGATCTGGTTGCTACGGCAAGACACAAAACATAGGACAATAGGTAAATTTGTTGGCAATCTTAGCGGAATATCCCTGGTGCAGAAATACCATGGTGAGGAATGCAGTGTAAAAACCTGAACGGAATAGAAGAGGACGGAATGAATGGTTTTCTCATACCTAGAAATGAGATCCCCAACTCAGATCAGAGTTGGCCTGAAACAGTGGCCATGTGGTGGGGAAGGTTGCATCCTGTTGTCCATATTATGCTAAATAGAAGACGTTAGTCTTCAGGGATGTCAGCCAAACATTACTGAATGAATAGCAAATCTTTCTTAGCTATGGATTTTCTATACACCCTATCACTTGGTATCTATATGGCAATATAAATTCACATGCAAACTTTTTTTTAAAAAAGATTGGCTTCTAAAGTAGAGCATTGTTATGTCTTTCAGCTTCATCACACCATGTTGTTTTGTCATACCTCATGTTGGAAAGGAGGAGCTGTTTACAAGAGTGAGCTTTTCAGTTGCAGCACTAAAAACTGATACAACAGTAGCAAGTGAAATAAAGTGAATGGCTGGTTCAAAAAGAAGTGGCCTAGAAAATGCAATTGAAAATCAGCACATTCATATGAGTCATCAGAAATAGAGAATTACCATTCGGTCATTACTGTTGTAATCTTGGATTTGGTATATAGCTTATTGATATTTTTATTATTAATAGTACTGTGCGTGTCTGTAAACTGTAGTGCAACTCATCCAAAAATCTCAAAACACTTTATAACAGTTAAGCAAATATCAAAACTGCCCTGTTGTCATACCCATTTTACAAATAGGTAAACTAAGGGACAGATTTGCCTGCAGTCTTAGACTGTTTCAGTCATAGGTGCTGGAACTAAAGGTGCGGGGGGGGGGGTGCTGCAGCACCCCCTGACTTGAAGTGGTTTCTATTATATACAGGGTTTACAGTTTGGTTCAATGACTCAGTACCCCCACTATAAAAATTGATCCAGCCCCTCTGGTTTCAGTAACAGAATCCAGGTTGCTGACTCGACTCCTCGTCAGGAGGATGGAGACAATGTCTGTGCTTTTTAGCTCCAATGTCTGTTGTTTAAAAACCAAAAGTCCTGACTCACCATCAGATTCCCCATTATATATTGGTTTAGAAACCAATCTAGTGAACTGACACAATCCCCATCACCCGCTTTAACCATCACAAAACATTTTCCTCTACACCATAGCAAACGTGATGCACAGATGTTGGTCCTGACCCTATATCCAGCACAGTCAAGCCAATGGGCACTTCAGATGCACAAGGAATGCAAGCTCAGGACCAAACCCAGAACTGGGGAGCTGCAGACATTTCCTCAACAGCCTTTGTGCCAGCAGCGTCTCTGAATGATCTCTACAAAATTAAAGCAAGCAGATTCCACATTAAAAAAAGAGAGAGAGAGAGAAAGAGGTGTCAGATTAAAAAAGCAACAGCCTGCATTAAAAGGATGAATTAAAATGCAAATGGGAGCCATTGTGGTTCAGTAGCAGGTATCTAGCAGCCGGGGTACATGACCGGGTACTACCTGTGAAGAGATGACACATGAAATTCCTGTTTGAAACAATTAGGTACTTGACCTTAAAATGGGAGTTGTTGCTTTTCTTTTTTAGGAGTGGGGATAAAAGGGTTACAGGCTCTTTGAAAGCCCTGTTTGTGCTGAATTGGTAATTGGTCTCTTTTAGAACCCAGAGGAAGGGATGCTAAGATAACTGTAAGCCACCTTTGCGCCACTCTGAGCCCTGGCTGCTCTGCAGCCACTGACATAAATTTAGACAGCCCTGAGGGGGCCTGTTTAAGATACAGCAGCCTCCCCGCATTGCTTGCAATCTCTGCAGAGTGAGGTGCTGCAACCTGACCTCCCCTCCCCCCACAAGGATATCCCCTATGCCAGGGTTTGTGAGGGAGATCTCTGAAAGCAGCCGCATAGGTGCCCTCCCCGGTGCTTGTGCTGGGGAAATCCTTTCTGACCCACTCCAGTCCTTTTACATTGCAAAGGGCCCAGAGTGGGGCCAAAGATCTTTCCCCTTCTAACTCTTCTCCTGTTTCAGGTCATATAAAGATTTTGCCCTGGGTAATCTATTTTGGGCAGAAGGCGCTGAGCTACTCCAGTGATGGGTGATGGGACTCCACTGCTAAGACAGATAGAGAATATGGTGCTGGTTCTGGGGGCAGCAGTGCTGGAAACTGCAAGGTTAGCTTCTTTCAGGCAATGGCCCAAGAAACGTCTGTCAAAGACTGGAACGCTAGAGGACCAGGGAGCACCAGAGCACAGCCCAGGAAGGATGAGTGAAGATTTTGGAAATTCATTTCTCCGCAGGATTCAGCCACGGCCTGGTTTGTAGGGGCGATCAGCACAGCATCCAGGGAGTTCCAACTTTCGCTGGAGTTGTGCACATCACCTTTAACATTCGGGAGGCATGTGCCTAAAAAGGCAGGGCCTACGGCTTGGAGCTGGTAAAAGGAGGAGGTGGGGTTCTGAGCGGAAGGACACTGAAAGCAAGCAGCTTAGATATTCTGTAATGGTTCTTAGACCTGGTTGACACCAGTGGTGTTATACTGCTAGAAACTACATTGGTTTAGAAGAAAAACTGATAGTGTTCAAGTGGTACAACCTCTAGTCTGGACAAAGTTATTCCCATATAAGTGCCTTTATACCAGTATAACAGCGTCCACACTAGGAGAAGGCTGATCTAACCATCTCTGTATAAAATTACACTCCTAAATCGACATAGCAAAAATCGGTTCAAAAACTGTTGTGACAAAGTTCCTCCTCTACCTTGGTGGGTCTTGCGCTTATTGGCGGATTTACTCGCCTTGGAGCTTCATGGCAGCTCTCAGCTTGGCCGTTTTTCTGAATTCACAGTCCAGGTCGACGACTCCTGTGTCTGACCAGGAGCTGGGAGGATTTGGGGGCCCGCCCTCTACTCCGGGTTCCAGCCCAGAGCCCTGTGGAATGCAGCCGTCTAGAGTGCCTCCTGGAACAGCTGTGCGACAGCTACAACTCCCTGGGCTTCTTCCCCATGGCCTCCTCCCAACACCTTCTTTATCCTCACCATAGGACCTTCCTCCTGGTGTCTGATAATGCTTGTACTCCTCAGTCCTCCAACAGTCTGCGTTCTCACTCTCAGCTCCTAGTGCCTCTTGCTCCCAACTCCTCACACGCACACCGCAAACTGAAGTGAGCTCCTTTTTAAAACCCAGGTGGCTCTGATTAGCCTGCCTTAATTGATTCTAGCAGCTTCTTGATTGGCTGCAGGTGTTCTAATCAGCCTGTCTTAATTGTCTCCAGAAGGTTCCTGATTGTTCTGGAACCTTCCCTGTTACCTTACCCAGGGAAAAGGGACCTACTTAGCCTGGGGCTAATATATCTGCCTTCTATTACTCTCCTATAGCCATCTGGCCCGACCCTATCACATATCCTCCCCCCCGCTCAACACTAAGGGGTTAGGCAACTTGGGACATCAGGCAGTGTACTCGTGACAAGCCATCTGCTTGGTGGCTTCCAGCCTGGTGTTGTATGGTGAATTGGAAAGGTTGTAGGGACAGGAACCATCTGGTCACCCTTGCGTTCTTCTCTTTATTTCGCTGCATCCACTGCAGGGGTGCATGTTCGGTCACAAAGGTAAACCGTAGTCCCAGAAGGTAATAACGTAGTGTTTCCATGGCCCATTTCACAGCTAGGCACTCTCTTTCAACCACGGCATACTTCTGCTCTCTCGGGAGGAGTTTCCTGCTGAGATAGAGGATTGGGTGTTCTTCATCTCCGACCATCTGCGATAGGACAGCTCCCAATCCTATTTCAGATGCATCTGTTTGTAAAATTAATTCTTTGTTGAAGTCTGGGGCTATAAGCACGGGATTACTGCAGAGGGCTGTCTGTAGATCCATGAATGCTTTCTCTGCGGCATCTGTCCACTTCATCATGTCTGGACTCCGGGTTTTTATCAAGTCTGTCAGGGGACTCGCTCTGGTAGCAAAATGGGGAATAAATCGTTGGTAGTACCCCACCACACCCAGGAATGCTGGACTTGCTTTTTCCGATTTGGCCGGGGCCAATTTTGGATAGCCTCCAGTTTGTATAGTTACTTCCTACAATGTAGCCAAGGTATTTAGCCTCGGATAGCCCTATAGCACACTTGGCTGGGTTGGCTGTGAGGCCAGCCTGTCTTAGCATGTCCAGAACCACTTCTACCTTTCTTAAGTGGATTTCCCAGTCGGGGGGGTGTGAATAATCACATCATCCAGGTATACCACTGCATAACTGGTATGGGGCCATAGGAGCTTGTCCATAAGACGCTGAAAGGTGGCAGGTGCCCCATGCAGTCCAAAAGGAAAAACAGTATATTGAAACATACCCTCTGGTGTAGAGAATGCCGTCTTTTCTTTCACATCTTTGGCAAAGGGAATCTGCCAGTATCCCTTTGTTAAATAAAGGGTAGTCAAAAATCGGGCATTGCCCAGGCGGTCAACTAACTCATTGATATGGGGTATGCATCGAATTTGCATATCTCATTCAGCCGGCGAAAGTCATTACAAAATCTAGTGGTGCCATCGGGTTTGGGCACCAACACAATCGGGCTTGACCACTGACTGTGGGACTCTTCGATGACTCCCAGCTCCAACATCCTTTTTACTTCTGCCTTGATCTCCGCCCTTTTTGCTGCTGGGAAAGTTAAAGTTACCTTTGTTCCAGGGACTGTGATAATGTGGTGATATGCTTCGGTGGTCCAGCCTGATTTGGTTGAAAACATGTCCTGGTATTGATTGATCATCTCAGTTACCTCCTTCGTCTGGTTTGGTGTCAGATCAGTGGATATCCTGATCTGCTCTTGCATATTATTTCCCTGGATCGGGGTCTCTTGGGCCACTACACACGCCTCTCGTTGGTGCCAAGGCTTTAAGAGGTTAATGTGATAAATTTGTTCTTGTTTCCGGCGTCCTGGCTGCCACACCTTGTAGATTACTTCCCCCACGGGTTCAACCACCTCATAGGGCTCCTGCCATTGGGCCAA
The DNA here is from genome assembly GCF_009764565.3 of Dermochelys coriacea. Classification (NCBI taxonomy): domain Eukaryota; kingdom Metazoa; phylum Chordata; order Testudines; family Dermochelyidae; genus Dermochelys; species Dermochelys coriacea. Next base: position 115,594,897 of record NC_050074.1, read on the forward strand.
AAGCTTGCTTTCTGCCGTGGGTACCAGCACCATCACACGATCCCCTGGTTGGAACTGTCGGACTTTTGCCTGGCGATTGTAATGGGTTCACTGGGCCTCCTGCGCCTTTTCCAAATGTTCTTGTACAATAGGGGTGACCCGGGCTATCCGTTCTTGCATCTGCAACACATGGTCAATTATATTTCTCCCCTCATTGGGTTCCTCTTCCCAGATTTCTTTTGCAATATCTAGTTTGCCACAGGGGTGGCATCCGTATAATAATTCAAAGGGGGGAAAACCCAGTTGAGGCCTGAGGTACCTCCCGGATTGCAAACGTAAGGTAGGGTAGTAGGGTGTCCCAATCCTTCCCGTCTCGACTTATCACTTTCCTTATCATTGCCTTGAGGGTTCAGTTAAACCTTTCTACCAGCCCATCGGTCTGCGGATGATAGACTGAAGTTCTCAGGATATGTATATGGAGCAGGGTACAGAGGTCCTTCATTAGCTTCGACATAAATGGGGTACCTTGGTCTGTTAATATCTCTTTTGGTAGCCCCAACAACTCTTTAGCTATCATTTTAGAGGCTGTGTTCCGCAGGGGGACAGCTTCTGGGTAGCGAGTAGCATAATCCTGAATGACAAGTATATATTGGTGGCCCCAGGCTGTCTTCTCCAGGGGTCCCACTAGATCCCTGGCTATTCGCTCGAAGGGGACCTCTGTGATGGGAAAAGGTACTAAAGGTGTCCTCAAGTGGGGATGGGGACTGTGCAGCTGACACTCCGGGCAGGACTTACAGTACTTCCGCATTTCTTCATGTACTCTGGGCCAGAAGAATCATCGCAGGACCCATGCCAGGGTCTTCTCTACCCCCAAATGCCCCCCAAAAAGATGACTATGGGCCAGACTTAATACAGTATTCCGGTATTTTTGAGGTACTAGGATCTGCTGTACCTTCTGCCCTTCTACTGGTGTAATCCGGTATAAGAGATTCTTCTTCATTATGAAGTAGGGTCCTGGTCCCTGGGTTTTCCATCCATGGGGACCCCATCTATTTCAGTCATCTCCTTCCTAATGTTATCGTACTTTGGGTCTTCAGCCTGGTCCCGTCCAAAATTTCCTCTCCCGGGGCTAATCTGCCCGAGATCTAGGGGGCCAGTCTCTGTTGTCTCTACTGGTTCAGAGACGTTAGGGTGTGGGTCAGACTCAGGTGCTTCTGCCTCCTGGGTGGCCTCCTTTACAGTTGCTCAGGTCCGCCTACCTACGAGAGCGACCCTCTGGCTTTGGGCCAGTATTCGGGATCCTAAGGCCTTAGCTGCCCTTCTTTCCCTTTTTGACTTTCTATGCTGTCTGGGAGTGGAGAACAAATCTGGGGATATTTCAGAGAAGGTTGGGGGTTGACAGTCTACTGTGCCTCACTACTTTCAGGGCTTCCCCCTTTCTCCAATTCTCCTACCGGGAGTAAGTCTCCAAACCCTGGGAAGTTCCTCCCTATGAGCACTGGATATAGGAGTTTAGGGACTACACCTTCTGCTACCTCAGTAGTGTTCCCCTGAATCTCGATTTTTACTGGGATGGTGGGGTAATAACCAACTGTCCCATGGACACATGTTATCCCTGTACGCTTAGCCCACAGCAGCTGACTACGCTTCACGAGCTTCCCCAAGACAAGCATGATAGCATTCCCTGAATGAACCAGTGCTGTGGTCTCTACCCCATTTAGCTTCACTGGTCTAGTTTACATATGTGGGGTTAGTAAGACCCCCACAAGGTGGATTAGGGAGCATGGGTCTGCCCAGTTCCCCAGGTTACACTGCATAGGCTCCTCGGCATTGGGACACTGTGCAGCTATCTGTCCCCACTCCCCGCAGGCGTAACATCTGTATGGAGCCTTAAACATTCCCCAGTCTCTTGTTTTGGGTAATCTAACATCACGATCCTCTTCCCCCTCAGTGCTCCGACTCTTTGTGACTTCTGGTGGGCCTTCAGCCCCTCTCTTTTTCCACCTGGGTTCTCCTGGTGGTCCAGTCACCCGAGTTCTAGGGCTTGGTGCTGCTAGTTTAACCCTGGGGTGCTTCTTCCTTCACTGGTCGTGTCAACTCCCTCACTGTCCTTCGCCTTTCTACCAGCGCGACCACCTCATCATAGGTGGAAGGTTCGTTCTGGCTTACCCAGGCACGAAGGTCTGGCAGTAGTACTCTCATGTACTGGTCAATGACCAGAATCTCTAGTATGTCCTCCAGAGTCTGGGACTCAGTTCATAACCACTTTCGTGTGAGATGGATAAAGTCATATAATTGGGACCGCAAGGTTTTGTTTTCCTGGTACCTCCACTCATGATATTGCTGGGCCCGCACTTCGGTCATTACCCAGATCTGGCCAGGATCTCTGCTTTCAGCTGGGTAGTCTGCCGCAGTCTCTTCAGGCAAATCATAGTAGGTCTTTTGGGCCTCCCCACACAGGAATGGAGCGAGGATGCCAGACCACTGTTCTTAGGGCCAAGCCTCTCGCAGGGCTGTCCTCTCACAGGCCAGGAGGTATGCTTCTACATCATCCTCCCGTGTCATTTTCTGAAGCCAATTGCTGGCCCGCATGATCTGCGTCCCATCATGGCCGCGGTTCAGCTCTGTAAGGGCCTTTACCAGGTTTACCAGTTCCCACAACATAGCCCGGTCTTGAGCAGCCTGGTCCATCAGCAGGCGATTAGTCTCTTGCTGCAGCCGTAGTACCTCCTGTTGGGCGGCTGCCTGGACACAAGTAGCCTCCTGCTGGGCAGCCATGGCTTGTATCAGTGCCCGTGCTACCTCCTCCATTGTGGTGAAAAAAAAAAAAAAAAAAGAAAAATAGACCCTCTTCCCTTTTTTTTTTTTTTCCTTCCAGAAACCTTCCTTCTTCTGCCATGCTGTGGACACCAGATCCCACTACTGACATCAGTTGTGACAAAGTTCCGGCTCTACCTTGGTGGGTCTTGCGCTTATTGGTGGATTTGCTTGCCTTGGAGCTTCATGGCAGCTCTCAGCTTGGCCGTTTTTCTGAATTCACAGTCCAGGTCGACGACTCCTGTGTCTGACCAGGAGCTGGGAGGATTTGGGGGCCCGCCCTCTACTCCGGGTTCCAGCCCAGAGCCCTGTGGAATGCAGCCGTCTAGAGTGCCTCCTGGAACAGCTGTGCGACAGCTACAACTCCCTGGGCTACTTCCCCATGGCCTCCTCCCAACACCTTCTTTATCCTCACCATAGGACCTTCCTCCTGGTGTCTGATAATGCTTGTACTCCTCAGTCCTCCAACAGTCTGCGATCTCACTCTCAGCTCCTAGTGCCTCTTGCTCCCAACTCCTCACACGCACACCACAAACTGAAGTGAGCTCCTTTTTAAAACCCAGGTGGCTCTGATTAGCCTGCCTTAATTGATTCTAGCAGCTTCTTGATTGGCTGCAGGTGTTCTAATCAGCCTGTCTTAATTGTCTCCAGAAGGTTCCTGATTGTTCTGGAACCTTCCCTGTTACCCAGGGAAAAGGGACCTACTTAGCCTGGGGCTAATATATCTACCTTCTATTACTCTCCTTTAGCCATCTGGCCCGACTCTGTCACACTGTGCATAGATCAGGCTTTAGCCTGCTCCCCTCCATGGTCAGATGCTGGCTGCATGTGTGTTCATTGAGCATGCTGTCCCAGCTCTGCGCAGATAGGGGAGACAGCAGACCTAAATTAAACTGCCCAAGAAATCCACAGACTCGGTTTTGACCGAGGGCACCCAGCCAGGTTTATTGTCAACGAGGCACAGCCCTAGTATCCTGCAGACTCTACAGGACCACTAATACTTATATGCCTGTTACAATGTACCAGCTCTGTGAATGGTGGGACTTTCCGTTTTCCCCCCACCCCCCCAAGCCAGAGAAAAACACTCCCTCTGAGATACATCTTCATACACCAATACAGACAAGTCACGTATTGCCTCTCTGATGTGCCACCTATTACCTTGTACATGTTGGTTCAATCAAAACCTCTCTATCCATCATGCTGTCATCCTGGTATCCATTCAGGCCCTCTTCCAACTACACCCTCCACCTTCTTCCCACATACTCCAGACTGATTAGCAACAAACAAAAACCTCTTCAGCAACCACATTTGCACTACGCAAGCCATCTAGTGAACCAACCGTGTTTTCCTGTTTTAATGGGACAGTTAGAAACTGCCTGATTCCTCCAGTCATCCTGCCCCCACTCGCCCCCCTCAGGAATGGAAAAGCTCTTTGTGAGCCTGAAAGTTGTATGCAGTATTGTGATCTAATTGGCTCCTGCTCTTGCTTCCCCTTGGGGACCATGAAAGAAGTCAATTACATAACACTAATGTGTATACATATGAATCTTTCAAAAGCAGAGTAGCCATGTCAAGGGAACAAGGAAGTTCAACCCTGTTGTTTCAGAGGAATTCAAACCATTAAAAAAAACAAACAAAAAAAACGAGCACCGATGTCTGTGCTTTAAAACCAAAACAACTAAAAAACCAGTCAGTCAGTTAATTACACTTAAGCAGAGAGAAATCTCTAAGAAGATGTAAATATATTTTCTTGAACATTAGAGGCAAACTCCTCTCTAAAGTGTTTTTCTTGCACATGCAAGCAAGAAAATGCACTGGATAAAACAAACTTAGCTTATTTGAGTTTCTACTCAATTACCTGTTAATGGAAAAAATCTGGCACCACTAATAATGAGGCAGGAATGAGATCACTGTTCTTGAGGCCTGGCTTGTCAGGGAAGCTTGCAACAAGAAGTGCATTTATCTGCCTTTCTATAACCCTTTTCAAGCACTCTGTCAGGGAGCCCAAACTGAACAGCCAGTTTAGAAGGAACTTGGAACCTGCTCCAGGCCTCCTAGGCCCTCTGGGAAAAGGAAAATTATTGTTGGCAAGTCTGCCTGGCTCCAGAAGTTGATCCAGTGCCCCCCACTTGCCCATGCAGCAGCAGACAGAGCTAAGAATTTTGTTATAATTAAATAACAGAGTGCTGATTGGTTGCTGGAGGTGGTCTTGAAACTGGTGTTTAAGGCAGAGGAGAACAACGGTTACTATTCATAGGAAAAATGGAGTCTTAAATCCATCTGCTTCATTCCAAATTTAGGCCAAAAAAATGCTCACTCACTGTCTTTAAAAATACCACCTGCTTAGCTATTTTGTATAATGTGCCATTATATAAGTTTGACGGAGAGGCTGAAAAAAGCAAGAAAAGAGAAGCAGATTAAAAAGGTATAGCTGGAGCCAAATAAAAAGCAGCCACCTATTCAAAAGGGAAGGTAAAAGGAGATAGAAATTGAGATGTTTTCTTTGGAGGCTAAACAGGGTGCTTGCCAAAATCCAAGCACCAGCAGCTACAAATGAGCTTGTTGCAAATAAGATCGCCATAATTTTTTTAAAGCCTTTCTGCCATGCCTACCAGATAAATATATAGAACAGGAGTGCTCAAAGAGCAGCCAAGCAAGACATAACACACACAGCCATGTGTTGTAAAAGGCCACCGAGATGAATGGCCCTTGTACACTACACAGAGGATCATGTGTATAACCCAGTTTGCTCTTGCTTCTCTGAATGTCACCAAAATGTGTTATTAACCATGTTACAGAATTGTGCAGCAGCCCTTGGTCTTTTCTGCTGTAGCACAATTCCATGGCACGGTTGGGTCTCTGCCAAAGGGGTAAGCCAAAGGGTATTGCAACACGCTACTCCAGTACAAGTGAGGAGGAGTCGGACAAGCAAGAGTCAAAGCTACTATTCCTTGTGTTGTTTTAATTTCTGGTGAACTCATCCAACAAGAAACTTTTCTCTCTCAAGCAGGGAAGGCAGAAGCATATGAAAGCATGGGGGATTCATGTGTTTTATTTTGAAGCTAAAAAAAAATCAAATTAAATTAGGTGCCAACCTCAGGCAAATGGCAGATCTAGCCAGGTGGGTGTAAATTAGTAATAAATGTTTGTGAGGTCGAGTCTTTGGGGTGAAATTGACCCCTGACTTGAGGCCATCATAAGGCCTACAAAACACTTAATCCTTCAGGGAATCTTTAAGTAGGAAGATAGTTAAAGCTGGACCAGTGACAGCTTCACCATCGTGTTGGTAAATCTGGGCTGTTTGCATGTGCATGTTCTAATGTATCTAATCTACACTTAAAACTGTGCAAGAACATCTTAAAACAACAGCCAACTACCTATCTAGGTTTTTTATAATATTGACCATCACTACTATATTTCACAATATGTCTACAATGAGATAAAAAACCACAGCACTGAGTAGCAGAGACCACGTCAGCTGACTTGGGCTCCTGGGGGTCAGGCTGCAGGGCTCAAAATAGCAGTGTAGATGTTCATGCCCATGATGAAACTCTCCTTGTGGCAGGGTCTCAGAGCCCAGACTTCAACCTGAGCCTTACTATCGACACTGCAATTTGATAGCCATGCAGACCAAACCTCTCAATCCCAAATCAGCTGTTTTAGGTCATGGCCATGGCCTAAGTGGCCATGCTGCAGGTCTTTTATTGCAATGCAGACATACTCTAAGATTGTTTGAGTATTCATAGATTTTAAGACCAGAAGGAACCAAACATCTGACCGACCTCATGCATAATATCTAGTTCAGGGGTTGGCAACCTTTCAGAAGAGGTATGCCGAGTCTTCATTTATTCACTCTAATTTAAGGTTTCGCATGCCAGTAATACAGTTTAACATTTTTAGAAGGTCTCTTTCTATTAGTCTATAATATATAACTAAACTATTGTTGTATGTTAAGTAAATAAGGCTTTTAAAATGTTTAAGAAGCTTTGTTTAAAATTAAATTAAAATGCAGAGCCCCCCGGACCGGTGGCTAGGACCCAGGCAATGTGAGTGCCACTGGACAACAGCTCATGTGCCATAGATTGCCTACCCCGGATCTAGTTACTCCTGTATTGAACCCAATAACTTGTGTTTTACTAAAGCACACCTTCAAGCACATCTTCATAGCTGTATGCAAATGATAGCTATATTGCATCTTAGCTACAAACTGTTCTGTCCAGATTTTTGTTTATTAGTGTTTGTTTTCGTGATTGTACAAATGGCCCATGCTGTTATTTTCACTGTGAATCCCCCTTACATCTTTTTATGGTCTACTAAAACTAGTAGACCTCTGAAGAGCCTTTCTTTCATTCTCTTTATTTCAATAAAGCTTAGAACCATGTGGCACTGGTTTACTGAGTCAGCAACTGCTTCAGCTTTAACTTCTTAAAATTCCATATACTAAGTGAAAAATGAGATTTACAAAGCTCATGGAAAATAAATGTCTCCTGACTTGAGAAATATTGACTAGCTTCTTTGCCTTACCTATAAAAACAGATGGAAGGAATAGCTACAGTGAATGGCTTACTGTATGTAGAAGTCCATGCTCTCACGTGTAAGCCCCCAACCCCCCACACTATTAACTTCCCTGGTCATCTAAGGCCCCTTAATCAGCCCATCCCTTTGGTAAAGTCTTTGTCATAACATAGGTTTGAAATTCACCCCTGTGCAGAGGGTGTGCCGTGGTCAGCAGCTCAATCCCCAGATCAGGCTATGTTCTCAGATCCATCTTGGTTTATAATTAGATTGTAAGCTCTTTGGGGCAGGGACTTTTTGTGCTGGGTTTGTACAGCACTTAACACAATGGGGCCCTGCTCAATGACTGTAGCTCCTCGATGCGGTGGTTATACAAATCATTATCATCGTTGTCATCATCCTCAAGCCCTTGAACAGGCTTTCGTCATAGAGGGGAATTTTAACCAGACGAAATATGGAGCCAACTCTATGATGTAAAATGACCGAGAGAAATATCAACAGTGCCTGCCTGAATTGTTTGAAGAGATTTCTCTCAGGGGCTGGGGGATGATACTCAATGATGACCTATGTTGTTTGTTTCCAAAATCTATATGATGGTTTCCCTCAACACGTCAGAAATATACCCCAACACCAGTTGCCCACCACACACGAGACCTCTGCAACACTGTTGTGCATGGTGCCTCTCTCATAGTGTGCACATGCGGAAAACCATTGTGTCCAGGATCAGATTTTGGGCTTAGTGTTTCAAAAAGTTTCTAATAAAACCGCAAGCAAAAAAACCCATTTGCTGAATACATGAATCATACCTTGATGGCGTCTCCTCTGAACCATGGTTCTCAAAGACCTCCCTTGAGTGCCGTATTTCAAACTGGAAGAGAGCAGCCATCCTCAACACTGATACAGCACATGTGTTTGTTCTGATGGATGGTTGTGTGCCAGGAAGAGTTTGAAACATAAAAAACCTCCCAAAAACTCTTATGTAGCTGGACAGTAATTCCAGCATCATGTTCAATTTCCTGGCTATCAACTGAAATGAGGTTTGGCATTTTATGTGTTTCAGATGCATCAGATTCTTGCAGTCATGGGTGGTGACATCTCTTTCACAAACATGGAAATAAATATCGTTTCACCAACACTGAAATGCAGCCTCAACCACCGAACCAGGCCGAAGGCAGATTGCACCTGAGGAAACGCCTTCAGCTTTATATACAAGTCTGGGAGGGGAAGGAAGGGAAAGAGTAGGGTCTGATCCTGCTCCCATGAAGGCAATGGGAGTTTTTCTATAGACCTCAATGAGAGCAGGATCAGGCCCTGGACCCACAGGAAAAAGGGAACTCATTAAATGTACATAACCACCAAAGGGGGTTTGTTGGTTTGCTGCTTTGCATTAATGCCTTTAGAAGGAAATGTGCCAAAATTCAACACACACTTTTTATGATCTATTATTAGCAATCTCAGTTTCAGAAACAATGCTGGCTGCTACACGGCTATATGGGATTAACCCCCTTTTTCCAACAGCGACAACAAAAGGAATTATAAGCACTAAATATTTACTTTAAATCTCTGGAGAGACTCGTATCAGCACCTCCCTGTTCAAGCCAGGCAACCTCATTCTCTAGCCGGCATATTGAGTTTGTCTCCAATTTAGGCTTTATTCATGGTGTGGGTCAGCATTCTTCAGAAAAGCCGCTCTTCCTTTCTTTCAAAGAAGGCACAGATATTTTCCTTAGAGAACAAGTATCATAGAAAGCAATTAAGCAATCAGAGACAGATTAAATTGTTGACTTAATGGATTTTGGTTTTGCTCTTGATAACACCCCAACACACTTCAGGCTGGGTCACACATGGTCGGCAGATAAATTACACCCAAAGGGATGCAGTATGGTCTAGGGCAGGGGTCAGCACACTGGGTTCTATTCCTGGCTCTGTGAGTGACCTTGGACAGGCTACTTCACCGATGTGCACCTCAGTTCCCCCCACCTATAAAAGAATTCTTCCCCTTCCTTTGGACGGTGCCTGAAGGTCAATGGAGGAAAAGCACTGAAGAAGAGCTAAGTACTATGCAATTGCACTGAAGGGTATGTTATGAGAGGCTCACCTTCACAATTCTCTTCAGGATAATATTCTAGCAATAATGGGTGGAGATTTCAGATGACTAGGGGATTTAGCCACACAGTTCTCACTGGCATTTTAATGGTGAGTTGTGCAGTGTAATCTGTGGGTCGGCTTTGAAACCCTCCACAGCCATATTTAAATACACATTCATCCAACACATGCATATACATTTATTCTCTTATCTATAGAATATCTAAACGAGCAAGGGCAATATACTGCAAAGCCTTGCTTATATGGATAGCTGCATTGATAGCAGTGAGGGTGTATTTGTCTAAGAACTCCTTATGGGAGTAAAGGCTGGTAGCAATGGGCCCACGCTCTGTGCCTGAATTACTCAGCCCAACAAAGAAAGTTCAGAACCATTTCTCACAGGCCCAATTCTCCCTTAGGCAGAGGGCCAGCAAAATCGCTATGTGACCATCTAAGTTCTACCTGAGCCCTATTTTGAGAAACTTAAGTAGTGCATTGGCAATAATTTCACTCTGGATAAACTTGCTGATTTAACTAATGGTTGTAAAAATGCCACAAGGAGTCCAGTAGCACCTTAAAGACTAACAGATTTATTTGGGCATAAGCTTTCGTGGGTAAAAAAACCAACCCATGAAAGTTTATGCCCAAATAAATCTGTTAGTTTTTAAGGTGCCACCTGATTCCTTGTTTTTGTGGACACAGACTAACACGGCTTACCCCCGGTAAAAATGCCAAATTCATAGTTAGTGCCAGTGCTGCCACTATCAACTATGGGAATATTTGGGGATAAAATTATCACAAGAGACTGTAAAACAAGAGCATCAAAATTCCCCTCCTCCCCCCAAAATCTTGCTTTAGCCCTGGACTATCATAGAAAATGGCCAGTGTTTAAGACTTAGGGGTGAGATTTTCAAAAGCACCCAGGACCCAGCTTTTCTATTCTCAATGGGATCTGCTGGGTACTGAGCACTCATGAAAATATTTTTTAGTCCCTTTTGTTTTTTGATTGACAGAAACGAATGTCAGGGCAAGCTGGAAACTACTTTTTTTTTTTTTAAAAGCAACAGTAGAACCTGGGACTCACTCCTTCCGAATTGTAGTAATCAGCCCAAGTGCTCAAAATGCCCATTGTAACCAAAACCTTTTTTTTTCTTTCAAACACACAACATGTGTCAGTTCGTATCAGCGTTGTGCAAAAGGACAGAACACGGTCTTATGCATGTGTACCACCATGTGTATTCACCATGCATGTGAATTTCATCCCCTATCATGTGAAACTGACCTGATGAATCACTAGATTGCTGGGCTGAGCATATGGAGTTTGCTTTTAAAGTATAACCAATCAGACCTATCTTTCCCTCCAACTGTCAGAATCAAATGGAGAATATCATTATTTTCAGTTCATGTTATTATTTATTAATTGTATAATGCCAGCAATGAGCTAATTGCTTAACATAAAAGTGATTTCACTGCTGTTTCACACACCCCCTCCACACATACCAGTTTGCTGAGCAAGGTAAAGGCTTTGTCCACTGAAAATGAACAATTACAGGAACTCAGCTAGAATGGCATTATACAAATTGAAAATATTTCCCATGAGTGGAGGAGGCAGAAAATCGGAAAAATGTTCATGAACACAGAATTTTTTTTGTCATTTATTCGTTGAAATTTTGAAATAATTTCATCCAACTCTTCTGATCAGACGCATGCCAAGTGAGTCCACATTTTAAACCTGCTTGGCCATAATAAAATGCAATCAACACATAAATGAGTTGACAAGTCATTCTCTGCACATACTAAGTTGCTTTTATTAATCCAGAACTGCATGCTACAGATACTGTACAGCATGAACATTTATTCATTACAAAAATGGCTTCCAAACCATTAAAAATGAAAATCGGAATAAGAGCATAAAACGGAACAGTAACATCACAACTGTTAGGAAACATTCAAAGTATTCACAAAAAATGTTATAGTTAGCATCTTAATAAACCAGAGAAAAACCGGAGACAGTTTTACAATCGCTTCATGTCAACTACAATGGCACTGAATGAACAGATGAACAATTTTTCAGCTTTATACAGCGGGTTTTTTTTTGTTTTTTGTTTTTTTTGCAACATCAACATGCCTAGGTTTTTTTGTTTGTTTGTTTTAAGTTTGCTACCTACCTGTATGTAGTAAGTGTACATAAAAGTGGCAGTCTGATTTTCCCTTTATGAGAAATCTAATATACAGAATTTGGCCCTTAAGGGTTTATACCTCTTCATTTTAAATGCTTTCCGGACAATCTGCTACCAAACACGTCTGTTATAGGTGACATTAAAACTACATACATATCTACCTATGTAACATCACAGCAAAACATGATGAACAAAAAAATTACAGCATTTAAAAAAAATAGAGTTGTTGGGAGAAAGTTAAGTCACTGAGAATTTTGGCACAAAGATTTTGCACACGGTCTACAGTTCTAATGTCGCAGGGAATTCAACTGCAGTTCTGAATGAGAGACACTTGGACGTTGCTATTTTTCAAACAGCGTTGCTAAAAAGTCCCTTGCTAATTTTTCAAGTCTTTTTGTATGTGTAATGGCTTTTAAAGCAATTTTTGTTTGTCATTTATTTACTTTTACACTATTGATCCTTTAAAATGCATCTGCAAATGTCCATTTGGTGGCAACTGTGTTTCATACAGGAAAAAAAAATCAAAACAACCCCCCACCCCCGGAAAAATATATATATACACATTTATATATAAACTTAAAAACCTTGTACAAATGAGTTGTTATATATAAGATGCTTACACTAAGGAAAAAAACTTTATACAATGTTTCAAGAAAAAAAAGGGAAAAAACATATTTAAAAATGGACAACATACAGATACAACAAGCAATTTCTAAAGCAATAAATACTACTGGTCCAATAGCGTTGTGATACTTTTAATTGTTGAGTAGCATTCCCTCCCCCAAAAAGAACAACACCATGGAACAAGGTTTATTAACACATTTTAACCCTTTTGTTTCTGTACATTTAAACAATAACAAGTAACATCACAATAAAAGTTGTTTCACACGAGGAAGAAAAAAAAAGTAGCGGCACTGCATTCATTGTGCCCTTAAAGGTTTAAAAACCAGATGTAAAATGATTGGTTCGCAAGCTCGTATTTAATACAAATAATAAAGAACCAACACCTTCTGCAAGGGCTGTTTCAAAATTGCTTCTTTTTTTTTTTAATTTTTAAAATCAGTCTTTAAAACTAAGCTATCAGAACTACATAACAGTTATGTATATATATATATATATATATTTTTAAACGCTACAAAGACTTTAAACAGCTGTTGATAAAAATTTTGGCAGAATCATGAGGCTTTTTCTCATCTACATATTTAAAAGGATAAATTGAAATAACGATGGGTCAAATATTGACCAATGAACTCGATAAACATCAACTAATGTAGCCATATGGCACAAATTAAAAAATAAAACAAAATTTAAAAAACAAACAAAAAGGACAAAAAAATCCAACCCAACACAATTTTAAAAAAGCAAGGGCTAAAGAGGCTAAAGCTATTCTAAAGACTTGGTTACAAGTGACAGTGGCTGGGGCTGTGTCCCAGCCAAAGAATTATGGGAATGCAAGGAGGATGTCGAAGGTTGGGCTAACGATGAGGATGGTGCTGCTGACAGCTGTAAAGTGGCAGGCGGATGATCCAATGGCCCGTTCTGACAATCAGTAGCAGACAGGGCGCTGGGCTTGCTAGCAGAGCTTTCGGTCAGGACTAAGGAGGACGGTGGCGGCATCATGGAGAGGTGTGCCAGCGGGTCGGGTTTCAATGTTAGCGAGAGGGGTTGTGTTTGTTCAGTCTGCGGTTTTGAGTCTCTTGTGGGGGAGGCTAGCATGTTAGGAGAAGAAGGAGGAGAGTCTAGTAAGCTTCCATCTGAAGAGGGTGGGCTGATGCAGCTGCCTTCACCTTGTATGTAGCGAACGCACTTTTTTTTTCTCCTAGAAACAGGGAGAGAGTTATCTGTGAATAAAGGGCAAAGATGCTAATGGAGAAAGGTATCTAAAGCAATGAGCCATCAATAAACTACCCTGAGCTCTGAACAGATTACACCCAGAGCCTACACGGTGCTTAAAGGGTTGCTGGGTGTGTATAAGCCACTAAGTCCTCTAAGGAACTGGACTTTCTGCTACCAGACTTGGAGATGATACGGATTCTCTCTTTGTTCTCCTGTTCAGGCTATTTATTAACAAGGTTCAGATTCAATTTCTTGTAGCCCGATATACTACTTGTTTTCCTAAAAAGGTCAATCCTCCCTACAAAAATTTAACCCCGATAAACTAAAAACTTTAGAGAGCTAATAATTTATCCACATTGGCCTGTATCAAATTTTAAAAAGCTGACTGTAGCACCATGCACCCAAAGGCTGCTTTTAAGTGATTGATTTAAAGGCTTTGAGATACACCACCTTTCCGAGGCAGCAGAAGCTGTGGACTACCGCTCATATATTTTTTTTCTGTTCAGAACCACACCAAATCCAGAGTCAGACAGAAAGGAAATGTAATAGGAAGAACAAAAGGAAGGGAAATAAAAACAAAACAATAAAAAAAAAACAAGAAGAAGAACAAGATAAACAGAAAATGATTCAAAATAACAAGAATAACTGGTTGTATGGCCTGCAGGTTGTGGCTTAAAATTATTTTGTTTTGTGTTGTTTGTTTTGCCGGGAAGGAGTAGGTATTCTGGTTGTTTTTTTCTGTATTTTAGGGAATATTCCTTTGAGAGGCCGTTCATGTAACTTCAAAGCGGGGTTCAATCTCAGTAAGCGAACAACATAACAACAGGTAAAAAGATGAGGAGCAACACAGAACTCAGTTCACACCAGGAATTATGGGAGTCTCACAAGAAATGCTGACCTAAAAAACCCCACCAAGCCAACAAAGATAATTTCTCCCTTTCTCTCCCCCCCCCGCCCCTGCCCCCCTCACCACCCATTTTGGAGTCACAAACAAAAGAGGACAGTTTCAGAATACTTCTCTTGGCCGGATGTACGCAGAACAAAAATAATTAGGCACACCACTACAGCATCTTGGCCAAAGCGGTGAAAGTCAAGCCACGCAAACACAGTTTTTCTACGGGAAGTGCTAAAACCAGTATCACACCCTGTGATTCATTTGACAAAGTTCATTAAACTCTCAAGATAAAGTCAGCTGAGCTTTACAAGGAAAAAAAAAATGAAAGAATGTATTTCCAACTAATTCTACTGGATACAACACAACAGTTAAGCGACTCGGCAATGAATGGCAAAAGGAGGTGAACAGAAATAAGGGTTTGTTTCCCAATTTATCATGCATGGAATATCAATGTCAGTGGGTGAATTCTCCCCAAGATCTAAACAACTGCAATTCCATTCAAGTAAATGGATTTGCACCCTCTTGTATCGACGGTGGATTTGGCCCGTCAAAAATGGGTATTTTGTTGTGTCAATCCAGGTGGGAAAAATAAGCCATCTCCCCTGCTTTGTCTTTGGTGCTAGTTTGTTTTTGTTTTTTTACTATGAGCTGGATCTGATCTTCTGGGTCACAGAAAAAGATATTGTCTGGTACTGTACCCCACCTCGCACCTGCTTCAAAGAGGGGTTTGGCAGATTTCCATGTCATAACACTCCCTTACCAGAGTCAGACAATAGACTGAGGTTCTGCTCAAAGTTCCACACAGAAAGGTAAATGGTTAGGGCTATTAGAGTTTTTTTTAACCACGTTAGCCTGCAGATCAATACATGCTAAAAACTAAGACGTTCATGCACTTAAAAATGTAAAAGAAAGACACACACAAACACACACACAAAAGGGGAGGGGAGAGAGAAAAAAAGAACAAGAGAAGAAAAAAAAGGTGAAGATGTCAGGCAGCAAACCATGCTTTATTAGGGCAAAGTTAAAAGATGGAAAAAGCAATTTGGTGGGCTCAAACAGAACCTTGCTAAATTCCTCTATCAAATAACAGGTTTCTGAGTAGCAGCCGTGTTAGTCTGTATTCGCAAAAAGAAAAGGAGTACTTGTGGCACCTTAGAGACTAACAAATTTATTTGAGCATAAGCTTAACTTCATTAACTGGTATGGATTAGTTCTGACATTCTTCCCTCCCCCAAAAAAATCTAGTTCCACATTACTCGGTTTCTAAATTGAAATTGTGTAATGCTATCTTATCCACAATTCAAACCTGGGCTTTTTTGTACCACAGGTGGACATTGGACATGATGCCACGTTTCGGAACTGTCATGGCTAACGACTATGTGGAAAAGTAGGCAATAACATTTAAGGAAGGTCCCAGGTAGTCAGAAATCTCAGTTTCTAGCACACAGAGGATTCAAATTCTGCTCACTTTACACACATCAGCTCTTATGAGGTGCTTATTATCAAACCATTGCTGACTTAGGTCCAATACTCTAATATTCTGTCTGATCAACTCTGGGCTTTTCTTTCTTTCTTTCTTTCTTTCTTTCTCTTTTTTTTTTTTTTTTTTTTATTACTACTAGCTTGACTTTCGGCCTATGGTTGAGAGTAAGAGCTAGAGCATCTCATGGCAAAGCAGAATATGGTTAGGGCACCACAGATGTGAAAGGTCTTCTTGGCTTACATGTTAATACTCTTTCTAAAGTCAAATTCTGCCCCAGAATAATTAAACCAATTGCCTTTCATTTTCATTTCAGCATGATGTTTCTCCCTACTTCTATTAAATGTTCATTTCTTAATATTAAAGGGAAAGCTGGTAGTCTACAATTCATTTACAAAAAACTTCCTGTTTAAAGGGAGGTCTTGCTCTAACTTCAGCTTCCCCTGGTATATTATGTGTGGCTTCAACTAGTTTTCCCATGTTGAACTGGCTCTTTGGGTCACAACAGTGTATTTTTTGTGTATATTTGCGCAGCACAGAACACTCAATAACTAATTACAAACACAAGATAAAGTGCCAAATTCACCACAGGTGTAAATGGGCACAACTTTACTCAAGGGAGTAATTGTGGCTTGAGGGAAAGAACACAGAGCTAGGTCTTGAGTTCTAATCCCTTCTCTGATGCAAACTCGTGATGTGTCCTTGGTTTCCCTTTCTATAAATTGGGATAATAGCACATCTCACAAGTATATTGTGAGAAATAGAGTACATGCAATGTTTTGAAAATGTTAAGAGCATATAAATATTGTTATTGGAGTCAAGATAGCGTGCCCTTTTATACCGGCAGTGAAATTGGCCCTAAAACATCTTGAAAACTAATGACATTGCTGTTACCAGAAATGAAAGCCATGGATAATGACAAGGGTTTGCTGGGTTCCACCTACTATAACTAAAGATGTCTCAGTTTCTGACCCATTATCAAACTGCATATCTTATAGATTCTCTCTCAAAGATCCATTACAGAAAACTAACACTGTATAAACAAGAAGCTACAATGGTTGGCACCCAGAACAAGAAATGCAGTGACCTATATTCCGCCTAATGAGAAAATGCCACAATACATGTAAAATAAAAGAGTCAATAAACATAAAGCTATGAGCTATGTCATTAAAAAGCATTGTCCCAGTCAATGCTTATAATAAAGGTTGTTCCAACAAATAAAAAGACTCTGACCTGCAGCAAATATTTTTGAATAAAACTGAAATAATCTAAGGCAAAAAACGAAGACAAGGGCTTATTTCTCATCAGACACAACTAATGCACTGCCAAAATGATAATCCTATAGCTCAAATGAAAAGCCCCTTTAACGATAAAATGTAGCTTTAATAGTATGATGTTGATATAAGTGGACAGAGAATGATAAATGAAACAAACATGATGTAGAGCTAGTTCTTATAATCACTCAGCATACAAAGTTTGACACATATCAAATACATTATCTATAGACTACATAAGTATCTATTGACACTGTATACTAAATTCATCACGGTATAAGTTTAATTAAACACATTATAAGTATCTTTAGCTACATAAGATTCAAGTATTCTACTTCTTCACAGTGTAAGTGGCTATCCAGTGCCTCTAGATTGGATTTCCTCCCCCTTTTTAAAGCATTTTAAATTGCTATTTTCAAAAGGTATTTAATGTATGTATTGACACTGACATTTAACATTATTGTCTTTGCACTTCACACACAACTCACAGTACTGAGCATGCTTCTAATGGAACTTATAATTCACCAAATGGGGAAGAATGCAATCTTTTAAAGACATTTTACAAGCCTTCGCTTAGCATAATGGTTAGACACACAGTACATTCTCAATCCATGTTTGTGCTTGGCATCGAGGAAAACAAAAGGAGTGTGTGCATGCACATAATATATGAACATCTAGTCTATCTTCTAAATGAGATAAAGCACATGGCAAGGGCATGAATAAGCAGGAAAGGTGAGAGAGGAAACACTACATACAGAGTGTGGTTTTGGTTGAAATACCTACCATCATAATATTCCATATTCAAAGACTGCTTGTATTAGAACAAAGAAACAACAAATTTAACCAAATGTGGTTATTACGGAAAGGGAATGAGAAAAAGAAGTAGTTGGTATCCCTCCACCAAGAAACAAGTACCTTCTGAGTTATCCATGGAACTACAGATTTGGTATAAACCTGCAGTAGAACATGGGCTGTTGAAATTTGGGTTGTTAGGTGCCTTTTACTTCCTGAAAACTGTCCTACCAAAGCTGCAATTAGTTTTCTCTGGAGCTCATGTGTTTACAGCTCACTTTGCTGGGTTACACTTTTAAGAATTTCAGAAAAATGGTGTTAGAAAATGTAGATATGTTACATAAATATTTTCAGGATTGATATATATACATTTTTAAATTTTGCAAATAGGCTAATGGCATGACTACAATATAAGCTGTAAACACTGGCTTGTATTTATATATATTTGTGATGAAAACACCAGTGCTGCAGATCACAGAATCTTTTAACCCTTTGGAGATAGTGGACACACACACACAAATGCAGCGTAAATGTCCACCTAAGCATTCATTTTGCTAACCGTCTGGACAGTGCCAGTTTTATGTACCTCAGGGTTTGCTTGTTCCCAGTTCTACCACCAGGGAAAGGTTATTGGTAAAGAAAGAGAAGAAATGGCATTACATCAGCAAGAGAATTTAGCAATTAAATTTTGAGAATTGAAGATTATTAGCATTTGATGCTGTGGGAGAGAGAAGGTGGGAGGGTGGGGGAAAAGGTTAAAAAAAAATAAATCACACAAATGCACTGAGAGGACAGAATGCTTTTATTTCCCCAAAGGCCTAATTGGGTAGTATACCTGCATGGTTTGCACCATAAACTCTGTCGGTCAAGCCCGAACAATGCCCGACACTTCTTTGGAGTATTTGCATCTGTTAGCATAAGGTAAACACAAAAAATACAAACACAATGGTGGATAGAGCTCATTTGGACGTGAAATCTTAGCTACAGCTACATTTCTCTTTAATTGTGTCAGTTTTATTTGGTAATCTCCCCTTATACCAAGGGTATGAAAGAAAGAAGGCTTCCACACCGAGCCAAAGCAAACAAACAAAAAAAACCCTAAAATGGTTACACTGTTGTGCATTTGCTTCACTTAGCCCACTGTCTGTAACACGTTCAATGCTCGCATTATCAAAGGGCCTTGGACATGTTTGGAGTATGCAACATTCCTTGAGAGAAGGCTGGGAGGGTGGGATTCTGTTTGCAGTCACGGATCAGATATGCTTAGGCTGATGCTGTTTTACAGTGGGTTTTTGGCTAGCAGCAGCAAGGAAAGAGGGGGAGGGGGGAAGGCAAAACCCTTTCAGAGAGATGATCATTCATGGCAGCGTCCCACTCCCTTGTGTCTTCTAGATCACAAACACAGAGCTACAAAGCAACAAGGCAGGAAAAAAGGGGGAAAGTACCAAATAAACCAGCTGCAAACCAGCCATAGCGAGTCTGGGAAAACTATACACACCTGCAGGGGCCGCACCAGTTATTCTGTTGATCAAGGCCAAAGCGCGCTCGGCATTTCTTAGGAGCGCTCAGGTCTGAATGAGTTCAAGAAAGAAGCGAGCAGAAAAAGGAGAGAGAGAAAAGGGGAAGAAAAAAAAAGAGAAAGATAAAAATAAAAAAAATAAAAAAGGGAATAAAAATCAATGACCTCATTATTAATCGCAAAATATCGACGTTCGATTTAAAAGTTAAAAAAATAGTGATAATCACATTCTTATTCAACTCTTGAAATTAGCTGTTGCAATTAAAGCTGCAGTATCCCTTTGTAAAGGACTGTCTCTTCTCATTTAAACAGCAAAGGGAAGTTACCGTGGTTTGTTTAAAATGATGGGTTTTTGGCATATTTTCTTCTCTTTTTGGCGGGGGGGGGGGCAAGGGAAGGAAGAAAAAGAAGCTAAGTATGGAGGTTAGCTCTTGAACATGCTTTTTTCTTCAACTCAGACAAACACACACAAAAAAGAGAAAAGGTAAAAAGGTATCTATTGGGATAATGCAGCTTTTAGAATAACATTCATTTTTTTTATTTTAATTTTTTAATAATTTTTTCAACAACAAAAAAAAGAAAAAGAAAAAGAATGGATAAGAAGCAGCAGACTGCAGAATGGGCATGTTAGCATCAGCCAGAAAATAAATGGAAAGCATGGGAAAATGCGCCGAGTTAGTCAAGCTAGTGAATTGTAATGGACAGTCTTGAACAGAAAGGCAAAATAAATAAACCAAAACCAAATGACATTAAAAAAAAAAAAAAAACCATACTGCGTAAACATGCTGATGTGAGAAGACTTAGTGGGAGCCGTGAAAAATGCCATTAGATTAAGGAGGTTCATTACTGATTTCCTTCTATTCTTTATCAGTCTCTTTAAAGAAATACTGCATATTCAATTTGCACAGTTAGTACAATTCTGAGATTTTTTTACTGTATTATTATTTAATAGCAATGTAACAAAACAAAACAAAAAAGAACAAAAACAAAATTAAAAAAAAAACTACCAAACATATTATATAGATATATACTGTAAAAACGTGTGGATTTTTTCCCCATTTAATGTCATAAGTGTTTAATGTTAAAATCTATAATGGCAGGAAAAAAATTAAAAAGCAGTTTATAAACTATTCAAAATGACTCAAAATGACATTAGCACCTGTAATCGGAGGAAGTGAAAGGCAAGGATTTAGGAAACATTCGCTGTGTTCTGAAAAAAAAGAAAAAATTATACAAAGGCTTCAAAAAAGTTTAATCAGGGCTTCTGCAAAATTGTCTATGAGATTGCCTATGCAGTATTTCTAATTGCCTACAGAGAATGGCAAACCTCCTTAATTTAAAATTGGCGCGATTTACCACTGTAAGGCATGCATCAGAACACACAGGTACAGCCCAAATTAATACCAAACACATACGCACGCGCACACACACACACACACACACACACACACACACACACACACACACACGCACACACACGCACAAAACAAGCACACAACTTTATAACAATGGCATAGGCATTACAACTATACTTCTGAAGTTAATGGCTTTGTAATTATTAAGAACAAATTCACCTAATTTCACAAAATGCTTTACATGCAGTGATTTGGTTACTAGTTTTAGAAGGGCAGTAATAGGCAATTAATTAAAATGCATTAAACAAAAATAAAAGGCTGACTACAATAGGGATCGGATGCCAAAGAGGCCAGGAGAAGCCCATTCCTCCCTCCCTCTTTCCTTCCCTCCCCAAAATCTAGGAACAGAAGGTCAGATTCTCCACTGTTCCACTAAGCAAGGTATATTGACTTATTTTACTTACCATTGGTCTCTCCTGGCTGCTTATCCCTTTTCCTCTTCTTCTTCTTTCCCTGCATGCAACATATACAAATAGAAAGGATTTGTAAGAACCCTTTTTGTAAGATGAGGCAGAGCGACACGAGGGAGGACTGTCCTGAAAGCTCACCCAACAGGGCTATGAATCACTGCATGGCAGACTAGTGAAGGAGCGCACTTGTGGCTCTTGCTCATCTCAGGGAAGCTAGGGAAGTGACAGAGCCATGCATCCAGGTCTGCCTGCTTACCTTGATCTTAGCCCTTTATTCTATTGCAAAGCAGCTTCACCAGAGCCTGAAGTGTGAAGGCAGCGTCCACAAAGCGCTGTAAGTGGCTGAGAGAGGGTATGAGGGCTAGAAGGGGCAACTTATTATGTCAGCACGAGTTAATAAATCTGACACCTCACTTCCCTCTGCCAGACATCCCTGATGCCTGGAATGGGCCAAAACCTTGTAGAGTGGTATCCTCAAGGAGGCATAATGCTCCTTGGCACATGTCCATGTTGAGAACAATGGAGAGACAGAGAGAGAGCTCAGACTTGGACACTGACTCCTCTACTGCAAAAAGTGACTATTAAAATAGACAAGGAAGCCATACTGACATGGAAAAGCTAACATGCAGGAGTGCTGGTTTAGCAATTGACAGAAAACCCAGCAACTGTAGTCGAGGGGAAAATAAAATCAAACATGTGCTTTATCTAAGACATTCCACAGATTCTGCCCCATGGAAAAACCAAGGAACAGTAGGGTTTTAGAGTAGCAGCCGTGTTAGTCTGTATTCGCAAAAAGAAAAGGAGTACTTGTGGCACCTTAGAGACTAACAAATTTATTAGAGCATAAGCTTTCGTGAGCTACAGCTCACTAACTGTAGGTCCTTTCCCAAACAGTACTTTCCAATAAGTAACTTGCTGTGTGCTGTCAAAATCCAAGACGATGAGGTGGGTGGTGGTTGGGGTTTTTTGCTCTTCTTATACTCACCTCAAATAGCATGGGACAGGCCATGACCACAAAGCTACTGTGAATCTTGTGGAAACCTAATTACTATTTTGACAAAGAGAGGGTTGTAAGGGCTGACTATGGTCCAGAAGAAGAAAAGGGGATCTCTTCTCTAGTAAGTAATCTTTCCTTCCCTACTTCCCTCAGCATTGACCAATACAGCTTGCAGACAATACAAAGACTTCGAAGATTCTCAAGGCTGGAGCAAGGGGAATAGGATTCTTTCATTTTCATGGGCTCTCTGGATACCCAAGCGATGATTTCTAGGCCAGCAGAGTTGTCTAGAAGGAGCACAGTGATCTCTGCCTTTGGAAGAAGTAGGAGTAAGAGGAATTGGTGAAAAGACACGAGAGAATCACTAAGGCAGCAGTCTCCTGTGTCCAAGAGGAAACAAAGCTTTATGTTCTCCAAGTAGGAACCTTGCAGTGCTTCTGAAGGCCTGACTACATCTGAGGGAAGGACAGAAAGTACTCCTAGACATAGGACAGCTTCTCTTCAGTAACTTGGTCTGACGCCCATCTAAGTGGTTAATTTTGGGCTTTAGCTCAGCATCTCCTCTAAGATGTTTATGCTCTACTTGTAACAAGCAAAAATGTGAATGTTCTTTTGAAGCTGGAGTTTAAAAATCCTGTAGGGCTCCTGGCAAAGGGCCTCCAAACTTGTCTTTCCTTGCCTGTTCAGGTAGCGAACTGCCACTCTGCTGTCTTGGATGTGACAAGTATAGTCTTGTTCGGGAGAATGTTTTGCTGATAGAAGGAAGGCTGTGTATGCAGGCAGTTTTAATGGATATGCCTGTAATTCTGTGGCCAAGTTACTGCTATTGGGGAATTATCTCAGTCACATCTCAGATGATTTTCAGAAGGGGGTTGCTATCTTTGGTATAGTTTATGTAAAACTGCAGGGGCCATCTCTTTAACAGAGGACTGCTGGCGCCATTCCAGTCACTACACCTAAAGACTTTGGGAACAGAGAGGCGACACCTTGCTAAGCAGTCCGGAGGCAATACATCACACACAAAAACAGGGCTCAAATTCCACTTTCATTTACTCTGATGTAAATTCAGAGTAACTTCACTCAGTGGAATAGCTCCAGATTTACAACATTCTAACTGAAATCAGGCTATTGACCCAGGCCTGTACATCTGTGGTTCTTATTTCAAGAGACACTTGGATAGATTAACAGAGTAAAAGGGCCCCCAGAGTATATTTATTTAATTTTTGCAGTATGTTTCAGAGAGAAATCAAGTATTTTTTTTTCCAGTTGGAGAAATCAGAGCACTATCGGACAAGGACCAGCTGGGACACAGACATGAGTCTGCTCCAGCAGCTCCTTTGCTGGTAAACACAATAAAAAGAGGGAGTGGATTCTGAGCCTCCTGACCACTGTACCAAGCCTTCAAGCCAGGTATCAAAGAGCTATAATTAAAAATGACTGATGAGTATGTTTTTGCCAAGGATATTTTTGGTCCCTTATCAACATGAGCTTGGGAAACTCTGTTCCACACTAATAAACACTGGAGAAAGATGCCAACAGAATCCCTTCACAGTCTCTTAAAGGAAGAGAGAAAATCATTTAATTTCAAATTTCTGTACAACGGAGAAGATATTTGATTAGACATTTAAATCACAAAGATAGCAGCTCTTAAGGTGCCTCGCAGACAACACAACACATTTCTCTTCTTTGCTCATTACTCTACTCAAATGGAGATGGAAGGTCCAAGGATTTTTCCATCCCTACACTACGCAAGTGCTCTGGCTATAAGAGATCTAGATCCGGATATAAAACACTTGCTGTCTGTTTTGATGTGTTCTCTTTCTCTCTCCAGAACTATGTCCACCTGCCTATTAGACCTTCTTATCCTGATTCTCCTGTTAATAGCAAAGGTAATGTTGCTGGACCCATTCAGCATCCAAAGGAGTAGCATAGGAACTTGCTTTCAAAGGCAGCATGAATTCACACCACTTACCACAAGAGTTTTGTGGTAAGTCCCACCCCTTTGCTGGAAGTTTACCCATAAGCGCCCTTGTTTACCAAGTTACGCTAGATCAGTACCTCTAGCCCTGATGGTTTAAAATCCACTTACAAACAGGCTTTGTCTGACAAGGATCTGCAGAAACTTCCCCTGCATCTTTCCGGATGCAGGAGAAACAAAGGAGTCCTGCTAATATCGAGGCCTATGGGAGGTACAGTTTCTCAGATCAGTACGTGGAAGACTGAATATGCCTTCTGACACCGATGAGACCCTGACAAGACATTCCCTAAATCCGCCTGAACTGAAGAGGAGGCTGAAATCTGCAGTTGCTAGAATGAGCTGCTTGCATCTCTGAAGAGATGGGCTATGTGTATCTAAGTCTCAGTGCTTGATGTGAAATTGCTGACGATGGGGTATGATTTAACAAGCTTTGGCACCCCCATCATGCCTCTCTTCTAGATCTCTGGAAGGCCTGTTGTCCAAAGAAAGCCTGAGGGGGGAGGAAAACTCCAAGAACTCTGAATGGAATGAAGAAGAGAGAGACAGAGAGAAAAAAACCAAACCTTGTAGATGATGTGTCTGTGTGATGTAAGGCTATTGAGCTCTCCTACTGAAGCAAGGTTCCCCCTGAAGGTCAGGGGGGGACACAGCATCAAGCCGCTGGGAAAGCATCAGCTTTCTCATCCTGTCCTTTTTAGCTTGAGAAGAAAGGATTTCTCAGTGCTCACATGCTGAGGACAAATGTAAAGGTCCTAAACATTTAAGACACTGTACATGCCCATCTGTCAGCGACAGTCACTAAAGCAGAATGAACGTTCCTTGAAACCTCTTTTAAGCAAATGGCAGGTCCTACCTCTACTCCTTATTGAACTCCCAAGAGGAAATCAGACTGCACAGTACCAAGAAGTACTCAGCCCTATGGTCTGATGGTCTCAGTCCAGTCCATACCAAAGAGAATGCGTTTTTGGTGGAGGAGCTGGAATGAACTACCTCTGGATCCTAAGAAAACACCTCTCCTATGCCTCTGCCTCTAAAGAGGATGCACAAGTATTGTTTTATGCCCAGGGAGCAAGAAAGATAAGGAAGAAAGGAGAGGAAGAGTTGGAGAATAAAGGCAGCTGCGAGAGGAGATGAGAGGATTTTGATACCACAAATGGCAAATACAGTTATTTAAATGGTAATACAACATTATTCCAGCATAGAGATATTTGGCATTCTATAACAAAGACTGCTACCTTTTACTATGTTGCAGACTGTGAAGTGTCTATCCTGTTCTGTTGTTCTGTACACATCTGAGTGCACCTGTACATACAGGTATATGTAGCTATACACAAAGTGTGCAGTTTAAATGATTCATGGCAGAGCAATGTTTCTGGCTATCCT
This sequence comes from Dermochelys coriacea, assembly GCF_009764565.3. NCBI lineage: Eukaryota > Metazoa > Chordata > Testudines > Dermochelyidae > Dermochelys > Dermochelys coriacea. Next base: position 115,620,452 of record NC_050074.1, read on the forward strand.
AGGAACCGATTAGACACAAAGGAGACAGCAGCAAAAAAAGCAAACAAAAGTTTACTAAATGCAATTGACATCAGTTTTACAGGCTTGGCCCCCAAATCTTCAGTGAGTTCTGCAAGGAAATACTCCACTGACAGCAATGGGAGTCCACCAGAGTCACATTCCGGGATCATGGCATTGGATGTTTTCAAAAATCATAATAACTATATTATTGGGTAAGATTTTAAGGCTTCTTCCAAGCCACATGGTTGTGACAGCTACCAATCTCTTAAGAATTTTGGGAGGAGGGAATATCTTTTATACATGCGGATCTGAAGAAGAACTTGGTGTGTCTCAAAAGCTTGTCTCTCTCACCAACAGAAGATGGTCCAATAAAAGATATTCCTTCCCCGCTTTGTTTCTCTAATATCCTGGGACCAACATGGTTACAATTATACTGCATAGAAGAATTTTTGGGCTCAATCCTGTAAACACTACTACCAGATGTAGAGGAAAGCATGACATTCAATCGTAAGTGAGTGTTTTCAGGATTTGGCCTTAAGTTTGAAAGAGGAGATTTTATGCATATATGGTGGACATATCTATCATTAGGGAGAATTGGGATTGTACTGTCACAAAGTGTATTACTAAATGAGCCTTTGGTAATCCCCCTGGGGCTTCCCAGTGGAAATGGCCACACAAAAGAAAATGAGGAATTAATCTCTCATCTGCTAGTAGATGCTAGGCTACTGATAGCCTTTCACTGGGAAAAGAAAAAAATAGTCGAACCGCAGAGGAATGCTTCAAAAGAAAAATATGGAAAGTGACTGCTACACACCATTTATGTATCCAGTAAACTAGACAGAGAAATTTGGTTACCATTTATTTGATACTCAGACAAAGTACATTCACCTGCAAAAATACCAATCCACCTGTCAATTTTTTTTATTATTAACATGTGATTGACATGCCTGGTCTGTTAAATATGTTGTGATCAGAGATTTCAGTCAATTTAATTAAATCACTAGAAACGACATCATAGGTGTTGTAATGATGCTTACTCTGTACTATGGTAAAACCATGTTAAAACAGAAATCTCTGGTAACTATATTCCTGTGTAACATCTCTTCAAACAAAAACTCATTGCCGTAATGATTATCGTTTTGCTTCTGATATTTACATGCAAGTATCTGTAAACTTGTTAATACTTCCCAATTATAGGAAGAAGGGGCATTATTACATTATTGTGTTAGGAGGTTTTAAAGCTTCTACCAAGCCCCAGGATTATAACAGCTATCAATCTGTTAAGAATTTATGGACTCAATTCTGTAAACACTTACTACCAGATATAGTGCTTAATTCTCATGGAGGAGAGCACTACACTCAATAGTAAGAGTGTTTGCAGGACTGGGGACTAAGCTGGGAACCAGACAGCTAACAGTAGTGTATGCTGTGAACAGACTTTCTCAAGTGGGAAAATAAATAAAAATCAACCTGAATACATCCCACCAGTTGGTTGCAAATTGCAGTCTCAAGGTATTTGTGTAAAAAGACCAAACAATAGAAGCATATTAAAACATGGCCACAGTAAGGCATAACATATGTGAAATATACAACAGTAGAGCGTGGAATAATTTATGTTAGCCCCACTTGAGAGCAAGACTTTCAAACACATCACGCGTTGCCAGTCCTTCTCTGAAGCTAGGATAAGTCTTTCTTCCACTTTCCACTATACTCTCACACAGGTAAGCACAAGACACTAATGATTCATTTTTGGTGGGAAAGAAGGGGAGGAATCAGGGGGAGATTTTTTATTTTTTATTTTTTTTAAAGGAACACATGCCTAATAGCATCTTCCAGAGATTGGCATACGGAAGGCAGACACCCTGCAAGATGTCTTCACAGAGCTCTAATCACATGCCTCAATTCTAACCTTTTACATTCTTTGCTATCCCAGGGAAGGAGCCTCTTCTTAGTGGAGGGCTGTTAATTGTACCTAATTGTTTTGGCAATGCGGGTGGAGCATCCGCTGTTGTTTCCGGACTGGGGTCCTGAGATGCCCTTTCAAAGTAGTGCTTGTGCACGGTGTGTGGACGTAGGTCAGCATGTTACAGAAAAAAATACATTTCTACAAACTCTACTACTGAAAAAAATATCCACCTACATAGCCACCTACATAGTTATCCCGTGCGGACCAGCCTGGGTAAAGCTGCATATGGAGCTGTCGTTCCTTTCTCGCTAGCTCATAGTATTTAGCTTGTTCTTCTCTGGATAATGCGTGCCACTGAGGTAGGGGAAGAGAAAAGAGAATCAAAAGCACAACTTTTTAAAATACAGTACATCAATAACACCCTGTGTGTGGGTGTGTGCGTGTATATATATTCCATTTTCATAAAAACACCAGATAAAAATAGATTATCTGGCACACAGCCAGTTAATATTTTATTTATGACTCTGGTTTACCCAGCTGAGACTGAATTCATCATTTATATTCATTCAGTCCTTTTGTTTTTCTGAAGATGGGCCAAAACCACAATCATTTGTTAACGGGACCAAGATCTGAACCACCTCTGGTTTTGGAAAAGCATCCCTTCCTCATTATTCCCACACTCATTCCCATATTCCATTTTTTCCCTTAGTCTGTGAGAGTGCTAGTCCTTGTATTTATATTCTTCACAGCCACCCCACTTCCCCCAAAAAACCACAGTGAGCCATTTCTAGGGCCAAAATAACATGAAATCTGGGATTTCAAGTCCTGAGACCTGGAAATAGCATAAAAAGAATAGCTCTCATTATTATTTCAGTCCCACAAGTGGCGCCACATAGCAAAATATGCTCATGAAAACAAAACACAAATAAAAGCAGGAAGATATTCTGGTTTATTTTGATTTCTGTTGAAATAGAAGTTTCAACCCTATACACTTATCAAAATAATCTAGCAAAACATACCCAAAATAAGGACAACACACTCTATCTTAGATTTTTTTTCCTGAGGACTTTCACCATATGGTTTTCTCTCTCTCATTTTGGTTAGATTAGTTACCTACCCTTCGACCAAGGATTTGATTGATGGCTGCACTCTCTTTCAATGTGCATTCTGCTACGACTTTTGCTCTCATTTCCTTCATATACAACATGAATGCATTAAGAGGTTTCTTTATGTGTGGCTTCTTTTTCTCTTCTTCTTTTTTGGAGTCCTGATGTTTTCTGGATGAAGAAGACAAAACAGACAAAGAATCTCATAATGAGAACTCTCGCAAGTTCATCGTACTCATTCCCCCCAATCTCTATATATAAACCCTATTAAACATGGCTCTGAAGCAAAACTACCTTCATTTTATACTTGCAACTGGCACTGAAAACTAAAGGCTTCAGGGTTCATTAGAGTCAGTGGGCTGCTACATGAGAACCATTTCCACAGTCTTACAAGAAACGGACTTGGTGTATAGATAACCCAGCCAGATATATTTTTATCCCTTTGGAAAACAGAAGTAAGGATAATAGGCCCAGATCCTCACACTGGAATCAATGGGAATTAGGAAACTAAATACCTTTGAGAATCTGGGCCATCATGCCTAGCAAAATGGGAACATGGTCCATGACTGGGTTTGCTGGGCACTAACACAATGCAAATAATAATAAAACACACTCTCGTGCCCCCAAATATCTCTTATATTATTAAATGGGGAAAAAATACTGAGTCCAGAGTAGGGAGTACCAGGAATGTTCTGAGTACAGGGCAGGAAAAACAAGATTCTCCTTAATTCTAATCCCAGAGCTAACACCAATTCCCTCTGTGGCTTTTGGCACATCACTTATGCCCATTTCCCCGCACCAAAAGTAGCCTCTAATTTTGGTTACCCTCATCTCTGGGTGCTCAGTAGGATGCTCTTATGTATCTCAAGCTGGGCATTTAAAAGAGAGGCAAACAAAATTATTGGACACCTTAATTATTGAACATCTTTACTAGCATACTACATTTTCCCCAGTGTGCAATATTAATAGCTACTCACCTACTTCTCAGGAGTGTTACAAGGAATTAAGTTATTAATTAATATTATTATTTTGATACACAAGGCCAATGAAATTATGGTCAATTATGTTTAGCACAACCAATCAAACCTGTTCACATATATTTTACAATAAAATCACAGCAAAGTAAAACCCGAATTTTAAAAACAGTGCGTGAAAACCCCACTTGCAATTAGATTGTTCTAAAAATAAAACGATGAATGTAAAACTTACGAGCTGTGGAGTGAGCCAACATCACTCTGGGAAGATTCCTGTTTGACTGTTGGTGTGACTATGGCCGGATGAGGGATTCCAGTCGTATGTAAACTATGATGTGGCGGGACCATATGTGGAGGAAACCTAGAGGAGAGAAAGCTGTGTAAATCGTCAGAATAAAAATGAATGAATGGGGAGGGATGTATACACACATAAAAAAAGGCACATAACAAGCACAGAACAGCTAGACAAAGCACATGAAAGCAGCAGCATTAATTAGTGATAAATTAAACATAATGATTCTTCTAATGTCATTAAAGCCAATCTTCCCCTTCATTATCATTACTGACATGAGACATTATGATTTTTAATGTCTTTAACAAAAGGCAAGTTCAACTGACGAACTTGGATGGAAAAGTGGAATTTCAGCTACTTGCAGGGAAAGCAGCAGTCCATTGCTTTATTGTAAAATTACCAGTGGCAACCAGTGAACCAATTTTTATAGTTCTAATCAGTGAGAATTAAGGATGACATCTTTTGTTGCATATTGACAGCGAAATAAAATATTAATGCTGCCACAATTTATATGCATTTTAGACAATCCTTGTACATGCCTCATTAGCCACATTTTACGGATGGAGCCAAATAATACATTTATTTGTGTTTGGTTAACCTCTGTGATATACTGTTTTACTAGAGGGTGCGAACATCAGGAAATGAAGTGAATTTTGAACCATTAGGTTTAAATAGGAAAGCTTAATCCCATTTAAAAAACAAACAAAACCTCAAAAAAATACTTCAGATTTTTTTTAAATGACAAAAATGTAGAAAAACTATATCTATGCTAATTCACATAGTCAAATACATAGACATAGGCCTCAGTCCTACAGCTGGATCCAAAAGAAAATGTGGTCCATTTTTGCAAATCTAACTGCAGCATCAGGGCCATAAAATATACAAACTAAAGCTGTTTTAAACATATTCACAGATAACTTCTATTAAAAACAGCAACAAATAAACAAGCTTTCAAAAGAGTAATTAGCTTCGTTATTACTCAGTGGTTTTAAAAGGTTTCACAGTAAATAAGAAAAAGCATGACCACAACTTTCTTTCAGGCAACCTCACTGAAGTCAATGGGATTTCATGGGATGTAATCTGGCCTAGATCTTTGGGCCAAGGGGGATTTTACACTCTACAAAAACTCCACAAAACGGGCTGGAAAACAAAGTTGCGTGTTCTCTAAACAATGTTTGCTATTTGTAAATGCCTGGGTTCTGAGAGCAGTGAAAGTTGGCCCAGTGAAAGTTCCATATGTATGTCATATGTGTACAGCTGTAATTTGTAGCTATATTCCTAGGATTTTTCTTCTCCCGCGTGCATACAATGACTTTGCTGCAATATCAACATAGATATTTAGCAGGAAATCTATACAACTCACTGCTATATTAAGTATAGGTTTCAGAGTAGCGGCCATGTTAGTCTGTATTCGCAAAAAGAAAAGGAGTACTTGTGGCACCTTAGAGACTAACAAATTTATTAGAGCATAAGCTCACTTCATTGGATGCATCCGATGAAGTGAGCTGTAGCTCACGAAAGCTTATGCTCTAATAAATTTGTTAGTCTCTAAGGTGCCACAAGTACTCCTTTTCTTTTTATATTAAGTATGAATCTGTGCAAAGATCAGAGATGTGACAACAGCATTTAATGATATTTTAAAGTTAATTTTCTACCCTATATTAATATATTCTTTAAGAATGCACTGTCTAAATACTTTATATTGCATTTACACAAGGACATGGAGCAACCCTTTGGTAGATAACCTTCCAGTACAGCTTTGCAGACTTTTTTCTACCTCGTGGAGCTCAGGATTATTAGGAAGAAGGGGTGTTTTGGGACTGATGGCAGAGGTGGGAAGAGATCTGACTGATGGGGTGGAGAATTCAAAGGTGGTCAAAGCTTTGGAGAGGGAATTCAGGCCTCTGGCAGAAAGAGGTGGAGAAAAAGAAGGTGGTTTGGCCTTGACGGTAGAGGAAGAGGAGGACAGGGAGTAGACTGGGCTTATTATTTTTGACTTTTACTGTTGGTACCAAAGAGTCCTCATTGGCATGGGTCTCCAAGGAGGCTGTTCAACCACTCTCGTGTCAGAAGGTCTCTCCCTCCATGCCCCGGAAAAGACAGGTGGATGGGAGCAAGGAGACAGAACATTTGAGCAGGGAAAGGAACTTTCCGCACAGGTTAGCACAGTAGACAACACACTGGTGTTGGAGTCAGGAGACTTTAGTTCTCTTTCCATTTCTACCACTCAGCTGCTGTATGACCACGGGCAAGTCACTTCATCTCTCTGTGCCATTTTCCCCCTCCTATCTCTTGTCTGTGTAGTCTATCTAGAGCGCAAGGGACTGTCTGTCACTGTGTGTCTATGCCATGTATGGCACTGTAGGGCCCCAATCTTAGGCTTCTAGGCTCTAACAGGGTATAAATAATGAAAATAATCAATAGTGGGAACTCACTGTGAAGGGATGTAAGGAGATGAGGAGTAAATACAGGATAAAATCCTGAACCCACTGAAGTCAATAGGGGTTTTGATACTGAGTTCAATAGGGTCAGAATTTCAATCTCAATCTCCTCCCCACTCAAAGCAACCCCACGGAAAACTCTACATAAACAGATTCTATACATAAATTCTATATCCTTTTAAAAAAAAAAATCTGAACTCTAACTAAGGCTAAGCCTTTGCAAAAAAAAAAAAAAAAAAAACACAAAAAACCAGGCACTCCTTGTCAGAGAAAATGAGGATCGCACTGGCATCAAGAATCTGTTTTTAAAATAACCTATCTATAGATAGATAGATAATACATATATACACACACAAATGACACATATCACATATGCCATATATTACATCTGGTCATAAAATCTCAGTTGAAACAAATTTTCAACAAAAAATATTGGTTTATTTTTTTTTTGGCAGAATGTTTAATTGGAGCTGGTCAAAAAATGAAAAAAAAATCTATTTAAAAAGTAACCATTGTCTTAATTAGTACAGAAATTTCAAAGTTTTCTAAATTTTGGAACCAGTCCTTTTAACTATGTGTGTATATATGCACGCATTAATTATATGTATGCAGGTGTATGTACATACAACACATACATATTGGGAGAAGTCCTGGTCCCACTGTAGTCAATGGCAAAATTTTCCATTGACTTCAGTGGAGCCAGGATTTCATCCATCATATTTTACATTTCAAAGATGTTGCAACCTCTGTCAACAGGCAACTACCACTGAATAATCATTTGCTGATAGGTAAACTTTAGTAGTGGCATTTGTCCAAGAGACATTTTGTGTTTGCCAGGAACTTCTATTTATTGTTTAATAGTGAGAATGGCTTCCGAGTTAATAAACTGCAGATACAAAGTTTAGCTGCATTATGGAAAGGAGAGTAAGCTGATGCTTGGTATTGCTAGTTTTTAGTTATGTTTTTGGCTTTCAAAGTATGATTCAAGGGTCTAATTCAAACCCAAAAGGTCAACAGAACCTTCCCATTGACTTCATTGGGTGAGATCCCAAGTCTGTTCAGTTATTTATTTATAATCGCATGGAAGTCAGAGCCGGGGAGTGCTAACTATGGAGTTGGCTTAATTCCAGCTTGGGTCATTACATTCTGCAAAACTAAATTTCCCCTGAAATTTGCATTACAAAAGATATTCTTCACTGCCACTGCATAACTGCTGTGTAGTGTTACAGTGCACTGTCAAATTATTGCCAGATTTCACTTCAGAGGTGGCTGCTTTTCAGTGGTGGGTATAGTGTTTACCCATCAGTTTGTTAAGTTAGTTACACTTTGCATTAAGGATAAATTTATAAATAGTTTATAATGTGGTAATAAAGGATCAATAGATAATCACGCTGCAGTTATTTAGTGTTTCCAATGTCTGGTTGGTGTTATAAGGACATTATTAGACAGTTATAAGCAATCCCTGGACACTAACAATTGATTAAACAATTATTAATAATTTATTAACCCTTCATAAACTATTTATAGTTGTGTCCTTAATTATTAAGTATGACTATTAAGATGGTAAAGACCCTTGGGAATATTCTGGGCAGAAAAGCACGAAAAACATGTAAGGTCAATATCACAGTGCAGGTAATTATGGGTACACTTTTTAAAACTGTTTTGAAAGAATGTGGACTAGGGTCTTCGGAGGGGTGGGTATGTAAGCCTGGGTGTGAGAGACAAAGAGACTGTGTGTGTGTGTGTGTGTGTTTGTGTGTGAGAGAGAGAGAGAGAGAGAGAGAAACTGGAATGTGCCACTGTTTTTACAGCCAGAGAGAGAGCACATAGTACATTTCAGACCTACTTCCATTACACATTCAAAACTCCTCTCCAGCACTGTGCCTACATACTGCAGAGTTTCCAGAACCGAGCAGAGTCATGACATGACATGCTTCTTGAAGAGCCTAGACACATGTGGGTGAGTTCATGATGGAATAGCAGCCTTTTTTCTGAACTACCTAGCTTTTGAGGGTAAACATTAGACTTGTTCACATTGCTCACCAATGGATGTGTGCAGGTGTGTTTCATATGAGCACTCACAGATGACATGGCATGTGAGAAAACATGCGCATAACTACACATTTTAAGGTGGTCTGTCCATAGGAATTGCCCATACTTGGTAAAATACAAAAGGAGTTTTTAGGCAGCAACAAAGAATAAATGTGTCTAAACGTACTGCTCGGTATCCATATGTGTGTCTGTGCACATATATGTAATATAAATACAGATAAAAAGAAAGATGGTGTGTGTGCGTGCAAACACCAACCGCCCCCTGCCCCCCACCCCACCCCAGTACACACACCTTTTCCTGAGAAATTCCTTTCTTCAGACAAGATTCCCATGAATTGCAATAAACATCCTAACAATTCTAAGCAGCTCATTATATACCCCTGTCTGCTTTTATGGCTCCAAGCCAGAATATAATGATGAGCCTTAACTTGTTAAGGACAACTAATTTTTTGTTCCTAGCTGTCTCAGGGGCTTCTCCCTTACTTACTCTCACTTTACTTCACTGTTGACATGTTTCTGTTAACTGGATGTCATCTGCCTGCCTTGATTTTATGCACAAGCAGTGGGATGCATTTTTCTGTGCAACAATTCTGCTTTGAGTTGCATTAGATTTGTCATTATTCTCTCATTTCCCCCTTGCACTTGTAACATTTCATCTATTCCTGCCTTATTTTTTGAGCCACGGTGCACCCACATTATGGTTTATACATGATCTTGCTCCCTTTGAAGCCGGCAGATTTCAGAGCCAGCCCTCGTCAGGAGAAGTGCCTGCTACCAATTTAGCAGGCTGAGGGCCCCGAGCTCCAACATCTCAATCTAAAGGGGGTCACAGGGTGGCACAAGCGAGTGTCAGCAAGTGCTGTTTAATTGCCAATCTAGGCTTCTCCATGGTGTTTAAAGTATAATGACCCATCACTTAATTCTGAGAAGTCCTGGCCCTGCTGCTGAATGGAATGAATATCAAAGGGTGTGCTAGAACAGGGCAAGGATCCTACATTCCCTATAACTGCCATAAGTATAATAGACCTGTACTTCTGTAGTCCCATTACCACAATAATGTATTTAATTTGCTGTATACTTTTTTTAACTAGCTACCTTTCATAAGGCCTGTCTTGGGAATACAGCATCCCCCAAAAGAAAGAAAGAAACTACCCTCACTAATAATAATTAAACTAAACCAAGTTCTACTTTGCCTCACCTCACACCTTCAAATCTTTTGTACACATTTTAAAGACTAAACAGGAATTGTCACTTAATTTGCAACTTTTCCTCAGCCCTGGATCTCTGTCTGCACTGGGCCTTTTTATACAAATTTAGGTTTTCAGGCATCTCTTTTTATTCACTGTATCAACAAGTGAACATTCTTTTATCAAGTTTATTCTTTATTCTCTAACACATACAGAGTGTTTCCCCACTCACTCTCCAGCCCTGGCTACAGGTTTCTGTTACTCAAGGTAGGAGTTACCATTCTCTACTCAAATCTTCCTCTGTACTCTAACCTGCATGTATTAACCAGAGATGTAGGCGAGCGGGAAGCGGGGGAAAGAGACGTGGAACCTTGCTATGTAATGCATGCTAATTTAATTATGTGCCATCATCAAAATGGATTAGTTGTTTCAGCCCATCAGGAAAGTCTAAACCTCCACCGATTTAATTAACCAGACTGAAAATCAGATGAACAGAAAATAAAACTATAATTAGGAGCAATTAGTGATTACTTAAACATAGTGCTGCCAACCAGTTTGTAAATAAAACTAGCAGCCCCTGGAAAATTAGCTGGAATTAATTGGAGATAGGGAGGGGGACAAATATATACTTCTAAAGCTTTAGAGGGTCAGGGAGGTGCTTTTATGTTGACTACTAGTGTTTTGAGCTCCGGAAAGGGAAAAAAGGACAATAACCTTTCTTCCAACTCAGCCTGAACAACAATAATACACCCACACCCTCCCCTTTCTTACACAGAGCACTGCTCTGGATGATAGCCACTGAGAAAGCAAAACGTGTCAGGACTTCTCTTTGCTTTTTCAACGTCATGGACTACCATATTTTTCAATTAGTCGGTTTTAAAAAACACAGCCCCCACCTGCCAAACCTTGATGTTCAGTGGCTGTGCTGTGACTCCCTTTCTCATCAGATGGGACAATTCCGTTTTTTGAAAACTGGAAATGACTGCAAATCCAGAAATGCATTTTCTAGATGAAACACACTTCTCTACAGAGAATGTTAAGAGGAGTTACATTTACCCTTGATTCAGGTCTTCAGTATTTTGAACTCACCTTGACATGGAAGCATTGACAGTCAAAGCTGTTGGGTAGGGATGCCGGAATCCCCCTGTTGTGATTGGGTAAACTGGTTGACCTTGCCTGGAAAGAAGAAGGGGAAAAAATAGTGAGAGAAAGAAAAAAGGGCTTAAAAAATCCCCCAACTTCTCTCTGCACAGTAAGCTTTATTCTCATTTGATCAGAACAAAAATCTTGGGGATTGTACAGCAAGGATCAAAGGAAAGAAACGCAGAACAATTTGAATGCCATAAATCTGATAGGAATGGCTAATTAAATTTTATAACCTCTGCTTATGTCAATAGAGACCCTCTCCCCAAGCTGAAACTAGGTGTTTTGTTGTAATAATTAAAGGCGAAGTCTCGCTTGCTTTAATGGAGCCATCACACTAATTGAGGGCTACACATCCAAAGGAAAACAATAATGAATGTAAATTATACCAAATAAAGTACAGTGAATCAAAGGACTTCAGTTGCGCTTTGGGCCTCTTTCGGTATTTAGATCTTGGTGAGAAAACATTAAATTAACAGAGCTTAATTTGTAGCCTTTTGTCAGATTAACAAGTGTTGACAAGAGTTACCGGGGGAGAGTCCCCAAGAAGTATTGTGGGTAACCAATAGACAATCACACCTCATTACAATAATTAAAAAATACAGCTACATGCAAAACAGCATCCTCATGAAAGACACACAACTTTTTCTGATTGAGATTTGTCTGTGCTGGCTAGTTCTTTTTATCTGTCCTTCAAATATATATCAGCTATGCTGGTAGGATACTTATTATGTTTTGCTTTTTAAGCATAACCCATTTGAGATAACCAGGCCAGTTTAGGATAGGTGGGTCCAGTAGCTAATTGTGACCACAAAAAAGGTAGAGAATTTAAAAATAAAAACCCTTATCTACCTTTGCTGGATGTTTGTATTATTGTTTAAACTAAAAAAAGGATTCGTTTTTTTAATGATGGGATTATTGGTATCAACCCACAAAAAAGGTCTCACAAAAAGAATGTAAAAATTGTGAGTAGATAAATAAATACAGCAGGGTAAATTGATGGTTTGGGTTGTAAGCCTCCTATCTGATATGCAAGTGAGTGTTTCCTCAAGCATTAGGAAACTGGCCACCAAATCCTGTGGTTATATGCACCTGCATATGGCAGACATGATCTAATTCCCAAAGGTGACACGTATGCCCACAAAATGCCAAGACACAATAAGGCTGCACTAGAAAGGAGGAAAAAAGGGACACCTGGCCACGGTTAAGAGATGAAGGCACTTTTATCCATTACTCCCTCACTTTAACTTTACAATTTTCGGTCACAAGCTGAGTGTATTTATTTTATATGTCAGGAGTCCAAAACACTCAGGTTATGCCTGAAAGCTATACAGGTTGGATATAAGCAAAAAAAAAAAAAGAGCCAGTGCATACAAGTGTGGGGCCTGCATCCTAAAGGTAAGCTGGTTTACCGAGCAAGAGAGAAATCGTCACGTACGTACAGGGATTCGGTTTAGATAGAGCAATGTCTTGGGTTTCTGTTTCTGCTAGAGCTATGCATTTCTGGTGAAATTCACCCTTTTGGACAGGGCTAGCACAAGGGTGAGCTTCAAACCCCTCCTCTTCCTAGTGTGAAGACCCCTTCATGTCCTGTAAGCACCAAGCACCATAACCCTGTGAGGAGGGGAAGTGTGTGAAACAACCTCTCATGTGGGTTTCTGAGGAGGGATCACTGAGGCCAGGTCATGTCAAGGTCTCCCTGAATTCACATATGCATATCCAGTGACCGGGACTCCCCATAGCTGGAATAGAGGCCATGAGAGGACTGCACTCCTCCCCCAATTCATGTCCTCAGGTCTAGGTATATGTATGAATTTTATGGTCCCCTACTCAGTTCCTTATATATATATATATATATTCCATTTCCTCAAGGACAGGTGAACTTCATCCTATGTGACTAGAGCAAATAACCTAGAGCATAATGCAGTACTCATATCCTTGGGCAACTCAGCCTGAGCTTCCCATTATCAATGAGGCCTGAAATATCCTTTATATGTGAATAAAATATCTTATGGTAATAAAAAATTATACTGTAATGCAAAGACCCCTTTCTTCCAGGACCTCAGTGCACTTTACAAACAATAATCAATTAAACTGCATAGAAGCCCTGTGGGGCAAGGAGGTATTATAAACCCATTTCAGAGATGACAACATAGAGGCAGCAGGTACCAATGACTCCCAGCATTTCATTTGAGGGACTCCCATTCCCTACAAGTTCTACATGTGCAAAAAATAATCAAATGGACATTCCCCATGGGGTGTTTTGTGGGTTTTTTTTTTTTGGTCCACCTTTAATCTAAACTAATTCACTTTTCTTGTCTTTAATAACAGTTCACTCCTAAGTTGCTACCTTTTCAACCAGGTGTCACCCATTTCGCCAGCCAACGTAAACTCTGCCCATCCCCACATGGAAAACAGGGACTCATAGCATAGAAGAGCAATGCAGTTGTAATTACAGAGTTACATTAATGGTGACATGATTTAAAAAAAAAAATGCACACCCCTGAAACCATCTTCAGCCACCACAAAATCAAACTCAGGGGACTGTGAAAAATGAGACATCCAGCAAAAATGTATTTATAAAGTTTTTTAATGGGGGGTGGGGCTATGAATTTATGCCTCACAGGCCATCGGTTGGTTAAAGACAACATGTGTAGCAATGCCCTAGTGCCCATGTTTGCTTAATAGCATATGACTTGGTATCAGAGCCCCAGGTTTATTTAATCTTTATTGAGCAGTTATCAATTCACCCACATCATAAAGTGGCAGCTGGCAAATACACTTATCTCAACACATATACACACTTATTTTTACATTAAAAATTATACATGTCAAAAAACCAAAATGGAAATAAAAAAATGGAACTCCTTACTGTGGTACTAACCATCCTAGCGGATGGGGGATTTGCCCTACAGTGCCCGGTGATAACGGATAATAAGGAGATATATCCGGAGGATGCGGAGGCCTTGGAATTCCTAGGGAAGAGGAAAGTGAAATGGCATAAATACTGGGTCAGGAAAGGAAATAAAAGGGGGTAGAAAAATCATATAGGTTTTTATGCCGTGGTTATGCTAGTGACTTTGGTTACTAGGTCCAAGAGTTGGCTCACTGCCTCAACCTCCACTTGCCAGAATGGGCCACTTTGTATTGTAAGTAAATGAGATTCATCAAAAGACAGGAGAGGTTTGATCCTTCCTACCCTGACACCAATCAAAGACCATTATTAATTATTTGTATTGCAATAGTCCTTACAGTTTCATCTGGACACAGACCGCACAGTGCTAGGTGCTGTACAGATAGAACAAAAAGATGCTCCCCTCCCACAATCATTCCGGATTTTTCTCTGAGAGGCCTGAAAGGATGGAGCCCTCAGCCACTCCCCTCCTTGTGCCCCATTCCGAGTAAACCTCCAAAATAAACCATATATTTCCAAGTGGTTCCCACTTTTGGGTGCGCATGAGGCATTTGGTTTTGTGTCTCCACTCTATCCTAAAATCTTGAAGGCGAGAAGACAAAGTCCTGATAGTGTTTGGTAAAAAGAAAAGGCGTGGGGATATTTTAGTCCTGTTGCTGTGCATATTCAGAGCTAAAGGAATTCAGCTCCAAATATAAGATCTGATCTTGCAACCCTTACCTTTGGAGTCAATGGGACTTCTTCAGGTAATGGTTATAGGACTGGGACCTTCAAATAGTATGGCAGAAGCAGAATTAAAACAGAAAGCATTAAAAGGAAGGGGCACTGCATTCATGGCTGAAAAGTATTTTTTTTAAATCACTCAGGAAGCGTTTAATCTCTAAATTAAATCTCCTTGTGTGACATTTTCATGCAGACACCGCTTTTTCTCCATTACAAAAACCAAACAGATTAACTGCGCTTTAACCATACAGTGAGCTATTTGCACACTTGAAAGAATGTTCACAGAAGAAAAGTAAACAGTCTACAGACGTTAATCATATGTTTTACAATAACCATTTAAAAGCTATTCCCTGTACTCCCATTATTTAAATGAGTGGTTGACTATGCCATTCACTTTACAGGGATGGCTTCTTTTAAGCCATGCAAAGTTAGCACTAAATACAATTTAAAGAAAGCCCCAGCTGCGGTGTGCAAAGCGAACAACAGCTAATAGTATACCAGTTCATCCACAGACTGGGGTTTAGATAATTTATCTGCATATGATAGGCCCAGCATAGAGCAAGTCTTTCAACAAACTCCGACATGTATTCACTGTTTCAAATTTGCCTTCTAATTAACTAGTAGGGATCTGGATTAACAAAAACAAAACACTGCCACTGAGAATTCTATGGAGCTTGGAAAAAGGAAGACTGACCCTACCAGTATCAGGACATGCAGTAAAACACCCATGGCTGGCCGGGGTCAGCTGACTCCAGCTCGTGTGGCTCAGGCTCTGAGACTATAAAATTGCAGTGTAGATGTTTGGGTTGAGGCTGGAGCCTGGGTCTGGGACCTTCCAGCCTTGTGGGGTCTCAGAGCCCAGGCTTCAGCCCGAGCCTGAATGTCTACACTGCAGTTTTATAGACCCACAGCCTACACTCTCTGGGCCCAAGTCAGCTGACATGGGCCAGCCGTGGGTGTTTAACTGGAGTATAGACAAATCCTATATGACTTCTCCGGGTCCTCATGTTAAACATAGACCCCTTTTTAAAGTTAGAATAACATGTAAATTCTATTCTGCTAAGACCAATAAATCTAGGTAGGGTTTTACATTGCTCTATATTCAAGAAGATTGTTCTTCAGGGTGAACTGAGAATTGGGTAGACTTACATTTGGGGGGAAAAGCTGCAAGTGTGCAGATGGAAATAAAGCAGCACGGGTGGAAGGATATTCAACACTATAAGAGAAAAATGGCTGAACCCCTGACACAGAAACAATGGGTTTGGGGGAATCAGAGAGATTCATTTTGAAACTGGCTGCGACCTACCATCTTTAAAATTCCAGCTGCAATTTTGTAAGTGCAGATCACAGAATGAACATGTTTAACTCCTTGGGTTGCTCCTGCAAATCAGGCAGAGATCTAACTATATATTATTTCCTTCACTTCTGCTGCACAGAAATACAGGCACAGATGACTGCAGGCCCAGTGTTCCATGTGCAGATTCCTGGGCCTTTTATGAAAACGTAGCCCAATAGGTTTATATCTGAAGCTTCACTAATTTAGGAGAGTGATTCAAAAGCAAATTGGATTCTCTCAGGGTATTTCACAACCGTTTGCCACTGCAGGATGGGAAATTCACCCCTCAAAACAAACAACATAGATGACTTCCTCCAACCCCCTCACAACGAGACTCCCCACCTACCTGTTTTTGGATCTACGTCGGCTGGTAAATGTGGAGGAGGGTTTCCTGGTGTGAAATGCTCATTGCTGTACGTGATAAGCGGCGTGAGAGGGTGTACATGGTGCGGGTGCTGCACAACTGGCACTTTGTTAGACTGTCAAAAGAAAAAGGGGATGTGGGGGAACACCCTTTGTTAACAATGCTGCACACTCATCCCCCCTAAAGCCTTGGGAATTATCTAAAGAAATGTATGTTGCCACAAGTTGTAATTTGATTCTTATGTTTTCCCTCATGTTTCTGACACAATTTTCTTCCCCCTTCCCCCATTCCTGTTCACAAGTAAGTGAGTAAGAATCTTTCTTTATTCTCTTTGACCCTTCGTGCTCCTTAATGGGGCAGTAGATTTTTTTTTTCTTATGACTCCTCACGCTTCACCTCTGTGATGCATGCAAGCTCTTCAGTGAGATGCTGATGGAGTCCCCCAGTTTAATTAGCAAGAGTCCCAAATGCTTAGTGACCTGAAGGTCTTTCCCCTCTCTCTCAGCTACCAGTCTACATTTTACAATTCTTTTATAAAGAGCCTGCATAAAAAATCCTTGTAATTTTGGAGTATTCCCTTCATCTGGCAGCACTAAACTGCCAGATGATCACCTGCGTATTTTATTCCTATTATAAGAGACCTGATTGATTATCAATTCAACAGATAGCACTAATAAGATTCTGGATACTAATAACTGGATACTGATGAACTGTGCTACCAAAACATGCAGATTTTCAAATAATGGCAAGAATGTAGATACAGACACTGAAATGAGAACTCATTGGGCCAAAACAAAAAAAAATCCCACCCCAAAAAGTCATGCAGATATCAGAGTTTTTTTGTTATGTTTTAATAACTGACAAAATTATTCTCTTTCTTTCTTTAGAAAGAAATACAGACAGAAAGAAAGAGCAGGTTGAACTGTAACTTACCCTTACAAGATCACAAAGAAAAAAATTAAGCTGAAACAAGTGAACTGCTGGACCATTACTGCAAGTAATCCAATTGCAAAAAACCCTATTCCCCACAGAGGATTTTCACTAAAATCCTACAACAGGGACATTTAACCAGATTAGGTACCAGCAAAGATAAAGAGGCTAGTATTAGATGATGAATGGATTAGAGTCAAGTTTCATTTTAGAATGTGTCTTCATTTCCTTTTATTACTTTAAGTAAGGAACAACTTGCATTAACATCAAGTAAAAGGAATCACATTAAAAGAAAGAAGTGATACTTCAGCAGCGCCCGCTAGCGCCACTACAGTTCAGGGTCTGTCAGCGTTTTCATTCTAAGCCCCACTCCTAAAGGGCACTAGAATTCAAAGGGCTGAAACCTGCCAGTACAAGTTGTCAAGCAGATATTTTTTTTCCCAGTGCTGTATTAAACAAAATATTACTTGAGCTCAGTCTGAATATTTTGGGCATCTCTTAAAAGCACATTTATTTTTATTTCCATCTTTTGTTAAAGGGTGATCATTTCTACAGCAGGAGGGGAAAAAAGCTACTGAATTTTGAAAAATACCACACATCTCAAATGCAGGTCTGACCTATCTTCTATTGGGGGCAGATTCAAATAATAGTTTTGTGAGCTATTTTCCCTAACTTTTGCTTTGTTTTTATTTTATTTTTTAATCTTTTCACACAATGGTCCCGGCCAAATAGTAGCTGAGTGACACAGATCATGGCTAGTATGTGAAATCCAATGCTGCCAATTACAGTGTATTGTGCTCACAAGATCATAGGTCATGTCATACAGACTTCAACGCTTGACCACAACAGTTACTCTAGATTTACGCCAGGGTGTCCAAGGGCTGGATTTGGCTCCTTATGTGAAAAAAGTCAATTGAACTATCCTAACAAAGTTCTGTGTTCTTAAGAGTGAACTATCCTAGGAAAGTTTGGCAATACTGAAAACTTTGGCAAGGGTTTCAAATAAGTCATATTAGGTATTGTTCAAAGAGACATACATTGTCCAAACTACCAAGCTTCTCCATGCAGCACCATGTGACATTCTGTGCAGAGCAACTGTCTAAAAACTACGGATCACCAAGAATTATAATTCCTGATAAGATGAAATCACTGGCCAAGAGATTTGTGAATCTTTATTGTTGGGTAACACATGGTGTGACTGGTAAGAGTGGCACAGAGAAGCAACTGGGAGGGCACTGCTAGACATCAGGTTGGAAAACCATTCAGCCAACCCAAGTATGCTAACAAAATAAGGTATGGCTTTTTCAGAAGGTTAATTTTTTGATAGAAACCATTAAACAACCCAAGCTGATTACCAGTAATTAAAAAAAAAAATACTGAGGAAACAACTTTGGAGGGTCAGACAAACTGACAAAAACAACAACATTTAGAATAACGTTGGCTTTGCATACTTATCAGCCCCTGTGGTGGCCTGGCTCTGACAGTGCATGTAAACTGTGTGAAACCACCACCCACTGCTCTGATGTTCCAAGAGCCCCTGCAACACCACTGCAAAATGGCGTGAGTCAAGCATGAAGAGACAAATTATCATTTTACTTAACGCCATGCCAACAAAGAAACGGAAGTCTGAGCCTGACCCTGCAAACCTTTCCTCAGGTGAATAGATTTCATTCATGCAATTGGGTCCCTCTGAAGTCAAAGGGACGACTCATGCAAGTATGGGTTTATAGGATCTGGGCCTTCGGCTCTTTCCAGCCCTGTGATCATGCTGGAGGAGGTGGGGGGCGAGGTGGAGAGGATTTGGGGAGGTTGGGGAAATCACAGTTGCATTTTAAACAAGGCAAAAAACCCCCAAAACTAATCAAGTTGGATCGGAACTGTATCACTACACTACAGCCAACCTAGATTTCTCTGCATTTGTATTATATTTAATATTCTGTATTTAGTAGATCAAAAAAGAAGGGGAAGGGGTCTTGCCTCAGTATGAAGAGAACCAATAATTTCCAAGAGGAAGGGATGAATGGTTTAGAAGAACTGCCAATTATTCATAAACCAAATAAACAAGCTAGTCTTTAAAGCAGCATTGCTGAACTATATTAAATAAGTGTCCTTGAAAAACAGCGCAAGACAGAATTACGTTGTGGGCAAGGGCAGGCTTAATGCTGAACTTGCTTCTCACGTTGAAGTCAATGGGAGCTTTGCCTGAGTCACAAGTGCCGTCCCTAACACTCCCCAATGGCTATAACAAGGTGTATCATAAAAGTTACAGATAGTAAAGACCTATTAGATCATTTTAGCCCATCCCCCTTGTGAATGCATGATGGCTCTCTGTAGTAGATTTTCTAATACTTTGCCCAAGATAGTTTAAGATACAAGATAAAAAACATTCTGAGAAAATGGAATTTCTTTTCTGGAAACAGCAACTTTAAACATCCCATTCATAGTATGACATGTGAAAAGCGGAGCTGCACCACTATATATAGATTAGCAACAATGTATGCAAAAGCAGAAAGAGAATCCCCCAAAATACACATCTATAGCATACCAAGGAACCTGATAGGAAGCCCCTTCTCCCCCATTCTTCTAAAGCAAGATATTTAGTGCTTTGGATTGAAGGGGGGGGGGGGAAGAGGACAAAAAATACAAATTACAACAAAAGTTTGTTTTTGTTTATTGGCTATGTCTGATACAGGAAAGATGAACAATTGGACCCATGTGGAATCAAATCTCTACAAAGGAATTTGATACTGTTTTGGAAATCATAACCAAAGATGACTCAAACCATAACTGAACCTTCAGTATTAAAAAGCAAAGCTGAATTGTGGACTGATATGGAGTGGGGAGACATGCAGGGTGTGGGGATGTTAAAATGAATGTGCATTAAATGCTGACAGATGCCCCCCCAAAAAAATCCGAATAATTTGGGTGAAACTTGCTGGCAATTGCGTGTGAAATCACTGTGCATTAGTTTTTGTTGCATGGTAATGACATTAAAATGAAAGAGCTATATATGTGTAGAACCGTCTGCTATGAAGGTAACGCATCCCTTCAATTAATATTTTCAATCTACTGAAGAAGCTAACATAAGCTGTATAATGATTAATAGCTCCTCAATCACTAAAAGCACCTAACCCTCTAATCCTTGCCTGCCTGAATGATAATGTAATAATCACACTTTGTTCATTTCATTGGAGATGCAAAAATAAAAACTTTTAATAGGAAGTTTCTGTTACTGCAATTCCTGTATATCAAGGCACAGTGTAACTCAGATGATAAAAACCTCTGTGTATATTCAAAGTAATGTTCACAAGAACACAGAGAAAAGTGTAGCACAGAAAACAGAAAATCTATTGTGCCAGGTTAATATGGCATCTGTAAAAATGGATACACAAAAAATACAAAAACACAGAAAATTCCTTAAGACACTAAGGAACTTGGAATGTAGCTGTTACATTGTTGATGCAGAAGCCTTTCTTGGCCTAACTAGCAAGCCAGGCACCCTAACCTTGAATCTCCCTTGTTTTCTTAGTCAATACTCTTAATTATACATTGAATAGCTAACGGTGAAGGGCAAAAGGGGCTTTTTGCAAGAAGCAAAGCTTAAAACCTTCTCATTCTATACACACAGTTCCTGTGACTACAGTGTGGGGAAAGACCCCCTTGGCTGACCCCTAACCTTTCAAGTGCTCTTAAAGCATCAAGTTCTGCTAACCTGCAGGAGATGTTCTGCCACCATCCTAGACACTGCTACCCACCCCCCAAACTGTTCATAATTTGGAACGTGGCAAGTTAAAGATTGATTAGGCACTTGTATCCAAGACCCCCCACCCTTCCTCCACTATGGGTAACCTAAGAGGAATGAAAGCTTGCCATTCACCTCTAAACCTATTAATCAACAGATAGTGAAAACAAATGGAGCTATAGCTCCGCCTGTCTTTTTTGCCATGTCCTCCTCTTCAATACTCCCCTATTGCTTTTCCTCTCTGCAGAAGAAAGATGGGGTCTGCAAGTAAGTGCCTTTATGAGCCTAGTACAATAAAACAAAAGCAACACAGAAGAGGGTTTGTCAGTCTTCTCTCCTCTCCAGGGTGGATGTAGAAGATCTACAGTGGTCTTGAATTATGAGGCGCTCCCAGGGACTGCTCTCTCTCTGCCAGCTAAGAGTACTTATTTGGGACCAGTTTACAACAAAAATAAGTGTATACCTTGTCTCCGTGTGTTTTACAGGTGCTGTTGTTATAGTTATGCTGATTGCAACCAGTAAAATATTAACAAAAGTTAACAGCTGCAGAGAGCCAGTTAAAGAGTAAAGAACTGTCTTTTCTAAAGGTTGATCTCTGATTGGTCTTACACAAGGGTGAATCTTTTTATCAGGAAACTAGGTCAACAGAGAAGTCTTAACAAACAGAAATATTCTCCCAGGATTTCAGTGTGCCCAGCAAGTCAGACCCCACCCGTAGACAACTGCTACTGCCTTCTTCACCATCCATCTTATTCAAAATGATCAAGTAACAGCTCTTGCTGGGCACTGTTAACTTTCACCAGGTAACACCAAACCCAAAGTGCCTTAACATCAATAACTCAGACTGATTTAAAACAAAACAAAACAAAACAAAACCCTAAACTAAGATTAAAAAAACACAGATGGAGAATTTCCTTTAGGAATAAAGATTTAAGTCAATTCTGCTTAAGGTACTAACTGGACTTGGAA
The DNA here is from genome assembly GCF_009764565.3 of Dermochelys coriacea. Lineage (NCBI taxonomy): Eukaryota > Metazoa > Chordata > Testudines > Dermochelyidae > Dermochelys > Dermochelys coriacea. The sequence continues at coordinate 115,642,531 of NC_050074.1, forward strand.
GGTGGTTTTTTTTTTTTTTTTAAAGAATGCTTAGTCAGGTGTGAAAACATTTGCTCCTGAAATGTACTTCCCCTTGCCCCATTATAGCAAATACAGTGGCCTGAGCCCTTTCGCAGTTTTACATAGCTCATTTCTGCCTAAGGTCCTGCCCTAAGCTAACTGCCTATTGTAACAGAGGACAAGGCCGCTATTGATAACCAGAACTCTCCCCACTAAAAGAGTTCTCATTTTCTTCCTTCACACAAATGATGACAGAAGCATGGACAACCATGTGTAGGGACAATATCCCCCACAGACATTGCTTGACAAAACCCACTCCCGTAACAACCCCCCCCAAAAAAACCCCCACAAAAACTCTTGCACTTCTAACTGCTTCCTCTCTCTCTCTTTATTTCAATGGCTTCTTCGTGGCTGCAGAATTGTTCTAACAATGGCCTACCTGCTATAGAACAAACCAGCCAGCTTTCCAAAATCTGTCCTACCCTGAATTTCTCAAACAAGCAAAAGACAGCTTCCTGGCTTGTAATGCTCCGCAATTCACTTAAGAAAGTGAACCCTTTTTTCCTTTTGAAGTCCTCTCTGAGTTTTGAAGCATCACACGTTTGCTCACCCCTCCACACTCGACATTTAGGAAGATGCAGTGAAGGGAAGGGGGCCGGGGGGGTGGGGTGGAATCTTTAAGATGTGCAGGAAATTTCCACTTAAATTCACAAAAAGGAAACTGAACTGGTGACAATTACAAACTAACTAGTTTAAAAGAAAGGGAACAAGATCTTGCACGCCTACCTACTGCTTGTTACGTATTATGCAGAACAATTTAAAATATTAGTAAAGCCTTATTATTTATTAATTATTATTAAAAGAAGAACTGTAGAGCTGGTTATCAATTAAAGCTGGCCGGGATGCTAATTTTGCAGCAGTTTAAAAAAAAAAAAAAAGAGTAAAAAAATGATACTTGGGCTTTTAAAAGGTAAACAATGCTAGAGTTCTTGGGCCATGTGGCGTTACAGTAATACGGATCCGAACAGAAAAGTGCCTGTTCAGACAGAGTAGAACCTTTCGAGTTCTTTCAAAACCTGCTTCCTGTTAAGTTTATGAAAGTCAATTTTTGCCTCGCTCATTCCCAATTTTTAATCAATAAAAGAGTATGCTCTCGGTTGCATTTCTTCTACCAAATCTTTCCAACACTTGAACGAATCAGCCATCCCCCGTGTACGTGAGTTGTGGCCTACACAAATCCAGACTTCTCTTACCATTATTTTACCGCATCACAAAATTTTAACCAGTTAGGTGAACAAGAAGATTTCCAATATGAGCGCCACTGGCTACATGCTTGGTTTCCTGAAGTTTGAGGCACCTGGAAGGACCTTTAAACCACAGACCATTTTTCCCTGTCTTAGCATGAAAGAAAGAGGGTACACTGTTCCTTTCCCAACTTGGCAAATATCCTTCACCCACTTCAAACACCATCGTTGATTCCCGAAGAGACAGAATCCACTTTAACAGTGAGCAAAGAAAAAGAATAGCATAAGGGCCAGAACAGGAGGACATGTGAATCACAGAGACTAATGAAATTGAAACAGGCATAAGAGAAGAAAAACACAGATCCTAATTTAAGGATGAGAAGGGGAGAGAAAACAAATCTCTGGATTAGAATTCAGAAAAGGTGGGGAGGAGGTAGAAGTGACTGAAAAAATGGGTGATCATACAACTACCTTATCTCAATTTACTTAGCATGAATAACTTTTTACATAACAGTTCCAACAGTGCAGTGATTAAGCTTTTACCCACTGCATAGTACTGTGTCCCTGTAAATGCCACATCATACGGAGTTTCCCCTCTTACATATAAATCACACATATTTCAGCACTAAGCATATACTGCAGGAGAAATAACTACATTCATTTTGTACAGAGATCAGTTATGTGATCTAAAGCGACGGCCAGAATGTAGGTTTTATCTTAAAAAGCCCAGTAACTTTCTTAAAAATAAAAGGAAGGACATGTATATGTATCCTTATGCATTTTTGACTATTTCAGTAATACCAAAATGATTAAAGCATTAATGCTGATAAACATGGATTAAATAAACTGTGACGCCATATTTCTACCACATTTTTCAAAATACAGACTTCCCAGATTGTGATGTACTGCACTGTGGACAGCATTATTTAATGATAATATCTGACTGTGCCAAGTGACACAACTTCATCTTCAAAACACTTCCATTTTTAACTATGATCATTGCTCATGTGCTAAAAATTTTATGCAATGCAAGAAAACAATGGAGTCATAAAAATGGCCTGAAATTAAGCTCCAATCAATTATTTTTAAGACACTAAACCTTTACATAAATGTGTGTTGGGCCACACATGTTAGAATTTGAACACACTCTAAAATGTCGTAGCGGGAAAGAAATTAATTTATACAGAACGGTCAGGCCTTTTGCCCAAACCTCAATGAGAGCTTTCCCTAAAAATACAAGTCAAAAGGCTTTTTCACTCATCTCACAGAAATTGTGTTGTGAAAGAAGAAAGATATGAATAACTATCATTTTCACCACTGGAAGAGAATATACACCTTTACAACCCTTCACCACATCAAGACTTTGTAGAAGAAAAGGCAATAAATCCACTATCAAGGGAAAGTCATCAGCGCCTCTATTCTAAGGGCATAAAATAACTACCTCTTCCTAAAGATAATGACAATACAGCAGACAGGAAAAGAAAACTTCCTATCAAACTGGGCTGCTTTCTAAAAACATTAGCTGTATAATTTCTCTCTCTCCTATGTATAATTAAGGAGAATGTACGACTGGTTAAATTGGCTGGTGTACTTTTTATAATATATACTAATATGAGAAAACAACCGATGGAGTTCTTTTGGTTATGAATATAGAAACACTGCAGCAAGGCACATTCTACTCTGTATTAATTATAGTTCAATTTAAAAAAAAAGTTTTTTCTTTCATCACTGAGCAAAGAATCATTTCTATACGGACTCCCTAAAATGTGCATCTTACATGCCTGGGCTATGTTTTTGAAGAATCCTTTCCTATAAAATTTAAAAGCTTTTTACAAAGTACAACAAAAACAAGGGATTAAAAACCACTAGACAAATATTTGTAATGATTTCCAAAGAAACTTAGGCTCATTCTTATACTTCAAGTGTTGAATCATGTCATTTCCAAAAATCCTAATTGTTATACACCCGCCAGGCTTCAAATCAACCTTTTCCCTTAAAAACAAAGAATTTTCACATTCAGGGTTCTCAGTAAAAGAAATAACAGGACTGAATTCTTGAAAGCTTTGAACTAAAAACACGAAAAAAATTTAAATGAAAGATATAGGGTGAAGTCATATTTATTACGCGTATGAATATGTTACTGCCTGTATAATATACACATAATACACTCGTACTTTCCCCTTGTTGTTAAACATTGTTCAATAGCTATAACATACACCCCCTTCCCAAAAAAGGAGAAAAGGAATTTTCTCCCTTTCCAAAACACAAAACAAAAACAAGGGGGGGGGGGGGGAACAACCCTCAAACCATCTTTGGATTATTGCACAGCTTTGTATGTGGACAGAGTCTTGCTTCACATTGTTTTGCAACTATTACAGCATTAAAAAGCATCACTGAAAAGTCATGCTACCACCACCCCTTTAAAAAATACTCACTGTAAAAAAAGCATGTAACAAAGGTCACAGCTTGAAATGCCTGCTTTATCTTTTTTTCCCCCTTGCATGGATCAGAATAAAAAAAGAAGAGTCACATAAGAAGATCAGTGGTCAAGACTGAAAAGCGCGCACACGCGAAAAAGTGCTACTCACCCAACAATTCAAATTGAGATGCCAGCAGCCGAACTGCTGGAATAGAGAGAACCCAGAGGCAAGCGCTCCTCCTTTACCACTCAAATCTTCCATTCCCACTAAAATTGCATCCCGCGAGTACATAACAGCTTTGTCTTTTCTTCTCTTAACCTCAAAAACTTTTTTCTTCAATGTCTAGATGCCAATTGTGCTGGCTTTGTATTATTTTCGTTGCAGCTTTTCTCTCTCTCTTTTTCCTTTCCCTCCCCCCACCCTTTCACTTAAAGTACTGGAAAAGCTGTCTTAAAAGATCAAGATGTCTCCAGTTTTTTGGCCTGGTGCTTTCTGAATGCTCAAAATCCACTGTCATGTTGGCTGCAAAAAGTGTCTTATTTCTAAATTGTCAGCTGTGGATATCAAAATTTAGAAAAACCTCCTCTATTTTCTAATATACCACTTCACCATCCTGTCAGGGAGGGGGGTTGTGGAGGGGAAGACTCATTTTCCTGCTCAGGTATGCCTGCTAAGGACAGCTAAAACAGCAGTTACCTTCGAAATCAATGATAATGCTACTACAGCTCAGGTTGTACAGGTACCACTAAGTGAAGCGAGGAAACAACAGGCCGGTTGTGAGGGAGCATGATCAGCTAAGTGTAGCAAGCAGTCACTTTATCTGCAAGATTGTCATCTCCCTCAAAACAAATTTCTTGGGGAGAGAGCTATGAAATAAAAAGTATATTTTCTTGTCACTGTAACACAAAAGTGACACTTTATAGGTCCTTGCCATTAGCTCTGGTTCCCCTCCCCCCCACCCCGGCTCCTTCATTGCAGTGTTAGAGATTTTTTTTTTAAACTGACCCCCACTGTAGAAGACAAATGCAAGAAGAGCTTTCCGTATCGCTGGAGTTTCAGCGTCTAAAGAAGTTCACCACAGCTATTGTATTTTCGCAAGCTGTCCCTGAGCAAAGACCAAAAGGATTCCCATATATCATCAATGAAATGAACAACGGTGACAGTCTCCTTACATCTTGTAAATTTGCCAAGTAGACTATTATTGCCAGATACATAGTTACCTGAGATAGATAGCTATAAGGGCTGTATTCTAAATTTGAGCTGAGTAGCAAGTGCAATCCACAGTGGCCAGTTCACCAACAGTAATTTCTGACCATTTCATATTTTTTTATGTTGTATTGAAGTTTAACCACTCTGCAAGCAAATGCCATAAAGGAGATATAACCACCAGCAATTACAAAACCATCACCCACTATCCTTAGTGAATGAGTTTGTTAATGAAGAAAGACACTGCACATATTGAAAGCGACCATCATCATGCGGGATTTACACCTTTGGAGTGAACATGAAGAAAGAAGAGTTGAAAACATTTATTTCCCTATATATAGTAGGATGATTCACACAAAGTTTACTTTTTATTTTTATTTTTTTAAATTAAGAAACTGTTTCATGCAGCGACACCTTGAATAGCTCCAGGTTTATTTTTGTGATGTATGTTTTTAAGCAGTGGCTTAATGAATACGGATTAAAAAAAACCACCACCAAAAAATCCAACACAGAGAATTTGAGGGAATATAATCAACAGAGAGAGAATTCTAACAATTTTCTTTTCTTACTACCACCCATTCCCCCTCTTCTAGACTTATCTGGCCTTCCCGTACAAAGTGTCAGCCAGCAATCTTTAAGGGCCTTAATACCAAAACAAAACCCCGCGATTTCCCTTTACATGGCAATAACAAAAGCAACGAGACTCCAGTTTGACAAG